>NC_091982.1:236761020-238109328 GCF_044704955.1 Pristiophorus japonicus
CCCATGGACCCCCACCCACACCCACACCCATACCCACACCCATAACCTTACCCATACCCATACCCACACCGATACCCACACCTACACCCACACCCATACCTACACCCATACCCACACCCATACCCACACCCACACCCATACCCAAATCCACACCGATGCCCACATCCACACCCATACACACACCCACACCCACACTCATACCCATACCTACACCCATACCTACACCCATACCCTACCCCACACCCATAACCATACCCATACCCACACCATACCCATACCCACACTAGTACCCACACCCGTACCCACACCCACATGCATACCCACACCCGTACCCACACCCACACGCATACCCACACCCATACCCACACCCATAACCATACCCGTACCCACACCCACACCCATACCCATACTCACATCCACACACACACCCACCCCCAACCCCATACCCATACCCACACCCATACCCATAACCACACCCATACCTATACCCACATCCATACCCACATCCACACCCACACCACGCCCATATCCACACCCACACCCACACCCACACCCATACCTACACCCATACCGATGCCCACACCCACCCCATACCCATACCTACACCCATACCTACACCCATACCCACACCCATACCCACACCCACACCCATACCCACACCCATACCCACACCGATACCCATACCCACACCGATACCCACACCTACACCCACACCCATACCCACACCCATACCCACACCCATACCCATACCTACACCCATACCCACACCCACACCCATACCCACACCCACACCCATAACCATACCCATAACCATACCCATACCCACACCGATACCCACACCTACACCCACACCCATACCCATACCCATACCTACACCCATAGCCACACCCATACCCATACCCACCCCCACACCCATACCCATACCCGTACCCACAACCATACCCATACCCACACCAGTACCCACACCCGTACCCACACCCACACGCATACCCGTATCCACACACACCCATACCCATACCTGTACCCACACCCATAACCGTACCCACACCCATACCTATACCCATACCCATACCCATACTCACATCCACAGCCACACCCATACACACACCCACCCCCAACCCCATACCCATACCCACACCCATACCCATAACCACACCCATACCCGTACCCACATCCATACCCACATCCACACCCACACCACGCCCATATCCACACCCACACCCACACCCACACCCATACCTACACCCATACCGATGCCCACACCCACCCCATACCCATACCTACACCCATACCCACACCCATACCCACACCCACACCCATACCCACACCCATACCCACACCCATACCCATACCCACACCGATACCCACACCTACACCCACACCCATACCCACACCCATACCCACACCCATACCCATACCTACACCCATACCCACACCCACACCCATACCCACACCCATAACCATACCCATAACCATACCCATACCCATACCCACACCGATACCCACACCTACACCCACACCCATACCCATACCCATACCTACACCCATAGCCACACCCATACCCATACCCACCCCCACACCCATACCCATACCCGTACCCACAACCATACCCATACCCACACCAGTACCCACACCCGTACCCACACCCACACGCATACCCGTATCCACACACACCCATACCCATACCTGTACCCACACCCATAACCGTACCCACACCCATACCTATACCCATACCCATACCCATACTCACATCCACAGCCACACCCATACACACACCCACCCCCACCCCCATACCCATACCCACACCCATAACCACACCCATACCCACAACCACATCCACACTCACACCTACACCCATACCCACACCCATATCTACATACATACCCATGCCCACACCCATCCCATACCCATACCTACACACACACCCATACCCACATTCATACCCACACCAACACCCATACCCGTATCCACACCCACACCCGTATCCACATCCACACCCATACCCATACCCGTATCCACACCAATACCCATACCCGTACCCACGTCCATACCCACACACATACCCATAACCACATCCATACCCATACGATACGCACACCCGTACCCACACCCACACGCATACCCGCACCCGTACCCTCACCCACACGCATACCCACACCCATACCCACACCCATAACCATACCGGTACCCACACCCACACCCGTACCCACACACACACCCATACCCATACTCACATCCACACACACACCCACCCCCACCCCCATACCCATACCCACACCCATACCCATAACCACACCCATACCCATACCCACATCCATACCCACATCCTCACCCACACCACACCCATATCCACACCCACACCCACACCCACATCCATACCCATACCTACACCCATACCGATGCCCACCCACCCCATACCCATACCTACACCCATACCCACACCCACACCCATACCCACACCCACACCCATAACCATACCCATAACCATACCCATACCCATACCCACACCGATACCCACACCTACACCCACACCCAAACCCACACCCAAACCCACACCCAAACCCAGACCCATACTCATACCCAAACCCACACCCACACCCACACCCATACCCAAACCCACACCCACACCCACACTCATACCCACACCCACACTCATACCTACACCCATACCCACACCCACACCCATACCTACACCCATAACCATACCCATAACCATACCCATACCCATACCCACACCGATACCCACACCTACACCCACACCCAAACCCACACCCAAACCCACACCCAAACCCAGACCCATACTCATACCCAAACCCACACCCACACCCACACCCATACCCAAACCCACACCCACACCCACACTCATACCCACACCCACACTCATACCCACACCCACACTCACACCCACACCCATACCCACACCCATACCCACACCCACACCCACACCCACACCCATATCCACACCCACACTCATACCCATACCTACACCCATACCCACACCCATTCCCACACCCATACCCAACCCCACACCCATACCCATATCCGTACCCACACCCATACCCATACCCACACCAGTACCCACACCCGTATCCACACCCACACGCATACCCGTATCCACACATACACCCATACCCATACCCGTACCCACACCCATACCCATAGCCGTACCCACACCCATACCAATACCCATACCATAGCCATACTCACATCCACACACACACCCATACACACACCCACCCCCAGCCCATACCCATACCCACATCCATACCCACATCCACACCCACACCACACCCATATCCACACCCACATCCACACCCATACCCATACCTACACCCATACCCATGCCCACACCCACCCCATACCCATACCTACACCCATACCCACACTCATACCCATACCCACACCCATACCTATACCCATACCCGTACCCATTCCCACACCGATACCCACACCTACACCCACACCCATACCCATACCCATACCTACACCCATACCCACACCCATACCCATACCCACCCCCACACCCATACCCATACCCGTACCCACACCCATACCCATACCCACACCAGTACCCACACCCGTACCCACACCCACACGCATACCTGCATCCACACACACACTCATACCCATACCCGTACCCACACCCATACCCATACCCGTACCCACACCCATACCTATACCCATACCCATACCATACTCACATCCACACCCACACCCATACCCACACCCACACCCACACCCATACCCACACCCATAAACATACCCATACCCATACCCATACCCACACCGATACCCAAACCTACACCCACACCCATACCGACACCCATACCCACACCCATACCCACAACCACACCCATACCCACACCCACACCATATACAAATCCACACCGAAACACACACCCACACCCATACCCACACCCACACTCATACCCATACCTACACCCATACCTACACCCATACCCAACCTCACACCCATACCCATACCCGTACCCACACCCATACCCATACCCGTACCCACACCCATACCAATACCCATACCCATACCCATACTCACATCCACACACACACCCATACACACACCCACCCCCATCTCCATACCCATACCCACATCCATACCCACATCCACACCCACACCACGCCCATATCCACACCCACACCCACACCCATACCCATACCTACACCCATACCCATGCCCACACCCACCCCATACCCATACCTACACCCATACCCATACCCACACCCACACCCATAACCATACCCACACCCGTACCCATACCCACCCCCACACCCATATCCAAACCCGTACCCACCCCCATACCCATACCCACACCAGTACCCATACCCGTACCCACACCCATACCCGTACCCACTCCCATACCTACACCCATACCCATACCCACACCCACATCCATAACCATACCCACACCCGTACCCATACCCACCCCCACACCCATATCCAAACCCGTACCCACCCCCATACCCATACCCACACCAGTACCCATACCCGTACCCACACCCATACCCGTACCCACTCCCATACCTATACCCATACACACACCCACCCCCATCTCCATACCCATACCCACATCCATACCCACATCCACACCCACACCACGCCCATATCCACACCCACACCCACACCCATACCCATACCTACACCCATACCCATGCCCACACCCACCCCATACCCATACCTACACCCATACCCATACCCACACCCACACCCATAACCATACCAACACCCGTACCCATACCCACCCCCACACCCATATCCAAACTCGTACCCACCCCCATACCCATACCCACACCAGTACCCATACCCGTACCCACACCCATACCCGTACCCACTCCCATACCTATACCCATACCCATACTCACATCCACACCCACACCCATACCCACACCCACACCCACACCCATACCCACACCCATAACCTTACCCATACCCATACCCACACCGATACCCACACCTACACCCACACCCATACCTACACCCATACCCACACCCATACCCACACCCATTCCCACACCCACACCCATACCCAAATCCACACCGATGCCCACATCCACACCCATACACACACCCACACCCACACTCATACCCATACCTACACCCATACCTACACCCATACCCTACCCCACACCCATAACCATACCCATACCCACACCATACCCATACCCACACTAGTACCCACACCCGTACCCACACCCACATGCATACCCACACCCGTACCACACCCACACGCATACCCACACCCATACCCACACCCATAACCATACCCGTACCCACACCCACACCCATACTCACATCCACACACACACCCACCCCCAACCCCATACCCATACCCACACCCATACCCATAACCACACCCATACCCGTACCCACATCCATACCCACATCCACACCCACACCACGCCCATATCCACACCCACACCCACACCCACACCCATACCTACACCCATACCGATGCCCACACCCACCCCATACCCATACCTACACCCATACCCACACCCATACCCACACCCACACCCATACCCACACCCATACCCACACCGATACCCATACCCACACCGATACCCACACCTACACCCACATCCATACCCACACCCATACCCACACCCATACCCATACCTACACCCATACCCACACCCACACCCATACCCACACCCACACCCATAACCATACCCATAACCATACCCATACCCATACCCACACCGATACCCACACCTACACCCACACCCATACCCATACCCATACCTACACCCATAGCCACACCCATACCCATACCCACCCCCACACCCATACCCATACCCGTACCCACAACCATACCCATACCCACACCAGTACCCACACCCGTACCCACACCCACACGCATACCCGTATCCACACACACCCATACCCATACTTGTACCCACACCCATAACCGTACCCACACCCATACCTATACCCATACCCATACCCATACTCACATCCACAGCCACACCCATACACACACCCACCCCCAACCCCATACCCATACCCACACCCATACCCATAACCACACCCATACCCGTACCCACATCCATACCCACATCCACACCCACACCACGCCCATATCCACACCCACACCCACACCCACACCCATACCTACACCCATACCGATGCCCACACCCACCCCATACCCATACCTACACCCATACCCACACCCATACCCACACCCACACCCATACCCACACCCATACCCACACCCATACCCATACCCACACCGATACCCACACCTACACCCACACCCATACCCACACCCATACCCACACCCATACCCATACCTACACCCATACCCACACCCATACCCACACCCATAACCATACCCATAACCATACCCATACCCATACCCACACCGATACCCACACCTACACCCACACCCATACCCATACCCATACCCATACCTACACCCATAGCCACACCCATACCCATACCCACCCCCACACCCATACCCATACCCGTACCCACAACCATACCCATACCCACACCAGTACCCACACCCGTACCCACACCCACACGCATACCCGTATCCACACACACCCATACCCATACCTGTACCCACACCCATAACCGTACCCACACCCATACCTATACCCATACCCATACCCATACTCACATCCACAGCCACACCCATACACACACCCACCCCCACCCCCATACCCATACCCACACCCATAACCACACCCATACCCACAACCACATCCACACTCACACCTACACCCATACCCACACCCATATCTACATACATACCCATGCCCACACCCATCCCATACCCATACCTACACACACACCCATACCCACATTCATACCCACACCAACACCCATACCCGTATCCACACCCACACCCGTATCCACATCGACACCCATACCTATACCCGTATCCACACCAATACCCATACCCGTACCCACGTCCATACCCACACACATACCCATAACCACATCCATACCCATACGATACGCACACCCGTACCCACACCCACACGCATACCCGCACCCGTACCCTCACCCACACGCATACCCACACCCATACCCACACCCATAACCATACCCGTACCCACACCCACACCCGTACCCACACACACACCCATACCCATACTCACATCCACACACACACCCACCCCCACCCCCATACCCATACCCACACCCATACCCATAACCACACCCATACCCATACCCACATCCATACCCACATCCTCACCCACACCACACCCATATCCACACCCACACCCACACCCACATCCATACCCATACCTACACCCATACCGATGCCCACCCACCCATACCTATACCTACACCCATACCCACACCCACACCCATACCCACACCCACACCCATACCCACACCCAAACCCACACCCATACCCATACCTACACCCATACCCACACCCACACCCATAACCATACCCATAACCATACCCATATCCATACCCACACCGATACCCACACCTACACCCACACCCATACCCATACCCATACCTACACCCATACCCACACCCATACTCATACCCACACCCACACCCATACCCATACCCGTACCCACACCCATACCCATATCCACACCAGTACCCACACCCGTACCCACACCCACACGCATACCCGTATCCACACATACACCCATACTCATACCCATACCCACACCCATAACCGTACCCACACCCATACCTATACCCATACCCATACCCATACTCACATCCACAGCCACACCCATACACACACACACCCCCACCCCCATACCCATACCCACACACATACCCATAACCACACCCATACCCACACCCACATCCACACTCACACCCACACCCATACCCACACCCATATCTACACACATACCCATGCCCACACCCATCCCATACCCATACCTACACACACACCCATACCCGTATCCACACCCACACCCGTATCCACATCCACACCCATACCCATACCCGTATCCACACCAATACCCATACCTGTACCCACGCCCATACCCACACCCATACCCATAACCACATCCATACCCATACCCATACGCACACCCATACCCACACCCAAACCCATACCCAAACCCACATCCACACCCACACCCATACCCACACCCATACCCACACCCATACCCGCACCCATACCCACACCGTACCCATATCCACACCCACACCCATACCGTAACCACACTCATACCCATACCCATACCCACATCCACACCCATACCCACACCCATACCCACACCCATACCCATACCATACCCATACCCATACCCACGTCCACACTCACACCCATACCCACACCCACACCCATACCCACACCCATACCCATACCCACACCTACACCCACACACATACCCATACCCATACCCACACCGATACACATACCCACACCCATACCCACACCCATACCCACACCCATACACACACTCACGCCCATACCCACACCCATACCCATAACCACACCCATACCCATACCCATACACCCATATCCATAACCGCACCCATACCCACACCCATAACCGTACCCATACCCACACCCATACCCACACCCATAGCCGTACCCATACCCACAGCCACACCCATACCCATACCCGTCCCCACACCCATACCCATACCCACACCAATACCCACTCCATACCCACACCCATAACCACATCCATTCCCACACCCATACCCATACCCACACCCACATCCACACCAATACCCACATCCATACCCATATCCACACCCACACTCATACCCACACCCATACCCACATCCTAACCCACACCCACGCATGCACACACCCATACCTATATCCATACCCATACCAATACCCACTCCATACCCACACCCACAATCACATCCATTCCAACACCCATACCCATACCCACACCCACATCCACACCCATACCCACATCCATACCCATATCCACACCCACACTCATACCCACACCCATACCCACATCCTAACCCACACCCACACCCATACCCGCCCCCACACCCATACCCATACCCACACCAATACCCACTCCATACCCACACCTACAACCACATCCATTCCCACACCCATACCCATACCCACACCCACATCCACACCCATACCCACATCCATACCCATATCCACACCCACGCCACGCCCATATCCACACCCACACCCACACCCATACCCATACCTACACCCATACCCATGCCCACACCCACCCCATACCCATACCTACACCCATACCCACACCCATACCCACACCCATACCCACACCCATACCCACACCCATAACCATACCCGTACCCATACCCACACCGATACCCACACCTTCACCCACATCCATACCCATACCCATACCTACACCCATACCCACACCCATACCCATACCCACCCCCACACCCATACCCATACCCGTACCCACACCCATACCCATACCCACACCAGTACCCACACCCGTACCCACACCCACACGCATACCCATATCCACACACACACTCATACCCATACCCGTACCCACACCCATACCCATACCCGTACCCACACCCATACCTATACCCATACCCATACCCATACTCACATCCACACCCACACCCATACCCACACCCACACCCACACCCATACCCACACCCATAAACAAACCCATACCCATACCCACACCGATACCCACACCTACACCCACACCCATACCTACACCCATACCCACACCCATACCCACACCCACACCCATACCCACACCCACACTCATAACCATACCTACACCCATACCTACAACCATACCCAACCCCACACCCATACCCATACCCATACCCACACCCATACCCATACCCACACCCATACCCACACCCATACCCATACCTACACACATACCTACAACCATACCCATGCCCACACACATACCCATACCCTTACCTACACCCATACCCACACCCATAACCATACCCGTACTGATAGCCACACCGATACTCACACCTACACCCACACCCATACCCATACCCACCCCCAAACCCATACCCATACCCGTACCCACACCCATACCCATACCCACACCAGTACCCACACCCGTACCCACACCCACACGCATACCCGTATCCACACACACCCATACCCATACCTGTACCCACACCCATAACCGTACCCACACCCATACCTATACCCATACCCATACCCATACTCACATCCACAGCCACACCCATACACACACCCACCCCCACCCCCATACCCATACCCACACCCATAACCACACCCATACCCACAACCACATCCACACTCACACCTACACCCATACCCACACCCATATCTACATACATACCCATGCCCACACCCATCCCATACCCATACCTACACACACACCCATACCCACATTCATACCCACACCAACACCCATACCCGTATCCACACCCACACCCGTATCCACATCGACACCCATACCTATACCCGTATCCACACCAATACCCATACCCGTACCCACGTCCATACCCACACACATACCCATAACCACATCCATACCCATACGATACGCACACCCGTACCCACACCCACACGCATACCCGCACCCGTACCCTCACCCACACGCATACCCACACCCATACCCACACCCATAACCATACCCGTACCCACACCCACACCCGTACCCACACACACACCCATACCCATACTCACATCCACACACACACCCACCCCCACCCCCATACCCATACCCACACCCATACCCATAACCACACCCATACCCATACCCACATCCATACCCACATCCTCACCCACACCACACCCATATCCACACCCACACCCACACCCACATCCATACCCATACCTACACCCATACCGATGCCCACCCACCCCATACCTATACCTACACCCATACCCACACCCACACCCATACCCACACCCACACCCATACCCACACCCAAACCCACACCCATACCCATACCTACACCCATACCCACACCCACACCCATAACCATACCCATAACCATACCCATATCCATACCCACACCGATACCCACACCTACACCCACACCCATACCCATACCCATACCTACACCCATACCCACACCCATACTCATACCCACACCCACACCCATACCCATACCCGTACCCACACCCATACCCATATCCACACCAGTACCCACACCCGTACCCACATCCACACGCATACCCGTATCCACACATACACCCATACTCATACCCATACCCACACCCATAACCGTACCCACACCCATACCTATACCCATACCCATACCCATACTCACATCCACAGCCACACCCATACACACACACACCCCCACCCCCATACCCATACCCACACACATACCCATAACCACACCCATACCCACACCCACATCCACACTCACACCCACACCCATACCCACACCCATATCTACACACATACCCATGCCCACACCCATCCCATACCCATACCTACACACACACCCATACCCGTATCCACACCCACACCCGTATCCACATCCACACCCATACCCATACCCGTATCCACACCAATACCCATACCTGTACCCACGCCCATACCCACACCCATACCCATAACCACATCCATACCCATACCCATACGCACACCCATACCCACACCCAAACCCATACCCAAACCCACATCCACACCCACACCCATACCCACACCCATACCCACACCCATACCCGCACCCATACCCACACCGTACCCATATCCACACCCACACCCATACCGTAACCACACTCATACCCATACCCATACCCACATCCACACCCATACCCACACCCATACCCACACCCATACCCATACCATACCCATACCCATACCCACGTCCACACTCACACCCATACCCACACCCACACCCATACCCACACCCATACCCATACCCACACCTACACCCACACACATACCCATACCCATACCCACACCGATACACATACCCACACCCATACCCACACCCATACCCACACCCATACACACACTCACGCCCATACCCACACCCATACCCATAACCACACCCATACCCATACCCATACACCCATATCCATAACCGCACCCATACCCACACCCATAACCGTACCCATACCCACACCCATAGCCGTACCCATACCCACAGCCACACCCATACCCATACCCGTCCCCACACCCATACCCATACCCACACCAATACCCACTCCATACCCACACCCATAACCACATCCATTCCCACACCCATACCCATACCCACACCCACATCCACACCAATACCCACATCCATACCCATATCCACACCCACACTCATACCCACACCCATACCCACATCCTAACCCACACCCACACCCATGCACACACCCATACCTATATCCATACCCATACCAATACCCACTCCATACCCACACCCACAATCACATCCATTCCAACACCCATACCCATACCCACACCCACATCCACACCCATACCCACATCCATACCCATATCCACACCCACACTCATACCCACACCCATACCCACATCCTAACCCACACCCACACCCATACCCGCCCCCACACCCATACCCATACCCACACCAATACCCACTCCATACCCACACCTACAACCACATCCATTCCCACACCCATACCCATACCCACACCCACATCCACACCCATACCCACATCCATACCCATATCCACACCCACGCCACGCCCATATCCACACCCACACCCACACCCATACCCATACCTACACCCATACCCATGCCCACACCCACCCCATACCCATACCTACACCCATACCCACACCCATACCCACACCCATACCCACACCCATACCCACACCCATAACCATACCCGTACCCATACCCACACCGATACCCACACCTTCACCCACATCCATACCCATACCCATACCTACACCCATACCCACACCCATACCCATACCCACCCCCACACCCATACCCATACCCGTACCCACACCCATACCCATACCCACACCAGTACCCACACCCGTACCCACACCCACACGCATACCCATATCCACACACACACTCATACCCATACCCGTACCCACACCCATACCCATACCCGTACCCACACCCATACCTATACCCATACCCATACCCATACTCACATCCACACCCACACCCATACCCACACCCACACCCACACCCATACCCACACCCATAAACAAACCCATACCCATACCCACACCGATACCCACACCTACACCCACACCCATACCTACACCCATACCCACACCCATACCCACACCCACACCCATACCCACACCCACACTCATAACCATACCTACACCCATACCTACAACCATACCCAACCCCACACCCATACCCATACCCATACCCACACCCATACCCATACCCACACCCATACCCACACCCATACCCATACCTACACACATACCTACAACCATACCCATGCCCACACACATACCCATACCCTTACCTACACCCATACCCACACCCATAACCATACCCGTACTGATAGCCACACCGATACCCACACCTACACCCACACCCATACCCATACCCACCCCCAAACCCATACCCATACCCGTACCCACACCCATACCCATACCCACACCAGTACCCACACCCGTACCCACACCCACACGCATACCCGTATCCACACACACACTCATACCATACCCATACCCACACCCATACCCATACCCATACCCACACCCATACCTATACCCATACCCATACCCGTACTCACATCCACACCCACACCCATACACACACCACCACCCCCGTACCCACACCCATACCCATACCCATACCCACACCCATACCTATACCCACGCCCATACCCACACCCATACCCGTACCTACATCCACACCCACACTCATATCCATACCTACACCCATACCCACACCCATAATCACACCCCACCCCCCCCCACCCCCCACCCCACCCCCGAACCCCCACCCCAGACCCATCCCCCTACCCCCCCCCATACCACACCCCCCCCCCCCCCTAATCACACCCCCCCCACACCCATCTCCAACCCACACCACTACCCACACCCACACCCCCCACACAACCCCACACCGATACCCACACCCACACCCAAACCCACACCCAAACCCAGACCCACACTCATACCCAAACCCACACCCACACCCACACCCATACCCACACCCACACCCACACCCACACTCATACCCACACCCACACTCATACCCACACCCACACTCACACCCATACCCACACCCATACCCACACCAACACCCACACCCACACCCACACCCACACCCACACCCACACCCACACTCATATCCATACCTACAACCATACCCACACCCATTCCCACACCCATACCCACACCCACACCCATACCCGCACCCATAACCATACCCATACCCATACCTACACCCATACCCAACCCCACACCCATACCCATATCCGTACCCACACCCATACCCATACCCACACCCGTATCCACACCCATACGCATACCCGTATCCACACATCCACCCACACCCATACCCGTACCCACACCCATACCCATACCCGTACCCACACCCATACCAATACCCATACCATACCCATACTCACATCCACACACACACCCATACACACACCCACCCCCACCCCCATAGCCATACCCACATCCATACCCACATCCACACCCACACCACGCCCATATCCACACCCACACACACACCCGTACCCATATCTACACCCATACCCATGCCCACACCACCCCATACCCATACCTACACCCATACCCACACTCACACCCATACCCACACCCATACGCACACCTATAACCATACCCGTACCCATTCCCACACCAATACCCACACCTACACCCACACCCATACCCATACCCATACCTACACCCATACCCACACCCATACCCATACCCACCCCCACCCCCATACCCATACCCGTACCCACACCCATACCCATACCCACACCAGTACCCACACCCGTACCCACACCCACACGCATACCCGTATCCACACACACACTCATACCCACACCCATACCCATACCCGTATCCACACCAATACCCATACCCGTACCCACGCCCATACCCACACCCATACCCATAACCACATCCATACCCATACCCATACGCACACCCATACCCACACCCAAACCCATACCCAAACCCACATCCACACCCACACCCATACCCACACCCATACCCACACCCATACCTGCACCCATACCCACACCGTACCCATATCCACACCCACACCCATACCGTAACCACACTCATACCCATACCCATACCCACATCCACACCCATACCCACACCCATACCCACACCCATACCCATACCATACCCATACCCATACCCACGTCCACACTCACACCCATACCCACACCCACACCCATACCCACACCCATACCCATACCCACACCTACACCCACACACATACCCATACCCATACCCACACCGATACACATACCCACACCCATACCCACACCCATACACACACTCACGCCCATACCCACACCCATACCCATAACCACACCCATACCCATACCCATACACCCATATCCATAACCGCACCCATACCCACACCCATAACCGTACCCATACCCACACCCATACCCACACCCATAGCCCTACCCATACCCACAGCCACACCCATACCCATACCCGCCCCCACACCCATACCCATACCCACACCAATACCCACTCCATACCCACACCCATAACCACATCCATTCCCACACCCATACCCATACCCACACCCACATCCACACCCATACCCACATCCATACCCATATCCACACCCACACTCATACCCACACCCATACCCACATCCTAACCCACACCCACACCCATACACACACCCATACCTATATCCATACCCATACCAATACCCACTCCATACCCACACCCACAATCACATCCATTCCAACACCCATACCCATACCCACACCCACATCCACACCCATACCCACATCCATACCCATTTCCACACCCACACTCATACCCACACCCATACCCACATCCTAACCCACACCCACACCCATACCCGCCCCCACACCCATACCCATACCCACACCAATACCCACTCCATACCCACACCCACAACCACATCCATTCCCACACCCATACCCATACCCACACCCACATCCACACCCATACCCACATCCATAACCATATCCACACCCACGCCACGCCCATATCCACACCCACACCCACACCCATACCCATACCCGTACCCACACCCATACCCATACCCACACCAGTACCCACACCCGTACCCACACCCACACGCATACCCGTATCCACACACACACTCATACCATACCCATACCCACACCCATACCCATACCCATACCCACACCCATACCTATACCCATACCCATACCCGTACTCACATCCACACCCATACACACACCACCACCCCCGTACCCACACCCATACCCATACCCATACCCACACCCATACCTATACCCACACCCATACCCACACCCATACCCGTACCTACATCCACACCCACACTCATATCCATACCTACACCCATACCCACACCCATAATCACACCCACACCCATACCCAAACCCACACCCATACCCACACCCATACCCAAACCCACACCAATACCCACACCCACACCCATACCCACACCCATAACCATACCCATACCCATACCCATACCCACACCGATACCCACACCTACACCCACACCGATACCCACACCCACACCCAAACCCACACCCAAACCCAGACCCACACTCATACCCAAACCCACACCCACACCCACACCCATACCCACACCCACACCCACACCCACACTCATACCCACACCCACACTCATACCCACACCCACACTCACACCCATACCCACACCCATACCCACACCCACACCCACACCCACACCCACACTCATATCCATACCTACAACCATACCCACACCCATTCCCACACCCATACCCACACCCACACCCATACCCACACCCATAACCATACCCATACCCATACCTACACCCATACCCAACCCCACACCCATACCCATATCCGTACCCACACCCATACCCATACCCACACCCGTATCCACACCCATACGCATACCCGTATCCACACATCCACCCACACCCATACCCGTACCCACACCCATACCCATACCCGTACCCACACCCATACCAATACCCATACCATACCCATACTCACATCCACACACACACCCATACACACACCCACCCCCACCCCCATAGCCATACCTACATCCATACCCACATCCACACCCACACCACGCCCATATCCACACCCACACACACACCCGTACCCATATCTACACCCATACCCATGCCCACACCACCCCATACCCATACCTACACCCATACCCACACTCACACCCATACCCACACCCATACGCACACCTATAACCATACCCGTACCCATTCCCACACCAATATCCACACCTACACCCACACCCATACCCATACCCATACCTACACCCATACCCACACCCATACCCATACCCACCCCCACCCCCATACCCATACCTGTACCCACACCCATACCCATACCCACACCAGTACCCACACCCGTACCCACACCCACACGCATACCCGTATCCACACACACACTCATACCCACACCCATACCCATACCCGTACCCACACCCATACCTATACCCATACCCATACCCATACTCACATCCACACCCACACCCATACCCACACCCACACCCACACCCATACCCACACCCATAAACATACCCATACCCATACCCACACCGATACCCAAAACCACACCCACACCCATACCGACACCCATACCCACAACCATACCCACACCCACACCCATACCCACACCCACACCATATCCAAATCCACACCGAAACCCACACCCACACCCATACCCACACCCACACTCATACCCATACCTACACCCATACCTACACCCATACCCAACCTCACACCCATACCCATACCCATACCCACACCCATAACCATACCCACACCAGTACCCACACCCGTACCCACACCCACACGCATACCCGTATCCACACACACACCCATATCCATACCCGTACCCACACCCACACCCACACCCATACCCATACCCATACCCATACTCATATCCACACACACACCCATACACACACCCACCCCCACCCCCATACCCATACCCACACCCATACCCATAACCACACCCATACCCATACCCACATCCATACCCACATCCACACCCACACCACGCCCATATCCACACCCACACCCACAACCATACCCATACCTACACCCATACCGATGCCCACACCCACCCCATACCCATACCTACACCCATACCCACACCCATACCCACACCCACACCCATACCCACACCTATAACCATACCCGTACCCATACCCACATCGATACCCACACCTACACCCACACCCATACCCACACCCATACCCACACCCATACACACACCCACACCCATAACCATACCCATACCCATACCCATACCCACACCCATACTCATACCCACCCCCACACCCATACCCATACCCGTACCCACATCCATACCCATACCCACACCAGTACCCACACCCGTACCCACACCCACACGCATACCCATATCCACAAACACACCCATACCCATACCCGTACCCACACCCATAACCGTACCCACACCCATACCTATACCCATACCCATACCCACACTCACATCCACACCCACACCCATACCCACACCCACACCCATACCCACACCCATAACCATACCCGTACCCATACCCACACCGATACCCACACCTACACCCACAACCATACCCATACCTACACCCATACCTACACCCATACCCATGCCCACACCCACCCCATACCCATACCCACACCCATACCCACACCCATACCCACACCCACACTCATACCCACACCCATAACCATACCCGTACCCATACTCACACCGATACCCACACCTACACCCACACCCATACCCATACCCACACCAGTACCCACACCCGTACCCACACCCACACGCATACCCGTATCCACACACACACTCATACCATACCCGTACCCACACCCATACCCATACCCACACCCATACCTATACCCATACCCATACCCATACTCACATCCACACCCACACCCATACACACACCCACCCCCACCCCCATACCCACACTCATACCCATAACCACACCCATACCCATACCCACACCCACACCCACACCCATACCCGTACCTACATCCACACCCACACTTATATCCATACCTACACCCATACCCACACCCATACACACACCCACACCCATACCCAAACCCACACCGATACCCACACCCACACCCACACCCACACCCATACCCACACCCATAACCATACCAATACCCATACCCACACCGATACCCACACCGATACCCACACCTACACCCACACCGATACCCACACCCAAACCCACACCCACACCCACACCCACACTCATACCCACACCCACACCCAAACCCACACCCAAACCCACACCCACACCCACACCCACACTCATACCCACACCCACACCCATACCCACACCCATACGCACACCCATACCCACACCCTCACCCACACCCACACCCATACCCACACCCACACTCATACCCATACCTACACCCATACCCACACCCATTCCCATACCCACACCCATAACCATACCCATACCCATACCTACACCCATACCCAACCCCACACCCATACCCATATCCGTACCCACACCCATGCTCATACCAACACCAGTACCCACACCCGTATCTACACCCATACCCATACCCGTAACCACACCCATACCCATACCCGTACCCACACCCATAACAATACCCATACCCATACCCATGCTCACATCCACACACACACCCATACACACACCCACCCCCACCCCCATACCCATACCCACATCCATACCCACAGCCACACCCACACCATGCCCATATCCACACCCACACCCACATCCATACCCATACCTACACGCATACCGATGCCCACATCCAACCCATGCCCATACCTACACCCATACCCACACCCATACCCACACCCATAGCCATACCCGTACCCATTCGCACACCGATACCCACACCTACACCCACACCCATACCCACACCAGTACCCACATCCACACGCATACCCGTATCCACACACACACTCATACCCATACCCGTACCCACACCCATACCCATACCCGTACCCACACCCATACTTATACCCATACCCATACCCATACTCACATCCACACCCACACCCATACCTACACCCACACCCACACCCATGCCCACACCCATAACCATACCCATACCCATACCCATACCCACACCGATACCCACACCTACACCCACACCCATACCTACACCCATACCCACACCCATACCCACACTCACACCCATACCCAAATCCACACCGATACCCACACCCACACCCATACCCACACCCATACTCATAACCATACCTACACCCATACCCAACCCCACACCCATACCCATACCCACACCAGTACCCACACACGTACCCACAACCACACGCATACCCATATCCACACACACACCCATACCCATACCCGTACCCACACCCACACCCATACCCGTACCCATACCCATACTCACATCCACACACACACCCATACACACACCCACCCCCACCCCATACCCATACCCACACATATACCCATAACCTCACCCATACCCATACCCACATCCATACCCACATCCATACCCACATCCACACCCACACCACGCCCATATCCACACTCACACCCACAACCATACCCATACCTACACCCATACCCACACCCATACCCACACCCACACCCATACCCACACCATAACCATACCCATGCCCATACCTACACCCATACCCACACCCATACCCATACCCACCCCCACACCCATACCCATACCCGTACCCACACCAATACCCATACCCACACCAGTACCCACACCCGTACCCACACCCACATGCATACCCGTATCCACACACACACCCATACCCATACCCGTACCCATACCCATAACCGTACCCACACCCATACCTATACCCATACCCATTCCCATACTCACATCCACACCCACACCCATACCTACACCCACACCCATACTCACACCCATAACCATACCCGTACCCATACCCACACCCATACCCACACCTATACACACACCCATACCCATACCTACACCCATACCCACACCCATACCCATACCCACCCCCACACCCATACCCATACCCGTACCCACACCCATACCCATACCCACACCCACACCCACACCCACACCCACACCCATACCCACACCCATAACCATACCCATACCCATACCCATACCCACACCGATACCCACACCTACACCCACACCGATACCCACACCCACACCCAAACCCACACCCAAACCCAGACCCACGCTCATACCCAAACTCACACCCACACCCACACCCATACCCACACCCACACCCACACCCACACTCATACCCACACCCACACTCATACCCACACCCACACTCACACCCATACCCACACCCATACCCACACCCACACCCACACCCACACCCACACCCACACTCATATCCATACCTACAACCATACCCACACCCATTCCCACACCCATACCCACACCCACACCCATACCCACACCCATAACCATACCCATACCCATACCTACACCCATACCCAACCCCACACCCATACCCATATCCGTACCCACACCCATACCCATACCCACACCCGTATCCACACCCATACGCATACCCGTATCCACACATCCACCCACACCCATACCCGTACCCACACCCATACCCATACCCGTACCCACACCCATACCAATACCCATACCATACCCATACTCACATCCACACACACACCCATACACACACCCACCCCCACCCCCATAGCCATACCTACATCCATACCCACATCCACACCCACACCACGCCCATATCCACACCCACACACACACCCGTACCCATATCTACACCCATACCCATGCCCACACCACCCCATACCCATACCTACACCCATACCCACACTCACACCCATACCCACACCCATACGCACACCTATAACCATACCCGTACCCATTCCCACACCAATACCCACACCTACACCCACACCCATACCCATACCCATACCTACACCCATACCCACACCCATACCCATACCCACCCCCACCCCCATACCCATACCCGTACCCACACCCATACCCATACCCACACCAGTACCCACACCCGTACCCACACCCACACGCATACCCGTATCCACACACACACTCATACCCACACCCATACCCATACCCGTACCCACACCCATACCTATACCCATACCCATACCCATACTCACATCCACACCCACACCCATACCCACACCCACACCCACACCCATACCCACACCCATAAACATACCCATACCCATACCCACACCGATACCCAAAACCACACCCACACCCATACCGACACCCATACCCACAACCATACCCACACCCACACCCATACCCACACCCACACCATATCCAAATCCACACCGAAACCCACACCCACACCCATACCCACACCCACACTCATACCCATACCTACACCCATACCTACACCCATACCCAACCTCACACCCATACCCATACCCATACCCACACCCATAACCATACCCACACCAGTACCCACACCCGTACCCACACCCACACGCATACCCGTATCCACACACACACCCATATCCATACCCGTACCCACACCCACCCCCACCCCCATACCCATACCCACACCCATACCCATAACCACACCCATACCCATACCCACATCCATACCCACATCCACACCCACACCACGCCCATATCCACACCCACACCCACAACCATACCCATACCTACACCCATACCGATGCCCACACCCACCCCATACCCATACCTACACCCATACCCACACCCATACCCACACCCACACCCATACCCACACCTATAACCATACCCGTACCCATACCCACATCGATACCCACACCTACACCCACACCCATACCCACACCCATACCCATACCTACACCCATACCCACACCCATACACACACCCACACCCATAACCATACCCATACCCATACCCATACCCACACCCATACTCATACCCACCCCCACACCCATACCCATACCCGTACCCACATCCATACCCATACCCACACCAGTACCCACACCCGTACCCACACCCACACGCATACCCATATCTACAAACACACCCATACCCATACCCGTACCCACACCCATAACCGTACCCACACCCATACCTATACCCATACCCATACCCACACTCACATCCACACCCACACCCATACCCACACCCACACCCATACCCACACCCATAACCATACCCGTACCCATACCCACACCGATACCCACACCTACACCCACAACCATACCCATACCTACACCCATACCTACACCCATACCCATGCCCACACCCACCCCATACCCATACCCACACCCATACCCACACCCATACCCACACCCACACTCATACCCACACCCATAACCATACCCGTACCCATACTCACACCGATACCCACACCTACACCCACACCCATACCCATACCCACCCCCACATCCATACCCATACCCGTACCCACACCCATACCCATACCCACACCAGTACCCACACCCGTACCCACACCCACACGCATACCCGTATCCACACACACACTCATACCATACCCGTACCCACACCCATACCCATACCCACACCCATACCTATACCCATACCCATACCCATACTCACATCCACACCCACACCCATACACACACCCACCCCCACCCCCATACCCACACTCATACCCATAACCACACCCATACCCATACCCACACCCACACCCACACCCATACCCGTACCTACATCCACACCCACACTTATATCCATACCTACACCCATACCCACACCCATACACACACCCACACCCATACCCAAACCCACACCGATACCCACACCCACACCCACACCCACACCCATACCCACACCCATAACCATACCAATACCCATACCCACACCGATACCCACACCGATACCCACACCTACACCCACACCGATACCCACACCCAAACCCACACCCACACCCACACCCACACTCATACCCACACCCACACCCAAACCCACACCCAAACCCACACCCACGCCCACACCCACACTCATACCCACACCCACACCCATACCCACACCCATACGCACACCCATACCCACACCCTCACCCACACCCACACCCATACCCACACCCACACTCATACCCATACCTACACCCATACCCACACCCATTCCCATACCCACACCCATAACCATACCCATACCCATACCTACACCCATACCCAACCCCACACCCATACCCATATCCGTACCCACACCCATGCTCATACCAACACCAGTACCCACACCCGTATCTACACCCATACCCATACCCGTAACCACACCCATACCCATACCCGTACCCACACCCATAACAATACCCATACCCATACCCATGCTCACATCCACACACACACCCATACACACACCCACCCCCACCCCCATACCCATACCCACATCCATACCCACAGCCACACCCACACCATGCCCATATCCACACCCACACCCACATCCATACCCATACCTACACGCATACCGATGCCCACATCCAACCCATGCCCATACCTACACCCATACCCACACCCATACCCACACCCATAGCCATACCCGTACCCATTCGCACACCGATACCCACACCTACACCCACACCCATACCCACACCAGTACCCACATCCACACGCATACCCGTATCCACACACACACTCATACCCATACCCGTACCCACACCCATACCCATACCCGTACCCACACCCATACTTATACCCATACCCATACCCATACTCACATCCACACCCACACCCATACCTACACCCACACCCACACCCATGCCCACACCCATAACCATACCCATACCCATACCCATACCCACACCGATACCCACACCTACACCCACACCCATACCTACACCCATACCCACACCCATACCCACACTCACACCCATACCCAAATCCACACCGATACCCACACCCACACCCATACCCACACCCATACTCATAACCATACCTACACCCATACCCAACCCCACACCCATACCCATACCCACACCAGTACCCACACACGTACCCACAACCACACGCATACCCATATCCACACACACACCCATACCCATACCCGTACCCACACCCACACCCATACCCGTACCCATACCCATACCCACATCCACACACACACCCATACACACACCCACCCCCACCCCATACCCATACCCACACATATACCCATAACCTCACCCATACCCATACCCACATCCATACCCACATCCATACCCACATCCACACCCACACCACGCCCATATCCACACTCACACCCACAACCATACCCATACCTACACCCATACCCACACCCATACCCACACCCACACCCATACCCACACCATAACCATACCCATGCCCATACCTACACCCATACCCACACCCATACCCATACCCACCCCCACACCCATACCCATACCCGTACCCACACCAATACCCATACCCACACCAGTACCCACACCCGTACCCACACCCACATGCATACCCGTATCCACACACACACCCATACCCATACCCGTACCCATACCCATAACCATACCCACACCCATACCTATACCCATACCCATTCCCATACTCACATCCACACCCACACCCATACCTACACCCACACCCATACTCACACCCATAACCATACCCGTACCCATACCCACACCCATACCCACACCTATACACACACCCATACCCATACCTACACCCATACCCACACCCATACCCATACCCACCCCCACACCCATACCCATACCCGTACCCACACCCATACCCATACCCACACCAGTACCCACACCCGTACCCACACCCACACGCATACCCGTATCCACACACCCATACCCATACCCGTACCCACACCCATAACCGTACCCACACCCATACCTATACCCATACCCATACCCATACTCACATCCACACCCACACCCATACACACACCCACCCCCACCCCCATACCCATACCCACACCCATACCCATAACCACACCCATACCCACACCCATATCTACACCCATACCCATGCCCACACCCATCCCATACCCATACCTACACACACACCCATACCCACATTCATACCCACACCAACACCCATACCCGTATCCACACCCACACCCGTATCCACATCCACACACACACCCATACACACACCCACCCCCACCCCATACCCATACCCACACCCATACCCATACCCATATCCATACCCACACCCACACCCATACCCATACCCACACCCACACCCATACCCATACCCACACCCATACCCACACACACACCCACACCCATACCCGCACCCATACCCACACCCATACCCACACCCATACCCATACCCATATCCATACCTACACCCATACCCATATCCATACCCACACCCACACCCACACCCACGCCCACACCCACACCCATACCCACACCCATACCCACACCCATACCCATACCCACATACACACCCACACCCATACCCACACCCATACCCATACCCACACCCACACCCATACCCATACCCACACCCATTCTCATACCCACACCCATACCCACACCCACACCCATACCATACCCATACCCATACCCATACCCACACCCATACCCATACCTTGGTGGTGGTGAGCCACCATTTCAGAGGTCAGTTAAGAGTCAAACATATTGCTGTGGGTCTTCAGTTGCATGTAGGCCAGATTGCGTAAGGGCTTTAGTGAACCAAATGGGTTTTTATGACAATCTGTTAGTTTCATAGTCACCATTACTGATAATAGCTTTTTTTTAAATTCCAGATTTATTTAATTAACTGAATTTAAATTCTCCCCATGATGGGATTTGAATGCATGGGCTGGACTTTGCATTAGTCTCCAATCGCCCAAAGGTGGGCGATATTTCCAGCGTTAGCGTTTATATTGGTTTTTGTGATCGCCGGAATATCGGCCATTTGCAAAGCCGCTAGGTTCCACTTGATAATTTGGGCATTAGCCATGGCGATGTGAAATGGGCGTTAGTGGTTTTTTCAGTCGTGCAAGGCTGGCGTCCATAGCAACGGTCTTTTCTCGCGTTTCGGGAGGTTAGGGGTCATCTGCACATGCGCAGAAGAGAGTGAAAGTGAAAGAAGAGAGAGAGAATGAGAGAGATAGTGGAGAAAGCTGGTGAGGATTGTAGTGCTGGTATTGTGGATTGATTATTTGAGAGATCTTTGAGATTTTTGACTGAAAAAATATGAAGGATGCAATTGAAATGAGTGAAAGAAGGATGAGCGAGGAGGAGGAGATGAGAGAGAAGAGAGGACGTAGGCACGCAAAGAGCTTTAGCGAGGAGGCCAATGCTGCCTTGTGGCAGAAGTAGAAAATGAGTGGGCACAATTGCTCCCTCCCCCCCCCCTGCCACGCCCCCCCCCCCTCCCCCTCCAGATCTATCAATGCATATGGATGGAAATTGCAGGGGTCATCTCTGCCAATACCCACGAGGTAAAGGAGCCCAACCAGTGTCGGAAGCGCTGGAATGATCTTGTTGGGTCAGGTAGGGTAAGTTTTAAATGTATTTATATTTATTTATATAATTGTAATTGTAATTTTAATGATGCAATGATGACTTATAGTTCGACCGGTAATCATTTAATCCAAACCTCGATCTTAAACAAATTATTTGCAGATGGTAGACATAACCATGCATGCGATATGTATGATGTTTACGGTGGACTAGCATGTGTGTTGTGTAACATGATATCTATCAGAAATGTGCTATCTGTTTGATCTGTAACAGTACCTAGCAATGATCTTATGCCATGCCATGCTGTTGTCACCTTTGCAGAAGAAACTTTTGAAGAATAGGGCCAATCAGCAGGCACAGGTGGCAGCCAAGTGGACCTTTGCGCCCACACAGATCTTGAGGAGCGGGCGCTGGCACTGGTGGGTATTCACAACCAGTTGGCCACCCGTGCAGCATCGGAATCCGTTCTCATGCCACGTGAGTAAAGTATAAACCATTGGGTGATGTAAATTAAATTAATGCCATTCATTTCCGTATAATATATGATTGATGATTGACGATACAATCATGTGGTTGGGAAAATATTGGAGTCCATTATTAAAGAAGCAGTAACAGGATATTTGGATAAGCAAAATTCGGTCAGGCAAAGTCAGCATGGATTTATAAAGGGGAAGTCATGTTTGACAAATTTGCTGGAATTCTTTGAGGGTGTAATGAACAGGGTGGATAAAGGGGAACCAGTGGATGTGGTGTATTTGGACTTCCAGAAAGCATTTGACAAGGTGCCATATAAAAGATTACTGCACAAGATAAAAGTTCACGGGGTTGAGGGTAATATATTAGCATGGATAACTAACAGAAAACAGAGAGTCGGGATAAATGGTTCATTCTCAGGTTGGCAATCAGTAACTGGTGGGGTGCCGCAGGGATCAGTGCTGGGACCCCAACTATTTACAATCTATATTAACGATTTGGAAGAAGAGACTGAGTATAACGTAGCCAAGTTTGCTGACGATACAAAGATGGGAGGAAAAGCACTGTGTGAGGAGGACACAAAAAATCTGCAAAAGGACATACCGTATATACTCGCGTATCATGCGACTTTTGAAGACCTAAATTGTAACCTAAATTTGGGGGGTAGCATGATACGCGAGATACAAAATTTGCGGGTGTGAAGTGCTGGCCAAGATTAGGCTGTTAGGCTGTTAAGCAGACCGTATCCACGCTGAATCTCGGCAGGTATCTCCTGGGCTGGATTGCAGCCTCTATTGTCACTTGTACTGTATCTTTGCTGTGGTCTAGAGATCGCCACCCACAACTCCCTCTGAAGTTTGCTGCATTATTAAAGGCTTTAACAATCAAATCTCCATCTATCTCAGCCCATGCTTCTTTTACCCGCAAACACAGTAGAGGCAAATCCGGAGCCTTCATATTCCCTCCCTTCGTGAATGATTTCTCTCCTTCCATCATCCAGTCATTCCATTTCTTTCTTATATTGTCTTTAAATGGCTTATTAATGGATACGTCAAGTGGCTGAACGACGCTAGTCAAGCCAGCTGGAATGATTGCTATATCGGTGTTCGATTCGCAAACAGCTTTCACAACAGAATCCACTCGATGTTTCATGATTCGGTTGTTAAGGTCTATATTCGATCGTTGTTATGTGTTAGGGTACTTGTTACGTGTTGGGTACTTGTTAAACTTGTTTGAAAGCCTAGCCTAGTGGCATCTGGTATCTCAAAAAAGTGACTCGCATGATACATGAGATATATGATAAAATCATGTTTTGGGGACGAAAATTTAGGGGTCGCATGATACGTGAGATCGTAGGATACGCGAGTATATACGGTACATAGACAGGCCAATGAGTGGGCAAAAATTTGGCAAATGGCATATAATGTTGGAAAATGTGAGGTCATGCACTTTGGCAGAAAAAAATCAAAGAGCAAGTTAATATTTAAATGGAGAAAGATTACAAAGTGCCGCAGTACAGCGGGACCTGGGGGTACTTGTGCATGAAACACAAAAGGATAGTATGCAGGTACAGCAAGTGATCAGGAAGGCCAATGGTATCTTGGCCTTTATTGCAAAGGGGATGGAGTATAAAAGCAGGGAAGTCTTGCTACAGCTATACAGGGTATTGGTGAGGCCACACCTGGAATACTGCATGCAGTTTTGGTTTCCAAATTTATGAAAGAATATACTTGCTATGGAGGCAGTTCAGAGAAGGTTCACTAGTTTGATTCCGAAATGAGGGGATTGACTTATGAGGAAAGGTTGAGTAGGTTAGGCCTCTAATCATTGGAATTCAGAAGAATGAGAGGTGATTTTATCGAAACGTATAAGATTATGAGGGGGCTTGACAAGGTGGATGCAGAGAGGATGTTTCCATTGACGGGGGAGACTAGAACTAGAGGGCATGGTCTTAGAATAAGGGGCCGCCCATTTAAAACTGAGATGAGGAGAAATTTCTTCTCTCAGAGGGTTGTAAATCTGTGGAATTCACTGCCTCAGAGAGCTGTGAAAGTTGGGACATTGAATAAATTTAAGACAGAAATAGACAGTTTCTTTAACGATAAGGAAATAAGGGGTTATGGGGAGCGGGCAGGGAAATGGAGCTGAGTCCATGATCAGATCAGCCATGATCTTATTGAATGGCGGAGCAGGCTCGAGGGGCCGTATGGCCTACTCCTGCTCCTATTTCTTATGTTCTTATGTTCTTATGTATATGATTGATGCAATGTCATGTAATGTTATTTAATGTTATGTAATTAACGATGGGATCATGAAAATCATTGTAATGCAATGCAGATTTTGTACTATCATGGTATTAATTAATTGTGATGGCTGGCAGTATATTTATAGCCTTAGTGTTGCTCTTGTGCTTATGCCTGTGTAGCGTTTTCATTCCCATGTGACCCTAGCACCCCCTTCTCCTCTAATTAGCTCATTTATGTTTTCTCGCTCAGCCGAGAGTACAGCAGGCCTTGCAGGCGTCCCAGGATCCTACAATTGTTATCATGTCTGCAGGCGAGGAGGCATGTGTCTCGCCTGTCCTGCTGCAGGTCCTCCTCTCCACCGAGGACCATGCAGAGGTGGAGGAGGAGCCAGCAGCACAATCCACATGCGGCCACATCCTCTTCCACCGAGGAGGTAGCGGGGCCAAGTGCTTTGCCGCAGGGCACCCCGAGTGGCTCCATGCTGGCGCCGACCCCGCGGAGGCTGGTTCGGCGCAGTCGGGCTACTCCGACACCGGCGGATCTTAGTGTGGACATGGTGAACTTGTCCAGGACAAGTGTCGACATTGGACAGGAGCTCCGCCAGGAAATGGGCAGTTTATCTGGCCAGGTTGCCACTCTGTCCGCGATCGTCAATGAAAAGATGGCGCGGATAGCGGTGGCCCTGGAGATAATAGCCAGGAACACTGGTGCCAGAGGGCTATCAGTAGTCCCGGAATACGGCACTGCACCCCAAGGTGCCGCACCCCCCTTGCGAGAGACACAGGCGAGTCAGGAGGAAGCTTTTGCTTCTGAGGAAACGTCCTCTCCATCAACTGCCCAATCAATGAATCTGCCGTCACCACCCCCACTGAAGCAACGCTTGAGGTGCACTGCTGCAAAGCGACTTGGAGTTTGTAGGCGGAGGGGAAAAGGTTGGGTACAGACCTGGGGGCGGGTGGTGGGGTGGGGGAGAGGAAAGGAAGGGCTTGGCAGGGAGGGTTGGAGGGAGTGTTCTTGTACTATTGTTAACTTAAAACTTTTGTTGCCTGTTAATCATTAGGGTGGTTGTTTGGATTGTTTAAATTGTTTGTTGCTGTTGTTTTTGTTCAGCTTTTCACTGTTGGGTTGGGTTCAGCGAGGGTGTTGCATGTAGGTTTATTAAAATCGTTGTTGCAGTTGTTGTTTATAAAATTTACTGTTATGTATAAATGTTCAAAATTTGGGGTGGGGGTGGGGAAGGGGGGTACTGTTGTGTTCTGTTCTGTTTGTTTATAAAGAAAATGTCTTTAGTAACATTCAAATGTTTTTATTTAACTTAACATTGTTGTGCATAGTCTTCAGATAGCAGTAACATTAAGGATACACAAACACTGGCGAGTCCATGCCATGAAAGGCGAACATTAAACGTAATGTAAATCAACTGTAACTGTCACCAACGTAACGCAAACCGTTCATTTATGAGCTGCAGACGTAACAGTTTTGCAGCTGCGTAACTAGCACGAGGCTTTTTCTGTGGTCTAGCGTGGGGTGGGGGCATGGTTTCAACGCCAGCTTGATTGTCTTCACCGAGGTCATCGTCCATTTTCTCTTCTTCCTCTTCCGCCTCTCCTCTCTCCTGAGGTGGACCGGCAGTCCCAACTGGCAATTCTTCTCCCCTTCTGATAGCCAAGTTATGCAGCATGCAGCACACCACAATGAATTGAGCGACCTGCTCAGCGTGGTATTGTAATTTGCCTCCTGAGTGGCCCAGGCATCTGAAGCGCTGCTGAAGCACTCCAATTGTCTTTTCAACGATATTGCGTGTGGCTATGTGGCTTTTGTTTTATCGCTTCTCGGCTTCTGTCTGGGGCTTACGCAGGGGTTGGGGGGTCATCAGCCAGCTGGTAAGGCCATATCCTTTATCACCCAGCATCCAACCGTGACCTTGTGGCTGACTCTTACACAGGTCAGAGACAGTGTTCACATGCAAGATGTGTGCATCATGGATGCTGCCTGGAAATTTTGCATTTACTGCCATGATTATATGCTTGTGGTCGACAACAAGCTGCACATTCAAGGAGTGGAATCCCTTTCGGTTCCGAAACACCTCTGCATCCTGAAAAGGTTCTCGTATGGCGATGTGCGTACAGTCTATTGCTCCCTGCACCTTGGGGAAGTTGGCTATTCTCGAGAACATAAGAACATAAGAACATAAGAATTAGGAACAGGAGTACCATCTAGCCCCTCGAGCCTGCTCCGCCATTCAATAAGATCATGGCTGATCTGGCCGTGGACTCAGCTCCACTTACCCGCCCGCTCCCCGTAACCCTTAATTCCCTTATTGGTTACAAATCTATCTATCTGTGACTTGAATACATTCAATGAGCTAGCCTCAACTGCTTCCTTGGGCAGAGAATTCCACAGATTCACAACCCTCTGGGAGAAGAAATTCCTTCTCAACTCGGTTTTAAATTGGCTCCCCCGTATTTTGAGGCTGTGCCCCCTAGTTCTAGTCTCCCCGACCAGTGGAAACAACCTCTCCGTCTCTATCTTGTCTATCCCTTTCATTATTTTAAATGCTTCTATAAGGTCACCCCTCATCCTTCTGAATTCCAACGAGTAAAGGCCCAATCTATCATCATAAGGTAACCCCTTCATCTCCGGAATCAGCCTAGTTAATCGTCCAAAGCCAGTATATCCTTCCTTAAGTAAGGTGACCAAAACTGCACGCAGTACTCCAGGTGCGGCCTTATCAATACCCTATACAGTTGCAGCAGGACCTCCCTGCTTTTGTACTCCATCCCTCTCGCAATGAAGGCCAACATTCCATTCGCCTTCCTGATTACCTGCTGCACCTGCAAACTAACTTTTTGGGATTCATGCACAAGGACCCCCAGGTCCCTCTGCACCTCAGCATGTTGTAATTTCTCCCCATTCAAATAATATTCCCTTTTACTGTTTTTTTTCCCAAGGTGGATGACCTCACACTTTCCGACATTGTATTCCATCTGCCAAACCTTAGCCCATTCGCTTAACCTGTCTAAATCTCTTTGCAGCCTCTCTGTGTCCTCTACACAACCTGCTTTCCCACTAATCTTTGTGTCATCTGCAAATTTTGTTACTCTACACTCTGTCCCCTCTTCCAGGTCATCTATGTATATTGTAAACAGTTGTGGTCCCAGCACCGATCCCTGTGGCACACCACTAACCACCGATTTCCAACCCGAAAAGGACCCATTTATCCCGACTCTCTGCTTTCTGTTCGCCAGCCAATTCTCTATCCATGCTAATACATTTCCTCTGACTCCGTGTACCTTTATCTTCTGCAGTAACCTTTTGTGTGGCACCTTATCGAATGCCTTTTGGAAATCTAAATCCACCACATCCATCGGTACACCTCTATCCACCATGCTCGTTATATCCTCAAAGAATTCCAGTAAATTAGTTAAACATGATTTCTCCTTCATGAATCCATGTTGCGTCTGCTTGATTGCACTATTCCTATCTAGATGTCCCGCTATTTCTTCCTTAATGATAGTTTCAAGCATTTTCCCCACTACAGATGTTAAACTAACCGGCCTATAGTTACCTGCCTTTTGTCTGCCCCCTTTTTTAAACAGAGGCGTTACATTAGCTGCTTTCCAATCCGCTGGTACCTCCCCAGAGTCCAGAGAATTTTGGTAGATTATAACGAATGCATCTGCTATAACTTCCGCCATCTCTTTTAATACCCTGGGATGCATTTCATCAGGACCAGGGGACTTGTCTACTTTGAGTCCCATTAGCCTTTCCAGCAGTACCCCCCTAGTGATAGTGATTGTCTCAAGGTCCTCCCTTCCCACATTCCTGTGACCAGCAATTTTTGGCATGGTTTTTGTGTCTTCCACTGTGAAGACCGAAGCAAAATAATTGTTTAAAGTCTCAGCCATTTCCACATTTCTCATTATTAAATCCCCCTTCTCATTTTCTAATGGACCAACATTTACTTTAGTCACACTTTTCCGTTTTATATATCTGTAAAAGCTTTTACTATCTGTTTTTATGTTTTGTGCAAGTTTACCTTCGTAATCTATCTTTCCTTTCTTTATTGCTTTCTTCGTCATTCTTTGCTGTTGTTTAAAATTTTCCCAATCTTCTAGTTTCCCAGTAACCTTGGCCACCTTATACGCATTGGTCTTTGATTTGACACTCTCCTTTATTTCCTTGGTTATCCACGGCTGGTTATCCCTTCTCTTACCACCCTTCTTTTTCATTGGAATATATTTTTGTTGCGCACTATGAAAGAGCTCCTTAAAAGTCCTCCATTGTTCCTCAATTGTGCCACCGTTTAGTCTGTGTTTCCAGTCTACTTTAGCCAACTCTGCCCTCATCCCACTGTAGTCCCCTTTGTTTAAGCATAGTACGCTCATTTCTGACACTACTTCCTCACCCTCAATCTGTATTACAAATTCAACCATACTGTGATCACTCATTCCGAGAGGATCTTTTACTAGGAGATCGTTTATTTTTCCTGTCTCATTACACAGGACCAGATCTAAGATAGCTTGCTCTCTTGTAGGTTCTGTAACATACTGTTCTAAGAAACAATCCCGTATGCATTCTATGAATTCCTCCTCCAGGCTACCCCGTGCGATTTGAGTTGACCAATCGATATGTAGGTTAAAATCCGCCATGACTACTGCCATTCCTTTTTCACATGCCTCCATTATTCCCTTGATAATTGCCCGCCCCACCGTGAAGTTATTAATTGGGGGCCTATAAACTACGCCCACCAGTGACTTTTTCCCCTTACTATCTCTAATCTCCACCCACAATGATTCAACATTTTGTTCATTAGAGCCAATATCGTCTCTCACAACTACCTTGATATCATCCTTTATTAACAGAGCTACCCCACCTCCTTTCCCTTCTTGTCTATCTTTCCGAATCGTCAGATACCCCTGTATGTTTAATTCCCAGTCTTGGCCACCCTGCAACCATGTTTCTGTAATGGCCACCAAATCATACCCATTTGTAATGATTTGTGCCGTCAACTCATTTACTTTATTTCGAATGCTGCATGCGTTTAGGTGGAGTGTTTTAATACTAGTTTTTAAACCATGATTTTTAGTTTTGACCCCTCCTGCAGCCCCTTTATATTCAGTGGCCCTTTTTGTTTTTTGCCTTGGGTTTCTCTGCCCTCCACTTTTACTCATCTCCTTTCTGTCTTTTGCTTTTGTCTCCTTTTTATTTCCCTCTGTCTTCCTGCATTGGTTCCCATCCCCCTGCCATATTAGTTTAACTCCTTCCCAACAGCACTAGCAAACACTCCCCCTAGGACATTGGTTCCGGTCCTGCCCAGGTGCAGACCGTCTGGTTTGTACTGGTCCCACCTCCCCCTGAACCTGTTCCAATGCCCCAGGAATTTGAATCCCTCCCTGCTGCACCACTGCGCAAGCCACGTATTCATCTGAGCTATCCTGTGATTCCTACTCTGATTAGCACGTGGCACTGGTAGCAATCCCGAGATTACTACTTTTGAGATCCTACTTTTTAATTTAGCTCCTAGCTCCTTAAATTCGTCTTGTCGGACCTCATCCCTTTTTTTTACCTATGTCGTTGGTACCAATGTGCATCACGACAACTGGCTGTTCTCCCTCCCTTTTTAGAATGTCCTGCACCCGCTCTGAGACATTCTTGACCCTTGCACCAGGGAGGCAATATACCATCCTGGAGTCTCGGTTGCGGCCGCAGAAACGCCTATCTATTCCCCTTACAATTGAATCCCCTATCACTATCGCTCTCCCACTCTTTTTCCTGCCCTCCTGTGCAACAGAGCCAGCCACGGTGCCATGAACTTGGCTGCTGCTGCCCTCCCCTGATGAGTCATCCCCCTCAACAGTACTCAAAGCAGTGTATCTGTTTTGCAGGGGGGTGACCGCAGGGGACCCCTGCACTACCTTCCTTGCACTGCTCTTCCTGCTGGACTTCCATTCCCTAGCTGGCTGTGGACCCTTCACCTGTGGTAAGACCAGCTCGCTACACGTGCTACTCACGTCATTCTCAGCATCGTGGATGCTCCAGAGTGAATCCACCCTCAGCTCCAATTCCGCTCCAAAACCTAGTGCCCTCTCAGTCTGTGCCTCCCTGGTCATAGGAACGTTTCTAAAGTCCATCCTTCAAACGTAAAGGGCTTCAGACACCTGTCGAATGTAGCAATGTGTGGCGTGTTGAGAGATACTGCAAATGTCGCCGGCTGAGGCCTGAAAGGAGCCCGATGCATCGAAGGAAAGTGCCGCAAATCCTTGACCTCAATGTGCAGTGCGATCCTGATGGTGCTGTTAGCCTGCAGATCTCCCTTTATGAGCTGGCATATCTCACTGATGACCTCCTTTTGGAAGGACAAGTTTAGCTATGATTGCTTATCCCTGTAAGTGCGTCGGTTGTAAGTTCTCCTCCTCCTCATCAGTCTGCCACCTCTTTGATTGGGCACATAATGTTCTTCAATAAACCTTCTCTCGTCTGCAGCAAGTGATTAGTCATCAATAATGGCTGAGAATTACATGACCCATTACAATTATATTATATGTATTCTTCAGAAATAATAAGTTGCCCTCCTGAAACTCATATAAAAAATTCAATCGACCACTATGATAAGATGGTTCTTCAGATTTTAAAATCACCTTAAAACCACTCACAGATTAAATCAGAACTCCCCAGAACTTGAAGCAGCCTTTTAAATGAAAAGTCCTTTGATTTACAAAATGGCTTCCATACCGCTGGGTTAAGGTCAGGTGAGTGCAGCTTTTTTACAGCATTTATTTGGGCGAGCGATCTTTTTGGTGATATATGGCTGAAAGTAACGTTCGCCGATATTCTGGGCGGCTTCTGGGCGGTGCACGATGGCTGACGTCATAATTTTGAAAAAATATATGGGCGGGCAGTTTAACTAATTCTCGGCGTTAACTTGATGCTGAAACTAGCGCTGGCAATAAATGGGCAATAAATGGACGTTAGTTTCCATTTTTACGGAAAATGGGCGATAAATGGGCGATATACTTCATCTCAGCGGTTAAATGGGGGTTAAGTGGGTGGTAGCAAACCAAAACTAATGGAAAGTCTAGCCTTATGTCTCCGAATTGTTAGTCCAGGCTTCTGATTACTAGTCCAGTAACATAACCACTATGCTACTGTACCCCACATAAAATGACTAATTAGTCAGGATTTGTCTTTGCTGGTATTGATTAAGGGAGCAGTATTGACCAGGGTGCTTGATAAATTGCCTGAATAGTGCCATGGGACCATTACCATCCATTTGAAAGGACAAGTGGAACCTCTGCTTGTTAGTCTACAATTTTTAAATTCACGCTGACACAAGAAATCACTCCTGCTCCCAGTCAGCTTCAATTATGAATGCACAACCACAGTGCCAGCCTTGCCTCACTCACTGTTGTCTCTGAGTCAGATGTTTGTGGGTTCAAACTCAAAGCCAATTATTTGAGCATATAATCAAAGAAAGAAAGACTTGCGTTTATATAATGGCCCAGAAATCCCGGTTTCTCCTTCCCGTGGGCGTTCAACTGGATTCTAGAAAAAAGATGCGCACCTACCTGACGCTACTGCGCCTACGCAAGATCCAGGTCCTGAGGCCTCCACTGACTGTGTGTTGCAGTATGTGCATTGCGGGACGTGTGCAGGCCTGGAGCTAGAGTCACATGGCTATGGGCAGCCAATCAGATACAGTATGTTCTCATTCATAACTCCGTAAGTTGGAGTACCCATTATTATCAATGAGAAACAGCCCCCAAAACACACATAACCAATAATAAAAGATAGAAAGAATGCACAACATATTTTTATTAATGCATTTAAAAAAAGTATATTTTTCCGATTTTTAAAAAAGTTTTTTAAATTATGGTTTAAAATAAACTTACCGTAGTGGGCAGGGTTTTTAACAACATAATGTGTTTTAAAAATGTATTTTACAATGTTTTTGTGTGTTTTAAACTCTTACGCCTGTAACAGTAGTCGACGCACCTGCTTTTATCAGATGCAAGAGTTTTGAGGACATTTGCCGGGCAAGATATGGATAAATACTGCAATCTTTCCCGTGCAAATGTCCTCACTCCCGAGATGTGGAGGATCTGTCCAGCTCCAGCTCCAGCTTGACAGATTGGAAAAAACGTTTTTCAGCGGCATGCGCATTGTGTGCTAAAAAACGGCTTTTCCGATGCCTTCCCGGGTCCGTATACACTCCGTACCGACCCAGGGAGGCCGCGATTTCAGGGCCAGTGACTTTCACAACTTCTGGATGTCTCAAAGTGTTTTACAGCCACTTTGGAAGTGTAGTCACTATTGTAATGGAAGAAACACGGCAGCCAATTTGAGCACAGCAAGCTCCCACAAACAGCAATGTGATAATGGCATGAAAATCTGTTTTTTATTGATGTTGATTGAGGGATAAATATTGGCTGGGACACCGGGGATAACTCCCCTGCTCTGAACATCGAAACATAGAAAATAGGTGTAGGAGTAGGCCATTCGGTCCTTCGAGCCTGCACCATCATTCAATAAGATCATGGCTGATCATTCACCTCAGTACCCCTTTCCTGCTTTCTCTCCATACCCCTTGATCCCTTTAGCCGTAAGGGTCACATCTAACTCCCTCTTCAATAAATCCTTCGAACTGGCATCAACAACTCTCTGCGGTAGGGAATTCCACAGGTTAACAACTCTCTGAGTGAAGAAGTTACTCCTCATCTCAGTCCTAAATGATTTATCCCTTATCTTTAGACTGTGTCGCTGGTTCTGGACTTCCCCAACATCGGGAACATTCTTCCTGCATCTAACCTATCCAGTCCGGTCAGAATTTTATATGTTTCTATGAGAACCCCTCTCATCCTTCTAAACTACAGTGAATAAAGGCCCAGTCGATCCAGTCTCTCCTCATATGTCAGTCCAGCCATCCCGGGAGTCAGTCTGGTGAACCTTCGCTGCACTTCCTCAATAGCAAGAATGTCCTTCCTCAGATTAGGAGACCAAAACTGAACACAATATTCCAGGTGAGGCCTCACCAAGGCCCTGTACAACTGCAGTAAGACCTCCCTGCTCCTGTACTCAAAACCCCTAGCTATGAAGGCCAACATACCATTTGCCTTCTTCACCGTCTGCTGTACCTGCATGCCAACTTTCAATGACTGATGTACCATGACACCCAGGTCTCATTGCACCTCCCCTTTTCCTAATCTGCCGCCATTCAGATAATATTCTGCCTTTGTGTTTTTGCCCCCAAAATGGATAACCTCACATTTATCCACATTATACTGCATCTGCCATGTATTTGCCCACTCACCTAACCTGTCCAAGTCACCCTGCAGCCTCTTAGCATCCTCCTCACAGCTCACACCACCACCCAGTTTAGTGTCATCTGCAAACTTGGAGATATTACACTCAATTCCTTCATCTAAATCATTGATGTATATTGTAAATAGCTGGGGTCCCAGCACTGAGTCCTGTGGCACCGCAATAGGCACTGCTTGCCATTCTGAAAAGGACACGTTTATCCCGACTCTCTGCTTCCTGTCTGCCAACCAGTTCTCTATCCACATCAGTACATTACCCCCAATACCATGTGCTTTAATTTTGCACACCAATCTCTTGTGAGGGACCTTGTCAAAAGCCTTTTGAAAGTCCAAATACACCACAAGCAGTGGTTTTCCCTTGTCCACTCTACTTGCTACAGCCTCAAAAAATTCCAGAAGATTTGTCAAGCATGATTTCCCTTTCATGAATCCATGTTGTCTTGGACCGATCTTTTCACTGCGCTGTTATTTCATCTTTAATAATAATTCCAACATTTTCCCCATTACTGATGGCAGGCTAACTGGTCTATAATTACCCGTTTTCTCTCTCCCTCCTTTTTTAAAAAGTGGTGTTACATTAGCTACGTTCCAGTCCAGAGTCGATAGACTGTTGGAAAATGATCACCAATGGGCTTGTATTCACTGGAGTTCAGAAGAGTGAGAGGGGACCTCATAGAAACGTTTAAAATTCTGACGGGTTTGGACAGGTTGGATGCAGGAAGAATGTTCCCAATGTTGGGGAAGTCCAGAACCAGGGGTCACAGTCTAAGGATAAGGGGTAAGCCATTTAGGACCGAGATAAGGAGAAACTTCTTCACCCAGAGAGTGGTGAACCTGTGGAATTCTCTACCACGGGAAGTAGTTGAGGCCAATTCACTAAATATATTCAAAAGGGAGTTAGATGAAGTCCTTACTACTCGGGGGATCAAGGGGTATGGCGTGAAAGCAGGAAGTGGGTACTGAAGTTTCATGTTCAGCCATGAACTCGTTGAATGGCGGTGCAGGCTAGAAGGGCTGAATGGCCTGCTCCTGCACCTATTTTCTATGTTTCTATGTTTCTAATGCATCCACTATTTCTAGGGCCACTTCCTTAAGTATTCTGGAATGCAGACTATTAGGCCCCGGAGATTTATTGGCCTCCAATCCCATCAATTTTCCTAACACAATTTCCCGCCTAATAAGGATATCCTTCAGTTCCTCCTTCTCACTAGATCCTCGGTCCCCAAGTACTTCCGGAAGGTTATTTGTGTTTTCCTTCGTAAAGACAAAACCAAAGTATTTGTTCAACTGGCCTGCCATTTCTTTGTTCCCCATTATAAATTCACCTGAATCTGACTGCAAGGGACCTACGTTTGTCTTCACTAATCTTGTTCTCTTCACATATCTATAGAAGCTTTTGCAGTCAGTTTTTATGTTCCCGGCAAGCTTCCTCTCGTACTCTATTTTCCCCCTTCCTAATTAAACCTTTTGTCCTCCTCTGCTGAATTCTAAATTTCTCCCAGTCCTCAGGTTTACTGCTTTTTCTGGCCAATTTATATGCCTCTTCCTTGGATTTAACACTATCCTTAATTTCCCTTGTTAGCCACAGTTGAGCCACCTTCCCCGTTTTACTTTTACTCCAGACAGGGATGTACAATTGTTGAAGTTCATCCATGTGATCTTTAAATGTTTGCCATTGCCTATCCGCCGTCAACCCTCTAAGTATAATTTGCCAGTCTATACTAGCCAATTCAGGTCTCATACCATCGTAGTTAGCTTTCCTTAAGTTCAGGACCCTAGTCTCTGAATTAATTGTGTCACTCTCCATCTTAATAAGGAATTCTGTCGTATTATGTTCGCTCTTCCCCAAGGTGCCTCGCACAACCAGATTGCTAATTAGTCCTTTCTCATTACACATCTAGGTCTAGGATGGCCAGCCCTCTAGTTGGTTCCTCGACATATTGGTCCAGAAAACCATCCCTAATACACTCCAGGAAATCCTCCTCCATCGTATTTCTACTAATTTGGTTAGCTTCTTCGAGGTACTGTCATGGAATCTTTTGCATCCACTTGAGAGAGCAGACATCTGGTTTGACATCTCATCCGAAAGACGGCACCTCTGACAGTGCAGCACTCCCTCAGCACTGCACTGGAGTGTCAGCCTAGATTTTTGTGCTCAAGTCTCTGGAGTGGGACTTGAGTCACAGCTGACACAAATGCAGTAGTGAGGGAGTGCTCCACTTTAAGACAGGGCGTTCAGGCCCCTCAGCTGGATGTAAAAGATCTCATACCACCATTCGCAAAAGAGCAGAGGAATTCTCCTGGTGTCCTATCAAATACGTATCCCTTAACGCACATCACTAAAACAGATTATCGGATCATTGCTATTTGTGGGAGCTTGCTGTGCGCAAACTGGCTGCCGCGTTTCCTCCTTTACAACAGTGACTACACTTCAAAAAATATATATTTTATTGGCTGTGAAGCGTTCTGGGACGTCCTGAGGTTGTGAAATGCAGCATATAAATTCTGACCCAGAACAAAAAGTGCTGGGTTGAGACACGAGAACTGAATGGGAGGGGCTGCAAGCTGCTTTGATTTTCGAATTTCATGGAACATTTAATTCCACAGCTGATAATTCATTTATCCTCTCTCAGCCTTCATCTGATACTGGTACCAAAATGAAAATACCAGTATTACAACATACACATGTGTTTATTTAAACTTATACTGCTACTCTCATCCAGAGATTATTTTAAAGTGTGTATATATAATTAGACAGAGGCTCCTTGCTGTTTTTAATGGAAGCTATAAGGTTACTGACTGAAACATTTGGGCAGTGTCTTGGAGCAATTGTAATAGGCCAGAAAGCAGCGTGAATTTAAATCTTGCACAGATCAACTGAACTGGGATTTAATTTCCAATAAAGCACTAACTCTTGCCTGAATAAATTTGTATCATTATCCAGAATGCATTAAAGGAGAAGCAAGAGATGCATTTAAGGGGAAGCTGAATAAACACAGGAGGGGGAAAGGAATAGAAGGATACACTGATAAGGTGAGCGGAAGAGGGACGGGAGGAGACTCGAGTGGAGCATAAACACCGGCACGGACCAGTTGAACTGAATGGCCTGTTTCTGTGCTGTACATTCTATGTAAAAGCCTGTGGAATATCATGTAGTACTTGTACTAGGGTCTGAATTTATAATTGTCTTTAACTCTTTCATACCTTATCAGAATGGATTGCTAACTGACTTCAGAAAAGCAGAGAGTAGGGCTGAAAGGTAGCTATTCACAGTGGCAGTAGGTGAGTAATGGCATTCCCCAAGGATCAGTGCTGGGACCATTGTTGTTCACAACATATATCAACGGTTTAGACTTTGGAATCCAAAACACAAATTCTAAACTTGCAGATGACACCGAATTGGGAGGTGGAATAGTCAGTACTCAGGAGGACTGCAGCAAATTACAAGAAGACATTAATAAACTCGCAGAATGGGCATATCATTGGCAAATTAAATTCAACACAGATAAATGTGAGGTATTACATTTTGGTACAAAGAATAGGGAGGTCACTTATTACTTGGAGGGTGAGAGTCTGGGTGGGGTAGAGGAACAAAGGGATCTCGGAGTACAAATACACAAATCACTAAAAGTTGTGACACAGGTTAGCAAGGTCATAAAAAAGCAAACCAAGCACTAGGGTTTATTTCTAGAGGGATAGAATAGAAAAGTAGGGAAGTTATGGTAAACCTGTATCAAACCTTCATTAGACCATACTTGGAGCAATGTCTACAGTTTTGGGCGCCATATTATAAAAAGGATATAGAGGCACTGGAGAGGTTGCAGAGAAGATTTATGAGGATGATACCAGAAATATGAGGGTATACATATCAGGAAAGGATAACAGGCTGGATCTCTTTTCTCATGAAAAGAGAAGGCTGAGGGTTGACTTAATAGAGGTGTTTAATTATGAAAGGTTTTGATAGAGTGGATACAGAGAGACTGTTTCCACTTGTGGGGAAGAGCATAACTAGAGGCCATCAATATAAGATAGTCAGCAAGAAATCCAATAGGGAATTCAGAAGAGACTTCTTTACCCAGAGAGTGGTGAGAATGTGGAACTCGCTACCACAGGGAGTGGTTGAGGCAAATAGTATAAATGCATTTAAGGGGAGGATGGACAAGCATATGAGGGAGAAGGGAATAGAGGGTTATGCTGATAGAATTAGATGAGTAAAGATGGGAGGAGGCTCGAGTGGAGCATAAACACCAGCATGGACTGGTTGGGCTGAATGACCTGTTTCTGTGCCGTATATCCTATGTAATCCTATGTAACACCAATCATGTCCTCCTCCTGTTATCACCTGAAGGTATTGACCCGTTGCTAGGTTACAGTTCCAGGGTCTCGGGACATCCTTTGGTGCTTCACCCCAAGTGGCCATTATTCATCTGTGAGCGTTGACATGGAGTGTTGCTAGCCTGTTTGACTGTGGGAGGCATCAGCCTGATCCTGTCCTCACCCAAAACCTGTACCTCAGTGGGATCATTGGGTAGTGATCGGGAGTGTGCGACAGACTTCCCCCTCTCTAACTCAGGATGCTGAGGCCAGTTGTACTTACTGCAGTTTAATGCAGCACAGATCGCGAATCAACCTGGACACAGCACGGTCTGTGTGGTGCAGTACTGCACGGGGTGGAACATTAGGAACAGGAGTAGACCATTTAGCCCCTCGAGCCTGTTCCAACATTCCATTACATCATGGCTGATCTGTACCTCAATTCCATCTATCGTCTTTGCTCCATATCGCTTGATACCCTTACCCACAAATCAATCGATCTCAATCTTGAAAGATTCAATTGGTCATCATCATCCACAACCTTTTGGAGGGAAGTGGGTTCCAGATTTACACTTATTCTGTAAAAGTGCTTCCTGATTTCACGCCTTAATTTTTTAATTTTAAGATTCGGCCCTTTTGTTCTGGATTCTCCCACCAGACAAATAATTTCTCTCTATCCTTTTTCACCCAGAGGGTGGTGGGGCTCTGGACCTCATTGCCTGAAAGGGCGGTAGAGACAGAAACCCACATCGCATTTAAAAAGTAGTTGGATATGCACTTGAAGTGCCGTAATTTACAGCACTATGGACCAAGAGCTGGAAAGTGGGATTAGACTGGAGAGCTCTTTTTCATCCAGCACAGACAGAATGGTCAGAATTTCCCCCTAAAAGAATGGGTGTGGGGGCTGTTAAAGTGTTACAAATCCCCTGGGAGGATAGACGCACTAACATCAGTGTTCTCAACCAGGCCAACATCCCCAGCATCGAAACACTGACCACACTTGACCCGCTCCGTTGGGCGGGCCACATGGTCTGCATGCCCGACACGAGACTCCCAAAGCAAACACTCTACTCAGAACTCCTACACGGCAAGTGACCCCCAGGTGGACAGAGGAAACGTTTCAAGGACACCCTCAAAGCCTCCCTGATAAAGTGCAACATCCCCACCGACACCTGGGAGTCCCTGGCCAAAGACCGCCCTAAGTGGAGGAAGAGCATCCGGGAGGGCACCTCGACTCTCGTCGCCGAGAGCATGCAGAAATCAAGTGCGGGCAGTGGAAAGAGCGTGCGGCAAACCAGACTCACACCCACCCTTTCCCTCAACGACTGTCTGTCTCACCTTTGACAGAGACTGTAATTCCCATATTGGACTGTTCAGTCACCTGAGAACTCACTTTTAGAGTGGAAGCAAATCTTCCTCGATTTCGAGGGACTGCCTATGACGATGACAAATGTGATTGCCGACCTGATCCTGCCTCCAACCCGGCCACTGGTGGCGGGCGACCAACCTGCTCCCAGGGGGCTTCACCTCAATTTAAACATTATAATGAGGTTGGAAGCCTCTTCCCCGCGCACCCCCCCCCCACTCCCCCACCCCCTCCATTTTGTGTCTAACTGCCTGTGGATGGGTTTTACACAATTTGTGAAATCCGGTAGTTGAACAAAGGTGGGACTGCAGCATCCTGGAGGTAAATGGTTTTATACCAATTCCTGGATCCAGGGTCCAGAATTGCCCCCCCCCCCCCACCCCCTGTGATTGGAGACCCCACCCTTGGTCTCCAACCGCCTCCTCAAGCCTTCCCCCACCCCAGGCCTCCCCCACACCAGCAATGATACTGAGGCCAGCCACAGTCCTCCAGTGGCTGGCCCCGATCCTCTCTCCCTCCCCGCCTCCAGCCCCCCGCCTCTCCGATCCCCGGCCAACCCCCCATCCCGATCCCTAATTCCAGTCGATCTTCTCAGCCCCTCCCCACCCCCGGCCAACCCCCCCCCCTCCCGATCCCTAATCCCAGCCGATCCTCTTCCCCCCCCCCCCCCACCTCCGATCCCTAGCTGACCCTCCCTCCCCCCCCCGATTCCTGGCCGACCCCCCCCTTCCTGACTTCTAATCCCAGCTGATCCTCTCCCCCAATGCCCCCCAATCACTGGCTGATCCCCCATCCCGATCCCTAATCCCAGCCGATCCTTTACCCCCGCCCCGATCCCCAGCAAACCTCCCCCCAATCACCAGCCAACCCCCCACCCCTCCCTGATCCTCTACCGATTCCACCTAAATCCCCGACCGACACACCCCTCATCCTACGATTCCTGACTGATCCTCCCCCTCCCCCTGCTCCCTGGCCGAACCCCCACTCCTGATCCGTACCACCCCGTTTGGGCTGTTAACTTTTGAAATCTTGCAAAAGTAGCGCGAGGCGCTAATGACTTTCTGCTCACGGGAAATTCAGCTTTAGTGCTCCAAGAGGGAGCTGGAGCGTTAAATCAAGCACTAACCACTTCTCTGAGGGCGGTAAAGTGTGAGAGCGGGGCGGTAGAAGAAAAGTGCTGAACAATGTGAGGTACAATGCTACCGGTATCAGAGGCCGCTTCCCTCGTTTAAAGGGAAGGGCCAATGATGGAGCATTACATATCACTCAGGATTTCTGTGTTGAAAGGTGATGTGGAGCATTTATTCAACACTCGACACAAGTCTGTTTCAGAGTAATAAAGAGTTGTTTATTTTTATTTGCAAGGGAGAGGTGGCTAAGTGTGAGTTCCCAACTCAGCCCAACCTCACTCTCTCCGAACAACATTTCGTCATTGCCTTTATACAGGTACTCGACCTATTTCGGTCGGCAGTAAGTCCGTTCAAAGTTTGCACAAAGTTTGTGGTTTGTACATTCGAAGCCATTGTTGCTTCTTGGCCGTTTACAAACCACATCCTGTGCTCGTGCTGCAGGGGATTTATTTTTGCTGAAGTGTGTCTGCGATTTATGCGTACATGCTGTCTCAGCTAGTGTGCGGGTTGCATTATTAACCTCTTAATTCCTGAAGGACGTAAGGTCCCACTTCAATAGGGAACATGTGCAGCTGCCATCACACCCCTAAACACTCTCTCAAAGTGGAGGGCTTGGAAATTGTGTAGCAATGAAAGATCGAAAACTTTCAGCAGGCACCAGCAAAGTTTGGCCTACCTGAAAACCACTGCATTTAATTAGCAGCGCCTCCTCTTCCTGCAGTTACTGACACCTGACGATACAGCAGGGGACAGGAGCCAATTTCACATTCAGGGCGGTAACAGGGCGTTGCGCACTTTATAACGCCACGATTTGTGAGGCGCGAGAGACTGAGGCGGTAAGTGTTGGAGCCAGCGCTAAACCGACACTGAAGTTTGTGGATGTTACTGAATTCGCCGCGCTTGGTCAGTGTGATATCTTCACTGAGCACAGCACACACAGCTTCCTAAGATGGCAGGCTGCTCTCTCGAAACTCTCCAGAAAGCCTGTTCTGTTTCGTGATTAACTATACAGTTGCAGTACACAATACCTCCACATCCACAGTGTGGAGCTACAAGCATTACAAGCTTACAGACATTACACTTCTCCCTCCTTAATGAAAAAGTCATCATAACAAACATCATAAAAAACTTTCATTTTTATACATATTTACAAATTTAACTTTACCACTTGTTTTCTGTTTTGAAGAGGATACCTTTGCTCTCGAACAGAACCTTCCAAACATGGTGTTGATTTCACACTCATTTGAGGCTCATCCTGAGGAACATTTTCCTCCATGGAATTTCCTTGATTTTCATTTGCACTCACTCTAACTTCAGGCTCTTTGTTTTCCTGACTTGGACTCAGACTTTCATTCTGATTCTCTCCTGGATTTGTTTCCAGTACATTGGATTTAGGATTTGCTACTGGTATATCAAAAGTCAGAAATAATTGAATCATTCCCACCTTCAACTCCTTCCATGTCTGTAGGTAAAATATGATCAATATGGACAAACCTAACCTGTCCATTATCAAACATCTTTACCAAATATGTGCGAGGTCCACATAGCTTCACCACTCTTCCTGGTAACCACTTTAACCATTTATGGTGATAGTTCTTCACTCTCACCTTCTGGTTTAATTTCACTCTTCTCTCTTTTACTCTCCCTTTATCGTGATTCTCTTTTTGTCTTAATTGTGTCTCTTCTACAGACTGTGCCAAATTTGGCTTTAACAATGAGAATCTGGTTCGTGGCTGTCGTTTGAGAAACAATCTGCTGGTGTTCTACCAGTAGTTGTATGAGGAGTATTTTGATATGTAATCAAAAAAGTAGCCAATTTGTGATCCAATGACAACTGTCATTTTCTTGGATTTGGATCTAACATTTGTTTTATGAGGGCACGTTTTACAATTTGTACAGTGCGCTCTGCTGCACCATTCGAAGCAGGATGGTATGGTGGAACCTTGGTATGTTTCACACCATTTTTGCTCGTGAATTGTGCAAATTCTTCTGAACGAAATTGTGGTCCATTATCCGAAACAATTTCTTCAGGGAGGCCAAATGCAGAAAATAATTTTCGTAAAATGTCCAATGTTTTACTTGTTGTTATTTTCCACATTGGAACACCTCAACCCACTTTGAATGGCTATCAAGTACAATGAACAATTGTTGTCCATCTAACTCAGCAAAATCAATATGTAGCCTTTGCCACACCCTGGGAGGCCATTTCCATGGCTGTAATGGTACTGGTGGTGGTTGCTTGCTTACCGATTGACATGTCATACAATGACTCACGATGTACTCTATATCTTTATCAAGACCTGGCCACCATAAATAACTGCGTGCAAAACTCTTGGTCAAGCACATTCCCAGGTGCTGGTCATGGAGGTCTCCTAATAATTTGGACCTGAATTTATTTGGTATAACCACTCTTGCAGCCCACATGATACAATCTTTATCTACTGATAATTCATTCCTACGAATGAAGAATGGATGTGTATCTTTGTCTGTTACCTGGTTTGGCCATCCATTTGCAATATGCTCATACACCTTTGACATCACTGGGTCACGTTTGGTGGCTCTACCAATCTCTTCAGCTGTGACTGGCAGTTCATCAATGTATGAAAAATAAAACACTTCTTCCCTATCGGGTGTAACTTGTGATGGGGAAGGCAATCTAGACATTGCATCAGCATTACTGTGATCAGCTGATCGTCTGTATTCAATATCATATGTATTTGCTGACAAAATCAAAGCCCATCTCTGCATTCGGGCTGCAGCTAATGTTGGAACTGAGGACTTTGGATGGAGGATTGCTGTTAGGGGCTTATGGTCTGTAACGATGGTAAATTTACGACCATACAAGTATTTGTGAAACTTCTTGACCCCAAAAATTAATTCCAAAGCTTCCCTTTCAATTTGAGCATAATTTTTCTCACTGGCACTGAGAGTGCGTGAAGCAAAAGCAATTGGTCTCTCCTCCCCACTCCTTAATACATAAGAGATTACTGCCCCAACTCCAAACGGAGAGGCATCACATGCTAGCTTAATCTCCTTAGATATGTCATAGAGAACTAACATGGTGCTCTCTACCAATTTGTTTTTACACTCCTTGAATGCTGTTTCGCATTCTTTTGACCACTTCCACTGGACCTGTTTTTTCAAAAGTTCATTCAGTGGATGTAATACTGTAGCTAAATTTGGTAGGAACTTCCCATAATAGTTCAAAAGACCCAAGAATGAATGAAGTTCAGTGACAATCCTGGGAGTGGGTGCATTTCTAATTGTATCCAATTTTTCACCCCACAAACAAAACAATCCCGTAATGCTCGGTTTTGAAAGTTTCCAAAATTACAATGCATCGCTAACTTTTTTAATGCTCTGATGTAATCAGCGATACTTTCATCTGCCTTTTGATTCCGAATCCCGAAACGATAGCTTTGTTAAAATCTCTTTAAGCATTGTGTTCTTTGGCTCGTCAGGCACCAGCAGATTTACAAGGGTTTCGTATAATGCCGGACCTGCCACTGATAAGAAGATCGCTTTCTTACGTTCCAACGCAGCCTGGTTCTGGACTGCATTGTCTGGAACTTCGATTATGTTATTTGCAGTGAAATACATTTCTAGCCGATCCACATACGCTTTAAAACGTTCCCGGTCGTGTCTATCTTCAACCAAATATCCGATTACACCTGCCATTTTAAACTCTAGCTGTTCACACCATGTGCTGTTTTTTTACCTCGGATTTTGTAGCTTTTTTTTTTCAAAGACAGAAACTTTCAAAGTCTTCTGTTGGCTGGCTGAATCCTTCACCAACAAAATTTAAGCTTTAAACATTCGAAAAATCCCATCCTCGGTCGCCAAATGTGATATCCTCACAGAACACAGCACACACAGCTTCCTAAGATGGCAGGCTGTTCTCTCGGAACTCTTCCGAAAGCCTGTTCTGTTTAATGATTAACTATACAGTTGCAGTTCACAATATGTCCACATACACAGTGTGGAGCTACAAGCATTACAGCTTACAGACATTGCAGTCAGTAACCTCATAGCGCCCCGTTACCGCCCCCTGCAGGCGCTAACGGGAGGCACAAAGCAGCCGAATTTCTCCCCCTTTAACTTCAGCTACCTTGCGGGAGACTTTCCCACTCCAGCTCCCCTTTCCCAAGGATGAACGTTGCGTTGTCACCCCCTCCTCCCACAGATGAATGCCCAGAGACACTGTAAATGAGGGAGGCACCCACCCCTCTTATACCAATGACACATTCCCTGGGATTGGAGACGGGGTTAGTGCCAGGGTAGGTTGGTAGGCAGAAATCACGCCCTCTGTGCATCGGACGACCCAGAGGAAGTTCTAGGCCAGGAACCGCACGAATGATCTGTTGCTGAAATTAGATGTGGTACCTCAGGCAGGGGGAGATGATTACCAGGAGATTGGAAGTTAGATTACTATTTCATTTCCTATCCTGATGCTTGAGGAGATCAGTTGACCTCCACCGGGCTATTCTTCTATAAACCTGAATGTTCGCAGAATCACAGCACAGAAGGAGGCCATTCGGCCCGTGGTGCTCGTCCCGGCTCTGTGAAAGATCAGTCGTGTTTAGTCCCACATCCCGCTTTTTGTCCGTAACTCTGTAAGTACCTCACCTTCAAGTATCTGTCCAACTCCCTTTAACATTATTGATGGAATCAGTTCCCACCAGCTTTTCAGGTCGAGCGTTCCAGATCCCCAGAACTCTCCAAATGAAAATAATTCTTCTCATCTCCCCTCTAGATCTTTTGCCAATGATTTTGAACCTGTAACATTTGGTTATTGACCCACTCACCAGTGGGAATAACCTTGCACTATCCACTCTATCAAAACTTCTCATCATCTTGAAACATCTATTCGGTCACCTCTTAACCGTCTCTGTTTCAAGGAGAACAGTCCTAACTTTTCCAACCTCTCTTCATAACTAAAGTCCCTCATCCCTGGTAACATCCTGGTAAACCTCCTCTGGACTCTTTCTAAGGGCTTTACATCATTCCTGAAGAGTGTTGCCCAGAATAGTCCACAATACTCCAGTGAGATGAAATTGTGTTTTTTCAATTGTTCTGGGGATGTGGGCATTGCGGGCAAGGCTGCATTTGTTGCCTATCCATAGTTGACTCTGAGCAGGTTGATGGTAGACCTTCTCCTTGACCCCTCATTGTTTTGATGGTGCCCATATAATGGTCTTAGGTGGGGGAATTCCAGGACATTGGTTCAGCAACGATGAAGGAATGGCGATATATATCCAAGTCTGCATGGTGTATCACTCAGAGAGGAATGTGGACGTGATGGGTTCTTACAAAATTGCTGCTCTTGTCCTTCTTGGTGGGAGAGGCCACAGGGGAGGGAAGTTCTATTGAAGTAACCGTAATGAGTTACCTCAGTGCATCCGATAGATTGTACATAGTTCAGCCACAGCGCGCCAGTGGTGGCTGGGATGGGTAATGATTCCAGTGGCAAGGAGCACTGATCAAGTAAACGGCTCTGTCTTGGATGGCATTGAGCTTCTTGAGTGTTATTGCAGCTACTCCCAGCCAGGTGCGTGGTGAGTTATGGAAACAGCGCAGCAGAAACTGGAATCAGAATTACAATGGGGGGAAGAGATTCTTTGTTTGCAGAGGCATTGTAAATGTATTCAAAATGAAGATGGTTACGGTGGCTGCTACACACAGTGACTGGAGCAATCCTGCACGCTCTGTGCCATAAAGACACTTTAAGCCAAGATTGCCAGGCATGTGGTCGAAATGATCCATTACTTGTAATGGATGGAAAACTATGCCTGGCGCATTGATCTTCGCACCCAGATTCCCGCTAATGATCCGTGGTCTATCACTGGGTGTGCCCTTTTTCACTGGTGTACACAATACTTTCTTTTTACTCATTTGTGGGGTGTGAGCATCTCCGTTAGTTGTTTAATTGTTCATCATCGTTCATGACTGGATGTGGCAGGACTGCAGAGCTTTGATCTGATCCATTGGTTGTGGGATCGCTTAGCTGTGTGACCAGGGAAGCTGAAGGAGCTGAATTTACATTGAATTATTCCGTAAGTAACTGCCATCCTCAAAAACCCTCTGAAAAGTTACATTGCAGCATTGAAGATTACAGGATTATAATGTTTCAAAGTTATATCAGTTAAGATATGAGCCTCAAACTTCTCCCTCATAGGAGTTGATGATGTACCAGAAAATAAACCTATCTCTCTTATACTGAGCTTCCAACCAGCATTTGGGAATGATTAGATATTCCTGAATATCCTGAGATTTAACCTGTGATGACTTGATGGATATCTCCAAGAAAGCTAGCTAAGTATCCAACAATCATTTACAGTGGACATTGGCCAACATACGGACGTCAATTTATTTGAAATTCAAAGGCTTAGAACAATACTCAAGGACTCCTGGCATGGAGTGTTAGCACCTCTTGAAATAAACAATTCATTCAGCCAAGCAACCTTGGCATTCAACATTCGCTTTATAGCTGGCCAATTGTTGGCCAATGGAAATGGCCAAAAACAAGTCAGCGACCATATGAAACAATTAGGACGTTTATTTCAGTAATTTGATTTGATCCATTGCTTGGAATGTCAGTGTTGTGGTTTGGGAGGTGCACTATGGAATTAAATGAACAGTTATGAATGAGTCACATTGCATCATTAACCTTTCACCAAGGAAGCTGATGAAGAGTATTGTTGATTCAATGGAAACACAGGCTGAAGCCACAGAACTGGCTCTGAAGCAGCGTGTAACCCAATGGAAAAAGAATATCTATGTATTAGTCCAGTTTATGGACAACAACAACAACTTGCATCTATAGAGCACCTTTAACGTAGTAAAACATCAAAAGGCGCTTCACAGGAGCGTTATCAAACAAAATGTGACACCGAGCCACATAAGGAGATATAAGGAATTATTAAGCTTGTTCAAAGACGTAGGTTTTAACAAATGTCTTAAAGGGAGAGATGGAGAGACAGAGAGGTTTAGGGAGGGAATTTCAGAGTTCAGGATCTAGGCAGCTAAAAGCACGGCCACCAATGGCAGTGCGATGCAAATTGGGCCAGAATTGGAGGAGTACAGAGATCTCAGTGGCAATATTCCCTCTAATTTTTTTCCCACTGAACAGGCCCTTTAACTGGCTGCTCAACCCATCCATATTTTCGCGCATGTGTCGTTTCTTCCATGTAAAATCCGGTGAGTGGCCTGCGTGGGACCCCCAGATCACTGCATGGCCACGCAGCTTAGCAGGAACGTTGCTCGTTGGGTGGTCAGGCCAGAAAAGGCTACAGAGATAGGGAGGGGCAAGGCCATGGGGGGATTTGAAAACAATGCTGAGAATTTTAAAAGGGAAGTACAATTGCTAAATTTGAGGATGACACCAAATTGGGGGTGGAGGATAGCCCAAAATGGAGAGCAACGCACGGAGGCAGAGGGCAGGGCTGAGGTACTAAATGAGTACGTTGCATCTGTCTTTACCGAGGAAGAAGATACTCCCAAAGTCATGGTGGAAGAGAGGGTAGTTGGGATATTGGATGGGATAAAAATTGATACGAAGGTACTAGATAGGCTGTCTGTACTTAAAATAGATAAGTCACCAGGATCAGATGGGATGCATCCTAGGATGCTGAGGGAAGTAAAGGTAGAAATTACGGGGGTACTGGCCATAATCTTCCAATCCTCCTTAGATATGGCGCTGGTGCCAGAGGACTGGAGAATTGCAAATGTTACATCCTTGTACAAAAAAGGATGCAAGGATAAACCCAGCAACTACAGGCCAGGAAGTTTAATCTCAATAATGGGGAAGCTTTTAGAAACGATAATCCAGGACAAAATTAACTGTCACTTGGGCAAGTGTGGATTAATTAAGGAAAGCCAGCATGGATTTGTTAAAGGCATAATCATGTTTAACTAACTTGATTGAGTTTTTTGATGAGGTAACAGAGAGGGTTGATGAGGGCAATGAGGTTGATGGACTTACAAAAGGCGTTTAATAAAGTCCCACGTAATAGGCTTGCCAGCAAAATTGAAGCCCGTGGAATAAAAGGGACAGTGGCAGCATGGATACAACATTGGCTAAGTGACAGGAAACAGTAGTGGTGAACGGTTGTTTTTCAGACTGGAGGAAGGTACTATGCTTATCGTGGTGTTCCCAGGGGTCGGTACTAGGACCGTTGCTTTTATTGAGATCTATTAATGACTTAGACTCAGGTGTACAGGGCACAATTTCAAAATTTGCAGATGACACAAAACTTGGAAGTATAGTGAACAGTGAGGAAGATAGTGATAGACTTCAAGAAGAAATAAAAGGCTGGTGGAACGGGCAGACACATGGCAGATGAAATTTAACGCAGAAAAGTGAAAAGTAATACATTTTGGTAGGAAGAATGATGAAAGGAAATTTAAACTAAAAGGTAGAATTCTAAAGAGGCTACGGGAACAGAGAGACCTGGGGGTATATGTACACAAATCGTTGAAGATGGCAGGGCAGGTTGAGAAAACAGTTAAAAAAGCATAAGGTATCCTGCGCTTCCTAAATAGAGGCATAGAGTACAAGGATGTTATGATGAACCTTTATAAAACACTGGTTCGGCCTCAACTGGAGTATTGTGCCCAATTCTGGGCACCGCACTTTAGGAAGGATGTGAAGACCTTAGAGAGAGTGCAGAAAAGATTTACGAGAATGATTCCAGGGATGAGGGACTTCAGTTACGTGGATAGACTGGAGAAGCTGGGGTTGTTCTCCTTGGAGCAGAGAAGGTTGAGAGGAGATTTGATAGAGGTGTTCAAAATCATGAGGGGTCTGGACAGAGTAGATAGAGAGAAACTTGTTCCCATTGGTGGAAGGGTCAAGAACCAGAGGACACAGAGTTAAGGCGATTGGCAGAAGAACCAAAGGTGATATGAGGAAAAACTTTTTTACGCAGCGAGCGGTTAGGATCTGGAATGCACGGCCTGAAAGGGTGGTGGAGGCAGACTCAATTGTGGCTTTCAAAAGGGAATTGGATAAGTACCTTAAGGGAAAGCACTTACATAAGAACATAAGAAATAAGAACAGGAGTAGGCCATATGGCCCCTCAAGCCTGCTCCGCCATTTAATACAATCATGGCTGATCCATTCATGGACTCAGTTCCACTTCCCTGCCTGCTCCCCATAACCCCTTATTCCCTTATCGGTTAAGAAACTGTCTATTTCTGTCTTAAATTTATTCAATGTCTCAGCTTCCACAGCTCTCTGAGGCAGCTAATTCCACAGATCCACAACTCTCTGAGAGAAGAAATTCCTCCTCATCTCAGTTTTAAATAGGCGGCCCCTTATTCTAAGATCATGCCCCCCTAGTTCTAGTCTCCCCTATCAGTGGAAACATCCTCTCTGCATCCACCTTGTCAAGCTCCCTAATAATCTTATACATTTCAATAAGATCACCTCTCATTCTTCTGAATTCCAATGAATAGAGGCCCAACCTCCTCAACCTATCCTCATAAGTCAACCCCCTCATCTCCGAATCAACCTAGTGAACTTTCTCTGAACTACCTCCAAAGCATGTATATCCTTTCGTAAATATGGAAACCAAAACTTGGGTTACGGTGAAATGGCGGGGGAGTGGGACTAGCTGAGAGAGCAGAGAGCAGAGAGCCGCACGGGCTCGATGGGCCAAATGGCCGCCTTCTGTGCTGTAACCATTCCATGAATCTACATTAATAAGCTTGCAGAATGGATGTTTAAGTTGCAATTGATTTTCAAGATCTAAGTGTGCGGTGGTACATTTTAGCAGGAGGATTAAGAAGCCCACATACTGCTTGGATAATAAGTGGGATAGAGGAGCAAAGAGGATCTGTAGGTACAGATACACACATCACTAAAGGTAGCGACGGAGGTTAATAAGGCCATAAAAAGAGCAAACCAAGCACTGGGGTCCATTTCTAGAATAGAATTGAAAAGCAGGGAAGTAATGTTAAACCTGTATCGAACCTGGTTAGAACACACTTGGAGTACTGCGTAGAGTTCTGGTCTCATATCATAAAAAGGATATACAGGTGCAGCGTCGAGAATCCGGAGTTCCGAAATCCCGAATGTTCCAGAATCTGGACTCCGGACCGATCGGTGGCAGGATCGTCCGGAATCTGTAAAATGTGTTGGAATCCGGACACACCGACCCTGCCGATGTCGGTGCCCCGCTGCTGCCCGACCTCGGGCCTCACCTCGCCCCGCTCGCCTCACCCCTGCTCGCCTCATTCGCCTCACTCCATTCGCCCCCACTCGCCTCACCCTATTCGGCCCCACTCGCCTCGCCCCACTCGCTTTGCCCCACTCTCTTCGCCCCGCTCGCCTCGCACCCGCTCGCCTTGCCCCACTCATCTCACTCGCCTCGCCCCACTTGCCTCACTCGCCTTGCCCTCGCTCAGCTCGTCCCCACTCGCCTTGCCTCACTTGCCCCACTCGCCTCACCCCATTCGCCCCCACTTGCCTCGCGCCACTCGCCCCCGCTCACCTCGCCCCACTCATCCCACTCGCCTCGCTCCACTCACCTCGCCCCACTCGCCATGCCCCACACGCCTCGACCCCACTCGCCTCGTCCCACTCGGCCCCACTCGCCTTGCTCCACTCGCCTCACCCCACTCGCCTCGTCCCACTCGCCCCACTCACCCCCACTCGCCTCGCCCCACTCTCCCCCACTCGCCCCCTCTCGTCTCACCCCACTCACCTCATCCCACTCGCCTTGCCCCACTCGCCTCGCCACACTTGCCCCAACTCGCCCCCACTTGCCTCGCCCCACCCGCCTCACCCTCACTCTCCTCGCCCCACTTGCCTCGCTCCATTTGCCTCGCCCCACTCGCCTCATCCCACCCACCTCGCCCCACTCATCTCAGTTGCCTCGCCCCCGCTCGCCTCACCCCACTCGCCTCGTCCCACTCGCCTCGCCTCGTCCCACTCGCCCCCGCTCACGTCGCCCCACTCGCCTCGCCCCTCTTGCCCCCGCTCGCCTCGCCCCCGCTCGCCTCGCCCCACTCGCTTCGCCCACTCGTCTCACTCGCCTCGCCCCCGCTCGCCTCGCCCCACTCGCCTCGCTCCGCTCGCTTCGCCCCACTCGCCCCCACTCGCCTCTCCTCCCCATTCACCTCGCCCCACTCGCCTCGCCCCACTCGTCTCACTCGCCTCGCTCCTGCTCGCCACACCCCACACACCTCGCCCCACTCGCCTCGCCCCTGCTCGCCTCATCCCACTCGCCTTGCCCCACTTGCCCCCGCTTGCATCGCCCCACTCACCTTGCCTCACTCGCCCCCAATCGCCCCCCCAGCCCCACTCGCCTCGCCTCTGCTCGCCTTGTCCCACGCGCCTCGTCCCCGCTCGCCTCACCCCACTCGCCTTGCCTCACTCGCGCCCCCTCGCCCCCTCTCGCCTCGCCCCGCTTGCCTCACCACACTCGCGCCTCGCCCCACTCATCTTACTCGCCTCGCAACCGCTCGCTACACCCCGCTCGCCTCGCCCCATTCGACTGGTCCCACTCGCCCCGCCCCTACTCGCCTTGCCCCACTCGCCTTGCCCCACTTGCCTCGCCCCAACTCGCCTTGCCTCAATCGCCCCCGCTCGCCTCGCCGCTACTCGCCTTGCCTCACCCGCCCCCGCTCGCCACACCCCACTCACCTCATCCCACTCGCCCGTCCCACTCGCCTCTCCCCACTTGCCTCGCCCCGCTCACCTCGCCCCACTTGCCTTGCCCCTGCTCGCCTCGCCCCACTCGCCTCTCCCCACTCGCCCCGCCCCTGCTCGCCTCGCCCCACTCGCCTCGCCCCACTCGCCTCGCCCCTGCTCGCCTCGCCCCACTCGCCTCGCCCCACTCGCCTCGCCCCACTCGCCTCGCCCCTGCTCGCCTCGCCCCACTCGCCTCGCCCCACTCGGCTCGCCCCTGCTTGTCCCGCCTCACTCGCCTCACCCCGCTCGCCTTGCCCCACTTGCCTCGGCCTACTCGCCCCACTCGCCTCTCCCCACTCGCCGTGCCCCTGCTCGCCTCGCCCCACTCGCCTCTCCCCACTCGCCGTGCCCCTGCTCGCCTCGCCCCACTCGCCTCTCCCCACTCGCCGTGCCCCTGCTCGCCTCGCCCCACTCGCCTCTCCCCACTCGCCGTGCCCCTGCTCGCCTCGCCCCACTCGCCTCGCCCCACTCGGCTCGCCCCACTCGCCCGCCCCACTCGCCTCTCCCCACTTGCCTCGCCCCTGCTTGTCCCGCCTCACTCGCCTCACCCCGCTCGCCTCGCCCAACTTGCCTCGGCCTACTCGCCTCGCCCCACTCGCCCGCCCCACTCGCCTCTCCCCACTTGCCTCGCCCCTGCTCGCCTCGTCCCATTCGCCCTGCCCCACTCGGCTCGCCCCTGCTTGTCCCGCCTCACTCGCCTCGCCCCGCTCGCCTCGCCCCACTTGCCTCGGCCTACTCGCCCCACTCGCCTCTCCCCACTCGCCCCGCCCCTGCTCGCCTCGCCCCACTCGCCTTGCCCCACTCGCCTCGCCCCACTCGCCCGCCCCACTCGCCTCTCCCTACTCGGCTCGCCCCTGCTTGTCCCGCCTCACTCGCCTCACCCCTCTCGCCTCGCCCCACTTGCCTTGGCCTACTCGCCCCACTCGCCTCTCCCCACTCGCCCCGCCCCTGCCCGCCTCGCCCCACTCGCCTCACCCCACTCGCCTCGCCCCCACTCGCCTCGCCCCACTCGCCTCGCCCCCGCTCGCCTCGCCCCACTCACCTCGCCCCCACTCGCCTCGCCCCACTCGCCTCGCCCCCGCTCGCCTCGCCCCGCTCGCCTCGCCCCAGTCGCCTCGCCCCACTCACCTCGCCCCTGCTCACTTCGCCCCACTCGCCCCACTCGCCCCCGCTCGCGTCAAATCGCCTCGCCCGATTCACCTCGCCCTGCTCGCCTCGGCCCACTCGACCCCGCTCGCCTTGCCCCACTTGCCTCGCCCCACTCGCCCCCGCTCGCCTCGAATCGCCTCGTCCCACTCACCTCGCCCTGCTCGCCACCCTCAATGGTGACAGCGAGAGGTCGTTTTCGCAAAGCTACTGGCAAAGCAGCGCAAGTTGGACAGCAGCTTTGGGATATTGCCATTTAATCGTGCCCGTGCCCCTTGCCTGAAATTGCTGTACCATTTATGCATAAACAACGGCAACATCATTAGCCTCACTGTTATTTAGACTGCAAAACCTGGGCCAATGTAACTTCCAGGCCATCTCCTTCACCCACCCCTCCTGCGGCAGCGAAGCCAAGCACAGACACAATTCTGGCCTGGTGCAGTGTTATATTCAACTTTAAAGAGGCCTATTAGATCTTTCAGAGGCAAACATGATACTTAACAGGATAAAAAAAGGGACGTGAGCCAGGACAATGCTTTCAGAGACAGAAAGTCGAGGCATACAAGATTCAGCATTGCGATGGGCAAATTTAAAACAGATGCCGGGGTACTAGCCTTGTTTGCATTACCAACTCTGGTTGGACGTGTTCCTGGACATTTCATTACAGAACCTCCTGCCTCCAACCACCTTGCCCAGTCAAACAGCCTTTTTACCCATCTCCAATAAACTTAAACTAATAAACAAAAAGCTTTTTGAACAAAATGAATCGGACGAAATTCCAGAGGTGGAAATAGGCAGTCTTAGTGATGCACAGTGTGAGCAACAGCTGGAATGGATAGCCAGGAGGCTTGTTGGTGACTAGAAAAGAGAAGACTGAATAATGGCCAGAAAGAGATCCTTAAGATTATGAAAGGGTTGGAAAGGGTAGACGTAGAAAAAAATCTTTTGAATTGTGGAAGAATCCAAAGCTAGAGGACATAATTATTTTTTATATATTTGTTCCTGGGATGTGGGTGTCGCTGGAAAGGCCAGCATTTATTGCCCATCCCTAATTGCCCTTGAGAAGATGGTGGTGAGCCGCCTTCTTGAACCGCTGCAGTCCGTGTGGTGAAGGTACTCCCACAGTGCTTTAGGGAGGGAGTTCCAGGATTCTGACCCAGCGACGATGAAGGAATGACTGGTACATTTCAAAGTCAGGATGGTGTGTAACTTGGAGCGAAACTTGCAGCTGATTCTATGCGCCTGCTGCCCTTGTCCTTCTAGGTGGTAGAGGTCGCGAGTTTGGGTGGTGCTGTCGAAGAAGCCTTGGCGAGTTGCTGCAGTATCTTGTAGATGGTACACACTGCAGCCACGGTGCGCCGGTGGTGGAGGGAGTGAATGTTAAAGGCGTTGGATAGGGTGGTAATCAAATAGGCTGCTTTGTCCTGGATGATATCGAGCTTCTTGAGTATTGTTTGAGCTGCACTCATCCACACAAGTCGAGAGTATGCCATCACACTCCTGACTTGTGCCTTGTAGACGGTGGAAAGGCTTTTGGGAGTCAGGAGGTGAGACACTCGTCGCAGAATACCCACAATATTGTAGTCACGGTATTTATGTGGCTGGTCCAGTTCATTTTCTGGTCAATGGTGACCCCCAGGATGTTGATGGTGAGGGATTCGGCGATGGTAATGCCGTTGAATGTCAAGGGGAAGTGGTTAGACTCTCGGTTGTTGGAGATGGTCATTGCCTGGCACTTGTGTGGCGCGAATGTTACTTGCCACTTATCAGCCCAAGCCTGAATGTCGTCCACGTCTTGCTGCATGCGGGCACGGACTGCTTCATTATGTGAGGAGTTGTGAATGGAACTTAACACTGTGCAGTCATCAGTGAACATCCCCATTTCTGACCTTATGATGGAGGGAAGGTCATTGATGAAGCAGCTGAAGATGGTTGGGCCTAGAACACTGCCCTGAGGAACTCCTGCAGCGATATCCTGGGGCTGAGATGATTGATCTCCAACAACAACAACCATCTTCCTTTGTGCTAGGTATGACTCCAGCCAGTGGAGAGTTTTCCCCTGATTCCCATTGACTTCAGTTTTACTAGGGCTCCTTGATGCCACACTTGGTCAAATGCTGCCTTCATGTCAAGGGTAGTCACTCACCTCACCTATATAAATATATAAATATTTGATAGCCAACAATAAATCCAATAGGGAATTCAGGAGAAACATTTTTACCCAAGGAGTGTTAAGAATGTGGAACTTGCTTCCACAGGGAGTAGTTGAGGTGAATAATGGAGATGCGAACATACGTACGAATATACGTACGAACATACGAACATACGAATTAGGAACATGAGTCGGCCATCTAGCCCCTCGAGCCTGCTCCGCCATTCAACAAGATCATGGCTGATCTGGCCATGGACTCAGCTCCACTTACCCGCCCGCTCCCCGTAACCCTTAATTCCCTTATTAGTTAAAAATCTATCTATCTGTGATTTGAATACATTCAATGAGCTAGCCTCAATTGCTTCCTTGGGCAGAGAATTCCACAGATTCACAACCCTTTGGAAGAAGAAATTCCCTCTCAACTCAGTTTTAAATTGGCTCTCCCGTATTTTGAGGCTGTGCCCCCTAGCTCTAGTCTCCCCGACCAGTGGAAACAACCTCTTGCCTCGATCTTGTCTATCTCATTCATTATTTTAAAAAGATCACCCCTCATCCTTCTGAACTCCAATGAGTAATGACCCAGTCTGCTCAATCTATCATCATAAGTTAACCCTCTCATCTCCGGAATCAGCCTAGTGAATCGTCTCTGTACCCCCTCCAAAGCTAGTATATCCTTCCTTAAGTAAGGTGACCAAAACTGCACGCAGTACTCCAGGTGCGGCCTCACTAATACCCTATACAGTTGCAGCAGGACCTCCCTGCTTTTGTACTCCATCCCTCTCGCAACGAAGGCCAACATTCCATTTGCCTTCCTGATTACCTGCTGCACCTGCAAACTAACTTTTTGGGATTCATGCACAAGGACCCCCAGGTCCCTCTGCACCTCAGCATGTTGTAATTTCTCCCCATTCAAATAATATTCCCTTTTACTGTTTTTTTTTCCAAGGTGGATGACCTCACATTTTCCGACATTGTATTCCATCTGCCAAACCTTAGTCCATTCGCTTAACCTATCTAAATCTCTTTGCAGCCTCTCTGTGTCCTCTACACAACCCGCTTTCCCACTAATCTTTGTGTCATCTGCAAATTTTGTTACACTACACTCTGTCCCCTCTTCCAGGTCATCTATGTATATTGTAAACAGTTGCATCTAAAGAGGAAGCTAGATGAGGAAGAAAGATATAGAAGGATACACTGAAGAAGGAGGAGGCTTGAGTGGAGCATAAACACCAGCAGATACCAGTTGGTCCGAATTATCATCATCGGCAGTCCATCGAAATCGAGGAAGACTTGCTTCCACTCTAAAAGTGAGTTCTTGGATGACTGCACAGTCTCTGTCACAGGTCATTGTTACTGTTGTAACTGTTCTCAAATTAAAAGTTTTTTGTAAGTTATGCAAATTTACAAGTTTAAAAGTTTGTAAGTGATCTTAAATTTTTAATTGATCTTAGAGTTTGTCAGTGATGTTAAAGTTTGTAAGTGATCTTAACTGAAAACTTTAAAGTTTGATACAAGAATATTTTAATTAAAGTTACGTTAAGTACAAACTTTTGAATAAAATATATTTTAAATTATAATTGAATTATTTCCATTTTTGTTCCATTATTAACACAACTTTTTGAAGTAAAGAAGAATCATTTCCATTATGGAACAGGTCCAACCAGTAAACATGGTCCATGTGGAATAGTTGCCGCTGAGCCTTCAGGCAGAAAAGTGTTCACAGATGAGCTGCTGGCACAAGGCTCGAGCAATCATTAAAGGGGCATAACGGCCCGCTCTCCTCCGCCGTCGTGTTCCGGGTTCAGATAGTTGCATGGCTTCCTCGTCCTACTCCTCGTCATCTGCATCTACCTTGTCAACATCAGCCAATCTCACCTCAGGTGGGACTTCTACTACCAGCTGCTGCTGCCTCGTGATGGCTAAGTTATGCAGCCTTCACACAACAGTGAAGTGATCGACAATCTCGGGGGAGTATTGCAAGTAGTCCCCGGAATGGTCCAGGCATCGGAAAAGCTGTTTCAAGATGCCAATGATCCTCTCTATTATGCTGCATGTCACAATGTGCTACATATTGTATTCCCGGTCAGCTTCCATCTGGGTTATGCTTAGGGGCGTCATGAACCAGGTGGCGAGGCCGTTACCTTTGTCTCCCAGTAGCCAGCTCTGCCCTTCTGGATGCTACTGAAACATGGCAGATATAGCGCTCTCGCAGAGGATGAATGTATCATGGGTGCTCCCAGGGTATCTCGCATCAACTGATATGATACAATGCATGTCGTCACACACGAGCTGCACATTAACGGAGTGGAAGCCTTTTATGTTCCTGCGCATCTCGGAATCCTGCAAAGGTGTTCATAAGATGATGTGGGTACAATCAATGCAGCCCTATACCTTTAGGAAACCAGCAATCCTGGAGAAGCCCACAGCCCTTTCATAAATTGCCTGGGCGGTCATGGGGAACTTTATAAGAACATAAGAACATAAGAACATAGGAAAAGGAACAGGAGTAGGCCATACGGCCCCTCGAGCCTGCTCCGCCATTCAATAAGATCATGGCTGATCTGATCATGGACTCAGCTCCACTTCCCTGCCCACTCCCCATAACCCTTATCTCCTTATCATTTATGAAACTGTCTATTTCTGTCTTAAATTTATTCAATGTCCCAGCACCCACAGCTCTCTGAGACAGAGAATTCCACAGATCCACAACCCTCTGAGAGAAGAAATTTCTCCTCATCTCAGTTCGAAATGGGTGGCCCCTTATTTTAAGATCATGCCCTCTAGTTCTAGTCTCTCCCATCAGTGGAAATATCCTCTCTGCATCAACCTTGTCAAGCCCCCTTATAATCTTATACGGTTCGATAAGATCATCTCTCATTCTTCTGAATTCCAATGAGTAGAGGCCCAACCTACTCAACCTTTCCTCATAAGTCAACCCCCTCATCTTCGGAATCAACCTAGTGAACCTTCTCTGAACTGCCTCCAAAGCAAGTATATACTTTAGTAAATATGGAAACCAAAACTGCACGCAGTATTCCAGGTGTGGCCTCACCAATACCCTGTATAACTGTAGCAAGACTGCCCTGCTTTTATACTCCATCCCCTTTGCAATAAAGGCCAAGATTCCATTGGCCTTCCTGATCACTTGCTGTACCTGCATACTATCCTTTTGTGTTTCATGCACAAGTACCCCCAGGTCCCGCTGCACTGCAGCAATTTGCAATATTTCTCCATTTAAATAATAATTTACTCTTTGATTTTTTTCTGCCAAAGTGCATGACCTCACACATTCCAACATTATAATCCATCTGCCAAATTTTTGCCCACTCACTTAGCCTGTCTATGTCCTTTTGCAGATTTTTTGTGTCCTCCTTACACATTGCTTTTCCTCCCATCTTTGTACTGTCAGCAAACTTGGGAGTACTTGTGCATGAAACACAAAAGGATAATATGTTTCATTCCTCCGGGCATAGAGTGCAGCAGTCACCTGCCAAATGCAGATATGTGTTACATGTTGAGAAACGGCACACATCCCCAGTTATGGCCTGGAATGACCCAGATGCATAGAATGAAAGTGCAGCTTGTAACCTTCACTTCAACTGACAAAGCAGTCCTCTGACGCTTCTAGGTTGCAGGTCTGCTTTTACTAACTCACAGATCTCGGTTACAACTTCTTTGCGGAAACACAGCCTTCTCACACGGTCTGCATCGCTCAGGGGCAGGTATGAACGCCTGTCTCGATATACCCGATGTGGGTAAGGCCTCCTGCCCATCATCCTACGTGCTCTGAGGTTCCTCATGCGATGACATCGAATCAATCGTCTCCTCCGCAGCATCATCATGCAGAAGGCTTGCACGAGATTATGGCATTGTCAGTATTGACCCATGATTAAATTGTAGCTTTGCAAGAAGCTCAAAACAGCAGGACAAGCTTCTTTGTTTTCTCTTTCCCCAAGGTCGATGCCCGAGTATGGACCACACCCAGGTCTGGGCATGTGCAATCGACTTGCTTAAAATGGGAAGCTAGGCTTTCAATGAGGACATTTGGGGCAATGAAGTCTAATGCAATTCTATAATTTTAGATTTTTTTCAAAGTACCTCCCCACCACCGACCAAACATCTCCAAACCGGGCTCGAGGATCGGAGCAGCGACCAGAAGAATCGATCCCTCGACCGGACACAGGGGCTTGGGGCTCGGCTTCAAAAGAAGCGCGGGGGTGGGGAGGGGTGGGGTGCTTGCCAAGCCACTGTGTCCGGGTGGCACTTTGAAAAAAATCCAAAATTAAAGAATTGCATTAAACTTCCCTTTTCTGTGTTTTAAGTTTGAAAAAAAATTAGGCTTCATCATGCATGGCTCCCTCCAAAACTTCGCTTAAAAACAATGGCGTCTTTCTGCGCCGATTTTTTGATGTGTGCTGGTTTTTCTTCAGTGCCCAGAAGATTTTTTTGGCGGAGTGGTCACATACGGCGTCTTAGGGAAAAGGTAAATTGGTCAAACTTGCATAAATGCGAAAAACTGGCGCAGACATCAGGCCCCCTATGACAGAAAAAAAAAACGAACCGAAAAAAATTGTAACTAACTGAGTTACACTGGCGCACAATCTTTGGGGAAACTTGGATATTTTAATTTACATCCAAAAAACGCGCAAGTAACTGGGGAAAATTGAGCTCTACAACTATTTTAAGTTGCACCTGTAAATCAAGTGCCCCCTGGTTAAAGGGGGGGGGGGGCACTAAATCCGACATAATTAAACAAATTAAACTTTGGACAGTCTACTGGATCAAATTAAAATTTGGTTGCCGGGGGTGATGACGACTCCAGTACCTCCAGCACCCACCTCTCGCGGAAGGCCATGAGCGTACTGGTGGACACCGCGTGCTCCATCTCCAGGGACACCCTGGCTCGGATGTAACCGCGGAAGAGAGGCACCAACAGCTCTACAACTCTTTTCATTGTTAACTAATAATCAAGTGCCCCCTGATTAAAGCGGGAGACACACCACAACTTTTCAAACAAGTGCCCCTTTGTTTTGTTTTTTTTTTAGTTTTTTTTTTCCGGGGGCACCGAGAGGCAAATTATACAAGTGCCCCCTAGCTAAAAGGTGGGGGAGGGCACTAAAACTGGCAATTAAACTTTAAATCATATAAAATCAAATTAAAGTTTGGTTGCCGGGGGTGATGATGCACTCCAGTCCCTCCGGCGCCCACATCTCGTGGAAGGCCGCCAGCGTACCGGTGGACACCGTGTGCTCCATCTGCAGGGACACCCTGGCTCGATGTAACTACGGAAGAGAGGCACCAACAGCTCTACAACTCTTTTGAGATAATGATCGCAGCAGGGCTTGAACCTGCAATTTTTTCTGAAAACATCAGCGTTTGCATTGAAGGCAGACACCTTATCCATTAAGCCACGTGGCCCCTGCAAAATAAAACCTTGCAGTACATTTGCTACGAGCAGGATTCGAACCATCACGGGGAAACCCCATTGGATTTTAAGTCCAACGCCTTAACCACTCGGCCATCGCAGCTACCCAACAGTTCTACAACCCTGTGAGCATACTCACAGCTGCATACATTACAGGTCCTAACTGGAGTATTGTGTCCAATTCTGGGCGCCGCACTTTAGGAAGGATGTGACGGCCTTAGAGAGGGTACAGAATAGATTTACGAGAATGGTTCCAGGGATGAGGGACTTCAATTAAGTGGATAGACTGGAGAAGCTGGGGTTGTTTTCCTTGGAGCAGTGAAGGTTGAGGGGAGACTTGATAGAAGTGTTTAAATCATAAGGATTCCAGACAGAGTAGATAGAAAGAAAGTGGCAGAAAAGTCGAGAACCAGAGGACGTAGATTTAAGGTGATTGGCAAAAGAACCAAAGGTGACATGAGGAAAAACTTTTACACAGCGAGTGGTTGGGATCTGGAATGCACGGCCTGAAAGGGTGGTGGAGGCAGGTTCAATCGCGGCTTTCAAAAGGGAATTGGATAGGTATCTGAAAGAAAATCATTTACAGGGCTACGGGGAAAGGGCGGGAGAGTGGGACTCGCTAGGAGCCGGCACGGACTCGACGGGCCAAATGGCCTTCTTCTGTGTTGTAACCATTCTATGATTCTACGAATATTTCCTGACATGAGCATTTGGAAGTTGCTTTTTAAAAAAGGACAGAAAATTGGGAAACTGAGGGAGGGCAGGAGTCCTCACAGGTTGGAGGGGAGCTTAAGTGAGGCGAGGAGCCAGAGAGTTTGGAGGGACTGAAGGATGATAGACTAAGGAAGGGGAGGAGTCCCCACAGTTTGGAGGGGAGAAGTTCCCACAGTTTGGAGGGGAGAGAGGGGAGGAGTCCCACAGTTTGGAGGGGAAACTGAGGGAGGGGAGACAGAAGGATGAATTCCACTGTTTCGGGGTTGAAGCACTATTTTGCACCCTGTTAAAACAGAATTCATTAACACTGATAATCTATTGTTATTTTACTGTTATTTTAATGCACACTGCTCAATGATGCATTTTAGGTGCTTGAAAGGGATCCTAGTGCCAATTGGACCTGTACTTATTTTCCATTGGGCACAATAAATTCTCCAATGGTACCTGGATGGCTAACTTGAGCCTGGAACGTCAGATAAGGTAAACATGCTGGTGAGTACCTCAATTACAATTTATATAGCGCCTTTCACGACCAGCGGATGTCTCAAAGCGCTTTAAAGCCAATGAAGTACTTTTGGAGTGTAGTCACTGTTGTAATGTGGTAAATGCGGCAGCCAATTTCTGCACTGCAAGCTCCCACAAACAGCAATATAATAATGGCCAGATTATCTGTGTTTGTGATGTTGATTGAGGGATACATATTGGCCAGGACACCGGGGATAACTGCCTTGCTCTTCTTTGAAATAGTGTCATGGGATCTTTTACATCCACCTGAGAGAGCAGACAGGGCCTCAGTCTAACATCTCGTCTGAAAGATGGCACCTCCGACAGTGCAGCACTCCCTCAGCACTGCACTGGAGTGTCAGCCTGGATTTATGTGCTCAAGTCCCTGTAGTGGGACCATGAACCTACACAACCTTCTGACTCAAAGGCGAGAGTGCTACCCACTGAGCCACAGCTGACACCACCCAGCATGCACTACTGTGTCACCACAGTGGACAAAGCAGGAGCGAAGACTAATGACCATTGTTAATGACCAAGCTATGGAACCAGGGCAGGTGGATGGAGATAAGATACAGATCAGCCATGATCTAATTGAATGACAAAACAGGCTCGAGGGGCTGAAATGCCCATTCACCATCTTCCTATAACCACACACATCACCTGCCCGAGTAGCCGGTGTACAAATCAAGAAGCAGCTGGTATGGCTGGTGTGCTGTCTGTCTAAAATCATAGAAAATTACATCACTGACGGAGGCCATTCGGCCCATCGTGTTTGTGCCGGTCGAAAAAGAGCTACCCAGCCTAACCCCACCTTCCAGCACAAGGTCCGTAGCTCTGTAGGTCACGGCACTTTAAGTGCACATTCAAGGACCTTTTAAATGTGATGAGGGTTTCTGCCTCTACCACCCTTTCAGGCAGTGAGTTCCAGACCCCCACCACCCTCTGGGTGAAGAAATGTTTCCTCATCGCCCCTCTAATCCTTCCACCAACTACTTTAAATCTATGCCTCCTGGTTATTGACCCTGATGCGAAGGGGAATCGGTCCTTCCTATCCACTCTATCCAAGCCCCTCATAATTTATACACCTCAATTAAATCTTCCCTCAGTCTCCTCTGTTCCAAGGCAAACAACCCCAGCCTATCCAATCTTTTCTCATAGCTAAAGTTTTCCAGTCCTGGCAACATCCTCGTAAATCTCCTCTGTACCCTCTCTAGTGCAATCACATCCTTCCTGTAATGTGGTGACCAGAAATGCACGCAGTACTCCAGCTGTGGCCTAACTCGTGTTTTATACAGTTCGAGCATAACTTCTCTGATCTTGCATTCTATGCCTCGGCTAATAAAGGCAAGCATTCCGTATGCCTTCTTAACAACATTTCTGTGCCCACTGGTATGTCAACATTGGCACAGAGCAGAGACCGCAGTGCTAAAGGCAACAAGGCTTCCACTAACCTGGGTTAGGGTGAGAACTAGATTAACCCTGTCCCTAACCCGGACAGTGTGGCATTCCCGAGAATTCGGGGAATAATTGATTGTGATATTCAAGCACACAGCAGCGTGATGCCACATTATGTATATTGAAGGCGCTTGAATAGAAAATGTAAGCTTTAAGGATCTGAATTCTAATGTTGTACTTATGTACAGGTGTACTCATCATCTTGTTGAAAGAAAGACAGAACTTAAATTTATATAGAGAAAGAAAGGATGAAGGAAAGGGAAAGAAAGAAAGAAGGGCAGGAAGAAACAAAAAATAGAAAGAAAGAAGAAAAGAAGGGAGGAAAGAAGAGAGGAAAGAAAGAAAGAAAGAAAGAAAGAAAGAAAGAAAGAAAGAAAGAAAGAAAGAAAGAAAGAAAGAAAGAAAGAAAGAAAGAAAGAAAGAAAGAAAGAAAGAAAGAAAGAAAGAAAGAAAGAAAGAAAGAAGGAACTTTCACAACCTCAGTATGTCCAAAAGTAATGGCCCTCCTGTATGGCTCAGAGACATGGACCATGTACAGTAGACACCTCAAGTCGCTGGACAAATATCACCAAACATGTCTCCGCAAGATCCTACAAATCCCCTGAGAGGATAGACGCACCACCGTTGGCGTCCTCGACCAGGCCAACATCCCTAGCATTAAAGCACTGACCACACTTGATCAGCTCCGCTGGGCAGGCCACATTGTCCACATGCCAGACACGAGACTCCCTAAGCAAGCGCTCTGCTCGGAACTCCTTCACGGCAAACAAGCCAAAGGTGGGCAGTGGAAATGTTGCAAGGACACCCTCAAAGCCTCCCTGATAAAGTGCGACATCCCCACTGACACCTGGGAGTCCCTGGCCATAGACCGCCCTAAGTGGAGGAAGTGCTTCCGGGAGGGCGCTGAGCACCTCGAGTCTCATCGCCGAGAGCATGCAAACATTAAGTGTAGGCAGCGGAAGGAGCGTGCGGCAAACCAGTTCCACCCACCCTTTCCCTCGACGACTATCTGTCCCACCTGGGGCAGGGACTGTGGCTCTCGTATTGGACTGTTCAGCCACCTAAGGATTCATTTTAAGGGTTGGAGCAAGACTTCCTTGATTCCCAGGGACTGCCTATGATGATGATGTCAGAAAGTGCTTTACAGCCAATAAAAGATAATAGAATATCCATAATTCTGTGTCTCTCGCACTTTTCACCACAAAGACCTTGGAATTTTCCCCAATTGTTGCTCGTGTAATTAAAAAGCTTTCACAGTGAATTGAGCAATTGTCAGTTCAATACTGTTGCCTCTGCATCAGCTCTTCACTTAAATAAATGTAATGTATATGTTCTAAAATGACAGCTTTACCAAACACTAAGGCCCCAAGTTTCCACACGCGGCGAAAAAGGCGCACCTCAGAGCTGGGCGCCTATTTTCGCGCCGAAAACGGCGCCGGAAAAAAAGTGCGGTATTTGGACTCGATGTCTGCTTGGCGCGGCGCACAGGGGGCGGAGCTTACCACTCGCGCCGATTTTGTAAGTAGGAGGGGACGGGTACAATTGAAATGAGGCTTCTTGGTGCCAGCAAACCTGCGCGTGCGCGTTGGAGCGTTCGCGCACGCGTAGTCTGAAGTAAACATTGGCACTCGGCCATTTTTAAAAGTACTGCAGAAAAAGTGAAGATTTGTTTCTTGGACCCCTGCAAAGGCTTGTATTTTAATTTTCTTGATATTTCTGTGTGTGAGGGAGTGCTTTTAGTAGCACTGCTGAATAAATCACCTGCTGAAATCAGTGAGTTCAGCTTTTCACTGCTAAACTTGCAGAACCAGTGCCTGCAAATTAAGGACTGTGTGTTTGGAGAAATAAAAGTGCCAATTCAACTTTGCAATGGATCAACTTCCACTAAGAACAAAGAATTTCTTGCATGAGGAAGCAAACCATTGCATAATATGTGGTGTTGACAATGCAGCACCCATTCTGCAAATTTAAATATAAAGATGTCGATGTGTCTGCCTCTCCCTGTCCAAATGGCCTCAGTCAGTCCCCCTCACAGCTCCAAGGCTGCTGCTGTTCTTTCTTCGGCTCCCGACCAGCCACTGACGCCGCTGCAATCCCATGGCCGAATGGCCTCACGTCCGCTCCTGATTCTTCGGCTGCCTTCGAGCCACTGACGCTGCCCCATAAGCGTGGCCGAACGGCCTAAAGAATTTTAAATCTGCAGCTGCGTGTGTCCTGTGTTCATTCTTCGGCTCCCGGCCAGCCACTGACGCCGCTGCAATCCCATGGCCGAATGGCCTCAAGTCCGTCCGGGTGCTGCATCTTCGCGGGGAATGAAGGCCTGCCTCAAGCACTGCAGCTCAGCTCGAAGGCTGCTTGCTGCCTGCCGCTGCCATCGAGACACTAACGCTACACCGCTGCCTGAAAGGCCTGCCTGAAACACTTTCACACAGGTAGGAACATGGTTTATTTAATCTTTTCTTTGCTTATAAATTTTTATTCAGGTTGGATTTATTTGTATAATATTTGTATAAGTATAACTAAGGATTGATTGTAGAATTTAATGACTTCCCTTCCCGCCCCCTTCCCCCCCCCCCACCTCGTTCCCTACGACTAATTTTTAACCTGCGCCTGATTTTTTAAAGTGTAGACAAGGTTTTTTCAAGCGTACAAAAATCTTCACTTACTCCATTCTAAGTTAGTTTGGAGTACGTTTTCACTGTGGAAACTTTGAAATCAGGCGTCAGTGGCCGGACACGCCCCCTTTTGAAAAAAGAATTCTGTTCCAAAGTGAAACTGTTCTACCTGACGAGAACTGGAGGAAACTAAATGTGGAGAATTCCGATTTCTAAGATACTCCGTTCTACACCAGTTGCTCCTAAAAATCAGGAGCAAATCATGTGGAAACTTGGGGCCATATAATTCCTTCTGACCTGTTCCTATTTGTACAACTTCAGCGCTCCTCAGATTACAATCATTCTGATTGGAAACTACTTAAAATGTCTTTATGTGAGAGAGAGGTGTGTTGTGTTCATATCATAAAGAATGCAAATAAAAGAAAACCGTAAAGGATAATTTAAAGGTGAAGGAAAGACAAGGAGAGTAAACGTCTGTGTAAAAAAAAATGGAATCAAGCTCCCTTGATAGCTTTAGGTAACAAAACAAATTTTAATGTCAGCCAATTATATGCTTTCTTTGATTCATCATCATCATAGATAGTCCCTCGAAATGAGCATGACTTACTTCCATGCCAAAAAGAGGATGAGTTCACAGGTGTTTCAATGAAGAACCCGAACTACATCCTCAAGGGTGGAAGATGCCTGTGCTTGGATTTTTTTAACGTGTGGTGACCGTTGCACACCAGCCACCACATGGGCTTGACAGAGTTAGGCCTTGGCAAGGGTTAACCAAGACGACTGGAGACTAGCTCTGCTGCACGGATTTGGTGCACACACATATCGCAGTGTGGGCTGACCCGTGCTGCCACTGGGCCCCTGGCCCTGAACTCACGCTTCCCCTGAGCCCCGATCACATCCCTCTACAGTCTCTCGCCACTCCTGCTCCATTTGCCCACCCTCCAATCACCGACCTGGACCTTGATGATGTCACTCTTCGCTGCCGTCACAGCTCGCACTGCTCCCTGAGGTAGTATGCCTCCACGCTGCTCCAAGGCCGCTGCTCACCATCAGCGGCAGGTCGGGGCCTGAAATAACCAAATTTATGTAGCGCTTGAATTTATGTATAAATATGTTGAGCTATAGTATATCACCAGTGTGCTTGGTGAAATGGGACAAGAGGTAGCGAATCGATTCATGATTAAGAGGACTTGAGGACTTGCTCGGGCAAGGCACTGGTCTGCACAATTAAACGCTAAAAGATGCACTGTGTGGATAGCAACATGGCTTACAGCTGAAGTCTGATAAAATTAACCACGGCATGCTTGCCCTACAGAATTAACATGAACATGTTACCTTAAGAAAACATGCTATCGGACAAAGCCATCTGGAAAAAACAAAGGGCGATTGTTACAGCAACGAAGTTGCAAGAATAGATAAGAAGAAGGCCCCAATGGCAGAAGGAGCTGAAAATAAGCTTACAAGAAGAAACAAGATTAACTACGAATATAGGGAATAGCATAAGATGTCACGTGGGATAGGCTACGGAAGTGATGGACTGTTAAATGCATAAATATGAAATTTGCGAACATCTCGGTGGAGTCGGATCTGAGAGCGGTCTCAGAAGGTTCTCCCCAGGCCTGTCTATAAAGACCGTTTTGAACCTCCAATCAAAGTCTGTCGGGGCGTTGACTTTGTATTTCACTTAGTCCGTTCAGAGGGTATCAGGGCCAAGCGTCGACCTTGTATTTCACTAGGTCCACTCAGCTTACATCAGGGCCATAAAAAGGAGCGGGTTTTTTGATTAATGTATTTACGATTATAGCATTACCTGAAAAGATGTTGAGATGTAATTGAAGTCAGGTACCAGTAACTCCAGGAATGGTCTCCGAGTCATTTTTGGCTTTGTGTTATATTTAATCATGTTGGTCTTATATGGAAAAGGAATTACACTCTCATTACAAATCCATATGTCATTCATCCTTGGGAGATGCATTAATTCTAGATCGCAGACACACTGGATTGTAAAGGTGGTTCTGTTCCCTTTCCTGAATCTTTTCCTTCCCATTCAGCAAGATTAATTCACCAAAATGTTTTGTCCATTTCTGGTCACAGCATTCCGATCATTCTTTCTTCATTCATTCAGTTCTGAAGAATATTCCAATGCCAGATTCCACGTGCAGCAGATGTACCCGGTTTGTGATTGTAACGCTGAGGCCAGGGATGGCGTTAAGGTAAACTCTGAAGCAAACAAAGCAAATTCCACACCGGGCTTGAAGGGAGCTGTTGTGAGGATATCACTCTGGTTTTCACTAAGCCTCACCGAAGTGATGAAAATCCCATTAGAAAGAGAAGAAAAGAGTAAAGACAGAAAATGGCCAAGAAAGAAAGGACAGGAAACGGAAGAGAGAGGGACAAAAGTAAAAATGTAATTGGTATGTGGGTAATGCAATGATTTTCAAGTCTTTATGTGGGGGACCTGCTGTAAATATTTTTTAAAAATTGCACTTCTATCGTAACTTTCACAACCTCAAAATGTCTCAAAATACTTTACAGCCGGTGAAGTACTTTTGAAGTAATTTTGTGAAACACAACAGCCAATTTGAGCACAGCAAGCTCCCACAAACAGCAACGTGATAATGACCGGATAATCTGTTTTTTTGTGATGTTGGTTGAGGAATAAACATTGGTTTGGTTTGGGGTTAGAACTCTCCTTTGAAATAGTGCCATGGGATCTTTTGTGGTGGGATTTGAGCTCATGTCCCTGGATTAGTCTCAGGCACTGGATTATTAGTCCAGTAACATAACCACTATGCTACTGTCATAGGCCTAGTCACAGCTTGAGGATAAAGCTAAATCATGGTCCGGCAAAGCTTCAATTTAAAAATTCTCATCATTGCTTTCAAAAACCTCCATGGCCTCACCCTTCCCTATTGTTGTAACCTCCTCCAGCCCTACAACCCTGCTAGATCTCTTCTCTCCAATTCTGGCCTCTTGCACATCCTCAATTATAATCGTGCCCTCAGATGCCAAGGCCCAAATGCTGGAATCCCTCCCTAAACCTCTCCACCTCTCTACCTCTCTCCCCTCCTTTAAGACCCTCCATAAAACATATCTCTTTGACCAAGCTTTTGGTCACCTGTCCTAATATCTCCTTATGTGGCTCGGTGTCAAATTATGTTTGATAATGCTCCTATGAAGCACCTTGGAACTTTTACAACATTAAAGGCGCCATATCTTGTTGGTCAAGGTCTTGTTGTTTTTCTTGCAGGCACTGTTTGATAGTTTCTGTGGGAGCTGAAACCCTTCCCAGGCTGCATTGCATGGAACTCCCCCAATATCCTAGGCCTTAGTTGGGGCAGGTATCTCTGATGCACCCCCAACGGTGCGATGTGCCTGATCCAATCATGCTATTGACCCCATTCTACAATTTGGGACAAGGTCATTGCCTCTGGAAGTAAGGGTACTTTGGTCTCCGTTGGCAGCGTAGGATTATCAGAATTTCAAATTCTCCTGCTTTCTTCCACTAACTTTACAAGAAGTAATTTTAACCTGCGCTCTAGTTAAGCAAAGCCCGTGGATTACTGATGTAATAGATAGACAACATGCAACAATCCCGGAACATTCTTAAAGCAACATTACCATTATCTTGTACAGACTCCCATGTAAAAGAAAAAAAATAAAAAGTTGCATTTTTATAGCACCTTTCACAACCACTGGATGTCTCAAAGCGCTTTGCAGGCAATGATACGTTAACTCTGTTTCTCTCACCCCAGATGCTGCCTGATCTGATGAGTAATTCCAGAATTTTCTGTTTGAATTTTAGATTCAAGCATCCGCAGTATTTTGTTTTTGTATTAACGACCAGATAATCTGTTTTTGTTATGTTGATTGAGGGATGAATATTGGCCATAACTCCCGTGCTCTTCTTTGAAATAGTGCTATGGGATCATTTACATCCACTTGAGAGAGCCGAAAGGCGGTACCTCCACCAATGCACCACTCTCTCAGCACTGGACTGTCAGCCTCTGGAGTGGGACTTGAACCCACTAACTTCTGACAAGAATGCTACCCATTGTGTCACAGCTGACATGACGTAAAGCGGGAAAGTATGGAGGTGGGCAGACAAATGGTGTTAGCTTTTCCATATATTCATTCACTAAGGGTCTCCCATATTTTATGAAACTCACTCAGTGAGAATTTTCACTAAGATAAGAACTCAACATATTAAATAATTATTCTATTTATATCTAGTTTGCATACGCAGATTGCAAAATAGGCCATGTCGAATAAAGTTGAGAGATATTCTGGGAGATAAATCCAATAAATCAGCACCATTTCTTCATTACTGTTTGTTTTGGCCGTGGAACCATTTTCCAAAGAGATTTGTTTTACAAGGGGCATTCCTTTCCATCAGCAATCCCTCCGCAACAATCACTTTAACTGGTTTGATACGTTTCCAGCTGCATCAGAGAATTATGACAAATTGTGTAAAGTCAGAACATGTTTCTTTTGAGCTGTGTATGCAAATGGTGCCAGCCCGTCAGGCTTTTGACTTCATTATCTTCTGAATCTGACAGTAATAGTCATATGGGACCTGGAGAGTGCCATTTCTTACCCTTCATTTTGAGGGATGTGAGCATCGCTGGCAAGACCAGCATTTATGGCCTGCGCCCGATCTGAATCTGCCTCGGGTCTACGCCAATTTCACGAAGTATCAGGTACCTCAAATTCTCAAGTACCACTAGAGGTGGGGAAATAATATAAGCCCATCACTGTGGCATTTCCCTAACTTTTGGTTGAATTGAATACATTATATTCCAATTCAGATTGCAGCAAAATAGCCCATCAGATAATCTGTCAAATTTACTCACTCTCCCACTTAGTGAGGTTTTTTTTTAAAAAGGACTATTCAATTATTACATTGGTTGAGGTGAAATCCGAGGCTTGGGTTATGTTGCACGACTAGTGCAGCATATGCTTCATAACCAGCAAGACTCCAGTTATGTTGCAAGCTGTGAATCTCATTCTATCTCTCTGGGGAGAAACATAGAAACATAGAAAATAATTGCAGGAGTAGGCCATTCGGCCCTTTGAGCCTGCACCACCATTCAATATGATCATGGCTGATCATGCAACTTCAGTCCCCATTCTTGCTTTCTCTCCATACCCCTTAATCCCATTCGCCGTAAGGGCCACATCTAACTCTCTTTTGAATATATCTAACGAACTGGCCTCAACAACTTTCTGTGGTAGAGAATTCCACAGGTTAACAACTCTCCGAGTGAAGAAGTTTCTCCTCATCTCGATCCTAAATGGCTTACCCCTTATGCTTAGAATGTGACCCCTGGTTCTGGACTTCCCCAACATCGGGAACATTCTTCCTGCACACTTTCACCCATCTACAGGGCTCCATTCTCACTTTTAAAAATTGAGAATTGCAGAGAAGAGCACTGCTTTCTCAAAACCCAAAAGGACTCTGCAGTAAGTTTATAAAAGGGCGGGGGGTGGGGGGGGAGGAGGGGGCGGGCGGAATTGCGGTCGGAGGCTTCCTTCAGGCAAACGCCTCTGACCGGAATTTCTTTTACGAAAATACCTGGTGCTCCCAGAAGAACGTAGGATTGTGGCCGGAGGCCTAGTTTCGCCGTCCAGCATACGGGAACATGTCTTCCAGGTATATATTCGTATCCTGGGATCACATGGGTCTGGACCACCAATGAACATCTAGTATTCTCATTGATAATAATGGGAACTCCATTTCTACCAGCTCCCATTACTATCAATGAGAATATCCTCCAAAAACAAGAAACACAACACAATAAATAAAAAAAACTCCTCACATATTTGAAATTAATTGAAAATGAATGTAATTAAATGTTTTAAAAATATATATTTTTTGGAAATTTTTTTAATTTAATAATAGGGTTAGAAATAAACTTACCTTGATGGACAGGGTTTTTAATATAAAAAATATTGACTAAATTTAATTTTTCTATGTTTTAAAACTCTTATGCTGGTAAAACTAAGGTATACGCCTGTTTTTACCAGGCATAAGAGTTTGAAGGACATTCGCTGGACGTGAGTTAGGCAAATAGCCCAAATCTCCACCCCGCAGATGTCCTTCCTGCGGGGATACATGTGATCTGTCGGTTCTCGGCACACGGCCCATCACGCCCCGAGAGTCGGCATTTGCGAGGCCTCTTCGGGTGCGCACGCACTTCGGACGGAACCGGCAAGGCTGCAATTTTCAGCCCAGTGTGTGCAAGAAGTCCAATGGACTTGTGAGCACTTCAATCCGGCTTCAATCTGCATTGGATTACACTTTACATGGTGTCAATTCCAAGCTATGCGAGATGGCTGCCTGGAGGAGTCTTGCATCACTTGACCTTAATGTATTTAAGTTTCAATTCATGTCAATTTTGCCTCAATGTGTACCTGAAGCCACTTTGCAATGAAACAAAAGTGATCTGCTAGGACACTTCAGAACACAGTTAAGAATAAACCATGTTACATAGAATGTACAGCGCAGATAGAGGCCATTCGGCCCGCCTGTTACTTACTGTTGTTTATGCTCCACACAAGCCTCCTCTCACCCTCTTCATCTCACCCTATCTTTCTATTCCTACTGCTCATGTGTTTAACGAGCTTTCCCTTAAAAGCATCTATGCTGGTGCTTAACTGGAGTTACATTTTTTTATTCATTCATGTTGCTGGCAAGGCCGGCATTTATTGCCCATCCCTAATTGCCCTTGAGAAGGTGGTGGTGAGCTGCCTTCTTGAACCGCTGTTCTTTGGAGCAGTTTGGTACAACTGAATGTCTTGCTAGGCCATTTCAGAGGGCAGTTAAGAGTTAATCATGTTGCTGTGGGTCTGGAGTCACATACAGGCCCAGGGACGGCAGATTTCCTTCCCGAAAGGACATCAGTGAACCAGATGGGTTTTTACGACAATCCGACAGTTTCACGGTCACCATTACTGACACTAACTTTTTATTCCAGATTTATTTAATTAACTGAATTTAAATTCCTCAGATGCCTTGGTGGGATTCAAACTCATTCTCCGGATTGTTAGTCCAGGTCTACTAGATTACTCGTCCAGTATCATAACCACTGTTCTACTGTTCCCATATATAGCACAACCGGGGTAAGGGTGGCAAGTTTCCTTCCCTAAAGGGCATTAATGAAGCAGTTGAGCATTTAGTGACAATTCAATAGCTCCATTGTCACTTTTTCACTGATACCAGCGTTTGATTTTATTTTCATTTTTTTCAGCCTGCCATGGTGGGATTTGAACTCACGTTCTCTGGAGGACTAGTCTGTAACATAACCATTATACTGTCATTCCGCTTTAAAGGCCCCTTTCCACCCACCAAAAGAAAATTACAATTTTATTTTTTTGAAAAGCATCAGAGGTAAATCGAGAACCATTATGACCCAGCAATGTCTGTAGAGATCATACCAGGAATCTGTGCTTCTGGATGAACTCCTCACCCTTTGGAAACCCATCATCTGGAATTTGGAGCAAGCCAATGGATCCCACAGGATTTTCCATTCACTGAAGCATGAATTGATACGATTTACCTTATGCGCCATGTCGCTTGAATCGTGGCCTTTGATGTTGAAGTGTGGGTTTATATTGGCTTCAGATTGCGGTTCAATCTCATTTTTGACTTTAGTTTCAGCTACCAAAGGAAAACATGGCAAATTTTTACGAAAATCCAAGTGTCAGAGCTGAACCTGTCGGGAAAATCCATTAAAGTTAGATTAGAATTTGATTTTTGATATTTTAAACTGCAATTGAAAGCCACTGCCTAAATTTGGAGTTAGTTGCAAGAGTAGACTTACAGAATGCTCGCTTATCACAGTGTACATTGCAAGTTAGTTAAGGTTGTCTAATACATGCCAGTGGCTGATGAGGTACCTTGCCCTGTTTTCTGGGTAGGGATCATTTCTGAAGGCCTTCATCCTTCTAGAATGGAGCCAGACTCTCCCTTAGTCCCATTCTTTGCAGCTCCTTTTTCTCCGCCATGATACTGGCATAGAGTGTTTGTTTTTAAAAAAGAATTATTCTCAAGATGTGGGCGTCGCTGACAAGGCCGGCACATGTTGCCCGAAAAGGTGGTGGTGGGTTTTCATTGTGACCCCGCTGCAGCGGGGTCACGATGAAAGCCCACCACCACCTTCTCAAGGGCAACTCGTGTGGTGAAGGTGCTCACACAGTACTGTTAGGTGGCCAGCGAGAGACCATCAGCGGCAGGTCGGGGCTATAAAAGGAGCGGCGAATGGCGGCCATGGTCAGCGTGGCGGCATGCCACGGCATGGTACGGCGCGAGCTGGTGCAGGAGGGTGACGGCAGCGAAGAGGGACGTCATCAAGGTCCAGGTCGGTGATTGGAGCGTGGGCAGGTACAGCAGGAGCGGCGAGGTCGGGGCGAAGGAGCGGCGAGAGAATGTAGAGGGACGTGATCGGGAACGGGAGAGGCGTGAGTTCGGGGCCCATAAGAGGCGAGGGACAGCACGGGCCAGCCCACACTGCGATATGTGTGCACACTAGGTCCATGCAGGAGAGCAGGTCTCCAGTTGTCTTGGTTAATCCTTGCCACTGGACCAAGACCTATATCTGTCAAGCCCGTGTGGTGGCTGATGTGCAACGGTCACCACATGTTAAAAAAATCCACGCACAGGCATCTTCCACCCTTCACGATGTAGTTTGGGACCTGGAATATTAGATCCTTCATTGAAACACCTTTGAACTCATCCCTTTTCGGCATGAAAGCAAGTCATCCTTGCTTTGAAGGACTGCCTATGATGCTGATGAAGTTGGCAGTTCCAGGATTTTGATCCGACGAAGGGTCATATTATGGCTGTAAGAAAAATGATACTTGCTCCTGCGATGTCCTGGTGCAAATTGGGAGGGTAGGTAGGCTGACCCTGTCAGAGGCAGTCAAGAATAAGGGCAGGCCTTTGTAGTCAAAAAAGCCAACAGAAAACAGTTGGTTCCAAAAGCTTTTCCAAGCTGCAGAAATAAAGTTTCCTGAATTCTTCAAGCTCGCAAACTCCTTACATCCGCCTTGATCAGAAGCCTCATAAATCTGACCCGGAGTGCAATATAAAACCAGAAAACTTGCAACTTCTATGCATTGGCACTCACTCTGGCGGATTGCAAATGGAGCCTTTGTGGAATTGGCAGGTGATTCACGGGAAGGCACAAGGTTGGCCAGGAAACCTGAGGAGGTGGGGAAAGTGGTGGGGAAGGGGGTGGGGGGGAGTTTGAAGTTGCACAAGCGGCAGAAACAACTTCCGCTTGAAGTTCCTCGCAAAATAATATTCTGACGCTGTTTATATACCCGCTAATCAATGTTCCTTGCTTTGTTTAGTGCGCGGTCCCTTTAGATTTCCGCGCTTGCAGGGCATTTACAATGGAAAAGCCAGTGAGTGGCCTGGGTGGGGCCTTTCCCATCACTGCGCGCCCATGCGGCCACGCAGGTTAGAGGGAACATTGGTGTAGTGTGCTGAAAACAGTGAAGAAATTCACCCCCTATAGTCTATTTCTAAAGAGAACTGGTGATGTCAGCACAGGAGTCCGAAGCTAGAATTTGACTTCGGTGTTTGTGTCGTCTTAATCCCCTGGGGTAAAATGTGGCCTTATTACTTTCAACCTTTTGTGATACAGTGTGGGAGAGTCTGAAACTAGGGACCATAAATATAAGACAGTCACGAATAAACCCAATAAGGAATTCAGGAGAAACTTCTTTAAGAAAAACTTACATTTATATAGTGCCTTTCACGACCACCAGACATCTGAAAGCCAAAGAAATACTTTTTTGAAGTGTAGTCACTGTTGTAATATAGGAAACGGACATCATTAACAAACACACACACAAGATGGCTCTTAACAGAAACTGTCATCATGTGACCTTGCCACATGATCCTTTATTATTTACATTTGTAGTTGCAGTACATCAGTAGTCCACTAGGTCGAGCATTAGTCCACTAGGGGGAGCTCTAATACACTTCTCCCTCCTCATTGAAGAAGTAATCATGACAAAAGAATCATCATACATGATTGCATGGTATACACAACTAATGATATGGACTTATTTATCCATATTTACAAATCTAACTTAATCACTGGTTTTCTGTTTTGAAGAAGATACCTTCGCTCGCGAACAGAACTTTACAAACTTGTTGTAGAACTTGACTCATTCTGGGCTGAGCCTGAGGAGAGTTTTTCTCCAAGGGCAACCCTTGATCTACATTTGGACTCTCTGCAACTTCAGAATGTTTGTCTGCCTGACTCGGACTCAGATTAAATTCTGACTTTCTCTTGGACTTGTTTCTGGTACATCTGATGTCGGATTCGCTACTCGTACTCTACTTGTAACAAGACTATCTGACTCATCAGAAAAATCGAATCATTCCAACTTTTAACTCCTTCCACATCTGTAGGTAAAATATGATCAAACCTAACCTTTCCATGATTAAACATCTTGACCAAATATGTGTGAGGGCCACAAATCTTCACTACTCTTCCTGGTAACCACCTTAAACAGTTATGGTGATGGTTCTTCACTCTAACCTTCTGATTCAATTTCACACTTCTCTCTCTTACTCTTCCTCTATCATGACTCTTTCTGCCTTGATTGTTTCTCTTCTACTGACTGTGCCAAGTTTGGCTTTAACAACGAGAACCTGGTTCGTGGCTGTCGTTTGAGAAACAACTCTGCTGGTGTTCTTCCAGTAGTTGTATGAGGAGAATTACAATACATTATCAGAACATTTGCTAGATTGTGGTCCAAAGACAACTGCCGTTTCTTTGGATTTGGATCCAACATTTGCTTGATGAGGGAATGTTTACAATTTGTACTGTGCGCTCTGCTGCACCATTTGAAGCAGGGTGGTATGGTGGAACTTTGGTATGTTTCACACCGTTTCTGCTCATGAACTGTGCAAATTTTTCTGAATAAAACTGCAGCCCGTTATCGGACACAATTTCTTCTGAGAGGCCATATGAAGAAAACAATTTTCGCAAATTGTCTAGTGTTTTACTTGTTGTTATTTTCCGCATATGAAACACCTCGACCCACTTCGAATAACTATCAATCACAATGAACAATTGTTGTCCATCTAGCTCAGCAAAATCTACATGTAATCTTTGCCACACCCTGGGAGGCCATTTACATGGCTGTAATGGTACTGGTGGTGGATTCTTGCTTACCGATTGACATGTTGTACACTGACTAACGATTTACCTGGCCACCAAAAGTAACTGCGTGCAAAACTCTTAGTCAATCACATTCACAGGTGTTGGTCGTGAAGATCTCCGAACAATTTGGACCTGAACTTATTTGGAATAACCACTCTTGCATCCCACATGATACAATCTTTATCACTATGAATGAAATATGGATGAATATCTTTCTCTGATACCAGGTTTGGCTAGCCATTTGCTATGTAATCATGCACCTTTGACATAACTGAATCACGTTTGGTTGCTCTATCAACTCTTCATTTGCAACTGGCAGTTCATCAATGTATGAAAATTTTCCCAATGGGCCTAATGCCGAGAAAAAATATCACCGCCCGCCCATTTTTTTGGGACGGAATCAGCAGAGTGGGCGAATTCAAGACCCATAATATCGCCCAGCATTATTTTGCGCATGGAATTAACGCTAAGATTCAATATTAACGCCCGCCCACTGTTTTTTGTCATAAAGAGCATATTTACCCAAACTAGCAGCCATGGAGATCGCTCATCTCCAATTTCACCACCTCACAAACATATTGCTCACAATATCACTCGCTCAATAAACCACCCACAAAAAGTGGAACTAACCAGAACGAACGCCAGCAGTGTGGCTGGCATTTGTTAAATCCCACTCTTACGTGAGGAGCTGATATCAGAAAGATTTGACTGAAAGAGCGTTGATGTGAGTGACAATGCTGACACACTGCTGTGTGTGTGCAGCTCAGACATCAATGGTGCCCATCAGCTTGGTGCCAGTTAAAGTTTCTGTTGATTGATGTTAAGTTGTATTTAACCCTTTCATGGTAAGGAATCACCAGTGTGTAATGGTGCAGCTATCTGAGACAGTGCGCAACAAGGTTATGTTCAATAACAAAAATTTAATACCAACATTGGTCTGAAATCATAAGTATCACAGCCAATAATACCCAACCCCCACCCACACCCCACTTTTTCCACCATTGACATAAATCACATGTGCAACATGTCCAACAACACAGAATACAAAGGCAAAGCAGGAGCGTGGTCCCCAGCCCCCATACATTGCAACAAATTGCATACACCCAGATGGAGATATAACACAGCCATCACCTACAGACATGCACCTCATTTTCCTTCCCCCCTCCCCTTCTTCTCCCCACCTCTACCCTTTCCCCTCCTCGCTCCATGGTGCCCGGCCGAGGAGCTTCTTAGGTGGGCCTCTTTGGGGGGGATGAAGGCAGATGTGTTGGTTGCACGGGTACGGGAGCAGGGGGGTGCCGAGGGGGCAACATTCTCTGATGCAGAAGCAGGATCTTGGTTCTTGCTCTCATTTGTCATTTGCAGTGGTGAGTCGGAACCTAGGGGTGGAGTGCCGCGCTCGGGGACCACTGGGAGACCTGTGGCAGCAGTGTTTCTGGCTATCGCATCCAGGGACTCCGCCATGCGCTGAATGTACTCGGTCATGGTGGCCAGGTGTCGGGATATGTCCCCCAGTGCTTCGATGAGCTGGTCACTAATGTCTACAGTCCTCCTGGACAACTGTACCATCTCTCCACTGTCATGTCGCAATCGTGGAACAGACCTGCCGTGTCCACGAGGCCTGCGCGGGGTCAGTACCGTCCTGGGGACAAATGTGGCGAGGTGTTTGGAGCCGGTACCTCCAGAGTGGAGGCGGGAATGACTGGAGGACCACTAGATGGCCTTGGAGTGGAATGGGTTCTGGAGCATGGCGATGCAGGTTCTTCGAAGTCCACGCTCTCAACCGTCGAGAACAGACCCAGCGGATTGACGGACGACAATCGGAGCTCCTCAGCACCAGATGTAGTAGGTTCGTCCGCTGACTCCTGCCCCGTGCCCCCACCTTCTGGCTTTTGTGGTCTTGCCTGGGGCCACACTACTGGCTGAGCTGCAAGACACAAATTAGGTTATTAGTGCAGAAGGGGGTGCTAGGGTGACAAGGTGAGTCCAGCGCTACACACAGCATATGCACGACAAAAGCACCACCGCTCTCAAAATCATCGCAGACATCACATTTCATGACCATCAAGACATTGTGCATTGCAATGACTTTCATTAGGCCAGCATTATTTTGATTACACTTTTAGAAATCATCTATCATATATGATTGTTCGGATATGAGTTGGTGTGGCATCTATTAACTTTACATCATGAAATGGTGTAAGCTTTGCTCACGTGGCATCACTTCAGCATCTTCAGATGCATCCGTGGCTGTCTGGGCGTGCTTCCCCATGAGTGATAGCCATCTCTGTGATGTCGCTGGGGACTGGTGGCCCCTCACCCGTTCGCCTCTGCACGGACCTCATCGTCGATAGCTTCTTCTGTAAAAGGTGACAGGACAACATGGCATGAGATCATTGCGTGATATCATTGCTAGGTACTGTCACAGACACTGATACAACACATAACCGACAGCTGTAATCATGATTATTATGATTATTATCATTCTTTAGCTAAAGACGTGCACCGTGACCGCAGGCTTTGAGTAAAACATTCCTGGTAAAAGTGCAAGACCTCACATCTGCTAATAGTCATGCATGACTGTTACAAATCAAATTATATAAATACATAAGTACATATAAATCAATGTAATGCTTATTCTTGCGGATCCCACAAGGTCGTTCCATCGTTTGAGGCATTGGTTGTCCTCATGCACCTCGTTGGTCGCCGACCAGACGATGTCTGCTATCTCAGTCCATATCCTCTGGTAGGCCTTTGGGGTGGGTTTCCCTCACCCTCCCTGTGTCAAATCACCCCAGCATGACTTGACCTCCTTGCCTCGTCTGAGAACCTCCTGGCTCTTTTGCGGCCTCGAATGTGCTCCTCTCCCACCTCACTGCTCTCTCCAGCATCAGTCTCCACAGCGTGCTGTGATGCCTCCTCCTCTCCCTCCATTACAGGGCAAATTTGGTCAAATATGTGGCTGGTAACAGCTAATTTTTGTTTGCCTACTTGCTGTGAAGCTCTAAAGTCTCCCTCCTTCCTCCCAAAGCAGCCACATTACACCCAGCCACGCCTTTAGTCCCGCTGAGCTCCCTCTCTCTCCGTCTCCTCTTCTGCGCATGTCATGGTGACCCTTGACCTCCAGAATCAAGGGAATCGAGCATTGTCATGCCGTTGCTAAAGACAGCCACATTTTACAGCAGAAGGTCAAAAAAATGTAATGCTACTGCCCATTTGATATTGTTCATGGTAACGGCCATTTTCAAAAATGTAAACTAGGTGTTTTGAGAATGGGCGAGAAGCCGGCGATCTGAAAACACTTTTTTACCACCTACACCAAAAGTAACGCCTATTTTTGGGTGATAAGCACTAAAGTGGAGGTTCTAGCTCAATGTTCTCAGTTTCTAGTCTTTTGAGTTCTTGCTCAACTTTCTCCTTGAGTGCGTATGGTACGGGACGTGACTTGCAGTAAACTGGTCTAGCATCCTTCTACACTCTGACACTCACCTTGAAGTCTTGGATCGGGCTGCCTGTTTTGCACAACACTTTTGGATACCGCTTGTTGATGTCACCTTTTGATGCAAATTTTGTTTCCACACGGAAAATCTCATTCCAATCTAGCTTCAGTGATCCCAACCAATTTCTACCTATCAAGTTGGCTTGTCTCCTATCACTACTATGAGAGGCAAGCTCTGAAACAAACCCTTGTATTTAACTGGTATGATGATACATTCTACAACAGGAACTTGCTCTCCTGAGTAGCCTCGCAGCTCTATTTTCGATTTTTCCAGTGGAAAATCACACTACTTGTAAAGACTTAGCGATTCCGATACTGCGCTCATGGATGCACCAGTGTCGAATTCCATGGGTATCCTGATTCCTGCAACATTTACTTGGATGACGATACTAGGTGGCAGTGTGAGCTGTGAGGAGGATGCTAAGAGGCTGCAGGGTGACTTGGACAGGTTAGGTGCGTTAGCAAATACATGGCAGATACGGTATAATGTAGATAAGTGTGAGGTTATCCACTTTGGTGGTAAAAACAGGAAGGCAGATTATTATCTGAATGGTGACAGATTAGCAAAAGGGAAGGTGCAACGAGACCTGGGTGTCATGGTACATCAGTCATTGAAAGTTGGTATACAGGTACAGCACGCGGTGAAGAAGGCAAATGGCATGTTGGCCTTCATAGCGAAAGGATTTGAGTATAGGAGCAGGGAGGTCTTACTACAGTTGTACAGGGCCTTGGTGAGGCCACACCTTGAATATTGTGTGCAGTTTTGGTCTCCTAATCTGAGGAAGGACATTCTTGCTATTGAGGGAGTGCAGCGAAGATTCACCAGACTGATTCCCGGGATGGCAGGACTGACATATGAAGAAAGACTCGGTCGACTAGGCTTATATTCACTGGAATTTAGAAGAATGAGAGGTGATCTCATAGAAGCATATAAAATTCTGACGGGTTTAGACAGGTTAGATGCAGGAAGAATGTTCCCGATGTTGGGGAAGTCTAGAACCAGGGGTCACAGTCTAAGGATAAGGGGTAAGCCATTTAGGATCGAGATGAGGAGAAACTTCTTCACTCATAGAGTTGTGAGCATGTGAAATTCTCTACCACAGAAAGTTGTTGAGGCCAGTTTGTTAGATATATTCAAAAGGGAGTTAGATGTGGCCCTTACGGCTAAAGGGATCAAGTGGTATGGAGAGAAAGCAGGAAAGGGGTACTGAAGTGCATGATCAGCCAAGATCATATTGAATGGTGGTCCAGGCTCGAAGGGCCAAATGGCCTACTCCTGCACCTATTTTCTATGTTTCTATGTTTCTATGGATCGCTGTGAGATACCTTTGTGCTCCTGATGACGTGTATCTCCAAACTCTCCTCGTCCTGTTGCTTCTCTTCAATGCTATGTAGTCTCTGGTGATTTCTACTACTAGCATTGAACATTAGTTTACTCTTCAGTCGGCATGCCTTTGCAAAATGCCCAGGTTTCTTGCAGTAGAAACATTCTGCCTTCACATATGGAGAGCTTTGAGCAATGTGTTGGTCCAAGCCCCATTAGCATGACTTCAATGTACTGTTACCTTGGTCAGTTGCTGAGGCCTTGGGGCCCAACTGCCTTTTACTTTTAGCCTGAAGCCGATTCACCTCAGTTGTCTGAAGACTGGAAATGGCACGAAATTCTCGGGAGTATTGTTCGGCCATATCCATCAACATAGTTGTCTGACAATCTAAATCAAAAGTCAAGTTAGGGGTTGTCAACAACTTTCTTCTGATCACTTCATTTTTCATCCCGCAAACAAAGCGATCACGCAATGCTTGGTCCTGAAAGTTTCCGAAATGACTGTGAATGAATAGCTTTTTTAAAGCTATAATTTACTCACTGATACTCTCGTCATATAATTGACCTCGTGTTCCAAAACGTTAGCTTTCACTAATTTTCAGGGGCTCAGGTCTGTAGTGCTGTCTCTGTCAGTGGCGTGTCCTTTGGCTTGATGGGAACAAGCAAATTTTTCAGGTTTCATGCACCTCGGGGCCTGCTTCAGTCAAGAAAATAGTTTTCTTTCTAAAACCACCCAGTTACGGTTTTCATCATCGGGGACTTCGATGATACTATTCACACTGAAAAACATTTCTAGCCACTCTACATATGCTCCAAAGCTCTCTCAGTCATGATGATACTCACCCAAGTGCCCTATTATTCCCATAGGTGCGGTCATCTGGACTCTGCCAACGTCAGCAGTTCAGCCAAGTGTGCGTGAAATTTACCTTGGATTTTTAGCTTTTCTGCAAAACAAAGAACCTCTCACAGTCTCTCTGTCGGTTGGCAAGATCATCCACCAACAAAAATTTCAGCTCGGGAATCCAGAAATCCTATCCTTGTTACCAATGTGATATATTCTTACGACATCACTAACACCACACACACAAGATGGCTCTTACAGAAACTTTCCCCCTATGACCTTGCCACATGATCCTTCATTATTTCTATCAGTAGTTGAAGTACCTCAGTAGTCCATTAGATGGAGCAGTAATTCACTAGGGGAAGCTCTATTACACGCACTGAAAGCTCCCACAAACAGCAACGTGATAATGACCAGATAATTAGTTTTTTCTTGTTATGTTGATTGAGGGATAAATATTGGTCAGGACACTGGGGTAACTCTCCTGCTCTTCTTCGAAATAGTACCATGGGATCTTTTACGTCCACCTGAGAGGGCAGCCGGGCAGCGCTCTCTCAGCACTGCACTAAAGTGTCAGCCTAGACTTATGTGCTCAAGTCTCTGGAGTGGGGCTTGTTATGTTCATAATAAAGTAATGTAACTGAGTACTGCAGACGTGAGTAAGTGTGACCTTAGCTCCTTTATTCCAACTCCAGAGTGTTAGTACAGCATGGGAGACCTGCTTATATATAGTGCTCTCAAGGGATGCTGGGATCCCTTGGGACTCCAACAGGTACACCCTCTGGTGGCAGTATGATACTGGTTACATAGGGTTGTATACATAACAGGGCTTGAACCCACAACCTTCTGACTCAGAGGTGTGGGTACTTCGCACTGAGCCACAGCTGACATTTTACTCAGAGAGTGATGAGAATGTGGAACTTGCTGCCAAAGGCGAATAGCAAGGGGAAGCTAGATAAACATATGAGGGTGAAGTGTATGTTGATAGGGGGGAGATAAAATAGATAGAGTGGGAGGGGGCTTGTGCGGAGCATAGATGCCGGCACAATGGCCTGTTTCTGTGCCGTAAATTCAATGTGATTCTGTGCAGTACGTACAAGAAGGACTCTCAGTGAATTTAACTGAGTCATCTAATTATCATCTTAACCTTGTGACTGAAGTATCGCTTTGCAATAGAGTGAGAGATATGCATTATCCTCTGGGTATCCTGCCAGCAGGAGCTGAGTGCATTCCAACAACAACAGTGGCATTAAACCCATGACTCTGTCACAGACTGACTGTGATTCAGCAACATTGCCACGTGGGACTCGGAGCTCTGGTTCCTGTGAAATAATCCGTGAAAAACTGCTCTTATCATTACACAAAAACAAAGACTGCCAGAGGGGGCATTCATTTTTAATATCTAAATTATTTTATTGATAATTTTACACAAGACTGGCTGCCCTCCGGAGCAGCGCTGTGCTTCTCAATGCCTTTCCAAGACTGAACTCTGCCACGCAGCCTCTGTATCCTCAGCTTTGCCTCCCAGCTATTGTGTATGTAGGCACTCTCTTAATGATGCCACGAGGCCGGGGGTATGGCACTTGAACTATACAGACTGTAATCCTTTATTGCAACTCCTAGAGTGAGGACACCAAGAGGTGAGCTCCCTTTTATACTGGGTTACCTGGGTCTCCAGCAGCAGTACCCTCTGGTGTACAGATATGGTGTATACACGGTGAAGGTACATTCAGGTCTAGTGTTACAGTACAACAGTAACATGCATACATAACACCAGCATCCATCAGATCCATGACCAACTATCACTTTGAAGTTTTCCATTTTAAAAGAAAAAGGAAGACTTGCATTTATTACGTAGCATTGCATTGAATGTATAGCGCAGATTCAGGCCATTCGGCCCATCTGGTCGATGCTCCACACAAAGCTGCTCCCACCCTATTTCATCGAACTGTATTAGCATACCCTTGTACACCTTTCTACCTCATGTAGTTATACAGCTTCCCCTTAAACGCAGCTATGTTATTCGCCTCACTGCTCCTTGTGGTAGCGAGCTCCACATTCCCATCACTCTCCGTGCAGCGACATTTATATAGCGCCTTTCACGACCTCAGGATGTCCCAAAGCGCTTTGCAGCCAATGAAGTGCTTCTTAAAGTGTAGGCATCGTTGTAATGTGGGAAACACAGCAGTAAGTTTGCACACAGCAAGATCCCACAAACAGCATAGTGATAATGACCAGATAGTCAGTTTTTGGTGAAGCTGGTTGAGGAATAAATATCGGTCGGGACACCAGGGAGCAAATCCCTGCTCTTCTTCAAAACAGTGCCGTGGGATCTTTTAGATTGAGTGGATAGGGCATCCAGGGCCTCGGTTTAATGTTTCATCTGAATAATAGCACCTTTGACAGTGCAGCATTCCTGAAGTCAAGTGCTCTACTCGGAACTTCTTCACGGCAAATGAGCCAAAGGTGGGCAGAGGAAACGTTACAAGGACACCCTCAAAGCCTCCTTGATAAAGTGCAACATCCTCACCGACACCTGGGAGTCCCTGGCCAAAGTCTGCCCTAAATGGAGGAAGTGCATCCGGGAGGACGCTGAGCACCTCGAGTCTCATCGCCGAGAGCACGCAGAAACCAAGCGCAGGCAGCGGAAAGAGCGTGCGGCAATCCTGTCTCACCCACCCCCTTCCCTCAACGACAGTCTGTCCCACCTGTGACAGGGACTGTGGCTCTCGTATTGGACTGTTCAGCCACCTAAGGGCTCATTTTAAGAGTGGAAGCAAGTCTTCCTCGATTCCGAGGGACTGCCTATGATGATGATGACTCCTGCAGTGCTGCAGTCCTGCAGTCTCAGCCTGGACTTTGTGCTCAGTTCTCTGAAATGGGACTGGAACCCTCAACTTTCTGACTCAGAGGCGAGGGAGCTACCCACTGAGGCACAGCTGACACGTGCATCCCTTTCTTTACATATTTATAAACGTGGCGAGCTGGAAGCTGGTATTTATTGCCCAGCATTCTGTGAGCCTCTAAGTTTCTTTTCTTTGTCCTGTGAAAGTTTTTTTTTATATCTTCTGCAATGTTATTTTAGCAAAGCTCATAACATCGGCATGTCAAAGATTGCATCCTTTTGCTCAGTGACATGAGTTTGATCAGTGGAGGAACAGGTCAAGAGACAGGTGTTGTCTGTGGGAATCACCCATGTGTTAAAAGCATCAGCAGGAAACGGGTCAAGGCAACTGCTCAGACATTGTGGCTGAGGGTCCATTGATGATCCAGAGCACAGCACTGAGGTTTTTCACAAAGGCTCTACTGGACGGAGAGCAGCATTTGTTTTGGATTGCTCCAGCAAAGAGGCAGGACTGACTTGATGGGCCGAATGAGTTCCTTCTGCGCTGTCAACAATTGTGGTCCGAAATGTCACACTGAGTGCTTTGCAACTCAAGGATTTTAAGCCGAATTTTATAAAGGTCGCTAAAGGTGCTTTTGCATTTAAAATCTGATGATAAATGTGTGTTTCTCTTGTCCTGTGGTTGTAATTGGAAATAGAAGATGCGGGGAGTGGTGGGGTGGGAGGGCGATTTTCCTCTTCCAGTGCCCGGGGCTGCTGGATTGCCTGGGTGTAGTTCATACACGAAAATCAGACAGGGATCATCCTTTTACCGCATTCACAGTATCCCATAGATCCTGGCATAGGAATATCTTCCCCATAAACTGTCTGGCTCCTCTTGTCCCAGTGGCACAGTTTTAAGCATCCTCTGATCATGGTATCTGTTATGTCTATAGTGTACTTATGAATAACTCCACAAGGCAATGTGTTGTACTTGAACTGCAGTGACCTTGGTCCTTTATTCCAAACTCCAGAGTGCTGTGCAAGCATGGTGGGCAGCCTTTTATTCAGGGCCCTGCCACCAGGGCCAGAAACCCCCCGGTCTCCACCAATTGCACCCTCTAGTGGTGCCAGCATGTATGCACACAGTGTGATCCTTAGTGATAGTACATCAGGTAAACAGGTCTCCATCTTATGCAATCTTACAGTGACTACACATAGAATACATCCATAGTCTGCATATATCACAGTATCACACAGTACAGAAGGAAGCCATTGAGCCCATCATGCCTGTGCCGGCTCTTCGAAAGAGCTGTCCCATTAGTCCCACCCCTCTTCTTTTCTATGGTAGTTGCAAAGCAAATCAAATGTCAATATTTAAGTCAGATATCCAGGTCAGAGTTTCATGTGTAACACTCTCTTGCTCTTTCCCTGTAGCCCCTGCATTATTTTCATTTGCAAGTGCATAACCCAAGTCCCTTTATGAAAGTTGCTACTGAACTGCTTTCACCAGATTTCTGCTCTGCATTGGACAGAGTGTGGGGCCTGGCGTATATATAAACAAAGGCGAACAGCGCTAGCGTGGGGGCGGGGGGAGGGGGGGGGAGTGGGGACATGGCGGAGTGGGAAGCAGGGGCAAGGGTTTACCAAAACTAGCTCCACGGTGAAAAGAAATGCCTCACCAAAGGTGTTGAAGCTGAGACTGTTCTCCTTAGGGCAGAGAAGGTTCAGGGGAGATTTAACAGAGGCGTTCAAAATTATGAAGGGTTTGGATGGCGGTGATAGGAAGAAACTGTTTCCATTGGCAGGAGGGTCAGTAACCAAAGGACACAGTTTTAAGGTAATTGGCAAAAGGAGTGTCCTCGGCCCAACCATTTTTAGTTGCTTGATCAATGACCTTCCCTCCACCAATATTTATCCCTCAATCCACATAACAAAAACAGATTATCTGGTCATTATCACGCTGCTGTTTCTGGGAGTTTGCTGTACGCAAATTAGTTTCCTGCATTACAACAGTGACTACATTTCAAAAAGTACCTCATTGGCTGTAAAGCACTTTGAGACATCCATTGGTTGTGAATGGCGCTATATAAATGCAAGTCTTTCTTTCTTCTTTTCATAAGGTCAGAACTGGGGTGTTCACTGATGACTGCACAGTGTTCAGTTCCATTCATGGCTCCTCAGATAATGAAGCAGTCCATGCCCGCATGCAGCAAGAACTGGACAACATTCAGGCCTGGGCTGATAAGTAGCAAGTAACATTTGTGCCACACAAGGCCCAGGCGATGACCATCTCCAACAAAGGAGAGTCAAACCACCACCCCGTGACATAAAATGGCAAAACCATTGCCGAATTCTCCATCATCAACATCCTGGGATTTACCATTGACCAGAAACTTAACTATACCAGCCACATAAATACCGTGGCTACAAGAGCAGGTCAGAGGCTGGGTATTCTGCGGCGAGTGTCTCACCTCCTGACCTCTATCACCGAGATGGACAAGGGCAGCCGGCAGATGGGAACACCACCAACTCCAAATTCCCCTCCATGTCATACAAGTCTGACTTGGGCATATATCGCTGTTCCTACATCGTCGCTGGGTCCAATTCCAGGAACTCCTTACCTAACTGCACTGTGGGAGAACCTTCACCACCACCTTCTCAAGGGCAATTAGGGATGGGCAATAAATGCTGGTCTTGCCAACGAAGCCCACATCCCGTGAATGAATTTAAACTATAGCAGCAGGGGGGAGCTGAGAATACCATTTTTTACGGAGCGAGTTGCTTTGATCTGAAATGCACTGTCCAACAGAAGGCGTGATGCAATTTCAATAGTAACTTTCTAGAGGGAATTGGATATATATTTGAAAAGGAGACAATTTGTAGGGCTATAGGGAAAGAGCAGGGGAGTGGAACTAACTGTATAGGTCTTCCAAAGATCCAGCAGAGTGTGATGGGCTGAATGGCCTCCTTCTGTGCTGTATGATTCTGTGATTCTATGAAAGGCTGAAGCTGTTTGAAACACAAGACATTCCACAATAACCATACTGCGATCATCATAGCCAACACAAAAAAATACTGAACAGCACAAGTTACTCTTGGCTTGCTACGTTTTACTCTGGAGAGGCTCGAAATCTAAGGTTAGTCGGAGGTCTTTTCACAAAAAATATGATTTTTTTAAAACAACAGTCTCAGTAATAAAATACAATCTGGGTAAACCATATTACAGAGCAATAGATTCACATCAAAAACAACATTAGCAACCATCTTGCTTTTCAATGTGGTGTTTAGCACTGCTTTGCTGTGCATTACGTACCCAACATTTCACTGTCTGCAGTGAGCAGGAGTTTGGCAAAAATCACATTATATAAGCAAATGTTTTCCAAATCTCCCTTCTTCCATGGTTTTGCCATCTGTGGAGAATTATTCCTGATTGTTTTTCCTCTCGTTAAGAAAAAATAGAGCTACATTTCTGTCAAGGCCATTATCCAATCTTCTTTCCCATTGACGTCAACATAGAAACCATTTAATCTTCATTCCTATTGACGTCAATATAGAAACCATCTGATAGGCCGATATTCTCCAGATATTAGAAGAATGAGAGGTGATCTAATTGAAACATACAACATTTTTATAGGGCTTGACAGGGTAGATGCAGGGAGGATATTTCCCTCTGGCTGGGAAGTCGAGAGCCAGGGGTCACAGTCTCAGAATAAGAGGTGGCCATTTAGGACTGAGTTGAGGAGAAATGTCTTCATTCAGAGAGTGGTGAATCTTTTGAATTCTCCAACGCAGAGGGCTGTGGATACGCAATCATTTAGTATATTCAAGATAGAGCGTTGGATTAAGGAATTAAGGAATATGGGGATAGTGCAGGAAAGTGGAGTTGAGGTAGAAGATCAGCCATGATCTTATTGAATGGCGGAGCAGGCTCGATAGGTCAAATAACCTACTCTTGCTCCTAATTCTTATGTTTTTATGATCTTCATTCCCATTGGGCTGGATTTTTGACTCTCTTGCGCCTCTGTTAGCGCCCTGGATAGGTGATAAAGGGTGTTTCTAGGCGTTATGACGGGCATCCAGCTTTTACCGCCCGGCCAGCAAATTCCACTCATTGTTTGTGACGGCGAAAAATCTTACCGCCCCAGCCTTTAGTTTCACTGAGATCATGACGTCAATCGCCATGCAATGCTGCACTAGTGCCCCAGATGCAAAATTCGGCCCTAACGCCTCAGTACACGTCCCCCAAGGAAACGTTTGAGAAACAGGCGTTCCCAGGGTGCAACAGGCGATATTGGCAGTGTATTTAAAATGAAGGGATGAGGATCCTACATCGCAGGTCACACTGACTGCAACGGTTGGGCACATCACGCTACATGAAGTTCCAACTTGCAAACAGCACTTTTACCTGCAATTACAGTGTCCTTACAAAGTCAGTGAGAGAATTTAATGGGGGCATTACTAGTTTGCCAGTGTATCATGCTCCATGCTATTGCCAGGGCGGCATCAAGCTAGAAGAAGGGCTCTTGGCCATGTCGGCCCATGGATGAGGAGAGGCCGAAGACGTCTGGGGAGGAGGGCAAACCCCTATCGGGTTTACAGGCACCAACGCTTATATCTCCAGCTCTCTGAGGAGCAGTGTGTGAGAAGGCTGCACTTCTGAAAGGAAGTGCTGACAGAGATATGCCATCTCCTACAGGCAGACCTACAGCCTTCCAGTGCCAACAGGACTGCGCTGCCCGGCGCAGTGAAGCTGGTTTTCTATGCCTCTGGCTCCTTCCAGGCAACAGAAGGAGACATATGCTGCATCTCTCAATACACTACACTTGCATTCAGCATGTTACAAAGGCTCTGTACACCCGCAGAATGGACTTCATAACGTTCTCAATGAGTAGGGGCAGCCAGAATGAGCAGGCACTTGGGTTTGACAGAATTGCGGGCTTGTCGAGGGTTCACGGAGTCATTGACTGCACTCACCTTGGGAGGCCTTGCGAGCACCATTCCACAACACAGAGTTATTTAGAAATCCTCGCAGTGAATGCCTGCTATCCAGGGAGTGCACATGATGCTTTCATCTTGTGTGAGAGCAGTGTCTTAAGAATGTTTCAGCGACAAAGGGAAGGGCGTTGCTGACTGCTCGGGGACAAAGGGTACGGCCTTGTCACCTAGCTCCGCAACCCCACCACACAACTGGAGGAACGCTACAACGAGAGCCATGGGGTCACCCGCAACATCATCGAACAGACAATTGGAGTGCTCAAGCAGCACTTCAGATGTCTGGAGGCAGCCTTCAATACTCCCCTCAACAGGTTATCGAATTCATTGTGGTATACTGCATCCTACACAATTTGGCCATCATGAGGAGCCGGGCATTGCCAGTGGGGATTGCAGGCCCACCTCAGGAGGAGGAGGACGATGAGGAGGAGAAGCCTAGTGAGGCCCCCATTGGATAGCCATCCCATCCACGGGAGAGGCCGTGTGGAGATGCTGCTGGAGCAAGAGCCACACGTTGCCAACTCATAATGGGCAGGTTTGCTTGAATAGAGGAAGCTGAGGGATGCATCTATTACTGACCACGCTATGTGCCACCATAAAGGCACATCTACACTGAACTTTGGAATAATACACACAACACCAATGGCAAAGGGTCAAAGTGGCATTGTTAGCAAAAAAAGTAACAGACAATTCCCCCCCGACCAAAATTAAACGATTCAATAAACAGTGTTCTGCTGCAAGTAACTCAACAACAAGTGCATCAATGAAAAACAGTTATTTATATGCGTACTCAGAACACATCAAGGCATCTGCACAAGGTTGTTCTACCCCTTAATGGGACTTTCCCTGCAATTTCCAGCCCTTCGTTTCATCCCCCTCCCACGCCTACTGCTCTTCCTCAATGAGGCCTCAGTGCCTACAGCAAGGATGCTTGAGGGATGCTGTGTTACGGGGCAGACAGTGCAGATGGTGTGTGACAACGCCTGGGACAAGTTCTGGACCTGGAAGGCTCGGCTATGGACTGCTGCACCTCAGCATTGACGGAAGCAGTCTCTGGTGGCTTGGGTGTGAACCGCTTATGGTGCATGGTGGATGAGTCAGTGGTGGGAGCTGGAATACTGTCATCCTGAGGAACGACCACACCTTCCATTTTCTGGGAACCACTGACACTCAGATGGGGCTGGGCCTCAACATCCGGAGCACGATGTGCCTCCACAACTTGTTGGCCTGTTTCGGCACTGTCCCTTCTGCGTTGGACATTGGGGACGACAGACAGGGTGGCACCAGTCATCGACCGCATGACATCACCAAGCTGCAGCGTAGCTTGTGCCTGCGATTTGATCGATGCTGCGACGTGATCAATGACACGAGCCACAAACTCTGGAACACCACTGTCGCTGCTGGAGGCCACCTGCCTCTGTGAGCAGGCAAGGATGGCCTCGCTGGAGTCCTGAGATGCATGGATAATGCGTGAGGCCGCCTCCACTACGCTCACAGCCAGTTTGTCGATGCTTTGGGGGACCCTACTCAATGCACCCATGAGCTCGCAGTGCATTCCCGTATTCTCCCTGGACATTGTCACCAAGTCCAGGTCCACCTGTTCTTCAGCAGGACCACTCTGCCGACTCACCCTCCGGGGAGCTGGCCTCTGAGCTTCCCTCTCGCTGGGCGTTGATGTAGGCCACTGGAGCCAGGAGCCTCAGAGTCCTCAAACCCCAGGAAATCGCCTTCGTCCCCAGATGTAGTGTTGGCAGATGGTGCGATTGTTGGGCTGTGAGGCTCAGGCAGCACGCTTTCATCCCCTCCCTCATCGTCTCCCCCGTGGCCAGCTGTAGATGGCTCCTGAGAAAGCTGGTGTACTTGTGGCTGGTCATCTGTAAGCAGAAAACAACAGACGTGTGGTTAGCAGCAGGGGAGGGGGAAGGGTGATAGCAGGAAGGTGGCATTGGACATGTACATGTAAAGGGGCTAGGCTACTTGATATTAGGGGTAAATGAAGTCTCATCAGTCGTGTGTTCCATTTACATACCCTCACTACCCAAAGGGGGCTCGGCATTGCCCCCGGCCACTGTGTGAACTGGAGTGCCCATGAGGGCCGAGACACGCTGTTCCACCTCAGTGAGTTCCATCAGCTGTGGCTGTCCGCCTCCTGTTTGTCGTTGTGGGAGTGCTCGGCCTATAATAAGCACAATAAGAAGGGTTCAGTAAGGGTCCATCTCCTGTTGTGCCACATGTGCCTTCCATAGTTCAATAACTGCCACTGGGTGGATGTGCAAATGTCTTCCCTTCAGTCTGTGTGGCTGGTGACTGAGGTTTGCCAAAGATTGGGAGGAGGTGAGAGGCAGGTAGCATAGTGGCTCAGGGTGATGTTTAGGAAATACTAATCAGCAGTGGGAGTAGAGTGCGAGGAGGCTTGATGATGGCTGGAGAAGTGAACCTTCAGCTTTGTACTGCATTGTACATACCCACACCATGGCCTGCAACACATTGAGAAGAGGCAGCTCCATCAAAGGTATAACATTGTGTGAGACATTGATCTAACAAGCATGGCAGGCCTACATAAATGTGAAGGATACTCACCCCGATGATCCTCGTGAGGTCGTTGAGCTTCTTGCACATTGAATGGCAATTCCGGCCACCGTGTCTGCCGCTGACACCTCCAGTGCAACTTCACGCCAGATCCGCTTGAAAATGCTGGCCAACGGCCTCCCTCTCCCAACCACTTGGAGTGCAGACCCTCCTTTCAATGGACTGCACTGAGGCCTCAGCAGCCTCTGCAGAGAATCATCTGCCATGCTGCCTGCCCTCTTGCTGCGTCATCTCTCCCAAGGTCTCAGAAGTGGATTGGCTCATCTGCGCATGCGCGCAGGTAAAAACTGCGCCCTAAAGCACCGACTGCGCCCAGGAAAACTGAAAGACATCTGCGTATGCACAAAATGGCGGACTTTATTTTAACGTCATGATTTTCAGCTGGAGCGCAAAGATTTCCTTGTGTAACTCCCTTGTGTAACTCCCTTGTGTGATTTCCTTGTGTGACTTCAACGGGAATGAAAATTTGATGGCTTCCATAATGGGCCTTTGATCTGAAGCAACGGTTTTATGCCTGAGCGGCAAGTTGAAAATCTATCCAATTCGTTGGATTTCTTTCATGATAAAGCCTTAGAGCTGTGTGGTAGAACTGGAACTCCAACTCACTGTGGGTTGACAGTCTGGTTTAACACAATGAAAACCATCACCCTGTTCCAGTTATCAATGTATACACGTGTTATTGGCACAACAACGGGATCTGGAGATGCTTCAAGCCAATGTGAAATATGGTCTATATATTGTAGCCAAAATCATTTGACAAGCGACTAACTTTACATCTAAATTATAGAAACTGTTAATTGCTACCAACTGTCTCTAGAAATTGGATTGGTGATCTGCAACTGTGCTTGTGACTCCATCAATCCCCATTGCAATTGCAGAGTGATCGAATGGATCAAACATATTAACGCATTCATACAGAATATTCTTCGCTATTTATTAAAATAAACAAACTTGTTTATTTTAAACTGTGCTTTTGTCAAAACAAATTGTCTGGCAATTACATTTACATGATCTAGCAAAAGTCAGAGAGATGGAAAGGTATTTAAATTATAAATTTTCCACGATTACAATAGTGACGACACTTCAAAAGTACTTCATTGGCTGTAAAGAACTTTGGGATGTCCTGAGGTCATGAAAGGCGCTATAGAAATGCAGACTTTCTTCCTTTCTTTATTTCCTAAACGCTACCATCTTGCTACATCTCTGCTGTTTCCCCCTTAACACCTACACCCTTGACCTCCCCTAACTCCTTCCTTATTTTTACTTGGGCTCGACTCCCACTTGTGAAGTGCCTCGGAATGTTTTGATACATAAGAGGCACTATATCATCGCAAGTTGTTGTTGGCTAGTCCGTCAAAAAAGGTTCAACTTGGACATGCATTCCTGAAATAATGTTTTCCAGCCTGTTGATCTTTGTACAACATTTCATTGGCTGTAAAGTGCTTTTGGGACATCCTGAGGTCGTGACAGGGGCTACATAAATGCAAGTCATTCTTAATATTACATCCCATTTAATCTTCCATTCAATAATACAATCTAAACAAAGCCAATGTTTCCTACATTACAACAGTGACTACACTTCAACAAGTACTTCATTGGCTGTAAAGCGCTTTGGGACATCCTGAGGTCATGAAAGGTGCTATATAAATGCAAGACTTCCTTTTTTTCTTTGCTTAAATATGCTTTGTTTAACATTCTAAGGCCACACTGCACAGAAACAACCCACCCATTTAAGCACAGTCTAGGACTCGGGAAATAGTTTCATGAAACTATTGGCTTTTATTGATGAGCGAAAGCATGCTACAGAGAACAAGGTTCTGGGCTCCTTGTTTTCAATCCCACCACCATATTTACCAACGTGATAGAGCTGGAAAACAGGCCAATTAAGCTGCTTCCCCTTCCCTTAAAATGCCTGGGTTTTTTTTTTCAAATGGATAACCGTGTAAATGTTTATTTAAAACAGACCTGAGCTCCCCGATTGCTCGAGAGACAGTTGGTAGCAATTAACAGTTTCTATAATTTAGATGTGAAAGCATGTGTGGTGCTGAGCCATTTAGACCAGGTTTTACCCCAGGTTTCTGTTGACTTCGCTGATGAGTTGAGGCGTGGCAATTGCCATCAATGCTCCTTGGTCAGGGAGAGGAAAATAATGTCGGGCTCCCTTTCCTGGTCACTGTATTGATCCTAGAATTCAGCCACCCCTGAGCTGTCCTGCAGTAAGTCCTGCTCACCCATCACTCTCATCCTCAATGAGCTCCATCAGCTTCCTGACCCTCAACGCAACGATTTTACAATTCTCGTCCTATCTCTGCAATTTCCTTCAGCCCTATATCTCCTCCTGCAGCCTCAGAGTTCTGCCTTCAGTGTAATCCCCTCCTCTTTGCCCCACCAGTGATGGCACAGTCTTCAGCCACTTCAGTTGTACTCTCTGAAACTCCCTCCCTAAAACCCTCTGCCTCTTCGCTTCCCTCTCGGCCTATATAAGCCTTCTTGAAACCGCTGTTTCTGTCAAAGCTGTCCATTACCTCACTTAACGCTCCCAACGTGGCTTGCCCTCCACTCCTTCTATTCTCCCCGCTCCCAGGACTTTACATTAAAGTCACTATAGAAATACACATTGGCATTAATCGTTTTGTCGAGGCTGTTCACTGCAGGTTTTCTTGTCTGCCATTGGGAATTTCACCCATCAGCTGCACTTACCAGCAAATAGCCCTCAATATTTTACTCATTAATATCTGCCAGTAGTGCAAGCTCAGATATTTATCAGTCAATGAGTTCAACAGTAATGAGTGTTTAAATACGGATGTCAGTAATATAAAATCTCATGACTGCATGGACTTCCATTACTTTTACTAGATTCTGATATCCATATTTGTAATGGAAATTCTCTATGTAAACATGTCACACTGTAATTGCACCCTCTCACCAGCGTCATATTTTTGGATCTCCCAGCTCCTCAATCAACATTACAGAGAATCCCTTTATGCTCCTCCAACTCTACGGCCGTGATGTTGCTGGGTCCGTGGCGGGCAATGTCGGTGGCGGGTCCCGACCCCGCTGCTGGCTCCATCCCGGTCTCTAAAATGAATTTCCCTCGATGACGCTTGTTAAGCCCGCTCAATGTGTTTCCCGGCTAATCATGTCATCAGCCGGTTTCCTTAAAGGGACCATGCCCAAATTTAGTTTGACATTTGTGCTGGCAGTGTTCTACAGCATCGAGGTGCTGCAAACACTGACAAACAATGCACGTTTGCACCCAGGTTCTCCCATGACTCCCTCCAGATGCTTATGGAGGGAGTCACAGCACGCAGGGAGGTTCTCATTCCTTCCAATGAGTGGAAGAGACCTCCCCAGGACACCAACACAGCCTGGTTGCACATTATGCAGTAGGGCACAAGCAGGGATGTGGTCAGGAGGACCTGGCTGCAATGACGCAAACCTTCAAATGATCTCAGTAGGTCACAAACCATTCAAAGCCACACTCAACCTCATCCTTCTGTGCCTTTCATCACAGCCCCATCATTCTGCCTCCCCTACCCTACTCCTGCACATCCTTAGTCACACCAACTTACCTTGCACCTCCACCCATCCATCTGTATTTACATTATCACATCCCTATCTCACTAGCCACTCCTCACACTCACCCTCATCCTAATGCAATCATACCAACTAACAACACACAAGGATAGCCACTTGGATAATAAGAACATAAGAAATAGGAGCAGGAGTAGGCTATATGGTCCCTCGAGCCTGCTCCGCCATTTAATACGATCATGGCTGATCTGATCATGGATTCAGGTCCACTTCCCTGCCCACTCCCCATAACCCCTTATTCCCTTATTGTTTAAGAATCTACCTATTTCTGTCTTAAATTTATTCAATGTCCCAGCTTCCACAGCTCTCTGAGGCAGCGAATTCTACAGATTTACAACCCTCTGAGAGAAGAAATTTCTCCTCATCTCTGTTTTAAATGGGCGGCCCCTTATTCTAAGATTATGCCCTCTAGTTCTAGTCACCCCCATCAGTGGAAACATCTACTCTGCATCCAACTTGTCAAGCCCCCTCATAATTTTATACGTTTCAATAAGATCACCTCTCATTCTTCTGAATTCCAATGAGTAGATGCCCAACCTACTCAATCTTTCCTCATAAGTCAATTCACTCATCCCCGGGATCAACCTAGTGAACCTTCTCTGAACTGCCTCCACAGCAAGTATATCCTTTCGTAAATATGGAAACCAAAACTGCACAAAGTATTCCAGGCACGGCCTCACCAATACCCTGTATGGCTGTAACAAGACTTCCCTGCTTTTACACTCCATCCCCTTTGCAATAAAGGCCAAGATTCCATTGGCCTTCCTGATCACTTGCTATACCTGCATACTATCTGTTATATATGTAAACCTGTAAATACCATGTTTACCACCAGAGGGCTCTTCCCCTGGAGTTCCAAGGGATCCCACAATCCCTTGGAAGCACCTGTACATAAGGAGGCCTCACAGGCTGGAGAGGCACTCTGAGACTTGTAATAAAGGACTGTGGTCACACCTTACTTTGAGCTTGCAGTATCTGGTCTGATTCTTTATTCAAGACATAACAACTGGCAACGAGATACAGATGACGAACCCCACCGCAACAATGCAGAGAACCATGGGCATCTTGCTGAAATTTGTGGAGGGAGATGATTGGGAAACCTTCGTGGAGCGACTCGACCAATACTTTGTGGCCAACGAGCTGGAAGGAGAAGCGATCGCTGCCAAATGAAGGGCAATCCTCCTCACCGTTTGCGGGGCACCAACATATGGCCTCATGAAAAATCTGCTCACTCCAGCGAAACCCGCAGAGAAGTCATACGATGATTTGTGCACACTTGTCCGGGAGCATCTAAACCTGAAGGAAACCGTTCTGATGGTGAGGTATCGGTTCTACACGTACAAGAGGTCTGAAGGCCAGGAAGTGGTGAGCTACGTCGCCGAGCTAAGGTGCCTTGCAGGACATTGCGAATTTGAAGGACACTTGGAGCACATGCTCAGGGACTTCTTTGTACTTGGCATTGACCAGGAAGTAATACTTCGCAAACTTTGGACTGTAGTGACCCCAACCTTGAGTAAAGCCATAGCGATAGCCCAGGCGTTCATCGCCACCAGTGACAATACCAAACAAATCTCTCAGGACACAAGTGCTGCTGCAAGTACTGTGAGGCCTTCTTATGTTGGTTTTAAATCGTAATGTACAGGGCAGGACTTACATGCCTGCAGCTGCACGTCCACAGATGGTTCAGAGTCCACCATCAAGGGTGGTAAATGCAAGGCCATTAACACCTTGTTGGCGATGCGGGGGTTATCATTGATTCCATTCATGCCGTTTCAAAGGATAAGTTGGCAATGGCTATGGAACAATGGGATACCTCCAACATATGTGCAGGTGAGCTGCAAGCCCTGCTAATCCTGCAAACCACCATGTTGCAGAGGAGGATAGATCAATGGTGGATCACGACGAACCAGAGCCTCAGACTGAGGAGGCAGAGGTATATGGGATGCATGCATTTATCACAAAGTGTCCCCCGATAATGCTGAAGGTTGAATTAAATGGACTCTCGGTGTCAATGGAGCTGGACACGGGCGCGAGCCAGTCCATAAAGAGCAAAAAGACTTTCGATAAATTGTGGTGCATCAAGGCCTCAAGGTCAGTCCTGACTCCCATTCATACTAAACTGAGTACGTATACAAAGGAACTGATTCCCGTAATCAGCAGTGCTACCGTAAATGTCTCCTACGATGGAGCAGTGCACAATTTACCACTCTGGGTGGTACCGGGCGATGGCCCCACGCTGTTCGGCAGAAGCTGGCTGGGAAAGATACGCTCGAACTGGGACGACGTCCGAGCACTCTCGTCTGTCGACGACACTTCATGTGCCCAGGTCCTAAACAAGTTCCCCTCGCTGTTCGAACCGGGCATCGGGAAGTTCCAAGGAACAAAAGTGCAGATCCACTTGATTCCGGGGGCGCGACCCATCTATCACAAGGCAAGAACAGTACCGTACATGATGAGAGAGAGGGTGGAGATCAAACAGGACAAGCTGCAACGAGAAGGCATCATTTTGCCGATCGAATTCAATGAATAGGCCAGTCCAATTGTCCCAGTCCTCAAGGAAGACTGCACCGTCAGAATCTGTGGTGATTATAAAGTAATTATCAATCGTTTCTCCATGCAGGATCAATACCCACTACCAAAGACAGACGACCGAATTGCGACGCTGGTGGGAGGAAAAACATTCACGAAGCTGGACTTGACCTTGGCCTACATGACGCAGGAGCTGGAGGAATCATCGAAGAGCCTCACCTGCATCAACACGCACAAAGGTCTCTTCATTTACAATAGAAGACTGTTTGGGATTCGATTGGCCGTGATGATATTCCAGAGGAACTTGGAAAGCTTACTGAAGTCGGTCCCGCGCACCATGGTCTTCCAGAACGACATTTTAGTTTCAGGTCAGGACACTGTCGAGCACCTGCAGAACCTGGAGGAGGTTCTTAGTCAGCTTAATCATGTGGGGCTCAGGCTAAAACGTTCGAAGTGCGTTTTCCTGGCGCCTGAAATGGAGTTCCTGGGGAGAAGAATCGCGGTGGACGGCATCAGGCCCACCGATTAGAAGACTGAGGCAATCAAGAATGCACCGAGACTATAGAACGTGACGAAGCTGGGGTCGTTTCTAGGACTCCTGAACTAGTTTGGTAACTTCTTACTGGGTCTTAACACACTGTTAGAACCACTGTACTCTTTACTGCATAAAGGAGATGAATGGGTGTGGGGTAAAAGCCAAGAAAATGCCTTTGAGAAAGCTAGGAGATTGTTATGTTCAAACAAGTTGCTTGTGTTGTACCATCCATGTAAAGGTTTGGTACTAGCATGTTATGCATCGTCATACGGTGTTGGGTGTGTATTGCAATAAGCTAATGAATTTGCAAAATTGCAACCGGTTGCTTTGCATCCAGAAGTCTGTCTAAGGCTGAAAGGGCCTACAGCATGATTGAAAAAGAAGTGTTAGCGTATGTTTATGGGGTAAAGAAAATGCATCAATAACTGTTTGGGCTCAAATTTGAATTGGAAACCGACCATAAGCCACTTATATCCCTCTTTTCTGAAAGTAAGGGGATAAATACGAATGCATCGGCCCACATCCAGAGACGGGCGCTCACGTTGTCCGCATACAACTACGCCATCCGCCACAGGCCAGGCACAGAAAACTGTGCCGATGCTCTCAGTAGGCTGCCATTGCCCACCACAGAGATGGAGATGGCACAACCCGCAGATTTAGTTATAGTAATGGAAGCAATCGAGACTGAGCAATCATCTGCTACCGCCCGACAGATTAGAACCTGGATGAGCCAGGACCCCTTACTGTCCTTAGTAAAAAACTGTGTGCTCCACGGGAGTTAGTCTAGTGTCCCATTAGAGATGCAGGAAGAAATAAAGCCGTACCAGCGGCGCAGAGATGAAATGTCTATACAGGAGAGACTGCCTCTTATGGGGTAATCCGGTAGTGTGCCAAAAAAGGGCAGGGCACCTTCATTAGTGACCTCCACAGCACCCACCCAGGCATCGTAATGATGAAAGCAATACCCAGATCCCACGTATGGTGGTCCGGTATCGATGCGGACTTAGAGTCCTGCGTGCACAAATGTAATACATGTTCGCAGTTAAGCAATGCACCCAGGGAGGCACCACTAAGTTTATGGTGCTGGCCCTCCAAACCGTGGTCCAGGATTCATGTCGACTATGCAGGCCTATTCTTGGGAAAAATGTTCCTGGTGGTTGTAGATGCGTACTCCAAATGGATTGAATGTGTGATAATGTCAGCAAGCATGTCCACTGCCATCATTGAAAGCCTGCGGGCCATGTTTGCCACACTCGGCCTGCCTGACGTTCTTGTGAGTGACAATGGGCCGTGCTTCGCCAGTGCCAAGTTCAAAGAGTTCATGACCCGCAATGGGATCAAACATGTCACACCTGCCCCGTTTAAACCAGCAGGCAGAGCGAGCAGTGCAAACAATCAAGCAGAACTTGAAGAGGGTAACTGAAGGCTCACTGCAGTCTCACCTATCCCGAGTCCTGCTTAGTTACCGCACGAGACCCCACTCGCTCACTGGGGTTCCCCCCACTGAACTGCTCATGAAAAGGGCGCTTAAGACAAAGCTCTCATTAGTCCACCCTGATCTACTAAAACAGGTAGAGTGCAGGCAGCTTCAACAAAGTGCATACCATGATAGAGCAAATGTGTCACACGAAATCGAGATTAATGGTCCTGTATTTGTGTTGAACTATGGACAAGGTCCCAAGTGGCTCCCTGGCACTGTTTTGGCCAAAGAGGGGAGTAGGGTGCTTGTGGTCAAACTCTCAAATGGACTCACCTGCAGAAAACACTTGGACCAAACCATACTCAGATTCACGGACTATCCAGAACAACCCACAATAGACTCTACCTTTTTCGACCCTCCAACACACACACAAGTGGCAACCGACCCAGCGGTTGACCACGAAGCAGAAACCATCACCCGCAGCAGCCCAGCAGGACTCACCACACCCAGTTGCCCAGCAAGCCCAACTGCACAGCAGCCCAGCGAGGGCCCAACAAACGACTCACCAAAACCAGCATTTACACCGAGACGATCAACCAGGGAAAGGAAGGCCTCAGATCGACTCACATTGTAAATATTTACACTATTGACTTTGTGGGGGGGGGGGGGGGGATGTTGTTATATATGTAAACCTGTAAATACCATGTTTAACCATCAGAGGGCGCTTCCCCTGGCATCCCAAGGGATCCCACAATCCCTTGGGAGCACCTGTACATAAGGAGGCCTCACAGGCTGGAGATGCACTCTGAGATCTGTAATAAAGGACTACGGTCACACCTTACTTTGAGCTCGCAGTATCTGGTCTGATTCTTTATTCAAGACATAAAACTATCCTTTTGTATTTCATGCATAAGTACCCCCAGGTCCCGCTGTACTGCAACACTTTGCAATCTTTCTCCGCTTAAATAATAATTTGCTCTATATCAAATGCAAGATATAAACTGGCAACAGATCTTTCTCCGTTGGCATTCCGCACAGTACAGAGATAAGGAAAACCAAGTCTATCAGCTCGTTAGAGCTGAGGAAGAGCAAAGCCCTGAAAAGTGGGAGGGGAACCATTGTACTCATGTGAACATTGCAGCAGGGAACGATTGACGTCATTGCTAGTTGGTGATTTATCAGGGAACTCTTTGCACGACGCCTAGAGGAGATGACTGGCGGGACTATCCATAATGTTCCATTGTATGGATATGCCTGTTAGTGCTCCTAGGTTGGGCTGCAGAGGTTAATTTTGTTGCCAATTGTGTGGAGCTCCCTCTGACACAACGTAATTAAATTCCACACTATAAGCCCTACAGTATTCTATTCCGATTCATCATCCCCAGCATGACAGATAGATCTGGGCGACGAATGCCATTGGGCCCATCTCTCTGGAAAGAATCTGCAGTGTTGCCTGATCAGTTCGTCAGCTGTTTTTTAAATGAGTCCACGGGGTTGGCCTTCGCAACCTTACCCCGGAGGCCATTGCATGAGTTGATTATTGTTTGACTGAAGAATTTCCACCAAAGGCCCTTTATGTACACTGATGGCTCTTTTAGCTCTTGCACTGTTTCCTTAGTTTGAATCTCCAACTTGCTTTGCTCCAGCGTCTTGGATCAATCACCCGCTGCTTTATTCTCCATGTTGCCTTGGTTTCATATTCTTCTCCTGCAGTGCTGTGCCTCATTCAACCACCCTTTTTCCAGAGACTGTCCACTTTTGGGTCCCGATTTTCATCGCTGCCTTATTAACGGCTACGCCTTCAGTTGCTTGGGCTCTAAGTTCTGGAATTCCCATCCTAAACCCCTCCGCCTCTCTCTCATCCTGTAAGACATTCCTTAAAACCTACCTCTTTGACCAAGATTTTGAGCACCTGTACTAATATCTCAAATGGTTCGGAGTCAAATTTTATTAGATAATCTAACACATCATTTTGTTATGCTAAAGGCGCTATATAAATGCAAGTTGTTGTTATTATTGGATGTTCTCTCTGAGTCCCGTTATTGAAGTCCTCCAAACTCTTGCACATATAAATGGTGTTCCTAGCCTTAGCCTTTATTATAAAAGGAGAGCGCTCTGTGTGGGATGAATTGGCAAGGGGACCTTCTATCTGGTAGAAATGATATTCGTACAGGGAAGTCTTTTGGAATGTTTCAGGGAGATCTTAATGAACCACAGTGGGCCACATATTTCACTTTCAGCTAAAGATGGGGAAATGCCTGCTTCACATCACAGCTAATGAACCACTAACAGAATTGAGATGAGTTGTTTTGAAATGCATGCTTGCTGAAAATGAGATTTCGCCAGCAGCAATGAAGAAATTGCAATGTATCTTCAATATTAACGAGTCCACTAACTGTATCAATCCAGCTGTGGAGTGCGCAACTCTCATGAGAAGATGGCTGAATGACAAGTGAGAAAATATCACTTGATCCAGTATGCCCTATACATGGTGGTAACTTCTATTATAGAGAAATACAAGCACATTTTTGCATGTTACCAGATATGCAAAGATCTTACCAAATATGGCAATAAGTTCATGCAGAGAGCCAAGGGGGATCATTTTGATTTGGGCGATAGTTACATCAAGTTACATTGAGTGTACAGCACAGAAACAGGCCATTTGGCCCAACAGGTCTATACCGGTGTTTATGCTCCACACGAGCCTCCTCCCACCCTCTTTATCTCACTCCATCAACATATCCTTCTCTTCCTTTCTCCCTCGTGTGCTTATCCAGCTTCCGCTTAAATCTATCTGTGCTATTTGTGTCAACTACATCTTGTGGTAGCGAGCCCCACATTCTCACCACTCTCTGGGTAAAGCAGTTTCTCCTGAATTTCCTATTGGATTTATTAGTGTTAGCGTAAAACGGATATCGGATCAGCCGACCGTTATACATCTCTCCCCATTTTCATTTCTTTGAAGTTAATAGAAATGTAAATGAGGAGAGTCGTAAAGCAGGCAGCCGATTCACTATCACCCGTTTGTGGTTTCAAGTACAGGTTGACCCTCCCTTATCTGGCACCCTCGAGACCTGGCCTGTACCCAATAAGGGATGTTGCCAGGTAAAGGGAGGTCAGCCCAAGGTGTGGGGAGGGAGGTGGCCCGAGGTCGGGGAAGGGGGGAGGAGGTTGGTGCCCGGGGTGGGCCCGAAGTGTCGGCGGGCCGCGAAGTGTCGGCGGACCCTCGGCAGACCCAGCCGATGTTGACGGGCCCCAATGGGCCGAGTGTCGGCGGGTAGAGTGTCGGTGGGCCCCCAGCAGGCTAAGTGTCGGCGGGCCCCAGCGGGCTAAGTGTTGGTGGGCCCCAGCGGGCTAAGTGTTGGTGGGCCCCAGCGGGCCGAGTGTCAGCGGGTAGAGTGTCGGCGGGCCCCCAGCGGGCTAAGTGTTGGTGGGCCGAGTGTTGGCGGGCCCCAACAGGCTTAGTGTCGCAGGGCCTCAGCAGGCTAAATGGCGGCGGGCCGAGTGTCGGCGGGCCTCAGCGGGCCGAGTGTCAGTGGGCCGAGTGTCGGCGGGCCCCAACGGGCCAAGTGTCGGCGTGCCCCAGCGGGCCGAGTGTCGGCGGGCCCCAGCGGGCCGAGTGTCAGCGGGCCCCAACGGGCCTAGTGTCAGCGGGCCCCAGCGGGCTGAGTGTCGGCGGGCCCCAGCGGCCTGAGTGTCGGCGGGCCCCAGCGGGCCAAGTGTCGGCGGGCCCCAGCGGGCCGAGTGTCAGCGGGCCCCAGCGGGCTGAGTGTCGGCGGGCCCCAGCGGGCCGAGTGTCAGCGGGCCCCAGCGGCCTGAGTGTCGGCGGGCCCCAGCGGGCCAAGTGTCGGCGGGCCCCAGCGGGCCGAGTGTCAGCGGGCCCCAATGGGCCGAGTGTCGGCGGGCCCCAGTGGGCCGAGTGTCAGCGGGCCCCAGCGGGCTGAGTGTCGGCGGGCCCCAGCGGGCCGAGTGTCAGCGGGCCCCAGTGGGCCGAGTGTCAGCGGGCCCCAGCGGGCTGAGTGTCAGCGGGCCCCAGCGGGCTGAGTGTCGGCGGGCCCCAGCGGGCTGAGTGTCGGTGGGCCCCAAAGTCGGGGTGGAGGTCGGCCGCGTTCTGCACATGTGCCCCCGGCCCCCAGAACCATGCCGGACGAGAGGTGGTGCAAGATAAGGGAGGTCCAACCTGTACTTCAAAAAGCTGCAGGATTTAAAGAAGAGCCCAAAGGGGAAGCATGGCTACCAATGTAAATTAGCAGCACATGACCGATTGAAGCATGTAGAAGTGTATTAGATATAAATGGAAAACTGGGAAATGGAGGGAGGCAGGGACCAAGGAAATTTCCAAACCCATGCTTGCCCCAAATATTGGTGAGAATGGGATTAGAGTGGTGGTGGTGGTTCAAGAGGATTCTACTCTTGAGTTGTAAGGGGGATAAAGACCTTAGACTTTAGGCATCGGCCTTGGCTCAGTGGTACCACACTCACCTGGGTCACAAAGTCATAGGTTGAAGCCCCGCTCCCAGACTTGAGTACGTAATCCAGGCTGACACATTAGTGTAGTACTGAGAGAGTGATCCATCATTAGAGATGCTGTCTCTTGGATGAGATGTTAAACTCATTCAAAATTCTGCTGCTTGTATCCTAACCCACACCAAGTCCCGCTCATCCATCACCCCAGTGCTCGCTGACTTACACTGAATCCCGGTTCAACACCTTTGCTCCCGGTCCATTCTGCCCTCTGAGGTGGGCATAAAAGATCCCATGGCACTATTTGGAAGACAAGCAGGGGAGTTCTCCCAGTGACCTGAACAATATTTAACCCTCAACCAAAATCACTAAAAACAGATTTATCTGGTCATTACTGTTTGTGGGAGCTTGCTGTGTGCAAATTAGCTGCTGCATTTCCCTACATTACAACAATGACTGCACTCCAAAAGTACTTCATTGGTGCTAAATAAATGCAAGTCTTTCTTTCTTCTTCTATAGGCACAAGAGAAAAGAAAGAACTTGCATTCATATAACCTCCTATCACATTCTCAGGGTCTCCCAAAACACTTTACACTCAATCAAACTACATTATTGAACTGTTATGCAGGCAAGCCAGCAGACCAGTTGGACACAGCAAAGCTCATAAACAGCAAATGAATTAACAACCAGATAATCTGTTTCTGATGTTAATGCTTGAGAAAGGAGCAACAGCCAGAGCTCAGAGAGAATACCCTACTCTTCTTCAAAGAGTGCCAAGAGATCGTTCATATCCATCTGCACAGGCAGATGGAGCCTTGATATTAATGTCTCATCTGGGATATTGCACACCCTTATGACTTCATTCAAATGTCAGTCTGCATTATGCACTCAGGTTACTTAGTGGAGTTTGAAAACACAACCTTTATTCCGCAGAGGCTAGAGTGTTTCCATCGAAACAAGCTGGTGGCACTTGGTACCAAATTAAGGACCTGACATATTGTGAGGAAGAAGGCAGGAGAGTAAAGAAGGACATAGAGAGGCCAGTGGAGCCGTTAAGATAGATGACAGATGCAGTTCATTACGGAAAGTGTGAAGTGGTACATTGTGAGAAAAGCATCTGTGAAAGGGAATATGCTTAAAACATCAGATTCATGGAGAAAACAAAGGGTGGAGACACATGTAGAATTTTCAAGATGGGAATCCATATAGAAAAAGCCACAAGAAGGCAAATGGAATTCTGGGTTTTATACATCGGAACATTGAATATTAAAGCAAGGAACTGATTGAACTTGTACAAGACAACACTTACACCATTTTATGTAGTTCTGGGCACTGCATTAAAGGAAGGATATTGAAAGAGTACAATGAAGATTCACTGGAATGATTGAAACAACGAACTTGCATGTATAAAGCAGCGTTATGACATCACAACATCCCAAAGTGCTTCACAGCCAATGAAGTACTTTTGAAGTGCAGTCATTGTTATAGCATGGGGAAATGCAGCCAATCTGTCCACAAACAGCAAAGAGATGGTGGCCAAATAATCTTTTATTGCTGGCGTGGGTTGAAGAATAAATATTGGCCAGGTCACCAGGAAAACTCGCCTGTTCTTCTTCAAATCGTGCCATGAGATTGTTTCTGTCCACTTGAGAGAGCAGAGGAGCCTCTTGAAAGGTTTACGCATTTCAGGATCAAGGCACAGCAAGAGGCCACGGGCTAAAATGGTTTAAAGAAAACCTGTGGGAATGTTGTGTGGGAGAAAGAACGCCAGCCTGGGGCAGGTGGTGATTCATAACTGATTAATGCAATCTCTGTGGGCAGGAGCGAGACCCGATTAACAACGAGACAAAAGGTTCTGATACAATCAAGCAGAGGAGCCCCTGATTAATTGGCCGGAGGGGGAAAAAAACAGTTCCATATGGAGACTACAAGTCTGTGAAAACCCAGGACAACAAAGGATCCCACAAGACATGTATGTTTGGATAACGGGGTACTAAAGATAAGGAGTTATATTTTGCCCTGCCGATTCCGTGCAAAGAACGAGGTGAGAATTATGGCCATCCAAACAGATACAGACCCACCATCATAGCCATCGAGACTCACCCAGACGCAGTAACTGAAAACAGCCCAGTAGAAGATGTGTATAATCGAATGGATATTAAGAGCTGAGAACGAGAGCTGAGAACGAGAGCTCGGAACAACAGGAGAAGCTCAGAGAAACACTAGCTCAGGGGAACTGGTCGAAGAAACACCTCAGAACAGCAGGTCAATGAACACGAAGCAAGCAGTAGGGACCCAACATCTTCCCTCGCTCCCCGAGCCGACAATCGACAATGGCAGCAACTGGCTGGATAGGTGATTGTATGTCTTCGATCAATCTCTAAGAAGCCTTGTCCTGTAATTTTTAGTTGTTTTTTGTGCAATAAACTAACAGTTGGGTTTAAGCCTAAACTTTGTGTTATGTGGAGTCCTTCCTGTAATTCCCGAGGTCTAGGAATCAAAGTAGAGTGGAAAACCAACACCCTACACTCTGTATCAGTCCAGATTATGTGTCCGCATTTCTGGAGTGGAGCTTGAACCCATGATCTTTTGACTCAGAGATGAGAGCGCTACCACCAATATTGAATATTAGGAATGAGGTCACAGTCACGAGGAAAGGTTCAAAGATTTGTCACTTTTATCACTGAAACAGAGAAGGATACGGGGAATCTAAGAGAAGATTTAATATTATGAAAGGCATGCATAAGTAGCACTGCATCACAAGAAAAACAATTTGCTTTTAACACATAGCGGGCTGAATTTTCAGTCTTCTGCCGCCCCTGATAGCACCTCCGGGCGGGCGGCCAGCTTCTAGCGCCCCGCTGGAACATTAAGTGCCGGTTTCGAGGGGGTACGGAGCATTCCCGCTTGGAAGTGGCACGCCCCTGATTGCAACACCAGCTCGATATTTGGATCGCGTCCAACCCGTATCTCTCCGTAGAGCGCCCTGCTGGGAACGCCTGTGGAAGCTGGCGGTCCGAACTGCGGCGGCTGCAGTGAGGTAAGTAATGGCGACCTGAGGTAAGTGTGATCGATTTTTTTTCCTGCAATTTATTTTCGCTCATGTTGTGGTGGCATGAGTTATTTTTTGGGAATGTTTTTGCTGTTTTTTTTCGGATTTTCTTCCCCTCCCGAGGCCTCTCAGAGCGCTCCGAGGCCGGTTGCTTAGCTCGGGATTTTCACTTGCTCAGCCGGCCCAGTGCCCTAAATGAGGTGTGCAACGCCTCCCTTAGCACCCCGCTCCAAACTCAGGGCCCAGCTTTTGAATTTTGCAAAAGCAGACGCAAACCATTTGCCGGCACAAAATTTACCACTCCGCCCGGGTTAATGCGCGACCGAATTTCCACCCCAGTGTGTTTTGCCTTTCTGTAATTGTGCAGAAAATGAAGTGTTAGTTACTTAAATGCCAAATAAAGTTCCAGGCATACGCCCAGAAGGTTCTTGTGGCGTGAAAGTGGAAGATAAAAACATAAGAATTATGAGCAGGAGTAGGCCACACAGCCCCTTGAGCCTGCTCCACCATTCATGGCTAATCATCGACCTCAACTCCACTTTCCCACCCGATTCCCGCCTTGAATATATTCAGCGATTCAGCATCCACAGCTGTCTGGGGTAGAGAATTCCAAAGATTCACAACCCTCTGAGTGAAGAAATTCCTCCACATCTCTGTCCTAAAATGGCCGAACTCTTATCCTGAGACTGTGACCCCCTGGTTGTAGACTCCCCAGCCCGGGGAAACATCCTCCCTGCATCCACCCTGTCAAGTCCTTGTTATTGAAGAGCAGATTGTTATTGCTGGTCTTTATGAACCAGACAGTACATCTCAGTCACAGCTTCACAAAGGGGGATATGTGGTGACTCATTGCACCAGCCACTCCACAAGACTAACTCAAGTGACGTCCAACCAAGGTAGATTTGATGAAACTATCTAACCATCCAGCTGCTCATCTCGATTGAGAATCTCTGTCACACTCAAGACAGCACATTTCAAAATGTCAGGAGTAAAACAAAAAGTGGAGAAGCTGGGAATTCACAAGCAGCTTCTCATTGACAAAGTTGTCGAGGAGCTGAATGGCCCACTCCTGTTCCTACGTTCACATCATCCAACACCAACTGAACACTGATTGATCCGAGGCCGTATCTCCCTATGCCAGTAACACTTTGCGGTCTTAAAGGTTACAACTTAAACAGGGCTCCACATTAACAGCAGGTATTGGCCCTGAAATTGCGGACTCTTCGGGTGCATACGCTGTACGCTCGCGCCCGAAGAGGTCCCTCAAGTTCTGGGTTTAGGCGGGCAAAGCACGTGCGCCGAAATCCGGCACTTGCGAACCGTCAAAATGTCTTTTGGTAGATCCAACGCATACGGAAGTGAAGGAAGGGCCTTCCCGGGTGGAGATTTGTGCTATTTATTGTGTTGTGTTTCTGTGTGTTGGGGGTATTCTCATTGACAGTAATGGGAACTCGTACAAACGGAACTCAACTACATTGTGATTGGTGGTCCAGGCCCATGTGATGCCAGGTTGCGCTTACGTTCCTGAGATGAGTGAGCCCATAAGCTGGGCTGTGCATCTGGGCCTCGGAGCGCCCAAATGCACCGGGTACTTTCGTAAAAAAAAAATTTAGGTTGGTGGCGTCCGACCGCAGCCGACCTCAATTTTTGGCCCAAATATGTCATCTGTTGCACACTATAATGTGCCTGTCTTTCTAAAGCAGTCTGAGTGAGGCCACGGAAGGCTGTCATTAAGTTAAAAAATGTACTGTGTTTTGAACAGTGGAATACCATAATTCAACTGGCTGAGATCAGCTGTACAGTAATATGATCTCGGAGTTATGCTACCTCCATGGTCGAACACAATGCCGTTCCTTTCTTCTCCGAGAGGTCGGGCACTTTTCTATGCTGCAATTAATCAGCAGCAGAACTGTCAGTGGCGATGAATCGTTCGGCTGAAGATGCAGAGTGTGTGATCGACAGAAGCAGGTAAAGCGAGCTCACACAAATCGGAAACCGCTGTCTACACCCATGCTGTCACACAACACGTCAACCATCGCTCAGCTAAACAGGCTGGGGTGTTTCAACTGACAAAACGTTGGCCTTTTCATTAATGGTTTTAAAGCTTAATGGCATCTACAAGATCCGCCAACTGAATATATTTCAAGCACTCGCTAAACTGGTCTTCAGATTGAAATGCCATCTGTTGGGAGGAGACGTCCCTTTGGCTGGCCACAAAACACTAGTGAAGGAGAAACATTTCTTCCCGTCACTATTTCCAGCAATATTATCAACCGTTCGATTCTTACCCTTTTATAATTCGGATATACTCTGTTCTGGTTATGATACATACAGCGACTGGAGCAAATCCTCTCCCACAGCCTGCAGTACAGACTCAGTGAAGGCTTCAAAGTCTGCAGTATTTGAAGGTTTAGTGATACGATTGTTACATACAATACCCAGATCACAGACACACACACGCACACACATGTACACAGAGACACATACACACACACTCATAGACACATGCACACACAGACAGATACACAAACACAAACGCAGGCACACAGAGTCACACACACTCACTCACAGACACACACACAGACACACACACACTCAGTGACACACACACACTCACTCACACACACGAACACATACACACACAAACACATTCATACACACACAAAGACACTCATACACTCGCGCACACACTCACGCAGTCATTCACACACACACACTCAATCACACACTCCCTCACACATACTCACACACACACTCACACAATCACTCACTCACACACACACACATTCTCACTTACACTCACACATTCATTCACACACACACACTCACTCACTCACACACACGCTCACGCACTCAAATACTCACACTCACTCACTCACACACTCACAGACACACTCACACACACTCACAAACACACGCACACACGCATACACTCACACACTCACTCACACACTCACACTCACACATTCTCACTTATTCACACTCACACATGCACTCTCACACTCACACACACACTCACTCTCACACACACTCACTCACACACGCACTCAAATACTCACACACACACTCACTTGCACACACACTAATTCACACACTCACACAATCACTCACACACATTCTCACTTACTCACACTCACACACTCATTCACACACATACACTCACTCACTCACACACACACACTCACACTCAAATACTCAAACACTCACACAAACACACTCACAGACACACACACACTCACTCACACACACATGCACACACTCACTCACTCACACACTCACACACATTCTCACTTACACTCACACACACTCACTCTCACACACACACTCACTCACACACACACATACACTCACACACACACTCACTCACTCACATACTCACTCACACACGCACACACACATACACATTCACTCACACACTCACTCACACACAAACTCATACACTCCCACACACTCACACACACACTCATACACACTCACACACACACTCACACTCACGCTCACACACACACTCACACACAAACTCACACACACACACAAACACTCACACACACACACACTCACACATACGCTCTCACACACACACACACACACACTCTCTCACACACACACACACACACACACACTCACACACACACACTCTCTCACACACACACACACTCACACATACACACACACACACTCTCACACACAAGCTCACACCTACACTCACACACACATACGCACACTCACACACATACTCACTCACACACACACTCACTCACACACACACTCACACACACACACACACTCATACACACTCACACACACACTCACACTCACGCTCACACACACACTCACACACTCACACACAAACTCACACACACACTCACACACACACAAACACTCACACACTCACACACACACACTCACACATACGCTCTCACACACACACACACTCTCTCACACACACACACTCACACACACACTCAACCGCACACACTCTCTCACACATACACACACACTCACACACAAGCTCACACATACACTCACACACACACATACACACACTCACACACTCACACACACACTCACTCACACACACACTCTCACACATAAACTCAAATCATCATCATAGGCAGTCCCGTGGAATCGAGGAAGACTTGCTTCCACTCCCAAAGTGAGTTCTTTGATGACTGAGCAGTCCGATAGGAGAACCACAGACCCTGTTACAGGTGGGACAGACATTCGTCGAAGGAAGGGGTCGGTGGGGCTGGTTTGCCGCGCGCTCCTTCCGTTGCCTGTGTTTGGCCTCTTCACGCTCTTTGCGTTGGGACTCGAAGAGCTCAACGCCCTCCCTGATGTATTTTCTCCACTTCGGGAGGTCTTTGGCCAGGGTCTCCCAGGTGTCAGTGGTGATGTCGCACTTTACCAGGGAGGTTTTGAGGGTGTCCACTCACACACATACACACTCACACTCTCACACACACACACACACACTCACACACACACTCACACACACACACACTCACATACACACTAGGGATAGAGTTTCTACTTTGGGTGCAATTGGCAATCCGGGCGCAAATTGTGCTCAAAATTTTGCTAGTTTTCTGAATTGAATTTTTTGCTCAAGTTTCCAGCCAAAGTCATTTGCATATCGCCGAACATAAAATCTTTAATGAACCAGTGCAATCGGGCGGTGTTTTAGATCATAGTTTTCTTTTCTTACATTAAAAAACATTCCTTGATATATTTAATAGTGCTAATGTGGTGTCGCTTACAGCTGAAAATAGGTTTACCACAAAAATTAAGCCTTTTTTATCGAAGTGTCCAGACCACCATCTGAGAGTAATCTGATTTTAAATAACTGAAAATGACTTTAAATAAACTGTACAGAACCATTCATTAGTTTCATTGGTGTAAAGTAGTCAATTTCTTAGTAAAGTACATTTTTAAGAATATATTTAAAGGGTTAGAAATTCGGTGTCGCTCCAGTTGGGGCGTTAACTTTTGAGAAGTTGGAAGTTTAATCAATCTCGCTGCCCGCTAAATTCAGTCTCAGCGCTCTAAGAATGCAGGGGAGTTCTAAATCAGGCGCTAATGGCATAGGTGAGTGGAGTTAGGCTCCAAATGATAACGAATATGAGGTGTTGTGTAATCGAGAGTGAGCATTGGTGAAGGTGCCATCCAGCCATTAAAGGGGAGGGTCTCTGGAATCTACACACCAGGCCCCCAGTGATCGGGGAGTGCAGGACAGCGATATGCTGTGGGATGAAATGTCAATTCCTTTGACGGCCTGTAACACTCCGGCGAATAAGCAGCCTTTAATTGGCTGCAGATACATTCTGTGCTCTCGGCCACTCATAACTGACCTTTGCAACGGAAGGTCCTTGACAGCTGGGGCGCGTCCCTTTAAGTAGCGGCCCTAGCAGCCGGCAGCCGGCTGGTTCACGCCTCCGCTCCCTGGCGCTGTCGGCACAAGGCGGTAAGGCGGGGTCGCCACTGAAGTTTGCAGATCGGGCGCGCAGTGATCGTTGCAGGCTCGCTGATGTTACGATCTGCATGGCGAACGGTGCCAAGGCTCTCACTGTTAGTGCTGGCACTATGGGGCTGGCGAATTTGCCATGTGGAGTGGGATTAACCCCCCCTGTCACAGTGCGACTACCCGAGTGCCCCATTAGTGCCCCCGCCAAGCGCTAACTGGGGGCGCTAACAGGCCGAATTTTTCCCCCAAGAGCTTTTAAAAAGACGCTTGCGCTGAGAAAATGTCAGCTTAATTTTAAGAGTCTCTTCGAAGGCCTGCAAATGGATGCAATTAGCAGAAACACGCTATGGTGATTAATTCCTGGCCAGTTTTGTGCACGGAGCCGGTTTCTAGCACGATGTTTTTTAAACTAGCGCAGAAGATCGCAGAAACTCACTTCACCCTGGACGTAATTTGGTTTTGATATTCCTTGATCTTTGGCACTGGTTGATGCAATTTCAGTCGAATTGTGCTGATAAAAACAGCACAACCTAGTGGAAACTCCAGCATATCGTACGTTCTGATATGGCTTCCCTAAATTTCATGGTAAATTGGGACACTGGCAGCTGGTCAGCATAATTTTAACTTGTAAACCGCAAATGAAAAGCAATTCCATCTACCCAAGTGTGCAGATCTGAGTTCCAGTGAAGTTTTGTATTGACAATTAAACAGCAGTGATTTTTAACTTATATCCTCAACGCAATTTGACATCATTGAACCATTTTGCAGAGGAGATTTTCACCCCATATAACTCGGCATTAAGACCACAAATTCATGATCCTTTGGGATTTAGTTTCAAAAGCCAATAACTTCAGGTTTTCCAAAGGTTCTATTCACACACCCGATCCCACCAGCAAAAGCAAACTGCTTTCCCACACCACAGGAAAGAAGATTGGAGATGGAGTTGACCCATGACCCTCTGTCAACCTTTTAATGGCTTCCCAGAAGCCAACAGGTGCAGGGTGGTGGGACCTGCTTACCTGCCGACCTCCCGACTCAAGGAATAGAGTCAAGGACTGCAATTTCGACTGAAGGTGACAATATAAAGAATGAAAGGGAAATGGTGTGGAAATATATAGAGTTAAAATACATTTCTAATACACTAAATAAATAAAATTAACTGTGTTTTACGGCTAATAGTTTCATTGCTAAGCAACTAAACCTGAGGAATAGTATGGCGTGAATGGTCACTCTTCTCTGAACCCTGTCTAAAATATCAATATCCTCTTGAAGATATGGTATCCAAAATTGCACACAATGAGGTCCCACTAATAAACTAAGCAATTAGAATAATATGTATTTACATTTAACTAACTCTTCCAAAGCCCAAATTTTAATACTAAAAAAAGAAAATCTTGCCTTCATGCAGCATCAAGTCCCTAAGTGCTTTACAGCCAATGAAGTACTTTTGAAATGTAGTCACTGTTGTAATGTGGGAAACGCGGCAGCCAATTTGCACACCGCAAGCTCCCACACACAGCAATGTGATAATGACCAGATAATCTGTTTTTAGTGATGTTGATTGAGGGATAAATATTGACCAGGACTCCGGGGATAACTCCCCTGCTCTTCTTCATAATCTTGCCATGGGATACTTTATGTCCGCCTGAGAGGGCAGACTGGGCTTAGGTTTAATGTCTCATTTGAAAAATGGCACCTTTGACAATGCAGCACTCCCTCAACACTGCACTGGGTGTGTCAGTTAGATTTTGTGTTCATGTCTCTGGAGTGGGACTTGAACGCACAAACATCTGACATGGAAGGGTGTGAGTGATTCTCACTGAGCCATGGCTGACAATGCTCTGTGTCATCTACATATCTGACTCAGTTCAGTTGTCCCAGTATAACTCTAGATGTGAGATATTGAGTTATTTGGGGTCTCATTTAACATCGGATGAGCGGCGGGCAGTGTGATTGGGTGGCCCGACCGATATCCTTGGCGTGAGGCTTGAGCCATTTTGACAACTGGGTTTCATTCGGACCTTGTCATCGAGGTGCCAGCCCTGAGTTAGTGTTCACAGGCAGCTCGCCGGTTGGAGTGGTGGGAGGTCCAGAAAGCCCTCTAGGGAGCTAAAGAATGAGTTAAAGCGGGGCAAGGATCATCGAGTGTTGGCAGAGCCAGGCCGGCAGTGGGCCCGGAGAGCGTTTAGATCATTCGTACTCCTCCTGTTCTCCCAAAAAACTCTCATATAAATAAAATCTTGTACGCTTTTTCTTGAGCGGTCCGTAGTGGTCCCTTTAGGGACCACTTCAAGGAATCAAGGAAGACTTGCTTCCACTTTAAACATGAGTTCTTAGGTGGCTGTATAGTCCAATATGAGAGCCACAGTCCCTGTCACAGGTGGGACAGATAGTCGTTGAGGGAAGGGATGGGTGGGACTGGTTTGCAGCACGCTCTTTCCGCTGCCTGCGCTTGATTTCTGCATGCTTTCGGCAACAAGACTGTTGTGTATGTATATACCCTGTACACTCAATGTACAGTTAGATAAGACCAATGAATGTATCTTTACACTGTATACAATATACCTGTACCACCAGAGGGTGCAACAGGTGGAGACCTAGAGGTCATCTGCACACTACAGGTAACCAGGTATAAAAGGGAGCTCACCTTACTGTAACCTCATTCAGCAGCTGCAATAAATGGACTCAGGTCACAACAGTTCAAGTGCAATACCTTACCTCAAGGAGTCATTACTGGAGTGCCTGCAAAGACCACAAAGACTCGAGGTGCTCAGCGCCCTCCCGGATGCCCAGGCCGCTTTATGCCGAGTTCTGGTGGGCGTTCTGCCCATTGCTACCTTAATGTTGCTTTAGGCTTCTATCTGCATCAGAGGACCCCACTCTGCCTATTGACGGCAGGCTCCAGCCTGAAACGGGCAGCTGCCTGGCCTGCCAAGCTGAAGGCCCCAAATGAAAATGGTGGTGGCCACAGCAGGAGTGGGAACGAAGGGGGAGAAGTGGCGCAGTGCCACCTGCTTCCCGCTGCCACACATTGGCGCTGGGCGCAGTGCCGTGTAAATCAGGCCCCCTTATCACTTGCTCGAGTCCTTCCTGCTCCCTCGTCTTCTGAAGCTGCTGATTCTTGCTGGGGCGCCGATCAGCGCGTGCCCATTCTTCACACTCTTTCCGCTGCCTGCACTTGATTTCTGCACGCTCTCGGCAACAAGACTGTTGTGTATGTATATATCCTGTGCACTCAATGTCACGAGCGTTGGCAAGCTATCCGACCACGGAGGCCGTCACCCGCCAATGACCTGGTCTGACGCCCACACTGGATAGCAAGAAGGAGCACGGATCCCAGCTGTACTTCCCTTGCCGCTACATTATGAGGTTAATTGTAATTTATTTTGCCTTCTGTTGCCAAGGGCACAAGCTCTGGAACTCCCTTCCTAAACCTCTCCGTCTCTCTACCTGTCTATCCTCCTTCAATATGCTCTCTAAAGCATATCTAGTTTACCAAGCTTTTGGTCAACTGCCCTAATTTCTCCTTATGTGGCCTTTTGTCTCATAATATTCCTGTGAAGCACCTTGGGACGTTTCACTACATTAAAGTCACTATATAAATACAAGTTTTTATTTTCACCAGATGACGGTGATCGCCAGCTCAACTTGGGTATGAAATCCGGGGGCCTGCCCGATCTATATTCCACATACTCAAATGTGTTTACTAGCAGAGCCAGCAAGGGAGCAAATGAAAATTATCTCAAAAAATAATGCGCCCTCCCTCCAAAAATGCAATACCATGTATTCAGTGTGTTGCATGTTATTGGACCAACACATTTTGTTTTGTGGCATTTCCCACCTCATGAAGAGACGCATGTGATACCAAAAGTACATACTTTAACATTTACAGCACGTTGTGTCAATGAATACGGTTACACCTGCTACTTTGTCCACTCTTCTGATTGTAGACTGACCAGTCTGCTGTTGGCGAGCAGAAAAATGTTTCTACGACGTGTTCCATGGAACGATGCAACAGCAGTCTCTCGTTGGATGACTATTGTCAGTAAAATTGTACGAAGACAATTCTTACCTGTTAGGTCTTTTATAAAAGGCGAAGGATTTGGTGGATTCTCCTTGTCGTCTACTGCCCCTGTGTGGCCTTCTCAGCAAATGCTTTGGGAAAACAATTTGAGAATCATCAGTTATAGACAGGACAAAGGTTGTTCCAAAACAAAGAAGTCTTGGCTTAACATCAGTGCAGTTCTAGTTGGAGAGGGTGCAGATCAGGTTTACAAAGGAACAACAACTATAACTTGTATTTATATAGCGCCTTTAACATAATAAAACGTCTCAAGGCTTCACGAGAGTATCCCTCATTCATAGAAACATAGAAAATAGGTGCAGGAGTAGACCATTCGGCCCTTCGAGCCTGCACTGCCATTCAATGAGTTCATGGCTGAACACGCAACTTCAGTACCCCATTCCTGCTTTCTCGCCATATCCCTTGATCCCCCTAGTAGTAAGGACTACATCCAACTCCTTTTTGAATATATTTAGTGAATTGACCTCAACAACTTTCTGTGGTAGAGAATTCCACAGGTTCATCACTCTCTGGGTGAAGAAGTTTCTCCTCATCTCGGTCCTAAATGGCTTACCCCTTATCCTTAGACTGTGACCCCTGGTTCTGGACTTCCCCAACATTGGGAACATTCTTCCTGCATCTAACCTGTCTAAACTCGTCAGAATTTTAAACGTTTCTATGAGATCCCCTCTCATTCTTCTGAACTCCAGTGAATACAAGCCCAGTTGATCCAGTCTTTTTGATATGTCAGTCCCGCCATCCCGGGAATCAGTCTGGTGAACCTTCGCTTTTGTTATTGATGCCTTTGTTACCTCTAGACTCGACTATTCCAATGCACTCCTGACTGGCCTCCCACATTCTACCCTATGTAACCTAGAGGTGTTCCAAAACTCGGCTGCCTGTGTCCTAACTTGCACAAAGTCCCGCTCACCCATCACCCCTGTGCTCGCTGACCTACATTGGTTTCTGGTTAAGCAACGCCTCAATTTCAAAATTATCATCCTTATTTTCAAATCTGTCCATGGCCTCGTCCCTCCCTATCTATGTAATCTCATCCAGCCCCAGAAAACCCCACCGAGATGTCTGCGCCCCTCAAGTTCTGCCCCCTTGAGCATCCGTGATTATAATCGCTCGACCATTGGTGGCCGTGCCTTCTGTTGCCTGGGTCCCAAGGTCTGGAACTCTCTCCCTAAACCTCTCCGCCTCTCTACCTCTCTGTCCTCCTTCAAGACGCTCCTTAAAACCTACCTCTTTGACCAAGCTTTGGATCACCTGCGCAAATTTCCACTTATGCGGCTCGGTGTCAAATATTTATCTTATAATACTCCTGTGAAACGCCTTGGCACGTTTCACTACGTTAAAGGTGCTATATAAATACAAGTTGTTGTTTTGTTGTTGTTATTATGAGATTAAAAAAATGTGACACTGAGCCACATAAGGAGAAATTAGTGCAGGTGAACAAAAGCTTGGTCGAGGAGGTGGGTTTTAAGAAGTGTCTTAAGGATGAGAGAGAAGTGGAGAGACAGAGAGATTTAGGGAGGATATTATAGAGCTTAGGAGTCAGGCAGCTGAAAGCACCACTGCCAATGCTGGAGCATTTAAATTCGGGGATGTAATATGTGATGGATTTGCAGCCATGCATTGTACCATGTAATTACATGTAACAGCCAACAGATGGGGAAAGCCCGGGAGGCACACATTGGGCACCTTGTGCTGCCTCCCTATCTAAAGCAGGCTCCTCCTTCAGGTTTCACTTTTGGAGTTGACATTAAACCTAAAGGTCACAGGTGATCAGGCTCCAGCAATGGGCCACGTGTGATTTATTATAGCGATAAGCACATGTATCAACTGGCGATGAGGTTGGGATACTAACACGCAGCTATGGCCACCGTTGACTACATCGAGCGATATTGCGTCGGGGAAGACTGGGATGGCTTCATTGACTGGCTGGATCAATGCTTTGTCGTGAAAGACTTAGAGGAAGACGTGAATGCCAGCAAACGCAGGGCTGTCCTCCTCATGGTCTGCGGATTACGGACATACGCACTGATCAAGGATCTACTGGCCTCGACGAAACCCGCTGAGAAATGTTATGAAGAACTGTGCGAGCTTGTTTGAAATCACCAAAAGCCGAAACGCAGTGCGCTCATGGCGAGGTACCATTTCTACACCCACCGGCGCGGGTCAGGCCAAGACGTGGCAGCGTTCATCGCTGCACTAAGGCGTCTTGCTGGGCCGTGCAAATTCGGGACAGTTCTTGAAGAAATGTTAAGAGACTTCTTTGTTTTGGAAATCGGGCACAAAGGGATTTTCCGCAAATTGCTAGTGGAGGAAGACTTGGACTTAGCCACAGCCACCTGGGCATACATGGCCAGAGAGGAAAAAACAAAGCTACTCTACTCACAACTTCGGAATCACCCGGGGCCAAACACCGTGAATAAGCTAAATTCGTCAGCAGACAGGAGAAGTGCCCCAGCTGGGCTAATGCGACCTCTGCTCGACTTGAGATGACTCATTCACCGCAACAATGAACTAATGCGAAGAGATCAGTGCCTGTGAATGCAAGTCCATCAGCAAGCTCTTGGCGCTGTGGAGGGGCTCATCGAGCAAACCAGTGCAGGTGCAAACAATATGTCTGTAAGAATTGCTCAATGATGGGACACCTCCAACGAATGTGTAAACATGCTACAACTCGATACGTAGTGGAGGATGGGAGGGAGGTCAAGCGTAGATCCTGAGGATCGCGCAGAGATGACGAGGAGGAAGAGGTACATGGGGTGCACGTGCATGAAGTGTACACCTTTACCAACAAGAGTCCCCCGATTATGATGAACATTAAAATGAACGGCATACCAGTACCGATGGAACTGGACACGGCTGTGAGCCAATCGATCATGAGCCAGAGGCCTTTGATATGGGCAAACAAGGCACACAGGCCCAAGCTGAGCCCGATCGACGCGAAGCTGCGCACCTACACTAAAGAGATTAACCCGGTTCTCGGAAGTGCAATGGTTCAGGTGCTGTATGATGATTCTGCACATAAATTGCCACTGTGGACTGTTCCCGGTAATGGGCCCACACTGCTTGGCAGAAGCCGGTTCCGGAATTTTAACTGGAAATGGGTCGATGTAAAAGCATTATCGTCGGTGGAAAAAGCCACGTGTGCGTAGGTCTTAGAAAAGTTTCGGTCACTGTCTCAGCCTGGCATCGGCAGCTTCACAAGGGCCAAGGCGATAATTCACCTCAGCTCAGACGCAAGACCCGTTCACCACAAGGCCCGTTCCCTTACACGATGTGGGAGAAAGTAGAAGTCGAGCTAGATCGGCTTTAGCGCGAAGGCATTATGTCACCAGTGGAATTTAATGACTGGGCCAGTCCCATTGTCCCCGTTCTTAAAAGTGATGGGACAATTAGAATCTGTGGGGATTATAAAGTAACCATAAATCGAGTATCGTTACAGGACCAGTACCCACTACCTAAGGTGGAGGATCTGTTTGTGACCGTGTCGGGTGGAAAGCTGTTTCGAAATTGGAACTCACCTCGGCGTATATGACCCAGGAACTGGTGGAATCATCCAAGAAGCTGATGTGCATAAACACACACAAGGGACTGTTCGTATACAACCAGTGCCCCTTCGGGATCCGTTCAGCAGCTGCGATCTTCCAACGAACATAAGAACATAAGAACATAAGAATTAGGAACAGGAGTAGGCCATCTAGCCCCTCGAGCCTGCTCCGCCATTCAACAAGATCATGGATGATCTGGCCGTGGACTCAGCTCCACTTACCCGCCCGCTCCCCGTAACTCTTAATTCCCTTATTGGTTAAAAATCTATCTATCTGTGACTTGAATACATTCAATGAGCTAGCCTCAACTGCTTCCTTGGGCAGAGAATTCCACAGATTCACAACCCTCTAGGAGAAGAAATTCCTTCTCAACTCGGTTTTAAATTGGCTCCCCCGTATTTTGAGGCTGTGCCCCCTAGTTCTAGTCTCCCCGACCAGTGGAAACAACCTCTCTGCCTCTATCCTGTCTATCCCTTTCATTATTTTAAATGTTTCTATAAGATCACCCCTCATCCTTCTGAACTCCAATCTATCATCATAAGGTAACCCCCTCATCTCCGGAATCAGCCTAGTGAATCGTCTCTGCACCCCCTCCAAAGCTAGTATATGCTTCCTTAAATAAGGTGACCAAAACTGCACACAGTACTCCAGGTGCGGCCTCACCAATACCCTATACAGTTGCAGAAGGACCTCCCTGCTTTTGTACTCCATCCCTCTCGCAATGAAGGCCAACATTCCATTTGCCTTCCTGATTACCTGCTGCACCTGCAAACTAACTTTTTGGGATTCATGCACAAGGACCCCCAGGTCCCTCTGCACCTCAGCATGTTGTAATTTCTCCCCGTTCAAATAATATTCACTTTTACTGTTTTTTTTCCCAAGGTGGATGACCTCACACTTTCCGACATTGTATTCCATCTGCCAAACAGTAGCCCATTTGCTTAACCTATCTAAATCTCTTTGCAGCCTCTTTGTGTCCTCTACACAACCTGCTTTCCCACTAATCTTTGTGTCATCTGCAAATTTTGTTACACTACACTCTGTCCCCTCTTCCAGGTCATCTATGTATATTGTAAACAGTTGTGGTCCCAGCACCGATCCCTGTGGCACACCACTAACCACTGATTTCCAACCCGAAAAGGACCCATTTATCCTGAATCTCTGCTTTCTGTTAGCTAGCCAATTCTCGATCCATGCTAATACATTTTCTCTGACTCCGCGTACCTTTATCTTTTGCAGTAACCTTTTGTGTGGCACCTTATCGAATGCCTTTTGAAAATCTAAATACACCTCATCCATCGGTACACCTCTATCCACCATGCTCGTTATATCCTCAAAGAATTCCAATAAATTAGTTAAACATGATTTCCCCTTCATGAATCCATGCTGCGTCTGCTTGATTGCACTATTCCTATCTAGATGTCCCGCTATTTCTTCCTTAATGATAGCTTCAAGCATTTTCTCCACTATAGATGTTAAACTAACTGGCCTATAGTTACCTGCCTTTTGTCTGCCCCTTTTTTTAAACAGAGGCATTACATTAGCTGCTTTCCAATCCACTGGTACCTCCCCGGAGTCCAGAGAATTTTGGTAGATTATAACAAATGCATCTGCTATAACTTCCGCCATCTCTTTTAATACCCTGGAATGTATTTCATCAGGACCAGGGACCTTGAGTCCCATTAGCATGTCCAGCACTACTCCCCTTGTGATTGTGATTGTCTCAAGGTCCTCCCTTCCCACATTCGTGTGACCAGCAATTTCTGGCATGGTTTTTGTGTCTTCCACTTTAAGGTCTCAGCCATTTCCACATTTCCTATTATTAAATCCCCCTTCTCATCTTCTGAGGGACCAACATTTACTTTAGTCACTCTTTTCCATTTTATATATCTGTAAAAGCTTTTACTATCCGTTTTTATGTTTTGCGCAAGTTTACCTTCGTAATCTATCTTTCCTTTCTTTATTGCTTTTTCAGTCATTCTTTGCTGTCGTTTAAAATTTTCCCAATTTTCTATTTTCCCACTAACCTTGGCAACCTTATACGCAGTGGTTTTTAATTTGATACTCTCCTTTATTTCCTTGGTTATCCACGGCTGGTTATCCCTTCTCTTACTGCCCTTCTTTTTCACTGGAATATATTTTTGTTGAGCACTATGAAAGAGCTCCTTAAAAGTCCTCCACTGTTCCTCTATTGTGCCACCGTTTAGTCTGTATTTCCAGTCTACTTTAGCCAACTCTGCCCTCATCCCACTGTAGTCCCCTTTGTTTAAGCATAGTACGCTTGTTTGAGACACTACTTCCCCACCCTCAATCTGTGTTACAAATTCAACCATACTGTGATCACTCATTCCGAGAGGATCTTTTACTCGGAGATCGTTTATTATTCCTGTCTCATTACACAGGACCAGATCTAAGATAGCTTGCTCCCTTGTAGGTTCTGTAACATACTGTTCTAAGAAACAATCCCGTATGCATTCTATGAATTCCTCCTCCAGGCTACCCCGTGCGATTTGATTTGACCAATCGATATGTAGGTTAAAATCCCCCATGATTAATGCCGTTCCTTTTTCACATGCCTCCATTATTCCCTTGATTATTGTCCGTCCCACCATGAAGTTATTATTTGGGGGCCTATAAACTACGCCCACCAGTGACTTTTTCCCCTTACTATCTCTAATCTCCACCCACAATGATTCAACATTTTGTTCATTAGAGCCAATATCGTCTCTCACAACTGCCCTGATATCATCCTTTATTAACAGAGCTACCCCACCTCCTTTCCCTTCTTGTCTATCATTCCAAATCGTCAGATACCCCTGTATGTTTAATTCCCAGTGTTGGCCACCCTGCAACCACGTTTCTGTAATGGCCACCAAATCATACCCATTTGCAATGATTTGTGCCGTCAACTCATTTACTTTATTTAGAATGCTGCATGCGTTTAGGTAGAGTGTTTTAATACTAGTTGTTAAACCATGATTTTTAGTTTTGACCCCTCCTGCAGCCTCTTTATATTCAGTGGCCCTTTTTGTTTTTTGCCTTGGGTTGCTCTGCCCTCCACTTTTACTCATCTCTTTTCTGTCTTTTGCTTTGTCTCCTTTTTGTTTCCCTCTGTCTCCCTGCATTGGTTCCTATCCCCCTGCCATATTAGTTTAACTCCTCCCCAACAGCACTAGCAAACACTCCCCCAAGGACATTGGTTCCGGTCTTGCCTAGGTGCAGACCGTCCGGTTTGTACTGGTCCCACCTCCCCCAGAACCGGTTCCAATGCCCCAGGAATTTGAATCCCTCCCTGCTGCACCACTGCTCAAGCCACTTCATCTGAGCTATCCTGCGATTCCTATTCTGACTAGCACGTGGCACTGGTAGCAATCTCGAGATTACTACTTTTGAGGTCCTACGTTTTAATTTAGCTCCTAGCTCCTTAAATTCGTCTCATAGGACCTCATCCCTTTTTTTACCTATATCGTTGGTACCAATGTGCACCACGACAACTGGCTGTTCACCCTCTCTTTTCAGAATGTCCTTCACCCATTCCGAGACATCATTGACCCTTGTACAGTAGACACCTCAAGTTGCTGGAGAAATACCACCAACGATGCCTCCGCAAGATGCTACAAATCCCCTGGGAGGACAGGCTCACCAACATTAGCGTCCTCGCCCAGGCTAACATCCCCAGCATCTAAGCACTGACCACACTTGATCAGCTCCGCTGGGCAGGCCACATCGTTCATATGCCAGACACGAGACTCCCATAGCAAGCGTTCTACTCGGAGCTCCTTCACGGCAAACGAGCCAAAGGTGGGCAGAGGAGACGTTACAAGGACACCCTCAAAGACTCCCTGATAAAGTGCGACATCCCCACTGACACCTGGGAATCCCTGGCCAAAGACCGCTGTAGGTGGAGGAATCTGTGGAATTCTCTGCCGCAGGGAGCTGTGGAGGCTGGGTCTTTGAATATATTTAAGGCGGAGATAGACAGATTTTTGAGCAATAAGGGGGTAAAGGGTTATGGGGAGTGGGCAGGGAAGTGGAACTGAGCCCAAGATCAGCTCGGCCATGATATTATGAAATGGCGGAGCAAACTCAAGGGGACAAATAGCCTACTCCTGCTCCTATTTCTTGTGTTCTTGTGTTCTCATGCAACTCCTCAGAAAATCAAGCAATCCATACCCACATGTAGCAAGACCTGGACAGTATTCAGGCTTTGGCTGATAAGTGGCATGCAACACTCACGCCATACAAGTGCCAGGCAATGACCATCTCAAACAAGCGAGAGTCTAACCATCTCCTCATGATAGTCAACAACATGACCATCGCTGAATCCCACACCAACATCCTGGGGGCCATCAGTGACCAGAAACTTAACTGGATCAGCCACATAAATACTGTAGCAACAAGAGCGGGTCAGAGGCTGGGTATTCTGTGGCGAGTGCCCCAAAGTCTTCCCACAAGGCACAAGTCAGGAGTGTGATGGAATACTCTCCACTTGCCTGGATGAGTGCAGCTCCAACAACACTCAAGAAGCTCGATGCCATCAAGGACAAAGCAGCCCGCTTGATCGGCACCCCATCCACCACCTTCAACAGTCACTCCCTCCACCACCGGCGCACCGTGGCTGCAGTGTGTACCATCTACAAGATGCACTGCAGCAACTCGCCAAGGCTTCTTCGGCAGCACCTCCCAAACCCAACACCTCTACTGCCTACAGGGACAAGGGCAGCAGGCGGATGGGAACGCCACCACCTGCAAGTTCCCCTCCAAGTTACACACCATCCTGACTTGGAAATGTAATAGCCGTTCTTTCATTGTCGCTGGGTCAAAGTCCTGGAACTCCCTCCGTAACAGCACTGTGGGAGCCCCTTCACCACACGGACTGCAGCGGTTCAAGAAAGCGGCTCACCACCATCTTCTCAAGGGCAATTAGGGATGGGCAATAAATGCCGGCCTCGTCAATGACGCTCACATCCTGGAATGAATAAAAAAAACACTTGAGAACAGTGATGTTCAATATATTCACATTCAGATGCTAAATGTCCTGTCCTGATCATGTATTTTTGTATGATTCTCCAGTTCAGCCATTTCCTATACCAGCTATAGCTGCTGAATACAGTTCAATTGATAGAAATGATCCATTACTCCTGTAAAAGGTTTGACAACTTAATAGACTTATACAAGATCCCCTTTACTCACTGCATTATATACAAATGTAACATGACAAGTGGATATCACCACACTCCTCCACAATGTGACCTTGATTGTTTCAAAGAACTAGTATCATTTCTCAAATTCTTCCCACACACTCACTTCACATATATGGTGAGTTTTCTAAGAACGCAACAGCAGTGCTCTTCAGTTTATTATCAATGGGTGAGCCACCCACACATTCCAAAATATCAACCAGAATTAATGTATTTGAACACTTACCCATCAACCCTTAATATTTGTTGTAACTTCTGTATGACTCTGCACCATACGGCAGCTTGGTATATGAGTGCAGTCCCTTGAGTGTGTTGATGGTCAACATTCAGCTGAGCGTAATTGTGTGACAGGTCAACCTTGGAAAAAACCTTTGACCCAGAGAATTTTGCATACAAATCTTGCAAGGTAGGTACTGCTGATCATCAACTGCTTGGTTGATAGAACTTTGTAGTCACCACACAAGCGTACAGTTTTGTCTGCTTTGGGCACTACCACAATCGGGGTAGCCCATTCACTTTTATCAGTTTTTACTAGCACTCTGTCCTCTCTGAGCTTTGCTAGCTCTACTTCCACCTGACTTTTCAACCACAGAGGACCGGCCTTGCCTTACAATAGACAGGCTCCACGTTGGACTTGATGTAGATATACGCAGCATACCCAGTGATGCCCTCATAACTGTCTGTGCACATGCTTTCGTACTTGTTCAGCATTGTGTCGAGTCGCTTCTTTGAAGCACCTGCACTGAAGATGTTTTTTCAGTCTAGTTTTACTTTCTCAATCAGTCTTTGCCCATGAGACTTGGCCTGTTGTCGTAGCTCGCTACAATAATAGGCAGCTTTACTGACAGACCATTGTGTTGAACTGTACATTCCAGTTGTCCACATGTCTCTAGAATATCTCTGGAGCAGGTTTTTAACTCTATGGTGCTCTTTGTAAGTGGTAAGTGGTAAATTTACTCTCATATGCGTCCTTACTGATGATAGAGCAGTCCGCCGCTGTGTTGATACACGTACCAATATATTGCTCGTTGATCAAAAGTTTTGTAAGGATGTCTTTCTCATGACTGTTAGAGTTGCTACTAGTGGTATAGATACTGTAGATGCCTAGTTCACAACTCCTCAGATAAGGAAGCAGTCCATGCCCGAATGTAGTAAGACCTGGATGACATTCAGGCTTGGGCTGATAAGTGGCAAGTAACATTCGCACCACATAAGTGCCAGGCAATAACTATCTCCAACAAGCGAGAGTCTAACCACCTCCCCTTGACATTCAATGACATTACCATCGCCGAATCCCCCACCATCAACATCCTGGGGGTTACCATTGACCAGAAACCTAACTGAACCAGCCACATAAATACTGTGACAACAAGAGCAGGTCAGAGGCTGGCTATTCTGCGGCGAGTGTCTCACCTCCTGACTCTCCAAAGCCTCTCCACCATCTACAAGGCACAAATCAGGAGAGTGATGGAATACTCACCACTTGCCTGGAGCAGCTCCAACAACACTCAAGAAGCTTGGCACCACTCCACCATCTTCAACATTCACTCCCTCCATCACCGGGCACCATTCCTGCAATGTGTAGCTTCTACAAGGCATCTTTGGCAGCTCCTCCAAACCCGCGACCTCTACCACCTAGAAGGATAAGGGCCGCAGGCACATGGGAACCCCATCGCCTCCAGGTTTCTCTCCAAATTACAAACCACCCTGACTTGGAAATATATCGCCGTTCCTTCATCGTCGCTGGGTCAAAATCCTGGAACTCCCTCCCTAACAGCATTGTGGGAGCACCTTCACCACACGGACTGCAGCTGTTCAAGAAGGCAGCTCACCACCACATTCTCAAGGGCAATTAGGAATGGGCAATAAATGCTGACTTTTCCAGCGACGTCCACATCCCGTGAATGAATTAAAGAAAGTCTGAGGCTCCCCAACCAGCAGAAATAGTTTCTCTCTATCTAACCTATCAGTTTCGATCAAGACACCCCTTAACCTTATAAATTCCAGGAATACAACCCTACTTTGTATAATCTCTCCTTGTAATTTAAGCCTTGGAGTCCAGCTATCATTTGGGTAAACCTCCAAAGCCAATATATCCTTCCTGAGGTGTGGTACCTAGAACTGCTCACAGCACCCCAAAGTTCTGTTTTGCTGCAGCATAATTCTACCCTCTTGTATTCCATTCCTCTAGATATAAAGGCTAGCTTTCCATTAGCCTTGTTTTATTCTTTTCTATACCTGTCCATGATATTTTAATGATCTATGTACATGGACCCCCAAGTCTCTTTGGACCACCACTGTTTCTAGCTTTTCACTATTCAAAAGGTACTGAGTCCTATACTTTTTAGGTGCAAAGTGGCTGGCTGATCGCCAACAGCAAGGGTACTGGTGGAATGGTAGTGGTGGGAGAACGGATGCTTCTCCTGTAAGATGGCAGCAGTCTGAGTTTGCGCGACAGAAGTCAGCTTTTACTGCAGCACTCAGGCATGGTGGCTGTTGTTTGTGCTGCAATGGAAGCTGAGACGTTGGCATGCTGGCCTTCATAGCGAGGGGATTTGAGTGTACGAGCAGGGAGGTCTTACTGCAATTGTACAGGGCCTTGGTGAGACCACACCTTAAGTATTGTGTGCAGTTTTGGTCTCCAATCTGAGGAAGGACGTTCTTGCTGTTGAGGGAGTGCAGCGAAAGTTCACCAGACTGATTCCCGGGATGGCAGGACTGACATAGAGAAAAGACTGGATCGGCTAGGCTTATACTCACTGGAATTTAGAAGAATGAGAGGGGATCTCATAAAACCATATAAAATTCTGACGGGATTGGACAGGTTAGATGCAGGAAGAATGTTCCCGATGTTGGGGAAGTCCAGAATCAGGGGTCACAGTCTAAAGATAAGGGCTAAGCTATATAAGACCGAGATGAGGAGAAACATCTTCACTCAGAGAGTTGCGAACCTGTGGAATTCGCTACCACAGAGAGTTATTGGATATATTCAAGAGGGAGTTAGATGTGGCTCTAATGGCTCAAGGGATCAAGGGGTATAGAGAGAAAGCAGGAATGGTGTACTGAAGTTGCATGATCAGTTACGATCATATTGAATGGAGGTGCAGGCTCGAAGGGCCGAATGGCCTATTCCTGCACCTATTTTCTATGTTTCTATGTTTCTAAGCTGCATCGTGGTAAGGTCCACAAGTCGGCTAATGGAGTTACCCATCACTTCCATTCTAGTTTCAAGCTCTGCGCAAAGCTCAGTGCAAGGTTGGTGCCGGACTCCTCCATGCTCCTTGACATTGCACTCAGGCTTTCCAGCAGACCTGCCAATGCCCCAAGCATTCCATTGTGCGTACCCATCAGTATTCCTCTGCAGGCCGCCCCATCGAAGCCTTCATCTGAGCCCTCTGCAGCAGAACACGTGTGCGACCTCATCCTCCGGGGAGCTGGCATCTGCATTACCCTTTCCCTCTGTCCTGTCTGCAGGCCACTCATGCCTGGTGTCCCACCAAGTGCAGGTCCCGCTTCTGAACCTATCCTCTAAACTTCACGGCATGTCAGTATCTAAAACCGGTGGCTGCGTGTGTGAAATCGAGTGACCGCGCTGTCTTCATGATCCGTGTCTCGCTGCTTTCTATGTTGTGCTCCTCCACCAGCGCCTGGTCAGGTGTCAGCTCTTGGCTATCTGCAAGGAGAAAGACACACATGTAAGGTTGGGGTGTGGGGTAAAGCACGAGATGCCTGCTTACACCATGTTGCAGCTGGTAAATAAGAGATTGTGGGATGAGGGGGAAGTGAGTTGAAAGAAGGAGGGCTATGAATGAGGATACCGGCACATTGTATTCTTTCAGCCCCACTACTGGCCAAGGACTCAGTGATGAGCCAACCAATAATGGCCGGCACCATCTCCTCCATCGGGGTCAGGTCATGCAGGCACACCTGTCCCCCACCGCTTAGGTTCTGTTGGCACCGGTCATGAGCCAGCTTGTCCTGCAAGCGAAAGGGAAGTGTGTCAGTGAGTGTGGTGCAATGCGCTTGGTTGATATGCCCATCATGGTTGAATAGCTGACAGTGTGTGCAATCTGTGTGATGTGGGTGTAAGGCTTGCGACAGTGGTGAGTGTGTGAGGGTGAGGGGAAGCTACGAACCTGAGGTATGGGTCATGTTTGGTAGAGGTTGTTGGTAGGTGAATGATGGGGGCTATGGTAAGTTGAGCAGTGTGTGAGGCTAGTGGTGCAGATGGTGGGATATGGCATTTGATGATGAATGCACTGACCTATACTGCTCATGTGAGTTCATTAAACTTCTTCCTGCACTGTGTGCAGGTCCTCGGAGCTAAATAGCTAGTATTCACCACATAGGCTATCTGCTCCCATTGGATTTTACGTATTTGCCTGGAGGACCTCTTGGCTTCCTATGGAAACAGGACCTCTCTCCTGGAGTTGACCTCCTGCACCATGGCCTCCAGTGCTGCATCGGAGAAACTTGGAGCACCCTCTCTCCCCTGTTGCGACATCATTGTTTTTTTCCCTACTCTCACTCCCTTCCCCAGCCAGTTGAATTACCTACTGCAGGCAGAATGCGCCTCGTCTTTAAGAGGTGCAGACTGCCTTTAAGAAGTGCTTTAATTGGAGCTAGCCTCCCATGTACCTGGGCCCCCTGCCGAGCGTTCAGCCAATCAGCAGCATGTTCAGCGCTGGGCTGCATGCCACAATCACGTTGATCAGCAGGCAGCATGAAGTTTGCATGCTGCCTGCGTTATTTTGAATGGGTCCAGGTTGAGCGTGAATCGTGATCCCCGCGCTGTTTTCGGGGGCAAAGATATTTTTAGCCCTATGATTCTAAGTTTAAAGTTATCAAGCTTATATTAAGGCAAGAGGTTTAAAGCCACTTGCAAGAGGGTTTTTGAATTCATTCTCAGGATATGGGCATCAGTGGCAAGGCTCACACTTATTGCCCATCCCTTATGCTTGAGAACGTGCTGGTAGGCCTTCTTCTTGAAATAACGGTTTGATACAACTAAGTGGTGTGCACAGCTACTCCAGATATCAGTTAAGAGTGAACCATGAAAATATTGCTGTTTGTGGGAGCTTGGTGCGCGCAGTTCTGGCTGTGGTATTACAACAGTACCTTCCACCCTATCACAGACATTCCTTTTTGTTCTTTCCTCCCCTCCCCCCTCTCCCTGCCCCGACACTCCCTTAAAAACCTGTTGCATCTCTAACTTTATCCAGTTCTGACGAAGGGTTTCTCTCTCCACAGATGTTGCCTGACCAGCATTTTCTGTTTTTATTTCAGACTTCCAGCATCCGCGATATTTTGCTTTTGCACTTCCAAAGCATCTCATTGGTTGTAAAGCGCTTTAGGATGTCCTGAGGTCGTGAACGGCGCTATAGAAATGCATCTGTGTTTTTTTCAAACAGTTTGGTGTGGGACATGAGGCGGATGCAGACCAGGCCTGGTCAGTTCAGCAGGTCTATTTCCCTGAAGGGCATTAGTAAACCAATTAGGTTAATATGACAATCTGATAGCTGCTTGGTCACTTTTTACTGATATCAGCTTTTTAATTTCCAGATTAAAAAAAAATTGAATTCAAACTCATGGTGGGATTTGACCTCACATTCTCTGGATTATTGGTCGAGACTTGATTAGATTACTAGCCCAGCATCATTACAACTATCATTATAGGCAGTCCCTCGGAATCGAGGAGGACTTGCTTCTGCTCCCAAAGTGAGTTCTTTGATGGCTGAACAGTCTAATACGAGAACCACAGACTCTGTTACAGGTGGGACAGACATTTATCGAGGGAAGGGGTCGGTGGGGCTGGTTTGCCACACGCTCCTTCCGCTGTCTGCGCTTGGCCTCTTCATGCTCTTTGCATTGAGACTCGAAGCGCTCAACGCCCTCTTGGATGGACTTTCTCCACCTCGGGCGGTCTGCGGCCAGGGTCTCCCAGGTGTCAGTGGTGATGTCGCACTTTACCAGCGAGGCTTTGAGGGTGTCCTTATAACATTTCTGCTGTCCTCCTTTGGCTCGTTTACCATGAAGGAGCTCCGCATAAAGCATTTGCTTAGGGAGTCTCATATCTGGCATGCGTACTATGTGGCCTGCCCAGCGAAGCTGATCGAGTGTGGTCAGTGCTTCAATACTGGGGATGTTAGCCTGGTCGAGGACACTGATGTTGGTGCGCCTGTCCTCCCAGGGGATTTTCAGGATCTTGCGGAGACATCGTTAGTGATATATCTCCAGTGACTTGAGGTGTCTTCTATACATCGTCAATGCCTCAGATCCATACAGGAGGGTGGTATTACTACGGCCCTGTAGACCATGAGTTTGGTGGTAGATTTGAGGGCCTGGTCTTCAAACACTCCTTTCCTCAGATGGCCGAAGGCTGCGCTGGCGCACTGGAGGCGATGCTGAATCTCCACATCAATGTCTGCCTTTGTTGATAAGAGGCTCCCGAAATATGGGAAATGGTCCACGTTGTCCAGGGCCGTGCCGTGGATCGTGATGACTTGGGGGGCAGTGCTGTGCGGTGGTGACAGGCTGGTGGAGGACCTTTGTCTTACGGATGTTAAGCGTAAGGCCTATGCTTTCATATGCCTCAGTGAATACATTGACTATATCCTGGAGCTCAGCCTCTGAATGTGCACAGACGCAGGCGTCATCCGCATACTGCAGCTCAACGTCAGAGGTTGGGGTGATCTTGGAGCTGGCCTGGAGGCGGCCTAGGTTAAACAGCTTTCCACTGGTTTTGTAGTTTAGTTCCACTCCAGCGGGGAGCTTGTTGATTGTGAGGTGGAGCACGGCAGCGAGGAAGATTGAGAAGAGGGTTGGAGCGATGACGCAGCCCTGTTTGACCCCGGTCCAGAAGTGGATTGGTCTATAATGGATCCGTTGGTAAGGATTACGGCCTGCATGTCATCGTGAAGCAGGCGAAGAAGGTTGACAAACTTTTGGGGGCATCCGAAACAGAGGAGGACGCTCCATAGATCCTCACGGTTGACAGTGTCAAAGGCCTTTGTAAGATCGAAAATTGCCATGTATAAGGGCTGGCGCTGCTCCCTGCATTTTTCCTGCAACTGTCGCGCTGCAAAGATCATGTCTGTTGTGCCCCGTAGAGGACAAAATCCGCATTGTGATTCCGGGAGTAGCTCCTCGGCCACAGGGAGAAGACAATTGAGGAGAACTCGAGCGACAACTTTCCCAGTGGCTGATAACAGGCAGATTCCCCTGTGGTTCCCGCAGTCGGACTTGTCCCACTTTAAAAAAATGGTCACAATCACTGCATCTCTGTGACCCCCCGGCATGTTCTCCTCCCTCCAGATGAAAGAGATGAGGTAATGTATCCGTGCCAACAGCGCCTCTCTGCCATATTTTAGCGCCTCAGCAGGGATTCCATCCGCACCCGTAGCCTTGTTATTTTTGAGCTGTTTTATGGCTTTGCCTACCTCGTGCAACGTTGGAGTTTCACTGAGTTGATGGCGAGTCGCATGCTGCAGGATGGAATCGAGAACACTCGAGTCAAAGGCAGAGTCTCGTTGAGGAGATCTTCAAAGTGCTCCTTCCATCGGGCCCTGACAGCCTCAGTGTCCTTGATGAGTGTTTCCCCGTTCTTGGCCAGGAGTGGGGTGGAGCCTTGGGAGTTTGGACCGTAGATGGCCTTGACTGCAGCGAAGAATCCTCGCATATCGTGGCTGTTGGCCAGTTGTTGTATCTCCTGTGCTTTCTCCATCCATCACCTGTTCTTTAGGTCCCGAGTTTTTTGTTGAACCTCAGCCTTGAGCCATCTGTAATGTTGTTTTGCAGCTCCCGAGTTGGGCTGTTGATTGAGGCTCAGAAATGCTCTGCGCTTACGATCTATTAGTTCTTGGATCTCCTGATCATTTTCATCAAACCAGTCACGGTGTTTTCTGATTGAGTGACCAAGTGTCTCTTCACAGGCACTGGTTATGGAGACCTGGAGGGCAGACCAAATGCTATGGGGATTCAGTATCTCAGGGTCATCAAGGCATGCCAGGTTGGCTGTGAGGCGCTGGCTGTATAGGGCTCTCTTAGCTGGATCGCTAAGTGCCCCGGCATTAACTTTTTTGCGGAACTGCTTCTGCTGTCCCCTCTGCTTTGGGGCAATGTTAATGTTGATGATGGATCAGAATAGGTGGTGGTCCGTCCAGCAGTCATCAGCTCCTGTCATGACGTGGGTGATGCGCACATCCTTGCGATCCCTGGCTCGTACGATGACATAGTCAAGTATTTGTCCCTCTGATGGAACAGGGTGTTGGTGATGAAGAGTTCATGTTCTAGACATTTTGTCAGGAGTAGGGTACCACTGGAGTTGACTTTCCCTACTCCCTCTCTGCCAATCACGCCTCCCCAGAGGGCTGTGTCTTTGCCATTAAAACTACCCGATCGTACCTTACACGTTACTTGGACTACACAACTGAGGGGAGGTGGGGGGCGAAATCGGGGTCAGTAGCACCCGTTTCTTGTGGGCTATGAGTGCCCTTAGGGTTCCAAAATGGCCACGTGGCAAGCGGGCACACTTCTGATGCGAAGCGCACCAGTTGCCATCTTGGTAAAGGAGTTAGCATACCTGCACTTAACACCCACCAGAGGTATGAAGAGCAGGCAGGTCATGAGGCCAATCAGCGTGCAACATTGATTTGATGACAGCGCTGCCATTTTGGAGCTCCATGCTCCAGCCCACACCCTCTCTTAACCTCGAAGAGCAGAGCATGCTTTAAGCAGCATGTAGGACCGCCCCGCACCCCACCCCCCACCCACCCAGCGCTATTTAAAGGGGTCATCAACTACTTACAGGTTAGTTGCTGGTTTATTTCTTCTGCCTGTTGCTCCCGTTATCGGGAACAGTAGCATAGCGGTTTTAAGAACATAAGAAATAGGAACAGGAGTAGGCCATACGGCCCCTCGAGCCTGCTCCGCCATTCAATAAGATCATGGCTGATCTGATCATGGACTCAGCTCCAGCTCCCCGCCCGCTCTCCATAACTCCTTATCCCCTTATTGTTTAAGAAACTGTCGATTTCTGTCTTAAATTTATTCAATTTCCTCGCTTTCACAGCTCTCTGAGGCAGCGAATTCCACAGATTTACAACCCTCTGAGAGAAGTAATTTCTCCTCATCTCTGTTCTAAATGGGTGGCCCCTTATTCTAAGATCGTGCCCTCTAGTTCTAGTCTCCTCCATCAGTGGAAACATCCTCTCTGCATCCACCTTGTCAAGCCCCCTCATAATCTTATACGTTTCGATAAGACCACCTCTCATTCTTCTGAACTTCAATGAGTAGAGGCCCAACCTGCTCAACCTTTCCTCATAAGTCAACCCCCTCAGCCCGGAATCAACCAAGTGAACCTTCTCTGAACTGCCTCCAAAGCAAGTATATCCTTTCGTAAATATGGAAACCAAAACTGCACGCAGTATTCCAGGTGTGGCCTCACCACTACCTTATATAGCTGTAGCAAGACTTCCCTGCTTTTATACCCCATCTCCTTTGCAATAAAGGCCAAGATACCATTGGCCTTCCTGATTACTTGCTGTACCTGCATACTATCCTTTTGTGTTTCATGCACAAGTACCCCCAGGTCCCACTGTACTGCGGCATTTTGCAATTTTTCTCCATTTAAATAATAACTTGCTCCTTGATTTTTTTCTGCCAAAGTGCACCTTACACTTTTCAACATTATACTCCATCTGCAAAATTTTTGCCCACTCACTTAACCTGTCTATGTCCTTTTGCAGATTTTTTGTGTCCTCCTCACACATTGTTTTTCCTCCCATCTTTGTATCGTCAGCAAACTTGGCTACATTACACTCAGTCCCTTCTTCCAAGTCGTTAATATAGATTGTAAATAGTTGGGGTCCCAGCACTGATCCCTGCGGCACCCCACTAATTACTGGTTGCCAACCAGAGAATGAACCATTTATACCGACTCTCTGTTTTTTGTTCATTAGCCAATCCTCTGTCCATGCTAATATATTACCCCCAGCCCCGTGAACTTTTATCTTGTGCAGTAACCTTTTATGTGGCACCTTGTCAAATGCCTTCTGGAAATCCAAATACAACTTATCCACTGGTTCCCCTTTATCCACCCTGGTTGTTACATCCTCGAAGAACTCCAGCAAATTTGTCAAACATGACTTCCCCTTCATAAATCCATGCTGACTCTGCCTGAATGAATTTTGCTTTTCCAAATGTCCTGCTACTTCTTCTTTAATAATGGACTCCAACATTTTCCCAACCACATATGTTAGGCTAACTGGTCTGTAGTTTCCTGCTTTTTGTCTGCCTCCTTTTTTAAAATAGAGGCGTTACATTTGCAGTTTTTCAATCTGCTGGGACCTCCCCAGAATCCAGAGAATTTTGGTAAATTACAACCAATGCATCCACAATCCCTGCTGCTACTTCTCTTAAGACCCTAGGATGCAAACCATCAGTTGCAGGGGATTTATCTGCCTTTAGTCCCATTATCTTACTGAGTACAATCTCCTCAGTGATTGTGATTGTGTTAAGTTCCTCACCCCCCAAAGCCCCTTGACTACCCACTGTTGGAATATTGTTAGTATCCTCTACAGTAAAGACTGATACAAAATATTTGTTCAGAGTTTCTGCCATCTCCATGTTCTCCATTACTAAATCCCCGGTCTCGTCCTCTAAGGGACCAACATTTACTTTAGCCACTTTTTTCCTTTTTATATATCTATAGAAACACTTGCTATCTGATTTTATATTTTGTGCTAGTTTACTTTCAAAGTCTATCTTCCCTTTCTTAATCATTTTTTTAGTTGTTCTTTGCTGGCTTTTAAATGCTTCCCAGTCTTCTGTCCTCCCACTAGTTTTGGCCACTTTGTATGCCCTTGTTTTTAATTGGATACCGTCCTTAATTTCCTTCGTTAGCCACGGATGGCTATCTTTTCTCTTACACCCTTTCCCCTGCACTGGAATATATTTTTCTTGAGAGTTGTGAAATATCTCCTTAAATGTATACCACTGTTCATCAACCGTCCTACACTTCAATCTATTTTCCCAGTGCACTTTACCCAACTCTGCCCTCATACCTTCATAGTCTCCTTTATTTAAGTTTAGTACGCTGGTTAGAGATCCAACTTTCTCACCCTCCATCTGGATTTGAAATTCAATCATGCTATGATCACTCATTCCGAGGGGATCCTTTACTCGGAGATTGTTTATTAATCCTGTCTCATTACACAGGACCAGATCTAAAATAGCCTGCCCCCTAGTTGGTTCTGTTACATACTGCTCAAGGAACCCATCCCTTATGCACTCTATGAACTCCTCCTCAAAGCTACCCTGACCAATTTGATTTGTCCAATCAATATGGAGGTGAAAATCACCCATGATTATTGCGGTTCCCTTTTTTCAAACCCCCACTATTTCCTGTTTTATGCTCCGACCAACAGAGTTGCGACTATTAGGGGGCCTATCGACTATGCCCATCAGTGACTTTTTCCCCTTATTGTTCCTTATCTCCAAACTGTTTCAACACCCTTATCATTTGAGCCAACATCATCTCTTACTATTGTAGTGATTCCATCCTTTATCAATGGAGCTACCCCACCTCCTTTTCCTTTCTGGATTGTCAAGTACCCCTGAATATTTAATTCCCAGTCCTGGTCACCTTGCAACCACGTTTCTGTATTGGCCATCAGATCATACCCATTTGTCTCAATTTGTGCCGTCAACTCATTTATTTTGTTATGAATGCTACGTGCATTTAGACAAAGTGCCTTTAAGTTTATTTCCTGCTTGTTTCCTCTCTCCTTCAAACCCACTTTCTTTATTTTTGCTTTCTAATCCCAGCTTTACTCCCCTCCCTACTGAATCTATTTTCAGGTTCCCATTCCCCTGCCAAGCTAGTTTAAACCCTCCCCAACAGCACTAGCAACCCCCCCACCGCGAGGATATTGGTCCCGGCTCTGTTGAGGTGCAACCCGTCCGGCTTGTACAGGTCCCACCTCCCACAGAAGCGGTCCCAATGCCTCAGGAAACAAAATCCCTCCTGCCTGCACCATCTCTCCAGCCACGTATTCATCTGCTCTATCCTCCTATTTCCGTACTCACTTGCTTGTGGCACTGGGAGTAATCCGGAGATTACTACCTTTGAGGTCCTGCTTTTTAATCTCTCTCCTAGCTCCCTAAACTCTGCCTGCAGGACCTCATCCCTCTTCCTACCTGTGTCATTGGTGCCGATGTGGACCACGACCTCTGGCTGTTCACCCTCTCCCCCCAGAATGCGCTGCAGCCGCTCAGTGACATCCTTGACCCTGGCACCAGGGAGGCCACATACCAACCTGGAGTCATGTCTGCGGCCGCAGAAATGCCTGTCTGCTCCCCGACAAGCGAATCCCCTACCACTATAGCTCTTCCATTCTTTTTCCTCCCCCCGCTTTGCAACTGAGCCACCCGTGGTGCCATGGACTTGGCTCTGGCTGCACTACCCAGAGCCCCCATTGCCCTCACCGGTACTCAGAACAGAGTACCAGTTGGAGAGCGAAATGGACTCAGGGGACTCCTGCACTACCTGCCTAGGCCTCCTCTTCTCTCCAGGGGTCACCCAAACCCTATCTGCCTGCACACTCTTAAGCTGTAGGGTGACCGCCTCTAGAAATGTGCTATCCACGTAGCTCTCAGTCTCGCGGATGCACCGCAGTGACCCCAGCTGCCGCTCAAGCTCCAAAACACGGAGCTCGAGTTGGTGCAGCTAGAGACACCTCCTGCACACATGGTCGCCCCGGCTGCACAAAGCATCCGGGACGTCCCACATGCCACAGGATGTGCAATCCATGGTCCTGAGCTGCCCTGCCATCCCGCTAGTTACACTCGCAACTGTCAAGTCGAACTAAACTCTAAACCTTAACACAACACACCCAGCTGCTACTCAGCAAACAGCCGATTTAATTAACTGGCTCTCCTTAGATAATAAAGATCACATATATTTACTGGCAGATGCTGCTTACAACAATGCCAATGGTTTCCAACTGAAAGGTAAAAGAAAAAAAAATATTCATAAATCCATCAGCCAATCACTTACCCGCTCGGCTGTAACGTCACACTTTGTTTTTGATTTTTAAAAAACATTTTGTCCCTACACCAGCTGTTTCCTCATGAACTCCGCACCCTTTTTATGGGCCTCTCGATCCTCCTACTCCTGTTACTCCTCACGAACTCCGTGCCCTTTTTATGGACCTCTCGCTTCCGCTCCTCTCTTCATATTGTCCAGTAACATGGTTAATAAGGAGATATTAGGACAGGCGCTCCTCCAATTCCGGCCTCTTGTGCATCCCCTATTTGAATCGCACCACATGTTACTGGACTAGTAATCTAGAGGCCTGAGCTAATGAACCCAGGGAGATGAGTTCAAATCCCAGCATGCAGCTGGGAAATTTAAATTTAAATAAAGCTGGAATTTGAAAAAGCTAGTACCAGTAATGGTGACCATGAAACTACTGGATTGTTGTAAAAATACAGCTGGTTCACTAATGATCTTTGAGGAAGGAAATCTTGCCATCCTTACCCGGTCTGGCCTATATGTAACTCCAGAGCCACAGCAATGTGGTTGAGTCTTCGCTGCCCTCTGAAATGGCCTCGCATGCTACATATTCAAGTAGGTGGCTCACCACCACCTTCTCCAAGGCAGTTAGGGATAGGCAATAAATGCGGGCCTCACTGGTGATTTCCACATCCCGTGAATGCATGTTAAAAACATCTACTCATTTTTGTGCTCATAGTTGTTCGAAGTTCGAAAGTTTACAAGGAGTGATGTGGCAGGTGCTGCAGTATTTTTTGCTGACTTCAATGCTTCAGCACAAACCAGTTGCCCCCAAGCATAGGCCTTCCTCTTGGAATTGTGCAACAGATCCCGTGTGTGACTTCGGCATCCGGGAATAAACTGGCGCGTGATTCTTAAAGGGTTGATGGTGGATAGGCAATGGCAAACATTTAAAGATCACATGGATGAACTTTAACAATTGTACATCCCTGTCTGGAGTAAAAATAAAACGGGGAAGGTGGCTCAACCATGGTTAACAAGGGACATTAAGGATAGTGTTAAAACCAAGGAAGAGGCATCTAAATTGGCCAGAAAAAGCAGCAAACCTGATGACTGGGAGAATTTTGTAATACAGCAGAGGAGGACAAAGGGTTTAATTAGGAGGGAGAAAATAGAGTATGAGAGGAAGCTTGCTGGGAAGATAAAAACTGACTGCCAAACTTTCTATAGATATGTGAAAAGAAAAAGATTATTGAAAACAAACGTAGGTCCCTTGCAGTCAGATTCAGGTGAATTTATAATGGGGAACAAAGAAATGGCGGACCAGTTAAACAAATATTTTGGTTCTGTCTTCACGAAGGAAGACAAAAATAACCTTCCAGAAATGCTAGGGGACCGAGGGTCTAGTGAAAAGGAGGAACTGAAGGAAATCCTTATTAGGCAGGAAATTGTGTTAGGGAAATTGATGGGATTGAAGGCCGATAAATCCCCTGGGCCTGATATTCTGCATCCCAGAGTACTTAAGAAAGTAGCCCTAGAAATAGTGGATGCATTGGTGATCATTTTCCAACTATCGACATTGGATCAGTTCCTATGGATTGGAGCGTAGCTAATGTAACAGCACTTTTTAAGAAAGGAGGGAGAGAGAAAATGGGTAATTATAGTCTGAGATTAGTAGTGGGGAAAATGTTGGAATCAATTATTAAAGATGAAATAACAGCACATTTGGAAAGCAGTGACGGGATCGGCCCAAGTCATCATAGATTTATGAAAAGGAAATCCTGCTTGACAAATCTAGAAGTTTTTGAGGATGTAACAAGTAGAGTGGACAAGGGAGAACCAGTGGGTGTGGTGTATTTGGACTTTCAAAAGGCTTTTGACTAGGTCCCACACAAGAGATTGGTGTGCAAAATTAAAGCACATGGTATGGGGGTAATGTTCTGACGTGGATAGAGAACTGGTTGGCAGACAGTAGCAGAGAGTCGCGATAAACGGGTCCTTTTCAGAATGGCAGCAGCGACTAGAGGGGTACCGCAGGGCTCAGTGCTGGGACCCCAGCTATTTACAATATACATTAATGATTTCGATGAGGGAATTGAGTGTAATATCTCCAAGTTTTCAGATGACACTAAGCTGGATGGCAGTGTGAGCTGTGAGGAGGATGCTAAAAGGCTGCAGGGTGACTTGGACAGGTTAGGTGAGTGGGCAAATGCATGGCAGATACAGTATAATGTGGATAAATGTAAGGTTATCCACTTTGGTGGCAAAAACACAAAAGCAGAATATTATCTGAATGGCGGCAGATTAGGAAAAGGGGACGTGCAGTGAGACCTGGGTGTCATGGTACATCAGTCATTGAAAGTTGGCATGCAGGTTCAGCAGGCGGTGAAGAAGGCAAATGGTATGTTGGCCTTCATAGCTAAGGGATTTGAGTATAGGAGCAGCGAGGTCTTACTGCAGTTGTACAGGGCCTTAGTGAGGCCTCACCTGGAATATTATGTTTAATTTTGGTCTCCTAATCTGAGGAAGGACGTTCTTGTTATTGAGGGAGTGCAGTGAAGGTTCACCAGACTGATTCCCGGAATGGCAGGACTGACATATGAGGTGACACTGGATCGACTGGGCCTGTATTCACTGGAGTTTAGAAGGATGAAACGAGATCTCACAGAAACATATAAAATTCTGACGGACTGGACAGGTTAGATGCAGGAAGAATGTTCCCGATGTTGGGGAAGTCCAGAACCAGGGGACATAGTCTAAGGATAATGGGTGAGCCATTTAGGACTGAGATGAGGAGAAACTTCTTCACTCAGAGAGTTGTTAACCTGTGGAATTCCCTGCCGCACAGATTTGTTGATGCCAGTTCATTGGACATATTCAAGGGGGAGTTAGATATGGCCCTTACGGCTAAAGGGATCAAGGGGTATGGAGAGAAAGCAGGAAATGGGTACTGAGGTGAATGATCAGCCATGATCTTATTGAATGGTGGTGCAGGCTCGAAGGGCTGAATGGCCTACTCCTGCACCTATTTTCTATGTTTCTATGTTTATATGAATATCTTCGTCCCTTGCCCGGGCTGCAGTACACTTGTGCACGGTACATCGCCACCAGCAGATCCTGCTCCTAATCTATCCTCTAAGTCATGGGCAGTGTCAGTATCTGAGCTGGTGGCTGTGAGTGTGAAGTCAAGTGACGGTGTTGTTTTCATCAACACTCTCTTCTTGGTCTTCCTCCACTGCCTGGACAGGTTGCAGTTCTTTGGTAGCTGAAAGGAAAAAAGGGACAAGGAATAGGATTGTCCTGAGGAGAGAGGAGAAAGTAAGAGGTGCCTGCTTACACCATCTGCAGCTTGGAAATCAGAAGAGATTGTGGGATGACGGAGGGAAGCAGGATGTGAGAAGGATGATTAAGTATGAGGATACCGTAATTTTCAATGGATTCAGCCCCACTGCTGGCCACACCCTCAGCATTTGCCCTATCCATGATGGCCAGCATCCTCTGTCATGTACGTATGCTTGGAGTTACTAGCCACCAGGTGATGCCACTGTCGGAGGTCATTGGGCTATACACACGTATGTGCGACCCAGGTATAAAAAGCAAGCCATCATGTAATGTAATCATTTTGAGCCCTAATAAAGCAGAGCCAGGTTTGCACCTGTGTTAGTTTACAGTGTTCAGTCTATCGAGTTATTACATACATAACATTTGGCAACGAGGTAACTTAAGAACCTTCACATGCAAAAATGAGCACAATTGGAATTCTGGAGAGATTCGTGGAGGGAGAGGACTGGGCAGATTTTGTAGCTCGCCTGGACCAGTACTTCGTAGCCAACAAAATTGAGGAACCCACGAATGCAGTTAGGCGCAGGTCGGTCCGAAAATCTATGGACTCATAAAGAATCTTCTCTCGCCTGCAAGTCCAACGGACGGGATTTTGAGTAATTGTGTGCTCTGGTACGTGTCCATCTCAAACCAGAAGAAGGCATCATCATATCACGATATTGATTCTACAAACACATTTGTTCTGAGGGCCAGAATGTGTCGGAATTCGTTGCCGACCGAAGACATCTAGCTGGACTGTGTAAGTTCGAAAACCCGTTGGGAGACATGCTGCAGGACTTCTTTGTAATCGGCATCAACCACGAGGTGATCCTGCATAAGCTACTGTCAGCGGAGACGCTGGATTTGAGCAAGGCTATCATGATTGCCCAGGCATGCATGACGACGGACAAAAACTTAGAGCTGATATCATCGATAAATTAGAACTCGGCAAGTACTGTAAACAAGATTGTATCGTCGTTTGGCAGAGCTGCATATGGCAGGGCCTACTCGACTGCGTATGCAAAACCTGTGTCTGCCCAAAGTCCGCCAATTGGAATGAATCCGATTTCACCATGTTGGCGTTGTGGGGGAAATCATCGGCTTCATGAGTGTTTTTTTAAACAGTACATTTGTAAAGGTTGTTCGAGACTGGGGCATCTCTCGCGCATGTGTCCGCAACTGAGCAAGCATGCTGCGACACACACGTGGAGGATGATGACCAGTAGAGCGTGGATCCGAATATGCAATCCGAGATACCAGAGGAGGAAGTATATGGACTGTATTCGTTCCTAACAAAGAGCCAACCGATAATGATTAACGTGAAACTTAACGGTGTGCCGGTACCAATGGAATTGGACACAGATGCGAGTCAATCAATAATAAGCCAGAGGACATTCGACAAGCTGTGGGATACTAAGGCTGTGAGGCCTAAGCTAAGTCCAGTCAATGCCAAGTTCCATACGTACACTAAAGAACTCATAACGGTGATTAGCAGTGCAGTAGTCAAGGTGTCGGATGATGATGCGGTTCATGATTTACTGTTATGGATTGTTCAAGGCAATGGTCCAATGCTGTTCAGCAGGAATTGGCTAGAAAAAATCAAATGGAATTGGAACGATATCAAAGCGATGTCGTCGGAGGAGGATACTCCATGTGCTCAAGTGCAGAGCAAGTTCCCCTCGCTCTTTGAAACAGGCATTGGCAATTTCACGGGAGCCAAGGTGCAGATCCATGTAGATTTGGATGCAAGACCCGTCCATCATAAAGCTCGGGCAGTTCCGTACATGACGAGGGAGAAGGTCAAAATCAAACTGGACAGACTCCAGCGTGAAGGGGTCATATCCCCGGTCGAATTTAACGAATGGATCAGCCCCATTGTTCCTGTGTTGAAGAGTGATGGCACTGTCAGGATTTGTGGAGACTACAAGGTTACGATCAACCGAGTTTCGAAACAGGATCAATACCCATTACTTAAGGTTGATGACCAGTTTGCAACGCTAGCCGGGATGAAGTCATTCACTAAACTGGATCTGACGTCGGCCTACATGACACAGGAGCTGGTTGAGACATCGAAGAAACTTACGTGCATCAACACTCATAAAGCACTGTTTATCTACAGGTGCCCTTTTGGAATTCGCTCGGCTGCAGCCATATTTTAGAGGAACATGGAGAGTCTACTGAAGTCCGACCTTAGAACCGTCGTGTTTCAAGATGACATCCTGGTCACAGGTCGTGACACTGCCAAACATCTGAACAACCTGGAAGACGTTCTACATCATCTGGACAAAGTGGGACTCAGACTGAAACGTTTGAAGTGCGTCTTCATGGCACCGGAAGTCGAATTCCTGGGGAGGAAAATTGCTGCTGACGGCATCAGGCCTAAGGATTCTAAAACCAAGGCCATCAAAAAGGCATGCAAGCCTCAGAATGTGATGGAGCTGCATTCGTTCCTTGGTCTACTCAACTAATTTGGTAATTTCCTGCCTAGATTGAGCACTTCATTAAAGCCACTGCTAAGAAAAGGCGACAACTGGGTTTGGGGTGCGTCTCAAGATAGAGCTTTTGAGAAAGCTACTAATCTGCTTTGCTCTAACAAGCTGCTGGTACATTATGATCCATGTAAGCGTCTAGTATTGGTCTGTGATGCTTCGTCATATGGAGTTGGTTGCGTGCTCCAACAAGCTAATGAGTCGGGTAAACTACAACCTGTTGCGTATGTTTCTAAAAGTTTGTCTAAGGCGGAAAGAGCCTACAACATGGTAGAAAAAGCATTAGCCTGTGTGTATGGGGTTAAAAAGATGCATCAGTACCTGTTCGGTCTTCGGTTTAAACTGGAAACAGATCACAAGCCATTCATTTCATTGTTTTCGGAAAGCAAAGGTATCAATACTAATGCATTGTCCTGCAACCAGAGGTGGGCGCTGACATTATCTGCCTATGATTATGTCATTTGCCATAGACCTGGCACCGAGAATTGTGCCGGTGCACTAAGCCGTCTGCCATTGCCCACACCAGAGGTGGAAACGCCACAACCTGCAGACCTACTGTTAGTTATGGATGCTTTTGAAAGTAAAGGAACCCCTGTCACGGCTCAACAAGTTAAGACCTGGACAAGCCAGGACCCGATATTATCGGTTGTGAAATGTTGTGTCTTTGGTGGTGATGAGACCAAACTTTACAACCGTCGCAAAGACGAACTATCCATTCAGTCAGATTGTTTAGTGTGGAGTAATCGTGTTGTTATGCCTAAGAAAGGAAGAGAGAAATTTGTACATGATCTACATAGCACTCATCCCGGTATTGTCATGATGAAAGACATTGCCAGGTTTCATGTATGGTGGTCTGGAATTGACTCTGATCTGGAATCATGTGTGCATCAGTGCAACACTTGCATGCAGCTAAGTAAAGCACCAGCATAATTGCCACTGAGTCTGTGGTTGTGGCCATCTAAATCATGGTCCAGGATCCACATCGACTTTGCAGATCCCTTCCTGGGAAAGATGTTTTTAGTTGTGGTGGATGCATATTCCAAGTAGATAGAGCGTATAATCATGTCATCCAGTACATTCACAGCTACCATTGGGAGTCTTCATGTCATGTTTGTCACTCGTGATCTGCCCGACATCATTGTAAGCGGCAATGGATCTTGCTTCACTAGTCTGGAGTTTCAAGAGTTCATGAAACTCAATGGTATCAAACATGTGAGGTCAGGACCATTCAACCCGCATCTAATGGTCAAGCAGAGCGTGCTGTCCAAACCATCAAGCAGAGTATGAAACATGTAACTCAAGGCTCACTGCAGACTTGCTTGTCATGCATATTGCTTAGTTACAGGACAAGACCCCATATGCTTATCGGGGTCCCCCATGCTGAACTATTGATGAAGAGAGGTCTCAAGACCATGCTCTCTCTTGTCCACCCTGACTTGAATGGTCAAGTTGAATACAGACATCAAAGTCTGCAGTGGTATCATGATCGTGCTGCTGTGTCATGTGACGTTTCTGTTAACAATGCTGTGTATGTACTAAATTATGGTCAAGGTCCCAAGTGGATCGCCGGTACTGCTACGGCCAAGGAGGGTAACAGAGTGTTTATTGTCAAGCTCAAGAATGGGCAAACATGCAGGAAACATGTTGATCAGATAAAGCTACGGCACACGAATGAACCGAAACAGTCTGAGGAAGACACAATCAACCTAACCTAACCCGTGACCAACCAACCTAAACTCAGTCATCAGAGGACTCCGTTGTCATCAATGAACCTGGACTTTCAATCCCTGACATGGTCATTGCCACTCCCATCAGGTCAGCTACCCAGCTCCCAGTCATAACAGACTCAGAATGCTCGCCCAAGGCTGGAGTTGAACTGAGATGATCAACTCAGTAGCGGAAAGCCCTAGAGAGTCTCAATTTGTAAGAAGACTGTTATTATTATCTTAAAAGGGGATATTGTCATGTATGTATGCTTGGAGTTACATACCAAGCCACCAGGTGGCACCACTGTCGGGGGTCATTAGGCTGTACGCACGTGTGTGTGTGGTCCAGGTATAAAAGGCAAGCCATCATGTAATGTAATCACTTTGGGCCCTAATAAAGCAGAGCCAGGTTTGTACCTGTGTTAGTTTACAGTATTTAGTCTATCGAGTTATTACATACATAACACCGTCTCCTCCATGGGAGTTAGCACATGCAGGCGCACCTCTCCTCCTCCGCTTAGTTCTTGCTGCCTCAGCTTGACTGACACTTTATCCTGCAAGGGCAAGGGAAGGTTTTTTTTATTCGTTCGTGGGGCATGGGCATAGCTGCCGCGGCCAGCATTTATTGCCCACCACTGTGTCAGTGAGTGTCGTGTAATATATTTGGGTGATGTGGCTTTCATGGTGGAATAGTTGGCAGTGTGTGCAAGCTGTGGGATGTGAGACTTACATGTGTTGTGTTGAGTGTGTGAGGATGAGGTGAAGCAGATGAATCTTAGGTATGCGTTCTAATTGATAGAGATTGTTGGTAGACATGTGATGGGGGTGTGGTGAATTGAGCAGTGGCTGAGGCTAGTGGTGCAGTTGGCAGGATATGACATTTGAAGATGCATTCGCTAACCTTGACCACTCATGTCAGGTCATTAAACTTCTTGCGGCACTGCATCCAGGTCCTCGGGGCTAAATTCCTGGCATTTACCTCCACGGCTATCTGTTCCCATTGCCTTCTCATCATGTGGCTAGAGGGCCTCCTGCACTGCTGCAGATACAGGACATCTCTCTTCCTTTTGACCTCCTCCACCAAGACCTCCAGTGCACCGTTGGAAATACTTGGTTCATGCTCTCTCCCATGGTCAGCCATTGTTGTTTGTTGCATAGCACAATTCCAATTTTTCAATTCAGTCACGGGATCCAAGTGTCGCTGGCAAGGTCAGTATTTATTGCCCTTGAGAAGGTGGTGTGAGCTGCCTTCTTGAACCGCTGCAGTCTGTGTGGTGAAGGTGCTCCCACAGTGCTGTTAGGGAGGGTGTTCCAGCATTTTGACCAGCGACGATGAAGGAACGGCCGATATATTTCCAAGTCAGGATGGTGTGGGACTTGGAGGTGTTGATATTCCCGTGTCTGCTGCACTTGTCCTTCTAGGTGGCAGCGGTCGCTGGTTTGGGAGGTGCTGAGAAAGAAGCCTTGGCAAGTTGCTGCAGTGCAGATGGTACACACTGCAGCCATGGTGCGCCGGTGGTGGAGGGAGTGAATGTTTAAGGTGGTGAATGGGGTGCCAATCAAGCGGATTACTTTGTCCTGGATGGTGTCGAGCTTCTAGAGTGTTGAACGGATATGCTGGACAACTGGTTTAGCCATTCACCGTCAGATCTGGCTGGACCGCATATCGGGTCATGCTCTCATCTGCTAAAACTGCTCACTATTCTCGGATCATTCTGGAATGCAAGGATATCCCCTGCTTCTTATCTCGACTGTATAGTATATGCAAGCACTCTAATAATGACTCCACGAGGTGTCGTGACCTTAGTCCGTTTATTGCAGCTCCTTGAGTGAGGACACAATGAGGTGAGCTCCCTTTTATACTTGGTACCTGCAGTGTGTAGATGACCCTTAGGTCTCCACCAGTAGCACCCTCTGGTGGTACAGGTATGGTTTATATAGTGTGAAGATAGATTCAGTGGTCTTGTGTTACAGTACATACATTATACATACATAACAACACTCCCCCCTAAGTCTTATGCCATAGGCTTTTGCACTGTATGCTCTGGCCCTAGAGTGCCCAAAGCCCTTGCACTTTGTCTTTGCTTGGGAATGGCTCTCTCCATGTGGACCCCCAAGTTCTTATTGCCACGACATTGGGAAGTGGTCGGTAGTGGACGGTTCGAGGTTGTGGTGAGGGTTGTGTGGGTCCTGGGTGTGATCCATGTGTCCATGGCTACATACATCCATTTCTCCCCTCCACCCCCTCCCACCATACATAGACCATGTATGTGGCTCAACACCTGAATTGGCATACATGTACAGAGAATAAAGATTTGGATTGGTTATGTCACTGTTTCAGAGTACAGCAGTCTTGGAGCAAGTACATTTTACGGGTAGGGTACATACGTGATATTGCGGTCTGACCCTTGAGTTATGGGTGCAGATGGGTGAGGATGTTTAGTGGAGTGTATGGCCTTCCTGTCCTCCTTTGAGGGCTGCAGGTCTCCCTGCTGCCCTTCAGCGGTGGTGGAAGTCTGGTCATCCCAGGACCCACCGGGAGGGCTGGAAGGTGCTGGCTTCTTGCTCCCGTTGCTGGCCCTGGTGGCCAGGGGGGTAGGGCCGATCTGGGACAGGGTGCCAGTGGTGGTGCCTGTGCCGCCAATTGATCGCTGGCCCTGCATTGGGTATGCTCCCACTGTGTGTGTGGCCACCCTGCCTGGGGCATCACATTGGTCCCGGAGGCGCAGGCTACATGATTGGGTAGCCTGCTGGACCTGGGTGATTCCCACGGATGGTTACCTTTGGCTTTGTCGGCGTGCATGTAGAACCCATATCTCATAAATCATATCTCATTTCATCATTAGCATTCATGATACATTGGCTCCAACCGCAATCAGCCGACTTTACATTGTTATTTGTCTTTACACTTTCGCATTTGTCAATTACATCACTTTCCTGTGTATTATCAGCATCTCTGTGCGAGGTTACATTTAGATACCTGCCTTTGTTAGTTACATTTTTTTCATTGGTGTTACCAGCATCACTGTTCAACAGTATATTTGTATACTTGCATTCGTTAACTACATCTTTATCATTAGTGTCACCGGCATCGCTGTACAAAGAGGGTACTGTCCCTTTAATAGTTCTGGGTTGCCGGTCTCCTTTAAAAGGGCCTTGCAATCTTTACCCCAATCCGGTTTGCTGCTCGGCAACACGTGTTGCTCCCTCAACGCTGCCCCTCGTGATCTGGTCGTGGCCATCTTGATTTCAGGTGTTTCACCTCGTGGTGCAGGAACCATCTTCTTTCTCTCCACGAGGTAGGCTGCGGTGATCCTTTTCTCCCCAGATTCTGCCACGGAGGCCGGGAATCTGCCTTCTGCGTCGATCTTCTTCCCTTGGAGTCCTGCCAATGGAGCCCGGAAGTGAGGTCTGGTGTTCAGGTTGGATTACCGCGCCATTGAGTTGTGCAGTCTGTATTGTCACCACAAAGTTGAGTCGGATGGTAGGATTTCCAGGTGCTGTGATGGATCCAAGTTTGGGGCCATATAGGACGTCGATCGCCGGGGCCTGGAGGCTTTCCCAGCTCCAATAGATTTGGATTTGCTTCATCCATCTTCTTCCCAGCAGCGTTGGACCATCACCAGCAACGATCCATAGGGGTAGCTTGTGCATCGTGCCGTCATGGGACACCTGGACACCCACGCTGCCAACGACTGGGATGGTGTCTTTAGTGTAAGTGAGCAGCTTCGCCTGGATTGGGAGCGTTTTGGGTCGTTTGGCGGGATTGTCCCAGAGTTTCTCGAAGGCCGTCTGATTCATCAGCGATTGACTCGCCCCTGTGTCGACCTCCATCGAGACTGGAACACCGTTGATTTCTACTTCCATTTTCCACGGGGAACTCTCAGTGAAGCAGGTATATACTCCATACACCTCTTCCAGGGCTGAGCTGTTTCATAGATCTCTCTTCACCTTCATCAGCGCTGGAGCCCGGATGATCGGCCAACTCTTCAGCGACTCGGTGAGTAAACTTTCTTCTACACATTCTCTGGAGATGACCTTTAGTGTTAAAGCCTTTGCAAGTATAGTCTTTGTATCGGCACTGGAGCGCCCTGTGGTTTCCTCCACAGCGCCAGCACGGGACTGGCGGGTTGGCCCCATGTGGCGGATTCAGGGTTGTGGGACTCGGGGTAGCAGCCTTGCCTCTGAAAGGCACCATTTGGTTCACTGTACTTGTCGGGTTAGAGTCCTGGAAGTGGCGAGTTACGTCGCCGAGCTAAGACGCCTTGCAGGACATTGCGAATTTGAAGGACATTTGGAGCACATGCTCACAGACTTTTTTGTACTTGGCATTGGCACGAAATGATATTTCGCAAACTTTTGACTGTAGAGACCCCAACCTTGAGTAAGGCCATAGCGATAGCCCAAGCGTTCATTGCCACCAGTGACAATACTAAGCAAATCTCTCAGCACACGAGTGCTGCTACAAGTACTGTGAACAAAGTGATGTTGTTTTCAAATCGCAATGTACAGGGCAGGCCCCACTTGTCTGCAGCTGCACGTCCGCAGATGTCTCAGAGTCCACCATCAAAGGTAATGAATGTAAGGCCATTAACACCTTGTTGGCACTGCAGGGGTGATCATCGTTTCCATTCATGCCGCTTCAAAGGATACGTTTGCAAGGGCTATGGAACAATGGGACACCTCTAATGAGCTGCTAATCCTGTTAATCCTGCAAAGCACAATGTTGCAGAGGAAGACAAATCCACGGCAGATCACGACGAACCAGAGCTTCAGGCCGAGGAGGCAGAGATATATGGGGTGCACACATTTACCACTAAGTGTCCCCCGATAATACTTAAGGTTGAACGAAATGGACTCCCCGAATCAATGGAGTTGGACACGGTACGAGCCAGTCCATTATTAGCAAAAAGACTTTGAAAAAATTGTGGTGCAGCAAGGCCTCAAGGCCTGTCTTGATTCAAATTCACACAAAACTGAGAACTTACACAAAGGAACTGATTCCCGTAATTGGCAGTGCTACTGTAAAAGTCTCCTACAATGGAGCGATGCACAAGCTACCACTCTGGGTGGTACTGGGCGATGGTCCTACGCTGCTCGGCAGGAGCTGGCTGGGAAAGATACGCTGGAAGTGGGACGACGTCCGAGCGCTCTCGTCCGCTGACGACACTTCGTGTGCCCAGGTCTTAAACAAGTTCCCTTCGCTGTTCGAATCAGGCATCGGGAAGTTCCAAGGAGCAAAAGTGCAGATCCACCTAATTCCGGGGGCACGACCCATCCATCACAAAGTGAGCGCAGTACCGTACATGATGAGAGAAAGGGTAGAGATCAAGCTAGACTGGCTACAACGATAGGACATCATTTCGACGATCAAATTCAACAAGTGGGCCAGTCGATCGTTCCTGTCCTCAAGGGAGATGACACCATCAAAATCTGTGGTGATTATAAAGTAACTATCAATTGTTTCTCCCTGCAGGACCAATACCCACTACCAAAGGCTGACAACCTTTTTGCTATGCTGGTGGGAGGGAAGAAACATGGAAATGTAGAAACATAGAAAATAGGGGCAGGAGTAGGCCATTCAGCCCTTCAAGCCTGCACCACCATTCAATAAGATCATGGCTGATCATTCACCTCAGTACCCCTTTCCTGCTTTCTCTCCATACCCCTTGATCCCTTTAGCTGTAAGTGCCATATCTAACTCCCTCTTGAATACATCCAATGAACTGGCATCAACAACTCTCTGCGGTAGAGAATTCCACAGGTTAACAACTCTCTGAGTGAAGAAGTTTCTCCTCATCTCGGTCCTAAATGGCTTACCCCTTAAAGAAAGTAAAGATAGATTACGAAGGTAAACTTGCGCAAAACATAAAAACAGATAGTAAAAGCTTTTACAGATATATAAAACGGAAAAGAGTGACTAAAATAAATGTTGGTCTCTTAGAAGATGAAAGGGGGGATTTAATAATGGGAAATGTGGAAATGGCTGAGACCTTAAACAATTATTTTGCTATACCTGCATGCCAATTTTCAATTACTGATGTACCATGACACCCAAGTCTCGCTGCACCTCCCCTTTCCTAATCTGTTGCCATTCAGATAATGTTCTGCCTTTCTGTTTTTGCCACCAAAGTGGATAACCTCACATTTATCCACATTCTACTGCATCTGCCATGCATTTGCCCACTCACCTAACCTGTCCAAGTCACACTGCAGCCTCTTAGCATCCTCCTCAAAGTTCATATCACCACCCAGCTTAGTGTCATCTGCAAACTTGGAGATATTACACTCAATTCCTTCATCTAAATCGTTGATGTTTTTTGTAAATAGCTGGGGTCCCAGCACTGAGCCCCGCGGCACCCCACTGAGCCCTGCGGCACCAATCCCTTGTGTGGGATCTTGTCAAATGCCTTTTGAAAGTCAAAATACACCCCGTCCACTGATTCTCCCTTATCCAGTCTACTAGTTGCATCCTCAAAAAACTCTAGAAGATTTGTCAAGGATGATTTCCCTTTCATAAATCCATGCTGACTTGGACCGATCCTGTCACTGCTTTCCAAATGCGCTGCTATTTCATCTTTAATAATTGACGTTCACGAAGCTGGACTTGACCTCGGCCTACATGACGCAGGAGCTGGAGGAATCATCGAAGGCCCTCACCTGCATCAACATGCACAAAGGTCTCTTCATTTATAACAGATGCCCATTTGGAATTCGATCAGTGGCAGCGATATTCCAGAGAAACATGGAAAGGTTTCTGAAGTCGGTCCCGCGCACGGTGGTCTTCCAGGACGACATCTTGGTTACAGGTCAGGACACAAGCGAGCATCTGCAGCACCTGGAGGTTTTTAGTCGACTCAACCGCATGGGGCTCAGTTTAAAATGTTCGAAGTGCGGTTTCCTCGTGCCTGAAGTGGAGTTCCTGAGAAGAATCGCAGCGGACGGCATCAGGCCCATCGATTCGAAGACGGAGGCAATCGAGAACGCAACGAGGCTACAGAAAGTGACGGAGCTGTGGTCGTTCCTAGGACTGCTGAGCTATTTTGGTAACTTCTTACCGGTTGTCAGCACAGTTAGAACCAATGCACGTAAAGGAGATGAACGGGTATGGGGCAAAAGCCAAGAAAATGCCTTTGTAAAAGCTAGAAAATTGTTATGCTCAAACAAATTGCTTGTGTTGTATGATCCATATAAGCGTTTGGTACTAGCATGTGATACGTCGTCGTATGGCATCGGGTGTGTATTGCAACAAGCTAATGATTTTGGGAAATTGCAACCGGTTGCTTATGCATCCAAGGCTGAGAGAGCCTACAGCATGATTGAAAAAGAAGTGTTAGTGTGTATTTATGGGATAAAGAAAATGCATCAATACCTGTTTGGGCTAAAATTTGAATTGGAAAATGACCATAAGTCACTTATATCCCTGTTTTCCGAGAGTAAGGGGATAAATACTAATGCATCGGCCCGCATCCAGAGATGAGCGCTCACGTTGTCCGCATATAACTACACCATCTGCCACAGGCCACAGAAAACTGCGCTGATGCTCTCAGTAGGCTGCCATTGCCGACCGCGGGGGTGGAAATGGCGCAGCCCGCAGATTTACATAGACATAGAAACATAGAAAATAGGTGCAGGAGTAGGCCATTCGCCCCTTCTAGCCTGCACCGCCATTCAATGAGTTCATGGCTGAACATGCAACTGCAGTACCCCATTCCTGCTTTCTCACCATACCCCTTGATTCCCCTTGTAGTAAGGACTCCATCTAACTCCTTTTTGAATATATTTAGTGAATTGGCCTCAACAACTTTCTGTGGTAGAGAATTCCACAGGTTCACCACTCTCTGGGTGAAGAAATTCCTCCTCATCTCGGTCCTAAATGGCTTCCCCCTTATCCTTAGACTGTGTCCCCTGGTTCTTCCCCAACATTGGGAACATTCTTCCTGCATCTAACCTGTCTAACCCCGTCAGAATTTTAAACGTTTCTATGAGGTCCCCTCTCATTCTTCTGAACTCCAGTGAATACAAGCCCAGTTGATCCAGTCTTTCTTGATAGGTCAGTCCCGCCATCCCGGGAATCAGTCTGGTGAACCTTCGCTGCACTCCCTCAATAGCAAGAATGTCCTTCCTCAGGTTAGGAGACCAAAACTGTACACAATACTCCAGGTGTGGCCTCACCAAGGCCCTGTACAATTGTAGCAACACCTCCCTGCCCCTGTACTCAAATCCCCTCGCTACGAAGGCCAACATGCCATTTGCTTTCTTAACCGCCTGCTGTACCCTGCATGCCAACCTTCAATGACTGATGTACCATGACACCCAGGTCTCTTTGCACCTCCCCTTTTCCTAATCTGTCACCATTCAGATAATAGTCTGTCTCTCTGTTTTTACCACCAAAGTGGATAACCTTACATTTATCCACATTATACTTCATCTGCCATGCATTTGCCCACTCACCTAACCTATCCAAGTCGCTCTGCAGCCTCATAGAATCCTCTTTGCAGCTCACACTGCCACCCAACTTAGTGTCATCCGCAAATTTGGAGATACTACATTTAATCCCCTCATCTAAATCATTAATGTATAGTGTAAACAGCTGGGGCCCCAGCACAGAACCTTGCGGTACCCCACTAGTCACTGCCTGCCATTCTGAAAAGTCCCCATTTACTCCTACTCTTTGCTTCCTGTCTGACAAACAGTTCTCAATCCATGTCAGCACACTACCCCCAATCCCATGTGCTTTAACTTTGCACATTAATCTCTTGTGTGGGACCTTGTCGAAAGCCTTCTGAAAGTCCAAATATACCACATCAACTGGTTCTCCCTTGTCCACTCTACTGGAAACATCCTCAAAAAATTCCAGAAGATTTGTCAAGCATGATTTCCCTTTCACAAATCCATGCTGACTTGGACCTATCATATTACCTCTTTCCAAATGCACTGCTATGACATCCTTAATAATTGATTCCATCATTTTACCCACTACCGATGTCAGGCTGACCGGTCTATAATTCCCTGTTTTCTCTCTCCCTCCTTTTTTAAAAAGTGGGGTTACATTGGCTACCCTCCACTCCATAGGAACTGATCCAGAGTCAATGGAATGTTGGAAAATGACTGTCAATGCATCCACTATTTCCAAGGCCACCTCCTTAAGTACTCTGGGATGCAGTCCATCAGGCCCTGGGGATTTATCGGCCTTCAATCCCATCAATTTCCCCAACACAATTTCCCGACTAATAAGGATTTCCCTCAGTTCCTCCTCCTTACTAGACCCTCCGACCCCTTTTATATCCGGAAGGTTGTTTGTGTCCTCCTCAGTGAATACCGAACCAAAGTACTTGTTCAATTGGTCCGCCATTTCTTTGTTCCCCGTTATGACTTCTCCTGATTCTGACTGCAGGGGACCTACGTTTGTCTTTACTAACCTTTTTCTCTTTACATATGTATAGAAACTTTTGCAATCCGTCTTAATGTTCCCTGCAAGCTTCTTCTCGTACTCCATTTTCATGGCTATGGAAGCATTTGAGAGTAAGGAATCACCTGTTACAGCCCAACAGATTAGAACCTGGACGACTCAGGACCTCTTACTGTCCTTAGTTAAAAGCAGTGTCCCAGTAGAAATGCAGGAAGAGATAAAGCCATTCCAGCGGCGCAAAGATGAAATGTCTTTACAGGCAGACTGATTTCTGTGGGGAAATTAGGTAGTGGTTCCCAAGAAGGGCAGAGACACCTTCATCAGTGACCTCCACAGTACTCACCCAGGCATCGTAATGATGAAAGCGATAGCCAGATCCCACGTGTGGTGGTCTAGTATCGATGCGGACTTAAGAGTCCTGCGTGCACAGATGTAACACATGCTCGCAGTTAAGTGCCACTAAGTTTATGGTCTTGGCCCTCCAAACCGTGGTTGAGGGTCCATGTCGACTATGCAGGCCCGTTCTTGGGTAAAATGTTCCTCGTGGTTGTACACGCGTACTGCAAGTGGATTGAATGTGAGATAATGTCGGCAAGCATGTCCGCTGCCACCACTGAAAGCCTGCGGGCCATGTTTGTCACGCACGCTTTACCCGATGTCCTTGTGAGCGACAACGCGCCATGTTTTACCAGTGCTGAGTTCAAGGAATTCATGACCTGCAATGGGATCAAATGTCACATCTGCCCTGTTCAAACCAGCATTCAATGGTCAGGCAGAGAGAGCAGTGAAAACCATGAAGCAGGGCTTGAAGAGGGTAACTGAAGGCTCACTGCAGACTCGCCTATCCCGAGTCCTGCTTAGTTACCGCACGAGACCCCACTCGCTCAATGGGATTCCACCTGCTGAACTGCTCATGAAAAGGGCACTTAAGACAAGGGTCTCGTTAGTTCACTTTGATCTACATGAACAGGTAGAGAGCAGGCGGCTTCAACAAAGTACATATCATGATAGCGCAAATGTGTCACATGAAATTGAAATCAATGATCCTGTATTTGTATTGAATTATGGACAAGGTCCCCCAAGTGGCTTCCCGGCACTGCTATGGCCAAAGAGGGGAGCAGGGTGCTTCGGGTTAAACTCTCAAATGGACTCATTCACCGGAAACGCTTGGACCAAATCAAACTCAGATTCACGGACTATCCTGAGCAACAAACTTTGGACCCTACCTTCTTTGACACCCCAACATACACACCAGTGGCAACCGACACCGCGATTGGCCACGAAGCAGAACCCACCATCTGCAACAGCTCAGCACGACTTACCACACCAGGCAGCCCAGCAAGGCCAGTTGCACAGCAGCCCAGCGAAGGTCCAACAGACGGTTCACCAATACCAATATCTGCACCGAGACGATCAACCAGGGAAAGAAGGGCAGAAGGGCCCCAGATCGTCTCACCTTGTAAATAGTTACACTGTTGACTTTGGGGTGGGGGGGGGGGGGGGTGGGGGGAAGTGTTGTTATAAATGTAAACTTGTGTTTACCTTGTACAGCCACCAGAGGGCTCATCCCCTGGAGTCCCAAGGGATCCCATAATCCCTTGGGAGCACAGGTACTTAAGGAGGCCTCACAGGCTGGAGAGGCACTCTGGAGACCTGCAATAAAAGACTATGGTCACACTTTACATTGAGCTCACAGTGTTCAGTCAGACTCTTTCTTCATACATAACAATGATGATGATGATATTCATGTCTTGGGAGGGGGCCTCTCGGGCCATTGTTCCCAAGGACAGGCTGTTACCATATGAATGCAACCTTTTTTCCACTGCTTCCCCCAAGCTGTCTGTCCAGTTTTTAATCAGGGTATATCTAAAAATCCATGTGGTCTGCGCATACTGCTACACCTGTACCCTCAAACTGGCAGGAGGACCTCACCGCAAGTCGGCCGGATTATGTGGGAGGAGGTGGCACACCACGTCACGGCCAGCACTGTGGTCCTCAGGACCCACACAGGGTGCAGGATGAAGTTTAACGAGCTCACATGCACGGTCAGGGTGAGTGAATGTTTCACCAAATGCTACCTATCACCATCTGTACCACAATCTGTACACACTGCCCCAAGCACCACATCCCCCACACTCACCCAACAATCTTCGCCCAGCAACACTCACACTTACATCTCACACCTTGCACACAATGACAGCTATTCAACTATGGCAGGCACAGGGATCATTCGAAGTTATTCGACAGACGCGCTTATTTGTACTGCAAAAATGGCCAACAGGCTCCATTATTTCTTGGAGGATAAGCCACACCCTGAAGTTTCACAGGAATGTGTTGCTGGAACTGCCCATCCCAAGGTCTCATTGACTTTGCAAATTGTAACTCGATCCACTCTGACTTCCTGAAGTGACAGAGGACAGAGTTCCCCAGAAGATAGCAAGGGCCAGCCAAAGTGCCTTACCCCAGTCCAAGTATATCCCCCCCCCCCCCCCCCCCCCGCACCCTAGATGGGGCATTGTGTACGGATTGTTAACAGGTTTATGGGTATGGAATGTGTAAAGTCCTTACTCTACAGCATGAAACCACGAGGCACATTCTGGGGACATCCTGTGACCTCAACTCTTTATTCACAGCACTCCACAAGTGATGACCCTGCGTGGGACCTCCCTTTATATACCTGGGAGATCAGGTAAGGAGTATCTCCCACAAGTTCACCCCTTGTGGTCAGGGTGTGCGTCTAGGTTGTGTGTATACAGTAATACAGTGGTGTTACATTGTGCTTACATACATGACAAAGTAAATAGTGACAGTGTCGTGACTTCTGGATATCATCCACTCCAACGATGTCCCTTGTAGGGGGTAGGAAGAACATGATCTGTCTTTACTAAATTCCCTCTCTCCCTCCCCCCCAGCCTCTCTATCCCTCCCCCCAGCTTTTTTCTCTCTTCCCAGCCTCTCTCACTCCCCCCCCCCCCCCAGCCTCTCTCCCTCCCCCACCCCCCAGCCTCTCTCTCTCTCTCTCCCTCCCCCAGCCTTTTTCTCTCTTCCCAGCCTCTCTCTCTCTCCCCCCCCCCAGCCTCTCTCTCTCCCCCCCCCCCCAGCCTCTCCCTCCCACACCCCCCCCAGCCTCTCTCGCAGCTCAGCGGGAGACCCGGTCGGCCTAGCGAGTCCTCGAGGGGCGGGGCGGGGGAGTCGGAGAGTCGAAGTCGGTGAGTCCTCGGGGCGGGCCCAGTGAGCCGGTGAGGGAATCAGTGGAGTTTCCGATCTCAGGTCCTGCTTCTCGGCACCACATGTACAGAATGATTCGGGCCCGGGAGGGGGAGGTGGGCGGAGCTTGGCAGGAGGCGGAGCCTGTCGCCTGTCGGTCAAAAAAGTGCAGGGGGGCGGGGCTGGACGGACGCCTGTCTGTCAAAGAAAAGTGCAGTACAAATAGTTAGTCCCTTTATTAGAATTCATATGAGATGTTTACAGATAAATTTATTAATGGTGTTTGGAATATTTTGTGGTCTCTCACATTTCACCTTTGTTCCCAGGAGGATGCTGTGATATGGCGTGAGACAGAAATGATACGATGGGGATGTGGTGAGCATCGGGGATCTGGGGTTTCATTCATTCGAATCGCAGTCTGATGTGCCAGCCATGGGCAGCCTGACTGGAAGGCCAATTGTCTCACAGCCTCCTCTCTCCCTCTTGTTCTCCCACCTCCTCGTCTTCCTCAACCTCCTCATCCTCGTCCTCCACATCCTCCTCGTCCTCCTGTTCCTCCTCATCCTCCTCGTCCTCCTGTTCCTCCTCATCCTCCTCGTCCTCCTGTTCCTCCTCATCCCCCTCCTTTTCCTCCTCCTCATCCTCCTCCTCCTTCTCATCCTCATCCTCCTCCTCATCTGCCTCACCCTCTTGATCCTCCTCTTCCTCATCCACCCCATCCTCATCCTCCTCTTCCTCCTCATCGTCCTGTTCCTCCTCTTCCTGTTCCTCCTCCTCCTCGGCCTCCTCATCCTCCTCCTCATCCCCCTCTCCCTCGTCCTCCTCCTGAGGTGGTCCCACAATCCCTGCTGGCAAGGACTGCGCCCTCATTATGGCCAAGTTGTGGAGTGTGCAACAGACCACCAGGAGATGGGACTCCCGCTCTGGGGAGTACTGAAGGGCTCCCCCCGAATGGTGAAGGCAGCAGAACCATTGCTTCAATAAGCCGGTGGTCTGCTCGATGATGTTCCTAGTGGCTCTCATTATATGAGTGCTGGGCATGAGTGTTGGGATTGCGGTGGGGAGTTATGAGCCAGGTGGAGAGCGGATAACCCTTGCCTCCAAGCAGCCACCCCTGAGCTCCATCATGGCACGCTCCCTGGCGATTCAGGTTACCGGCAGCGCTACCGGCACCACCAATATGGCATGTGGTGCTGGAACCAGCATCAGCTGTTGTTACAGCTGTCAATGGCATTTTAGTGCCATCTTGTGGTGCTAACATGTGGCGCAAACCACGTGAATTTCTAGCCCAAAGTCTTTTCTTTTTCCCAGGGAATCAGAATATCCTCCCAACTGTAATATTTGACCAGCACTTGGCTATTACCTGTAACAGACAAACAGAGCTCCAATCTTTTCTTTGATTGCCAGATGTGAACTGGGGAGCCAGCAGTATACCTCAGGTCTGCTGGCCTCAACTTGCTCAAAATGAAAAGAAAGAAATACTTGAATTTGTATAGCACCTTTCACAACCTCAGGATGTCCCAAAGCACTTTACAGCCAATAAAGTATAGTCACAGTTACAATGTGGCAGCCAACTGCACACAACAAGTTCCCACAAACAGCAATGTGATCACCAGATAATCTGTTTTTGTTAGTTGAGGGATAAATATTGGCCAGGACACCAGAGATAACTCCCCTGCTCTTCTTCGCAATACTGCCAGTATGTCTACTTGAGAGGGCAGACAGGGCCTCGGTTTAACATCTCATCCAAAATAACAGCACAACACTCAAGATTTTTATGTAAGTCTCTGGAGTGGGACTTGAACCCACAACCTTCTGACACAAAAGCAAGAGCACTACCCACTGAGCCATAACTACCTTTGGAAATAGACAGTGCTACTTGTAATATAACGACACCCTGCAACAAATGAAGAGAAAGGAGTAGGTGTCATAAGTCAACCCCCCTCATCTCTGGAATCAACCTCGTGAACCTTCTCTGAACAGCCACCAATGTAAGTATATCCTCCCTTAAATACGGAGACCAAAACCGTACGCAGATTAAAATCTGACTGGGTTCAAGATTTTGTTTTCAAATTTCAAGGTTCAATAGAATCATAAAATAGAATTTTACAGCACCGAAGGAGGCCATTAAGCCCATCGTGCCTGTGTCGGCTCTTTGAAAGAGCTGTCTAATTTAGTCCCACACCTCAGCTTTTTCCCCCATAACCCTGACAATTGTTCCTCTTCAAGTACATGTCTGAAATACTCCGCAAAACATCTAAAATTAAATAAATATGATAAATGACACTTACTTTGTCAGTGTGTCTTATGAAGATAGGTTGAGTAGGTTGGGCCTATACGCATTGGAGTTCAGAAGACTGAGAGGTGATCTTATCGAAACATGTAAGATAATGAGGGGGCTCGACAAGGTGGATGCAGAGAGGATGTTTCCACTGATAGGGGAAACTAAAACTAGTGGACATAGTCTCAGAATAAGGGGCCGCCCATTTAAAACTGAGATGAGGAGGAATTTATTCTCTCAGAGGGTTGTGAGTCTGTGGAATTCTCTGCCGCAGAGAGCTGTGGAGGCTGGGACATTGAATATATTTAAGGCAGAGATAGATAGAGTTTTGAGCGATAAGGAAGTAAAGGGTTATGGGGAGCGGGCGGGGAAGTGGAGCTGAGTTCATGGTCAGATCAGCCATGATCTTATTGAATGACGGAGCAGGCTCGAGGGGCCAAATGGCCTGCTCCTATTTCTTATGTTCTTATGTTCTTATAATCATTTAAACCTGTGCTTCTGTTATTTTAGTTTTGCCTTTACGAGACTTCCCATGTTGTTGTACAGCTGTCATGTTACAAAACATTTCGCAAGCCAAGAGGGCGGCTTGACCAGAATCTTCTCCTAGGCCTCCGCCAATATTGCTCTGGAACTGGCTTCGATAAGACCCACAAGTGACACGCCATCTGACTTTCCCTGTCTCCCTGTGGTGGAATAGAGTCCTTCGCCCCTTGCTCCCATCCCCAACCTCCAGCCTCACCCGGCTGAGGGCACTAAGATGTTCCCTAGCATGCCATGCCACACAGCACTGGACATGCCAACACTGTGTCCACATGCCTGGATTGACCTTATGCCGAGTGTTCATTGAGTTTCCAGTAATGTCAACCTCAGCCTCACTGTGGAGAACTTGTGACCGCGCTGCCTTTGCCCATATGTTTGTGCGTCGCTGTCTTTTGTATTTTCAAATAGATTGTGCATTATGTAAATGCCTGGCATGAAAACAGATCCTTCCATGCTCCATTAAAAATACTGTCTTTGGCAGCACTCGTTTGTTTTTCTCATATAGTTGATTAAAATTGAGATTGAAAACCAGATATCATGTACCAACAAAAGGAGCAATTTTATGCAGCTGAAATTGCCCTCCCCCTACCCCCTCCCCCCTCCCCCCTCCCCCACCCTGCCGGAAACGCGGCGCACCTACTGTGTTTGAGCGGTGGATGTGGTGGCCTCTTGCACGAAATTCCGCTCTTTGGCTTTTTTTTCCGAGCCGAGCGGACCGGATGATGGTCATAATGGGGGCGGAAATGAGGCGGTGAGCGGAAGTTCGCACACTAGAGGGGCGGAAGTGGGGGCGGGCGGAGTGTCCGCCGCCATCACTCATGCGTGTGCGTCACCATGTCTCTCCCCTTCACTTCCCAAGAGGGGGTGGCAGGCTGTCTGTTGGCGGCCCGGCTGAACCTGGGGCCATCATTGTCAGGCTGACCCGGCAGTCAGCCGACAAAAAAAAAAGATGCCGGCCGTGGCAGTGCGTCCTTCCCTTTAATGGTGGCGCCGCCATTTTACAAACACAGTGCATTGGCTGAAAAAGCTGATGGTGGCACCGAACGCCGGCAGCAAGATTTACGCCACGGAATTTTGCGATCGGGGGAGGGGGTTGGGGGGAAACATCGGCAGTGCGCGGTCTGATGATGCACTCAGTACCCACCGGCAACAGCGGGGCGGTAGTGGAGGGATCGTGTCACCGCCGGGATACTGCAGGAGGGCAACTTTCAAAATGGCGGCCATTCCACTGCGCCGCGTGGCCGCCGATTTCCCGCGGTAATAGGCCTTAAGGGAAGGGCCAATTTTGGCCTCATATATCTTTTAAAATGTCCACATAGCTTGCTCCAAAATGGCATGGTCAGATCCAAAGACAGTTTGGGGGTAGAGGAGAATGAGTGAACAATGGCTATTACAGGAATTTTACAAAGGGCGCATGGGAGTGCATGGTAAGGGTTGTGGTGGGGGGTGTGCGGTGGGGGGTATGTGGTGGGGATGTGTGGTGGGGGGGTGTGTGGCTGGGGTGTGTGCTGGGGGGGTGTGTGGTGGGGGGATGTGTGGGTGTGGTGGGGGGGTGTGGTGGGGGGGTGTGTGGTGGGGGGGTGTGTGGGTGTGGTGGGGGGGTGTGGTGGTGTGTGTGGTGGGGGGGTGTGGTGTGGGTGTGTGGTGGGGGGATGTGTGGGTGTGGTGGGGGGGTGGTGGGGTATATGTGGTGGGGGGGTGTGGTGGTGGTGGCGTGAGGTGTGTGGTGGGGGTTTGTGGTGAGGGGCTGTGGTGGGGGTATGTAGTGGGGGGGTGTGGTGGGGTATATGTGGTGGGGGGTGTGGTGGGGGGTTTTGGGGGTATATGTGGTGGGAGGTGTGTGGCGGGGGGCTTGTGGGGGTGTGTGGTGGGGGGGTGTGGGGGTGTGCAGTGGGGAGGGTGTGGTGGGGGGGTGTGGGGGTGTGCAGTGGGGAGTGTGTGGTGGGGGGTTGTGGGGGTATATGTGGTGGGAGGTGTGTGGCGGGGGGCTTGTGGGGGTGTGCGTTGGGGGGGGTGTGTGGTGGGGGGGATTGTGGTGGGGGGGTGTGGTGGGGTATATGTGGTGGGGGGATGTGTGGTGGTGGGGGTTTGAGGTGTGTGGTGGGGAGGTTTTGGGGGTGTGTGAGAGATGTGTGGTGAGGGTGTGTGGTGGGGTGGGTGTGTGCTGGGGTGTGTGTGGTGGGGTGGGTGGGTGCTGGGGGTGTGTGTGGTGGGGTGGGTGTGTGCTGGGGGTGTGTGTGGTGGGGTGGGTGTGTGCTGGGGGTGTGTGTGGTGGGGTGGGTGTGTGCTGGGGGTGTGTGTGGTGGGGGGGGTGTGGTGGGGTGATGTGTGGTGGGGGGTGTGTGGCGGAGGGAGGTGTGGTGGGGGTGTGTGGTGGGGGGTGTGTGTTGGGGGGGTATGTGGTGTGGGGGTCTGTTTGGGGGTGTGTGGTGGTGGGGTATATGTGGTGAGGGTATGTGTGGTGGGGAGATGTGTGGTGGGGTGCTTTTGGGGGTGTGTGGGGGGGATGTGTGGTGGGGGTGTGTGGTTGGGGGGGGTGTTGCGGGTGTGTGTTGGGGGTGTGTGGTGGGAGGTGTGTGGTGGGGGGGCTGTGTTGTGGGTGTGTGGTGGGGGTGTATGGTTGGGGGTGTGTGGTGGGGCGGCTGTGTTGGGGGTGTGTGGTGGGGAGGTGTGTGGTGGGGGAGGCTGTGTTGGGGGTGTGTGGTGGGGGTGTGTAGTGGGGGGTGTGTGGTGGAGGTGTGTGTTGGGGGTGTGTGGTGGGGAGGTGTGGTGGGGGGTGTGGTGGGTGGGGTGTGTAGTGGGGGTGTGTAGTGGGGGTGTGTGTGTTGGGGGTGTGTGGTGGGTGGGGTGTGTGGTGGGGGGGCTGTGTTGGGGGTGTGTGGTGGGGGGGGTGTGGTGGGGGTGTGTGTTGGGGGTGTGGGGTGTGTGGTGGGGGGGCTGTGGTGGGGGTGTGTAGTGGGGGGGTGTGTCGTGGGGGGGCTGTGTTGGGGTGGTGTGGTGGGGAGGTGTGGTGGGGGGTGTGGTGGGTGGGTTGTGTGTTGGGGGTGTGTGTGTTGGGGGGTGTGGTGGGGGGGTTGTGGGGGTATATGCGGTGGGAGGTGTGTGGCGGGGGCTTGTGGGGGGGTGTGGTGGGGGGATGTGGTGGTGCGCAGTGGGGGGGGTGTGGTGTGGGTGTGGTGGGGGGGTGTGGGGGTGTGCAGTGGGGAGTGTGTGGTGGGGGGTTGTGGGGGTATATGTGGTGGGAGGTGTGTGGCCGGGGGCTTGTGGGGGTGTGCGGTGGGGGGGTGTGTGTGGTGGGGGGGATTGTGGTGGGGAGGTGTGGTGGGGTATATGTGGTGGGGGGATGTGTGGTGGTGGGGGTGTGAGGTGTGTGGTGGGGAGGTTTTGGGGGCGTGTGAGGGATGTGTGGTGAGGGTGTGTGGTGGGGTGGGTGTGTGCTGGTGGTGTGTGTGGTGGGGTGGGTGTGTGCTGGGGGTGTGTGTGGTGGGGTGGGTGTGTGCTGGGGGTGTGTGTGGTGGGGGGGTGTGTGGTGGGGAGATGTGTGGTGGGGGGTGTGTGGCGGAGGGAGGTGTGGTGGGGTTGTGTGGTGGGGGTGTGTGTTGGGGAGGGTATGTGGTGTGGGGGTCTGTGTTGGGGGTGTGTGGTGGCGGGGGTGTGGTGGGGTATATGTGGTGAGGGTATGTGTGGTGGGGAGATGTGTGGTGGGGTGCTTTTGGGGGTGTGTGGGGGGGATGTGTGGTGGGGGTGTGTGGTGGGGGGGTGTGTTGCGGGTGTGTGTTGGGGGTGTGTGGTGGGGGGGTGTGGTGGGGGGGCTGTGTTGTGGGTGTGTGGTGGGGGCGTGTGGTTGGGGGGGTGTGGTTGGGGGGGTGTGGTGGGGCGGCTGTGTTGGGGGTGTGTGGTGGAGAGGTGTGTGGTGGGGGAGGCTGTGTTGGGGGTGTGTGGTGGGGGTGTGTAGTGGGGGGTGTGTGGTGGGGGTGTGTGTTGGGGGTGTGTGGTGGGGAGGTGTGGTGGGGGGTGTGGTGGGTGGGGTGTGTGGTGGGGGTGTGTGTTGGGGGTGTGTAGTGGGGGTGTGATGGGGGTGTGTGTGTTGGGGGTGTGTGGTGGGTGGGGTGTGTGGTGGGGGGGCTGTGTTGGGGGTGTGTGGTGGGGGTGTGTGGTGGGGGGTGTGTGGTGGGGGATGTGTTGGGGGTGTGTGGTGGGTGGGGTGTGTGGTGGGGGGGCTGTGTTGGGGGTGTGTGGTGGGGGTGTGTAGTGGGGGGGTGTGTGGTGGGGGTTGCTGTGTTGGAGGGGTGTGGTGGGGAGGTGAGGTGGGGGTGTGTGGTGGGGAGGTGTGTGGTGGGTGGGGGTGGTGGTGTTGGGGGTGTGTGGTGGAACTGTCCAAATTTCATATGTTCTGAATTGGACCAGAAATTCGGTTGGGATCCAAGGTAGGTTTCCTGGGAAAGTTTGTGAGTTTCGAACACTTATGATCCTAATATTTTTTGATTGTGGCAGAATAGGCCGTGAGCAAGGCACTTATTTATAGTCCTGTAGCTGGTAGGTTTAATCATCTGTTGATCTTTTGATGCAATCAACAATTACCCTTTAGCTAGCAAAAGCATGCGAATAAACATATTCAGCGGATGAGATAACACAGACTACGACACATCCCCTTCCCCCTCCCCCCCCGCCACCCCACCCTCCCCAAAGGTATTGCCTTCGACAAAGACCAGCTGGCTCTTGTATGCAAATCCATATAAATCAATAAAGAGATAATCTTTATTACTTTTTAGGTTTCTGGCAAATGATTCTGGGAAGAGTTCCAAATCCGCAGGAGTCTGTTGAAATAGGTTTGAGATTCCCTCTTGATTTTATCTTTTATATTGTTGTCAGTAGATATGCTGATAGATCCCAAGGTGCAGCGCCAACCAGTTCAAAGCAACATGATATGATTAAAGCCAGCATCCAGGGCGACGCATCACTGTTTTCCTGGTCTCTAAATGTCAAAGAGTAGCATCGAGCCTTTGTTGTAGATCTGACTTTGTGAGAATGTGTAAAATGGCTAATAGCAAGTCAGCAGCCCAATGGCTTTAATGGAATGTGAAGGCCTTAGAGAAGGTGCAGAAAAGATTCACGAGAATGGTTCCAGGAAAGAGGGACTTCAGTTACGTGGATCATCATAGGCAGTCCCTCGGAATCGAAAAGACTTGCTTCCACTCTAAAAATGAGTCCTTAGGTGACAGTCCAATACGAGAACCACAGTCCCTGTCACAGGTGGGACAGATAGTCGTTGAGGGAAGGGGTGGGTGGGACTGGTTTGCCGCACGCTCTTTCCGCTGCCTGCGCTTGATTTCTGCATGCTCTCAGCGAAAAGACTCGAGATGCTCAGCACCCTCCCGGATGCACTTCCTCCACTTAGGGCCTTCTTTGGCCAGGGACTCCCAGGTGTCAATGGGGATGTTGCACTTTATCAGAGAGGCTTTGAGAGTGTCCTTGTAACGTTTCCTCTGCCCACCTTTGGCTCATTTGCCGTGAAGGAGTTCTGAATAGAGCGCTTGCTTTGGGAGTCTCGTGTCTGGCATGCGAATATGTGGGCTGCCCAATGGAGCTGACCAAGTGATAGACTGGAGAAGCTGGGGCTGTTCTCCTTGGAGCAGAGAAGTTTGAGAAGAGATTCGATCGAGGTGTTCTGGACAGACTAGATAGAGGGAAACTTCCCATTGGCAGAAGAATCGAGAACCAGCGAACACAGATTTAAGGTGATTGGCAAAAGAACCAAAGGCTTTTTTACGCAGTGAATGGTTAGGATCTGGAATGCACTGCCTGAAAGAATGGTGGAGGCAGACTCAATCTTATCTGCCGAAAGGGAATTGAATAAGTATCTGAAGGAAAAAAATTGCAGGGCTACGGGGAAAGGGTGGGGGAGTGGGACTGGCTGAGAGCTAGCATGGGCTCGACAGGCCAAATAGCCTCTGGTGCTGTAACCATTCTATGAAATAAAAATCGAGAGAGCTGTAACTCGGGCTGCTGACTTGCTAGCGCCCGTTTTACATTATGGCACAAAGATAAGATCTAACCCTTTGCTTTCTTTAGTGGCAAGTACATCTGATTTTCAGAAGCGGTTTAGCTGTGTTGACACCAGAAAGAATGAGCAGAAGATTTGCCTTGCCACATCAGGAGTGACAAGTATTGTGTTCCAAACACAGATGAGGCTGCACATAGGGAAGTTAAAGTAACAGTGACCTCAGTCTTTAATAAGACACTCCAGAGTGAGGAACAGGCCATAGGGGCCGGCTTATATACAGTGCTCCCAAAGGATGCTGGGATCCCTTGGGTCTTCAGGGGATGCGCTCCCTGGTGGCGGAACATGGGAGTGCATGCTTTACAGATACACAACATCACTCCCCACCGGCCCCAAGTCAAAGTGAAAACTATTTACAAGGTGAGGTGGTCGGGAGCCTTTCTTTCCCTGGTGGACCGCCTCGGTACAAATATTTGTTCTGGTCTGTTGACTGTGCCCTCGCTGGGCTGGCGTGTTGTTGGCCCTGCAGGGCTGCTAGGTGAGCCTGGCCTTGCTGGGCTGTTGGGCATGATGGGTTCGATTTCCTGGTCCGGCGTGGTGTCGTTGATCCTTTGGGTGTGTGTTGTGGGCTCAAAAAAGGTGGTGTCTGCTGTGGGTTGTTCAGGGCAGTCTGTGAAACGCAGCCTCGTTTGGTCCACGTGCTTTCTGAAAATTTGTCCATTGTCTAGTTTGACTACAAACACCCTATTCCCTTCTTTAGCTATCACCGTGCCCGTGATCCACTTGGGACCATATCCATAGTTTAGCACATTCACAGGGTCATTCAGATCAATTTCCTGTGACACAGTGGCGCGACCATCGTTTACATTTTGTTGCTGCCGCCTGCTCTCTACCTGATCATGCAGGTTGGAGTGAACCAGCGAGAGTCTGGGTTTAAATGTCCTTTTCATGAGTAGCTCAGCCAGGGACACTCCTGTGAGCGAGTGGGGTCTCGTGCAGTACCTGAGCAGTACTCGGGACAGGCAGGTTTGGAGTGAGCCTTCTGTGACTCGTTTAAGGCTCTGTGTGATGTTTGGTAGTGCCCACTCTGCCTGCCCATTGGAGGCTGGTTTAAACAGGGCCGAGGTGACATGTTTGACCCCATTGTGGGCCATGAATTCTTTAAATTCGGCACTGGTGAAACATGGCCCGTTGTCACTGACCAGTATGTCAGGCAGGCCGTGGGTGGCAAATATGGCCCTCAGGCTTTCAATGGTGGCGGTGGTGGTACTTCCCGACATTATTTCACGTTTTGAAAAAGCATCCACCACCACCAGGAACATTTTACCGAGAAACGGGCCCGCATAGTCGACATGGATCCTCGACCATGGTCTGGAGGACCAGGACCACAAACTTAGTGGTGCCTCTCTGGGCGCGTTACTCAACTGAGCACATTGCCGTATACAGGACTCGAAGTCAGAATCGATACCAGGCCACCACACATAGGATCTGGCTATCGCTTTCATCATTACTATACTCGGGTGTGTGCTGTGGAGATCCAAGATGAACGTCTCCCTGCCCTTTTTTGATAGCACTACGTGGTTACCCCACAACAGGCACTCTGCCTGAATGGACAGCTCGACCTTTCGCTGCTGGAACGGCTTGATTGGCTCTTGCATTTCAACGGGGATGCTGGCCCAGCTCCCATACAGTACACAGTTTTTTACTCGGGACAGCAGAGGATCTTGGCTGGTCGAAGTTCTAATCTGGCGGGCCATGACAGGTGATTTATAATTTTCAAATGCTTCCATGACCATCAACAAGTCTGCGGGCTGCGCCACCATCATCAAGTTTGTAGGCTGCGCCATTTCCATCCCCGTGGTGGGCAATGCTAGCCGACTGAGAGCATCCGCACAGTTCTCGGTGCCTGGCCTGTGGCGGATGGTATAGTTATATGCTGATAGCGCGAATGCCCACCTTTGTATTCGGGCTGAGGCATGAGTATTTATCCCCTTGTTTTCAGCGAACAGGGATGTTAGGGGCTTGTGATCAGTTTCCAGCTCAAATTTGAGGCAAAACAGCTACTGATGCATTTTCTTTACCCCGAACACACATGCTAATGCCTCTTTCTCAATCATGCTGTAGGCCCTCTCGGCCTTAGACAAGCTCCTGGAAACATAGGCGACAGGTTGCAACTTCCCCGCAACATTAGCTTGTTGTAATACACACCCGACTCCGTACGACGACACGTGACATGCTAGCACAAGGGTTTTACATGGGTTATACAATACAAGCAGCTTGTTGGAGCATAAAATGTTTCTGGCTTTCTCAAAAGCAATTACTTGTTTTTTTCCCCATTGCCAGTTCTCACCTTTGTGCAATAACACATGTAGGGGCTCTAAAAGAGTGCTTATCCCCGGTAGGAAGTTACCAAAATGGTTGATGAGTCCCAGGAACGACCGCAGCTCCGTGACGTTCTGTGGCCTGGGTGCATTCCTGATACCCTCTGTCTTGGCGTCTGTGGGTCGAATGCCATCCGCCGCGATCTTTCTCCCCAAAAACTGCACTTATTTTGCCATGAAGATGCATTTTGACCTCTTGATGCAGCCCTACGCGATCCAGTCACTGGAGGACCTCCTCCAGGTTTTGTAGGTGCTCGGCGGTGTCCTGACCTGTGACCAATATTTCGTCCTGAAAGACCACCATGTGTGGTACCGATTTGAATAAGTTCTCCATGTTTCTCTGAACGATCGCTGCAGCCAACCAAATTCCAAACGGGCATCTGTTGTAGATGAACAGTCCCTTGTGCATGTTGATGCAGGTGAGGCCCTTCGAAGACTCCTCCAGCTCCTGCGTCATGTAGGCCGAAGTCAAGTCGAGCTTGGTGAATGTCTTGCCTCCTGGCAGCTTCCCCAATATGTCGTCTGCCTTAGGTAGTGGGTATTGGTCCTATAGCGAGTAACGATTAATAGTTACTTTATAATCGCCGCAAATCCTGACCGTGCCATCGCTTTTGAGTACTGGAACAATCGGGCTGGTCCACTCGCTGAATTCCACTGGGGAGGTGATGCCCTCGCGTTGCAGCCTGTCAGCTCGATTTCCACTTTCTCCCTCATCATGTGAGGTACCGCTCGCGCCTTGTGAATGGGTCGTGCCTCTGGGACCAAGTGGAACCGTAGTTTCGCCCTGGAAAAGTTTCCAATGCCTGGCTCAAAAAGGGAAAGAAATTTGTTAAGAACCTGGGTACATTGAGGCCTCATTGACATGTGATAGCGCTCGGATGTCATCCCAGTTCCAGCGGATTTTGCCCAGCCAGCTCCTTTCAAGCATTTTGGGGCCATCGCCTGGGACAATCCAGAGTGGCAGTTCGTGCACCGTAGGTGACCTTGACCATGGCGCTGCCCAGGACAGTGATAAGCTCTTTGGTGTACATTCTCAATTTCTTGTGGATGGGGCTCAGGGCTGGTCTGAATGCCTTGTTGCATCACAGTCTTTCAAACATCTTTTTACTCATGATGGATTGGCTAGCGCCAGTGTCCAGTTCCATGGCTACAGGTCAGCCATTCAATTTTATGTTTAGCATTATAGGAGGACATTTCATCGAAAATGTGTGCACCCTGTGTACTTCAGTATCTGCCTCCTCTCTCTGAGGCTCGAAATTGCTTTGATCCACCATGGACTGATCTTCCTCTGCCACGTGATGGTTAGCAGGTTTTGCAGAGCTTGCAGCTTGTTTGCAAGCTCGTTGGAGGTGCCCCATTGTTCCATAGCTCTTGCAAACATACGCTTTGAAGCGGCATGAATATGCTGATTGGAAGCCTCCACAACGCCAACAAGGTGTGAATTGCATTGCATTCATCCTTTGTTGGGGTCATCTGGGTCACTTGAGGCCTGCTGGCAGTTGCAGACTCATGGGTTCTGCCCTGTACATTTCTGCTCGCAAACACAGTTGCAGTTAATTTATGAATATTGCTAGCACTTGTGTGCTGAGATGTTTGGTGTTATCACTGGTGGACATAAACGCCTGTGCTATCGCAATGGCCTTACTGAGGGTCAGTGTCTCTGCAGTCAAAAGTTTTCGTAGGATGGTCTCGTGGCCAATGCCCAGTCCAAAAATGTCTCTGAGCATTTGCTCCAGGTAGCCATCAAACTCACATTGTCCTGCAAATCGCCTTAGCTCGGCGACGTAGCTCACCACTTCCTGACCTTCAGATCGCTGACACGTGTAAAACCGATACCTCACCATCAGCACGCTCTCCCTCGGGTTAAGATGCTCCCGAACTCCAGTGTACCCAGCTCCTCATACGTCTTATCTGTGGGTTTCACTGGAGCCAGAAGATTCTTCATGAGGTTGTAGGTCGGTGCCCCGCAGACTGTGAGGAGGACCGCTCTCCTTTTTGCAGCGCTTCCTTCTCCGTACAGCTCATTGGCTACAAAGTACTGGTCTAGCCATTCGACATAGGCTTCCCAGTCCTCACCCTCCGAGAACTTCTCCAGGATGCCCACAGTTTGCTGCATCTTTGCATTGGATTCATATTCTCGTCGCCAGTTATTGTGTTCCTAACACAGATGAGGCGTCACACAGGGAGGATAAATAACTGACCTCAGTCTTTAATAAGACACACGAGAGTGAGGAACAGGTCTTAGGGGCTGGCTTATATACAGTGCTCCCAAGGGATGCTGGTATCCCTTGTGACTTCAGGGGATGAGCCCCCTGGTGGCAGAACATGGGAGTACATGCTTTACAGATACACAACAACAAGCCTCATACTTCAGACTGGGCCATTGATGGTGCATATCACCTCCATCAGGGGTCAGAAGGTCACAAGAAAACAGCAGCTAAGGATTGCCATTCAGCCCATCTTAGTTCATCCATTCGCAGAAATCCTAACTTCTCTCCATTGAAGTGTGGAATTGTTTCGTACATAATTCCAGAGATTTTAATTTCACACCTGTATCTGGAAGTTGATACCACATGCTTTGCGAGAAGAAAGATTTTCCGATATCGGTCCTATAATGACCTTTTTGCTAGTTTGAACCTGTGCCCCGAACCTCTCTCCAGATTGAGGTTTTCCCTTCACATCTCATGCAGTTATTGGGGAGATCCCCTGCACTGACCAGATGTACTGAGACGACACGGGCTCTGAACCGACGTTCCCGCTAAGCTTCGCGGCTCTGTGGTGATCTGGAGGTCCCGCGCAGTCCACTCACCAGCTCTCATCATCATAGGCAGTCCCTTTAAACGAGGATGACTTGCTTCCACGCCAAAAAAGGATGAGTTCACAGGTGTTTCAATGAAGGACCTAATATTCCATGTCCCGAACTACATGTTGAAGGGTGGAAGATGCCTGTGCGTGGATTTTTTTAACGTGTGGTGACCATTGCACACCAGCCACCACACGGGCTTGACAGAGCTAGGTCTTGGTCCAGTGGCAACAGTTATCCAAGACAACTTTACAAGACCAGCTTTACAATGGGAATAACTGCCCAAGAGCGAAAATTTAAATAGGCTGCGCACAAAGTAAAAAAGAAATGAGAGGGAACATTGCTCTGTGCAGGCATCTGAGCTGAATGGGTCTCAATCTAACACTGTAAGGACAATACAGTACTCCATTCAATGTTGGTGAGTTGTCCATTTAGGACAATCTCCGAAGCAAAAGCAAAAAAAGCTAGGAACAGTCAACAGGCCAAGCAGCATCTGTGGAGAGCGCAGCCAAGTCAACGGGTCAGGCATGAATCATTTGTTAAAACAATCTCCCAGTCTCTTTGCAGTGGAAAGATAACCTTGTGATTTCTACAGTTGTGTCAGATATAAAATGCAATTTGAGCATCTCTTTCTTTTCCTTTGAAACATTATGAAAGCCTTCCTTGCTCCACTGAAATTATAAAGAGTCATTTTCTGTCGCATAAAAGACTGAAAAAACAGCATAGAGATCTTTTTGAATGAGGGGTTACAGTGTTAATAGAGGCAACAGTGTAGATAGTGGACCTCCTCGCTAGCGCATCTCATTAATTGAAGCAGAAAGGGGCTTACTGTCTCCCAGTGTATGGTAGGAAGGAAAGAGGCTATTATCCACTAAATATAGACACGCCTGAATCCAAACCCATGAACTGTGTGGAGTAAGTATTACCATTCTATCCTATCAAAGGCCTTTTCAAACTCCAAGGATTGAGTCAAAGGCAAATGATCAATGAGGATATGTTGGACACTAAGCTTGTGAATTTCCGAATAATATTAGATGATATTCTGCATTTCACAATCCCTGCTTAATCACCTCTTATAATCCGTGTGACCAGAATCTTAAAATAGGAGCTTGCAATCCATATCCAGCACTGGTAGTCAATACAAAAGTTGCATTCTTTTTCATTTTAGCAGGCTGGTATTAGTAACTCACGAAGAAACTTGTATATTGTAGTTTCAAATTGGTAAATATTTGGTGGAAGTCTGCTTACATTCTTGGACTTATTTTTGGAGAGATGCTTTATTTGAAATTCAGTACCTATCTACCCACAAAATGTTCTCTCACTGCACATTCTGAGTCTATTCTACAAAACAACTAGTATTTATAAAGCATCAAGGCACTCACAGGAGCAATTATAAAATAACATTTGGCACTGAGTCAAATAGGGAAATAGCAGGACAGATGACCAAAAATGTGGTCAAAGAGGTAGGTTTTAAGGAGCGTCTTAAAGGAGGAAAGAGAGGCGGAGAGGCGGAGAAGTTTAGGGAGCGAGTTCCAGAGCTTGGGGCCTGGACGGCTGAAGACACGGCCACCAATGGTGGAGCGATTGAAATCAGGGGATGTGCAAGAAGATAGAATTGGAGAACAGGAGGAAATTGCATTGATGTAGTGCATCATCACAGCCTCAGGACATCCAAAGCACATCACAGCAAATTAATAACTTTTGAAATGCAGTTTTAATTGTCATGGCAGCCGATCTGCATAAAGTGAGTTCCCATCAATCAAATGAATAAACAGTTAACCTATTTTTTGATGTATTGGTTCAGGGCAGAATGTAGGGCAAGGTACTAGGACAACATTCCTTCATTTCTCCAAATAGTGCCATAGAACATTTAAACGCCAGCAAAACCAGCAGAAGTTACAGTATCCCTGACAGTTCAAGATTCCCGAAGAGCTGCAGTGAATTTTTTGTATGCAAGTCTTGAAGGGAAACATGAGCTCACAAAGTAGCTCAGTGGGTAGCAGTCTCACCTCTTTTTTAGAAGGTTGTGGGTTCAAGTCCCACTCCAGCGACTTGAGCATTAAATCAACACTCAGACTCCAGTGTAGCACTGAGGGAGTGCTGCAGTGTTGGAGGTGCCAACTTTTGGATAAGACCTTTAACGGTGGCCCTTTCTGTCCTCTCAAGTGGATGTAAAAGACCCCATGGCATTATCTTGAACAAGAGCAGGGGAGTTCTCCCTGGTGTCCTGGCCAATATTTAGCCCTCCACCAACATCACTAAAACAGATGATCTGGTCACTATCACATTGCTGTTCGTGGGAGCTTGCTGTGTGCAAATTTATTACAACAGTGGTTACACTTCAAAAAGTACTTAATTGGCTGTAAAGTGCGTTGGATTGTCCTGAGGGCTTGAAAGGCGCTATATAAACACAGATCTTTTTAATTGAGTTCAGTTCCAGACCATGACATGCTGGGATTTGAACTGCCCATTTCTCAGTTAGTAAAGAACCATTGTTCCACTGAAGTAGATTGTTTGCCTTATTTTCAGTTCAGCCAGATAGTGTTGGATGATGATTCTGCTGGGGAGAAACTCCCATATACTGCAAAAGGAAGAAGTTCACTGAAGATAAGTGAAATAATGCCAGTGACCTTGCAGTGAACTGTGCTGTACTGGATCCTGTGACGGAACTCTGCAGCAACACTGTATTGAACCTTATCTCGCCTGTGCACAGACAATAACAGAAGCATAAACATCACAAGTTCTGGCTGAGTTACTTCATAGTTTTCCCACTATATGGCATTGTCAAGAGATGTCAGGCTTTCAATCAATACGGTACTTAATTTGTGGCGACATGTTAGCTCTCATTGACAAAAATTGCTGCAGAAGGCCCAAGGGAGGTTTTCGCACTGTTGAGAAGATGCAGGCCTAATCTGAGGATTGCTGCAACCAGGGCATATTAACGCACAGTGCGAATATGGCTGCGGATTTGTTATCACCGAAGACCAATATTATGAAGCGAGATCAGTAGAAACCCGAAGGATCATGGAAAAAGAACTTGCATACATGTAGCCCCTGTGAAGGCCTCAGAACATCCCATAGTGCTTTACAGCCAACTAATTACTTTTTTTTTTGAAGAGTAGTCACTGTTGTAATGTAGAAAATGCTGCAACCAATTTGCACACAGCAAGCTCCCACAAACAGTAATGAGATAAATGACTGGACCATCTGTTGTAGGCTTTGGTTGATGGACAAATATTGACTAGGACACAGGAAAACTCCCCTGCACTTCTTCAACTAGATCCATGGAATCTTTTACAGCTCTGAAGAGGTCAGATAGGGCCTCGGTTTAAGGTCTCATTCAATGAATGGTCCCTCCGAAAGTGCAGCACTCCATCAGTATGGCACTGGGAGTGTCAGCCTAGATTTTTGTGCTCAAGTCTCTGGAGTGGGGCTTGAACCCACAACCTTTTGACTCTGAGGCAAGAGTGCTACACTGAGACACGGTGCAAATTGGCTGCAGTATTTCCTACATTACAGCCGTGACTACACTTCAAAAAAAAGTATTTCATTGGCTGTAAAGCACTGTGGGACATCCTGAGGTCTTGAAAGGTGCTGCATAAATGCAAGTTGTTTCGTTATTCGTGTAAATGTGTATCCACTTACTGTTCTAATTTAGTCGCAAGCAGAACCACTGACGTACAGTGATTGAACAGGGTAGACTTTCACTTTCACCTCCTGGCGGTAAACAGAAAGACTTGGATTTATATAGCGCCTTTCGCGATCACCGGACATCTCAAAGCTCTTTACAGCCAATGAAGTACTTTTAGAGTGTAGTCACTGTTGTAATGTAGGAAACGCAGCAGCCAATTTGCTCACAAGCAAGCTTCCACAAACAGCAATGTGATAATGACCAGATCATCTGTTTTTTTTGTTATGTTGATGAGGGGTAAATATTGTCCAAGACACCAGGGATAAAATAGTGCCATGGGATCTTTTATGTCCAACTGAGCGAGCAGACAGGGCCTCGATTTGATATCTCATTCAAAAAATGGCACCTCCGACAGTACAGCTCTCCCGTGTCAGTCTAGATTATTTTTGTGCACAAGTCTCTCGCGTGGGATTTGAACCCATGACCTTTTGACTCGCGAGTGCTACCCACTGAGCCACAGCTGACACTATATGCATAGAAGCATTAGGAAGAGGCAAAAGTAATTCAGCCCCTCGAACCTGCTCCGCCATTCAATGTGATCATGGCTGATCTCTACCTTAACTCCACTTTCCTGTCTTTGCTCCATATCCCTTGATACTCTTACCTAACAAAAAATCTATCGCTCTCAGTCTTGAAAGCTCTAATTACCCTGACATCCATTTGAGCGTTCCAAATTTTCACTGCCTTTTGTATGCAAAAGTGCTTCCTGAATTGACTCCTGAACAGCCTAGCTCTAATTTTAAGATTATGCCCCATTGTTCTTGATTCCCCCACCAGAGGAAATCATTTCTTCTATCAAATAGTGGGAAACTGGAACTCTCTCCTCCAAATTGGCTCAGCTAATTGAAAATTTCAAAACTGAGATTGATAGATTTTTGTTAGGGACGGGTATTAAGGGGTTTGAAACCAAGACAGAAAAGTAGAGTGAAGATGCAGATCAGCCATGATCTAACTGAATGGCGGAACAGGCTCGAGGGGCTAAATGGCCTCCTCCTGTTCCTATGTTCCAAATCCTTTCAACATTTTAAATACCTCGAGCAGATCACCCCTCAATCTTCTATACTCAGGTGGATCTGGTAATCTAAGCACAAGTGTGACATTAAAGAAATTGGTTTTCGAATTGGAGTCAATTGGATTGTCCCAACTGAAAATGATTTCGTCGTCTGCACGTCAGCATTTGCAATTATAAATGCTTTCAGGACCGGATATGTAGGGGAGGACGAAAACCCCCTCATTTTACCCAGAAGGAAAAGGGCTGTGGGATCAGTCTGTGCTGTGAATTGAAACCGATGGAAGGAAAACTTTGGGACACAAATGAATGGAGACCCCCCCCCCCAAGTGTTTGGACTCATAGGAAAGGGAATTTAATTTGGAACTATCTACCAGAAAGTTTGAAATCCTAAAGTGCACATGGAAGAAACTATGAACTTTAATCGAATTTGGGATTTTTAAAAGGTGTATGTTGGGTCTGCAAGAAAAGGGGTGGGGTCAATATCAAAAGGGCCAGTTTGGACATTGGAACTAATCAAATTGTCTGAAAACTGTATACCCTCAAAACTTGCCCCTTGAAAACATTAGCATTTAAACAATGCCACATACATATTCCAACACCTTTTTCATCAGGCATAGAAATATCTGGCTCAGGCCAGACTAGCACAATAGCTACAGGAGGCCAATGCAATCAACACCCACTCAAACCTTGAGTAGGTTAACATCAGTGGAAAAAAAAAACCCCAATCTAAAACTGCTGCATTTTTCAAAATCAAAATGTCCACCAATGAGAAGAATCGACTTCAGCAGGAGAGGCGGACTGGATAATCTGGCTATAAAAAAGGGGTTTCTGACGTAGTGAAAAAGAAGTGATGATTTTCCCTGCCCTCGTCATCCAACAACCACAACCAGCAAGCCTCTCGACACTGAAGGAAAACCAGTGCCCGAAGACACCGAAGATAGAAGAAACAAACCACCAGACTGCGGAAGGCACAGTAGTGAGTATAACCTCTGGTCCCCAGAACCCCCAACTCAGTTAGGCCAGGAAAGGTGGGAGGTTGGGCATTGTGCTGCTAAACTGGTGTAAAGATTTTCGTTGGGTCCGTTTTAGTGGGATTTAGGGGGATTGTTTTGTTGGTGTATTGCTGTTTGTTGAGTTACACCTTGTCAAATAAATTGGAAGCCTAAAGTTCCTCTTAGAATCACCTTGTCTCAGTTCTATTGTATTACATCTCCTGATCATGAGTCTTATGTCAGAACTGTGTAAGGGAAGCTAGGAGCACCTCGAAAATGCTCAACTGTGTGTCACAGGCTAGGGAAGAAGGGGTTAGGAGTGTTTGACATTCACAGGTGCCTCACAGGCTAGGCATAAGCTGTGGGGACGCACAAGTCTCAAAACCCCCTGCTGGCCGAACTGCTGGTCTTACTGAAGGAAGGGGGTTTTCAAGTTAACCCCAAGAAAGCCCAGATAGGTCGAGGAGAAGTAAAATTCCTGGGCCTGACGATAAGGGCAGGAGAAAGGGCCATTGATGAGGCTAGAAGAAAGGCAGTGCAGGAACTCCATGTCCCTAGGGATGTGTCAGGGGTAAGGTCTTTCCTGGGAATCACTGACTATTGTAGGGACTTCATCGAGGACTATGCAACCACTGCTGCCCCTCTGCTCAGACTCATACATAAAGTGGTCGAGTGGGAATGGGACGAGGGCTGTGAGGCAGCATTTGTCTGTCTTAAGAGAGTCCTTCACCCGCTGGTCGAGCTTTCGGACTTGGCGGGTGAAGCAGATAAGCCAGATGGCCTTTTCCACCCTGTGGTTGTGGTCCTTCCCTGCTGTCCACTGAGCAGCAGCATCCACTGGGCGCTCTGCCCGAGTGAGGGCTTGCATCCAAGGTTTGGTGAGGTTCACCTTGCCAAAGATGTATGAGGAAATTCTCTCCTCCATTTTAGTTTCCTCTCTTATCACCTCATCTGTTATATTAACATCTTCTGTTTGCTTATGTCCCTTCGTGGTCGCCATGTTCTGTAAGGGGTTTTCACAGGGTTGTTGTGCCTAGGGTGTCTCTCTGTGGGCTTCTGTCCTCACAGCTTATGCCTGGCCTGTGAGGTACCCTGAGTGCTGCAAGAGCACCCCTGGAGAGACTGTGTCCACAGCTTATGAAGGGGGTTTTGAGACTCGTGCGTCCCCACAGCTTATGCCTAGCCTGTGAGGCACCTGTGAGTGTCAAACACTCCTAACCCCTTCTTCCCTAGCCTGTGACACACAGTTGAGCATTTTCGAGGTGCTCCTAGCTTCCCTTACACGGTTCTGACATAAGACTCACGATCAGGAGATGTAATACAATAGAACTGAGACAAGGTGATTCCAAGAGGAACTTTAGGCTTCCAATTTATTTGACAAGGTGTAACTCAACAAACAGCAATACACCAACAAAACAATCTCCCTAAATCCCACTAAAACGGACCCAACGAAAATCTTTACACAAGTATAGCAGTACAATGCCCTACCTCCCACCTTTCCTGGCCTAACCGAGTTGGGAGTTCTGGGGACCAGAGGTTATATTCACTACTGTGCCTTCCGCAGTCTGGTGGTTTGTTTCTTCTATCTTCGGTGTCTTTGGACACCGGTTTCCTTCAGTGTCAAGAGGCTTGCTGGTTGTGGTTGTTGGATGATGAGGGCAGGGAAAATCATCACTTCTTCTTCACTACGTCAGAAACCCCTTTTTTATAGCCAGATTATCCAGTCCGCCTCTCCTGCTGAAGTCGATTCTTCTCATTGGTGGACTTTTTGATTTTGAAAAATGCAGCAGTTTTAGATTGGGGTTTTTTTTTTCCACTGATGTTAACCTACTCAAGGTTTGAGTGGGTATTGATTGCATTGGCCTCCTGTAGCCATTGTGCTAGTCTGGCCTGAGCCAGATATTTCTATGCCTGATGAAAAAGGTGTTGGAATATGTATGTGGCATTGTTTAAATGCTAATGTTTTCAAGGGGCAAGTTTCGAGGGTATACAGTTCCCAGACAATTTGATTAGTTCCAATGTCCAAACTGGCCTTTTTGATATTGACCCCACCCCTTTTCTGGCAGACCCAACATACATCTTTTAAAAATCCCAAATTCGATTAAAGTTTGTAGTTTCTTCCATGTGCACTTTAGGATTTCAAACTTTCAGGTTGATAGTTCCAAATTAAATTCCCTTTCCTATGAGTCCAAACACTGGCGGGGGGGGTCTCCATTTGTGTCCCAAAGTTTTCCTTCCATCGGTTTCAATTCACAGCACAGACTGATCCCACAGCCCTTTTCCTTCTGGGTAAAATGAGGGGGTTTTCGTCCTCCCCTACAGATATGAGCCAAATTGCACACATAGTTAATGTTTCATGCGTACCATGCCCTCCAGCTGCAGACAAGCCTTGTAAAATGAACCGAGTATTTCTGCAATGGTCGAATGAAATTCTCACTGACAGCCCACTTTAGTAATTAAGCCTGTGCTATTCCTGGTTCTTGTAGGGAGCTTTCTGCCTTTCAGCCAGGGGATCAGAAGCTGTGCCCTGTTGTGGTTTCTGACTTAGGAACAAGTCTGTTAGGTTTTGGATCCTTCTGTGATGTGCATAAATTGGGAGTCGATAAGAAACTGGCTGAAAGTTAGGAATTATGCTGTGGTTCGGTAGGGAGAGAAGTATTAAACGGGGTGCCCCAGGAATCAATATTGGGATCCCTACTTTTTCTCATTTACATGAACCACTTGAATTCATTAGTTTAATGTCAACTAAATAAATGTGAATGTGATATCAACAACAACTTGCATTTATATAGCGCCTTTAACGTCCCAAGGCGCTTCACAGGAGTGATTATCGGAAAAGATTTGACTCCGAGCTAAAGAAGGAGACATTGGGAGAGGTGACCAACAGCTTGGTCAAAGAGGTAGATTTTAAGGAGCGTCTTAGAGGAGAGAGAGGTGGCGAGGCGGAGAGGTTTAGGGAGGGAATTCCAGAGCTTAGGGCCCAGGCAGCCGAATGCACGGCCACCAATGATGGGGCGATGAAACTGGGAGATACTACTGTTAAAGGCGCCATATAAATGCAAATTACTGTTATTGAAATGCTGAGTGGGGTGCTCAGGGATTGGCATTAGGACCAATGCTCTTTATAATTCATGTCAAATACTTACATTCAAAAACTCAATGCACAGCGACCACATTTGGAGCAGAGATGTCAATGTCTGTGATTAATGGTGTATAAAGATTTGGCAGAAAAATCTGCACCCGCACCTTTCTGTCAAATACTGAATGGAATTCATGCAGTTAATTAGCTTGAAAAGCCAGTAATACCAGTGCTTCCTGGACATAATTCCATGGGCCTACTGCATTAATTAGAATGACATTTTAAGGAAAGATGAATGGATGGACATAATAACAATTGAACGAGTTGAAGGAAAGTTGCCGAAGGAGATGTCAGCTCAGGGCTCAGTGCTGACACTCTGTGACACGCCTGTGAGTCAGAAGGTCGGGAAGGGAAGGTCTTAAACTTCCCCTCGTTGGGGAATCTAGAACTAGGGGGCATCGTCTCAGAATAAGGAGTCACCCATTTAAAATGGAAATGAGGAGGAATTTCTTCTCTCAGGGGGTCGTGAATCTTTGGAATTCTCTGCCCCAGAGAGCTGTGGAGACTGGGTCATTGAATGTATTTAAGGCGGAGGTAGACAGATTTTTGAGCGATAAGGGATTAAAGGGTTATGGGGAGCGGGTGGGGAAATGGAGTTGAGGCCAAGATCAGAGCAACCATGATCTTATTGAATGGTGCAGCAGGCTTGAGGGGCCAAATGGCCGACTCCTGCTCCTGTTTCTTATGTTCTTATAAGCCTGGAGGAGCACTCCTGTTCATCTTAGTCCCACAAGGAAATTCCTAACATAAAGTGAAAAGCCTTACCTTCTTGAGTCTCTTCTGGCCCCAACTAGGGTTACCAACCCTCCGGGTTTGCACCAGGGTCTCCAGGGAACTGCTGTGTGCAAAAGCCTGGAAAAACAGAGTTTTGGATGAGCTCAAGTGGAAGATGGGAAGCCGGCCAGGAGTGCGTTGGAATAGTCAAGTCCAGAAGTAACAAAGGCATGGATGAGGGCTTCAGCAGCAGATGAGCTGAGACAGGAGCAGAGTCAGGCCATGTTACGGAAGTGGAAATAGATGGTTTTGGTGATGGTTGATTGGTCTGGTTCAGCCTCAGGTCATTGCCAGTGAGGCAATGCTATGTTTAGTCATGTCAGTAAAGTGCTCTTGAAGTATATTCACTAGTTCGAATGTCGGGAAAACACGAGGGCCAATTTGCGCATTGCAAGATCCCACAGACAGCAATAAAATCAATGACCAGATCATCTGTTTGGTCAGGTGAAATTCCCCTGCCCTTCTTCCAATAGTGCCGTGAGATCTTTTATATCATCCTGAAAGGGCAGATTAGGCTGCGGTTTACCGACGTATCCGAAAGACAGCACCTCCAACAGCTTGAACCCATAACCTTCTGACACAGAGGTGAGAGTGCTGCCACTGAGCCAAGGCTCATGCTTATATATACATATAACTTACTCTGTGAATGTCTTACAGTTGGCCTCTCTGAGAAAGATGCATTTGAGACTATTTTCATTTACATTACATTGTCTGTATAAATATATATTGCTATTTTTAAAAACAAGGGGCCATTTCATCACAGCTTGGATTATGTAAAGAACCAGGCCACTCTGGCATACTTAGAAACCGATTCATGAGCAATGCCTTGAGGCAATGCAGCAACAAGAATATTAAGACTGATGTTAATGAGATGGAAAGCTTGCTGCTCAGGGAGCTCACAAATAGGCTGCTCTCTGTATTTATATATGTAAAATTAATTGTAATGATCAAGCTCACTGTAGTTTGTAGCATCGCATGATGGCATTTAATCTCTATGTTGAGACGAGCTTCTGTGAGGCTCCCTCCTGGGCACTTGAAAACAAAGCCATTAATTAATGTGTCAGAAATTCAGGGGCAAAATAAGACTCAGCATCTATGCCGGTAATAGAAATACAGAAAGCGCCGACAGTGCAGATATTGTGGGTCAGCAAAGATAGGCGGAAGCAGGCAGTTTGTTTTTCTGTGTTCGAGATTGTGGAATTTCCTGTTTAGTTAGTGGAATAATCTGCTGCAAAAACTCAACAACAGCAACAGTCTGCATTTATATAGTGCCTTTACCGTAGGAAAACTTCCCCAAGGTGCTTCACAGGAGCGTAAATGGGCAACTATCGGCACTGAGCCAAAGAAAAAGCTTTAAAAGCTTGGTCAGAGAGGTGGCTTGAAAGGAGGGCATTGAGGGAGGACAAGGAGGTGGAGCAGTTGCAGAAGGGAATTCCAGACCTCAGGGCCGAGGCGGCCAACAATGGTGGGGTGAAGGAAGTCTTGGGAAGGCACAAGAGGCCAGAGTCAGAGGAGCGCAGAGTTCTCGGAGGGTTGTATCTCTGATGGAGGTTACAGAGATAGGGAGGGCTGAAGCTGCATAGTGGTTTAAACACGAGGATGAGAATTTTAAATTTGAGGCGTTGGAGGACCAAAAGCCAATGTGGGTCAGTGAGCACAGAGGTAATGGGTGAGTGGGACTGGTGCAGAATAGCAGAGTTTTGGATGAGCTGAAGTTTATGGACTTTTGGAGGACAGGAGGCCATTGAGGAGAGCATTGGAATAGTCGAGTCTAGAGATGACATAAAGGGTGGATGAGGGGTACGGCAGCAAATGAGCTGAGACAGAAGCGGAGACTGGTCATGTTATAGAGGTGGAAGTCGACAGTCTTTGTGATGGAGAGGATATGGGCTTGGATTCTCACCTCGAGGTCAAGTAAGACACCAAGGTTGCGAACAGTGGTCAGGGAAGGGGATGGAATTGGTGACGAGGGTATGGCATTTGTTGCAGGAGCTGAAGATGAGAGACCATCGGAGCAGGCCGGAGAGCCGCAGGAGCAGCGTGGCAGCATACCACTCCAGGGAGCAGGATGTGCTGGAGCAGGAAAGCAACGGCAGTGAAGAGTGACGTCATCAAGGTCCAGGTCGCTGATTAGATTGTGGGCAGGTACTGCAGGAGCGGCAAGGTCGGGGTGAAAGAACGGCGAGAGACTGTGGAGGGTCATGATCAGTGCCCAGGAGAGGCGTGAGTTCAGGGCCCAGAAAAGACGAGGTCCCAGGGGCAGCACGGGCCAGCCCACATTGTGCTATGTGTGCGCACTAGGTCCATGCAGCAGAGCAGGTCTCCAGTCATCTTGGTTAATCCTTGCCACTGGACCAAGACCTAGCTCTGTCAAGCCCATGTGGTGGCTGGTGTGCAATGGTCACCACACATTAAAAAAATCCTCGCACAGGCATCTTCCTCCCTTCAAGATTTAGTTCGGAATTTTAGGTCCATCATTGAAACAACTGTGAACTTTTTGACATGGAAGCAAGTTATCCTCGGTTCGAGGGACTGCCTATGATGATGATTATGCCTTCCCAATGTTTAACGGAACAAAATTGCAGCTCATCCAGAATTGAGTGTTGGACAAGCTGTCTGACAACACAGAGGCAGTTGTGAGTTCGAGAGAGGTGGTAGAGAGGTATCACTGGGTGTCACTCGCACACATGTGGAAGCTCACCCCATGTTTTTTGATGATGTCGCCAAGAGGGACAGTACTTCAAGAAGATGAGGAGCCTGAGGATAGATCCTTTGGGGACTCCACAGGAAATGGTTTGGGGATGTGAAGAGAAGCCATTGCTGTAAATGCTCTGGCTATGATTGGATAGATGAGTGGAACCAAATGAGGGCAATCCCACTGAGCATGACAATGGAGGAGCGGTATTGGAGGAGGATGGTGTGATCAACTGTGTTGATCACACCATCCTCCACAAGACTCCAAAAGCAAGTGCTCTACTCAGAGCTCCCTCATGGCAAACGAGCCAAAGGCGGGCAGCGGACACGCTACAAGGACACCCTCAAAGCCTCCCTGATAAAGTGCAACATCCCCACTGACACCTGGGAGTCCCTGGCCAAAGACCGCCCTAAGTGAAGGAAGTGCATCCGGGAGGGCACTGAGCACCTCGAGTCTCAACACTGAAATCAAGTGCAGGCAGCGGAAAGAGCGTGCGGCAAACCAGTCCCACCCTCCCTTTCCCTCAACGACTATCTGTCCCACCTGTGACAGAGTCTGTGGCTCTCGTATTGGACTGTTCAGCCACCAAAGAATTCACTTCAGGCGTGGAAGCAAGTCTTCCTCAATTCCGAGGGACTGCCTATCATGATGATGACGATAAAAGCTGCAAAGTGATAGAAGAGTAAATAGGGATAATTCATCTTAGTCAAGGTCACAGAGGATGTCTTTTGTGACATGTCAGCACTGTGGTAGGGACAGACACCTAACTAGAGAGATTCAAACATGGAGTTGCGGGAAAAATGGACATGGATTTGGGAGGTGACAACAAGTTCAAGGACAAGGAGAGGAAAGCGAGGTTGGAGATGTGGCTGTGGTTTGCAAGGACAGTGGGTTTGTGGGTAAGGTTTATTGAGCAGGGGCGATGATGGTAGTTTTGAGAGATGGTGAGGTGGGGTGAGGTGAGGCAATACCTGAGGTGGGAGAACCATTTATATCGTGGGGGCCAGGAAGGATAGTTGGGTTGTCAACTCCAATATTGTCATGTTGGCAACTTGCTGTATGCTGAGAGGCATGAGCAATTTTAGATTGGTCTTAATTAAAAGAAAGCTAAAAATAATTCGCAGAATTGAGCTTGATGGAAACCTGATCGGATTGCAGCCTGGCCAAGTATGACAGCAGTTGCTTCCACTTTACATTTCCAAAGTCGCCAGTCATATTATTATGTTAGTTTAGTCAAATCCCAGCAAGTACTGAATCAAGAAGATTTTTTAAAATAACTTATTCATTTGCTCCATAGGCTTTACATTATAAAAAATTAATAAAATAAAAGTTAAAAATGGCAAATACTTAAAATCTATTCTTAGAAAAGTGACAGATGAAAATGGGCTAAAGCATTCCAGTCCCACTCCAGAGACTTGAGCACAAGAACCGAGGTTGACACTCCAGTGCAGTGCTGAGTCAGAGACGTTAAACCGAGGCCCCGTCTGCCCTCTCAGGTGGACGTAAAAGAACCCATTGCACTATTTCAAAGAAGAGCAGGGGAGTTATCCCTGGTGGTCCTGGCCAATATTTATCCCTCAATCAACATAACAAAAACAGATTATCTGGTCATTGACACAGTGCTGTTTGTGGGAGCTTGCGGTGCGCAATTTGGCTGCCGCGTTTTCTACATTAAACAGTGACTACACTTCAAAAAAGTACTTCATTGCTGTAAAGCGCTTTGGGATGTCATGAGGTCGTGAAAGGCGCCATAGAAATGCAAGAAAGAAAATAGGATGTGTCATGTCTGTAGCCACAATGTAACACCACTGTATTACTGTATACACTCAACCTAGATGCACACCAAGGGGTGAAATTGTGGGAGACACTCCTTACCTGATCACACAGGTAGAAAAAGGGATGTCCCACGCAGGGTCATCGTCTTTGGAGTCCTGTAACTAAAGAGTTAAGGTCACAGAGTGACCTTGTCCCCAGAATGTGCCTCGTGTGGTTTCATACTGTAGAGTAAGGACTTTACATTGGCGACGAGAAACGGGAATTCACGACCCACGAGAATGGCCACCGGTAGCACAGAGGAACGATACTGTGTTGGGGAAGACTGGGACGATTTTGTCGAGAGATTTAGCAAAGCTTCATTACAAAAGAATGGCTGGGGGATGCAGCGGCCGACAAGCGAAGGGCTCATCTTTTGACCAGCTGCGGACCAAAGACTCACGCGCTCATAAAGGACTTACTAACACCCGAAAAGCCGGCGGACAAAACCTTTGAAGAACTTAGCAAATTGATCGGGGAGCATCTCAAACCGGCGAGTAGCATACATATGGCCCGACACAGATTCTACACCCACCGATGTCGTGAAGGACAGAGCATACCAGACTTCGTAGCAGACCTCCAGTGTTTGTAAAGCCTCTGTAAGTTCACAGATGCCTGCAGGGGGAGATGCTAAGGGATTTCTTTATCGAGGGCATTGTTCATGTGGGAATTTTCCGCAAATTAATTGAGAACAAGGATTTGACCTTGGAAGTGGCGGCGTTGATAGCTCAAATTTTCATGGCGGTGGAGGAAGAGACGAAAATAAAATACGCGCGCAATTCTGCCTCTAATGCGGTGATGGATCAGGGAGTCAACATCATCAATGTGACTCAGAGCCCTGCAGGCAAGCAGGGGCAGTCCGACACTCCCCAGGCAGCAATGGAGCCCAGAGTAGGACTTCAACAGAGACAATGGCAGGCTGAAAGGACATTCACGCCATCACAGTGGACGTTGCGGCCCGGGATGGGGCCATTGACACCCACTAATAGGGTACTTAAGAGCAGTCAAAGGGACAGTTAGCGCGGAATTCCTGGCCATTGTCCCTTTGTTCCCAACAATGGAAACTTTAACTCATGCTGGAGGTGTGGGGGAAAACACTCAGCCAGATCTTGCAGATTCCAACAGTTTGTCTGCAGGAACTGCAATCTTAGCTTGAATGTGCAGGAAGCCTGCAACCAGACTAATATATGAGGTGGATGGACCAGAAGAGGCAGGATGACTTTTGGGGCAAATCGATAGAAGCCGAGGTTCAGCGGGTCCATGTGGCGAATATTCACAGCTCATACACCAAAACGCCACCAATGATGATGAGGGTTTTATTAAACGGTATCCCAGTACACATGGAGCTGGACACTGGGGCCAGCCAGTCACTCATGGGTGCTCAGAAATTTGAGAAGCTATGGCCACTTAAAGCCAGTAGACCCAACTTAGCACGTATTGAGACACAATTACGGACTTACACTGAAGAAATCATTCCGTTGCTAGGCAATGCAATGTTGGCTGTCACACACAATGGGGTAGTGAATCGGCTGCCGCTCTGGATTGTCCCGGGCAATGGTCCCGCACTGTTGGGGAGGAGCTGGTTAGCCGAGATGAACTGGAAATGGGGGGATGTTCAGGCAATGGCATCTGTGGAGCGAAGTTCGTGCTCACAAGTCCTACAACAATTCGATTCACTATTCTAACTTGGCGTCGGGACTTTCAAAGGCACCAAAGTAATGATACACATCACCCCGGACGCCAGGCCAGTGCACCACAAAGCCAGAGCGGTGCCGTATGTGATGCGGGAAAAGATCGAGAGCGAATTGGACCGGCTGTTGAGAGAGGGCATCATCTTGTCAGTTGAATTCAGCGACTGGCGAGCCCCATCGTTCCCATCCTAAAAGCGGATGGCTCCGTCAGGATCTGTGGCGACTACAAGGCCACCATCAATCGGGTTCCCCTACAAGATCAATACCCGCTCCCAAGAGCGGAGGACCTCTTCACCACACTGGCAGGCGCAAGCTGTTCACAAAGTTGGACCTCACGTCAGCCTATATGACCCAGGAACTGGCCGACGGATCTATACTACTGGCCACCATCACCACGCACAAGGGACTGTTTGTTTATAACAGGTGCCCATTTGGCATTCGATCAGCGGCCACGATTTTTCAAAAAAACATGGAAAGCCTGCTTAAATCCATTCCTGGAATGATCGTATTCCAGGACGACATCCTCATCACGGGTCGTGACACCGAGAAACACCTCCACAATCTGGAGGAGGTGCTACGCTGACTGGACAGGGTAGGCCTGTGACTCAAGAAGTCTAACTGTGTATTTTTAGCTCCTGAGGTTGAGTTTCTGGGCAGGAGTGTTGCTGCAGATGGGATTCGGCCCACTGAATCCAAAACAGAGGCGATTTGACGAGCACCCAGGCCCTGCAACATATCGGAGTTGCATTCATTCCTGGGACTGTTGAACTATTTTGGGAACTTTCTACCAAACTTGAGCACGTTGTTGGAGCTGCTACACGTGCTCTTGCGTAAGGGTTGCGATTGGTTTTGGGGGGACTGTCAGAAATGGGCTTTTGATCAGGCGCGAAACCTACTTTGTTCAAACAAGTTGTTGACCCTGTATGACCCCTGTAAAAAATTGGTTCTGACATATGACGCATCGTCCTATGGAGTTGGGTGCATGTTGCAACAGGGCAATGCTGAGGGTCAACTACAATCTGTGGCATATGCCTCCAGGTCGCTCTCTCAAACAGAACGGGGATATGGGATGGTCGAGAAGGAAGCGCTTGCATGTGTCTATGGTGTAAAAAAAATGCATCAGTACCTCTTTGGTAGGAGGTTTGAATTAGAGACGGACCACAAGCCATTAAGCTTCTTATTGTCAGACAGCAAGGCTATCAATGCCAACGCATCTGCTCGCATACAGCGATGGACTCTCACGCTGGCTGCTTATGACTACTCCATCCGTCACCGACCCGGCACTGAAAATTGCGCTGATGCGCTCAGCACGCTTCCACTGACCACCACTGAGGGGGCAGCGGAGCAAAGCGCCGAGATGGTCATGGCTGTTGATGCCTTTGACAGCGCAGGCTCCCCCATCATAGCCCGCCAGATCAAAATCTGGACAAGCAGAGGTCCACTCCTATCCCTGATTAAGAAATGTGTCCTGACTGGGGATTGGGCTCCTGCATATGGAGCATGCTCTGACGAGGTCAGACCGTTCCACAGAGGGATGGATGAGCCCTCCATCCAAGCCGACTACCTACTATGGGGCAGCCGGGTAGTTATGCCCCAGAAGGGCAGGGAGGCATTCCTCAGGGAACTCCACAGCGAGCACCCAGGCATTGTGCTGATGAAGGGCATTGCTCAGTCACACGTTTGGTGGCCTGGAATTGATTCAGACCTGGAACACTGTGTTCGCAGGTGCACGACGTGTGTCCAGCTGGGTAATGCCCCCAGGGAGGCCCCGCTCAGCCCGTGGCACTGGCTCACCAGGCCATGGTCACGCATTCATGTTGACTACGCGGGCCCATTCATGGGAAAGATGTTCTTTATTGTGGTGGATGCGTACTCGAAATGGATCGAGTGCATCATTCTGAATTCATGCACGTCATCCACCACCGTGGAAAGCCTACGTGCGATCTTTGCAACCCATGGCTTGCCGGACATCTTGGTTAGTGATAATGGCCCATGTTTCACAAGCTACGAATTCCGAGAGTTGATGTCGGGCAATGGCATTAACCATGTCAGGACTGCACCGTTCTGCTGGCCTATAGATCCCAACCGCACTCGTTCACAGGGGTCCCACCCGCAGAGCTACTAATGAAATGGACACTCAAAATTCAGTTGTCCCTCATTCACCCAGTCCTGACCGACATAGTTGAAGGCAAGCGCAAGTCACAAAACGAGTACCATGACAGTAATTAGAGGGGGAGATGTATAGAAATAAATGATCCTGTATTCGTCCTCAAGCACGCCATGGGGCCCAAATGGCTTGAGGGCATTGTAATTGAGAGGAATAGGGTCATCGTGGTAAAACTTAACAATGGTCAGATATGCTGTAAGCATCTGGACCAAGTAAAAAAAAGGTTCAGCATCGATACGGAGGAACTTGAAGAAGACCATGAGATGGAGCTCACAACACCGCCAGTGAATGAGCAACAAGAGCAATCAGAAGAATGCACAGACCCTGCGGTCAGCCCGGACAGGCCGGAATCACCACAGGTGACAGACATTCATGTCAGTGTCCAACAACCAGAGCCCCAACTGCGGCACTCCATGAGGGAACGTAGACCACCTGAAAGACTAAACCTATTATCCCAATAAGACTTTGGAGGGAGGGGGGTGGGGGGGTGAGGTGATGTCATGTATGTAACCACAATGTAACACCACTGTATTACTGTGTACACTCAACCTAGATCCAACCCTTGAGCACAAGGGGTGAACTTGTGGGAGACACTCCTTACCTGATCACACAGGTATAAAAAGGGAGGTCCCACGTAGGGTCATCTTCTTTGGAGTCCTGTAAATAAAGAGTTAAGGTCACACCTTGTCCCCAGAATGTGCCTCGTGTGGTTTCATACTGTAGAGTAAGGACTTTACAGGATGGGTCTGAAAGAAAAGAGCCAATAAAACTGATTTTGATAGATTTTTTAATTGGTTGCAAAGCACGGAAGCCGAGAACGGGGGCAGGGAGGAGGGAATGGTATTAAATTTTAAATCAGAGCAAGGCCATTCAGGGGTGATGTCAGGAAGCATTCCTTCACACAAAGGGTAGTGGAAATCTGGAACTCTCTCCCCAACAAGACTTGAGGCTACGGAGGTGGGGGCAGAGGTCAATTGAAAAATTCAAAACGGAGATTCATTGATTTGAAGGAAATAAATTTGCAGGGGCCTATGGGGAAAGGGCGGGGGAGTGGGACTAGCTGAAGTGCTCTTGCAGAGAGCCGGCATGGGCTCGACAGGCCGAATGGCCTCCTTCTGCGCTGTACCCATTCTATGATTCTATGAAATTGGAGCCTTTAGCGCCGGCCGTTAAGGCCAGTTTGCAAGAGAAAATGGCGGTTGCCTCGCTTCTGGCATATCCCACGACGGCCGCCATTTTGGGCAGGTCGGCAGCGATGCCGTTGACTGCGCACGCTGCAGATATTTAGTTGAAGCAGATCGTGACGTCAATGAGTGGGCAATACTAATTTGCGCACGAGCTGCCATTTTGGACGACACTGCTCCATTTACCGTCGTCTCCTAATCACAACCAGCTGACCAACGTTCAGCAGCAGGAATACCCCACCAGCGCTAAAAGGGGATGATCAAGAACTTGCCTTTTCCTTTCTTCTGGCTCTGTGTAAGTATGTGCAACTGTTTAGAGCTATCACAAGATGATTAACGTTGCTGAGGGGAGTGCTGCTGCTAGTGGAGAACACCTTGCTCCTCATTTCAAGGCTTCTGCGAACAGGGAAGCGAGGGGCTTGTGATCGGTTTCCAGCTCAAATTTGAGGCCAAATTGGTACTGATGCATTTTCTTTACCCCAAACACACACGCTAATGCCTCTTTCTCAATCATGCTGGAGGCCCTCTCGGCCTTAGACAAGCTCCTGGAAGCATAGGCGACAGGTTGCAATTTCACCGCAACGTTAGCTTGTTGTAATACACTCCAGACTCGGTACGACGACGCGTCACATGTTAGCACAAGTCTTTTACACGGGTTATACAATACACGCAGGTTGTTGGAGCATAAAATGTTTCTGGTTTTCTCAAAAGCAATTATTTGTTTTTTTTCCCCATACCCAGTTCTCACCTTTGCGCAATAACACACGTAGGGGCTCTAAAAGGGTGCTTAACACCGGTACGAAGTTACCAAAATAGTTGAGGAGTCCCAGGAACGACCGCAGTTCCATGACGTTCTCTGGCCTGAGCGTGTTCCTGATAACCTCTGTCTTGGCGTCTGTGGGCCGAATGCCATCCGCCACGATCTTTCTCCCCAAAAACTGCACTTCAGTTGCCATGAAGACACATTTCGACCTCTTCAGTCGCAGCCCTACGCGATCCAGTCGTTGGAGGACATCCTCCAGGTTTTGTAAGTGCTCGGCGGTGTCCCGACCCATGACCAATATGTCGTCCTGAAAGTCCACCGTGTGTGGTACTGACTTGAGTAGGCTCTCCATGTTTCTCTGGAAGATCGCTGCAGCCGACCGAATTCCAAACGGGCATCTGTTGGAAATGAACAATCCCTTGTGTGTGTTGATGCAAGTGAGGCCCTTTGAAGACTCCTTCAGCTCCTGCGTCATGTAGGCCGAAGTCAGGTCGAGTTTGGTGAACGTCTTGCCTCCTGCCAGCATCGCAAATAGGTCATCTGCCTTAGGTAGCGGGTATTGGTCCTGTGCGAGAAACGATTAAAAGTTACTTTATAATCGCCGCAAATCCTGATCGTGCCATCACTTTTGAGTACTGGAACAATCGGGCTGGCCCACTCGCTGAATTCCACTGGGGAGATGATGCCCTCGCGTTGCAACCTGTCCAGCTCGATTTCCACTCTCTCCCTCATCATGTGAGGTACCGCTCTCACCTTGTGGTGAATGGGTCGTGCCTCTGGGACCAAGTGGATCCGCACCTTCGCCCCGGAAAAGTTTCTAATGCCTGGCTCAAAAAGGGAAGGAAATTTATTAAGAACCGGGTACATGAGGCCTCATCGACTTGTGATAGCACTCGGATGTCATCCCAGTTCCAGCGGATTTTGCCCAGCCAGCTCCTTCCAAGCAGTGTGGGGTCATTGCCCGGGACAATCCAGAGTGGCAGTCCGTGCACCGTGCCCTCGTAGGTGACCTTGACCATGGCGCTGCCCAGGACAGTGATAAGCTCTTTGGTATACGTTCTCAGTTTCGTGTGGATGGGGCTCAGGGCTGGTCTGAATGCCTTGTTGCACCACAGTCTCTCAAGTATCTTTTTACTCATGATGGATTGGCTAGTGCCAATGTCCAGTACCATGGCTACGGGTAAGCTATTCAATTTTACATTTAGCATTATAGGTGGACATTTTGTCGAAAATGTGTGCACCCTGTGTACTTCAGTATCTGCCTCCTCTCTCTGAGGCTCGAAATTGCTTTGATCCACCATGGACCGATCTTCCTCTGTCACGTGGTAGTTAGCAGGTTTTGTAGAGCTTGCAGCTCGTTTGCAAGCTCATTGGAGGTGCCCCATTGTTCCACAGCTCTTGCAAACATACCCTTTGAAGTGGCATGAATAGGCTGAATGGAAGCCTCCACAATACCAACAAGGTGTGAATTGTCTTGCATTCATCCTTTGTTGTGGACTCTGAGTCATCTGGGTCACCTGAGGCCTGCTGGCAGTTGCAGACTCATGGGTTTTACCCTGTACATTTCTGCTCGCACAATTCCAGTTAATTTATGAACATTGCTAGCACTTGTGTGCTGAGAGATTTGTTTGTTGTTATCACTGGTGGACATAAACGCCTGTGCTATCGCAATGGCCTTACTGAGGGTCGGTGTTTCTACAGTCAAAAGTTTTTATAGGATGGTCTCGTGGCCAATGCCCAGTACAAAAAAGTCTCTGCGCATTTGCTCCAGGTAGCCATCAAACTCACATTGTCCTGCAAGTCGGCTTAGCTCGGCGACATAGCTCGCCACTTCCTGACCTTCAGATCGCTGGCACGTGTAGAACCGATACTTTGCCATCAGCACGCTTTCCCTCGGGTTATGATGTCACACAGCTCCTCATACGACTTATCTGTGGGTTTCACTGGAGCCAGAAGATTCTTCATGAGACTGTAGGTCGGTGCCCCGGAGACTGTGAGGAGGACCGCTCTCCTTTTTGCAGCACTTCCTTCTCTGTCCAGCTCGTTGGCTACAATGTACTGGTCTAGCCGTTCGACATAGGCTTCCCAGTCCTCACCCACCGAGAACTTCTCCAGGATGCCCACAGATTGCTGCATCTTGGCATTGGATTTGTATTCTCGTCACCAGTTATTCTGTTCCTAACACAGATGAGGCTGCACACAGGGAGGTTAAAGTAACAGTGACCTCATTCTTTAATAAGATACAGGCCTTAGGGGCCGGCTTATATTCAGTGCTCCCAAGGGATGTTGGGATCCCTTGGGACTTCAGGGGATGAGCTCCCTGGTGGCAGAACATGGGAGTGCATGCTTTACAGATACACAACAATTCCTGTCTCCCACCCTTCAGACTGGGAGTTCAAGGACGAGCTAAGGGCCATGGGAAGATAAATTAGTAAATCCAGCATGCATTGCATGGGCCGAGCTTCGAGGCAGCGGCCTTCAGCTGATCGCCTCGAGTCTCATCGCCGATTGCATGCAGAAGGCAAACGCAGGCAGCAGAAAGAGCATGCGGCAAATCTGTCCCACCCTCCCTTACCCTCAACGACTACTTGTCCCACCTAGGGACTGTGGTTCTCGCATTCGACTGTTCAGCCACCTAAGGACTCATTCTAAGAGTGGAAGCAAGTCTTCCTCGATTCCGCGGGACTGCCTGTGATGATGATGATGGTGCGGACTCCCGGAGGTCCCAGTGGCCCAGGCCGTGTCAGTGGGTTGGAAGCGGCCTGGTCACGTGGTTGAAAAGAGACCTGCGGCGGTGGCCGGGGATTGGGGTCCTGCTGCCAATATTGGAGAGTGCGCGCTACGTGGCCTCGGAGGAGGGAAGCGGGTGGAGAGAAAAGAGATTTTCCAGCAATGGCTCCTTGTCGTTTATTTTTGGGCGCATGGCCACTATAACTGGTTGCTTGGCCCATTCAGGTTTCCGCGCAGGCGCGGTTTTTCCACGTGAAATCCGGCAAGCGGCTCATGCGTGCCCATGCAGCTGAGCGGGAACGTCACTTGCCAGTCCCTGGGCCTGCAGCAAGGCCGTAACTGATTTAAATTTTAAGAAAGGGCCTCGAGACCAATTGCAGCACCGCTGCTCACTGCCACCCTAGCTCAAATCTGGTAACTCATCCAGGCATCTTTCTGCTCCGCCATTAAGTAAGTCAAACAAAAATAATAAATATAAACGCTTAATTGTGCAACTAAGAGGTGATCTTATCGAATCATATAAAATAATGAAGGGGCTCAACAAGGTGGATGCAGGGAGGATATTTCCACTCATAGGGGAAACTAAAACTAGGGGACATATTCTTAGAATAAGGGGCCGCACGTTTAAAACTGAGATGAGGAGGAAGTTCTTCTCTCAGAGGGTTTTAAATCTATGGAATTATCTGCCCCAGAGAGCTGTGGAGGCTGGGTCATTGAATATATTTAAGGCTGAGATAGACAGATTTTTGAATGATAAGGGTATAAAGGGATTTCGGGAGCGGGCAGGGAAGTGGAGCTGAGTCCATGATCAGATCAGTTATCATCATCATCATCATAGGCAGCCCCTTGGAATCGAGGAAGACTTGCTTCCACTCTTAAAATGAGTCCTTAGGTGGCTGAACAGTATAATACGGGAGCCACAGTCCCTGTCACAGGTGGGACAGATAGTTGTTGAGGGAAGTGGAGGGTGGGACTGGTTTGCCGCACGCTCCTTCCGCTTCCTGCGCTTGATTTCTGCATGCTCTCGCCGATGAGACTCGAGGTGCTCAGCGCCCTCCCAGATGCACTTCATCAGCCATAATCTTATTAAATGGCGGAGCAGGCTCGAGGGGCCAAGTGGCCTATCCCTGCTCCTATTTCTTATGATCTTATGTAATTTATATTCGTCATCATAACCTCAAACTGAGATGCATGGCAGCATGGTGATAATGGGTAGGATTTTTAAAAGGTTTTTTGTAGAACATTTTCAGATGCAGTAATCCAGTTTATGTAAAGAGCTGTGACCAACATTCCCATTAAGCTGTGTGGCCACACGGGGGTCTGGGGGTCCCGTGCAGGCCACTCACCGGGCTTTTTGATGGTAATAACTGTGTACGCGCAAAACATTGAATGAGCTGCGCAGCCAGTTAAAGGGCCCGTGAGCCAAAAATAAAATGACAGGGAGCATTGGCTGTGACCTGTTAGAGATTAAATAAAGTGTGGCTCAGTGGGCAGCGCTCTCGCCTGTGAGTCAGAAGTTGTGGCTTTAAGTCTCACCCCAAGGACTTGAGCACATAAATCTAGGCTGACACTCCCAGTGCAGGACTGAGGCAGTGCTGCACTGTCGGAGGTGCCGTCTTTCGGATGAGACGTTAAACCGAGGCCAGGTCTGCCCACTTAAGTGGACGTGAAAGATCCCAAGGCACTATTTTGAACAATCGCCCGGTAGTTAACCTGGTGTCCTGGTCAATATTTATCCCTCAATCAACATCACTAAAAACAGATTTACTGGTCATTATCGCATTGCTGTTTGTGGGAGCTTGCTGTGCGCAAATTACCTGCTGCGTTTTCCACATTACAACAGTGACTACACTCCAAAAGTACTTCATTGGTTGTAAAGCGCACTGAGACGTCTGTCGGCCGTGAAAGGTGCTATATAAATGCAAATTTATTTCTTAAATAAAACCATTAATGAGATTTATAAACGAACTGTCAATCTATATTGGTTTATTGGGAAAAAAAGCAACTTGTGGTTTCTTGCCAAATCTCGTGATTTTTAAGAGTTGTGTCCTGATGTATGAGAGGGTGGGGCTGAGATGGGTCAGGAGTATGTCAAGATGTTGTACCTCCCCCTTCCCCCCCTCCATCGGCACACTAAAGTTGCTGTTAGAGTCCGCACTGACAATTTCACTTAATACAGCCGCAGTCTTATCCGTTAAACATGCCTTCTGCTCTCCTGTCGAATCACTGCTGGAAATCCCTTTGTGCATTGCGATGGGAGGGGGTGATCGAGACGCGATTGAGCAACACACAGCCAGGCGAAGTCACAATAAAGTGATCGCCCCGGGGCTCACATCAAATGGCTGAATAATGCAATCAGCTGATATTAACACGTGTTGTCATATCTGTTTGGCAAATTCGACCTCAAACTTTGTCGCGTCCTGCGGCAGGCTGTGAAAGAAGAATCAGCAGAGAGGCGGAATCTGATTCATTTGTATTTCCCATCTTCTAATTGTGTTGTTGGGGGAGATTATCGCATCGCCGGCACAACAGCAGCAGAGAGAGAGAGAAAGCCGCCGGTACAAAAATGGGAACAAAGCTAATTATGCTTGCGGTGGTGAGCGTGTTGCTGGCATACTACGTCTATATTCCACTCCCAGAGGCAATGGGCGAGAGATGGAAGCTGATGGTGGTGGATGCTTGCTTTCGAAGTTTGGAACACCTGGTATGTTGCACGATCCTGACAGAGAGAGCAAAATATTTATGTCTCTAGCATTGATGCCTGTGTCACTGCAATTAAATAATAACCCGTTTGATCTTTGCCCCCACGGTGCAGAGAGTATCAGGCTTTTGAATTACCCTCTGGGAATTGCCCTGGAGAGTGTTGAAGATGCCCCCTCTTCCCAAATAATCACGCCTGTAAAAAAAAAGGTTCGTCTCGAAATGCAGTTTTTGAAACTGACAAAACGCGAAGAGACATTGGTTACAGTTCGGGAAAATCCTGCGCTGCAAGTAATTTGAGCTCAGAAACATTCTGCCTCAAATACGATTGTCAAACAATTCCTGCCCCCCCCCCCCCCTCTGGGACATTGTCACTATGTACTGTCTGCCATCTGTTTTGTGTTGGTGCGTGTTCCTAACCTGTGTAAATGTTTCATTTTTCTTAAGGAAAATACGACACCAGTACATATGTTCCTATAACTTCATTGATGCAAAATACAGATGAGTTGATACTGGTGGCTTTGATGTGTTTATAATAGTTAATATAACACAAACATTTATATATGTGCGCCTAGAAATGACTGGAGATAAACGCTCAATGTGTTCGTGGGATCTTCCTCTGCAATTGATTTTAGGGAGGTGCTAACAGGTTAAAATTTGAAATGTGTTAACACGGCGACTACGATAGTGGACAAAGGAATGCTTTACACCTGCCTGCAAATATGCCTCCCTAGGATAGTTCCAAGCTACACTTTTTTCGAGATTCAGTCCAGAAAATCAATCGTTTATTGCTTAGAAACTGGTGATTTCACGGGCCTGACATTTCCGGCGAGTTTGCGCCCAGATACAAGCGCAATCTGCAGGCGAATACGCGCTTTAAGAGCTCGCATAAATCTGGGCGCAGGTGACTTGCGCGCGGAAGTACAAATACGCCCATATGACTTTGATCTTTTGCGATCATCTATTGAGCCCTCCGCCCCCGCCTCCAAGAATTTAGAGCAATTGCGCTTCCCAAGTGGCTCTCTTCAAGCCGCCTTTGTTGCTGCGTGGTGCAGTTATCAGTGTAACCTGAGCTGTTGGATGATACAGGTATCACTGTGACACCAACCAGTGTCTGCAGCCTTCCTTATAAAAGAAACGCAAGGACTTGAATTTATATAGTACGCTTCACATCCTCAGCATATCCCAAAATGCCTCACAACTAATGAGTTCTTTTTTTTACAATCACAGTAACTTTGCAGTTCACCGTTCTAAATTCTAAACACCACTGAATGGGGAAATACCTTGCTACTTTCAAAAGTACTTCATTGGCTGTCAAGCACTTTGGGGACGTCAACAGTTGTGGCTCTGAGTCAGAAGGATTGTGCGTTCAAGTCCCACTCCATGTGACTTAAGTGCAAAAGTCTCGGCTCGATCTCCCAGTGCAGTGCAGAGGGAGAGCTGCACTGTCGAGGTTAAACCGCACCCTGCCTGCTCTCTCAGGATGTAAAAGATCCCACGGCACTATTTTGCCGAAGAGCAGGGGAGTTATCCCCGGTGTCCTGGCCAATATTTATCCCTCAATATTTATCTCTAAAACAGATTATCTGGTCATTATCTCATTGCTGTTTGTGGGAGCTTGCTGTGCGCAAATTGGCTGCCATGTTTCCCACATTACAACAGTGACTACACATTAAAAAAAAGTACTTCATTGGCTGTAAAATGCTTTGGGATGTCTGCAGGTTGTGAAAGATGCGATATAAGAAGAGAGAAAGGGATAGACTGAGTAATTACAGGCCAGTCAGCCTAACCTCAGTTGTGGGAAAATTATTGGAAAAAATCCTGAAGGACTGGATAAATCTACATTTAGAAAGACACAGATTAAGCAAGGACAGTCAGCACGGATTTGTTAAGGGAACGTCGTGTCTGACTAACTTGATTGCATTTTTCGAGGAGGTAACCAGGAGGGTCGATGAGGGCAGTGCATATGATGTAGTATCTATGGATTTTACCAAAGCTGTCGATCAGTTCTCACACGGCAGACAGGTCATGAAAGTAAAAGCCCATGGGATCCAGGGCAAAACGGCAAGTTGGATCCAAAATTGGCTCAGAGGCAGGAGGCAAAGGGTAATGGTTGATGGGTGCTTTTGTGACTGGAAGGATGTTTCCAGTGGGGTTCCCTTGCTTTTCGTTCTCAGGATGAATTGTGTCCAATTCTGGGCAGCACGCTTCAGAAAGATCATCATGACCTTGGCAAGAGCGCGAGCAGATTTACTAGAATGATACCAGGGATGAGGGAGTTCAGTTATCTGCAGAGACTGAAGAAGCTGGGATTGTTCCCCTCAGAGCAGACAAGATTAAGGAGAGTTTTAGGTGTTCAAAATGAAGAGGCGGTTTTGATAGAGTAGATAAGGGGAAGCTGTTCCCACTGACAGGAGGGTCGGTAACCAGAGGACACAGATTTAAAATAATTGGCAAAAAGGCCAGGGGTGGAGATAAGGAGAATTATTTTACGCAGCGAGTTGTTGTGATCTGGAACGTGCTGCCTGAAAGGGTGGCGGAAGCAGATTCAATAATAACTTTCAAAAAGGAAGTTGGATCTCTACTTAAAAAGGAAAGAGCAGGAGATTGGGACTAATTGGAAGCTCTGTCAGCCAGCCAGCCAAATGGCCTCCTACTGTCCTGTATGATTCTATATAGGCATTGCTGGCAAAGCAACATACCACGTACCAGCGACAGAAAAATGAGTGAATTCCTCACACTGTGGGTAGAACTGGAACTGTAGCTGGTGAATTAGAGAAAAGGTCCAGAAAAGCTAGTAAGAGTGAAGGGGTATAATATGCTCATGAGAAAGATTTTATTTTTAAATACAGCCAGAACAGCCTCCCACAGCTATGCAGCGGTAATTCCTAACTCTGACTGCCCAGTATGAAAAAATGACATAACTCATAAATCATACTGAATCCTTCTCTGTTTTATGAAACTGTCACGCTCAGAACATGCTGCCAGACAAACCAACATTACAGAATAAATGTTACTAACTTGTAAAGTATTACCTAATGGGAATACTAGGGGTTGCTAAGCCTCTAGGATTGATTGGGCGTCAACAGGAATTAAAGATTAATTCCTCCAGGACACTGTGGCTGGCAACCTGGGAGAAAAACCATTGGGGAATGAAAAGAAACACAGTGACCCGAATTTTACGGGGTCTATGATGGCACACACACAGCGATGCACATGCGCGAAAACCTGGAACTTGCGATCTGTTAAGTTTCTCCTTGACAGATCGTACCCATTCACTTTCGCTGGCGCAGGGTTTGGGCAATTTGCCCAACTACTGCCCAGCGAATGCCCACCAAACCCTTCTGCCTAGTGAAAGCAGGAGTAAGGGCCTTCTGTTATCAGTGTAAGGGTTTAAATAAATGTTAAAATAAATTTTTTAATGATTTAAACATTCACTTACATTTAAAATCATTTTAGATCAATTTTGTCCCAGTTAACAATGTTGAAGTTTATTTGTTATTGGTTGGGCCAGTTCATGTGAACCTCATGTGCCTCTGGGACCCATGGGTCTTTACACAGGTGTAAAGAGTCTGATGATACGAAGGCACAGGGTCAATACAGAGTTTTCTTACGATTCGGAGGCCTACGCAAGCGCTGACCGCAATTCCCAGGCCAGTGGTTTTTTTCATTTTCTTTCACCACTTTTGCTTATTAGTTATAAAAATATATGAGATGGGGGAAAAAAAGGCTCTTTGACTGAGAGTCAAGAAACATCCAATCGAGTCCGTTTGTTTCCCAATTGGAGCGCCGTAAGGATGGATGTGTTGGGCAACCAAGGACGGGTAATTGGGGGTGGGGCACATATCCGGAATCTGAATGCACAGGTCAGCGGACATCTCAAGTATTCCCACCCATTTCCTCTCTCAGCTCCAAACCCAAACACATGTCCAATGGGCGAAGCTCCGCGGCAGAGGCACAGATTCGTAAAAGGTACTCCATATGGAGTGAATGTTCTGAGAGTCACGGCGTGGGTGGAGAGTCACGGCGTGGGTGGAGACTCCCACCCACCCAATGTGTATTGACAAATCCCATCACCGTAGGCAGTCCCTCTCTTAAAATGAGACCTTAGGTGGCTGAACAGTCCAATTTTGGAACTACAGTCCCTGTCACAGGTGGGACAGACAGTCGTTGAGGGAAGGGGTGGGTGGGACTGGTTTGCCGCGCGCTCTTTCCGCTGCCTGCGCTTGATTTCTGCATGCTCTCGGCGATGAGACTCGAGGTGCTCAGTGCCCTCCCGGATGCACTTCCTCCACTTAGGGCGGTCTTTGGCCAGTGCCTCCCAGGTATCAGTGGGGATGTTGCACTTTATCAGGGAGGCTTTGAGGGTGTCTTTGTGATGCTACACTTGCAAATCTACACTTGCAGGGAATGTATGTCAAACAATCATCCCCCAATATGTCTCGTATAAAGAGTGTCCAAAAAGTATGGGGCTGAAATCACCCCAGGGGCGGGGTGGAGGGGGGAGGTGCTACCGGCTCCCATGGAGACGCTGATACGGTGGCATGTGCCCTGCTAGTAGCACCCCAGGCCGCTGTGCAACTGACAATGATGTCATCGCCATACGCACAAATCCTATAGCGCCCTGTGGCAACCCCTTTCCGCCTCACGCCAAAATTGGCCAGCACCCTGCCAGGTTGCCGCAAGTGGTGTCAACGCCAGCCTCGCGGGTCGCGAACCGGGCCGACATCCGCTCGCGGGGCGGAAGTTAAAGAGGAGGTGGGGAGTGCCCCGCGCCGCCATTTTATAGTCTTGGCCGACTCAATTTCCATGGCATGGTCCGGGCCACCATCGTGCAGCCCGGCACTCCGTGGCCAGGCTGTGGCCTTGGCACCATGCCACCCTGGTGGCCCAGGGAGGCCATCAGAGGCCTGGCAGCGTGCACAGCGGCCCTCCCCTTTAACGGAAGGGGAGGGCTGTTGAAATGAGTCAGCGCCTGGCGGAGCAGCTGCGTATCGACCCAGAACCCACCCCAACAGGAAGTGGAGCGCGCAACATTGTACTCCTCTTCCTGTGAGGGGCATTAACCACAATTTCGCAGCCGGGGCGGGAGTTCCGCGCTGGGTGTAGGAAGTTCCGCCCCGACTCGGTTACTGCCCCAAACAGGCCACTGGGGAATTTCGCCCCTGTTATCTTTTGAAGATAACACTGAGATTGAGATAACTTTGCAGATGGATCCCCAATCATTCCCGTCAGAAAAGGTATGCTCAAGCTCTCTCTCCCCAGTGTCGAAGACATGGATCCTTGCCAAACTTGCATGGTTATGCAAATCACTGTAGCTGGCTATGTTAGAGACAGCACAGCATTGCACTTCTCTCAGGCTGCCTCCCAAGGTCCAAACCAACTTCTCACTGATGCTGCATGACAGCAAAAAGATTGTCTAGTGCAAAGCTTCCTAGGTGTCCCTGTAGTGCTACCCCCACAGATCTCAACATGAGTAAAATCGTGGGCGTCGTGCAAACTCAGCCAGATGGTGCATCTGACTCAGGTGGCTGCAGAAGGCTTAGTTGGCCAGTTTGGCCTGAGACACTGTGGAAGATAGCTGTAATATATGCACCTGTGAGTATGCTCACAGGTTTGTAGAGCTGTTGCTGCTCCTGGGCATGGCCAAGGTGGTCATTAACCGGTCCGGGCAGCGGATGGTCAAGAGAGTCGTTCAGCCCGACTGCCTGCCTCTCTTCCGTGGCTACGTTTGCGCCAGGGTGTCCCTGGAGATGGAGCACGCAGTTTTCACTGGTATGCTCGCGTTCTTCTGCGAGAGGTGGGGCACCGGAGGGACTGGAGTGCATCATCTTCCCTGGCAACCAAATTTTAATTTGATTTGACAAAGTTGCATTGTTAATTTGTGGGTTTTGGTGCCTTTACAAAAGGGGGCACTTGATTTAATGTTATATGAAAATAGTTGTAGAGCTTTTGCATTGTGAATGGGGTAGCCAGTCATGTGATGTTCACAAGACTCAATAAAACCCCAGTCAGTTGGGTCTAGGTCATGCACGATGCGTATGCAGTTGTGAGCCTAGTGGATGAACTGGTAATGTGTAGTGCGATTGTTAAACCTTCGTTAAGAAACCAACTAGTTCTGAATAGCAATGTGTTGCTACGAATTCTTAAGCAAAGAACCCATGAAGCAAATACATTACAATAGCCAGATCCAGAAAGGCATGAATTTGCACAGGAAGAATTTGAAGATTTAAAAAAAAAATCTACTTCCTATTCCTGTCTGGTTTGCCAGCAGCAATGCTATTGTAGTGTAGTGCAATGATCTTGAAGGGTTGGGCTGTGGGGAAATGAAGCTGTGGCTCCTTCCACCCCTGCGGAAAGTTAAAAGCCAAAAGATTTTGTGGGGGTGGGACTGAGGGGAAAACAGAAAGCAAAGGGCTGTTGCAGTTTTTAACTGGTATCATTGTCACCAGTTAGTATTAACCATGATTTGCAGCACTCTCCCTGAAAAATGTTGAAGGCCCCTGCTATCTGTCAACTGTGGTTTAGTGAGTGGCACACTCGCCCCGGAGTCAGAAGTTTGTGGGTTCCAAAGCACAAAAAAAAACAGGCTGACACTCCAGTGCAGTGCTGAGGGAGTGCTGCACTGTCGGAGGTGCTGTCTTTCAGATGAGACGTTAAACTGAGGTCCTGTCTGTTCTCTCCAGTGGCTCCAAAACATCCCACGGCACTATTTCGAAGAAGAGCAGGAGAGTTATCCCCAGTGTCCTGGCCAATATTTATCCCTGAAAAAACAGGTTATCTGGTCAATATCACATTGCTGTTTGTGGGAGCTTGCGGTGCGCAAATTGGCTGCGGTGTGCCTATATTACAACAGTGACTACACTCCAAAATACTTAATTGGTTGTAAAGTGCTTTGAGATGTCTAGTAGTCGCTATATAAATCCAAGTCTTTCTTTATCTGTTGCTTATGTGGGTCTTCGCAATAGACAAGGCCTAGTTAGAAATAAGAAAGATGGTAAGAAGTGAGTAGATGTTTAGAATGCAAGACAATCAACTGAAGATATACATAAAACTAATCACTGGATCATGAAGAAAGACATTGCCGGGCAATGCTGAGGAAGCTGCATAATTGAAAGTGCTGAATTTAGATGTGATATTAAAACAAAGCCTTGTCTTCCTAATTCTATTGACCCAGGCAAATGATGAAGATCTCATAAAAAAAGAGTGAACATGCATTTATATAGCACCTTTAACAACCTCAGGACATCCAAAAGCACATTATAGCCAATGAAATACATTTGAAGTGTAGTCACTGTTGTAATGCAGGAAACACGGCAGCCAATATGCGCACAGCAAGCTCCCATAAACAGAAATGTGATAATGACCAGATAATCTGTGTTGCGATGTTGGTTGAGAGATAAATATTGGTCAGGAGAACTTCCCTGTTTTTCTTCAAAACAGTGCCGTGGGATCTTTTAGGTCCACCTGAGGTGCAGGCTCTGTTTAATGTCTCCCTCAGTACTGCACTGGAGTGAGAAGGGTAGCAAGAGTAGTGAACGTGTTACTCAACTGCGGCAACGCAGGTCAAACTTTGCACTGATCTTCACGTCCCTTTTAGTTCAGCTTTATGCATTAAAAATGCATCCAAACCAGTTACCTGGAAAACTGGGCAGTGAGCAAGTCTTTTATGCATCGGCAACGACTCAGAATTCATAAATTGGCCGCATACGCTGCAATTTTGAGTTTGAATCTCTATCTGACCTCGAAAATGAAGCATAACCAGAGCATTAGGGAAGGGGGCAATGACATTGGATAAACAGATATGGCTTTGCTGTGCTGGAACTAGGCCCAAGGATTTCATAAGGCATTTCATATATATAATCCAGTACACGCAGCTAAAAGTAGCACATCGCACTGGAAGCAGACATAAACATAATCTGATCAGTTTTCCTTCTTTATCAGCAGCGAAGGGCCACGGAGTCTGCATCTTGCCAACAAAGTGTCAGCGTTATTTTGCAACAAAACTACTAAAAGGTAGCAGATGCCAATTGCGTTGTAAAAACTAAAGAGCTATCAGGGACCGCGCCTCTGAAATTTGTCAGCTGTGGCTGAGTGGGTAGCACAATCACCTCTGAGTCAGAAGGTTGTGGGTTCAAGTCCCACTCCAGGGACCTGAGCACAAAATCGAGGCTGACATTCCAGTGTGGTTCTGAGGGAGTGCTGCACTGCCAGAGGTGCCATCATTCAGGTGTGATGTTAAACCGAGGCCCCGTCTGCCCTCCCGGGTGGACGTAAAAGATCCCATAGCACTATTTCGAAGAAGAGCAGGTGATTTATCCCCGATGTCCTGGCCAATATTTATCCCTCAATCAACATACAAAAATAGATTATCTGGTCATTATCACATTGCTGTTTGTGGGAGCTTGCTGTGCGCAAATTGGCTGCTGCATTTCCCACATTACATAATAAGAACATAAGAAATAGGAGCAGGAGTAGGCCATTTTGCCCCTCGAGTCTGCTCTGCCATTTAATAAGATCATGGCTGATCTGATAATGGACTCAGCTCCACTTCCCTGCCCGCTCCCCATAACCCTTTATTCCCATATTGCTCAAAAATCTGTCGATCTCCGCCTTAAATATATTCAATGACCCAGCCTCCACAGCTCTCTGGGGCAGAGAATTCCACAGATTTACAATCCTCTGAGAGAAGAAATGTCTCCTCATCTCAGTTTTAAATGGACGGCCCCTTATTCTGAGACTATATCCCCTAGTTTTAGATCCCCCTATGAGTGGAAATATCCTCTCTGCATCCACCTTGTCGAGCCTCCTCAGTATCTTCTGAACTCCAATGAGTATAGGCCCAACCTACGCAACCTATCTTCATAAGTCAACCCACTCATCTCCGGAATCAACTTAGTGAACCTTCTCTGAACAGCCTCCAATGCAAGTATATCCTTCCTTAAAAACAGAGACCAAGAACTGTATGCAGTACTCCAGGTGTGGTCTCACCAATACCCTGTACAGTTGCAGCAGGACTTCTCTGCTTTTATACTCTATCCCCCTTGCAATAAAGGCCAACATTCCATTTGCCTTCCTGATTACTTGCTGTACCTGAATACTAACTTTTTGTGTTTCATGCACAAGGACCCCCAGGTCCCTCTGTACTGCAGCACTTTGCAATTTTTCTCCACTTAAATTATAATTTGCTTTTCTATTGTTTCTGCCAAAGTGGATCACCTCACATTTTCCCACATTATACTTCATCTGCCAAACTTTTGCCCACTCACTTAGCCTGTCTATATCCCTTTGCAGATGTTTTGTGTCCTCCTCACAATTTGATTTCCCACCCATCTTTGTATCATCAGCAAACTTGGCTACATTACACTCGGACCCTTTATCCAAGTCAATAATATAGATTGTAAATAGTTGAGGCCCAGCACCAATCCCTGCGGCACCCCACTAGTTACTGTTTGCCATCCGGAAATGAGCTATTTATCCTGACTCTCTGTTTTCTGTTAGTTAGCCAGTCCTCTATCCGTGCTGATATATTACCCCTGTGAACTTTTATCTTGTGCAGTAACCTTTTATGTGGCATCATATCGAATGCCTTCTGAAAATCCAAATACACCACATCCACTGGTTCCCCCTTATCCACCCTGCTCGTTACATCCTCAAAGAACTCCAGCAAATTTGTCAAACTTTCATATAACCATGTTAACTCTGCTTGATTGAATCCTGCTTTTCCAAATGTCCTGCTACTGCTTCCTCAATAATGGGCTCCAGCATTTTCCCAATGACAGATGTTAGGCCAATTGGTCTTTGGTTTCTGTTTTCTGTCTGCCTCCTGTTTTAAATATGAATGTTACATTTGCGGTTTTCCAATCCGTTGGGACTTTCCCAGAATCCAGGGCATTTTGGTAGATTACAGCCAATGCATCCACTTTCATTAAGACTCTATAATGCAAGCCATCAGGTCCAGGGGACTTGTCTGCCTTTAGTCCCAATTATTTTACCGAGTACTCTTCTTTAGTGATAGTGATTGTATTAAGTTCCTTCCTCCCTACAGTCCCTTGATTATCCACTGTTGGGATGTTTTTATTGTCTTCTACCGTGAAGACCGTTACAAAATATTTGTTCAAATAAAACATTTGTTACAACAGTGACTGCACTCCAAAAGTACTCCATTGGCTGTAAAGCGCTTTGAGAAATCCGGTGGTTGTGGAAGGCGCGATATGGCAAGTCTTTTTTTTCTTTTACGATTTGCTGAACATGTTGAGAATCAACTCTATTTTTGCTACACATTATCATTTTCTATCACTCGAAACAGTTTCAGCTTTGTTCTGTTGAAAGCCACCTTGTATTTGTTGTGTATCTGTAAAGCATGCACTCCCATGTTCCGCCACCAGGGAGCTCATCCCCTGAAGTCCCAAGGGATCCCAGCATCTCTTGGGAGCATTGTATATAAGCCGGCCCCTAAGGCCTGTTAGTCACTCTGGAGTGTCTTATTAAAGACTGAGGTCACTGTTATTTTAACCTCCCTGTGTGCAGCCTCATCTGTGTTCGGAACACAACAACTGGCAACGAGAATACGAATCCAACGCAAAGATGCAGCAAACTGTGGGCATCCTGGAGAAGTTCTCGGAGGGTGAGGACTGGGAAGCTTATGTCGAACGGCTAGACCAGTACATTGTAGCCAACGAGCTGGACAGAGAAGGAAGTGCTGCTTAAAGGAGAGTGGTCCTCCTCACAGTCTGCGGGGCACCGACCTACAGCCTCATGAAAAATCTTCTGGCTCCGGTGAAACCCACAGATAAGTCATATGAGGAGCTGTGTACACTGGTTCGAGAGCATCTTAACCTGAGGGAGAGCGTGCTGATGGCGAGGTATCGGTTCTACACGTGCCAGTGATCTGAGGGTCAGGAAGTGGCGAGCTACGTCGCCGAGCTAAGGCGACTTGCAGGACAGTGAGGGTTTGATGGCTACCTGGATCAAATGCTCAGAGACTTTTATGTGCTGGGCATTGGCCACGAGACCATCCTACGAAAACTTTTGACTGTAGAGACACCGACCCTCAGTAAGGCCATTGCGATAGCACAGGCGTTTATGTTCACCAGTGATAACACCAAGCAAATCTCTCAGCACACAAGTGCTAGCAATGTTCATAAATTAACTGGAACTGTGTTTGCGAGCAGAAATGTACAGAGCAGAAACCACAAGTCTGCAACTGCCAGCAGACCTCAGGTGACCCAGATGACTCAGAGTCCTCAACAAAGGATGAGTGCAAGGCAATTCACACCTTGTTGGCATTGTAGAGGCTTCTATTCAGCTTATTAATGCCGCTTCAAAAGGTATGTTTGCAAGAGCTGTGGGACAATGGGACACCTCCAGTGAGCTTGCAAATGAGCTGCAAGCTCTGCAAAACTTGCTAACCACCACGTGGCAGAGATCCATGGTGGGTCAAAACTCAGAGAGATGATGCAGATGCTGAAGTACACGGGGTGCACACATTTTCGACGAAATGTCCAGCTATAATGCTAAATGTAAAATTGAATGACTTACCCGTAGCCATGGAACTGGACACTGGCGGTAGCCAATCCACCATGAGTAAAAAGATGTTTGAGAGACTGTGGTGCAACAAGGCATTCAGACCAACCCTGAGCCCCATCCACACGAAACTGAGAACGTACACCAAATAGCTTATCACTGTCCTGGGCAGCGCCATGGTTAAGGTCACCTACGAGGGCACGGTGCACGAACTGCCACTCTGGATTGTCGAGGGCGATGGCCCCACACTGCTTGGAAGGAGCTGGCTGGGCAAAATCCGCTGGAACTGGGATGACATCTGAGCACTATCACATGTCGATGAGGCCTCATGTACCCAGATTCTTAACAAATTTCCTTCCCTTTTTGAGCCAGGCATTGGAAACCTTTCCGGGGCGAAGGTGCGGATCCACTTGGTCCCAGAGGCACGACCTATTCATCACAAGGTGCGAGCGATACCTCAAATGATGAGGAAGAGAGTGGAAATCGAGCTGGAGTGGGTGCAACATGAGGGCATCATCTCCCCAGTGGAATTCAGCGAGTGGGCCAGCCCGATTGTTCCAGTACTCAAAATTGATGGCACAGTCAGGATTTGCGGCGATTATAAAGTAACTATTAATCGTTTCTCGCTACAGGATCAATACCTGCTACCTAAGGCAGACAACCTATTTGCGATGTTGGCAGGAGGCAAGACGTTCACCAAGCTCGACCTGACTTCGGCCTACATGACGCAGGAGCTGGAGGAGTCTTCGAAGGGCCTCACCTGCATCAACACGCACAAGGGACTGTTCATCAACAACAAATGCCCGTTTGGAATTCGGTCGGCTGCAGCGATCTTCCAGAGAAGCATGGAGAGCCTACTCAAGTCGGTACCACACATGGTGGTCTTTCAGGACGACATATTGGTCACGGGTCGGGACACTGCCGAGCACCTACAAAACCTGGAGGAGGTCCTCCAGCGACTGGATCGCGTAGGGCTGCGACTGAAGAGGTCGAAATGCGTCTTCATGGCAACAGAAGTGGAGATTTTGGGGAGAAAGATCGCGGCGGACGGCATTCGGCCCACAGACGCCAAGACAGAGGCTAACAGGAACACGCCCAGGCCACAGAACGTCACGGAGCTGCGGTCGTTCCTGGGACTCCTCAACTATTTTGGTAACTTCCTATCGGGGTTAAGCACCCTTTTAGAGCCCCTACATGTGTTATTGCGCAAAGGTGAGAACTGTGTATGAGGAGAAAAATCAAGCAATTGCTTTTGAGAAAGCCAGAAACATTTTATGCTCCAACAAGCTGCTTGTATTGTATAACCCGTGCAAAAGACTTGTGCTAGCATGTGACGCATCGTTGTACGGAGTCGGGTGTGTATTACAACAAGCTAACGTTGCGGGGAAGTTGCAACCTGTCGCCTATGCTTCTAGGAGCTTGTCTAAGGCCGAGAGGGCCTACGGCATGATTGAGAAAGAGACATTCGCGTGTGTGTTTGGAGTAAAGAAAATGCATCAGTAACCTGTTTGGCCTCAAATTTGAGCTGGAAATCGATCACAAGCCCCTCACATCCCTGTTCGCTGAAAACAAGGGGATAAATACTAATGCCTCAGCCCGCATACAAAGGTGGGCACTCGCGCTATCAGCGTATAACTATACCATCTGCCACAGGCCAGGCACCGAGAACTGTGCGGATGCTCTCAGTCGGCTACCATTGCCCACCACGGGGGTGGAAATGGCGCAGCCTGCAAACTTGTTGATGGTGGCGCAGCCAGCAGACTTGTTGATGGTCATGGAAGCGTTTGAAAATGATAAATCACCTGTCACGGCCCGCCAGATTAGGACTTGGACCAGCCAAGATCCTCTGCTGTCCGTAGTAAAAAACTGTGTACTGTATGGGAGCTGGGCCAGCATCCCCGTTGAAATGCAAGAGCCAATCAAGCCGTTCCAGCGGCGAAAGGACGAGCTGTCCATTCAGGCAGACTGCCTGTTGTGGGGTAACTGCGTAGTGCTACCAAAAAAGAGTAGGGAGACATTCATCTCGGATCTCCACAGCACACACACAGGTATAGTAATGATGAAAGCGATAGCCAGATCCCACGTGTGGTGGCCCGGTATCGACTCTGACTTAGAGTCCTGTGTACAGCAATGCAGCGTGTGTGCTCAGTTGAGCAACGCGCCCAGAGAGGCACCACTAAGTTTGTGGTCCTGGCCCTCCAGACCATGGTCGAGGATCCATGTCGAATATGCAGGCCCATTTCTCGGTAAAATGTTCCTGGTGGTGGTGGATGCTTTTTCAAAATGGATTGAATGTGAAATAATGTCGGGAAGCACCGCCACCGCCACCATTGAAAGCCTGAGGGCCATGTTTGCCACCCACTGCCTGCCTGACATACTGGTCAGTGACAACAGGCCATGTTTCACCAGTGCTGAATTTAAAGAAATCATGACCCGCAATGGGATCAAGCATGTCACCTCGGCCCCGTTTAAACCAGCCTCCAATGGGTAGGCAGAGCGGGCAGTACAAACAATCAAACAGAGCCTTAAACGAGTCACAGAAGGCTCACTCCAAACCCGCCTGTCCCGAATACTGCTCAGCTACCGCACGAGACCCCACTTGCTCACAGGGGTGCCCCCGGCTGAGCTACTCATGAAAAGAATACTTAAAACCAGACTCTCGCTGGTTCACCCCAACGTGCATGGTCAGGTAGAGAGCAGGCGGCAGCAACAAAATGTGAATGATGGTCGCGCCACTGTGTCACGGGAAATTGATCTGAATGACCCTGTGTATGTGCTAAACTATGGACATGGTCCCAAGTGGATCGTGGGCACGGTGATAGCTAAAGAACATAATAGGGTATTTGTAGTCAAACTAGACAGTGGACAAATTTGCAGAAAGCGTCTGGACCAAACGAGGCTGCGGTTCACAGACTGCCCTGAACAACCCACAACAGACACCATCTTTTTTGAGCCCACAACACACACCCAAAGGATCAACGACACCACGCCGGACCAGGAAATCAAACCCATCACGCCCAACAGCCCAGCAAGGCCAGGCTCACCCAGCAGCCCTGCAGGGCCAACAACACACCAGCCCAGCGAGGTCACAGCCAACACAGCAGAATAGACATTTGTACCGAGGCGGTCCACCAGGGAAAGAAAGGCTCCCGACCGCCTCACCTTGTAAATAGTTTTCACTTTGACTTTGAGGGGGAGTGATGTTGTGTATCTGTAAAGCATGCACTCCCATGTTCCAGGGAGCTCATCCCCTGAAGTCCCAAGGGATCCCGGCATCCCTTGGGAGCACTGTATATAAGCCGGCCCCGAAGGCCTGTTCCTCACTCTGGAGTGTCTTATTAAAGACTGAGGTCACTAATACTTTAATCTCCCTGTGTGCAGCCTCATCTGTGTTCGGAACACAATAGTATTTACTCTCAATCTCTTTTCGATGAACTTAAAATCAAACACTGATTCAAATGCCTGTTAGCTTTGTTGTCTCTGGTCAGTGTCCGGGGCCGTGTCACTGGCAAGGCCATATTTATTACCCATCCGCAGTTGCTATTAGAAGTTGGTGATGGGTCCTGCTCCTGATACAACCAAGTGGCTAGCTAGTGCACTTAAGAGTCAACCCTATTGGTGCGGGACTGGAGTCACCTATAGGCCCAGACTGGGTAAGGATAGCAGATTTCTTTCCCTAAAGAAAGAAAAGACTTGCATTTATATAGCGCCATTCACGACCACCGAACATCCCAAAGCGCTTTTCAGCCGATTAAAATAACGTTCTGGCTTGGCTGCACATTCTCAGAGATTGTGTTTTGACTAATTTGTATGAAAATCAACCTCATTTAGTATTCATGAAGGGCACTGCAGGTTTGGTATTGAACAAGGCAAACAGACTGAGACCAAGCAGTCCAAAGAACCAGAAGTGCCGGTTGGTTGTGTTAAGCGATTATGTCATCCTGACCCCGGTGAGCACTTATTGATGTTATCTAGCCAATGTTTTCTTGTTGTCTGTGATATTTCGATCAAGTCAATTAGAAAGAAAGAATTTGCATTTATATAGCGCCTTTCACCAACTCAGGACGTCCCGAAGCTATTTACAGCCAATGAAGTACTTTTTTTGGAAGTGTAGTCACTGTTGTACTGTGGGAAACGCGGCAGCTAATTTGCACACAGCAAGCTCCCACAAACAGTAATGTGATAATGACCAGATAATCTGTGTTTTTGTTATGTTGGTTGAGGGATAAATATTGGCCAGGACACCGGGGATAACTCCCCTGCTCTTCTTCGAAATAGTGCTATGGGATATTTTACGTCCACCTGAGCGGGCAGACAGGGTCCTCGGTTTAACGTCACCTCTGAAAGACGGCACCTCTGACAGTGCAGTGCTCTCTTAGCCCTGTACTGGGGTGGGGTGTCAGCTTAGATTTATGTGCTCAAGCCCCTGGAGTGGGAGCTGAACCCACAACCTTCTGACTCAGAGATGAGAGTGTTGGCTACTGAGCCACGGCTGACATTGGTGAGCCAGTTAGACATTGGCGAACCAGTTGGGTTTTTACAGCAATTTGATTGCTTCATGGTCACTGTTACTGATTCCAGCTTCTTAGTTCCAGGTTTTGTTAAACTGAATTCAAATTCTCAAACTGCTAGGGTTGGATTTGAACTCATGTTCTCTTTATTGTTAGAAAGAAAGACTTGCATTTATGTAGCGCCTTTCATGACCATTGGACATTTCAAAGCGCTTTCCAGCCAATGAAGTACTTTTGAAGTGTAGTCACTGTTGTAATATGGAAAACGCGGCAGCTAATTTGCACACAGCAAACAGCAATGTGATAATGACCAGATAATCTGTTTCGGTGACGTTGGTTGAGGGATAAATATTGGCCAGGACATCGGGGATAACTCCCCCACGCTTCTTCAAAATACTGCCGTGGGATCTTTTACGTCCACCCGAGAGGGCAGATGGTGCCTCGGTTTAACAACTCATCCGAAAGACAGCACCTTTGACAGTGCAGCACTGCAACGCATTGGGAGTGTCAGCCTGGATTTATGTGCTCATGTTCCTGGAGTGGGACTTGAGCCTACAACCTCCTGACTTAGAGACAATTGTGATACCCACTGTGCCATAACTGTTAGTCCAGTTCCAGCGCCACTGCCATATCCATGAAAATAAGTACTCTGTGTCTGCCAACAGCACGTCTTTCTAAGCAGTTATTGAACCCAAACCAGGACTTAAAGTATAACCACAGTTTTACTCTCGGCCTCCTCAATGATATTTTTTGTTCAGACCACATATTGCAGTTGTTTCTGGAAAGTTGAGATGATACAGGCAGAAGGGACTTCTTCATTCAAGTCAACTCCAGAGCACAAAATCTCGGCTTGAGCACAGAATCTTGGCTGGCACTCTCAGCTCAGTACTGAGGGAGCGCGCTGCATTGTCAGAGGCCCTTCGCATGAGGCATTAAAGCCTATCTGCCCTCTCAGGTGGACGGAAAAGATCCGCCTGCGCTATTTCAAAGAAGAGCAGGGTAGTTCTCCCCGGTGTTCAACATAATTGAAACAGGTGATCTGGTCATTATCGCATTGCTGTTTGTCTTATGTTTTGAATATCGCAGCCAGACAATTTCCTAGTAGGGCTAAATTGTTCAGAATGTGACATTACAATTGCCAACATGAAACAGTACACATGGACTGAGAACAAATTGCACTCTAAAATTAATGAGAAGCCAAATCTTTCAGAGGGGTGCCTTCTAACATTGACCTTGTGCAGCTTAAGGTTTTAAAAGGAGTTATTTTACTCTTTGATAAAGTTAAGTTTTTTATTAGGCGTTTTGCACCTGGGCAGAATGCAATATCTTTCTTCATGGCCCGTACATGAGCAGATGAGGAAACTATATCTGACTGAATGAGAAAAAAACAGGTTTTTTTGTTGAAGTGACTGCGCCCAGCTCGGAGTTGGCGCCCACATATCAGAAATCATATAATGCTTCACTGACTCTGACAATGGCTTCTTCAGAAGTTTTGAAAACTTTGGCATGTTTGCACAAGGGATTAAATAAAATTGCTCAAAATTTGACAAATACCTGAAAGACTTGCATTTATTTCACGCCTTGCATGAAGTCCTGAAGCGCTTTAAATACTTTTGAAGTGTAGTCACTGTTGTAATGTAGGAACCATGGCAACCAACTTTCGCACAGTAAGCTCCCACAAACAGCAATGAACAGTTAATCTGTTTAAGTCGTGATGATTGTGGAATAAATATTGGCCAGGACAATGGGGAGACCTTCTCTGCTCTTCTGCAATGAGATCTTTTACATTCAGCTGAGAGGATAAACGGGTCCTCGGTTTACCATCCCGAAGACGGCAATTCCGACAGTGCCGTACTCCCTGTGCTGGAGTGTCAACCTGGATTATATGCTCTGGAGCAGGCCTATGAACCCTCAACCTTCTTGACCCAGAGTGCTACCAACTGTGCCATGGGTCACTAATGAATGAATGAATGTATGAATGTAATATCTACTGATAGGCCAATAGAGAATGTCCAAAGAGCCTGCCAGACAACATCTGAGGGTTGGAGTATAAGAGTAAGGAAGTCTTGCTACAATTGTACAGGCCTTGGTGAGACCACACCTGAAGTACTGTGCAGTTTTGGTCTCAGTATCTAAGGAAGGATATACAGGTACAACGTCTGAAATCTGGAATCCTTGGGACCGAATCCATGCCGGTTTTTGGGTTTTGCCGGATTTCGGATCTTGCTGTTGACACTCCTCGCACCTCCTCCACTCACCGATTCACTCCCCTCCTCCGCTCGCCGATTCACTCCACTCACCGATTCACTCCCCTCCTCCGCTCACCGATTCACTCTGTTCACCGATTCACGCCCTTCACCGATTCACGCCCCTCACCGATTCACTCCTCTCACCGATTCACTCTGCTCACCGATTCACTCTGCTCACCGATTCACACCCCTCCTCCGCTCGCCGAATCCCACGACATGCGGATTGACAGGGGAGATGCTGAGAGGTTGTTTTCCCTGGCTGGAGAATCTAGAACTAGGGGGCACAGTCTCAGGATAAGGGGTCGGCCATTTAAGACAGAGATGAGGGGAATTTCTTCACTCAGAGGTTTTCTGCCTCTACCACCCTTTCAGGCAGTAAGTTCCAGACCCCCATCACCCTCTGGGTGAAGACATATCCCCTCAAATCCCCTCTATACCTCCTACCAATTACTTTAAATCTATACCCATTGGTTGTTGACCCCTCTGCTAAGGGAAATATGTCCTTCCTATCCACTCTCTCTTGGGCCCTCATAATGTTATACACCTCAATAAGGTCTCTCCTCATCCTCCTCTGTTCCAAAAAAAACAAATCCAGCCTATCCAATCTTTCCTCATAGCTAAAATTCTCCAGTCCAGTCAACATCCTCATAAATTCCCTCTATACCCTCTCTAGTGCAATCACATCCTTCCTGTAATGTGGTGACCAGATCTACACACAGTACTCCAGCTGTGGCTTAACATGTTTTATACAGTTCAAGCATAACCTCCCTGCTCTTGTACTCTATGCCTCGTCTAATAAAGGCAACTATTCCGTGTGCCTTCTTAACCACTTTATCTACCTGGCCTATTACCTTCAGGGATCTGTGGACATGCACTCCAAGGTCCCTTTGTTCCTCTACATATCTCAGTGTCCTACCATTTAATGTGTATTGCCTTGCATTGTCAGCCCTCCCCAAATACATTACCTCACACTTCTCTGGATTGAATTCCATTTGCCACTGTTCTGCCCACTTGACCAGACCATTGATATCTTCCTGCAGTCTATAGCTTTCTTCTTCGTTATCAACCTCACAGCCAATTTTGGTATCATCTGCAACCTTCGTAATCCAACTCCCTACATTCAAGTCTAAATCATTGATATATACCACAAAAAGAAAGGGACATAGTACTGAGCCCTGCGGAACCCCACTGGATACAGCCTTCCAGTCACAAAAACCCCCATCAACCATTACCCTTTGCTTCCTGCCTCTGAGCCAATTTTGGATCCAACTTGCCATTTAGCCCTGGCTTTTAGTTTCGTGACCAGTCTACCATGTGAGACCTTAGCAAAAACTTTTGGTAAAATCCATAGACACTACATCATACGCACTGCCCTCATCAACCCTCCTGGTTACCTCCTCAAAAAATTCAGTTAAGTTAGTCAGACACAACCTTCCCTTAACAAATCCATGCTGACTGTCCTTGATTAATCCGTGTCTTTCCAAATGAAGATTTATTCTGCCGTTCAGAATTTTTTCCAATAATTTTCCCACCACTGAGGTTAGGCTGACTGCTCTGTAATTACTCGGTCTATCCCTTTCTCCCTTTTTAAACAAAGGTACAATGTTAGCAGTCCTCCCGTTCTCCGGCACCACACCTATAGCCAGAAAGGATTGGAAAATAATGGTCAGAACCTCTGCTATTTCCTCTTATGCTTTTCTGAACAGCCTGGGATATATTTTATCCTGCTCTGTGGGTTTATCCACTTTCAAAGCTGCAAAACCCCTTAATGCTTCCTCTCTCACTATGTTTGTAAAGTCCTTATTCTACAGTATGAAACCACACAAGACACATTCTGGGGACAAGGTCACTCTGTGACCTTAAATCTTTATTCACAGGACTCCAAAGACCATGACCCTGCGTGGGACCTCCCTTTTTATACTTGTGTGATCAGGTAAGGAGTGTGTCCCACAAGTTCACCCCTTGTGGTCAAGGGTTGGATCTAGGTTGAGTGTACACAGTAATACAGTGGTGTTACATTGTGGTTACATACATGACATCACCTCCCCCCCCCCCCACCCACCCAAAGTCTTATTGGGATCATAGGTTTAGTCTTTCAGGTGGTCTACGCTCCCTCGTGGAGCGCCGCAGTTGGGGTTCTGGTTGTTGGACACTAACGTGAGTGTCTGTCACCTGTGGTGATTCCGGCCTGTCCAGGCTGACCGCAGGGATTGTGCATTCTTCTGATTGCTCTTGTTGCTCATTCACTGGCGGTGTTGTGAGCTCCATCTCATGGTCTACTTCAGGTTCCTCAGTGTCGATGCTGAACTTTTTTTTTACTTGGTCTAGATGCTTCCGGCATATCTGATCATTGTTGAGTTTTACCACGATGACCCTATTCCCCTCTTTGTCAATTACAATGCCCTCAAGCCATTTGGGCCCCATGGCGTGACTGAGGACGAATACAGGATCATTTATTTCTATACATCTCCCCCTCGAATTACGGTCATGGTACTCATTTTGTGACTTGAGCTTGCCCTCAACTATGTCGGTCAGGACTGGGTGAATGAGGGACAACCGAGTTTTGAGTGTCCGTTTCATTAGTAGCTCTGCGGGCGGGACTCCTGTGAGCGAGTGTGGTCGGGATCTATAGGCCAGCAGGAGATGCGATAGGCGGCATTGTAGGAAGGGTCCTTGAATCCTGAGCAGACCTTGCTTAATGATTTGGACCGCACGTTCCGCCTGGCCATTGGCGGCTGGCTTAAATGGTGCAGTCCTGACGTAGTTGATGCCATTGCCCGACATAAACTCTCGGAATTCGTAGCTTGTGAAACATGGGCCATTATCACTAACCAGGATGTCCGGCAAGCCATGGGTTGCGAAGATCGCACGTAGGCTTTCCACGATGGTGGATGACGTGCATGAATTCAGAATGATGCACTCGATTAAAAAAAAAATGCACTCGATCCATTTCGAGTACGCATCTACCACAATAAGGAACATCTTTCCCATGAACGGGCCTGCGTAGTCAACGTGAATGTGTGACCATGGCCTGGTAGGCCAGGGCCATGGGCTGAGTGGGGCACCTGCGAACACAGTGTTCCAGGTCTGAATCAATTCCAGGCCACCAAACGTGTGACCGGGCAATGTCCTTCACCAGCACAATGCCTGGGTGCTCGCTGTGGAGTTCCCTGATGAATGCCTCCCTGCCCTTCTGGGGCATAACTATCGGGCTGCCCCATAGTAGGCAATCGGCTTGGATGGAGAGCTTATCCATCCGTCTGTGGAACGGTCTGACCTCCTCAGGGCATGCTCCGTGTGCGGGCGCCCAATCCCCAGTCAGGACACATTTCTTAATCAGGGATAGGAGGGGATCTCTGTTTGTCCAGATTTTGATCTGGTGGGCTGTGATGGGGGAGCCTGCGCTGTCAAAGGCATCGACAGCCATGACCATCTCAGCGCTTTGCTCCACTGCCCCCTCAGTGGTGGTCAGTGGAAGCATGCTGAGCGCATCAGCGCAATTTTCAGTGCCGGGCCGGTGACGGATGGAGTAGTCATAAGCAGCCAGCATGAGAGCCCATCGCTGTATGCGAACTGATGCGTTGGCATTGATAGCCTTGCTGTCTGACAGCAGGAATATTAATGGCTTGTGTTCCGTCTCTAATTCAAACTTCCTACCAAAGAGGTACTGATGCATTTTTTTTACACCATAGACACATGCAAGCGCTTCCTTCTCGACCATCCCATATCCCCGTTCTGCTTGAGAGAGCGACCTGGAGGCATAAGCCACAGGTTGTAGTTGACCCTCAGAATTGCGCTGCTGCAACATGCACCCAACCCCATAGGACGATGCGTCACATGTCAGAACCAATTTTTTACAGGGGTCGTACAGGGTCAACAACTTGTTTGAACAAAGTAGGTTGCGCGCCCGATCAAAAGCCCGTTCCTGACAGTCTCCCCAAAACCAATCGCAACCCTTATGCAGGAGCACGTGTAGCGGCTCCAACAACGTGCTCAAGTTTGGCAGAATGTTCCCAAAATAGTTCAACAATCCCAGGAATGAACACAGCTCTGATGTGTTGCAGGGCCAAGGTGCTCGTCGAATCGCCTCTGTTTTAGATTTGGTGGGCCGAATCCCATCTGCAGCAACCCTCCTGCCCAGAAACTCAACCTCAGGAGCTAAGAACACACATTTAGACTTCTTGAGTCACAGGCCTACCCGGTCCAGTCGGCGTAGCACCTCCTCCAGGTTGTGGAGGTGTTCCTCGGTGTCACGACCCGTGATGAGGATGTCGTCCTGGATTACGATCATTCCAGAAATGGATTTAAGCAGGCTTTCCATGTTTCGTTGAAAAATTGCGGCCGCTGATCGAATGCCAAATGGGCACCTGTTATAAACGAACAGACCTTTGAGCATGGTGATGGTGGTCAATAGTTTAGATTCATCGGCCAGTTCCTGGGTCATATAGGCTGAAGTGAGGTCCAACTTGGTGAACAGCTTGCCGCCTGCCAGAGTGGCGAAGAGGTCCTCCGCTCTCGGGAGCGGGTATTGATCTTGTAGGGACACCCGATTGATGATGGCCTTGTAGTCGCCACAGATCCTGACAGAGCCATCCGCTTTTAGGACGGGAATGATGGGGCTCGCCCAGTCGCTGAATTCAACAGGCGAGATGATGCCCTCTCTCAACAGCCGGTACAATTCGCTCTCAATCTTTTTCCGCATCACATACGACACCGCTCTGACTTTGTGGTGCACTGGCCTGGCATCCGGAGTGATGTGTATTACTACTTTAGTGCCTTTGAAAGTCCCAACGCCAGGTTGGAATAGTGAATCTAATTGTTGTAGGGAGCTGGATCAGGGGCATGCCCCGTCCACTCCATGCACCGACCTGGTATTGCAATATTTCCAGGAACGGTGCAACTTCGCCTCTCGGCCTTTTGGCCTAAGATCAAACACATTGGCGCAAAGTGATCTTTGGCGTTAGAGTTGATCTGGAACGAAATTGGATTTAAAAAAAAAATAATTAAAAAAAATCTAATTGTTGTAGGACTTGTGAGCACGAACATCGCTCCACAGATGACATTGCGTGAACATCTCCCCATTTCCAGTTCATCTCGGCTAACCAGCTCCTCCCCAACAGTGCAGGACCATTGCCCGGGACAATCCAGAGCGGCAGCCGATTCACTACCCTATTGTGTGTGACAGCCAACATTGCACTGCCTAGCACCGGAATGATTTCTTTAGTGTAAGTCCGTAATTGTGTCTCAATATGTGAGAATTTGGGTCTACTGGCTTTAAGTGGCCATAGCTTCTCAAATTGCTGAACGCCCACGAGTGACTGGCTGGCCCTAGTGTCCAGCTCCATGTGTACAGGGATACCGTTTAATAAAACCCTCATCATCATTGGTGGCGTTTTGGTGTATCCATATTCGCCACATGGACTCGCTGAACCTCGGCGTCCATCGATTTGCCCCAAAAGTCATCCTGCCTCAAAGAACCCTCTTCTGGTCCATCCGTCTCATATTTTAGTCTGGTTGAAGACTTCCTGCACATTCGAGCTAAGTGGCCACTGAGATTGCACTTCCTATAGACAAACTGTTGAAATCTGCAAGACCTAGCTGAGTGTTTTCCCCTCCACCTCCAGCATGAGTTAGAGTTTCCATTGTTGGGAACAAAGGGACTATGGCCAGGCATTCCGCGCTAACTGTCCCTTTGACTGCTCTTAAGTACCCTATTAGTAGATGTCAATGGCCCCATCCCGGGCTGCATTGTCCACTGTGATGGTGTGAATGTCCATTCAGCCTGCCATTGTCTCTGTTTAAGTCCTACTCTGGGGTCTATTGCTGCCTGGGGAGTGTCGGACTGCCTCTGCCTACCTGCGGGGCTCTGAGTCGCATTGATGATGTTGACTCCCTGATCCATCGCCTCGTTAGAGACAGAATTGCGTATATTATTTTCGTCTCTTCCTCCCCCGCCATGAAAGTTTGAGCTATCAACGCCGCCGCTTCCAAGGTCAAATCCTTGGTCTCAATTAATTTGCGGAAAATTCCCGCATGACCAATGCCCTCAATGAAGAAGTCCCTTAGCATCTCCCCCCTGCAGGCGTCTGTGAACTTACAGAGGCTGGCCATACGCCCGAGGTCCGCTACGAAGTCTGGTATGCTCTGTCCTTCACGACATCGGTGGGTGTAGAATCTGTGTCAGGCCATATGTATACTACTTGCTGGTTTGAGGTGCTCCCTGATCAATTTGCTAAGTTCTTCAAAGGTTTTGTCCGCCGGCTTTTCAGATGCTAGTAAGTCCTTCATGAGCATGTAAGTCTTTGGTCCGCAGCTGGTCAAAAGATGAGCCCTTCGCTTGTCGGCCGCTGCATCTTCCAGCCATTCTTTCGTAACGAAGCTTTACTGAAGCCTCTTGACAAAATCGTTCCAGTCTTCCCCAATACAGTACCGTTCATCTGTGCTACCGGTGGCCATTCTCGTGGGTCGTGAATTTCCGTTTCTCGTCGCCAATGTAAAGTTCTTACTCGACAGTATGAACCACACGTGGCACATTCTGGGGGCAAGGTCACTCTGTGACCTTAACTCTTTATTCCCAGGACTCCAAAGACCATGACCCTGCGTGGGACCTCCCTTTTTATACCTGTGTGATCAGGTAAGTGTGTCTCCCACAAGTTCACCCCTTGTGGTCAAGGTGTGCATCTAGGTTGAGTGTATACAGTAATACAGTGGTGTTACATTGTGGTTACATACATGACAATGTTTACTTCATCTAATATTTCACACTCCTCCTCCCTGATTGCAATGTCTGCATCACCCCTCTCTTTTGTGAAAACAGGCGCAAAGTATTTATTAAGAACCACACCCACGTCTTCCGCCTCCACACTCAGATTATCTTTATGGTCTCTAATAGGTCCTATTCTTTCTTTAGTTTTCCTCTTGCTCTTAATGTATTCATAAAACATCTTTAGGTTTTCCTTGATTTTACTTGCCAAAATGTTTTCATGCTCTCTCTTAGCATTCCTAATTTCCTTTTTAATTGCAGCCCTGCACTTTCTGTACTCCTCTAGAGTTTCTGCATTATTGAGCACTGCAGATCTATCATAAGCTTCCCTTTTTTTCTTTAACCTACCCTGTATGTCCCTTGACATCCAGGGAGCTCTAGATTTGTTAGACCCACCCTTTTTTTTAAGGGAACATACTTGCTCTGTACCCTCAGGATCTCGTCATTGAATGCCTCCCACTGCTCTGACACTGATTTATCTTCACGTAGCTGTTTCCAGTCCACTTTGGCTAAATCACCTCTCAGCTTATCAAAATTGGCTTTTCCCCAATTGAGAACTTTTATTCCTGGTCTATCTTTGTCCTTTTCCGTAAGTACCCTAAATCTAACTGAATTATGATCACTAGCATCAAAATGCTCTCCCGCATCAAAATGCTCTCCCACTATACCCCCTCCACCTGCCCAGCTTCATTTCCTAAAATTAAGTCCAGAACCACCCCCTCCCTTGTTGGTCTTGCTACGTACTGGCTAAAAAAGTTCTGCTGAATGCATTTTAGGAATTCTACGCCCTCTATACCTTTCACACTAATTCTATCCCAGTTAATATTAAGGTAGTTGAAATCCCCTACTATTACTGCCCTATAGTTTTTGCACTTCTCAGAAATGTGCCAACATATTTGCTCTTCTATCTCTCTCTGACTGTTTGGGGGTCTATAGTACACTCCCAGCAGTGTGATCACCCGTTTTCTGTTCTTCAATTCAACCCATATGGCTTCATTTGATGATCCTTCCAATATATTATCCCTCCTCACAGCTGTGAACAGTGATGTTCACAAGACTCAATAAAACCTCAGCCAGTTGGGACTAGGTCATCCACGATGAGATATGCAGTTATGAGCCTAGTGGATGAACTGGTAATGTGTAGTTTGATTAGTAAACCTTTGTTAATGAACCAACTCGTTCTTAATAAATAAAGGGGAAGTAGTGTCATGTATGTTCCCCAGAAACGGTCCCAATCTAAAGCCCTCTCTCCTGCACCTCCCTCCAGCCACGCATCCATCTGCTCTATCTTCCTATTTCTGTACTCGCACGTGGCATTGGAAGTAATCTGAAGATTACTACCTTTGAGGTCCTGCTTTTTAACCTCTCCTAGCACCCTAAAATCAGCCTGCATGACCTCACCTACTCTTTCTACCGAGGTGATTAGTACCAATATGGACCACGACCTCTGGCTGTTCACCCTCTCCCACTGCAGCCGCTCGGTGACATCCTTGACCCTGGCACCATGGAAGTAATACCATAAGTTACCTTAGGCAACATACCATTCTGGAGTCACGTCTGCGGCCGTAGAAACGCGTGTCTACTCCCCTAACTATTGAATCCCCTGCCACTATTGCTCTTCCACTCTTCTCCCTCTCCCTCTGTGCAGATGAGCCACCTGTGGTGCCATGGACTTGACTGTGGCTGCACTCCCCAGAAGAACCATCGCCCCCACCAGTATTCAGAACAGAATACTGTTTGGAGAGCGAGATCCACTCAAGGGACTCGTGCACTACCTGCCTGGCATAAGAACATAAGAAGATAAGAAAGAAGAGCAGGAGTAGGCTATTTGGCCCCTTGAGCCTGCTCCACCATTTAATAAGATCATGGCTGATCTGATCATGGACTCAGCTCCACTTCCCTGCCCACTCCCCATAACCCTGTATTCCCTTATCGCTCAAAAATCTGTCTATCTCCACCTTAAATATATTCAATATCCCAGCTTCCACAGCTCTCTGGGGCAGAGAATTCCACAGATTTACAACCCTCTGAGAGAAGAAATTCCTCCTCATCTCAGTTTTAAATGGGCGGCCCCTTATTCTAAGATTATGCCCCCTAGTGGTCACCCATCTCCTCTCTGCCTGCACACTCTTAAGCTGCAGGGTGGCCACCTCGAGAAACGTGCTATCCAGAAGTTCTCAGCCTCACGGATGTACCGCAGTGACTCCAGTTGCCGCTCAAGCTCTGAAACCCGGAGCTTGAGTTGCTGTAGCTGGCGACACTTCTTGCACATGAGGTCGATGATCAGCCATGATCTTATTGAACGGCAGAGCAGACTCAAGGGGCCGTATGGCCTAATTCTGCTCCTATTTCTTATGTTCTTACAACAGGGTCTGCCTATTTGAATGTGCATGTCTAAACCAGCTGACAAGATTTGCAAACACTTGATGATAGCGCAATAGAGAACAAGCGATGTCACTGCGAGGCACAATGAAGATCGTTGCTGTCGAAATCTCGACCTCTGATAAATGACTCAGACACCTTCAGCTCCGGCAGAAGTTTCTTTAATTTACTTGCTAGCAAGGGAAAGGTCACACTCAGTCAATGGCTAAGTGAACACCTTCGAAATGGTACAATTTCACGAGATATTTATACAGTAAAACCCAAGTTATGGCCTCTCCCTGTGTATTGGCTCTGACTCGCAGTCAGTGAATACAGATAAAGAGTTAATTACTACATCCTTGTCCTGACATGGTTTCCAGATATTTCCTTTTATCAGGGTTATTAGTTGGCCAGCCGGCCATCACTCGATGAGAGTGTGGTAATGAGCTATTACCTGCCTTGCATTGTGTCAGGATTGTCCAGTTTCCTGGTCAGTTATCTTTTTGCATCAAATGGATGAGGTCTGTACAAGAGATAATGGCTGGTGGTTTGAGTACTTCGAAAAAGGTAGGGTGGAGTGGAACTGGTGTCATATAGACAATAGGAGAGCACCATGGCGGGGGGGGGGGGGGGTACTTGTCTCAGCAGGACTTGCCTCCCAGCTGTCTGGTGGCTATCAGCCATTTCAAGCCAGATTTAGCTGTTTATGCAAACCGACTCCTTGTTGCAGAAATTCCTGGAAGGACCAGGACTCCATTTTGTTTTATATTAAAAAGGGCACACCAATACAGTGTGGTACAGCTTAGATAAAAATACATTTCCACATTGCCAACTGTCCACATTAGGTGCAGTTGACAGCATATCCAGCTCCTGAATTCACTGCTCACTGTCCTTTACATAGAAACATAGAAAATAGGTGCAGGAGTAGGCCATTCGGCCCTTCTAGCCTGCACCGCCATTCAATGAGTTCATGGCTGAACATTCAACTTCAGTACCCCATTCCTGCTTTCTCACCATACCCCTTGATCCCCCTAGCAGTAAGGACTTCATCTAACTCCTTTTTGAATATATTTAGTGAATTGGCCTCAACAACTTTCTGTGGTAGAGAATTCCACAGGTTCACCACTCTCTGGGTGAAGAAGTTCCTCCGCATCTCGGTCCTAAATGGCTTACCCCTTATCCTTAGACTGTGACCCCTGGTTCTGGACTTCCCCAACATTGGGAACATTCTTCCTGCATCTAACCTGTCTAACCCCGTCAGAATTTTATATGTTTCTATGAGGTCCCCTCTCATTCTTCTGAACTCCAGTGAATACAAGCCCAGTTGATCCAGTCTTTCTTGATAGGTCAGTCCCGCCATCCCGGGAATCAGTCTGGTGAACCTTCGCTGCACTCCCTCAATAGCAAGAATGTCCTTCCTCAGGTTAGGAGACCAAAACTGTACACAATACTCCAGGTGTGGCCTCACCAATGCCCTGTACAACTGTAGCAACACCTCCCTGCCCCTGTACTCAAATCCCCTTGCTATGAAGGCCAACATGCCATTTGCTTTCTTAACCGCCTGCTGCACCTGCATGCCAACCTTCAATGACTGATGTACCATGACACCCAGGTCTCTTTGCACCTCCCCTTTTCCTAATCTGTCACCATTCAGATAATAGTCTGTCTCTCTGTTTTTACCACCAAAGTGGATAACCTCACATTTATCCACATTATACTTCATCTGCCATGCATTTGCCCACTCACCTAACCTATCCAAGTCGCTCTGCAGCCTCACAGCATCCTCCTCGCAGCTCACACTGCCACCCAACTTAGTGTCATCCGCAAATTTGGAGATACTACATTTAATCCCCTCATCTAAATCATTAATGTACAGTGTAAACAGCTGGGGCCCCAGCACAGAACCTTGCGGTACCCCACTAGTCACTGCCTGCCATTCTGAAAAGTACCCATTTACTCCTACTCTTTGCTTCCTGTCTGACAACCAGTTCTCAATCCATGTCAGTACACTACCCCCAATCCCATGTGCTCTAACTTTGCACATCAATCTCTTGTGTGGGACCTTGTCGAACGCCTTCTGAAAGTCCAAATATACCACATCAACTGGTTCTCCCTTATCCACTCTACTGGAAACATCCTCAAAAAATTCCAGAAGATTTGTCAAGCATGATTTCCCTTTCACAAATCCATGCTGACTTGGACCTATCATGTCACCTCTTTCCAAATGCACTGCTATGACATCCTTAATAATTGATTCCATCATTTTACCCACTACCGATGTCAGGCTGACCGGTCTATAATTCCCTGTTTTCTCTCTCCCTCCTTTTTTAAAAAGTGGGGTTACATTGGCTACCCTCCACTCCATAGGAACTGATCCAGAGTCAATGGAATGTTGGAAAATGACTGTCAACGCATCCACTATTTCCAAGGCCACCTCCTTAAGTACTCTGGGATGCAGTCCATCAGGCCCTGGGGATTTATCGGCCTTCAATCCCATCAATTTCCCCAACACAATTTCCCGGCTAATAAGGATTTCCCTCAGTTCCTCCTCCTTACTAGACCCCCCGACCCCTTTTATAACCGGAAGGTTGTTCGTGTCCTCCTTCGTGAATACCGAACCAAAGTACTTGTTCAATTGGTCCGCCATTTCTTTGTTCCCCGTTATGACTTCCCCTGATTCTGACTGCAGGGGACCTACGTTTGTCTTTACTAACCTTTTTCTCTTTACATATCTATAGAAACTTTTGCAATCCGTCTTAATGTTCCCTGCAAGCTTCTTCTCATACTCCATTTTCCCTGCCCTAATCAAACCCTTTGTCCTCCTCTGCTGAGTTCTAAATTTCTCCCAGTCCCCAGGTTCGCTGCTATTTCTGGCCAATTTGTATGCCACTTCCTTGGCTTTAATACTATCCCTGATTTCCCTTGATAGCCACGGTTGAGCCACCTTCCCTTTTTTATTTCTATGCCAGACAGAAATGTACAATTGTTGTAGTTCATCCATGCGGTCTCTAAATGTCTGCCATTGCCCATCCACAGTCAACCCCTTAAGTATCATTCGCCAATCCATCTCAGCTAATTCATGCCTCATACCTTCAAAGTTAGCCTTCTTTAAGTTCTGGACCATGGTCTCTGAATTAACTGTTTCATTCTCCATCCTAATGCAGAATTCCACCATATTATGGTCACTCTTCCCCAAGGGGCCTCGCACAACGAGATTGCTAATTAATCCTTTCTCATTACATAACACCCAGTCTAAGATGGCCTCCCCCCTACTTGGTTCCTCGACATATTGGTCTAAAAAACCATCCCTTATGCACTCCAGAAAATCCTCCTCCACCGTATTGCTTCCAGTTTGGTTAGCCCAATCTATGTGCATATTAAAGTCACCCATTATAACTGCTGCACCTTTATTGCACGCACCCCTAATTTCCTGTTTGATGCCCTCCCCAACATCACTACTACTGTTTGGAGGTCTGTACACAACTCCCACTAACGTTTTTTGCCCTTTGGTGTTCTGCAGCTCTACCCATATAGATTCCACATCATCCAAGCTAATGTCCTTCCTAACTATTGCCTTAATCTCCTCCTTAACCAGCAATGCTACCCCACCTCCTTTTCCTTTTATTCTATCCTTCCTGAATGTTGAATACCCCTGGATGTTGAGTTCCCAGCCCTGCTCATCCTGGAGCCACGTCTCCGTAATCCCAATCACATCATATTTGTTAACATCTATTTGCACAGTTAATTCATCCACCTTATTGCGGATACTCCTTGCATTAAGACACAAAGCCTTTAGGCTTGTTTTTTTAACACCCTCTGTCCTTTTAGAATTTTGCTGTACAATGGCCCTTTTTGTTCTTTGCCTTGGGTTTCTCTGCCCTCCACTTTTCCTCATCTCCTTTCTGTCTTTTGTTTTTGCCTCCTTTTTGTTTCCCTCTATCTCCCTGCATTGGTTCCCATCCCCCTGCCATATTAGTTTAACTCCTCCCCAACAGCACTAGCAAACACTCCCCCGAGGACATTGGTTCCGATTCCGATTTATAGCAATGTTCTGTAATATAAGTCTTTTTCAATAATTTCATGATGTAAGTAAGAGGATGTTTCCCCTCGTGGGGAATCTAGAACTAGGTGACATAGTCCCAGAATAAGGGGCTGCCCATTTAAAACTGAGTTGAGGAATTTCTTCTTTCAGAGTGTTGTAAATCTGTGGAATTCTCTGCCCCAGAGAGCTGGATCATTGAATATATTTAAGGTGGAGATAGACAGATTTTTGAGCGATAAGGGAGTGAAAGGTTATGGGGAGTGGGCAGAGAAGTGGAGCTGAGTCCAAGATCAGATCAGCCATGAACTTATTAAATGGCGGAGCAGGCTCGAGGGGCCAAATGGCCGACTCCTGCTCCTATTTCTACTGTTCTTATATCATTATTATTTGCGTTATTATCTCATTCAGCTATGGTACCTGTGGATATGTAGGCCTGGTTGTGTTTTATTCACTGAGGATAAGTTCAAGAGTCAGATGGGCCTTTTATTAAAGCCACTCCTAACTACATTATCTTGGGCTTCAAATGGCGAACGGTAGTCCACTTCAAAATGCCGGAGAAATGTGCTCAAAAAGGGGCAATAATCAAGATTTCCTGCTGGGATCACCCCTGCAAACCCCCATCCCTGTCAAAAATGTCCACATCCATCTCTGCCTGCAGTTTTCTGTACTTGCATTTAACGCTCCCGCTATAATACAACTGACGGAATATTGGGTACAGCTGCAGCTTATGTCAGGAGAAGTTCATGTCGTACTGCACTGCTTCTTTTCATATGATATACATGGGGTGGGGGGGGGGGGCGGGGTTATTTGGTTTCCTTTCTCACAGAAAAAGAATGCAAAGTGCAGAAGAAAGCCCCAAAATCCAATGCAAAAAAAGGAATTTAACATAGCTAATTGCCTTGAATTATTGGCTTTGGTAAAAGGCCTTTATGTTGGGCTGTTTTTCAGTCGCACATTGTTTCTTTTTTTTCCCCAGTTGTCAGCTCCATTGAAGCTCTTTATCATCTTTTAAGCGATTTGTAGGTTAGTATCTACGGAGGCGCATATGGCCCTGGGGTCGCAGGCTTGGTGCTCTTGGCAGTCAAGTGAGCTTTTGGCAGGTGGCTCGGATCCTCAATCAATATCCAGACACGTATCCTTTCCAGCAGTAATCACTGGACAGAGATTAAAAATAGGAAACGTGGCTGAGATCAATTATAGTGCTCTAACTGCTGCTGGTTCAGCACATACTGCAGATTAAACTGGGAATGGATAGGTCCCTTGTTTGCACTGTTTGCTCTGTGCTGTTCGTATTCTAATCTCTTTTAAGTGGATGTTTTAGATTGCGCTGTTAATTAAATAGCTTCTCCCTTCTCTCTGGTTTGACATTATTGCATAGAATTACGTAGAAATGTTAAGCACAGACACTGCCCATTCGGCTCAACTGGTCCGTGCCGGTGTTTATGCTCCGCAAGAGCCCCCTCCCCTCCCCTCCCCTCCCCTCCCCCCACTTCACCTCACCCTATCAGCATACACTTCTATTCCTTTCTCCCTCATGTTTTTATCTAGCTTCCCCTTAAATTCACCTCAACCACTCCTTATAACAACTTAAGAAATAGGAGCAGGTTGTAGGCCACCTGGCCCCTTGAGCTTGCTCCACAATTCAATAAGATCATGGACTCAGGTCCACTTTCCTGCCCGCTCCTCATAGTCCTTTACTCCCTTTTCGCTCAAAAATCTGTCTATCTCCGCCTTCAATATATTCAATGACCCAGCCTCCACAGCTCTCTGAGGCAGAGAATTCCATAGATTTACAACCCTCTGAGAGAAAAAATTTCTCCCCATCTCAGTTTTAATTGGCAGCCACTTATTTTGAGACTATGTCCCCTAGTTTTAGTTTCCCCTATGAGTGGAAATATCCTCTCTGCATCCAACTTGTCGAGCCTCCTCATTATCTTGTATGTTTCGATAAGATCACCTCTCATTCTTCTGAACTCCAATGTGTATCGGCCCAACCTACTCAATTTATCTTCATAAGTCAACCCCCTCATCTCCGGAATCAACCTGATGAACCTTCTCTGAACAGCTTCCAATGCAAGTACAGATTGAACCTCCATTATCCAGGACCCTCGGGACCTGGCCTGTTCTGGATAAGGAATTGTTCTGGACGAGGGGTGGTCACGTTAAATTGGATGGTACAGGTACTGAGCAAGGGGATATCAGAGCTGGCTAGCTTGGGGCTGGGAGTGCGGCAGAGAGATTGTGGGTTGGGGGTGTGGGCGGTGGTCAGGCCAGCGATTGTGGGAGTCGGCAGCGAGGTAGGACTTCAACTTGTTCAATTTGTTCATGTCGGAATTCTGTGTTCACTCCACCCGGTGGCCAGGAATGGTTCTGGACGAGGGGTGGTTCTGGATAAGGGAGTTCTGGATAAGGGAGGTTCAACTTATATATCCTTCCTTAAATACAGTATTTAAATCCTTATGGTAGCGAGTTCCATATTCTAACCACTCTCTGGATATAGAAGTTTCTTCTGAATTCCTTATTGGATTTATTAACAACGCTCTTATTTTTATAGCCCTTAATTTCAAATCCTCCCCCTCACCCCCGCCCATAAATGGAAGCATCCTCTCTAATGCTATACTATCGAATCCCTCATAATTTTAAGGACCTCTAAAAGGTCACCCCTCACTTTTCTCTTTTCTAGAGAAAAGAGCTCCAGCCTGTTCAGGAAAAAAGTTTGTCTTACATTGCTACAAAATATAAAAGATCGGAACTTGCCAACACTCTCATCTTTCTCCAGCAGTTTTGTTTGCGTAATTGAGTGTGACAGTGCTGGCATGGATAATCTTGGATCATCTAGTCTGAGGTTATATTTCATTGGCTTTCATATTTCATTTGAAGACGAATAGCTGCACTGAATGGAGCCAGCAACAGGGTAAGAGAAATAAAAACAACGCCACAGAAGTTTCTTGTTTAACTCTGACGTACGCAGGGAAAAAGTTTGCCGATTTTTCTTTTGCACTTGGAGTTCGGACTCTGGAGACCGTGCACTGGTTATGCCGAGGGCAACTCAGCATGGTAAAAGGAAGGCCCGTTCGCCTACAAACAGTATCGAGGGAGAGCTTTTGCTTACTATCGTTAACCGATCTGTGCTGAAGGTCACGCGAGGGTACATGGTCTCCAGAAGCTCTCCCGCACCTTATCCAAGTGCACATTCTTAAACGTGTGAGCCCAGTTACCAAGTAGTGAGAAATTATTCTGTTATTTATTTATGATTAGATGTTCAAGCAATTCCTCATAATCAACAAGGTTCTTGAAACGTTAAGCCCAAATGCTAATAGATTTATTAAGTAGTTATTACATGTAATAGTACTTAAGCATGACACTTAATCATATATTATGGATCGGAATTTGCGGTCAGCAGTGATGCCACGGCAATCACTGTTGACCTTGAAGAAAGCTGCCCACAAAGATCTTGTCATCTCTGTGGCGAAAACCTAAGGTTTCTCGACATTACATTGATTGTAGCACTGTCAATTGGGTATCCCCAGCGCACAGCAGCAGTGATGTCTAAGCAGCCAATCACATTGAAGAATTCTCACAGACAGCAAACCAAGAAATAAAAAGTACTGACTCAATTCACTTTGTAAAAAATTTAGAGTGTGAAATAAAGATTGCAGCATTCACATGGGGTTATGGTAGAAGTTGAAATATCATAAGCAAATTTAAAAAAAAAAACATTATAAAAAATCGAATAAATGTTATCGTAATGGAGAAATTTGACATTCCACAAATATAAAATTAGTTTGTTCGGGCCAGAACAGTTGTTCAGCAGTCAATACGCCATAAAACCCCAATTATATCTGTTCCAACAAGGCTTAACTTTTAATGGGATGTTTAAACATGTAATTAGATCGGAAAAGTTTAAGTTTTGGTTGGTTCAACTGATATCACTGATTGTCGGCTCTGAGGTGTTCCACGGGACAGCCTGTGGTGGAACAGTGACTGACTGACTGCAACTTCAGGATTTCCGTGTTGATCTGCACATGCGCTAAATCGTGCTGTTACGATCAGTTTCAGAGGGGTTAATGATGGCGAATGCTGACAGTTTGCCTTTATTACTACTGCAAAATCCGGGCCATGGTACTTACAACCATGCCTGTTGATTGTGGGATTCAACACATTACAGTTCTGAGCTCAGTAGTCAGGAAACCTTCGAAGCATAATTCCAATTACTATTCACTGGTTTATATACCTCTAACTGCTAATTGATCTCTTAACAAAATGTCCTGTTATGGCAGGCTCAGAGTGATAATTTCTTGATCATAGAAACATAGAAAATAGGTGCAGGAGTAGGCCATTCGGCCCTTCGAGACTGCACCACCATTCAATATGAACATGACTGATCATTTTTGCAACTTTAATATCCCATTCCTGCTTTCTCTCCATACCCCTTGATCTCTTTAGCTGTAAGGACCACTTTTAACTCCCTTTTCAATATATCTAATGAACTGGCCTCAACAACTTTCTGTGGTAGAAAATTCCACAGGTTCACAATTCTCTGAATGAAGAAGTTTCCCCTCATCTTGGTCGTAAATGGCTTAACACTTATCCTTAGACTGTGACCCCTGGTTCTGGACTTCCCCAACATCGGGAACATTCTTCCTGCATCTAACCTGTCCAATCCCATCAGAATTTTATATGTTTCTATGAGATCCCCTCTCATTCTTCTAAATTCCAGTGAATATAAGCTTAGTCGATCCAGTCTTTCTTCATATGTCAGTCCTGCCACCCCGGAATCAGTCTGGTGAACCTTCGCTGTACTCCCTCAATAGCAAGAATGTCCTTCCTCAGATTAGGAGACCAAAACTGCACACAATATTCAAGGTGTGGCCTCACCAAGGCCCTGTACAACTGCAATAAGACCCCTGCTGCTATACTCAAATCCTCTCGCTATGAAGGCCAACATGTCATTTGCCTTCTTCACCATCTGCTATACCTGCATGCCAACTTTCAATGACTGATGTACCATGACACCCAGGTCTTGTTGCACCTCCCCTTTTCCTAATCTGTCACCATTCAGATAATATTCTGACTTCCGGTTTTTGCCACCAAAGTGGATAACCTCACATTTATCCACATTATACAGCATCTGCCATGCATTTGCCCACTCACCTAACCTGTCCAAGTCATTCTGCAGCTTCTTAGCATCCTCCTCACAGCTCACACTGTCACCCAGCTTAGTGTCATCTGCAAACCTGGAGATATTACATTCAATTCCTTCGTCTAAATCATGAATATATATTGTAAATAGATGGGATCCGAGCACTGAACCTTGCGATACCCGGCTAGTCACTGTCTGCCATTCTGAAAAGGACCAGTTTATTCCTACTCTTTGCTTCCTGTGTGCCAACCAGTTCTCTATCCACGTCAATACATTACCCCCAATACCATGTGCTTTAATTTTGCACACTAATCTCTTGTGTGGGACCTTGTCAAAAGCCTTTTGAAAGTCCAAATACACGACATCCACTGGTTCTCCCTTATCCACTCTACTAGTTACATCCTCAAAAAACTCTAGAAGATTTGTCAAGCATGATTTCCCTTTCATAAATCCATGCTGACTTGGACTGATGCTGTCACTGTTTTCCAAATGTGCTGCTATTACATCTTTAATAATTGATTCCAACATTTTCCTCACTACCAATGTCAGGCTAACCAGTGCAAAATTCATTGTTTTCTCTCTGCCTCTTTTAAAAAATGGGGTTACATTAGCTACCCTCCAATCCATAGGAACTGATCCAGAGTCACTGGGGCCAAGTTTCAGCCTGAGTTGCTCATGTTTTTTTGGAGCAACTGGTTTAGAATGGAGTATCTTAGAAATTGCAATTCTCGGCATTTAGTTTGCTCAAGTTCTAGTCAGTTAGAACAGTTTCAGTTTGGAACAGATTTTTTTTTTCAAAAGGGGGCATGTCCGGTCACTTACGCCCGATTTGAAAATTTAGGCAGTGAAAACATACTCCAAACTAGCTTAGAATGGAGTAAGTGTAGATTTTTGTACACTCAGAAAAACCTTGCCTACACTTAGAAAATCAGGCTAAGGTTACAAATCAGGCAAGTAGGGAATGGGGGCGGGGGGGGTTAAAAGAGAAGTTTACAAACATTAAACACTTCAGTTTTACAAATAAAGAGCCATCATCAATAATAAATGATAAGTACATCAATAAATCAACCAATAAATCAATCAAAAAAAATTAATAAAAAATAAAAAAAAATTTAAAATCAATAACTAAAGCATTTTCTACTTACCGACTGCAGCACCGGAAGCCCTCCAACAGCGTGCTGGGACGGGCCCCCCCCAGTGTGTCTCTATCTCTCCGTCTGTCTGTGTGTGTCTCTCTCACTCTCAATCTGTCAGTGTCTGTGTTTCTAACAGCGAGGGGAGGGAGAGGGAGGGGGAGGGAGGGACTGGGAGGAAAGAGGGAGAGAGAGGGAGGAAAGAGGGAGGAGAGAGGAAGGGAGAGAGAGGAAAGAGGGAGGGAGGGGGTGGGAGGGGGAGGAGGGAGGGAGAGGGAGGGAGAGGGAGGAAAGAGGGAGGGAGAGGGAGGAAAGAGGGAGGAAGGGGGAGGAAAGAGGGAGGGAGGGAGAGGGAGGAAAGAGGGAGAGGGAGGGAGGGGGAGGAGGGAGGGAGAGGGATGGGGGGAGAAGGGAGGGAGAGGGGGGGAGAAGGGGGGGAGGGAGGGTGGAGAAGGGGGAGGGAAGGGGAGAGGGGAGGGAAGGAGGGGGGAGAAGGGGAGAGGGAGGGAGGGAGGGAGAGAGGAGAGGGGAGGAGAGAGGGAGGTAAATAGGGAGGGAGAGAGGAAGGGGGAGAGGAAGGAGGAGAGGAAGGCTGAATGGGCCTGGCTCCAGCACCGGAGTTAAAGGTAGGTGGCCAGGGGTCGGATCGGCTCCTGCGGGTGGGAGGGGTCGGGTCCTGGTGGGTCGGGTCCTGGGGTGGGGGGGGATGGGTCGGGTCGAGTCTGGGGCGGGGGAGCGCGGGTCGAGTCCGGGGCAGGGGAGCGCGGGTCGGATCCGGGAGTGGGGGGAGCGGGGGTTGAGTCGGGTCGGGGGGGGGGGGAGGGGGGAGCGCGGGTCGGGTGGGGGGGAGGTTGGGTCGAGTCCGGGACGGGGGAGCGGGAGTCGTGTCAGGTCGGGTCGGGGGAGCGGGAGTCGGGTCGAATCCGGGACGGGAGAGCGGGAGTCGGGTCGAGTCCGGGACGGGGGAGCGGGAGTCGGGTCGAGTCCGGGACGGGGGAGCGGGAGTCGGGTCGAGTCCGGGACGGGGGAGCGGGAGTCGGGTCGAGTCCGGGACGGGAGAGCGGGAGTCGTGTCAGGTCGGGTCGGGGGAGCGGGAGTCGGGTCGAATCCGGGACGGGAGAGCGGGAGTCGGGTCGAGTCCAGGACGGGGGAGCGGGAGTCGGGTCGAATCCGGGACGGGGGAGCGGGAGTCGGGTCGAATCCGGGACGGGGGAGCGGGAGTCGGGTCGAATCCGGGACGGGGGAGCGGGAGTCGGGTCGAATCAGGGACGGGGGAGCGGGAGTCGTGTCAGGTCAGGTCGGGTCCCAGGGGGGGAGCGCAGGTCGGGTCCGGGGGGGGAGCGGGGGTCGGATCCGGGGGGGGGGGAGCGGGGGTCGGGTCCGGGGGGTGGAGCGGGGGTCAGGTCCGAGGGGGGGAGTGGGAGTCGGGAGCTGGCGGCGGGTGGGGTGCAGTTGAGAGCCAGCTGAAGAGAGTAAGTGGGAGGCAGCCTGATCCATGCCACCCCAGTGAGCCCATTCGGCCAGGGCTAGGGGCTGCGTGCTTCGGGCCCCTCCCACACAGTTTTGGACGTCTGGAGCTACTGCACATATGCGCCCACTGTAGCACGCCTGTGCAGAGGTCCCGACACTGTTTTCAGCGCAGGGACCTGGCTCCGCTCTCCACAGCTCGTGCTGCGCCGCGCCCAGCTCCAGAGGACCTGCAGGGAGCCGGGGATTTGTTAAGTATTTTTTAGGCGCACTTTCGAGCGCGAAAAACAGGCGTCCAGGTCGGTGCTGCGCCGTTCTAGGTGCGGCCCGAAACTTGGGCCCTATAGAATGTTGGAAAATGATCACCAATGCATCCACTATTTCTAGGGCCACTTCTTTAAGTATTCTGGGATGCAGACTATCAGGCCCTGGGGATTTATCGGCTTTCAGTCCCAGCAATTTCCCTAACACAATTTCCTGACTAATAAGGATTTCCTTCAGTTCCTCCTTCTCGCTAGACCCTCGGTCCCCAACTATTTCCAGTCGATTATATGTGTCTTCCTTAGTGAAGACAGAACCAAAGTATTTGTTCAATTGGGCTGCCATTTCTTTGTTTCCCATTATAAATTCACCTGATTCTGACTGCAAGGGACCTACGTTTGTCTTCACTAATCTTTTTCTCTTCGCATATCTATAGAAGCTTTTGCAGTCAGTTTTTATGTTCCCTGCAAGCTTACTCTCATAATCTATTTTGCCCCTCCTAATTAAACCCTTTGTCCTCCTCTGTTGAGTTCTAAATTTCTCCAGTCCTCAGGTTTGCTTCTTTTTCTGGATAATTTATATACCTCTTCCTTAGATTTAACACTATCCTTATTTCCCTTGTTACCCATTGTTGAGCCACCTTCCCTGTTTTAAAAATATAGAAACATAGAAAATAGGTGCAGGAGCAGGCCATTCGGCCCGTCGAGCCTGCACCGCCATTCAATGAGTTCATGGCTGAACATGCAACTTAGTACCCCATTCCTGCTTTCTCGCCATACCCCTTGATCCCCCTAGTACTAAGGACTACATCTAACTCCTTTTTGAATATATTTAGTGAATTGGCTTCAACAACTTTCTGTGGTAGAGAATTCCACACGTTCACCACTCTCTGGGTGAAGAAGTTTCTCCTCATCTCGGTCCTAAATGGCTTACCCCTTATCCTTAGACTGTGACCCCTGGTTCTGGACTTCCCCAACATTGGGAACATTCTTCCTGCATCTAACCTGTCTAAACCCATCAGAATTTTAAACGTTTCTATGAGATCACCTCTCATTCTTCTGAACTCCAGTGAATACAAGCCCAGTTGATCCAGTCTTTCTTGATATGTCAGTCACGCCATCCCGGGAATCAGTCTGGTGAACCTTCGCTGCACTCCCTCAATAGCAAGAATGTACTTCCTCAAGTTAGGAGACCAAAACTGTACACAATACTCCAGGTGTAGCCTCACCAAGGCCCTGTATAACTGTAGTAACATCTCCCTGCCCCTGTACTCAAATCCCCAACATGCTATCTGCTTTCTTAACCGCCTGCTGTACCTGCATGCCAACCTTCAATGACTGATGTACCATGACACCCAGGTCTCATTGCACCTCCCCTTTTCCTAATCTGTCACCATTCAGATAATAGTCTGTCTCTCTGTTTTTACAACCAAAGTGGATAACCTCACATCTATCCACATTATACTTCATCTGTCATGCATTTGCCCATTCACCAAACCTATCCAAGTCACTCTGCAGCCTCATAGCATCCTCCTCGCAGCTCACACTGCCACCCAACTTAGTGACATCCGCAAATTTGGAGATACTACATTTAATCCCCTCGTCTAAATCATTAATGTACAATGTAAACAGCTGGGGCCCCAGCACAGAACCTTGTGGTACGCCACCAGTCACTGCCTGCCATTCTGAAAAGTCCCCATTTACTCCTACTCTTTGCTTCCTGTCTGCCAACCAGTTCTCAATCCACGTCAGCACGCTACCCCCAATCCCATGTGCTTTAACTTTGCACATTAATTTCTTGTGGGACCTTATCGAAAGCCTTCTGAAAGTCTTATTTTTATGCCAGACAGGGATGTACAATTGTTGAAGTTCATGCATGTGATCTTTAAATGTTTGCCAGTACCTATCCAATGTCAACCCTTTAAGTATCATTCGCCAGTCTATCCTAGCCAACTCACGTCTCATACCATTGAAGTTACCTTTGTTTAACTTCTGCCTCTCCAAACTGCAGACTACATGAATAATGGGTAATTTTGCCAGAGTTTCTATTGATTGACATGAATGTAAGAATAGAAGAATTAGGAGCAGGAGCAGGCCATATGGCCCCTCGAGCCTGCCCCATCATTCAGTAAGATCATGACTGAACTTCGATCTCAACTCCACATTCCTGCACATGGGTAAAGATGACTCCATTCTCAACCACCTTGCTTTGCACTTTCTCAGGCTCCTCATCTCCCTGTACTGAGATCACCAGACTATGCTTGAATTAAGTATCAGTTCCCTTGGAGCCTGCAGCAGGATTGCCTGCAGGCGTTATTGCCCATCGGAGATCCACTTTAACCTTTCAGTGGAGAAGGACAAGATTCAAAACACAGCTTCTGCTGATCTTTGAACCAGGTATTAACCCTCTGCTACCCACGTCTCCTCACAATTCAATCATGGAGGTTATTGAAGACATACCCAACTCCAGCCTCACCTGAGGTCCACGCATGTACACTTTCCATGGGGTCATTTAGCCATCTGACCCAGTAAGCCTGCCAAAGTTTTCCCATCCCTAAATCAGTGGTGCTGAGGACAACTGAAGGGTGCCAGCTAGCCCCGTGCAGGTTATCAATCTAGAACTTGCCTGGTTTGTATGTTCTTGTGTGACGTCAGTTGGAGCGTGAGAGTGGGACTAATTGGATAGCTCTTGTCTATGAAGCTATCAGGGAACTGATATATTTTGTATGGTCGAGGAGTGATGGGATGTGTGCAGTGAAAACAATGAGTGATTTTCCTGATTTGGCTGAAGAATTTCACTCACTTTTTCCAGTTTGAATGATAGTTGGAGATTCCACTCCTGCAGCATATTTAATTAGTTTAGTGTTAAAGTGAATGATGTGGCCTGCCCAGTGGAGCTGATCAAGTGTGGTCAGTGCTTTAACGCTGGGGATGTTGGCCTGGTCGAGGACGCTAATGTTGGTGCGTCTGTACTCCCAGGGGATTTGTAGGATCTTGCGGAGGCATCGTTGGTGGTATTTCTCCAGCGATTTGAGGTGTCTACTGTACGTGGTCCATGTCTCTGAGCCATACAGGAGGGCAGGTATTACCACAGCCCTGTAGACCATGAGCTTGGTGGCAGTTTTCAGGGCCTAGTCTTCAAACACTCTTTTCCTCCCTGAAAAAGTGTAACATTTCCACTGACACCTGGGAGTCCCTGGCCAAAGACCGCCCTAAGTAGAGGAAGTGCATCCGAGAGGGCGCTGAGCACCTCGAGTCTTATCGCCGAGAGCATGCAGAAATCAAGCGCAGGCAGCGGAAAGAGCGTGCGTCAAACCTGTCCCACCCACCCTTTCCCTCAACGACTATCTGTCCCACCTGTGACAGGGACTGTGGCTCTCGTATTTGTCTGTACAGCCACCTAAGGACTCATTTTAAGAATGGAAGCAAGTCTTCCTCGATTCCAAAGGACTACCTATGATAATGAGCGTTAAAGTAAAGGGGAAGCTTGCAATATGTTTCCATCATTTGAACTTTGAAAGAATTCTTCCAAAAGATTAGAAAGCTGGACACATAAACCATTTTGAGTTCCATTTCTAGGATTTTCTCCGAAAGTAATGTTTAGGACCATGCAAAGTTCATTGAATGGAAATGTAATGGGATTGCAATCAATGAAGTGAAAATCGGGCAGGTTCTTTTCTTTTAATCGCAGTCGATTTTCTTTTTTGCTCTCACTACCTCGGTCTATCGCATTGAAAAGTGTCACTGAGTGAGTGGGATTGGGACCTGATTTCAAGGAATGAAGGTGGGCGCGGTGCCCATGTGCTTTCCTGCTGTGTTAATGACAGTTGGGTTTGAGATTAGGGACCATGCCCTGCACAGGATATTGAGTTACTAGGGTTGGAAGGAGCTCACTTCAAATGCTTGTGCGGAGGTTGCCATCGAAGTGTCCGCTAACACGACAAAGTAGTGGTAACATCACGAGGGAATTTGTAAGTTTTGAGACTTAGCTATTGTAGTGTATTTGATTGAAGGGGTGTTTGCTTAACAATTCATAGCTGCACATTTACTGTAAGGAACGAGTTGGTGATTAGCAAAGGTTTAACAATCTAACTGAACAACGCCAGTTCATCCACCGGGTTCACAACTGCACACATCACGGAGAAACTGGACTTAATGAACTGGGGTTTTATTGCATCTTGTGAACATCACTTGACTGGGTAAGCCACTCAGTGTGACACGGCACAAGCCTGGAAACTTGCTCCAAGTTACATACATTACAGCTATCTTGATCTGAAATCCGCCTGGTTTTAAGCGGTATTTTATAATAGCAACATTTAATCCTAGAACTGGAAAAACAAACATATTAATATACAGGCAACTCTCGATTATCCGCACACGGATACAACGGGAAACCGCTGTAACGGCATTTAAAATTCCGTGTGTGTGCGCGCTGCTGCAACTGCTGTCTCTCGTGGCCGCCACTGACGTCGGAGTCCTTTCGTCCTGGGAAGGCATCGCGCTCCGGAACCCCGGAGCTAGACAGTCTCCGCCTCGAGGCCACCTGCATACATGTCCATACTTAACTGCCTTGTTACTGTTTGTAGCTGATTGCACAGTATTTATTCATTGAAGTTTTAACTTTATAATGTCAACTCGCTCTAACAGAGAAATTGTTTACTCGGCATAGCCCAATCCCCGAGGGACCCGGCTAATCGAGAGTTGCCCGTACGTAGAATTAAATAGAATTTTACAGCACAGAAACAGGCCATTTGGCCCAACTGATCTATGCTGGTGTTTATGCTCTACACAAGCCTCCACCCACCTCACTTCATCTCACCCCATCAGCAAGCCGTTCTGTTCCCTTCTCGCTCATTTATTTATCTCGCTTCCCTTTAAATGCATCTATACTATTGCCTCAACCACTCCGCTTGAGGGCCTTATCACCACCTTGAGGGGTTTGGATAGAGTAAGTAAGGAAAAATTGTGTCCACTGGTGGTAGGGTCGGTAATCAGAGGACACAGATGTAACATCATTGGCAAAAGAACCAGAGGGAGATGAGGAGATTTTTTGTTATGCAGTGAGTTGTTCTGATCTGGAATGCGCTGCCTGAAAGGGCAGTGCAAGCAGATTCAGTAGCAACTTTCAATTGGCTATGTATCCAAAAAGGAAAATGTGCAGAGCTTTGGGATAAGAGCAGGGGGTGTGGGACTAATTGGATCGCTCTTTCATAGAGCTGGCACAGGCACGATGGGCCAAATGGCACCCCCGTGACCTGTAAGATTCTGCCATTTATAGAGCAATCCAGTGCACATTCCAGCCGATGTATTAACTTGGACGGGCTGTCACTGTTGTTAAGCAGACAGTGCTAAAAACAGGAACTGCAAAGTACACAACCAACTGAGAGAGGAGTCATTGAAAGTTGGCATGCAAGTACAGCAGGCGGTGAAGAAGTCAAATGGCATGTTGTCCTTCATAGTGAGAGGATTTGATTATAGGAGCAGGGAGATCTTACTGCAGTTGTACAGGGCCTTGGTGAGGCCACATCTTGAATATTGTGTACAGTTTTGGTCTCCTAATCTGAGGAAGGACATTCTTGCTATTGAGGGAGTGCAGCGAAGGTTCACCAGACTGATTCCCGGGATGGAAGGACTGACATATGAATAAAGACTGGATTGACTAGGCTTATATTCACTGGAATTTAGAAGAATGAGAGGGGATCTCATAGAAACATATAAAATTCTGACGGGATTGGACAGGTTAGATGCAGGAAGAATGTTCCCGATGTTGGGGAAGTCCAGAACCAGGGGTCACAGTCTAAGGATAAGGGGTAAGCCATTTAGGACCAAGATGAGGAGAAACTTCTTCACTCAGAGAATTCTGAACCTGTGGAATTCTCTACCACAGAAAGTCGTTGAGGCCAGTTCATTCGATATATTCAAAAGGGAGTTAGATGTGGCTCTTATGGCTAAAGGGATCAAGGGGTATGGAGAGAAAGCAGGAATGGGGTACTGAAGTTGCATGATCAGCCATGATCATATTGAATGGTGGTGCAGGCTCGAAGGGCTGAATGGCCTACTCCTGCACCTATTTTCTATGTTTCTATGTAAAAGAAGCAAACAAGAAGTACACAAAAGAATGAGACAAAACGTTAAGTGATTTAAAACACAAGTTTACATCCTGAGCACCGTGGACCCTAGGAGTTTTCAAGGTTATCAGATTTTGTCCCCCTGGGCCAGGCTAATTGGAGAGGCAACAGGAACACAATAGAGTACCAATCAGTTTTACCCGATAAATGAGCATCAAGTGGGAGGACATGAGCATTGGGTCAGCAGCGTCACATGGAGACCCGTGGCGTGTACCACAAGGATGTCTACAGCCAACATACTTTTTTATTCCAGGTTTATTTAATTAACTGAATTTAAATTCCCCAGCTGCCGTGGCGGGATTTGAACTTGTGTCTGCCGGATCATTAGTCCAGGTCCACTGGATGACTAGTCCAGTAACAGAACCACCGCGCTACCGTTCCCGACAATGGTAGGGCGAAGCATATTGGGGATGCACAAGAGGCCAGAATTGGAAGATCGCCGAGATCTCGGAGGGTTGCAGGGCTGGAGGAAGTTAATGCACTTGTTCTCATGGTCAGATTAACCTGGATGTTCGCTTCTCTTTGTCCAACTCTAGGCAGAGCTGACGGAACTCATTGGGCTCAAGCATTACATGGAGATGATGATGGTCCTCACTGCGGCGGAGACGGTGGGGCCCTCATCCGATGAAAATGTCACTGTGATGGACACCACATTTAATAAGGTCCCAGTCCGTGTCTACGAGCCGAGCAGCCTGCACCCAGGGTTGAGGCGAGCGGTGATCTACATGCACGGTGGCGGGTGGTGTTTAGGAAGTGCAAGTAAGTCGTTAGCTCACCCTCTGAAGAATGAAAGAAAAGTTTGCATTCGTATAGCGCCTTTCACAACCTCAGGCGTCCTAAAACTCTTTGCAGCAAATTAAATACTTTTGGAGTGTAGTCACTGTTGTAATGTAGAAAACGTGGCAGCCAATTTGTGCACAGCAAGCTCCAAAAACAGCAATGAGATAAATGACCAGATAATCTGTTTTAATGATGTTGGTTATGGGATAAAAGTTGGCCAGGACACTGGGGAGAACTCCCCTGCTCTTCTTGGACTAGTGCCCTGGGATCTTTTAAGTCCACCTGAGAGGGCAGACAGGACCTTGACTTAGCACCGCATTCAAAAGACGGCACCTCAGACAGTGCTGTACTCCCTCAATAATGCACCGGAGTGCCAGCCTGAATGATGTGCTCAAGTCTCTAAAGTTGAACTTTGAAACCATGACCTTGTGACTCAGGAGCGAGAGTGCTATCACGGAGCCACAGCAGACAGCTGTGGAGCAGTAAAGAAAGAAAGTGTGGGAGAGGATAAACATAAGAACATAAGAAATAGGAACAGGAGTATGCCATACGACCCCTCGAGCCTGCTCTACCATTCAATAAGATCATGGCTGATCTGATCATGGACTCAGCTCCACTTCCCCGCCCGCTCCCCATAACCCCTTATCCCCTTATCATTTAAGAAACTGTCTATTTCTGTCTTAAATTTATTCAATGTCCCAGCTTCCACAGCTCTCTGAGGCAGCGAATTCCACAGATTTACAACCCTCAGAGAAGAAATTTCTCCTCATCTCTGTTTTAAATGGGCGGCCCCTTATTCTAAGATCGTGCCCTCTAGTTCAAGTCTTCCCCATCAGTGGAAACATCCTCTCTGCCTCCAGCCTGTCAAGCCCCCTCATAATCTTACACTTCTCGATAAGATCACCTCTCATTCTTCTGAATTCCAATGAGTAGAGGCCCAACCTCCTCAACCTTTCCTCATAAGTCAACTCCCTCATCCCCGGAATCCACCTAGTGAACCTTCTCTGAACTGCCTCCAAAGCAAGTATATCCTTTCGTAAATATGGAAACCAAAACTGCACGCAGTATTCCAGGTGTGGCCTCACCAATACCCTGTATAACTGTAGCAAGACTTCCCTGCTTTTATACTCCATCCCCTTTGCAATAAAGGCCAAGATTCCATTGGCCTTCCTGATCACTTGCTGTACCTGCATACTATCTTTTTGTGTTTCATGCACAAGTACCCCCAGGTCCCGCTGTACTGTGGCACTTTGCAATCTTTCTCCATTTAAATAATAACTTGCTCTTTGATTTTTTTCTGCCAAAGTGCATGACCTCACACTTTCCAACATTATACTTCATCTGCCAAATTTTTGCCCACTCACTTAGCCTGTCTATGTCCTTTTGCAGATTCTTTATGGCCTCCTCACTCATTGCTTTTCTTGTCAGAAAACTTGGCTACGTTACACTCAATCCCTTCTTCCAAGTCATTAATATAGATTGTAAATAGTTGAGGTCCCAGCACTGATCTCTGTGGCACCCCACTAGTTACTGGTTGCCAACCAGAGAATGAACCATTATCTCGACTCTCTGTTTTCTTTTCTTTAGCGAATCCTCTATCCAAGCTAATATATTACCCCCAACCCCGTGAACTTTTATCTTGTGCGCCTTGTCAAATGCCTTTTGGAAGTCCAAATACACCACATCCACTGGTTCCCCTTTATCCATCCAGTTACTCTCTTTTTTGTGATATTGGTCAAGGGATTAGTTTTGGCTATTAGCATGTAAACACTTAGGTCATTTTGTATGAATTTCCTGTTTTTGCTATTTTAATGAAGGCCTTTTTGGTTTATTTTGAAACAAAGAGGTTAATGTCTTTAGTAAAATGTGTTGAAGTGTTTGCGGGCTAATGTTCGCACAGGCTGATGTCCAGGGATCACAATGTCAAGAGTCATACTTTAGTTCCATTAGTTGTGGTACATTTTTCAGCATACATTGCAGTGAAGTGTATAATGGATCACACTTAGAAATTGAATCATTGATTGCCACAGCAATGTGGGAATTTGTCCAATGGTTTCCTAGCTCTGCAATTGGCAGCTTGATTTTTACCTGTGCGATATCCGCTTGCTGCTAACTTCTCCTCGTTGTGCTGTGCTGCTCACTGCATTGCTGAGAATAGCTGTGCCAGTTTAATATTATACTGATTATATCGTGTATGACATTTGGGATGAATAAAGAAAAAGGACTTGCATTTATATAGTGTCTTTCATGACCACTGCATGTCCCAAAGCGCTTTACAGCCAATGAAGTACTTATTGAAGTATAGTCACTGTTGTAATGTAGGAAACCCAGCAGCCAATTTGTACACAACAAGCTCTCACAGACAGCAATGTGATAATGACCAGATTTCCTCTTTTTTTTATTGATCTTCATTGAGGGATTAATATTGGCCAGGACACTGGGGATACATCCCCTGCTGTTCTTCGAAATAGTACCATGAGATCTTTTACATCCACCCGAGAGAGCAGACGGGGCCGCCTCAGTTTAACATCTGCATCTGAAAGACGGCACCTTCGACAGCGCAGCACTCCCACAGTACTGAACTGGAGTGTCAGCCGAGATTTGTGCTCAAGTCCCTGGAGTGGGACTTGAACCCACGACTTGTCTGACTCAGAAGTGAGGAAGCTGCCCACTGAGCCACGGCTGACACATATTGAATGGTTCCTTGGAGCTGGTAAATGTCGAGCTAGCACCCAGTGCATTGGGCGGTGGTGGGGTGGGGTGCGGTGATTGGTGGGATGTATATCTACAGTACTGGTAAACCCAGGCAGTGATGTGTACTAAAAAATACATCAGCTGTGGGACCGGGTAAAATTACTTGCTTCATCATAGCGTATAATAAATATGAGCAAGAGTAGGCCATTCGGTCCCTCGACCCAGCTCCGCCATTCAATAAGATCATGGCTGATCTTCCACCTCAACTTCACTTTCCCTCACTATCCCCATATTCCTTGATACCCTTAGTATCCAAAAATCTACCGATCTCGGTCTTGAATATACTCAACTACTGAGCCTCCATGGCCCACTGGGGTAGAGAATTTCAAAGATTCACCACCCTCTGATTGAAGAAATTTCTCCTCATCTCAGTCCTAAATGGTTGACCCCTTATTCTGAGACAGTGACCCCTAGTTCTAGACTCCCCACTTTGCTGCTCATTGGATTGAAGTTGTTGCTGTATCACTAACTGTTTTGCTCGGGGTGTGTTGCAATATAGACAATGGAGGTGCATATTTTTAACATCTTGGACCTGCATAGCATCTTCAACATAGCCAAATGTCCCATGTTGCTTTAAAACATTGAGTAGACTAGACTAGGAAGTTAGATGTGGCCCTTACAGCTAAAGGGATCAAGGGGTATGGAGAGAAAGCAGGAATGGGGTACTGAGGTTGCATGATCAGCCATGATCATATTGAATGGTGGTGCAGGCTCGTGGGGCCGAAAGGCCTATTCCTGCACCTATTTTCTATGTTTCTATGTTTATATACTCACTCGAGTTAAGAAGCATGAAACGTATAAATTCTTAAAAGGCTTGACAGGGTAGATGCAGGGAGGATGTTTCCCCTGGCTGGAGAGTCTAGAACCAGGAATCACAGTCTCAGAATAAGGGGTCGGCCATTTAGGACTGAGATGAGGAGAAATTTCCTGACTCAAAGGATTGTGTATCTTTGGAATTCTCTGCCCCAGAGAGATGTGAATGCTCAGTTGTTGAGTATATTCAAGACAGAGGCCGATATATTTTTGGTTACTAAGGGAACCAAGGGATATGGGGTTAGTGAGGGAAGGTGGAGTTGAGGTAGAAGATCAGCTATGATCTTGTGAATGGAGGAGCAGGTTCAAAGGGCCGAATGGCCTACTCTTGCTCCTAATTCTTATGTTCTTATGAAAGAGGAATTAGACACTGAATTTAGGGATGGGGGAAGGGTTGGGGTGCATGGTTGAAGAGAATTTTGAAAGCATGAAAGAAATAGGAGCCGAACTTGTTGGACATACCGCCCGCTGCTGCTGAGTTTTCTGGACGGTCTCCCCTCCGAACGAGTTTGGCCAAGGCCTCTCGCTGGCGGGGAGGGAAGACTGCCGGGTCTTCTGTTGTGCAACGCACTAAGTGCCCCCCTGCCTGCCAAGCTGTCAGTTGGGTCCGGGCAGGAGTCCGCTGCAGCAGGGGGAAGGACCGCCATGTGGAGGCAGGTCTAACCCCAGCAGTAACTAAGAAGACCTGCAAACCATTTACAATCTATATTAACGACTTGGAAGAAGGGACTGAGTGTAACGTTGCCAAGTTTGCTGATGATACAAGGATGGGAGGAAAAGCAATGTATGAGGAGGACACAAAAAACTGCAAAAGGACATAGACAGGCTAAGTGAGTGGGCAAAAATTTGGCAGATGGAGTATAATGTTGGAAAGTGTGAGGTCATGCACTTCGGCAGAAAAAATCAAAGAGCAAGTTATTATTAAAATGGAGAAAGATTGCAAAGTGCTGCAGTACAGCTGGATCTGGGGGTACTTGTGCATGAAACACAAAAGGATAATATGCAGGTTCAGCAAGTGATCAGGAAGGCCAATGGAATCTTGGCCTTTGTTGCAAAGAGGATGGACTATAAAAGCAGGGAAGTCTTGCTACAGCTATACAGGATATTGGTGAGGCCACACCTGGAATACTGCATGCAGTTTTGGTTTCCATATTTACGAAAGGATATACTTGCTTTAGAGGCAGTTCAGAGAAGGTTCACTGGGTTGATTCCGGCAATGAGGGGGTTGACGTATGAGGAAAGGTTAAGTAGGTTGGGCCTCTATTCATTGGAATTCAGAAGAATGAGAGGTGATCTTATCGAAACATATAAGATTATGAGGGGGCTTGACAAGGTGGATGCAGAGAGGATGTTTCCACTGATGGGGGAGACTAGAACTAGAGGGCATAATCTTAGAATAAGGGGCCGCCCATTTAAAACTGAGATGAGGAGAAATTTCTTCTTTCAGAGGGTTGTAAATCTGTGGAATTCGCTGCCTCGGAGAGCTGTGGAAGCTGGGACATTGAATAAATTTAAGACAGAGATAGACAGTTTCTTAAACAATATGGGGATAAGGGATTATGGGGAGCAGGCGGGGAAGTGGAGCTGAGTCCATGATCAGATCAGCCATGATCTTATTAAATGGCGGAGCAGGCTCAAGGGGCCGTATGGCCGACTCCTACTCCTATTTCTTATGTTCTTATGTTCAAAGGAAGGTTAGTAAACTTCTTTATTTTTTTTCCAGCAATTCAGCAGGAAAGGGTCCCCTGAAGGTTTTCCAGTGTTTTTTTGGGGGAAATGTTTAATTTCATCAGTTCCCCCCTCCCTGGGCCTGACAATTTAAACTAAACATATTGTCTGTCATTAAAGAGAACCCATAAGGAGAAAGAAGCGATCAAAATTGGAAGGTCACAGACAACTGCGATGAAAACAGATGATCTGGTCATTATCCCATTGATGTGTATGGGAGCCAGCTGTGCGCAAGTTGGCTGCAATGCTTCCTACATTACAACAGTGACTGCAATTCAAAAAAACCGTCATTGGCTGTTCGGGGCGCGGCGTACGGGTTGGGAGAGTGTCAAAACTTGATCGCAAACACAATCCGCATCATTGCACGTCAGCAGACGTCTCTACGGCGGTACTTGGAAGCACCAACAGGTACAAGGATCCCGCCCGGTCTTTGCGACTGGGTTTTCGCCATGGGGGGTCAGATCGCAGTGATAACCTAGCCCCACATGTATGCTGCAGGCCAAATTATTGGATGAACTGAAACAAATGGAAGAACCAGGGATAATCAAGGAAGTAAACAATTCCAAGTGGTTCATTTCAAGAGGAATAGTATTGAAAAGCAGAGAAGTGATGTTAAACTTGTATCGAACCTTGGTGAGACCACACTTAGAGTACTGCACCCAGTTCTGGTCTCCATATTACAAAATGGATATAGAGGCACTGGAGAAGGTACAGAAATGATTTACAAGGATGATACCAGAACTGAGAGGTTATAACCACCAGGAACGTTTCTTATGTTCTTGTGAAAGGCTGAACAGGCTAGGGCTCTTTTCTCCAGAAAAGAGAATGCTGAGGGGGTGAGCTAACAAAGATGAAGTGGTTCGATAGTGTAGTCATGGAGAAAATGTTTCTACTTGTGGGGATTTTCGGATTGTTTGTGACCCGGTTTTCACTGGGTTTTGACCCTCCGCGGTGAAAAAAATGGGGCGGTCAGCTGTTTTGTGGCCGGCCCCGATCCTCGGCTCAGTTTTTGTGGCAGTGTTTAGAAGCACTGCCGGGGAGAGCTGTGCAAGGTTTGCAACAGCTCGCATTGACACACCGCGGCCAGTTTCGAGAATCACCCGACCCCGTACACCGCGAAACGCGCCCCACGATGACTGCCCGGGAAAACACAGCGGTCCCTGCAAAAAAAGTAAGTTAAAGCTTTTATTTTTATATATTTTTGCAGCGATTTGTGAGCTAAGGGTGTTGGCAATGTTTTTTGAATGTTTTTTAAAACCTTTTTTCCCTCTCTCCCAAGACCTCTCTCGAAGTGCTGCCGGCCCCGCACTAACGTTGGCGAGGTTCCCGTTTTTGTGCCGCGAAACTAGTTCAACACCTCCCTTTGCGCTGCGCCCCTGACACAAAGCCCAAATGAGGAAAATTAATCATTAAGTTGCGAACGTTAATTGGGCGGCAAATTTCCCGCCCCGCCTCTGTTTTCGTCCCGAAAACGGCAAAGCCAAAAATCCATCCCAACCGTTGGGTCATAACTAGAAGAACGTCATTAATGAAACCAACAAATGCAATGGGGAATTCAGGAGAAATGTCGTTACCCAGAGAGTGGTAAAATGTAGAACTTCCTACCACATGGAGTGGTTGAAGGCGATTAGCATTTTTTAAATGAGCTCCTGCAATGTGGGCATTGCTGGCAAAGCCGGCATTTATTACCCATCCCTAATTGCCCTTGAAAAAGTGGTGGTGAGCCGCCTCGTTATACTGCTGCAGTCCGTGTGGTGAAGGTACTCCCACAGTGCTTATTATTGTTTTTTGTGGCGGTTTGATAAAACTGAGCGGCTTGGCCATTTCAGAGTCAACCTCATTGCTGTGGATCTGGAGTCATGTATAGGCCAGACCGGGTAAGAGCGGCAAATTTTCTTCCCTGAAAGACATTAGTGAACCAGATCGGTTTTTACAACAATCCGGTAGTTACTGATACCAGCTTTTATATTCCAGATTTATTTAATTAACTGAATTTAAATTCCCCAGCTGCCATGGTGGGATTATGAACTCATGTCTCTGGATTACTGGTTCAGTAACATTACCAGTATGCTACCATTCACCATACTTTACCTAATCCCATCAACATATCCTTCTATTGCTTTCTCCCTAATGCTCTTATCTGGCTTCCCATTAAATGCATCTCTATCCCTAGATATCCAAACCTAACAACAACTTAGCAATCTCAGTTTTGTGATTTTCAATTGACACCCCCAGCCTCAACAGCTTTTTGGGGAAAGAGAGGTTGAGAGTTACACCATCCTTAGTGTGAAGAAGAGCTTGCTGACATCACCCCCGAGCGGCCTAGCTCTAATTTTAAGGTTATGCCCCCTTGGTATGGACTTCCCGCACTGGAGGAAATCGTTTCTCTTGATCTACTCTATCAAATCCTTTAATCATCTTAAACACCTCAATCAGATCCCCCCTTAATCTCCTATACTCGAGGGAATACAAACCTAGCAATGTCAGCAAAGCAGTTCAATGGGGTCTTCCTCCATTTCGAGGGACTGCCTATGATGATGCTGATGATGCTATGAAAAGAAGCAGTTTTCATCCCGGAAAAAAATAATATTCTGACTTGGCTACACATTCTCAGAGACTGTGTTTTGACTAATTTATATGAAAATCAACCTCATTTGGTATTCATGAAGGGCACTGCAGGTTTGATATTGAACAAGGCAAACAGACTGTGAAACCAAGCAGTCCAAAGAACCAGAAGTGCCGGTTGGTTGTGTTAAGCGATTATGTCATCCTGACCCCAGTGAGCACTTATTGATGTTATCTAGCCAATGTTTTCTTGTTGTCCGTGATGTTTCGATCAAGTCAATTAGAAAGAAAGAGCTTGCATTTATATAGCGCCTTTCACCAACTCAGGACGTCCCGAAGCTCTTTACAGCCAATGAAGTACTTTTTTTGGAAGTGTTGTCACTGTTGTAATGTGGGAAACGCGGCAGCCAATTTGCGCACAGCAAGCTCCCACAAACAGTAATGTGATAAAGACCAGATAATCTGTTTTTAGTGATGCTGATTGAGGGATAAATATTAGCCATTCATTGAGGTAATGCCCCTGTTCTTTGAAATCATGCCATGGGAACTTTTACATCCACCTGAGAGAGCAGACGCCTCATCCGAAAGACGGCACCTCCGATAGTGCAGTACTCCGTCAGCACTGCACTGGGATGTCAGCCTAGATTTATGTGCTCAGTCTCTGGAGTGGGACTTGCACCCATAGAGGGGGTGCAACGAAGGTTCACCAGACTGATCCTGGGATGGGGGGATTGTCCTGTAAGGAGAGATTGAGTAGACTAGGTCTATATTCTCTAGATTTTAGAAGAATGAGAGGTGATCTCATTGAAGCATACAACATTATTACAGGGCTTGACAGGGTAGATGCAGGGAGGATGTTTCCTCTGGCTGGGGAGTCGAGAACCAGAGGTCACAGTCTCGGCAATTTAGGACTGAGATGAGGAGAAATTTCTTTAGGGTGGTGAATCTTTGGAATTCTCTACCCCAGAGGGATGTGGAGGCTCAGTCTTTGAGTACATTCAAGACCGAGGTCGATAGTTTTTGGGATATTAAGGCAATCAAAGGATGTGGGGATAATGCAGGAAAGTGGAGTTGAGATGGAAGATCAGCCATGATCTTATTGAATGGCGGAACAGGCTCGAGAGGCCAAACGGCCTACTCCTGCTCCTATTTCTTCTGTCCTTATGGCTTTAGACCCATGACTTTCTGAGTCGGAACTGAGAGCTTGACACAGTGGTTGCATTCTTGCCTCTGAAATCTGCTGCAACCTGTATTTGCCAATCTTTCTGTCACCAACCTTTATTCTTGCATTGGAGGCTGTTCGGAGAAGGTTCACTAGGTTGATTCCGGAAATGAGGGGGTTGACTTATAAGGATAGGTTGAGTAGGTTGGGCCTATACACATTGGAGTTCAAAAGAATGAGAGGTGATCTTATCGAAACATATAAGATAATGAGGGGGCTCGACAAGGTGGATGCAGAGAGGATATTTCCACTCATAGGGGAAACTAAAACTAGGGGACATAGTCTCAGAATAAGGGGCCACTCATTTAAAACGAAGATGAGGAGGAATTTCTTCTCTCAGAGGGTTGTAAATCTATGGAATTTTCTGCCCCAGGGAGCTGTGGAGGCTGGGTCATTGAATATATTTAAGGCGGAGATAGACAGATTTTGAGCGATAAGGGAGTAAAGGTTTATGGAGAATGGGCAGGGAAGTGGAACTGAGTCCATGATCAGATCAACTATGATCTTATTAAATGGTGGAGCAGGCTCGAGGGGCCAAATGGCCTACTCCCGCTCCTATTTCTTATGTTCTTATGTTCTTATTCTGTGGAACGGGTGTTAACGGGGAAAGGTGAGATAAGCCGGGACGGAAAACTTAAAGCTCAAGAGAATTTTTTCTTTTCTATATCAGTAAGTAACATTTAGCATTGTTGTTGCCAATTTAAATGTATCTAAGGGTTAAGTCATGCAGGAGAGCTTGGACATGTGTAATGCTCCTCCTGTACTATGTGGGAAATCAGGGACGCCTCTGGTGTGTATGCGGGAAGTGTATCTGCCTCCAGCTCCTGACGAACCGCGTTGTGGAACTGGAGTTGCGGGTGGATTCGCTCTGGAGCATGCACGATGCTGAGAATGACGTGAATAGCACGTTTAGTGAGTTGGTCTTACCGTAGGTAAAGGGTACACAGCCAGATAGGGAATGGAAGACCAACAGGAAGAGTAGTGCAAGGAAGGTAGTGCAGGGGGTCCCCTGCGGTCATCCCCCTGCAAAACAGATACACCGCTTTGAGTACTGTTGAGGGGGATGACTCCTCGGGGGGAGCAGCAGCTGCCAAGTTCATGGCTCTGCTGCACAGGAGGGCAGGAAAAAGAGTGGGAGAGCGATAGTGATAGGGAATTCAATTATAAGGGGAATAGATAGGCGTTTCTGCGGCCGCAACCGAGACTCCAGGATGGTATGTTGCCTCCCTGGTGCAAGGGTCAAGGATGTCTCGGAGCGGGTGCAGGACATTCTGAAAAGGGAGGGTGAACAGCCATTTGTCGTGGTGCATATAGGTACCAATGACATAGGTAAAAAGCGGGATGAGGTCCTGCGAGGCGAATTTAAGGAGCTAGGAGCTAAATTAAAAAGTAGGACCTCAAAAGTAGTAATCTCAGGATTGCTATCAGTGCCACGTGCTAGTCAGAGTAGGAATCGCAAGATAGCTCAGATGAATACGTGGCTTGAGGAGTGGTGCAGAAGGGAGGGATTCAAATTCCTGGGACATTGGAACTGGTTCTGGGGGAGGTGGGACCAGTACAACCGGACGGTCTGCACCTGGGCAGGACCGGAACCAATATCCTCGGGGGAGTGTTTGCTAGTGCTGTTGGGGAGGAGTTAAACTAATGCGGCAGGCGGGGTGGGAACCTATGCAGGGAGACAGAGGGAAATAAAAAGGAGGCAGAAGCAAAATATAGAAAGGAGAAGAGTAAAAGCGGAGGGCAGAGAAACTCAAGGCAAAAAACAAAAAGGGCCACATTACAGCAAAATTCTAAAGGGGCAAAGTGTGTTAAAAAAGCAAGCCTGAAGGCTCTGTGCCTCAATGCGAGGAGTATTTGGAATAAGGTGGATGAATTAACTGCGCAGATAGCAGTTAACGGATACGATGTGATTGGCATCACGGAGACTTGGCTCCGGGGAACCAAGACTGGGAACTTAATATCCAAGGTTATTCAGCATTTAGGAAGGATAGACAGAAAGGAAAAGGAGGCGGGGTGGCGTTGTTGGTTAAAGATCAAAGGGCCTCGCACAACACGATTGCTAATTAGTTCCTTCTCATTACACAAAATCCAGCCTAGGATGGCCAGCTCCCTGGTTGGTTCCTCGACATATTGGTCGAGAAAACCATCCCTAATACGCTCCAGGAAATCTTCCTCCACCACATTGCTACCAGTTAGGTTAGCCCAATCAATGTGTAGATTAAAGTCGCCTATGACTACTACTGTACCTTTATTGCACACATCCCTTATTTCTTGTTTGATGCTGTCACCAACCTCACTACTACTATTTGGTGGTCTAGACACAATACCCACTTGTGTTTTCTTCCCTTTGGAATTCCGCAGCTCCACCCATACCGATTCCACATAATCCAGGCTAATGTCCTTCCTTACAATTGCTCAAGAAGGAAGATACAAATAACCTTCCGAAGGTACTAGAGGACAGTGGGTCTAGTGAGAAGGAGGAACTGAAGGATATCCTTATTAGGCGGGAAATTGTGTTAGGGAAATTGATGGGATTGAAGGCCGATAAATCCCCGGGGCCTGATAGTCTGCATCCTAGAGTGCTCAAGGAAGTGGCCCTAGAAATAGTGAATGCAATGGTGATCATTTTCCAATAGTCTATCGACTCTGGATCAGTTCCCATGGACTGGAGGGTAGCTAATGTAACACCACTTTTTAAAAAAGGAATGAGAGAAAATGGATAATTATAGACCGGTTAGCTTGACATCAGTAGTGGGGAAAATGTTGGAATCGATCATGAAGGACGAAATAGCAGCGCATTTAGAAAGCGGTGACAGGATCGGATCAAATCATCATGGATTTATGAAAGGGAAATCATGCTTGACGAATCTTCTGGAATTTTTTGAGGATGTAACTAGCAGAGTGGACAAGGGAGAACCAGTGGATGTGGTGTATTTGGACTTACAGAAGGCTTTTAACAAGATCCCGCACAAGAGATTGTTGTGCAAAATCAAAGCATATGGTATTGGGGTAATATACTGACATGGATAGGGAACTGTTTGGCAGACAGGAAGCAGAGAGTCGGGATAAACGGGTCCTTTTCAGAATGGCAGGCAGTGACTAGTGGAGTGCCGTAGGGCTCAGTGCTGGGACCCCAGCTCTTTACAATATACATGAACGATTTGGATGAAGGATAGAGTGTAATATCTCCAAGTTTGCAGATGACACTAAACTGGGTGGCGGTGTGAGCTGTGAGGAGGACGCTAAGAGGCTGCTGGGTGACTTGGGCAGGTTAGGTGAGTGGGCAAATTCATGGCAGATGCAGTATAATGTAGATAAATGTGAGGTTATCCATTTTGAGGGCAAAAACACGAAGGCAGAATATTATCTGAATGGCGGCAGTTTAGGAAAAGGGGAGGTGCAACGAGACCTGGGTGTCATGGTTCATCAGTCACTGAAAGTGGGCATGCAGGCACAGCAGGCGGTAAAGATGGAAAATGGTATGTTGGCCTTCATAGCTAGGGGATTTGAATATAGAAGCAGGGAGGTCTTACTGCAGTTGTACAGGGCTTTAGTGAGGCCTCACCTGGAATGTTGAACAGTTTGTAAAGTACGCTAGTCAGAGGAAGGACGTTCTTGCTATTGAGGGAGTGCAGCGAAGATTCACCAGACTGATTCCTGGGATGGCTGGACTGTCATATGAGGAGAGACTGGATCAACTGGGCCTTTATACATTGGAGTTTAGAAGGATGGGAGGGGATCTCATAGAAACATATAAGATTCTGAAGGGACGGGACAGGTTAGATGCGAGTAGAATGTTCCCGATGTTGGGGAAGTCCAGAACCAGGGGACACAGTCTTAGGATAAGGGGTAGGCCATTTAGGACTGAGATGAGGAGAAACTTCTTCACTCAGAGAGTTGTTAACCTGTGGAATTCCCAGCCGCAGAGATTTGTTGATGCCAGTTCACTGGATATATTCAAGAGGGAGTTAGATATGGCTCTTACGGTTAAGGGGATCAAGAGGTATGGAGAGAAAGCAGGAAAGGGGTACTGAAGGAATGATCAGCCATAATATTATTGAATGGCGGTGCAGGCTCGAAGGGCCGACTTACTTACTCCTGCACCTATTTTTCTATGTTTTCGATGTTTCTAATTATTATCTCTTCTCAGCAGCAGAACTGGTGAGCTGTGACATCTAAGGCACCTCACCTTTGTTGACATCTTTCATTTTTAACTACTCCTACACCCTAGAGAGTGTGGACGAGTCATGTGTTGAGTGCTGTTCTCGGGCCTACTCCACCGTAAATCCCGATCTCGGCCCCATTGTCCAACCTTCTTCCCCCTCTCAGGCCCAGTGTCCATTGCAGCTCTCAGACCTAAGCCCGATTATCCCTACGGCCCCAGCTCCTGGGCTTCACTGCTCCTCCAGAGACTGAGTAACAACAACTACAACTTGTATTTATATAGCGCCTTTAACATACTGAAACGTCCCAAGGTGCGGCACAGGAGTATTGTGAGATTAAAAAAAAAATTGACACCGAGCCACATAAGGAGAAATTAAGGCAGCTGACCAAAAGCTTGGTCAAAGAGATAGGTTTTAAGGAGCGTCTTGAAGGAGGAAAGAGAAGTAGAGAGGCGGAGAGGTTTAGGGAATGAATTCCAGAGCTTGGGGCCCAGGCAACAAAAGGCACGGCCACCGATGGTTGAGCAACTATAATCAGGGATGCTCAAGAGGGCAGAATTAGAGGAGCGCAGACAACTTGTGGGGTTGTGGGGCTGAAGGAGATTGCAGAGATAGGGAGGGGCAAGGCCCTGGAGGGATTTGAAAATAAGGATGAGAATCTTGAAATCAAGGCATTGCTTAACCGGGAGCCAATGTAGGTCATCGAGCACAGCGGTGATGGGTGAGCGGGACTTGGTCCTCAGTAAATAACTCATTGAACCGTGAATAAACATAGAATTTGTTGAATCCATTCCATTTAATTGGAAACACCAATCTGAGCTGATTTGATAGTTTTTGATATTAAACGTTCCTTGCATACTGCTAGCAAATGACTTCAGCGTACTTTACAAACAGTTCAATGCTGTCGTCATAAAGTGCAACATCGCTCCTTGGTGGCAGTAAAAGGAACTACATGATATTTGCTTATTTAATTCATATTGCAGAAAGTCTTACATTTATATAACACCTTTCATGACCTCAGGATGTCCCAAAGAGCTTTACATTCAATAAAGTACGTTTGAAGTGTAGTCACATTTGTAATGTAGGAAATACAGCAACCAATTCACATATAGCAAACTCCCACAAATGTGATAATGACTATATAATCTGTTTTTTGTTATGTTAATTGAGGGATAAACATTGGGCAGGACACTGGGGATAACTCCCCTGCTCTTACACAAGAACATAATAAGAACATAAGAAATAGGAGCAGGAGTAGGCCATTTGGCCCCTCGAGCCTGCTCCGCCATTCAATAAGATCATGGCTGATCTGATCTTGGCCTCAACTCCACTTCCTTGCCCTCTCCCCATAACCCTTGACTCCCTTATCGTTGAGAAATCTGTCTATCTCCACCATAAATATATTCAATGAGCCAGCCTCCACAGCTCTCTGGGGCGTAGAATTACAACTATCAGAATTACAGATTTACAACTATCAGAAGAGAAGAAATTCCTCCTCATCTCAGTTCCAAATGGGTGACCCCTTATTCTTAAACTATGCCCCTAGTTCTAGATTCCCCCATGAGTGAAAATATCCTCTCTGCATATACCTATTCGAGCCCCCTCAGTATGTTATATGTTTCAATAAGATCACCTCTCATTCTTCTAAACTCCAATGAGTATAGACCCAACCTGCTCAACCTTTCTTCACTAGTCAACCCTTCATCTCAGGAATCAACCTAGTGAACCTTCTTTGAACTGCCTCCAATGCAAGTATATCCCTCCTTTAATAAGGAGACCAAAACTGTACACAGTACTCTAGGTGTGGCCTCACCAATACCCTGTACAGTTGTAGCAGGACTTCCCTGCTTTTATACTCTATCCCCCTTGCAATAAAGGCCAAAATTCCATTTGCCTTCCTGATTACTTGCTACACCTGCATACAAACTTTTAATATTTCATGCACAAGGACCCCCAGGTCCTTCTGTACTGTAGCATTTTGTAATCTCTCTCCTATTAAATAATAATTTGCTTTTTTATTTTTCCTGCCAAAGTGGATAGCCTCACACTTTCCGACATTATACTCCATCTGCCAATTTTTTCCCCACTCACTTAGCCTATCTATATCCCTTTGCAGATTTTTTGTGTCCTCCTCACAGCTTGCTTTTCCAACCATCTTTGTATCATCAGCAAAATTGGCTACATTACACTCGGTCCCTTCATCCAAGTCATTAATATAGATTGTAAATAGTTGAGGTCCCAGCACAAATCCCTATGGTACCCCACTAGTTACTGTTTGCCAACCGGAAAATTATCCATTTATCCCGACTCTCTGTTTCTATTAGTTAGCCAATCTTCTATCCATTTTAATATATTACTCTCAACCCCGTGAGCTCTTATCGTGTGCAATAACCTTTTATGTGGCACCTTATCGAATGCCGTCTGGAAATCCAAATACACCACATCCACTGGTTTCCCCTTATCCACCCTGCTCGTTACAGCCTCAAAGAACTCCAGCAAATTTGTCAAACATGATTTCCCTTTCATTAAACCATGCTGACTCTGCTTGACTGCATTATGATTTTCCAAATGTCCTGCTACTGCTTCCTTAATAATGGACTCCAGCATTTTCCCAATGACAGATGTTAGGCTAACTGGTTTATAGTTTCCTGCATTCTGTCACCCTCCTTTTTTAAATAGTGACATTACATTTACAGTTTTCCAATCCGCTCGACCTCTCCGGACTCCAGGGAATGTTGGTAGATTACAACCAATGCATCCACTATCTCTGCAGCCACTTCTTTTAAGACCCTAGGTTGCAGGCCACCAGGTCCAGGGGACATGTTTACTTTTAGTCCCATTATTTGACCAAGTGATAGTGAGTGTATTAAGCGCCTCTCCTCCCGAGAACCCCTTGATTATCTATTATTGGGATGTTTTTAATGTCTTCTACCGTGAAGACCGATACAAAATATTTGTTCAAGGTCTCTGCCATTTCCCTGTTCCCTATTATTAATTGTCCTGTCTCATTCACTAGGAGACCAACATTTACTTTAGCCACTCACTTCCTTTTTACATACCTGTAGAAGCTCACATTATCGGTTTTTATATTTCTTGCTAATAGTGCCATGGGATCTTTTACATCCACCTGAGAGGGAAGACGGGGCCTCAGTTTAGAGTCTCATCCAAAAGACAGCACCGCACTCTCTCAATACTGCACTGGGAGTGTCAGCCTAGATTTTTGTGCTCATGTCCCTGGAGTGGGACTTGAGCCCACTACTGTCTGATTCAGAGGCAAGTGTGCTGCCCACTGAGCCACGCTGAAGTTGTGTCAACTCTGCTCTGCTGTAGCACTTCTGCTTCTGAATCAGAGACTTCGGGTTTAATTTAGAATTGCTAACCCTCCAGGAATTAAAGAATCATCTCCAGGCCCAGGACTCGCCTGCAAGCAACACTGGCAAACAATCACAGGGGCATTGAAAAAGAGTTGTGTGTTTTCTGTTTTCTTTGAGCATTTTCATTTATTAATAATTAAAAATATTGCCAATGTGGGGATAAAAGACTGTTTGACTAAGAGTAAAGAAGCATCCAGTTGTGTAACAAAGAGCCTATTGGCCTTCCAATTGGCTGTGGGAAGGCGGGGAGCCATGAGGATGGAATTGTCAGGCGACCAATGGGAGTAGCATGGGGCCGGGGCAGTTGGAAGGTGGAGGTCATGTGCTGAAACCTCCAGGAATAAATCCAACCAGAGTTGGCCACCCTAGTTTATGTTAAATCGAGGCCAAATGTGGAAGCTCCCATGCTGCTATTTGAATAAGAGCATCGAGCTCTCCCAGTCAGCTGGTTGACATCCCCTACATCATCTCGAAAGACAAGGGCAGCAGGCACATAGGTACACCACCACCTCCACGTTCTCCTCCAGGTCACACACCATCCTGACTTGGAAGTATATCGGCAGTTCCATCATCGTCGCTGTGTCAAAATCCTGGAACTCCCTCCATAGCAGCACTCTGGGAGTACCTTCACCACACGGACTGCAGCGATTCAAGAAGGCGGCTCACCACCACCTTCTCAAGGGGCAATTAGGGATGGGCAATAAATGCTGGCCCTGCCAGTGATGGCCAAATCCCATAAATGAATAAAAAAATAATTAGTGCCTATAGTGCAAGAGTAATTTATTTTAAGAACAGTAGAAATAGGAGCAAGAGTAGGCCATTCGGCAACTCGAGCCTGCTCCACCATTTATAAAGATCACGGCTGATCTGATCATGGACTCAGTTCCATTTCCCTGCCCACTCCCCATTACTCTTTACTCTCTTATCGCTCAAAAATCTGTCTATCACCGCTTTAAATATATTCAATGATCCAGCCTCCATAGCTCTTTGGGGCAGAGAGTTTCATAGATTTACAACCCTATGAGAGAAGAAATTTCTCCTCATCTCAGTTTTAAATGGGCGGCCCCTTATTTGAAGACTATGTCCCCTAGTTTAAGTTTCCCCTATGAGTGGATATATCTTCTCTGCATCCATCTTGTCCAGCCCCCTCATTATCTTGTAAGTTTCAATAAGATCACCTCTCATTCTTCTGAACTTCAGTGTGTATAGGCCCAACCTACTCAACCTATCTTCATAAGTCAACCCCCCCCATCTCCGGAATCAACCTCGTGAACCTTCTCTGAACAGCCTCCAATGCAAGTACATCCTTCCTTGAATACGGAGACCAAAACTGTACGCAGTACTCCAGGTATGGCCTCAACAATACCCTGTATAGTTGTAGCAGGACTTCTCAGCTTTGAGACTCTATCCCCCTTGCAATAAAGGCCAACATTATATGTGCCTTGCCTCGGCAATTGGTTATGATAAGACGAGTTATAAATGCAAGTTCTTCCTTTGCTTCGGGTGGTGCCTCCACATTTCTCAGCAAATGATTTGAATTGAAGCAGTTTTAATGGTTTTAGCACTGCAGTTTATCTAATCTTTCATTTCACTTTCAGAAATGCTGAATTATGATGTCCTGTCAAGAAAGAGTGCGAGCGAACTGAATGCAGTTATTGTCTCCGTTGAGTAAGAGCTATTACTGTGCGTTGTTCTCATAATGGACACTGTTGGAGAGTGGGTGATTGATTTGGTTTGGACTCTGTACTTAGAAACACTCTCGTTAAATGGTGCCCGGGATCGTCAACGCCAATTTTAATGGGACTGTGTGATAATCAAGAGTAATTTGATAGCTTTATGAAGGTTGTTAAGGGTGTTTTGATAAATTTATTATAATTGCTCAGGATGTTTTCGACAGACTAACTGTTAGTTATTGCACAGTGCAATCTGTCATAACTAAGAACCTGTGCACACCGATCAGGGAACTGAGGAATCAAACCCGTAAAGACCAGGTTACAGAGAGGAAAATATGCTGCAAAGACAGAGGCATCTAGTTGATCAGTCCTGTGTAGAATTATAAAAATCAGCTATTTAGACATCCGATTTTCTTTTGATTGCCCTGAATTTGCGGTCGGAGCCGTACCTCCGGAGTCCGCCTCCGACCCACGAAAGATCGACAAACTTGCCGCCGGACACCCAGGCTGTGGAGAGTTCCGGAGAGTTCCGGTTTCAGGCCTCCAGGCGGGTGGCAGCGTAACAGCGTTCGGATCTTGACGCAGGCGCTTCGGAATCCTCCCTGGGATCACGTGGGCTCGGTCCTCCAATGAGAAAGGAGGATTCCATTTCTAAAGGGAATCCCTTGTAAACACTACTAGAATCCCCAAATAATTAAACAATTTAGACAATGTAAATTTCTGATTTTCAAATTGAATTAAAAGTCCCTTCATTACTGAAAATACAACAAAAATCTAATTTTTGGAAAAATTATTTCCGGCATCTTAATCCGGGCCAATATTTGCATAAATGAATTTGGAGTGATTGTGCAACATTACTTATTTTTACATTTTTAATTTAGGATTTATAATAACCCTTACACTGGTGAAAGCAGGCTCTATGCCTGCTTTTACCAGCTGTAAGAGTTCCATGGGCAATTGCTGGGCAGTGGTTGGGCCAATAGCTCAACTCTGTGCCAACGATACTGATGGTCCCGTCAGCGATACAGATGGCTCGGATGATCTGTCAAGGCATCTGACAGATCGCAAATTCCGGGTTTTATAGCGTGTGCAGAAATCCGGAACTTGCGGAGCCTTTTATGGCGTACGCTGATCACGGAAACCGTAATTTCTGGCCAATTATTCAGTCTTGGGATGTGGGCGTCGTTGGCAAGGCCGGCATTTATAACCCATCCCTAGTTGATCTGAGAAGGTTGTGGTGGACCTTCTTGAACCACTGGTGGCCCCTTATTCTAGTCTCCCCCATCAGTGGAAATTCCCATTTCTCCCATCAACCAACCTGGTCATCTCACTTTGAGCTTAATATCAAAGAAATACCCTCAGCTTTTCCACATTGGCATGTATCATAGTTATTGAACATTTTTAGCTATTATATAAAATGTACAGCACAGAAACAGGCCATTCGGCCCAACGGCCTGTGCTGGTATTTATGCTGCACACGAGCCTCCTCCCACCTCACTTCGTCATCATATCCTTCGATTCCTTTCTCCCTCACGTACTTATCTAACTTCCCCTAAAGGCATCTATGCTATTCGCCTCAACTGTACCATGTGAACATAAGAAATAGGAGCAGGAGTAGGCCATACAACCCCTCGAGTCTGCTCCGCCATTCAATACGATCATGGCTGATCCGATCGTGGACTCAGCTCCACTTCCCTACCCACTCCCCATAACCCCTTAATCCCTTAAGAAACTGTCTATCTCTGTCTTAAATTTATTCAATGTCTCGGCTTCCACAGTGTTCTGAGGCAGCGAATTCCACAGATTTACAACCCTCTGAGAGAAGAAATTTCTCCTCATCTCTGTTTTAAATGGGTGGCCCCTTATTCTAAAATCATGCCCTCTAGTTCTAGTTTTCCCATCAGTGGAAACATCCTCTCTGCATCCACCTTGTCAAGCCCCCTCATAATCTTCTATGTTTCGATTCTTTTGAATTCCAATGAGTAGAGGCCCAACCTACTCAACCTTTCCTCATAAATCAACCTCCTCATCTTCAGAATCAACCTAGTGAACCTTCTCTGAACTGCCTCCAAAGCAAGTATATCCTTTCGTAAATATGGTAACAAGATCCACATTCTAACCACTCTCTGGGTAAAGAAGTTTCTCTTGAATTCCTTATTGGATTTATTAGTGATTATCTTATATGGCCCCTAGTTTCGGACTTCCCCCACAAGTGGAAACATCTTCTGTACGTCTACCCTATCAAACCTCTTGAAAATTTTAAAGACCTCTATCCGTTATGTTTGATACAAAATTTTTAGCTTACTTATTTCCATTCAACAAGCTAATCTATGAGTGTCATTTTGACCCCCTTTCACTCTCTGGATGTATAAAGACCAAGTGACCATCAATTTAGGTTATAGTGCACAACCCTCCGACATCTATGTGCTCTTCCAATTATGGCTTCTTGAGCATCCCCGATTTTCATCGCTCCACCATCGGTCGCCATGCCTTCAGCTGCCTGGGCCCTAAGCTCTGGAACTCCCTCCATAGTCCTGTCCGCCTCTCTCTCCTCTTATAAGACGCTCCTTAAAACCTTCCTCTTTGACCAAGCCTTTTGTCACGTATCCTATAATCTCTTTACATGACTCGGTGTCAAATTGTGTCTGATAACGCTCCTGTGAAGCATCTTGGGATGGTTTATTATTTTACATGAGCTATATAAATGCAATAAAAACAGAAATTGCTGGCAATGCTTACCCGCTGAGCATTTCCTGCTTTTATTTCAGATTTCCAGCATCCGCAGTATTTTGCTAATTTATAAATACAAGTTGTTATTGTTGATTATCAATTTAAGAATGAGGCCATTCGGCCCAACATACTCGTCACAAAATGCCAACATTCGAGTGATTTTAAGTACTGTGCGGTGTACAGTACAATGTTTTATAGAAACCTCAGAGCAGATTTTTAACTTGCCACCTGGGTGTAAAAGTGGCATCGATTGTCGCTTGCTTGCTGTAGATTATTAATTCAGTAAACACTCACTTGGGATTGTGTGGCTGCTCATTATAAAATCAGAGTGACTATTTGTACTAGTTTTCTGTGTGTTCTGCGCATGCGCGCATTGGACTCCGCCCCCTCTTTGAGCATGGGCCCTCGATTCGGTCGCGCATGCACAGTGCGACGAATGAGGAAGCCGGAAGTGGGGTCAAACCACGAGTCCGCATGGAGCTCGTCACTGCTGAAACATTTTTTGCCGCTGAAGCGTTGGGCTGCGAGGGGGGCGTCAGGAACTTGGGCTGAGGGTGTCAGGAACTTGTGCTGGGATGGGGGAAGCTCTGTCCTGTCTGAGGTCTGAAGTCAGAATGGCTCGAATCACACTTTGAAAAGTCACTCAGAACTTGGGCTGGCCGGTTCCAATCACACATTCCAGAGAAACATCTGGGTGTGGCTTATCCTCTAAGGGGACCAATCAGCAATCAGGTCATGTGGTAATGGAGAGCCAATCAGAGCATTTTTTTCGTGCAAATCGCTCTGTCCTTATAAACTATTGGATGCTAGAAAGTGAGCTAAAGACAACAGCAACAACAACTTGCATTTGTATAGCGCCTTTAACATAGTAAAACATCCCAAGGCACTTCACATGAGCGATTGTCAGACAAAATTTGACACCAAGCCACATAAAGAGATTTTAGGACAGGTGACCAAAAGGTTTTAAGAGGAGAGAGAGTTAGCGATGTGGAGAGGTTTAGGGTGGCAATTCCAGAGTTTAGGGCCTAGGCAACTGAATCCTGAATCCTCGAGCGACAAACTTCTTTTTAATAGAATAGCTTGATGATAAATTGTTCAGGTCCAAAGTGACAATCGCTCGAGAGCCAGCAGCCAACATTTACTGTCAATACCATGCAGAGTTCTGATAGGCATCAGTTCTGTTCTATACCCGTTGTATTTTTCAGATACCGATTGGCACCGGAGCACCATTTCCCGGATCAGTTCAATGACGTTTACACTGTGGTGAAGTTCTTCCTACAGCCGGACGTGTTGACTCAGTACTCGGTGGACCCGGGCCGAGTGGCTGTGTCAGGAGACAGCGCTGGTGGGAACTTGGCCGCTGCGGTAGCTCAGCAGGTACAGTCACAATAACCGCTAATGGCTTGCGGCTGTTCTCAACCCTGCCTGTTCTTGATTTGCTTAAATTATAATATTTTAAATAACTGTTTCTACCTAAAGGGGCCAGTTACTCAGGAAAGGATGAACAGGGTGGGTCTCTTTTCTCCTGAAAAGAGAAGGCTGAGGGGTGACCGACTAAACAATGAAAGGTTTGGATAGAGTGGATACAGAGAGAATGTTTCCACTTGTGGGGAAGAGCATAACTAGAGGCCATCAATATAAGATAGTCACCAAGAAATCCAATAGGGAATTCAGAAGGAACTTCTTTAGCCAGAGAGTGGTGAGAATGTGGAACTCACTACCACAGGGAGTGGTTGCGGCGAATAGTATCGATGCATTTAAGGGGAGGCTGGACAAGCATATGAGGGAGAAGGGAATAGAGGGTTATGCCGATAGATTTAGATGAGAAAAGATGGGAGGAGGCTCGAGTGGAGCATAAATGCCGACATGGACTGGCTGGGCCGAATGGCCTGTTTCTGTGCCGTATATCCCGTGTAATCCTATGTAATTCTCCCATGGCTCATGCCAAATCGGGGTCTGCCCTTCTTAGCTTGGTATAGAATCATACAGCACAGAAGGATGCCATTCAACCCATCATGCTCTTCAAAAGAACTATCCAATTAGTCCCACTACTCTGCTCCTTCCCCACAGCCCAGCAAATTCTTCTTTTCAAATATATGTTTGATCTTAATCTCTGCAATTCAAATAGGTTGTGGACCAATAGGGTACTGCTCTCTCTGGTCCCATTGGTTGGAGTGATGATCCTTTCCTATGGTTGCCTTCCTGTGTTTGTCTGCTGTTCCTGCTGGGCCTTGTTTGGGTATCTTGGGCGGTGGGGGGCAGGGGGTTAGTTTGTGCTGAGTGAGACTCAAGAAAAAGGCTTTAGATTCATTAATATTTGTGTTACATAATCATTGAAATTTACAACACAGAAGGAGGTCATTCGGCCCATCGTGTCTGTGCTGGGAAAAAATGAGCTACCCAGCCCAATCCCACTTTCCAGTTCTTGGTCTGTAGCCCTGTAGGTTACAGCACTTCAAGTGCACATCCAAGTAATGTTTAAATGCAATGAGGGCTTCGGCCTCTACCACCCTTTCAGATAGTGAGTTCCAGACCCCCACCACCCTCTGGGTGAAAAAGGTTCTCCTGAACACCCCTTGAATCCTTCTGCCAATTACGTTAAATCTATGCCCCCTGGTTATTGACCTCTCTGCCAAGGGAATTAGGTCCTTCCTATCCACTCTATCTAGGCCCCTCATAAATTTATACACTTCTCCCCTGAGCCTCCTCTGTTCCAAAGAAAACAACCTCAGCCTACCAATCTCTCCTCACAGCTGAAATTCTCCAACCCTGGCAACATTCTTCTAATATGGTGACCAGAACTGTGTGCAGTACTCTAGCTGTGGCCGAACTGGTGTTGTGCAAGGAAGAGGAGGAAGCAAGATGAAAATGGAAACAATTGTTACTTTGGCACTATGAGGCAATAGTAATGAATCCCATTTGCTACACTGTGTTTCATAAGAACAGAGGAAATAGGAGCAGGAGTAGGCCATTTTCCCCCTCGAGCTTGCTCCACCATTCAATAAGATCATGGCTGATTTTCTACCTCAAAGCCACTTTCGTGCACTATCCCCATATCTCTTGATTCCCTTATTATCCAAAAATCTATCGATCTCTATCTTGAATATACTCAATGATTTAGCCTCCACAGCCCGATGGGGTGGAGAATTCCAAAAATTTACCACCCTCTGAGTGAAGAAATTTCTCCTTATCTCAGTCCTAATGGCTGACCCCTTATTCTGAGACTGTGACCCCTGGTTCTGGACTCCCCAGCCAGGGGAAACATCCTCCCTGCATCTACCCTGTCAAACCCTGTAAGAATTTTACATGTTTCAATTAGATCACCTCTCATTCTTCTAAACTCTAAAGAATATAGGTCTAGTCTACTCAATCTCTCCTCATAGGACAATGCTCTCATCCCAGGAATCAGTCTGGTAAACCTTCGTTGCACTTCCTCGATGGCAAGTATATCCTTCCTTAGGTAAGGAGACCAAAATTGTACACAATACTCCAGGTGTGGTCTCACCAGGGCCCTATATAATTGCAGTAAGACATCTTTGCACATACTTAAATCCTCTTGTAATAAAGGCCAACATACCATTTACTTTCCTAATTGCTTGCTGTACCTGCATGTTAACTTTCAGTGATTCATGTACAAGGACACCAAGGTCCCTCTGAATGCCAACATTTCCCAATCTCTCACCATTTAAAAAATACTCTGCTTTTTTATTTTTCCTACTAAAGTGGATAACTTCACATTTCTCCACATTATATTCTATTTGCCCTGTTCTTGCCCACTCACTTAGTCTGTCTATATTCCCTTGAAGCCTCTTTGCATCCTCCTCACAACTTACATTCCCACTTAGCTTTGAATCATCAGCAAACTTGGATATGTTACATTTGGTCCACTCATCCAAATTATTGATAGCGATTGTGTTAATGAAGTTCTATCAGTTTCTTTCTTCCCCCATCAGTAACATGATTGAAATGTTCCACTGAAAGTAATTGAGGAAAGGGAGGAAACTCGAGTCAAAGAACCAATAATATAAACATCACAAAGTATCCATGCAAGAATAAAAACAGAAAATGCTGGAAATCTCAGCGGGTCAGGCAGCATCTGTGGAGAGGAAGCAGAGTTAACGTTTTGGGTCGATGACCCTTCGTCAGAACTGGAGAGTGTTCGAAAAGAGCACATTCTTAAGCACTGAAAGGGGGAGGGGAAGAAAGAACAAAAGGGAAGGTCTGTGATAGAGTGGAAGGCAGGAGAGATTAGAGAGACAAAATGGTAATGGCAGGAGTTAGAAAAACATTAGTCAAGATAGGGTGTGAATGTTGGGATAATGACCAGCTGCCATTAAAGACAAGGAGAAAAAAAAGAACCAAACAGGCTCTGAGGGGGTAAAGAATTAGTTTGTTTCTGGAGTTTGAGGGATGTGATAAGATGGATGTTGAACTATGAAATAGGGAGCAACCTTATTGGGCCAATTCACCTCTGTATTATTCATCAAAACCGTTATACCCACAATGTGATGCTAATGTTGATTAATAAAAGGACAATAAGCTCCAACTAACAGCAAAATGATATTAAACAATACTGTCATAGGTATCGCACAAATATTTTATACTATTATCACATTCCAGTGAATATCACATAACTGCTTTGTTTCACACCTAACAGTTTATGAGAGTTAAGAAGTTTTTAGCACGTTGTCCCTGAAATCCCGAGGACTTGAGAGGATGGAATCAATATTCCCTTTGCTCTGGAGGTCCTGGCAGCAGGCAAGAGGTGGAATATGGGCAGAGGCCAGTTACACCAGGTTTCTGCCCCATTTGCCCTGATTTTTTACATTCTGGTAGGAGGATTCATAGGCAGATCTTCTGCTAACCCCACCCCCTTCATGTTATGAGGGCTTGTCAGAAGGGTCTTCCTGGCTTTCCCTGGGAATCGTGCCCTTTGGAAGGCCTCAGCGGAAATCATACCAGTTGAGACCTGGCGTGAGTTCTTAAAGGCCCGAAAGCTTCAGGGATCCCGGAATGGATCAATTGCCTTGCCTCGCAGCAGAGTAACTCCACTATGAGGTGAAGCTTGGGCATGGTGCCACTCAACATTACCTGTCTATGTCCTCCTAAAAGGCTAGAAGTTTGGTTGGATAGTGCTAAAGGGTTTGCAGCCGCGAGCGCCAGCATTCGCGCCGCTTGGCAAATTCAATGTGCCGGTATCGGCGGCGCTGAGTATTGGCCAGGAGCGTCTCGCCAGCGTGCAGCGCCCCCGCTATCGACACGGATACAACATGTGATTTGCGCTGCTCCCGTAGCGCCCCCCAGTGACAGCACCAGAGAAAGCTGGCGTACAGATTTCCTTCCCTAAAGGACATTCGTGAACAGGATGGGTTTTTGCGACAATCTAATAGTTTCATGGTCACCATTACTGATACTAGCTTTTTATTTTTACGTGACAGGCTTGTTGGGTATATGACCTTTTCTGCTTCTGTTTCAGATTTGCAGTTTTTCTTTCTAGCCTAGAAAATGGTCTTGTGTGATTAAGATTGCAAAGTATTATCATACAACTGTAAGGGTTCCTAATTACCGAGTCCCCCGTTACACACAGTTCTTTGACGTCAGAATTTATAAGAACAAAATACACATGGCACAGGATTTTGGCTCAACTAAGATTCATTCGTTTTATTGAATATACGCGCGCCCCCCCACCCCCCCCCCACCCCCAGTATAAATCCCTACGATCGATGTGGGATGAACAAACCCCAGAATACAAACCCCTATGAGAGGGTAATTTGCATCGGCACAACTTGACACAGTGAAACCCATCCGCGATTTTACTGTTACACATATAGCTACCCAGACCCAATCACAAAACCCTTCTATGATTTGGCTGGAACCAACATACAATCACCAATTCCTCGGCTGTCTTCTCAGGTTGATTGTAGGCCCTTTTCTCAGTTGCAGCTTGTCTCCTGAAGACACTTCTGTTGCTGTTTCGATTCTATCCTGTATTGCTCCCATGCCTTTGAAAAATGGGTCTTCTTTATACCAAAAACCAACTTGTGATCTCAAAACAAATTCCCTGTTTTCTCCTGTTGATATCAGCTCTCCCGCTGGGCAGCACAATGCAAGAACATTCGTTGGTATCGAAGGTTGGAGCATGTGTGAATGTCCCTTTCTTCCTTTGACAGTGATAATTGAAGGTGTGAATGCCCCTCTTTTGATGCCATTGTCTATGTGCGCGTTAGTGACACCATAAACACAGGGGGGAGATTCCCTCTTGGTCTGTGTGTGTGTGTGTGTATGTTTGTGTGTGAGTCAGTGACACTGTAAACATAAAGAGGCGAGGGCTGGGGGCAGCATGGGCCAGCCCACACTGTGATATGTGTGCGCACTAGGTCCGAGCAGCAGAGCAGGTCTCCAGTCGTCTTGGTTAATCCTTGCCACTGGATAAACATAGAAAATAGGTGCAAGAGTAGGCCATTTGGCCCTTCGAGCCTGCACCGCCATTCAATAAGATCATGGCTGATCATTCCTTCAGTACCCCTTTCTCGCCTTCTCTCCATACCCCTTGATCCCCTTAGCCGTAAGGGCCATATCTAACTCCCTCTTGAATATATCCAATGAACTGGCATCAACAACTCTCTGTGGCAGGGAATTCCACAGGTTAACAACTCTGAGTGAAGAAGTTTCTCCTCATCTCAGTCCTAAATGGCCTACCCTTTATCCTAAGATTATGTCCCTGGTTCTGGACTTCCCCAACATCGGGAACATTCTTCCCGCATCTAACTTGTCAAGTCCCGTCAGAATCTTATATGTTTCTATGAGATCCCCTCTCATTCTTCTAAACTCCAGTGAACAAAGGCCCAGTTGATCCGGTCTCTCCTCAAAAGACAGCCCAGCCATCCCTGGAATCAGTTTGGTGAACCTTCGCTGCACTCCCTCAGTAGCAAGAACGTCCTTCCTCAGACGAGGAGACCAAAACTGAACACAATATTCCAGGTGAGGCCTCATTAAGGTCCTGTACAACTGCATTAAGACCTCCCTGCTCCTATACTCAAATCCCCTAGCTATGAAGGCCAACATACCATTTGCCTTCTTTACCGCCTGCTCTACCTGCGTGCCCACTTTCAGTGACTGATGAACCACGACACCCAGGTCTCGTTGCATCTCCCCTTTTCCTAATCTGCCGCCATTCAAATAATATTCTGCCTTCGTGTTTTTGCCCCCAAAATGGATAACCTCACATTTATCCACATTATACTGCATCTGCCATGAATTTGCCCACTCACCTAACCTGTCCAAGTCAACCTGCAGCCTCTTAGCATCCTCCTCACAGCTCATACCGCCACCCAGTTTAGTGTCATCCGCAAACTTGAAGATATTACACTCTATTCCTTCATCTAAATCGTTAATGTATATTGTAAAGAGCTGGGGTCCCAGCACTGAGCCCTGCGGCACTCCACTAGTCACTGCCTGCCATTCTGAAAAGGACCCGTTTATCTCGACTCTCTCCTTCCTGTCTGCCAACCAATTCTCCATCCACGCCAGTACATTACCCCCAATACCATGCGCTTTGATTTTGCACACCAATCTCTTGTGTGGGACCTTGTCAAAAGCCTTTTGAAAGTCCAAATACACCACATCCACTGGTTCTCCCTTGTCCACTCTGCTAGTTACATCCTCAAAAATTTCCAGAAGATTTGTCAAGCATGATTTCCCTTTCATAAATCCATGCTGACTTGGACTGATCCTGTCACTGCTTTCCAAATGCGCTGCTATTTCATCCTTAATGATTGATTCCAACATTTTCCCCACTATTGATGTTAGGCTAACCGGTCTATAATTAACCATTTTCTCTCTCCCTCCTTTTTTAAAAAGTGGTGTTACATTAGCCACCCTCCAGTCCATAGGAACTGATCCAGAGTCGATAGACTGTTGGAAAATGATCACCAATGCATCCACTATTTCTCGGGCCACTTCCCTAAGTACTCTGGGATGCAGACTATCAGACCCCGAGGATTTATCGGCCTTCAATCCCATCAATTTCCCTAACACAATTTCCCGCCTAATAAGGATTTCCTTCAGTTCCTCCTTCTCACTGGACCCACTGTCCCCTAGTACATTCGGAAGGTTATTTGTATCTTCCTTCGTGAAGACAGAAGTGAAGTATTGGTTGAATTGGTCTGCCATTTCTTTGTTCCTCATTATAAATTCACCTGAATCCGACTGCAAGGGACCTACTTTTGTCTTTACTAATCTTTTTCTTTTCACATATTTATAGAAGCTTTTTTGCAGTCAGTTTTTATGTTCACTGCAAGCTTCCTCTCGTACTCTATTTACCCCCTCTTTATTAAACCCTTAGTCCTCCTCTGTTGAATTCTAAATTTCTCGCAGTCCTCAGGTTTATTGCTTTTTCTAGCCAATTTATATACCTCTTGGCTTTGACACTATCCTTAATTTCCCTTGTTTGCCATGGTTGAGCCACCTTCCCAGTTTTATTTTTACTCCAGACAGGGATGTACATTTGCTGAAGTTCATCCATGTGATCTTTAAATGTTTGCCATTGCTTATCCACCATCAACCCTTTAAGTATCCTAGCTAAAGGCCTAGCTCTGTCAAGCCCGTGTGGTGGCTGGTGTGCAACGGTGACCACACGTTAAAAAAAATCACTGCACAGGCATCTTCCACCCCCTCAATTGGAGTTCAGGACTGGAACATCGGGTTCTTCATTGAAACATCTGTGAACTCTCATGGAAACAAGTCATCCTCGTTCGAGGGACCACCTATGATGATGATGGATTCAACTCCCTGGTCCAGATGGAAAACCATTGAAGGTGTGGATGCCTCTCTCCGGTGCTTTGATGATAAATGCCTCTCTTTTGATGCCATTTCTGTGTGGATTTAGTATTCGGCAGTCCCTCGTATCGAGGATGACTTGCTTCCACACCAAAAAGTGATAAGTTCACAGGTGTTTCAATGAGGGACCTGACATTCTAAGTCCCGAACTACAGATTGAAGGGTGGAAGATGCCTGTGTGTGGAATCTTTTAATGTCGGGTGGCCGTTGCATGCCAGCGGATTTAGATCGATGGCAGATATCCTGTGTCATTGATTCTCATGATGTCTGATGGTTGGGCTGCAATGTTTGAATTAACCCTTTCCTGCCCAGCTCTTTTTGCGGGCTGTAATGCAGTTCTGGCTTTTTATATTTAATAGTCCAATTTTTACCTTTGGGTGGGAGGAACGGATCCTACACAATTGTACATTAATACCTTTACATAAGAACATAAGAAATAGGAGCAGGAGTAGGCCATTAGACCCCTCGAGCCTGCTCCGCCATTCAATAAGATTGTGGCTGGTCTGATCTTGGCTTCAACTCCACTTCCCTGACCCCCTCCCCATAACCCTTGACTCTGTTATCGTTCAGAAATCTGTCCATCTCCACCTTAAGTACATTCAATGACTCAGCGCTTTGGGGTAGAAAATTCCAAAGAATTCCAACTCATTCCTCCTCCTCTCTCCTCTTTATGTTGTCGTTCTGGGTACTGAATAATGAAGGCATTGCCTTGCAGGTCCAAGAGGATCCAGAGGTTGAAGTTGAGATCAAGATTCAAGCATTAGTCTACCCTGCACTTCAGACCATTGACTTCAACACTCCTTCCTACCAGCAAAACAAGAACATGCCCATTCTACCCAAGTCCTTGATGGTCAGGTTTTGGAGCGAATACTTCAGCCGTGACAAGTCGCTGCTGAACAACATGATGACCAACAGCCACACCACCCTCGAGTCGAGGGGCCTGAGCGACCTGGTGAACTGGAGCGTGCTGCTGCCAGAGAAGTTCAGGAAGGACTACAAGTACGCCCTGCCGGGCTGCGGGAGCACGGCCTCCTCGGCAAGGGTCCCCGGCGTCTTCGACCCCAGGGCCGCCCCCCTCCTGGCGGGGGACGAGAAGCTCAAGGCCCTGCCGCAGGCCTACATCGTGACCTGCGAGTACGATGTGCTGCGGGACGACGGGGCCATGTACGCTGCGCGGCTGGAGAAGGCGGGCGTCCGGGTCACGCACGAGCATTACGAGGACAGCTTCCACGGCGCCCTGATGTTTGTCACGTGGCCGACCGATTTTGCAATCGGCCAGAAAATGATGAACCATTACATTGACTGGCTGCGGCAGAATTTGTAAATACACGTTTTTTTTAAATCGCACCGGCTTCCAGCTAAACACCCGTCGTACTTCTGCACCTGTGAATTGTTGGCAAGTGTTCTTTTCCAATGTTCCTTTTCCCTGATTATCATTCTATTTAACCGTATATTTTACTGAAATGTGTTTTGGTCAGTGCTTGTATCATTTTAAATTACAGATTTAAAAAACAATCACTGGGTGGGGAGGGGCGGGGGCGGGGTGTTGCCATTACTTGGGGTCCAGCACAGGGGCCTGTGACCATTCACCCTATCCAATAGCAGTACCTAGGAACAGGAGGAGGCCATTCAGCCCCTCGAGCCTGTTCCACCATTCGATGAGATCGTGGCTGATCTGTATCTTAACTCCATTTATCTGCCTTTGCTACATATCCCTTGATTCTGTAACCCTTGGTAACCTCGCCTAACAAGAATCTATCAATCTCAGTTTTGAATATTTAATCTGATCCCCATCCCCAACCACCCCCCCCCGGCCTCAACAGCTTATTTTGGGGGGAGAGAGTTCCAGATTCTCACTGCCCTGTGTGTGAAGAAGTGCTTCCTGACATCACTCCTGAACGGCCTGGCTCTAATTTTAAGGTTATGTCCCCTTGTTCTGGACTACCCCCACACCAGAGGAAATAGTTTCTCTCGATCTACCCTATCAAACTCTTTAATCGTCTTAAGTACCTCAATTAGATCACCCCTTAATCTTCTATGCTTAAAGAGATAGAAGCCTCATCTGTGCAACCTGTCATCATAATTTAACTCTTTCAGCCCCGGGTATCATTCTGCGATGCAATATATCCTTCCTGAGGCCAATATATCCTTCCTGATATGCGGTGTCCAGAACTGAAGCTGGCGGCCAGTTTGTGGACAGAGCTGCAAAACATCTGTGTTTCAGATATAAGGATCTTTTCAACAATGAAAATTACCCCTAAAACCAGAATGTCTGTTCCCCATAACCAGACAGATGCCTCTGAATCCTCAGTTTTTGTGCTCCCCCCTCATCCTCAAACCAACAATTACTGCCCCGGACCCCCCCACCCTCCCCCCTGTTATATGTTGTCTGCCTATTTTGTATAGTCTGGCCGAGCACTGTCACTGGGCTCCGGGTGTACCTGTGATATCATGGAGTAATAATCAAATGCCATGTTATGTATTAACCCTGATCTCTGTTGTAATGTAATGTGATCACTTTCCTAATCGTATCACAACATAGCGAATAAAATGTTGAGTAAAAATTCCTTTCCTCATTTCAGATGTCTCTGTGTATGTTGTTGTCTTGAGAATAATCAGCTGTCTTGGTTCCGTGCTCTGCAATTCCCACCCTAAACCCCTTCGCCTCTGAAGGGGAGGGGCGGGGGGCGGGGGGGGGGTGGGATGCTGGGGGAGGATGGTCACAGTGGAGAGAAATCTAGAATGCTAAAGAGAAAAGAAAAGGAAGCAATGCAGGAATGTGATTGTGGTAAGGATAACCAGATTATGTCAGGATGGGACAGAGCGTACAAACTAAAGAGTGCACTAACAAATAGGGTCCAGGTAAGAAAAAAATAGCGATAAGACAAATAGGGCTATAGTCCAAAATAATGTTAAGATGTCTAATAATGTTAACAAGACAAATCTAAAAGCATTGTATCTGAATGCACGAAGCATCTGTAATAAGGTAGATGAATTAACAACGCAAATAGATGTAAACGGATACGATATAGTTGCAATTACGGAGACATGGTTGTAGGATGACCAGGGTTGGGAACTGAATATCCAAGGATATTCAATATTTAGGAAGGACAGGCAAAAAGGAAAAACGGGTGGTTTGACGTTGTTAGTAAAGAATGAAATCAGAGCAATAGTGAGAAAGGATCTTGGCTCAGAAAATCAAGATATAGAATCAGTCTGGGTGGAGCTAAGGAGCACCAAGGGGCAGAAAGCATTGGTGGGAGTTGTCTATAGGCCTCCAAAAAGTAGTGGTAATGTAGAGGATGGCATCAAACAGGAGATTAGAGATGCATGTAACAAGGGTACTACAGTAATCGTAGGTGACTTTAATCTACATATAGACTGGCCAAACCAAATTAGTAATAATACTGTGGAAAATGAATTCCTGGAGTGTGTACGAGATGTTTTTTTTAGACCAGTAGGTTGAGGAGCCTATTAGGGAACAGGCTATCCTAGATTGGGTATTGTGTAATGAGAAGGAGTTAATTAATGGTCTTGTTGCGTGGGGTCCTTTAGGGAAGAGTGACCATAACATGATTGAATTCTTTATTAATATGGAAAATGAAGTAGTCCAATCCGAAACTAGGGTCCTAAATCTAATCAAAGGAAACTACGAAGGTATGAGGAATGAATTGGCTATGATAGATTGGGAAGATTCATTAAAAGGCATGATAGTGGATAGGCAATAGCTAACATTTAAGGAACAAATGCATGAATTGCAAAAGTTATACATTCCTTTCCGGCGTAAAAACACAAAAGGAAAAGTGGCCCAACCATGGCGAACAAAAGTAAGTAAGGATAGTATTTGATCCAAAGAAGAGTCATAAAAAGTTGCCAGAAAAAGTAGCAAGCCTGAGGATTGGGAGCAGTTTAGAATTTAACAAAAAAGGACCAAGAGATTGATTAAAAGGGGAAAAATAGAGTATGGGCTCAATTTTCCCCAGTGATTTGTGCTGTTTTTTTGGAGTAGGCTGCTCTTTTTGGCCTAAGTTGGTAAACCACAGTTTCCCCAATCAATTTGCACCAGTGTAACTCAGTTACGATATTTTTAAGTCAGTTTTCTTTTCAGCCAAAGGGGGAGTAACCAGCCACCTACGCCAGTTCGAGAAGTTTGACCAGCTGAGAGTTACTCCAGTTGTGCTTAGGCCAGCGTATGTGGCCTCTGCAGAAAAACCTTTCCTAGAGTTAAGTAAATTGGCGCAGGTAAGGAAATCGGCACAGCAGATGCCTGGACACACTAAAAGAATTGAAAAACACATAGCAGCAACTTACCTCCAACTCCGCCTGAGGCAGATTGGTCCCATTCTCGGTCCCCATTCTCCCGGTCCGGTTCCATTCTCGGTTCCCGGTACACACAGAGAGAGAGAGAGAGAGAGAGATCGACAACGGGACCGGGGACCGACAATGGGACCGGACCGGCAAGCCCTTCGGACGGGTTGGAGGTAAGTTGGTGCTATGTGTTTTTCAATTCTTTTAATATGTTGGGAGCTGGCTGTATGCTTCACTTTGCAGCCTCAGCTTGCATTGTGTCCCTAGTTACCATGGCAGACCGATCTTTTTGGTGCAGATCAAGGCTCCATCCCCAAAACTAAAGGTTGGGTTACGCCACACCAAAATGAAGAAATCCAACGGGAAATTTAGAATATTTTTTTTGGCGTACTTAGGCCTCAAAAAATCGGACGTAACTCTTCAAGTACGCCAAAAAATGCTTTGGGGAAAATTGAGCCCAATAAGAGTAAACTTGAAAGGAACAAGTACGTAAAAAGAAAAAGATTAGTGAAGACAAATGTAGGTCCTTTACAGACAGAAACGGGAGAATTTATAATGGGGAAAAAGGAAATGGCAGAACAATTGAATAAATATTTTGGTTCTGTCTTCACGGAAGAGGACACAAATAATGTCCCAGAGATGCTATGGAACCAAGGGTCTAGGGGAGCAAGAGGAATTAAAGGAAATGATTATAATAAGAAAATAGTGCTGGCAAAACTAATGGGACTGGAAGGCAGATAAATCCCCAGAGCCTGATGATCTACATCCCAGAGTACTAAAAGAGGCAGCCATGGAAATAGTAGGTGCATTGGTTGTCATCTTCCAAAATTCTATAGATTATAGAACAGTTCCTGCAGATTGGAGGGTGGCAAATGTAACCTCACTATTTAAAAAAGGAGGGAGAGAGAAAACATGGAACTACAGACCAGTTAGCCTAACATCAGTAGTCGGGAAAATGCTAGAGTCTATTATAAAGGATGTGATAATGGCACACTTAGATAATATCAACGGGATTAGACAAAGTCAACATGGATTTATGAAAGGAAAATCATGTTTGACAAACCTACTGGAGTTTTTTGAGGATGTAACTGATAGAATAGATAAGGGAGAACCAGTGGATATAGTGTATTTGGATTTTCAGAAGGCCTTTGATAAAGTCCCACATAAGAGGCTAGTGTGCAAAATTAAAGCACATAGTATTGGGGGTAATGTACTGGCATGGATTGAAAATTCGTTAACTGACAGGAAACAGAGAGTAGGAATAAATGGGTCCTTTTCGGACTAGTGGGGTACCACGGGAATCAGTGCTTGGGCACCAGCTATTCACAATATATATAAATGAACCAAGTGTAATATTTCCAAGTTTGCTGACGTCACAGAACTAAGTGGGATTGTGAGTTGTGAGGAGGATGCAAAGACGCTGCAAGGTGATTTAGATAGGTTGAGTTAGTGGGCAAACACATGGCAGATGCAGTATAACGTGGATAAATGTGAATTTATCCACTTTGGTCGGAAAAACATAAAGACAAAGTATTATTTAAATAGTGATCGCTTAGGAAATGTCGATGTACAAAGGGACCTGGGTGTCCTTGTAAACCAGTCATTGAACGCAAGCATGCAGGTGCAGCAAGCAGTTAGGAAGGCAAATGGTATGTTGGTCTTCATTGCAAGAACATTTGAGTATAGGCACAAGGATGTCTTACTACAGTTATACAGGGCCTTGGTGAGATCACACCTGGAGTAATATGTGCAGTTTTGGTCTCCTTATCTAAGAAAGGATATACTTGCCATGGAGGGAGTGCAGTGAAGGTTCACCAGACTGATTCCTGGGATGGCACAACTGTCGCATGAGGAGAGATTGGGTCGACTAGGCCTGTATTCACTAGAGTTTAGAAGAATGAGAGGGGATCTCATTGAAACGTATAAAATTCTGACGGATAGACTGGATGAGGGGAGGATGTTTCCCCGGGCTGGGAAGTCTAGAACAAGAGGGCACAGTCTCAGGATACGGGGTAAGAAATTTAGGACCGAGATGAGGAAAAAATTTTTCACTCAGAGGGTGGTGAACCTGTGGAATTCTGAAACCGCAGAAGGCTGTGGAGGCCAAGTCACTGAATATATTTAAGAAGGAGATCGATAGATTTCTAGACACAAAAGGCATTAAGGGGTATGGGGAAAAAGCAGGAATATGGTGTTGAGATAGAGGATCAGCCATGATCATATTGAATGGCAGTGCAGACTCGAAAGGCTGAATGGCCTACTACCATTTTCTATGTTTCTACATTTCAACTTCCCTCTCTTCGTTTTAATTTATTTATTCACGGGATGTGGACATTTATTTTTTCTTTAATTTTAAAATATACTTTATTCATATAAAAAATTGTACAGTACATTCAAAAGCAGTTCAGTACATTTAGCTGCGGTCAGCAATCCCATACACTACATTTGGGTGCTGACGGCAGTTCCGTCCGATACATTTCCTTGCTTTTCATTTCAAGTACAATTCGGTACAATACGGGATACATTGTAGTACATTCAACAAATTACATTACATGTGTCACTATACAGTGCACGGAATGGGTGACGGTGCATTTACATTTTTCTTTTCAACGTGCATTACGAAACAGACCTTGCATTGTACATGGCACTACATAGGTGTTTACAGATCATGGTGCTCCATGTACACAAAAAAGAAGTTACAAGTACAGCCCGAGGGGGGTTTTGTACTGATTCCTGCCCCCAGGTTTACCGTGGCAGAAGGGCTTTAAACTGTGGCCCTTCCCCACCGTACCTTTGCGGCGAATGCACCAATTTTAAGTGCGTCCCTCAGCACGTAATCCTGGATCTTGGATTACGCCAGTCTGCAACACGCAGACGTGGACATCTCCTTGCTCTGGAAGACCAGCAAGTTTCGGCAAGACCAAAGAGCGTCTTTGACCGAGTTGATGGCCCTCCAGCAGCAGGTGATGTCTGTCTCGGTGTGTGTCCCTGGGAACAGCCCGTAGAGCACAGAGTCCTGTGTTACGGAGCTGCTCGGGATGAACCTCGACAGTAACCACTGCATCTCTTTCCAAACCTGCCTTGCGAAGGCGCAATCCTGAAGGAGATGGGTGACAGTCTCGTCCGCCCCGCAGCCAACTCGGGGGCACCGTTCCGTGCTGCTGAGATGTCGGCTGCGCATGAACGCTCTGACGGGTAAGGCCCTCCTCACCGCCAACCAAGCTACGTCTTGGTGCTTGTGTGACAGCTCTGGCGATGAGACGTTCTGCCAAACGAGTTCGACAGTCCACTCAGGGAACCACACGACAGGGTCCACCCTCTCCTTTCGTAGGGCGTACAGGACGTTACGTGCTGACCACTGTTTTATGGCCTTGTGGTCAAAGGTTTTTTTTTGTGAAAAATTTTTCCACGAAGGACAGGTGGGCAGGCATGATTCAGCTGGTGGGGATGTTTCGCGGCAGCGTGGCCAGGCCCATCCTTCGCAACAAGGGGGACAGGTAGAACCTCAGCACGTAGTGACACTTAGTGTTTGCGTACCGGGAGTCGGTGCACAGCTTGATGCAGCCGCACACAAAGGTGGCCATCAGGATGAGGGCCACGTTCGGAACATTCTTTCCTCCACTGTCCAGAGATTTGTACATTGTGTCTCTGCGGACACGTTCCATTTTGGACCTCCAGACAAAGTGGAAGACGGCCCGGGTAACTGCCGCGGCACAGGAGCGAGAGATGGGCCAGACCTGTGCCACGTGTAGCAACCCCGAGAGCACCTCACTTCTGATGACCAGGTTCTTTCCTGCCATGGAGAGGAAGTGCAGCTTCCACCATCCCAGTTTTTGCTTCACTTTGGCGATACGCTCTTCCCAGTTTTTGGCGCACGCCCTGTCCGCTCCGAACCATATTCCCAACGCCTTCAGGAAATCTGGCTTGACGATGAAGGGAATAGAGGCTCGGTCGGTCCAGTTGCCAAAGTGCATGGCCTCACTCTTGCTGCGATTGACCTTTGCTCCCGAGGCCAGTTCAAACTGGTCACAGATTGCGAGCAATCTGCGGACTGACTGCGGATCCGAGCAAAAGACGGCGACGTCGTCCATGTACAGGTAAGTCTTGACCTGAGCGCCTCCGCTGCCTGGGATCATCACCCCTCTAATGCCCACATCCTTCCTGATGGACTCGGCAAAGATCAAGGCTCAGCTATGATGACCCGGAGTAGTCAAACAACTTGTAGCCACTCATCGTTTAGGCTCGCGCGCAGAGAATGACCATTTGCCTGGGGTGCCGGATGGAGGGCTGTTTGGGAGGTTCCCCAACATGACTTGCAGATTCGTTGACATTCTATAAACGTTGCCTGTTTCAACAGATTTTGCAAAAAAAAACTCTGTGTCTTTCTACTGCAAAGTGGAATCCTGAACATAAAATGGATCCTTTAATAAAACAACCTTTCCCACTGGTGTTCCTAACACAGGCTCAGCCATTGGAGCGCAGCTCCTCGGAGAGGTCCTCGTAGGCCGGTGTGGCTGGGGAAGGGGAATACCTGGTGGGCTTCTGTCCTCGGCCACACTGCCCGATTCTCCTAGCCTTGGACAGGCTGCCGCCATCCGCTCCTCCATGTGACGTCACAGACTGATGCGTCCATGGGGGTCAAACCGTCCCTTGCCCAAAATCGATCCGACTCTAGGTTTGGAGAGGGAGCGGATGTTCCAAAACCTTTATCTGGGAAGAGAGGAAAACACGAAGTTAAAATGATGTGCAGGCGTCGGTGGTTAAAAAATGGGAAGAAATGGCTTAAAAAACAATTCCTCGGAAGACTGTAATCAGTAAGTGAAGTCGGTGCCCTCTTTAGCTCACCAATTCCTCACCTACACTGGTCTGATGTGAAGGGGGGGATCTGTTAGACCAGGTATATTTCGAGTGTAAAGTTACACTGATTGCAGGAGCAGAGTAAACCATGGAAACTTCAATGTACTTCGAGCATGCCACGATGCAAATGATCCCTGACAGGCTTTTGACGGGCATAGGATTTACATTGCCAAAAAGGTCACGGAAACTTAAAGGTTAGTGCAATAATGGCATAAATGTACCCAAGTGCACAGAAACGCACAATTTCCTCAATTGTTTCAGCCCAGTTATGGCATAAGTCCAGAATGCAAAAATGAAATTCCGGACTATTATTTCACTTGTGCTATTTGTAGATCTTGTGGTTTGTGGGTGCGTAGGACTCAATGTTCTCAACTGCGTTTCAGTTACAAAGTAGTGAACTGAGTAAAGACCTCAGTGGAATTTGAGGAATTCCTCTGAAATGCAAAACTAATTCTCAACATTTTTGACCAACTTTTGACTTAGGAGTGCAGAACAAATCATATTCCTGGTGGCTAGGTAAGCATAGAACTTCATATAGTATTGGACTATTCAGCCACTAAAGACCATTTTTTAGATTGGAAGCAAGTCTTCGTTGATTCCGAGGGATTGTCTATGATGATGACGATGAGAACTTCAGGGCATTGCTGATAAGTGACCAGTCAACCTGCCTCATTGGTTGAACCTTGTAAGGGGAGCTTGGGATGTGAGTTCGAATCCACACGCCCCTGAGGTTCTGTACGTGCGATTTATGAGGATGGGTGAGTAATGAGGCACCAGATACAGTGGGTAAGAGTGCAAAATGGCTAATGTTGTTTTCTTAGAATAGTAGACACGAAGATAGAGGGCATAGGAAGAGGTCATAAATAGCAGCAATGGCACAATCTCACTCAACAACACGAAAAATTCTCGCAAGATAAGGGGAAGATAAGAGGTTGAAACATTCCACCCACACACAACCACACCTCCCACTTCCACACTTCTTACCAATTCCTATCCTAAATTGAGTCTGTGAGGGGGTTTGAGCTCTACTCACAGTCCTATCAACTCCGGGGTTCTGGGGGGCACTTATTTCAGCTAGGGGTCCCTCTGGGGTGGGATTTACGTTGTTGGTCGGTTTGGTTTTCCTCCTCGATGTTGTGTCGGTTTCTTCTATTTGCCTCTCGGTTGGCTCCTAAGCAAAAAGCTGCTGGAGTTAAGCACACCTTCCCCAGAGCGAGGGTCCTGTGAAAAACTGACTCAACTCCCCTTTAACTCAATTCAACCACAACGAAAACTGACTCCCACCTTCTTAACTCAACTCTACAACTCAATGCAAAAGCTGACTCTAACTTCCAACCACCAACTCCCAAAACCTCCAACCTCCTTGTGTGTTTTTGTAGATTTTCTTATAGTCCGTTTATCTTCGCGCCAAAACTGCATGCCATTGTCTTGGGTCATCCTTGAATAAAATGTGGTGAGAATGGAAGTTCGATGTGTATCGATCTGTCTGGAATGGGAGATTAGCCACACCTCCTGTATCCTGTCGCTCGCTGATGGGGTGAATGAAGATGATTGTTCACTATCTCGACAGAGGTGCCACTCTGTCTGGGCTGGCCAAAATGATTGCATCAGACCTGTGGGCCTTTGTTTAATTATTCAAACTGATACCCTTTGTGTTGCCTTGTGTATTATTGGGGAGATTTTGCCTGGACATGTTGCCTCTTCTGTGAGGGTTTTACACGAAAAGCTGGAGAAATGTCCTTTTAAAATATAAAGTTGCCTTGTATCCATTTTCCTGGAAGACCGAATGTACACTCTTCCCCCTTACAGTAGCTGGCTCATCCCCCGTCCGGTTCCGTGCCCCGCAACACTGTCTGTTACTGTACAGGGTGGCCAGAGTCCCATCATCCTCTGCGGTTTACAGGCTGTTGGCTACAGTTGGTCATTTTAAACATGGCATCTTCCCATTCTCCCTGCCACATGTCTCCGTGGTTGTTTTTGCAGAACCTTACAGTCTGAAGAGATAGACCTATCACATTGTGCTAAAATTCTTCCCATTCAGTTCCAGATAGTGAGTAAAATGGTCCCACATGAACAAATAGCTGGGTATCTTTCCTAATGCCCTATGCTGGTAAATTAAACTTTTGCTTTTTGGTTTACAAGACATGGTTAGATTAACTCCAAGCGACATCATGAATTAGGCAGAGATCTATTCTACTGTACATTACTAATTTCTAAACAATAAACACCTTAGGCTACTATGGTCACATGGTAAGAACGATATCTCTGTAATCTCCTCCAGCCCCATAACAACCCCAAGAAATCTGCACTCCTCCAATTCTGCCCTCTTGAGCAACCCTGATTATAATTGCTCGACCATTGGTGGCTGTGCCTTCTGTTGCCTAGGCCCCAAGCTCTGGAATTCCCTCTCTAAACCTCTCCGCCTCTCTACCTCACTTTCCTCCCTTAAGATGCTCCTACCTCTTTGACCAAGCTTTTGGTCATCTGCCATAATTTCTCCTTATGTGGCTCAGTGTCAAATTTTTTGTCTTACAACATTCCTGTGAAGCGCCTTGGGACGTTTTACTACATTAAAGGAGCTATACAAATACAAGTTGTTGTTATTTGAAAATTGTCTCGGTGATTCTGAATTTAATAGTACATGTGGTACAGGCAATGGGATGGAGAGCAGAGAGTCAGAAGAAAGGGCTTTGAGGAATGATCCAATAAACGAGGGCTGATAGAGATAAAACAAGTCTCTCTCGCTCATCTGATCTTGGGTTTATGTAGTACATTACCCAAGAGAGGAACGTGGAAATATTAGAAGATAAAATATTCCTAAAAAAAGGCAGAACACATGACCCCATTGGCTGAGCTGGATAATGCAGTCAGAAAGACCTCAGTTTCAATGTCAGTCTGTATTGCTTTAACTGTTAGGAACAGCAGATCCTGCAAATCCCCTGGGAGGACAGGCGCACCAGCATTGAAGCACTGACCACACTCGACCAGCTTCGCTGGGCAGGCCACATAGTTTGCATGCCAGATACAAGACTCCCGAAGCAAATGCTTTATGCAGAGCTCCAGAGCTCCTTCATGGTAAATGAGCCAAAGGTGGGCAGCGCAAACTTTACAAGGACACCCTCAAAGCCTCCCTGGTAAAGTACGACATCACCATTGATACCTGGGAGACCCTGGCCAAAGACCGGCCGAGGCAGAGAAAGTGCATCCGGGAGGACGTTGAGCTCTCGAGTCTCAACGCAAAGAGCGTGAACAGGTCAAGCGCAGACAGCGGAAGGTGCATGCGGCAGACCAGCCCCTTCCCTCGACGAATGTCTGTCCCACCTGTGACAGGGTCTGTGGCTCTCATATTGGACTGTTCAGCCACCAGAGAACTTACTTTAAGAGTGGAAGTAAGTCTTCCTCGATTCGGAGGGACTGCCTATGATGATGATGATGATGGAAGAACAACAGTAGTCCATCCAGCCCCTCAAGCCTGTTCCGCCATTGAATGAGATCATGGGTGATCTGTCCCTTAACTCTATTCACCTATCTTGGCTCCATATCCTTTTATACCCCTGGCTACCTGGCTAGCAAAAATCTAGCGATCTCAGATTTAAAATTATTAATTGAGCTGCACCTGTTGCTTTGTGTGGGAGATAGTTGGATACTTCCACCACCCTTTGCGTGAAGAAACATTTCCTGACTTCTCTCCTGAATGGTCGGCTTTGATTTGAAGGTATGTCCCCTTGTCCTAGACTGCTCTTACCCAAGGTGGTAGGAGAGATTGTACAATTGGCCTCATTATTCCTGGGTTAGGGAAGGCAAAATAAGCCAGGGTTCCTGCTTCTGCCTCCCTCTGCGAATGGGCGGATTTCAGATAAGGACAGGATTGGGGGATCAGCTGTGATGCACTTCACAGTCAAATAGCAAAGCGCCACTCATGCAGAAGGGGTCAGACATGGATAATGGCCATGTGGCCAAGGCACAAGAAGGTGACTGGTGCCCAAGGAGCTATACTCCCACAAGTAGTCAATACGTCCAAGAGAGATGGGGGGAATGAAAATGACCGTCATCTCAATGGAGAAGCTTTTATCCTCAACACATCAACAAGACTACAGTCTTAGGATTGGCTTTGGGGAGCAAGTGGTACAGTGAGTTAGGAACATAGGAACAGGAGGAGGCCATTCAGCCCCTCGAGCCTGTCCCGCCATTCAGTTAGATCATGGCCGGTCTGTACCTCAACTCCATTTACTCTCCTTGCTTCCATATCCCAGGTCTTAAGAGAAGTAGCGGCAGGGATTGTGGATGCATTGGTTGTAATTTACCAAAATTCCCTGGATTCTGGGGAAGTCCCAGCAGATTGGAAAACTGCAAATGTAACGGCCCTACTTAAAAATGGAGTCAAACAAAAAGCAGGAAACTATAGACCAGTTAGCCTCACATCTATGGTTGTGAAAATGTTGGAGTCCATTATCAAAGAAGCAGTAGCAGGACATTAGGAAAAGCAAAGTTCAGTCAGGCAGAGTCAGCATGGATTTATGAAGGGGAAGTCATGTTTGACAAATTTGCTGGAGTTCTTTGAGGATGTAACAAACGGTGGATAAAGGGGAACCAGTGGATGGGGTGTATTTGGACTTCCAGAAGGCATTTGAAAAGGTGCCTCCATAAAAGGTTACTGCAGAAGATAAAAGTTCACAGGGTTGGGGGTAAAATATTAGCATGGATAGAGGATTGCTAACGAAAAGAAAACAGAGAGTCGGGATAAATGATTCATTCTCTGGTTGGCAATCAGTAACTAGTGGGGTACCGCAGGGATCTGTGCTGGGACCCCAACTATTTACAATCTATATTAACGACTTGGAAGAAGGGACTGAGTGTAACATAGCCAAGTTTGCTGATGATACAAAATGGGAGGAAAAGCAATTTGTGAGGAGGACACAAAAAATCTGCAAAAGGACGTAGACAGGCTAAGTGAGTGGGCAAAAATTTGGCAGATGGAGTACAATGTTGGAAAGTGTGAAGTCATGCACTTTGGCAGAAAAAAATCAAAGAGCAAGTTATTATTTAAATGGAGAAAGATTGCAAAGTGCTGCAGTACAGTGGGACCTGGGGGTACTTGTGCATGAAACACAAAAGGATAGCATGCAGGTACAGCAAGTGATCAGGAAGGCCAATGGGATCTTGGCCTTTATTGCAAAGGGGATGGAGTATAAAAGCAGGGAAGTCTTGCTACAGCTATACAGGATATTGGTGAAGCCAGACCTGGAATACTGCGTGCAGTTTTGGTTTCCATATTTACGAAAGGATATACTTGCTTTGGAGGCAGTTGAGAGAAGGTTCACTAGGTTGATTCCGGAGACGAGAGGCTTGACTTATGTGGAAAGTTTGAGTAGTTTGGGCCTCTACTCATTGGAATTCAGAAGAATAAGAGGTGATCTTATTGAAACGTATAAGATTATGAGGGGGCTTGACAAGGTGGATGCAGTGAGGATGTTTCCACTGATGGAGGAGACTAGAACTAGAGGGCACGATCTTAGAATAAGGGGCCGCCCATTTAAAACTGAGATGAGGCGAAATTTCTTCTCTCAGAGGGTTGTAAATCTGTGGAATTCACTGCCTCAGAGAACTGTGGCAGCTGGGACATCTTCTGTCGGCTGGCTGAATCCTTCACCAACAAAATTTCAGCTTTAAATCATCCGAAAAATCCCATCTTCCGTCGCCAAATGTGATATTTTCACAGAGCACAGCAGAAACAACTTCCTAACATGGCTCTCTCGGAAGTCTCCAGAAATCTGCCTAGTTCTGTTTATTATTAACCCTGCACTTGCAGTACACAATACTTCCACATCTACAGTGTGGAACTACAAATACTACAAGCTTATAGACATTACAATGGGCATAGCAGAGGAAGTTTTATGATGTATCTGGCTGCCCTGGGAGTGCTTGATGCTGGCGCTGGGGAGCCTGGGATGGGAATTCCATTCTGTCATGTATTCAATTATCATTGTAACCCATGTATAAGCTGACCTAAGTTGTACACCTTGAGAACATTGACCATAAGGGGCAAACTTGTGGGAGACACTCCTAACCTGGACTTTCAGGTATAAAAGGGGAAGCTCCACCCACCTTCTTCACTTGAGGTCTTGGTAATAAAGGTAATTGATCACAGAGTGACCTTCTCTCAAGTATGGGCCTCGTGTGCATTTATACTGTAGAGTAAGGACTTAATATTGGCGACGAGAAACTGCAATTTAAACCATGCGAGCATGGCCACTAGCAGCACTGAAGAGAGGTACTGTGTTGATGATGATTGGGATAACTTTATTGAGAGACTACAGCAAAGTTTTGTCACTAAGGAATGCTTGGGACAGGATTCGGCCGACAAATGCAGGGCTCAACTCCTGACGGTTTGTGGATCCAGAACGTACTCCCTGATGAAGGACCTTCTAGTGCCAGAAAAGCCGGTGGACAAGATGTTGGAAGAGCTCAGTAAGTTGATCGGGGAACACCTTAAACCGGCGAGCAGCATGCACATGGCGAGACACTGGTTTTATACGCACCGGCGGCGAGAAGGGCAAAGCGTTCCAGACTTTGTGGCAGATCTCCGGCGACTGGCGCGCCTATGTAAGTTCTCAGGTGCACGCAGAGCGGAGATGCTGTGAGACGTTTTTATTGAGGGCATCGGGCATGCTGGGGTTTTCAGGAAACTGATTGAGACCAAAGACTTGACCTTGGAAGCGGCGGCTCTGATAGCCCAGACATTTATCTCAGGGGAAGAAGAGACCAGAATGATGTATGTCAAAAATCTTGGCTCAAATGCGGCAAACGACCAGCGAGTCAACATTGTTAATGCGGCACACAGTTCTCCAGGCAGACAAGGGCAATCGGACATGACCCAGCATGGAGTCGAACCCAAAGGGGGAATTCAACAGAGATAATGGCTAGCTGAACGGCGATTCATACCATCGCAATGGACAATGCGGCCAGTAATGGGGCCATCAACACCTGTTAATGGTGCGCTTAAGGACAGTTACAGAGACAGTCAGAGATGATTGACTAGTAATGGACCTTTTGTTTCCAACAACAGAACCTCCAGCTCATGCTGGAGGTGTGGAGGCAAATGCCCAGCCAGAGCTTGCAGGTATCAGCAATATACCTGCAGAAACTGCAACATCAGCGGTCACTTAGCGCGTATGTGCAGGAAGCCTGCAGCCAGGTTGATATACGAGGAGGATGGGCCTGATGTAAGCCCTACGAGGCCAAATAAGTACTGGGGGAAATCGCTGTAAATTGAAGTTCAGCGAGTTCATGTGGAGCACATATACAGTTCATATACCAGAACGCCACCGATAATGATGGAAGTGCTCCTCAATGGCATCCCAGTATTATTGCAGCTAGACACGGGGGCCAGCCAGTCCCTGATGGGTATCAAACAGTTCGAAAGGTTGTGGGTGTCCAAGACCAGGAGGCCAAAATTATTGCCGATTGACACACAGCTACAGACATATACAAAGGAGATCATTCTGGTGCTAGGCAGCGCCACGATAGTCGTGACCCACAAAGATTCGGGGAACAGGTTGCCCATCTGGATTGTCCCGGGGGACGGTCCCGCACTACTGGGGAGGAGTTGGCTTGCTGTGATGAACTGGAAATTGGGCGATGTCAATGTCACTGTCAAGCGAGTATCATACTCACAGGTCCTGGACAAATTAACTCATTATTTCAACCCGGCATCGGCACTTTCATAGAAACATAGAAAATAGCTGCAGGAGTAAGCCATTCAGCTCTTCGAATCCTGCACCGCCATTTAATAAGATCATTGCTGATCATTCCTTCAGTACCCCGTTCCTGCTTTCTCTCCATACCCCTTGATCCCCTTAACCGTAAGGGCCATATCTAACTCCCTCTTGAATATATCCAATGAACTGGCATTAACAACTCTCTGCGGCAGGGAATTCACAGGTCAACAACTCTCTGAGTGAAGAAGGTTCTCCTCATCTGAGTCCTAAATGGCCTACCCCTTATCCTAAAACTATGTCCCCTGGTCTGGACTTCCCCAACATCGAGAACATTCTTCCCGTATCTAACTTGTACAGTCCCGTCAGAATCTTAAATGTTTCTGTGAGATCCCCTCTCATCCTTCTAAACGCCAGTGAATAAAGGCTGAGTTGATCCAGTCTCTCCTCATATCACAGCCCAGCTATCCCTGGAATCAGTCTGGTGAACCTTCGCTGCACTCCCTCAATAGCAAGAATGTCCTTCTTCAGACTAGGAGACCAAAACTGAACACAATATTACAGGTGAGGCCTCACCAAGGCCCTGTACAACTGCAGTAAGACCTCCCTGCTCCTATACTCAAATCCCCTAGCTATGAAGGCCAACATGCCATTTGTCTTCTTTACCATCTGCTGTACTTGCGTGCCCACTTTCAGTGACTGATGAACCATGACACCCAGGTCTCGTTGCACCTCCCCTTTTTCTAGTCTTCCGCCATTCAGATAATATTCTGCCTTCGTGTTTTTACCCCCAAAATGGATAACCTCACATTTATCCACATTATACTGCATCTGCCAAGTATTTGCCCACTCACCTAATCTGTCCAAGTCACCCTGCAGCCTCTTTGCGTCCTCCTCACAGCTCACACCACCACCCAGTTTAGTGTCATCCGCAAACTTGGAGATATTACACTCTATTCCTTCATCCAAATTGTTCATGTATATTGTAAAGAGCTGAGGTCCCAGCACTGAGCCCTGCAGCACCCCACTAGTAACTGCCTGCCATTCTGAAAAGGACCTGTTTATCCTGACTCTCTGCTTCCTATCTGCCAAAAAGTTCTCTATCCATGTCAGTACATTACCCCCAATAGCATGCGCTTTGATTTTGCACACCAATCTCTTGTGCGGGACCTTGTCAAAAGCCTTTTGAAAGTCCAAATACACCACATCCACTGGTTCTCCCTTGTCCACTCTACTAGTTACATCCTCAAAAAATTCCAAAAGATTTGTCAAGCATGATTTCCCTTTCATAAATCCATGCTGACTTGGACCGATCCTGTCTCTGCTTTCCAAATGCGCTGCTATTTCATCCTTAATGATTGATTCATGGGGGCCAAGAAATTGATTCACATAAACCCGGACGCCAGGCCAGTACACCACAAGGCCAGAGCGGTGCCGTACGTGATACGGGAAAAGATAGAATGCGAATTGGACCGCCTACTGAGGGAACACATCATCTCGCCAGTCGAATTCAGTGACTGGGCAAAACCGATCATGCCGGTGCTCAAGGCGGATAGGTCGGTCAGTATATGTGGCGATTACAAGGCCACCATCAATCGGGTGTCACTCCAAGAACAGTACCCGCTACCGAGAGCGGATGATCTCTTTGCGACGCTATCCGGTGGCAAACTTTTTTCAAAATTGGACCTGACCTCAGCTAACATGACCCAGGACTGGCGAGTGAGTCGAAGAAGCTGACCACCATCACGACACACAAGGGGTTGTTTGAATATAACATATGTCCGTTCTGGATTCGTTCGGCCGCCGCGATCTTTCAGTGAAATATGGAAAGCCTCCTTAAGTCGATTCCAAGGACGGTGGTTTTTCAAGACGATATCCTCATCACAGGTCGCAATACTGAAGAACACCTCCACAACCTGGAGGAGGCGCTACGCAGACTGGACCGGGTAGGGCTGCGACTGAAAAAGGCGAAGTGCGTCTTCCTAGCTCCAGAGGTAGAATTCCTGGGGAGGAGGGTAGCAGCAGTCGGGATCAGACCAACTGCGTCCAAAACGGAAGCGATCCAGAGAGCACCCAGACCCCGTAACACGAGGGAGCTGCGTTTGTTCCTGGGTCTCCTGAACTATTTTGGTAACTTTCTTCCCAAATTGAGCACGCTGCTAGAGCCGCTACATGTGCTCCTATGCATAGGTCGCGATTGGGTCTGGGGGGACAGCCAGGAAAGGGCTTTTGATAGTGCTTGCAATTTGTTATGCTCCAACAAACTGTTAACGTTATATGACGCATGTAAGAAACTTGTTTTAACGTGCGATGCATTGTCCTATGGGGTCGGGTGTGTGTTGCAGCATGTCAATGCCAAGGGTCAGTTACAGCCGGTAACTTATGCCTCCAGAAATCTGTCCCAGGCAGAAAGGGGCTACGGGATGGTAGAAAAGGAAGCGCTAGCATGTGTATATGCAGTAAAAAAAATGCACCTATACCTGTTTGGCAGGAAATTTGAGCTGGAGACAGATCACAAACCCCTAATGTCCCTTTTGGCCAACAACAAGGCCATAAATGCAAATGCATCGCCCCGCATACAGAGGTGGGCCCTTACGTTAGCCACCTATGACTACACAATTCGACACAGACCAGGTACTGAAAACTGCGCCGATGCACTCAGCAGGCTCCCACTAGCCACCACTGAGGGGGCAACTGAACATGATGCTGAGATGGTCATGGCTGTTGAAGCTTTCGGAAGCGAAGGCTCACCCGTGACAGGCGTCAGATTAATGTCTGGACAAATAAAGACCCGCTACTGTCTTTAGTTAAGAAATGTATCCTGAATGGGGACTGGGCAGCCACGTATGGGGCATGCCCTGTGGAATTTAAACCGTTTCATAGGCGCAAGGATGAACTCTCGATTCAGGCCGATTGCCTACTGTGGGGAAATCGAGTCGTCATGCCCCAGATGGGCAGAGAGGTGTTTATCAGAGAACTTCACAATGAGCACCCAGGCATTGTCATGATGAAGGCAATTGCCAGGTCACACGTTTGGTGGCTAGGGATAGACGCAGACCTGGAACTTTGTGTTCGCAGGTGCAACACGTGTGCTCAGCTGGGCAACGCACCCAGGGAAGCCCCCCTTAGCCGCTGGTCCTGGCCCGCCAAGCCATGGTCACACATCCATGTGGACTACGCAGGTTCTTTCATGGGAAAAATGTTTTTGGTTGTAGTAGAAGCCTACTCCAAATGGATTGAGTGTGTCATTTTAAATTCAAGCACATCCTCTGCATTGTAGAAAGTCTACGGGCAATGCTCACCGCCCATGGTCTACCGGATGTCTTGGTCAGCGACAATGGCCCGTGCTTCACAAGCACTGAATTCCAGGACTTCATGGTAGACAATGGAATCAACCATGTCAGAACGGCACCGTTCAAGCTGGCCTCAAACGGCCAGGCGGAATGAGTAGTGCAGATAATCAAACAGGGGATGCTCAGAACCCAAGGGGGTTCCCTACAAAGCCGCTTATCACGCCTCCTGTTGGCCTGTAGATCCCGACCACACTCGCTCACAGGGGTTCCACCCGCAGAGCTGCTAATGAAAAGGATGCTCAAAACCAGGTTATCCCTTATACACCCTACTATGAAAGAAATTGTTGAGAGCAGGCATCAGTCACAATGTGACTACCATGACAGGAATGTGAGGGCGCGATGTATTGATGTCAATGACCCTGTTTTTGTCCTTAATCACGCTGCAGGGCCCAAATGGCTTGTAGGCACTGTGATTGCCAAAGAGGGGAATAGGGTTTTGGTAGTTAAACTTACCAATGGACAAATCTGCCACAAACACTTGGATCAAACTAAAAGGAGGTTCAGCAACCCCATAGAAGAAGCAGAGGAAGAACACGATATAGAGTTCACTCTACCACAGGTGACCGAACACCGAACCCAAGTGGAGGAGAGCCCAGTCACTGTGGGCAGTCCGGACAGGCCTGAGGCACCGCAAACAGCAGACACTCAGGCCAGCGCCCAACAAACGGAGCCCCAAGTCAGGCGCTCTCCAAAGGAGTGTAAACAACCAGAGAGACTAAACCTGTGATCCCAATAAGACTTTGACGGGGGAGGTGATGTCATGTATTCAACTATCATTGTAACCCATGTATAAGCTGACCTAAGTTGTACACCTTGAGAACATTGACCACAAGGGACGAACACTCCTAACCTGGACTTTCAGGTATAAAAGGGGAAGCTCCACGCATCTTCTTCACTTGAGGTCTTGGTAATAAAGGTAACTGGTCACAGAGTGACCTTCTCTCAAGTATGGGCCTCGTGTGCATTTATACTGTATAGTAAAGACATATTACATTCACCAGAACTAACATCCTTCACCTTGATGAACACACGCACAAGAAGAGAAAAAGAGAAAAGAAAAATTGCTTTAGCCCAAGCACGTACAGAGGGTTGTAGAATTCACAGACAGTTGCAGTAAATATACTGAGGCCTTTAAACAGATATTGCGTGCTGTATTAAGGTTGTGTAACAAATGGTTGATGAAACTTCTATAGAGGTAGCTGGGTGCAGACTGGTGCTTGATGAGGTTCTTGTGGTAAAACAGGTTTCCTTACATAGGCTTCCTGTGCAATGACTTCCCATCATTGTGCCACTTCATTTGATGTCACTGTGTTGAAAATGGCACATGACTTCTGGCTTTTCTTCCTTCCTGAACCAAATCTGGTTTACCCAACACTTTGTTCTTCATAAAGTGCTGATTCCTCTCACCTTCCCCAGTTCCTCATTCTCACTGCTGTGCAGCGCGGTGTCTTCAGTACTTAGGTCACGGTGTTTAGTTTGTGACGATGGGGTCCTCTTACCACCTGTGACTTCATATTCAAACCTGTAGGCACAATTTAATTTAACTCTGTGTTGGTATCACCATGATTTGGATTGTGTCGGCTCTGCACGGCATAATCAAGCAACAGGAACGTACTCTGTGCAAGTGCGTTAACCCGACCCCAATAAAAACGACATATCAGGAGCTCCCTTGACTACCCAGTGTGGGACTGAGCTTCGTACACTGGCCCAAAAATTGCAGTCAGTGGCATAGCTCCGGAGTACACCGCGGACCGAATAGAACACGAATTTAGTTGCTGGGGAGCCATCCTTCATAAACTTGCAGGGAAGTGGAGTTGAGGCCAAGATCAGATCAGCCATGATCTTATTAAATGGCGGAGCAAGCTCGAGGGGCCAAATGGCCGACTCCTGCTCCTATTTCTTATGTTCATCCTGATGCTGTATACTGGCGGGCAGTGTAATGGCCCACGGAACCCAGGGGAGCAGTCTGTATGCAAGCGTACCTGGGATCATGGGGGCCTTATCCTCCAATCAGGAGACAGAATTAGATTTTACATCATTTCAGAAGGGCATCCCGTAATCAGATATAATTACAAGCTTTACAGGATTGGAATTTAATTCGTAATTGGCTTCATTCCCACCAACTTCGCTACATCTTAGTTCTGTTAGCAAAAATGTAATTTTGCTGGCAATAACTATCGGCATCATTAAAACTCCAATCTTCACAGAAACAAGAAAAACTCATTTGATACAATTCAACTATCTAATTTCCGAGATGCAAATGGTTAAAACATGCCTGAGATATCCCCTTACACTGATGCAAACAGGCCCTTTACCTGTTCGCATCAGCCATAAAATTTTTGTATGCAATTGTTGGGCAGTTGCCGGGCGAATAGCCCAACTCTGCTGCAATAATTGGATTTTCTTTAGCCGTGCGGATGGTCCGTTGACATTTCGCAAGTTCGGGATTTAGTACATGCGTGAACTCAGAGTACGCCGTCATACCCACCACAAATGATGGCCCACAGAGTTTACAGCACGAGAAACAGGCCATTCAGTCCAACAGGTCCATGCCGGTGTCTATGCTCCAAGTGAGCCTCCTCCCATCTTACTTTATCTCACCCTGTCAGCATATCCATCAATTCCTTTCTCTCTCATGTACATATCTCGCTTCTCATTGAATGTCAGCCTGGGCTCAGTGGGTAGCACTCTTAACGCTGAGTAATGAAGGTCGTGGGGTCAAGTCCCACTCCAGAGGCTTGAGCACGTAAATCTAGGCTGACACTCCTAGTGCAGTGCTGTGTTGTCGGAGGTGCTGTCTTTCGGATGAGACGTTAAACCGAGGCCCCGTCTGCCCTCTCAGGTGGATGTAAAACATTCCATGGCACTATTTCGAAGAAGAGCAGGGGAGTTATCCCCGGTGTCCTGGTTAATATTTATCCCTCAATCAATGTAACAAAAACAGATGATCTGGTCATTATCACATTGCTGCCTGTGGGAGCTTGCTGTGCGCAAATTGTGTTTCCTACGTTACAATCGTAGCTACACTTTAAAAAAAGTGCTTCATTGGCTGTAACGTGCTTTAGGATGTCCTGAGGTCATGAGAGGCACTATTGAAATGCAAGTCTTTCTTTTTAAATGCATCTATGCGATTGACCTCGAAATATCGAAGTGGAAAGTTAGCCAGTCTCTTTATCATTACTTGGTACTGTGTAATAGTAAACAGAGTGATAACAGGATTGGGTTGGACTGTAATAGCTTCACAACTGACCAATGCTCATCCTAGCAGAACATCCTGAATGAATCTAGAGTTTATGCCTCCATCACCTTTCTCAAAAGCTCATTCTAAATGTTAACTACTCTGTGTGAGCAACTGGCTAACTTCCGCCCATTGTATTTGCTTCATGGGGTTCTTGGCTGAAGAATTCACCACTACTCATTTACTGTAAGGAACTAGCTGGTTTATTAGCAAAGATTTAACAATCAAACTGAACCCCGCCAGTTCATCCACCGGGTTCACAGCTGCATGCCTCATCGTGGGGAACCTGAACTCAATTAACCGGGGTTTTATTGAGTCCTGTGAACATCACGTCACTGGCTAAGCCACTCACAACTCAACAGCATCAGAAACCCGGGAGCATGCTCACAGGTGCATGCATTATAGACTTCCTTCTTTTAGAATCATGGGGTTGAAAATTCGTTACCGCCCATTTTGAGGCATTAATCCAGGCGGAGCGGTAAGTTTAACGCGTTGAAAAGGTTTGCACTTCCCGCCGAGATATTTGCTGGAATCGGACCAAGAGCTGAAGGGGGCGCTACATCAGCCGTTACACACCTGACCCGGAGTGGCGGGGGGGTGGGGGGGCAGTGGGGGCGGGCTCTAGCGAAAATGCTGGTGCTGAATTTTGTGGAACCATTGCGCAGTCCAATTCACATCCCGGGAAAAGCTGAGTCTTAAAGGCGCGGCAAGGTAAGTCTGCGCATGCGCACTCCACCTCCTCACTGATCCTGAGAGCGGGAAAATGGAGGAGCAGGGAGGAAGGCAGAGAGCGCACTGCTTCTCGGCCATGGCCCTCGAGGTCTTGCTTGAGGCTGATGAGAGGCGCATCAATGCGCTACATCCTGGAGGGGGACTAAGGCCATCGCCATGGGTCTGCAGGAGGCTGTGGAGGGAGGGGGCCCAGCATGTCTCTGCCCGCGACATGGTGGCCAGAGCAGCGACACAATGTCGCAAAAAATTCAACGACCTTACTAGGTTTGTCAGGGTGAGTACCCTTTGTACTAACCTTGCAATGTGTTCATGTGAGCCTCAATCTCTTACACAATATAAAGGCTTTACACTGCCCACTCCTTCTCTGTGTACCAGCCCATGCTCCTCATTGCTGTGGACACCTTAAAAGCTCTCTATTGCCTCACCAGACAGGCCCTGCCCATCCAAGCCCCTTCTAGCTCCCGACTCAGCCTGAGGACACCTACCAACACCTTTTAACTTTTCATATGCGGTCACATGCCATCAGTCTTGTACTTACTCATAGAACTTTGTCCCCAAATCCCACCTTTGGCACATCAACTGTGCGCTGTCACGCAGGCTGAGACGCAGAGATTCACATCTCGTGACATTAGTATCGAGTCACTTACTGCAGACACATGTGGCACACAAGTAGCTACAGAGCCATTGACAAATTCTTGTTTTGGTCATTGCCAGCCAAACTCGCCCACAACAGACGAGAGCAGGAGCGGACGGGAGGAGGGGAGCCAGACCTCGAGGACCTCACCAGCGAGTGTCCGCCTCATGGCCTTGCTATTCCAACTGTATCAATTAACGATAAAGCCATCTCTGATCATTTCCTTGTATCGCTCTCGACCCACATCCCCCTTCCCCAATGCAAACTTACTTCCTTCTGCATCCGCCCTGGATAAAACTCTCTCCAAACTCTCTTACAACTGCACTTATCAACTCAAAACTGTCCGACCTTTGGCCCTCTTTTAACAATGACATTTCTTCAGCCACCGATCTGCTCAACCACACCCTCATCGCCACCTTTGATGCCCGAATCCCTATTAAAAAGATTACTCTCTCCCATCCTGCCCATTCCCACTGGTACAGCCTTCATCTTTGCTCCAAAAGAGCGCAGACTTGAATGGAAGTGGAAGACAACTGGTTTAGCCATTCACCGCCAGATCTGGCTCGAACACATCAAAAACGATCGGTTCCTACTCTTGTCTACAAAAACTGCTCATTATTCCAGGATTATTCTGGATTGCAAAAATAACCCTCGCCTACTATTCTCTACAGCTCACCGTCTCCTTAAATCCCTCTCTCCTATCTCCACCACACTCACCTCCAACAACAAGTGTGAGGAGCTCCTGGATTTCTTTATCTCAAAGATTGAGACCATCCGATCAGCTGCCTCTGCGAGTTCCCTTCCTTCCCCTAGCCCACTGGGCCAAACTTCATCTGAGGCTCTCACCAGCTCTAGTCCTAAACTCATGTCTTTCTCTAGTTTCTCTTTGATCTCCCCTCTTGATCTCTCCAAATTCATCTTGTCCATGAGACCCACTTCCTGCTGTCTTGACCCTACTCCCACTAAACTGCTGACCACACAACTTCCTTTTTTGACTCCCATGTTATATAGAAACATAGAAAATAGGTGCAGGAGTAGGCCATTCGGCCCTTCGAGCCTGCACCACCATTCAATAAGATCATGGCTGATCATTCCCTCAGTACCCTTTCCTGCTTTCTCTCCATACCCCTTGATCCCGTTAGCCGTAAGGGCCATATCTAACTCCCTCTTGAGTATATCCAATGAACTGGCATCAACAACTCTCTGTGGCAGGGAATTCCACAGGTTAACACCTCTCTGAGTGAAGAAGTTTCTCCTCATCTCAGTCCTAAATGGCCTACCCCTTATCTTAAGACTGTGTCCCCTGGTTCTGGACTTCCCAAACATCAGGAACATTCTACCCGCATCTAACCTGTCCCGTCCTGTCAGAATCTTTGTTTCTATGTTTCCATGAGTTCCCCTCTCATCCTTCTAAACTCCAATGTATAAAGGCCGAGTTGATCCAGTCTCTCCTCATATGTCAGTCCAGCCATCCCTGGAATCAGTCTGGTGACCCTTCGCTGCACTCGCTCAATAGCAAGAACGTCCTTCCTCAGATTAAGGGATCAAAACTGAACACAATATTCCAGGTGTGGCCTCACTAAGGCCCTGTACAACTGCAGTAAGACCTCCCTGCTCCTCAAATCCCCTAGCTATGAAGGCCAACATACCATTTGCCTTCTTCACCGCCTGGTGTACCTGTATGCTAACTTTCAAAGACTGATGAACCATGACACCCAGGTCCCGTTGCACCTCCCCTTTTCCTATCTGCTGCCATTCAGATAATATTCTGTCTTCGCGTTTTTGCCCCCAAAGTGGATAACCTCACATTTATGCACATTATACTGCATCTGCCATGCATTTGCCCAATCACCTAACCTGTCCAAGTCACCCAGCAGCCTCCTAGAGTCCCCCTCACAGCCCACACTGCCACCCAGTTTAGTGTCATCTGCAAACTTGGAGATATTACACTCAATTCCTTCATCCAAATCATTGATGTATATTGTAAAGAGCTGGGGTCCCAGAACTGAGCCCTGCGGCACTCCACTAGTCACTGTCTGCCATTCTGAAAAGGACCCATTTATCCTGACTCTCTGCTTCCTGTCTGCCAACCAGTTCTCTATCCACGTCAGTATATTACCCCCAATACCATGTGCTTTGATTTTGCACACCAATCTCTTGGGACCTTGTCAAAAGCCTTTTGAAAGTCCAAATACACCATATCCACTGGTTCTCCCTTGTCCACTCTACTAGTCACATCCTCAAAAAATTCTAGAAGATTTGTCAAGCATGATTTCCCTTTCATAAATCCATGCTGGCTTGGACCGATCCTGTCACCTCTTTCCAAATGCGCAACATTGTTAACGGTTCTCCTAAGGTACTGTTCCCCTCTCCTTCAAATCTGCTGTCATCACCCCTTTCCACAATGATGATCTCCCCCCCCGATCAAAAAAAACAACCCATGACCCCACTTTTCTTGCTAGCTATCGCCCCATCTCCAACCTCCCTTTCCTGTTCAAAGTACTTGGAATATGATGTTGCCTCCCAAATCCGTGACCACCTTTCCATGAATTCAATGTTTCGTCCATGCCACAGTACCAAAACGGCTCTCATCAAAGTCACAAATGACTTCCTTTGTGACTGTGACAAAGGTAAACTATCCCTCCTTGTCCTTCTGGACCAGTGTACAGCCTTTGACACAGTTGACCATTCCATCCTCCTCCAACGCCTCTCCACCAATGTCCAGCTGGGTGGGCCTGCACTCACCTGGTTCCATTCTTACCTATCTAATTGTAGCCAGAAAAACTCCAGCATTGGTTTCACTTCCCATTCCTGCATCGTTACCTCTAGTGTCTCCCAAGGATCTGTCCTTGGCCCCTTCTTATTTCTCATCTATATGCTGCCCTTTGGAGATAACATAGAAACATAGAAACATAGAAATCTACAGGGCAGAGGGAGGCCATTTCGGCCCAGCGTGCCCACACCAGCTGATAAAGAGCCACACAGCCCTCCATCAGCAGCCCTGAATGTTACATATAAACCTATGAACAATGGCGGACAGGTAAAGAGCATCCGGCCCAACCAGTTCGCCCCACACAACTGCGACATCCTTTGCACCGCAACACGTCACACTCCACCCCATCCGGATCCGTGCGATCTCCTGGGAGAAGCAAAAAAAACATAGAAACATAGAAATTAGGTGCAGGAGCAGGATATTTGGCCCTTCAAGCCTGCACTGCCATTCAATAAGATCATGGCTGATCATTCAATCTCAGTACCCCTTTCCTGCTTTCTCTCTATACCCCTTGATCCCTTTGGCCGGAAGGGCCATATCTAACTCCCTTTTGAATATATCTAACGAACTGGCCTCAACAACTTTCTGTGGTAGAGAATTCCAGAGGTTAACCACTCTCTGAGTGAAGAAGTTTCTCCTCATCTCGATCCTAAATGGCTTACCCCTTATTCTTAGACTGTGACCCCTGGTTCTGGAACTCCCCAGCAATGGGAACATTCTTCCTGCCTTTCACATGCCCAATCCCGTCAGAATTTTACATGTTTCTATGAGATCCCCTCTCATTCTTCTAAACTCCAGTGGATACAAGCCCAGTTGATCCAGTCTCTCCTCATATGTCAGTCCTGCCATCCCAGGAATCAATCTGTTGAACCTTCGCTGTACTCCCTCAATAGCAAGAACGTCCTTCCTCAGATCAGGGGATCAAAACTGAACACAGTATTCCAGGTGTGGCCTCACGAAGGCTCTGCCCAAGTGCAGTAAGACCTCCCTGCTCCTATACTCAAATCCTCTTGCTATGAAGGCCAACATGCCATTTGCCTTCTTCACTGCCTGTTGTACCTGCATGCCAAACTTCAATGATGTACCATGACACCCAGGTCTTGTTGCACCTCCCCTTTTCCTAAACGGTCACCATTCCGATAATATTCTGTCTTCCTGTTTTTGCCCCCAATGTGGATAACCTCACATTTATCCACATTATACTGCATCTGCCATGCATTTGCCCATTCGCCTAACCTGTTCAAGTCACCCTGCAGCCTCTTAGCATCCTCCTCACAGCTCACACCACCACCCAGCTTAGTGTCATCTGCAAACTTGGAGATATTACATTCAATTCCTTCATCTAAATCATGTATATTGCAAAGAGCTGGGGTCCCAGCACTGAACCCTGTGGCACCCCAGGAGTCACTGCCTGCCATTCTGAAAAGGACCCATTTATTCTGACTCTCTGCTTCCTGTCTGCCAACAAGTTCTCTATCCACATCAGTACATTACCCCCAATACCATGTGCTTTGATTTTGCACACTAATCTCTTGTGTGGGACCTTGTCAAAAGCCTTTTGAAAGTCCAAATACACCACATCCACTGGTTCTCCCTTGTCCACTCTACTAGTCACATCCTCAAAAAATTCGAGAAGATTTGTCAAGCATGATTTCCCTTTCATAAATTCATGCTGGCTTGGACCGATCCTGTCACCTCTTTCCAAATGCGCTGCTATTTCATCTTTATTAATTGATTCCAACATTTTCCCCACCACCGATGTCAGGCTAACCGGTCTATAATTCCTCGTTTTCTCTCTCCCTCCTTTTTTAAAAAGCGGTGTTACATTAGCTACCCTCCAGTCCATAGGAACTGATCCAGAGCCAATAGAATGTTGGAAAATGATCACCAATGCATCCACTATTTCTAGGGCCACTTCCTTAAGTACTCCGGGATGCAGCCTATCAGGCCCTGGGGATTTATCGGCCTTCAATCCCATCAATTTCCGTAACACAATTTTCTGACTACTAAGGATTTCCTTCAGTTCCTTCTTTTTGCTAGACCTTCGAACCCTTAGTATTTCTGGAAGATTAATTGTGTCTTCCTTAGTGAAGACAGATCCAAAGTATTTGTTCAATTGGTCTGCCATTTCTTTGTTCTCCATTATAAATTCACCTGAATCTGCAAAGGACCTACGTTGGTCTTCACTAATCTTTTTCTCTTCACATATCTATAGAAGCTTTTGCAGTCAGTTTTTATGTTCTCTGCAAGCTTCCTCTCATACTCTATTTTTCCCCTCTTAATTAAACCTTTTGTCCTCCTCTGCTGAATTCTAAATTTCTCCAAGTCCTCAGGTTTGCTGCTTTTTCTCGCCAATTTACATCCTTGGATTTAACACTATCCCTAATTTCCCGTGTTAGCCACAGTTGAGCCACCTTCCCCTTTTTATTTTTACTCCAGACAGGGATGTACAATTGTTGAAGTTCATCCATGTAATCTATAAATGTCTGCCATTGCCTATCCACTGTCAACCCTTTAAGTATCATTTGCCAGCCTATCCTAGCCAATTCATATCTCATACCATCGAAGTTACCTTTCCTTAAGTTCAGCACCCTAGTATCTAACTGTGTCACTCTCCACCTTAATAAAGAATTCGACCATATTATGGTCACTCTTCCCCAGGGGGCCTAGCACAACAAGATTGATAATTAGTCCTCTCTCATTACACAACACCCAGTCTAGGATGGCCAGCTCTCTCGTTGGTTCCTTGACATATTGGTCTCGAAAGCCATCTCTAGTACACTCCAGAAAATCCTCCTCCACCGCATTGCTACCAACTTGGTTAACCCAATTTATATTTAGATTAAAGTCGCCCATGATAACTGCTGTACCTTTATTGCACGCATCCCTAATTTCTTGTTTGATGCCATCCCCAACCTCACTACTACTGTTTGGTGGTCTGTACACAACTCCCACTATCATTTTCTGCCCTTTGGTATTCTGCAGCTCTACCCATACAGATTCCACATAATCCAAGCTAATGTCCTTTCTTACTATTGCGTTAATTTCCTCTTTAACCAGCAATGCTACCCACCTCCTTTTCCTTTCTGTGTATCTTTCCTGAATGTTGAATACATTTGGATGTTGAGTTCCCAGCCTTGGTCACCCTAGAGCCATGTCTCCGTAATCCCAAAAATATCATAATCGCTAATAGCTGCCTGCGCAATTAATTCATCCACCTTATTACGAATATTCCTTGCATTGAGGCACAGAGCCTTTGGGCTTGTCTTTTTAACACTCTTTGTCCCTTTAGAATTTTGCTGTAATGTGACCCTTTTTGATTTTGCCTTGGGTTTCTCTGCCCTCCACTTTTACTATTCTCCTTTGTATCTTTTGCTTTTGCTCCCATTTTATTTCTCTCTGTCTCCCTGCATAGGTTCCCATCCCCCTGCCATATTAATTTAACCCCTCCCCAACAGCACTAGCAAACATTGCCCCTAGGACATTGGTTCCGGTCCTGCCCAGGTGCAGACCGTCGGTTTTGACCGGTCTCACCTCCACCAGAACCGCTTTCAAAATCCCAGGAATTTGAATCCCTCCCTCTTGCACCACTCCTCAAGCCACGTATTCATCTGAGCTATCCTGCGATTCCTAGCCTGACTAGAACGTGGCAATGGTAGCAATCCTGAGATTACTACCTTTGAGGTCTTACTTTTTAATTTAACTCCTAGCTCTCTAAATTCAGTTTGTAGGACCTCTCCCCTTTTTACGTATATCGTCAGTACCTATATGCACCACGACAACTGGCTGTTCACCCCCCCCGCCTTCATAATGCCCTGCATCCTTGATCCTTGCACCAGGGAGGCAACATACCATCCTGGAGTTTCGGTTGCGACCACAGAAACGCCTATCTATCCCCCTTACAATAGAATCCCCTATCACTATAGCTCTTCCACTCTTTTTCCTGCCCTCCTGTGCAGCAGAGCCACCCATGGTGCCATGAACTTGGCTGCTGCTACCTTCCCCTGGTGAGCCATCTCCCCCAACAGTATCCAAAGCGGTATATCTGTTTTGGAGGGAGATGGCCGCAGGGAACTCCTGCACTACCTTCCTACTCCTGATCTACCTGATGGTCACCCATCCCCTATCTGCCTTTGTAACCTTTACCTGCGGTGTGACCAACTCACTGAACGTGCTATCCATGACATCCTCAGCATCACGCATGCTCCAGAGTGAATCCATCGCAGCTCCAGTGCCGTCATGCAGTTTAACAGGAGCTGCAACCTGATACATCTCCTGCACACATAGTTGTCAGGGCCACTGGAAGTGTCCCTGACTTCCCACATTGCACAGGATGAGCATGACACGGGTCTGGGCTCTCCTGCCATGACTTAACCCTTAAAGTAACCTAATTTGGCAACTATGCCAAAGGACTCTTACTGACAAGATAAGGAAAAAAGAAAAACTACTCACCAATCAACTAGCCAATCACTTACCCTCTTGCTGTGACATCACACTTCATTTTCTTTTCCTCCCAGGTCAGGGAGTCAGCACTGGTGGGGAAAACAAGACAAAGCAACACCTGCTGTTCCTGCTTGCCCAAGTTCTCCCACTTACCAAACTCTTACCTTTGCACTCTGACCTGCCGCTACACTCCGAGCAAAACAGCACCAAGCCCCCTCTTTTTATACTGTTCCTAGCTGACTCACCATTGGCCTGTTAGGGGAACCAGTTTTTATTAGCTGTCCAATTAACCAAGCTAGCTTGCTTGTTTGTCTCTGCTTAAACCTACAAGAATCCTATCTGTTTAATATTGCAGTTTTACTTAAACTTGTAAACAGATAACAACCCAGGCCAATAGGGAAAAGAAATCTGGGAAAATTCCTCTCCGACCCATCTAGGCAATCAAACCTAGTCCAGGAGATCACCCTGGCTGTATTAGATTCCCTAATGTACTTACCATCATTTCTGCGCCAGCCAACAAGAGGTTCTCCAGTCTAATCCCACTTACCAGCTCTAGGTCTGTAACCCTGCAGGCTACGGCACTTCAAGTGCCCATCCAAGCACTTTTTAAATGTGGTGAGTGTTTCTGCCTCTACCACCTTTCCAGTCAGTGAGTTCCAGACCCCCACAACCCTCTATGTGAAGAAGCTTCCCCTTAAATCCCCTCTAAACCTTCCACCAACCGCGTTAAACCTATGCCCCCTCATAATTGACCCCTCCACTATATCCAGGCCCCTCAACATTTTATACACCTCAATGAGGTCTCCCCTCAACCTCCTCTGTTCCAAAGAGAACAAACCAAGCCTATCCAATCTGTCCTAATAGCTAAGATTCTCCATTCCAGGCAGCATCTTCGTAAATCTCCTCTGCACCCTCTCCGGTACAATCACGGCCTTCCTATAATACGCCGACCAGAACTGCACGCAGTATTCCAGCTGTTGCCTAACCAGAGTGTTATACAATTTAAGCATAACCTCCCTGCTCTTATATTCTGTGCCTCGGCCAATAAAGGCAAGCATTCCGTATGCCTTCTTAACCACCTTATCCACCTGGCTTGTTACTTTCAGGGAATCTGTGGACCAATGGTGGAGCTTTGGAGGCGTGGCCTATTCACTTGGAGCTGTGCTGATGTGAGAGAAGGAACTCCCTGCTGAAGCTTCTGTCTGGGAGGCCTTGAGTGAACCCTGAGACCAGCCCAGGAAGAGGAGGAAGGGGCTGGCTTACTACAATTCAACGTCCAGAGGGAGAGGAGGAGAGCAGAGAATTTATCAACTTATTATTACTACAGGGAGTTGGAGAGAGGGGGAAAAGAACAACCTGAGAAAACACCATCCAGTGTGGAAGGAGGGAGAGCCATTTCTACAATCTTCGACAGGTGGGTGTGTTTTAGTGCATTCCCCGAAAGACTTTGTTGTATCGGTGGGGGGAGGAAAGAAGACCATCTTGAGGGCCGGAACATCGCGGGGGGGTGTGTGTGTGTGGAAGTGTGTGTGGGGGTCTTGCTTACAGCTAGGCCCCACACACCACTGAAGCACCCCTCCCCCATTGCCTAGCCTGGGATAGCTGGAGCTACCTGGCTGAAGTATTACTAATCATCCTATTTAACATCATTGGGACTGTGTGCCTAGGTGGCTCCAGCTGCCCCAGGTGAAGACATCTTCTCCCCCCACCCGAAGACCATCTACAAGGACTGTGTCTTGTTTTTTTCCATCATCTGGGGAGTGCACCCCAGAAAAACGGCCACCTATCGCTGTGAGGGGAGACCTGCCCTCGCAGCTTCCCTCTTTCCCACCCTCTCTCTCTCACTCTGTCACTCTCTCTGTCTCTCCCCTCTCTCTCTGAGAGCCCCTTTCCTCCTTAAATTAAAGTTAATTAAGACAACTGAGCAGAGGGAGCAAGGCCCCTCGCCATTCGTTAACTAGGGGAGAGATGTGCCCCATTAAGAGCTCCCTCTGCTCAAAACACCAACGAGGCCAATTAAAGACCATTAAGGCCTGTGACTTTGGGGTGGGTGTAGTCCTTAAAGGGACCCCGTGATGGCGACCCCATCCACACCGGTGGCAGGGCCAGCTAGGACATATGCGCAGGCGGCGTCCACATCCACGGCGCCTCCTGCGCCTCCTGCTGCCCTGCCACCATTTAGACTTATAACAAAAAAACACGGGGTCAAGAGCGACACTCACCCCACAATGAGCATCGAGGAGTGCGTGCGGGCGATGGCTGGGGTAGTCGGCCCCTTGGCCATTATCGTGGCCTCCAAGATGTCTGGGAAGGCTGTATTTTTCCTGGGGTCGGAGCGGGCGGTGTCCCTGGCCCTTGAAAAGGGGCTCACGGTGGGCGGGACGTTCCTGCCGGTGGACCCTCTTGAGGCCACCGCGCAGAGGGTCATCATTTCTAATGTCCCACCCTTTGTTCCCGCTGGGCTCCTCCTCCCTCACCTACACCAACTGGGGGAGGTAAGGTCGAGGATCAACCCCATACCGCTCGGCCTCAGGGAGAGCAGCCTGCGCCACGTGTTCTCCTTCCGCCGCCAGCTCTTTGTCCGTCTGGCGCGGGAGGAGACGACGGAGGGAAGTTTTAATGTGGTGCACGAGGGGACTGCCTACCGCGTCTTCTGGACATCGGACGGCGTGCGGTGCCATGCCTGCAGGGAGGTGGGGCACGTTCGCAAGAACTGCCCCGCCTCCAGGGCCGCCAAACCACCGAAGGCGGCCAAGGCTGGCACCGTCGCCACCCCTCCCCCTATTTGCGTCCGCGTGCCGGGAGCTGTAGGTGCGCGGGCATCATCGGGGGCCTTTGTTTTCACGGCCTCCGGCGGGGGGGGGGGGGGAGGGAGAACGTCTGATCGGAAAGAAGGCGCGGAGGAAGGCGAAACATCTCGAGGCGGGGCCCCTCAGTGCGCCAGACAGCTTGAACACCGCGCTCAGCCCAACCCTGACACCGGCGAGCGCGGGGTGCCCTGAGCCCGTGCCAGAGCCCTTGACCAATATCACGGAGGGGCTCGGGCGCGGGCAAGAAAAGAAAAAGGGGGGAGTGGAGCGGGAGGCCTCGGCAGACATGGAGGTCTCCCTGCCTCCGCGCCCCCCCAGGAACAAAAGGAGGCGCTGCTCCAATGAGGCGGAGGGGGAACAACATCCCTCCGCGGAGGAGTCGGTGCCCGCCGCGTGTCCCGCATCCCCCACCAGTGCCCCAAACTGCACCGTAGGCGAGAGGAGTCTGTCCCCGGGGAGGGTGAGACAGTCGAGGCTGCCCAACCTCTGCCTCCCGGGGATGGCGTGGAAGATCTGCCTGTCGTGGGGGGCGTGGGGCCAGCGGAGGAATGCGTAGCCGCCGGGTTGAGCATCCCGGGGACTGAGACGGGCGGGCCAAAAAGGCCGAACCTGAGCCCGCCCAGCCTTTATCCAACTTCCCCCGGGATTTGCTCGACTCGGCAGAAACTGAAAATGTTAATAATTTTACAGAACATCCACACGCTGGGCCGGGGGGTGGCGGCGGGGAGGAGGAAGAACACCAACCCTCGCCCCCTACTTTGGAGCTGGGGTACTTGGAGGACCTGGAACATTTCTTTGATCAGGTCTCTCCGCGTTCCCCGGCTCCTGGGGTGGAGGAGGAACCCCTTCCGCTGTCGCTTCCTGACCCAGCACCGCTTTTAAAAGAGCCCAGTGGGGACTCCTGTGGCAACGATCCTGGGGGTGGGATCGGGGCAGAGCCAGGGTCGGATGGAGCGGCCGGGCCGTTTGCCGTACCTCGTGCGGTCGACGGGCCGGCTGCTGGCAGCGACTTCCCGGAGGGGGACGGGGACTCGGTGGGGGACGAGGGAGAAGATCTCGAGTCCATCGCCAGTGAGGCGGTGGATCTCCTCGTGCCCGCCGCTGAGTCCCCCCTCATTCCTGCAAAGGAACTCCGGGACTTTTTGGTCCAGAGCCAGGGTTGCCGCAACCGAGCCCATCTGGCCCTGGAAAGATAGTCCGAGCCGGGGCTGCTCGTCGTGTCCATCCGCGCCGCCGCTAAAACCATGGCCGCGGGCGGGCCCTTATTAAAGGCGCAAGGCCTTGAGCTGCGCCGGCTCAAAAGGTTCCTCGCTGGGCTGCTGAAGGAGTGGAGGTCAAACAACGACTCCACTCCCCCCCCCCCACAATAGGTTAGGTAGAGGTTGCACTATGCTTTTGTCATGAAGATAACCATAGCCAGCCTCAACATCAACGGCGGCAGAGAAGCACACCGTAGATTTAACAATTTTTCGCTCCTGCGGGAGGGGAAATATGCGGTGTGCTTCCTGCAAGAAGCCCACACCGTTCCGGGAGACGAAGCCACGTGGCTCCTGGAATGGCAAGGAGAGGTCCGCATGAGCCATCTCACTACCACTTCTTGTGGGGTGGCCATCTTGTTGGCCACGCATTTTCAGCCGGAGATCTTGGGGTTCGAGAAGCCCGTGCCAGGCCGCTTGCTGCATGTGACGGTTCGCCTGGAGGACGTGCCGCTCCATCTCGTGAACGTGTACGCCCCTCAGCCCGGCCCGCGGCAAACGCACTTCTTCAAAGACGTGTCCGCTCTTCTTGGCTCCGTCGACGTCGGCGACTGCATTGTCCTCGGGGGGGATTTTAACTGCACCCTCGAGGCGAGGGACCGCTCCGGTGCCCCGCAGAGCATGACGGCGATGGAGAAGTTGAGGGACCTGGCCGGGTCCTTCGATTTGGTGGACGTCTGGCGAAATCTCCATCCCGACTCCAGCGCCTTTACTTGGGTGAGGCCTGGAGTGGGATGGTCCAGAGTCGACCGCCTTTACGTGTCTCGGGCGTACGTTTCCTGCGTCCCGGCGGCCTCCATGCGACCGGTGCCGTGTTCGGACCACCACCTGGTGTGGGCGGAGCTCGCTTCGCTCCGCGCGAGGACGGGGTCCGCGTACTGGCATTTTAACAACCAGCTGCTGGAGGACGTGCGGTTCCAGGACTCGTTCCGTCGATTCTGGTCCGACTGGAGAAGGAAGCAGGGGAGCTTCCCCTCCTTGAGGCTATGGTGGGACGTGGGCAAGGCTCACGTATGCGTCTTCTATCAAGAGTACGCGAGGGGGTCGACCAAGAGGCGGGCGGCAAGGGTCGGGCGCCTAGAAAAAGAGGTGCTCGACCTGGAGTTCCGTCTCGGTCAAGTCGTCGAGGACCCGGCCCTGCGGATGGTGTACGAAGCGAAGAAGGCCGCGCTGAAGGACCTGCAGCTCGTCAGGTCCCGAGGCGCGTTCGTGAGGTCGCGGATCCGGTTCCTGCGGGATCTGGCCCGCGGCTCCCCCTTCTTCTACTCGCTGGAAAAAAGACAGAGTGTCCGTAAGCAGCTCTTGACGCTGCTGGCCGACGACGGCTCTCTCGTCTCGGATCCGGAGGGCGTCAACAACAGGGTCCGTGAATATTACGGGGCTCTGTTCTCTCCGGATCCGTCCAGCGAGGAAGCGCGTAGAGTTTTGTGGGAGGACCTGCCGAAGGTCGGCCCGGAGGGTGCCGAAAATCTGGAAGCTCCGCTAAGCCTGGCGGAGCTGACCGGTGCCCTCGACCGGCTCTCGAGGGGAAAAGCCCCGGGGCTGGACGGGCTGACCGTGGAGTTCCACATGGCGGTCTGGGACGTCCTGGGGCCGACTACGCGCGGGTCCTGGGGGAAAGTCTGGCGACCGGGGAGATGCCCCTCTCTTGGCGCAGGGCAGTCATCGCCCTGCTGCCTAAGAAGGGCGATCTCTGCCTCCTTAAGAACTGGCGCCCGGTCTCCCTCCTCAGCATGGACTACAAAATCTTCGCCAGGGCGATGTCTGCTCGCCTTGGCGCCGTGCTGGACCACATGATCCACCCCGACCAGTCCTACACGGTCCCGGGCCGGACAATCCACGATAACATCCATCTAGTCCGGGACCTCATCCATCATTCCCAGGAGGCTGGTCTGTCGGTCGCCTTCCTATCTCTCGACCAAGAGAAGGCGTTCGACAGGGTGGATCACGACTATCTGTTCGGAACTCTGCGCGCTTTCGGGTTCGGGACGCACTTCGTCGCCTGGATCCGACTTTTGTACGCCGCCGCGGAGTGTCTGATAAAGGTGAATGGGTCCTTGACGGCGCCCCTTCGCTTTAGGAGAGGGGTGCGCCAGGGATGCCCCATGTCCGGCCAGTTGTATGCCATCTGCGTGGAGCCTTTCCTGCGCCTCCTGCGGACGAGGTTGACGGGAATGGCTCTGCAAGGGCCGGGCGTGGAGGTCGTCCTCTCAGCTTATGCCGATGACGTGCTCCTCGCGGTAGAGGATCCCGCTGACCTGCGGAGGATGCGTGAGTGCCAGGAGATTTACTCGGCCGCATCCTCCGCCAGGGTCAACTGGGAGAAATGTTCCGGACTCCTGGTGGGTCAATGGCGGGTGGACTCCCTGCCGGAGGAGCTCAGGCCTTTTGTCTGGAGCACGACCCATCTCCTCTATCTGGGAGTCTACCTTAGCCCCGACGAGGAAGTCTGGCCGGCAAACTGGCAAGAGCTGGAGGCCAAGGTCGCCGCTTGCCTAGGGCGCTGGACAGGACTGCTCCGAGTGCTGTCCTACAGGGGTCGAGTGCTAGTCATAAACCAGCTGGTGGCCGCCATGTTGTGGTACCGGCTGGTCACTTTGACCCCTCCCCCTGCGTTTGTCACCAAGATACAGAAGAAGCTGGTGGACTTCTTCTGGAACAACAGGAAGCACTGGGTCTCTACCCCTCCCAGGTGGCGTGCTGTGGCGACTTATTTCTTCCGCCAGCAGCACAGCCTCAACTACGACATGCAGCTCCTGTTTGTGAGCTTGGGGGGGCGTCAGGACCGCCTTCCAGGAGCTGCCTGTCTTTTACAAGGAACTCACCAGGGTCTGGAACAAAGTCTCCACCAAGCGCAGCTCTCCACCGGCTGGAGTGGCGGCTGTCCTGCAGGAGCCGCTGCTCGGGAATCCGTACCTCCACGACCGAGGTTTTAGGTGGCAGTCGGGCGAGAGGGCTGTGGTTGGTGAGGTGACCAGGGTCAGGGACCTGCTCGATGGCGGAGGAGCGGGCTGGATGGCACCAGACACGCTGGCGCGGTGCCTAAATTCGGCCAACGTCCGCCGCGCGACCGATGCCATCGAGTCGCTAAAAACAGCTCTGGGCCCTGACTCCGTTAGGTGCATCGAGGAGGCTCAAGCACATGGGGAGATCCCGTCCGAACTGACCCCCGTCCGGACGGAATTCCTCATCAGCGCCAAACCCCGGAACCTCCCTCAGGAGCCGGCGCCTCACAACTTGAGCCGCCTCGGGAAAATCCCCTCCGTGCCTTTCAGTTCCGCGCGGAGGGGTTTCCTGTATGGGCTGCTCCTGCACACTCTCAACTTTGCCATCCTCGCCTGCCGTCCGGACACGCCATGGCGTACCATCTTGCCGTCCGGAGGAGGTGGGGGTCCCCGATGGAGGGCACTCTATGCGGGAGTCCTCCCAGTATTTATCGGGGACTTGGCCTGGAGGGTGGTGTACGGAGCAGTGCCGTGCAATACATTTTTAAACTGGTTCACGGGCTCCCAGGCCGCCTGCAATTTCTGCGGTCTGGAAGAGTCTGTGTTCCATGTTTTTACCGAATGCACGAGGTTGCAGCCCCTGTTTTATTATTTAAAGGGGCTGCTCCTGAAATTCTGGCTGCATTTCAGTCCCACACTCCTGATCTTTGGGCACCCTGTGCGGAGGGGAGCGGGTAGGTCCGAGGGCCTCCTCGTAGGACTGCTCCTGGGCACGGCCAAGGGTGCCATCAGCCGGTCCAGGCAGCGGGCGGTCGAGGGGGTCGTTCAGCCTGACTGTCTGCCTCTCTTCCGCGCGTACATCCGCGCCAGGGTGTCCTTGGAGATGGAGCACGTGGTGTCCACCGGTACGCTCGTCACCTTCTGTGAGAGGTGGGCGCCGGAGGGACTGGAGTGCATCGTCACCCCCGGCAACAAAATTTAAATTTGATTTTATGTTTTAAAATTGATTTGTTTTAATTGCCGGTGTTTTTAGTGTCCCCCTCCCCTTTTATAGGGGGCACTTGGAAGAAAAAATATGATTTTAGTGACAAAAAAAAAACAGAAAAAACCCCCACAAAAACCGCCCCAAAAAAACACAAAAAAGGGCCTTGTAAATGTTTGGTGCATCCCCCAGATCGGGGGACCACGATTTAATGTTTTAGTTTCCTCCCAAAAGAGTTCTGTGGACAAGCACTCCAAGTTAATCTACACTTCTAAGTGGCCTACCGTTTAATATGTATACCCTTTCCTTATTAGCCCTCCCCAAATGCATTAACTCACACGTCTCTCTTAAATTCTATTTGCCACTGCTCTGCCCACTTGACTAATAGATTGATAGATTGATATCCTCCTGCAGTCCATTACTTTCCTCTTCATTATCAACCACACAGCCAATTGTAGTGTCATCTGCAAACTTCTTAATCAATCTATATTCAAATCTAGATCATTGATGTATACCACAAAAAGTAAAGGACCCAGTAGTGAGCCCTGAGAACCCCACTGGAAATATACTTCCAGTATCAAAAACATCCATCAACCTTTTGCTTCCTACCTCTAAGCCAATTTTGGATCCAACTTGCCACTTTGCCCTGGATCCCATGGGCTTGTACCTTCATGACCAGTCTGCCATGTGGGACCTTATCAAAAGCTTTGCTAAAGTCCATGTACACTAACTACATCGTACGCAATACCCTCATCGACTCTCCTGGTTACCTCCTCGAAAAATTCAATCAGGTTAGTCAAACATGATCTTCCCTTAACAAATCTGTGCTGACTGTCCCTAATTAATCCTTGCCTTTCTAAATGTAGGTTTATCTTGTCCTTTCGTATTTTTCCAATAATTTTCCCACCACTGAGGTTAGGCTGACAGGCCTGTAATTATTTGGCCTATCCCTTTCTCCCTTCTTAAACAAGGGTACCACATTAGCACTCCGGCACCATGCCCAGATCCAAAGTGGACTGGAAAATGATGGTCAAGACCTCTGCTATTCTCTCTTTTGCTTCACTCAACAGCCTGGGATGCATTTCACCCGGGCCTGGGGACTTATCCACTTTCAGACCTCCTCTCTCACTATGTTTATTTCATCCAGAATTTCACACTCCTTCTCGTTAGCAGTATCTGCATTGCCCCTTTCCTTTTTGAAAACAGATGCAAAGTTTTCATTAAGAAGCCTCCACACAAAGATTAACCCCCATGGTCTAAAACAGGCCCATTCTTTAGTGATCCACTTGCTCTGAATATATTTATGGAACATCTTTGCGTTTTCCTTTATTTTACTTGCCAATAATTTTTCATGCTCTCTCCTAGCATTCCTAATATCCTTTTTAATTTCACCTCAGAACTTTCCATATTCCTCCAGAGATTCTACAGTATTTAGCCATCGGTATATGACATAAGCTTCCCTTTTTTCTTTATCCTCCCCTGTAAGTCCTTAGACATCCAGGGGGCTCTAGAATTGCTTTTACCACCCTTTTTCTTTAAGGGCACATGATTAGCCTGAGTCCTCCGGATATCCTCTTTGAATATCTCCCACTGTTCCGACACTGATTTATCTCCAAGTAGCTGCTTCCAGTCCACTGTGGCCAAATCACTCCTCAACTTAGCAAAGTTAGCTTTTCCCCAATTTGGGACTTTTATTCCTGGTCTATCCTTGTCCTTATCCACTGAATTGTGGTCACTGGCACCCAAATGCTCTCCCACTGATACCCCTTCCACCTGCCCAACTTCATTCCACAAAACAAAATCCAGAACTGCCCCCTCCCATGTTGGGTTAGGGTTAGGGTTAGGCTTGTTACATACTGACTAAAAAAAGTTGTCTTGAATGCATTTTAGGAATTCCGCACCTGCTACACCCTTCAAACTATATTTGTCCCAATCAATATTACGATAGTTGAAATCCCCTACTATTACTACCCTATGGTTTTTGGACTTCACAGAAATTTGCCGACATATTTGCTCTTCTATCTCCTTCCCACTGTTTGAGGGTCTATAATACATGCCCAGCAATGTGATCGCCCCTTTTTTATTTTCATTTCGACCCATATGGCCTCATTTGATGATTCATCTAACATATCATCCCTCCTCACCGCTGTAATAGTTTCTTTAATCAATACCGTGACCCCCCTCCCCCCCTTAGCCCTCTCTCTGTCCTATCTAAAAATCCTGTGACCAGGAATATTGAGCTGCCAAACCTGCCCCTCTTTCAGCCATGTCTCTGTAATGGCTATAATGTCACACTCCCAAGTGTCTACCTGTGCTCTCAGCTCATCCGCCTTATTCACTATACTCCTTGCATTGAAGTATATACCATTTCGCACAGGAAGACCTCCTTGATTGCTACTGTCTTACAGATTCACTTTCTACATTATTGCTTTCCAATTTCAGCTTTACTTCCTTCCCTATTGAATTTGTTCTCAGGTTCCCATCCCTCTGCCAAGCTAGTTTAAACTCTCCCCAACAGCACTAGCAAAGCTCCCCGCGAGGATGTTGGTCCCAGAGCTGTTGAGGTGCAACCTGTCCAGTTTTTGCAGATCCCATCTCCCCAGAAGTGGCCCCAATGCCCTCCCTCCTGCACCAACTCTCCAGCCACGCGTTCATCCTATTCTTGTACTCATTAGCACGTGGCACCGGTAGTAACCCGGAGATTACTACCTTTGCGGTCTACCCTTAAATTTGTCTCCTAGCTCCCTAAATTCTGCCTGTAGGACCTCATCCCTCTTTCTAGCCATGTCATTGGTCCTACTATGGACCACGACCTCTAGCTGTTCACCCTCTTCCCCCAGAATGCCCTGCGTCCGCTCTGTGACATCCTTGACCCTGGCACCAGGGAGGCACCATACCATCCTGAAGTCACATCTACGGCCGCAGAAACTCCTCTCGATTCCCCTAACTATTGAATCCCCTACCATGACAGCTCTTTTACTCTTTGTCCCTTCCCCCCTGTGCAGCTGAGCCACCCGTGGTACCTTGGACTTGGCTCTGGCTGCACTCCCCAGAGGTACCATCGCTCTCACCGGTGTTCAGAAGAGAATATTGGTTAGAAAGCAAGATGCACTCAGGGGGGACTCCTACATTATCTACTTAGTGTTCTTCCTCCATCTGGTGGTACCCACTGCCCTTTTGCCTGCACATTTTTAAGCTGCGGGGTGACCACCTCCTGAAATATGCTATCCACGTAGCTCTCAGCCTCGCGAATGCACCGTATTGACTCCAGCCGCCGCTCAAGCTCCGAAACGCGGCGCTCGAGTAGTTGAAGCTGGAGACACCTCCTGCACACATGGTTATCTCGGCTGCTCGAAGCGTCCAGCACTTCCCACAGGACTGAGCTGCCCTGCCATCCCTATAATTAGACTTACCTGTTATAAAGGAGAAAGAGAGATACTTATCAATCCGGCGGGGTTTATCCTCATGCTCCTTGCCGACCTCCGGGCCTCCCGCTCATCTGAAAACATGGAGTCAGTTTCCACATGTTTGGTGATGACACCCGGCTCTACCTCTCCACCACTTCTCTCAACCCCTGCATGGTATCGAAATTGTCAAATTGCTTGTCTGACATCCAACACTGGATGAGCAGAAATTTTCTCCAATTAAATATTGGACCATTATCTTTGGTCCCCGCCACAAACTGCGTTCCCTAACCACTGGCTCCATCCCTCTCCTTAGCATCATTCTGAGGGTAAACAAGACTGTTGACAACCAAGGTGTCATATTTCACCCTGAAATGAGTTTCCAGCCACACATCCGCGGCATAACTAAAACCATCTTTTTCCACCTCCGTAACATTGCCCGCCTCTGCCCCTGCCTCAGCTCTTCTGCTGCTGAAACCCTCATTCATGCCTTTGTTACCTCTAGACTGGACTACTCCAACTCACTCCTGGCTGGCCTCCCACATTCCACACTACGTAAATTTGAGGTCATCCAAAACTCGGCAGCCCGTGTCCTAACCCGCACCAAGTCCCGATCATCCATCACCCCTGTGTTTTCTGACCTACATTGGCTCCCGGTTAAACAATGCCTCGATTTCAAAATTCTCATCCTTGTTTAGAAATCACTCCATGGCCTCGTCCCTCCCTATCTCTGTAATCTTTTTCAGCCTCACAACCCCACAAGATGTCTGCGCTCCTCAAATTCTGCCCTCTTGAACATCCCTCATTATAACTGTTCAACCATCGGTGGCCATGCCTTCTGTTGCCTGGGCCCCAAAGCTCTGGAACTCCCTCCCTAAACCTCTCTGCCTCTCTTTCCTCCTTTAAGATGCTCCTTAAAACTTACCTCTTTAAACAAGCTTTTGGTCATCTGCCATAATTTCTTCTTTTGTGGCTCAGTGTCAAATTTATCTGTTTTGTCTGTAACCCTGTTGTGAAGCGCCTTGGGATGTTTTACTATGTTAAAGGCACTATATAAATAAAAGTTCTTATTATTGTTATGGGCGCAGCAGTCAGGGCAGTGGCAGCCAGCGAGGCAGAGACCCCGCTCGACAGTGACGATTTGTGAATGAGATGGAGATTTTCTGTGAGACCCCTGACCCTTGAGCCCACATGCCTTACAACATGTAGCTCCAAAATAACGATGCCCCTTCTTCTTGCCTCCTTCCCTCTCCCCAACTGCTACCTGTGATATATTCTTACTAACATCACTAACAAACACGCTCTGCAAAATGGCTTCAACTGTCATCATGTGACTTTTCCACATGACCCTTTTATTGTATGTAAATCAGTAGTTGCATTACGTTAGTTGTCCACAAGGTGGAGCAGTAGTCCACTAGGGGGAGCTATATTACGCGACCCACACTTCTGTTGCTTTGTGCTTACAGATGATGAGCCGCAGCCTGCCTGTCAGCCGTCGCCCTCACACAAAGGGGAAGATGAGTACGACGTGGAGACAAACGTGGCCACAGAGAGGGACCCATCCTCAGTGCCAGCGAGCGGAGAGACCAGCTCGTTGGAGGAGACCACGTTCCTGGGGGTTCCAGATCTGGACGCTCCTGGCACCAGTGGCCTTCAGCAACGCGCAGCACGAGGGGAAGCTCAGGGGCCAGCTCTCCGGAGGTTAAGTCAGCCCAGGTGTCCTGCTCAGAGACAGGCAGATGAGGACCTGGATTTGGAGGCTCTGTCCAGGATGTCCATGCAGATGCGCCATGAGATGATGGGTGCATTGGGGAGGGTGCCGCAGAGCGTGGATGCACTGGCGGAGGTTGCCTCAAGCCATGCCCAGACCTCTCAGCAGTCCACTGAGCCCATCCTTGTCCGGCTAAACCAGAAAGTGGGCTCAACGAGGGACAGTGGGTTCCCAGAGGTGATGGTGCATGCTGCGATTGATGTGGCAGCAGCCATAACATCACAGGCTGAAGTCACAAGGTCTTCGTGATGTCACGCAGTCTCTGGTTGCTGGCATGCACTTTCAGACTGCAGCGTTTCAAGCGCAGGCTGCGCTTATGCAGTGTCAGAGTGCTGCCATGCAAGCTGAACAGGGAACAAACAGTACCGTAGCAGGTCAGCTATCTGCGGGGGCCCAGATTGCTCCTGATGCCCTGGCTCTGCCCTGGAGGAGCGGCAGTGTGCCACTGGAAGGTACTGTCCATCCTTACAATGACAGCATTCTAGCTCCCGCCACTGCCAGTCTGCCTCTGCACCCGCCACGGCCTGCACCCGGCCATCCAACACTGCTGTCGCCCATCGTGAGGGGTGCAGTCACCAGTCGGGCCCTCCATGACCAGAGTTGGTCCAGGGCGTCATCATAGGCCGTCTGTCCTGTCTCCCTCAAACACAGATCAGCCCTCAAGCAGCCTTGCTGCAGGCACTGAGGCCACATTGAGGTGGAGCAGTAGGCGTGGGAGGGAGAGGGGAGGTGAGGCACAGGGGCAGGAAATGCCAGCGCAAGATGTACTGATGAAATGTGTCCCCATGGGGCCTTTGTACATAAGTTCTGGATAATAATGATGTTTTGTGGCCTTTGAAGGGACAGTAGCTCAATTTTTATGATTTGTGAGTGTGGGGTTTTTGGGGTTTGAGAGATGTTAATAAATAAAATGTTACTTGGACCGTCTCCTTCAGCCTCTGGTGTATGTCTGTGGACTTGTGACGGAGATGTGGCATTGTTGTGGCACAATGCGCGATCACTTCAAAAGTATTTCATTGGCTGTAAAGCGCTTTGGAACATCCAATAATCGTGACAGGCGATATATAAATGCAAGTCTGCCAAAAATCTACAGATTAAAATGTCTTTCATTCCAGTTCAAATATGGGACAGGCTGGAAGGTTTACAACATTTGATGCAATCTGCCGGTTTGACGTGCAAATACTGACCAAAGCTCATCAGATAATTGGTCACAAGATTGCTTTACCGGAGATGATTTATTGTTCAGGAAATTAACATGTAGTGTTTCCCCTTTTATTGAGCTACCACTCACTCGTGCTCAATTAGCTGGGTCCTACTGTTGCTGCTTCTCACAGCTCCCAATATTTTATTATAAAATGGCTTCACTGCGCATGTAAATAAATAAAATGCTACTTTGACCGTCTGCTTCAGCCTCTGGCGCATGACTGTGGACTTGTGATGGAGAGATGATGTGATCGTGGCACAATGCGCATTCATTATTAGCTGCATCCCTCAGCTCCCTCCATTTAAGCAAACCGATGCCTTATGAGCTGCTGCCGAATGATCCTGGTGCTGCCAGCATTGGCAGGCTGCCTCCTCCGTGGCTGCTGCTGGTCCTCGTCGTCTTGCTGATCATTCGAGGCATCTCCAGGCTCCTGTTCCTCTTCCTCCTCCCCCTCCTCCTCCTCCTCCTCCTGAGGTGGGTCTGCAATCCCCACTGGCAAGGCCTGGGCCCTCATGATGGCCAAGTTGTGCAGCATGCAGCACACCACAATGAATAGTGGGACCTGGTGAGGGGAGTATTGAAGGCTGCCTCCAGAGCAGGTGATAACTGAAGCAGTCGTGGCACAGTGCTTTCCCGCAGGGTAAAGGGATTATGTGCGCTTTCAGGATAGCGAGCATTGACTGCGAGGATGCACTGCGTGTGGTCGCACACCAGCTGTACATTTAGGGAGTGGTATCCCTTTCTGTTTCTGAAGACCTCTGCTTTCTGGAATGATGATCGCAAGGCCCTGTGCGTACAGTCAATTGCTCCTTGCACCCTCAGGAAGCCCACTATCCTGGAAAACCCACATGCGTGCTCATTCTGTTTCTACCTGGTCATTGGGAAGGTAATGAAGTCCATTCTGCATTTGTAGAGAGCCTGTGTGATGTCACAGATGGAACGATGTGCTGTGAATTGAGAGATGCTGCATATGTCCCCTGATGCAGCCTGGGAGGAGCCGGAGGCATAGAAGGTCAGCGCCACCATGACCTTCACTGCAACGGGCAGCGTAGTCCTGGTGCCGATGTGAGGCTGCAGGTCTGCATGCAGAAGATGGCATATCTCTGTAACTACCTCCTTTCGGAAGCGCAGCCTTCTGACACACTGATCTTCGGACAGGTCCAGGTATGAGCGTTGCCGCTCGTAAAGTCGTGGGGGGGTATGGCCTCCTGCCCTGACGTCTAGGGGCTCTCCTCCTTCGGCTGCTGACATGGCCAACAGCCCTTCTCTCTTGACACCGCCTACTAGAGCATGTAGAATGCAACCCTGGCAGCATAGTAATGCACCCAATAAAGTTTTCAGAAATACTTTTTTTCAAGCTGTACAGTTATGTCTATCTGCCGCGGCAATTCGGAGGCTCACGCATCGTGCTGTGTGTAAACGTTGCACTGACTGTGACCTCCGAGGCAAGCGCTTCCTCATCCCTTTAAGTAGTCGCCAGTTAACGACTGTGGAAGGCTGTACCGACTGTTTCTTGAGACGTGATTAGTGGCGGTCGCTCAATGAGGCGGCTGTACCTAATTTAGCGAGCGGGGTGTAAGCGTGGGTGTTGCACCAGGACTGATGTCAGGATCGGACTGATCGTCAGCAGACAGGCGCTAGCGTTTTGCACCGCCGGTAAACCTCAACTAAATTTCCCGGCGGGGCGCTACAAGCTGTGCGCCCGGTCGGTGAGCTATCACGCCCCTTCTGGCCACTAACTGAGATGCTAGACAAATGAATTTCCACATCATTGAATCACAGCATGATACAACACAGAGGGAGGGAGCCTGTGCCGGCTCTTTGGTAGAGTGATCCAATTAAAGCCACTCCCCTGCTCTTTCTCCATAGCCCTGTCATTTTTTTTTCCCTTCGAGTATTTATCCAATTCTCTTTTGAATATTACTGTTCAATCTGCTTCCACCAGCCTTTCAGGCAGCGCATTCCAGATCACAACAACTCGCTGCGTATAAATAGTTTCCTCGTGTCACCTCGGGCTCTTTTGCCAATCACCTTAAATCTGTGTCCTCTGGTTACCGACCCTCCTTACTTACTCTATCAAAACTGTCCATGATTTTGAACACCTCGATCAAATCTCCTCCCAACTTTCTCTGGTCCAAGGAGACAAACCCAACTTCTCTAGTAGTTAAACAGAAATAAACCCCAGTGTACAATAAAGACACTTCCATAAATCTGTGAATTAAAGTATCTTTACGGACAAGTAAATAGGACAATGGGCCCCCGATTTGAATTTGCCCTCCTCTGCCCTGCAGATACCGGGTAAAGGGGTGTTGTTACAATGAGGATAGCGTCTTACCCCCTCTGATCTCGCTGCCTTCCCGCCCTGTCCCGATGTTAACCTGCTCTTTTCAGCAAATGAGTGGGATACCCGCAGAAGGTCAGCATGGTCATGGAATCACACAGCACAGGAGGAGGCCATTCGGCCCATCTTTGGTAGAGCTGTCCAATTAGTGTCACTCCCTTGCCCTTTCCCCACAGCCCTGCAAACATTTTCGCCTTTCAACTATTTATCCAATTCTTCTGTAAATATTAGACATCAGGTCACAATTATGTCACTGGGACCCGATCTGCCATTTTAATTGGAGGCCTGAGCAGGGGAGCAGCAATAGGCCTCCCCCATCAGCCCAGACCAGCCAGGATGTGTACAGTGGGTCGGACGAGGTCCAGGCGGGTAAGTAGTTAAATTTAATTGCCTTGTGAAATGTATTTGTTCCATGGGTTCTTTGCTTAAGAATTCATAGCAACACATTGCTATTAAGAACCAGTTGTTTTATGAACAAAGGTTTAACAATCACACTACACGTTTAAGGTTCATCCACCAAGCTCACAACTACATACCTCATTGAGGATGACCGAGACCCAACTGACTGGGGTTTTATTGAGTCTTGTTAACATCATGTGACTGGTTAAGCCACTCACAATGCAACAGCTTTACAAACCTGTGAGCAGGGCCGGTGCAACCATTAGGCGAACTAGGCAGTCGCCTAGGGCACCAGAATTTGGGGGGGGCCTTCAAAAAATTGGCCGAGAAATCCCGGTCGGCTGCTTCCCGCAGGCGATCGAGTGAAAAAGTTAAAAAAGATGCGCACTTACCTGTTCCTGCTACGCCCACGAGGGATCCCGATCCCGAGGCCTCCACTGACTGCGCATCGCAGCATGTGCACATCAGGACGGCCGTAAGTTGGAGCTGCAGTCACATGGCTCTGGGCAGCCAATCCAGGTAAAGTATTTTCTCATTCATAATAATGGGAACTCTGTAAATTGGAGCTCCCATTATTATGATTGAGAACCCCCCCCCAAACACCCAAAACATTAATAAAAATATAGAAAAAATACACCACATATTTATCATTAATTTAAATTTAAGTTATTTATGTCTTATAAAAAACATATATATTTTTCAGATATTTTAAAAAGTTTTTTCAATTATGGTTTAAAATAAACTTACCGTAGTGAGGAGGGTTTTTAACAATAAAATGTGTTTTTAAAATTTTATTTTATGTTTTAAAACTCTTATGCCTGTAAAAGTAGACGACTCGCCTGCTTTTATCAGATGCAAGAGTTTTCAGGACATTTGCTGGGCAGTACATGGGTAAATCCCGCAATCTTGCCCGTGCAAATGCCCTTGCTCCCGAGATACGGAGGATCTGTCGAGCTCCAGCTCCAGCTTGGCAGATCGGAAAAGCCGTTTTTTAGCGCATTCACATTGTGCGTTGAAAACCGGCTTTTGCGATGCCTTCCCATGTCCGTACACACTCCGTACCGACCCGGGGAAGTCTGAATTTCCAGGCCCTTGAATTAAACGAATGTCTCCAAGGGACACGCTGGGAAATGGGTTTGAATCCAGCAGGAACTCTCCTAACTAGAGCCTTAATAATAAACCTGCCTTGAGTATTTTGTAACTAGGGCGCTATAGAAACATAGAAACATAGAAAATAGGTGCCGGAGTAGGCCATTTGGCCCTTCTAGCCTGCACCGCCATTCAATGAGTTCATGGCTGAACATGCAACTTCAGTACCCCATTCCTGCTTTCTCGCCATACCCCTTGATCCCCCTAGTAGTAAGGACTTCATCGAACTCCTTTTTGAATATATTTAGTGAATTGGCCTCAACAACTTTCTGTGGTAGAGAATTCCACAGGTTCACCACTCTCTGGGTGAAGAAGTTTCTCCTCATCTCGGTCCTAAATGGCTTACCCCTTATCCTTAGACTGTGACCCCTGGTTCTGGGCTTCCCCAACATTGGTAACATTCTTCCTGCATCTAACCTGTCTAAACCCATCAGAATTTTAAACGTTTCTATGAGGTCTCCTCTCATTCTTCTGAACTCCAGTGCATACAAGCCCAGTTGATCCAGTCTTTCTTGATAGGTCAGTCCCGCCGTCCCGGGAATCAGCCTGGTGAACCTTCGCTGCACTCCCTCAATAGCAAGAATGTCCTTCCTCAGGTTAGGAGACCAAAACTGTACACAATACTCCAGGTGTGGCCTCACCAAGGCCCTGTACAACTATAGCAACACCTCCCTGCCCCTGTACTCAAATCCCCTCGCTATGAAGGCCAACATGCCATTTGCTTTCTTAACCGCCTCTGTACCTGCATGCCAACCTTCAATGACTGATGTACCATGACACCCAGGTCTCGTTGCACCTCTCCTTTTCCTAATCTGTCACCATTCAGATAATAGCCAGTCTCTCTGTTTTTACCACAAAAGTGGATAACCTCACATTTATCCACATTATACTTCATCTGCCATGCATTTTCCCACTCACCTAACCTAACAAGTCACTCTGCAGCCTAATAGCATCCTCCTCGCAGCTCACACTGCCACCCAACTTAGTGTCTTCTGCAAATTTGGAGATACTACATTTAATCCCCTCGTCTAAATCATTAATGTACAGTGTAAACAGCTGGGGCCCCAGCACAGAACCTTGCGGTACCCCACTAGTCACTGCCTGCCATTCTGAAAAGTACCCAATTACTCCTACTCTTTGCTTCCTGTCTGCCAACCAGTTCTCAATCCATGTCAGCACACTACCCCCAATCCCATGTGCTTTAACTTTGCACATTAATCTCTTGTGTGGGACCTTGTCGAAAGCCTTCTGAAAGTCCAAATATACCACATCAACTGGTTCTCCCTTGTCCACTCTACTGGAAACATCCTCAAAAAATTCCAGAAGATTTGTCAAGCATGATTTCCCTTTCACAAATCCATGCTGACTTGGACCTATCATGTCACCTCTTTCCAAATGCGCTGCTATGACATCCTTAATAATTGATTCCATCATTTTACCCACTACCGATGTCAGGCTGACCGGTCTATAATTCCCTGTTTTCTCTCTCCCTCCTTTTTTAAAAAGTGGGGTTACATTGGCTACCCTCCACTCCATAGGAACTGATCCAGAGTCAATGGAATGTTGGAAAATGACTGTCAACGCATCCGCTATTTCCAAGGCCACCTCCTTAAGTACTCTGGGATGCAGTCCATCAGGCCCTGGGGATTTCTCGGCCTTCAATCCCATCAATTTCCCCAACACAATTTCCCCACTAATAAGGATTTCCCTCAGTTCCTCCTCCTTACTAGACCCTCTGACCCCTTTTATATTCGGAAGGTTGTTTGTGTCCTCCTTAGTGAATACCGAACCAAAGTACTTGTTCAATTGGTCTGCCATTTCTTTGTTCCCCGTTATGACTTCCAATGATTCTGACTGCAGGGGACCTACGTTTGTCTTTACTAACCTTTTTCTCTTTGCATATCTATAGAAACTTTTGCAATCCGTCTTAATGTTCCCTGCAAGCTTCTTCTCGTACTCCATTTTCCCTGCCCTAATCAAACCCTTTGTCCTCCTCTGCTGAGTTCTAAATTTCTCCCAGTCCCCGGGTTCGCTGCTATTTCTGGCCAATTTGTATGCCACTTCCTTGGCTTGAATACTATCCCTGATTTCCCTTGATAGCCATAGTTGAACCACCTTCCCTTTTTTATTTTTACGCCAGAAAGGAATGTAGAATTGTTGTAGTTCAACCATGCGGTAACATTTAGTGTTATATAGAACACTGAGATCCCGCAGAACTAAAAGGGAGTGGGTTGGAGGGCGGGGGAGGGGGTGGAAATAAAGGTCCCCAAGTGATATCGCCTTCTTTTTCCCTGGCTCGTTAATCTGACGCTGCCCTGGGCTGTTCTTTCATTTAAACACCTTGACATGTTTGAAGATCGGGGCAAAGTGGGAAGATTTGGAAAAAGAATGTAGCCAGGTGCTGCTGGTTGCTGAGCAGAGGGAGAGCATCAAAGTTAGCAGTGGGTTCCCAGCTTTCCTTTATATTTAATTTTCATTTGATTTTCTTCGCTTGTGGAGAGTTTTACTGTTCACACGGCGCACCATGTGAGCTGCCGAATTGTCTGTTTGCCCCACCCCCTCCCTGGTGTAGCCCCCCCTTCCTGGTGTAGCCCCCCCTCCTTGGTCTAGCCCCCCTCCCTGGTGTAGCCCCCTCCCTGGTGTAGCCCAGCCAACCTCCCAGAGATGGGGAGTGAAATGGTTGCGGTGAAACTGACAGTGGGAGGCAGCAGACACACTCCCGCCATCCCTTGCAGATCAGCGCAGCTCAGCTCAGATCAGATGAAACAACCTTCCAGCCCCACGCATTAAAATACAACAGTATTGTCTTCTGCAGAGTGAAACATATCTGGGTCATGATACATGAATGGTCACAGGATACTCGTCCATACAGATTGTGCTGTATATACAGGTTGAGCGTCCGAAATCCGGAGTTCCAAATGTCGGAGTTCCGGAATGTCCTGGAATCCGGACACCGTGCCGATCGGTGGCGGGGTCGTCTGGAAACCGGAACATGTTCCGAAATCCGGGACTCGCCCCGTTTCCGTGGCCCGACCTCGCCCCGGCTCGACCTCACTTCGGCCCTATCTCGCCCCACCCTCGGCGGCCAGGCAAAGACGTTCCAAAATCTGGAAATACCCAGAATCCGGAACGGCCTCAGCGCTGATTTTGGACGCTCTGGTGTATAGTACTACTGGTATATGGTACAATAGGTGTGAAGTTAACATACATAGATGTATACTTATAAAACTTATAATATTCAAAATGTATATTATATGTGCGCTGTAAGTATTATTGGACAATTGGAAATCCGGCCTCCCGGGTCGGTACGGAGTATGTACGGAGTGTGTACGGACCCGGGAAGGCATCACAAATGCTGGTATTCAACGCACAATGCGCATGCGCTGAAAACCAACTTTTCTGATCTGTCAAGCTGGAGCTGGAGCTCGACAGATCCTCCGTATCTTGGGAGCGAGGACATTTGCACGGGCAAGATTGCGGGATTTACCCATATCTTGCTCGTCAAATGTCCTGAAAACTCTTGGGCCTGATAAATGCAGGTGCGTAGCCTACTGTTACAGGCGTAAGTTTTAAAAAACGCATAAACATAATAAAACTAAATTTAAAAAACACTTTTATTGTTTAAAAACCCTCCCCACTACATTAAGTTTATTTTAAATAATAATTTAAAAAACTTTTTTAAAAATCGGGAAAATATATATTTTTTATAAAACATAACTAACTTTAATTTAAATTAGTCTTAAATATGTAATGTATTTTTTCTACTTTTTTTCGTGTTTTGGGTGTGTGGGGGCCGTTAATCATAATAATGGGAACTCCAACTTACGGAGTTCCCATTATTATGAATGAGAAAATACTATACCTTGATTGGCTGCCCAGAGCCATGTGACTCCAGCTCCAACTTACAGACATCCCGCCGTGCACGCGCTGCGACGCGCAGTCAGTGGAGGCCTCAGGACCAGGATCTCTCGCAGGCGCAGCAGGAATAGGTCGGTGCGCATCTTTTTTTAACTTTTTCAGTCGATCGCCCACGGGAAGCAACTGACCGGGATTTCTAGGCTTGGCAGGGCGCCAGGTGAACAGTTTGCCTCGGGCTCCAATTACCCTTGCCTGTGAACAAAGATCACCTCTCATTCTTCTGAATTGCAATGAGTAGAGGCCCAACCTCCTCAACCTTTCCTCATAAGTCAACCCCCTCATCTTCGGAATCAACCAAGTGAACCTTCTCTGAACAGCCTCCAATGTAAGTATATCCTTCATTAAATATGGAGACCAAAACTGTACGCAGTACCCCAGGTGTGGCCTTACCAATACTCCATACAGTTGTAGCAGGACTTCTCTGCTTTTATACTTTATCCTCTATAAGATTTCTAAATCTCTGGCATTGAATTAACAGCAAAAAACAATTCTTTTAAAACAATTTGGAATAGTTTATTAAACACCCACACATGCACATCCATCAGCAGTCATCAGCTATCCTATGGTTCTACTTAGCTGCAACAGCTACAACTTCCCTAAAGCACAAGCACATGGTGTTCGTCCTTGCTTCTGCTGTGGAGGGAGGTTCCTGCTTTTGTCGTGTGTTAAGGAGAAGAGAGAGCCAGCAATCTTTGCTTGGATTATTATACCCCTTATGGCCATTGTTTCTCAGAAAGCCTCAGGATTGGGTATTATTTCCAGGGCCATTTCTGATTGGCTTCTCCTTATACATGTGTCTGTCTGGAGGACCGGTACCATTCCTTGATTACGTTAATGGCTTTCCAATTAATATCTTTTCCAGTTTGGTGAGTTTCAAAGCCACGCTGACATGAACTTGGAGACGTCATCCATTTTGTTTCTTTCAACACTGCAGCCTTTCCATATAATCTACACTTTTAACATTTATATATATATTTATATATATGTTGCATCGCCAAGAGCATGCAAAAACTAAGCGCAGGCAGCGGAAAGAGCGTGTGGCAAACCAATCCCACACACCCTTTCCCTCAAAGACTATCTGTCTCACCTGTGACAGGGACTGTGGTTCTCATATTGGACTGTTCAGCCACCTAAGGACTCATTTTTAGAGTGGAAGCAAGTCTTCCTCGATTCCGAGGGACTGCCTTTGATGATGATATACAGAATCAATTTTATCATTACTAAACACTTTTATTCTTACAGATTCCCCACCTTGAGGGGGAAATATCCGTATTGACTCCACATATGGTTGATCTCCTTAGGGTTCACATATCATAAACATTGAGCGGGTTCTGATCGTTCTGCTGCTTATGTTTCTGTGAGATGGATGACCGCTGTACAATAGATTTCAAACTTAGAGAAAGAGAGAAAAAGTGGATGGCCTGTCGCACTTCCCACCTCGTAAGGTATATGCCATACATAGGGGATTTACTATAACATCTCCAGTGGAGACTCTCCCCTTCCCATATCTTTGGCGTGGCGTCGCTTCTCGAAGCACATTAATGATGTTCGTGAGTCGTGCTGCAGCTCCCGCTTCTCCATCTTCCCTTGGCTTTGGTCGTGGCCAGTGTCGTCCCAACAATTAAAAGGATACGTATCATTGTCTGTGGAAACAAGATCAGTGTAGTATTTACCCTTTGGCAGTTTTTAACTGATTAATGTGAAACCATTTCTTGTACTTAACATTCTTTTTCCCCGGTAACCGAATCAAATAAACCGCGTGGTTCAATCGGTCTATAATCGTATGCGGTCCCCATCACCTGGGCTCAAAGTCATGCTTCTTTTTCCCATAATTTGGAATCATTACTGAGGCTCCCACCTGATATTCAAAGGGACGTTCTTTCTTGTCAAAGTACCTTTTAATTTAGTCTTTTTGACTTCCCTAATTTGGTGGCTACAAATCGATTGATCTGATTGGTGCGATCTACCACTTGTTCCAAGCACTTGGAACTACATGATTTCAATGTCAGGGGACTCATCCCTGTTATTGTTAGCTGGTGTTCTCATGAGCCTCCCCGTCATGGCCTGATATGGGGAGACCCCTGTTGTTCAATGAGGTGTGGACCTCATTGCCATTAAGCACATTGGCAGCATGTTAGCCCATTGAGTGGGGTGGTCCATGCACAATTTTTTAACATTAACTTGAGGGTCCTGTTCCCCCTTTCGACCCCGCTGGATGACTCGGGGTGGTGAGCAATATATAATTTGTGTTTTATCTCCAACATTTCCTGCAGGTGGGTAAAATTTTGAGCGGTAAAGTGTGAACCTTGATCGCTGTCCACTTGTACTGGTACTCCCCACCTACAAAACACATGATTTAATAGTGTTTTGGCTGCTGTGATTGCGGTGTTGGGCAGGGGAATGCTTTGATCCATTTAGTGAATTGATCCACCACCACTAGGGCATGCTGAAAATTGCCTTACACCTGTGGTAGTGGCCCAATGAAGTCTATCTGGGGGTGAGTCCATGTCCCTTGAGTTGGGGGCGCGCTTTGAAGCAAGGCTCAGTTAGTGCATGCGGGAAGATTGTGTTGCAGGCACGGTAGGCATCGTGCCACATATTGCTTGATTGTTTCCCTCATGGAAGGCCACCAAACTGTGGATGCTACCTTGTAGAAGGTTACCAGGGCCGAATAGTGCCCTGCTGTGCGGTGGGAGTGAAAGAGGGAGAGCAGTTCCTGACCCATCTCTGGTTGAACACACACCACCGAGCAGGTGTTTGGCTTTCTTTTGAACATCAGCAACTGCTCATCTGAGTCAGGGGCAGTGGCTAGTATGGTATTGCGAGCCCAGGCTGTTGGTTGATGAAGGCTCTGCCTTCCTTGTGCCAGGCACTTACAACAGCATATGACCAGTATTGCTGCTGCAAGGATTTTAAGTCTAGGTCTCTGTTGGGAAGGCCTTGCTAACAGCACTGCAGGGCTCAACAACTATATCCTCTGTCTCCCCATTACTCGCTGCTCTGTTTGCTCTGGAATTTCCCTCACTATGTGAACCCCCTTTTGTATGGGCTGCTACCTTTCTTATGAAGCAGGGTTGGGATCGCTGTTTAAGGTATGACCAGAGCAGGCGTAACCAGGGCCCATGGACCAGGGCCTTACTGTCTATCATACAATAGTCATTTGTGTGGTATAGGGGTAAGGAGAGCATGGTGTTTATAGCATAGGCACTATCAGACCAAATATTCACGGGTCTATCTGAGGTTTCCTTCACAGCAGTTAGAAGTGTGGCAATTTCTGCATAATGTGAAGACTGTCGGTTGCATCTTCGCTGGATGGTTCTTTCTGACAATACCACAGCATACCCGGTGTGGGTGATCCCTCAATGTGATATGAGGAACCATCGATATAGACATCTGGGGCACCCTGTATGGGTTCTTTCTGCACAGGATGGGTCTCAAAGTTAATCAGGGATAACGGACAATAATGCGGGTCCCCCTCATAGATCAGAAATTGTGGCAGCAATGTGGTGGGTTTAGAAATGGTATCAATGTCTCTCTCCATAAATTCCAATGTCCATTTGCTGAGGCACTGCGAGGAAACAACGAATCTCCAGGTTTCATCAGTGGTTTCAGAGGTGTGTGTCTGCTGTGCAGGATTGTAGCCTGTAACCCAGTAAGAAAGGTAAAGTGATGTACCGCTCAAAAGACGGCTAGTAGGTGGCGCGTGCATGCGGTATATTTATTTTCTGCCCCTTGCAGGATTCGTGACGCATATGCAATGGGTTGTAGTCGATCAGCTCGCATTTGGCACAGAACTGCAGTGAGGCTTTGTTCTGTGGCCCCGACCCCCAAATGGAAGGGCTGCGTGGGATCAGGAGGGATCAGACATGCGGCCTGTATCACTGCAGTTTTTAATTTAGCCATGGACTGGGTGTGAGCATCAGTCCATGCCAGGTGTGTTTCATCACCCTGCAGTTTTATTAAAACATACAGGGGCTTTGCACACTCTGCAAAGCCTGGGATAAAGTTCCTTTGGTACCCCACCAGACCCAAGAATGATCGTAGGGCTGTTTTGGAAGTGGGTAATGGCAGTGGCTGTATTATCTCCACCTTGTGAGAGTCTGGGGTTGGTCCCTCCGGAGAAATGGACACTTCTGGAAAGGTGACCCGTTCTTTTACAGGGATTTACCTTAATTCCCGCCTGAGTCAACAAAGTCAAAAGTTTGTGCAAAAGGGACAGATGCTCCTCCATGCAGTCTGTTGCCAGCAGTAGGTCGTCTCCATACTGCAGCAAGCAGGTAGGGAGGGAAAAGTCTTTTAAAATTGCAGCCATTCTGTTGTGAAAAATCGTCTGGGCATTGTGTAATCCCTGAGGCAGGCATGTCCAGGTGAGCTCTGGTCCTCAAATGTGAATGTGAATTTGTATTGGTCTTGTACAGAGATACTCCAAAATTCATTGACAATGTCGAGGGCCGAGAAGTACTTGGAACCAGCAGGAATTTGAGATAATATGGTGGGAGCTTCTCTTGCTACTGGTGAGCAGGCTGATGTTACAGAATTTAACTTTCTGTAATCAATAGTCAGTCACCAGCTGCTATCAGATTTTTTAACCATCCATGTGGGTGAATTGGTCGTGAAAGTGCCTGTCCTAACAACACCCTGCTCAACGAGGGATTTTATGGTGTCTCAGATGGAAGGGTGACTCTCCCTTGGGATAGGGTACTGTTTAGTGAATGAGTGGGGGGAGGGGTCCCTCAATACATTCTTTGCCTACAATTTTTCCACAGTCATGCTTGCATATGCTGAACACCGCTAGGTGTTCCTGAATTAGTTTTGCCACAGCTTCATCTTCACTCCCCGGAGGGTCATACTCAGATGGCTTTTTAATAGCAAAAACCGAATGAGCATCTGAAATTTCTATCACTTTCGCATTATCTCTCAATCCCATCCAAACACAGTCCTGATTGTAATCCATTACTGCACCATACTGATCCAACACATCAGTCCCTACAATTCCCCTTTTGTCGGGGGTGGTCATCAGCATCGGTGCTGGGGCCTTACAGGTGAGGCCTGCCAACTGAAGTTCAGTGGCCTTCCCTGTATCTATGGTTGTATCACCTTTAAACTCTTTAAGGGTCATACAACCCTTGCCCGCCTTTGCATGGCATTCAGAATATGGGGTGTGGATGATGGTAACAGCTGAGCCAGTATCGATAAGCATAATCTGCTGCCGGCCCCATTTTGTGTCAACAAGGACTACTGGTCTCCCGCTATCATCACGTCGGAACCCCACCAATCTTTGGCGGCCGGACCCTGTCATACGGTAGACCCTTGAAGGGATCTCTCTAATGAGTGTGTATCGGCAATTGCATGCACCGTAAATGATTTTGCATCCCTCCCCATGGCAATTTGAGTTTGTATAAGGGTTATCAATTAGTTCAATCCTTCATAGAAACATAGAAAATAAGTGCAGGAGTAGGCCATTCGGCCCTTCGAGCATGCACCACCATTCAATAAGATCATGGCTGACCATTCCCTCAGTACCCCTTTCCTGCTTTCTCTCCATACCCCTTGATCCACTTAGCTGTAAAGGCCATTTCTAACTCCCTCTTGAATATAACTAATGAACTGGCATCAACAGCTCTCTGCGGCAGGGAATTCCACAGGTTAACAACTCTCTGAGTGAAGAAGTTTCTCCTCATCTCAGTCCCAAACGGCCTACCCCTTATCCTAAGACTGTGTCCCCTGGTTCTGGACTTCCCCAACATCGGGAACATTCTACCCGCATCTAACCTGTCCCGTCCCGTCAGAATCTTATATGTTTCGATGAGATCCCCTCTCAGCCTTCTAAACTCCAATGTACAAAGGCCCAGTTGATCCAGTCTCTCCTCATATGTCAGTCCAGCCATCCCAGGAATCAGGCTGCACTCCCTCAATAGCAAGAACATCCTTCCTCAGATTAGGAGACCAAAACTGAACACAATATTCCAGGTGAGGCCTCACCAAGGCCCTGTACAACTGCAGTAAGACCTCCCTGCTCCTATACTAAAATCCCCTAGCTTTGAAGGCCAACATACCATTTGTCTTCTTCACCACCTGCTGTACCTGTATGCCAACTTTCAATGACTGATGAACCATGACACCAGGTCTCATTGCACCTCCACTTTTCCTAATCTGCCGCCATTCAGATAACATTCTGTCTTTGCGTTTTTTACCCCCAATGTGGATAACCTCACATTTATCCACATTATACTGCATCTGCCATGCATTTGCCCACTCACCTAACCTGTCCAAGTCACCCTGCAGCCTCTTAGCGTCCCCCTCACAGTTCACATCGCCACCCTGCAAACTTGGAGATATTACACTCAATTCCTTCATCTAAATCATTGATGTATATTGTAAAGAGCTGGTGTCCCAGCACTGAGCCCTATGGCACCCCACTAGTCACTGCCTGCCATTCTGAAAAGGACCCGTTTATCCCGACTCTCTGCTTCCTGTCTGCCAACCAATTCTCTATCCATGTCAGTATATTACCTCCAATACTATTTGCTTTGATTTTGCACACCAATCTGTTGTGTGGGACCTTGTCAAAAGCCTTTTGAAAGTCCAAATACACCACATTCACTGGTTCTCCCTTCTCCACTCTACTAGTTACATCCTCAAAAAATTCCAGAAGATTTGTCAAGCATGATTTCCCTTTCATAAATCCATGCTGACTTAGATCGATCCTGTCACTGCTTTCTAAGTGCGCTGCTATTTCATCCTTAATAATTGATTCCAACATTTTCCCCACTACTGATGTCAGGCTAACCGGTCTACAATTACCTCCTTTCTCTTTCCCTCCCTTTTTAAAAAGTGGTGTTACATTAGCTACCCTCCAGTCCATAGGAACTGATCCAGAGTCGATAGACTGTTGGAAAATGACCACCAATGCATCCACTATTTCTAGGGCCACTTCCTTAAGTACTCTGGCATGCAGACTATCTGGCCCTGGGGATTTATCGGCCTTCAATCCCATCAATTTCCCTAACACAATTTCCCGCCTAATAAAGATATCCTCGGTCCACTAGTACTTCCCGAGGGTTAGTGTTGTCTTCCTTCGTGAAGACAGAACCAAAGTATTTGTTCAATTGGTCTGCCATTTCTTTGTTCCCCATTATAAGTTCACCTGAATCCAACTGCAAGGGACCTACGTTTGTCTTCACTAATCTTTTTCTCTTCATATATCTATAGAAGCCTTTACAGTCAGTTTTTATGTTTCCGGCAAGCTTCTTCTCGTACTCTATTTTCCCCCTCTTAATTAAACCCTTTGTCCTCCTCTGCTGAATTCTAAATTTCTCCCAGTCCTCAGGTTTTCTGCATTTTCTGTCCAATTTATATGCCTCTTCCTTGGATTTAACACTATCCTATATTTCCCTTGTTAGCCATGTTTGAGCCACCTTCCCCATTTTATTTTTACTCCAGTCAGGGATGTACTGCTGAAGTTCATCCATGTGATCTTTAAATGTTTGCCATTGCCTATCCACTGTCAACCCTTGAAGTATCATTTGCCAGTCTATTCTAGCCAATTCACGCCTCAACCCATCGAAGTTACCTTTCCTTAAGTTCAGGACCCTAGTTTCTGAATGAACTGTGTCACTCTCCATCTTAATAAAGAATTCTACCATATTATGGTCACTCTTCCCCAAGGGGCCTCGCACAACAAGATTGCTAATTAGTCCTTTCTCATTACACATCACCCAGTCTAGGATGGCCAGCTCCCTAGTTGGTTCCTCGACATATTGGTCTAGAAAAACCATCCTTAATACACTCCAGGAAATCCTCCTCCACCGCATTGCTACCAGTTTGGTTAGCCCAATCAATATGTAAATCAAAGTCACCCATGATAACTGCTGTACCTTTATGCATCCCTAATTTCTTGTTTGATGCTGTCCCCAACCTTACTACTAGTATTTGGTGATCTGTACACAACTCCCACTAGCATTTTCTGCCCTTTGGTATTCCGTAGCTCCACCCATACCGATTCCACATCATCCAAGCTAATGTCCTTCCTTACGATTGCATTAATTTCCTCTTTAACCAGCAATGCCATCCCGCCTCCTTTTCCTTTATGTCTATCCTTCCTAAATGTTGAATACCCCTGGATGTTGAGTTCCCAGCCTTGGTCACCCTGGAGCCATGTCATCATGATGCTAATTATATCATACCCGTTAACTGCTATCTGCGCAGTTAATTCATCTACCTTATTCCGAATACTCCTCGCATTGAGGCACAGAGCCTTCAGGCTTTCTAACACACTTTGCCCCTTTCGAATTTTGCTGTAATGTGACCCTTTTTGCTTTTTGCCTTAGGTTTCTCTGCTCTCCACTTTTACCATTCTTCTTTCTATCTTTTGCTTCTGCCCCCATTCTACTTCCCTCTGTCTCCCTGCATAGGTTCCCATCACCCTGCCATATTAGTTTAACTCCTCCCCAACAGCACTAGCAAACACTCCCCCTAGGACATTGGTTCCGGTCCTGCCCAGGTGCAGACTGTCTGGTTTGTACTGGTCCCACCTGGCCCAGAACCGGTTCCAATGACCCAGGAATTTGAATCCCTCCCTTCTGCACCACCCTCAAGCCACGTATTCATCTGAGCTATCGTGCGATTCCTACTCTGACTAGCACATGGCACTGGTAGCAATCCTGAGATTACTACTTTTGAGGTCCTACTTTTTAATTTAGCTCCTAGCTCCCTAAATTCGTGTTGTAGGACCTCATCCCATTTTTTACCTATATTGTTGGTACCTATATGCACCACGGCAATTGACTGTTCACCCTCCCTTTTCAGAATGTCCTGCACCTGCTCCAAGACATCCTTGATTCTTGCACCAGGGAGGCAACATACCATCCTGGAGTCTCGGTTGCGGCCGCAGAAACGCCTATCTATTCCCCTTACAATTGAATTCCCTATCACTATCGCTCTCCCACTCTTTTTCCTGCCCTCCTTTGCAGCAGACCCACCCACGGTGCCATGAACTTGGCTGCTGCTGCCCTCCCCTGATGAGTCATCCCCCCAATAGCACCCAAAACTGTGTATCTGTTTTGCAGGGGAATGACCGCAGGGGACCCCTGCACTACCTTCCTTGCACTGCTCTTCCTTTTGGTCACCCATTCCCTATCTGGCTGTGTACCCTTTACCTGCGGTAAGACCAACTCACTAAACGTGCTATTCACATCATTCTCAGCATCGTGGGTGCTCCAGAGTGAATCACCCTCAGCTCCAGTGCCACAATGCGGTCCGTCAGGAGCTGCAGGTGGATGCACTTCCCGCACACGTAATCGTCAGGGACACCGGAAGCGTCCCTGACTTCCCACATAGTACAGGAGGAGCATAACACGTGTCCGAGCTCTCCTGCCATGACTTAACCCCTTAGATAAACTTAATTTGGCAACAGCAATGCTAAAGGTTACTTACTGATAAAGAAAAGAAAAAGAAAAACTACTTACCAATCACCAGCCAATCACTTACCCCCTTGGCTGTGATGTCACGTTTCGATTTCTTTCCACTGCTTTTTTGCCTCCTTGCTGCAGCTGCACCAGCTGGCCTCTCCGATGACGCTTGAACTCCCGACGCTGCTACCCGACTGATGGGCCTCTTGTAGGCCTCCTTGCTTTCCCCGCTCCGCCTCTCCGACGATGCTCGAACTCCCGACGCTGCTCCCCATCCCAGAGGGCTTGGATTCATCCCTCGGGAGGTATCTATGCGTTGCATCATGGTCCTATGCCTGTCTGGGTCTGCTGCAGTCTTTTGCTAGGTGGTCTACCTACTTACAATTAAAGCACTGTTCCTTAAAGGGGTAACACCTAGATCCCTCCACCGCTAACACTGGTTTATTTGCGGTGGGTGGTGACTGCAGCTTTAACTCGTCTTTTATCACCTCCCAGGCTATTTGAGCAGGGAGGTCCCAACCTGCATGAGAAAACCAGCGGCAGGTTGGGGCCATAAAAGGAGCGGCATGGAGGCATGCCACTGCAAGGTACAGCGCGAGCTGGTGCAGGAGGGTGACGGCAGCGAAGAGTGACATCATCAAGGTCCAGGTCGGTGATTGGAGCGTGGGCAGATACAACAGGAGCGGCGAGAGACTGTAGAGGGATGTGATCGGGGCCCAGGGGGCGGGGGGGGGGGCATGAGTTCGGGGCTAGGGGCCCAGGGGCAGCACGGACCTTCCCACACTGCGATATGTGTGCGCACTAGGCCCGTGCAGTAGAGCTGGTCTCCAGTTGTCTCGGTTAACCCTTGCCACTGGACCAAGACCTAGCTCTGTTAAGCCTGTGTGGTGGCTGGTGTGCAACGGCCACCACACGTTAAAAAAATCCACGCCCAGGCATCTTCCACCATTCATGTATTTGGGTCCTTCATTGAAACACCTGTGAACTCATCATTTCTTGGTGGAAGCAAGTCATCCTCATTTCGAGGGACCGCCTATGATGATGATATGATCTATATCTATCCACTGATTGGTGGGCCCCATGGCTATGCCCAGGGTGGTTTTAACTAAAGGGTGGAGTTGGGTCAGGAACATTGATTTAAATTGTTCCTGATTCTTTCCTACTGTAGCATTTGTGGGTGCCTAGTTCTGGGCACATTGATAGATATCGTACAAGTGAGCACTGAAGGCTAGGGTTCTCTTCTGGGTGCTGCCTGGTCTGATTAAACAGAGCCACTAAGTTTAAGTTTTGGATCCCTAAATGGTTTAGGATCTCAGTCATGACTGCATTGGCTGCTGTGCCAGGCTGGAGGACTATGTCTGGCAGATTATCTTTTAGGGAAGTGCAACAGGCCAAGAGGAGGACTCGTGTTAAGTCTCTCTCTACTAACTCTGGGTTACTTCTCCTGAAATTTGCTCACCCCCCGTTAGCTCCCAGTGCATCGTCCTCATCATTAATGGACCCCAACTCGTGGCTAACTGCTGTGGTATCAGCACCAGATATGGGCCATGAGTCGGTATGGTTACTGGTGATGTGCATTGCGTCGTAAAGAAGTGGTTACTACTGCTACAGTTGGCCCTCGTGTCTCCAAGGTATCCCATCCTACACCACCCTTCTGGGGGTTATACTGACTGCCATCCTCTTCCCAATCTCTCTCCCCCTTGTCCCCACTCTATTGTCTCTGTTATGGTTCCCCATGTTACAGTGGATACCAGGGCTTGCTGCCCCCCTAACTTACTTTCTAGCCTTGCTATTTCTAATTGGCACTGGGAGTGGTCTGCCTCCCTATGTGGCTTCTTAATTACTTCCCTTAATGCTCCCCTAGCATGTTATACCTATTGCCGGAGTCCCAAGTTTTCCAATTTGAATTTTTTTTAATTCTAATTTGTTTTCATTCGCTTCAACGACGGCTGCTGTGGCATTTAAATTTGGAAAGCTTTGTTGCTCTAGCCCTTGTTCGGCCCCTCTTTCTAATTGCCTAATATTGTGGTTTAATCGATCAATTCTTGTCTCAAATGCAGTATTTCTCCCTCCTTTAACTGCCGAATACGTTGAAGGCTTTCTTCCTTTTGCTCTTTAATATTTTGAATCTCTTTTTCGTTTAGTCAAACCTCTTTTACTTGTGATTCTTTTAAATCTTGTATCTCTTTTGCCCTTTTGTCTTTTAAACTTTGTGTCTCTTTCCTTAAATGTTCATACTCTTTTGCCTCCTGCCCCATTAATTCCTCATCTCTCTGAGCGCAGTAATGTGCGCAGAATGCCAAGAGACCGATTACCCGTTTTGGCCTTAGCTCTCCTTGATTTTCTTTCTCCCAGATAAATGCCACGAGCTCCCCAAAGGACGCATGTTGGCCCTTACGGAAGTACAGTGCCTGTGCCTTTAACTCTTGTATGTCCTTTATAGATATCTTTTTGTATACTTTCTCTTCATAGAATGCCTGCATGTCTTTTGCTGGCTTTCTGTACATGACCAATTTCTTCATCTTTTGAATTTAACTACTGGTGAGTCCCCGCTTAAACAGTTCCAACTATCGAGTCAACTGCTCCTTAAGACGCAACTTCTCCCGATCCGTTTAAAAGTTTATAGTTTACATTTCGCAGTACAGTTTAGAATCGCAGCTCCCGAGATTTCCAATTGTTCAAAAGAATGATCAAAAGTTGTCTCGCAGATCCGGGACAAGCCCCCAATTTTGTAAGATTTCTAAATCTCTGGCATTAAATTGACAGCAAGACCAATTCTTTTAAAACAATTTGAATAGTTTATTAAACCCCCACACATGCACATCTATCAGCAGCCGTCAGCTATTCTATGGTTCTACTTAGTTACAACAGATACAATGATGTTACAATAATGATTTATAAAACAGTATACTTTACTTCCACCTGGCAAAGCACAAGCACATGGTGTTTGTCCTTGCTTCTGCTGTGGAGGGAGGTTCCTGCTTTTGCCATGTTCTAAGGAGAAGAGAGAGCCAGCAATCTTTGCTTGGATTATTATACCCCTTATGGCCATTGTTTCTCAGAAAGCCTCAGGGTTGGGTATTATTTCCAGGGCCGTTCCTGATTGGCTTCTCCTTATACATGTGTCTGTCTGGAGGGCCGGTGCCATTCCTTGATTAGGTTAATGGCTTTTCAATTAACATATTTTCTAGTTTGGTGAATTTCAAAGCCACGCTGACATGAACTTGGGGACATCATCTATTTTGTTTCTTTTAACACTGCAGCCTTTCCATATAATCTACACTTTTAACAGTTATATATATATATACAGAATCAATTTTATCATTACTAAACACTTTTATTCTTATACCTCCTTGCAATAAAGGCCAACATTCCATTCGCCTTCCTGATTACTTGCTGCACCTGCATACTAACGTTTTGTGTTTCATGCACAAGGAGACTCAAAAGAGTTTCATGCACAAGGACCCCCAGGTCCCTCTGTACTGCAGCACTTTGCAATTTTCCTCCATTTAAATTATAATTTGCTTTTCTATTTTTTCTGCCAAAGTGGATAACCTCACCTTTTCCCACATTATACTCCATCTGCCAAATTTTTCTCCTCTCACTTAGCCTGTCTATATCCCTTTACAGATTTTTTGTGTCCTCCTCACAATTTGCTTTCCCATCCATTTTTCTATCATCAGCAAACTTGGCTACATTATACTCGGTCCCTTCATCCAAGTCATTAATACAGACTGTAAATAGCTGAGGCCCCAGCACCGATCCCTGCGGCACCCCACCAGTTACTGTTTCGCAACCGGAAAATGACCCATTTATCTTGACTCTCTGTTTTCTGTTAGTTAGCCAATCCTCTATCCATGCTAATATATCACCCCCAACCCCGTGAACTTTTATCTTGTGCAGTAACCTTTTATCTGGCACCTTATCGAATGCTTTTTGGAAATCCAAATACACCACATCCACTGGTTCCCCTTATCCACCCTGCTCATTACATCCTCAAAAAACTGCAGCAAATTTGTCAAACATGATTTCCCTTTCATAAAACCATGCTGACTCTGCTTGATTGAATTATGCTTTTCCAAATGTCCTGCTACTGCTTCCTTAATAATGGACTCCAGCATTTTTGCAACGACCGATGTTAGGCTAACTGGTCTATAGGTTTCTGCTTTCTGTTTGCCTCCTTTTTTAAATAGGGGCTTTACATTTGCGGTTTTCCAATCTTCTGGGCCCTCCCCAGCATCCAGGGAATTTTGGTAGATAACAACCAATGCATCCGCTATCTCTGCAGCTACTTCTTTTAAGCCCCTAGGATTCAAGCCATCAGGTCCAGGGGACTTGTCCGCCTTTAGTCCCATTATTTTACCGAGTACTACTTCTTTAGTGATAGTGATTGTATTAAGTTCCTCCCTCCCTATAGCCCCTTGATTATCCACTGTTGGGATGTTTTTAGTGTATTCTGCGTTGAAGACCGATACAAAATATTTGTTCAACATCTCTGCCATTTCTCTGTTCCCCATTATTAATTCCCCAGTCTCATCCTCTAGGGGACCAACCTTTACTGTAACCACACTTTTCCTTTTTATGTACCTATAGAAACTCTTGCTGTCTGTTTTTATATTTCATACTAGTTTACATTCATAATCTACCTTCCCTCTATTATTTTTTTAGTCGTCTTTTGCTGGCTGTTAAAAGTTTCCCAAACCTCTGGCCTCTCACTGATCTTGGCCACATTGTATGCCCTTATTTCATTAGTTAGCCACGGCTGGTTATCCCTTCTTTTACAGTCTTTCCTTCTCATTGGGATATATATTTGTTGTGAGTTATAAAATATCTCCTTAAATGTCTGCTACTGTTCATCAATCGTCCCATACTTTAGTCTATTTTCCCAGTCCACTTTAGCCAACTATGCCTTCATACCTTTATGGTCTCCTTTATTTAACTTTCTCACCCTCCAACTGAATTTGAAATTCAATCATGTTATGGTCACTCATTCTTAGAGGATTAGGAGAATGTTTGTTAATCCTGTCTCATTATAAAGTACCAGATCTAAGATAGCCTGCTCCCTGGTTGGTTCCACAAGGTATTGTTCCAGGAAACTATCCTGGATACACTCTATGAACTGCATGCATTGACCCCATTATTGCCGGCCAGAATGGAGCTGATTGGGCAATTTCCCCATCAATCATGCCTGGAGACCTGGGCATCAGTGACTGGGATTGATTTTACATACATAGTGGAGGGACGAACGCCTCCGACCCGAAATAAATTTACGACAAAACTCAGTGGTCATGGCGACACCTTTGATTCCAGTTGGAGACCTTCGGTCGATACGCAGCGTACGGAGAGATAACTTCCCCATATGTACGGAAATGCTGGAGTCACATGGGCCTGGACCACCAATCACGATGCAGTAGTCTTATTGATAAAAATGGGATCTCCGTTTGTGCGAGCTCCCATTACTATCAATGAGAAAACCCCCTAAAACACTCAAACACAGCACAATAAATAAAAAACACCCCACATATTTAAAATGAAATCTAATTAAATGATTTAGAAAAAATATATATTTTTGGGAATTTTTTTTAATGTGTTTTAATGGGGTTAAAAATAAACTTACCTTAATGGACAGGGTTTTTTTAACATAAAAATGATTGATTAAAGTTAATTTTTATATGTTTTAAAACTCTTATGTTGGCAAAAGTAAGCTATGCGCCTGCTTTTGCCAAGTGTAAGAGTTTGAAGGACATTTGCTGGGCTTGAGTTGGGCAAATAGCCCAATCTCTCCCGCGCGAATGTCCTTCTCTTGGGGATAAAGAGGATCTGTTGAGAGAAATCCTGACAGATCGGAAAAGCCGGTTTTCGGCGCATGCGAATCGCACCCTGAAAACTGGCTTTTGCGAGGCCTTGCTGGGTCCATGCGAACTTCATACAGACTCAGCGTGGCTGGAATTTTCGGCCCAATATTACGTGACTATCCTGCACTCACTGCATTGTGCTGGGGAAAGCTTTTTGCTTTGATCAGAAGTTGTTGCAGTTTTGATCATGAGTTCACTTTGCTGCCGTTTGTCGAGCCTCTTATTAAATAGACTCTGTAGACTATGTGCTGTGCTGCGCTGTTTAAACAGACTCTGTTTTCTGAGCAAATAGACTTTGCTGTAATTAGACTGCTGAAAATTCCACCCTGCACAAAGAATTGGAACATGGGGTGGATTTTCCACACAGGGGTCGAATCTGCTCTGTGCATTATAGTTAACACATACACTAATTATCCATTATAAGGCAGAAGTTTGCCGTGTTGGCATTAAAGCATTAAAGCAATTTTGTTGATGTTTCTAAACTTACTGAAAAGAGCAAATGTTCCGAATGCAAGTGAACAGGCAGTTTTGCATTACTTTTGCACATCACAGCTCTAAGAATGCACTGTGATTAATCTGTACGTCCGTGCAGAATACTATCTGAATGGTGACAGATTAGGAAAAGGGGAGGTGCAACGAGACCTGGGTGTCATGGTACATCAGTCATTGAAAGTTGGCATGCAGGTACAGCAGGCGGTGAAGAAGGCAAATGGCATCTCAGCCTTCATAGCAAGAGGATTTGAGTACAGGAGCAGGGATGCCTTACTGCAGTTGTACAGGGCCTTGAATATTGTGTTCAGTTTTGGTCTCCTAATCTGAGGAAGGACATTCTTGTTATTGAGGGAGTGCAGTGAAGGTTCACCAGACTGATTCCCGGGATGGCAGGACTGACATATGAAAAAAGACTGGATCGACTACGCTTATATTCATTGGAATTTAGAAGAATGAGAGGGGATCACATCGAAACATATAAAATTCTTATGGGATTGGACAGGTTAGATGCAGGAAGAATGTTCCCAATGTTGGGGAAGTCCAGAACCAGGGGTCACAGTCTAAGGATAAGGGGTAAGCCATTTAGGACCGAGATGAGGAGAAACTTCTTCACTCAGAGAATTCTGAACCTGTGGAATTCTCTATCACAGAAAGTTGTTGAGGCCAGTTCATTAGATATATTCAACAGGGAGTTAGATGTGGCCCTTATGGCTAAAGGGATCAAGGGGTATGGGGTACCCCTTGAAAGCAGGAATGGGGTACTGAAGTTGCATGATCAGCCATGATCATATTGAATGGTGGTGCAGGCTTGAAGGGCCGAATGGCCTACTCCTGCAACTATTTTCTATGTTTCTATGTAAATGCACTAAAAGGGAGGAAAAAAATGACACTCATTTAATGCATAATCAAGAACAAGCTGCAAAGCTGAGATGGAGTGAATGGAATGCGAGGAGACCCGTATGGAGTATAAACACCAGCATAGACCAGTTGGGCTGAATGGAATGTTTGTGTGCTTTGTATTCTATGTATATAAATGAGCCAAAGGTGGGCAGCGGAACCGTAACAAGGACACCCTCAAAGGCCTCCCTGATAAAGTGCAACATCTCCACTGACACCTGGGAGTCCCTGGCCAAAGACTGCCCTAAGTGGAGAAAGTGCATCCGGGATGGCGTTGAGCACCTCGAGTCTCAACGCCGAGAGCATGCAGAAATCAAGTGCAGGCAGCGGAAAGAGTGTGCAGCAAACCTGTCCCACCCACCCCTTCCCTCAACGACTATCTGTCCCACCTGTGACAGAGTCTGTGGCTCTCATATTGGATTGTTCAGCCACCAAAGAACTCACTTCTGGAGTGGAAGCAAGTCTTCCTCGATTCCGAGGGACTGCCTATGATGATGATGTAAAAAGGGCCCAATCTGACCCTTTGTGCCCCTGCTCTCTGTAACTGCCTCAAACTATCCACCGCGCCATCTTCGTCCCATCCTTTGAGAAGCCTCCTAAAACTCTTACCCTTTAATCAGGCCTTTAGCGGTCCCTCATTCTTTCTAATTAGGCTCCCTTTCTCTCTTTGTTCACATGGTGTTTGTTATTAAGCTCAGCTATTGCAAATTAGGAAAAGAGTGCAGAGCAACAGAAAATGTGTGTGTATGGGGGGTGTGGGGAGGGGGCAGCCATGAAATTCGACTACAGCGGCTGCACAAAACAGACAATAGTAAATTGTCAGCCCGTTTCACATCCCTCCTGTGTGGCGCTACCATCTCAATCGAATTTCACTCTTGTGGTCTTTGTCCAGCAGCCATTTATGGTACCCAGCTTTCAAGCTGTCAATCAAACATTCACAGGCCAACAGAAAACAGTCACGGAGCTTCCAGTAATTAACGCTGGACATAGAGTTACACCATCTACACTATTTTTTTTTACTCCACTCTTCCAGTGCTGTGCTGTCTGTATGTGAGATATACGATGAGTAAGCAAGTATTTTCAATATGCTTGTAGCTGATATGAAGGCAGAATTCTCTCTATGTATTTATCAAGACTGAGCAGCAATTGAAACTATTGAAGAAATTATTGATAATTATATTACTGGTAAACATATAAGAAAGACTTAAATTTTTATTGCGCCTGTCACAACCTTGGGATATCCCAATGCGCTCTACAGCCAATGACGTACTTTTGACGTGTAGTCACTGTTGGAGTTTAGAAGAATGAGAGGTGATCTTATTGAAGCATTTATGTTTCTGAGGGGTTTGAAAGGGTAAATGCTGAGAGATTGTTTCCCCAGGCTGGAGCGTCTAGAGCTAAGGGACATAAACTCAAGATAAGGGGTCGGCCATTTAAGACTGAGATAAGGAAGAATTTCTTCATTCAGAAGGTTGTGAATCTTTGGAATTCTCCACCTCAAAGGGCTATGGAAGCTCAGTCGATGAGTATATTCAAGGCTGAGAATGATAGAATTTTGGGCACGAAGGGAATCAAGGCATATGAAAGGGCGGGAAAGTGCAGTTAAGGTAGAAGATCAGCCACTATCTTATTGGATGTCAGAGCAGACTTGAGGCACTTTAACCTATTCCTGCTCCTAATTCATATGTTCTTATGTAAATTAGGAAAATGCAGCAGGCAATTTGCGCACAGCAAGCTCTCACAAACAGCAATGTGATAATAGCCAGATAATCTGTTTTAGTGATGCTGGTTAAGGAATAAATATTGACCAAGATGGGGGAAGAACTTTCCTAATTTGAATTCTGGCATGGGATCTTTTACGTCCACCTGAGAGGGCAGACAGAGCCTTGGATTAACATCTCTTCCAAAAGACGGCACCTCTGACAGGGCAGCACTCCCTTAGTATTACACTGGAGTGTCGGCCGAGCTGATCTGCTCAAGTCTTTGGAGTGGGACAATGAACCCATGACCTTCTGATTTAGAGGTGAGAAATACTACCCGCTGAGCCATGGCTGATAAAGAAAGCCGAATACCTTAATAATGTACTATATGAATACAAGCTGTTGTTGTTATATAAAACACATGTATATAGGGAGTTATACAAGGGAGAAATAATTTTTGAAACGTGATAAAACAAACAAATAACACTTTTATGTTACAAGAACAATTTAATTAGAGAAAAGTGCAACAAGCTTTTTAAATTAACAAAATATTAAGATCACCGAGTAATGATCTGTGTCTCAATTATACAAAATAATACTATTTTTAATTATATTTGAAGCATTTCAGAAAAAAAGGTCCTGATAGGTCGTCAAACATCATTAATTGGTGCACATAGCTGCTTACAGGGGGGCTGGTTAATTCTGCTACAGACGGACATGCTTTCCTTTTGTTGGTTGTTAGATAGCCTGTGCTGGATAAGGTTTATCGGTGGCCTGGTCTCCTTTCACCCACCATGTAGTCTCTCCTCACTTATTGGTGCCTCGCATAATTTAGGCCACTCCCCAGCTTTCATTTGTGACCTGTTCACCACCCCCCCCCCCCCAATGAATGGAGATGACTTGTGGGAGGTAGCACTTCTTTTGCATAGCAATACATAGGGTTACATGGATATTACAGCCCAGAAACAGGCCATTATGCTCCACACGAACCTTTCCCACCCTATTTCGTCTAACCCTATCAGCATTACCTTCTTTTCCTTTCCCCCTTAAGCACTCAACTAGCTTCCTCTTCGTTTTTCTCTGATTAAGCTCTGTGGCGTGCCTTGGGAAGTCTTTCTACATTAAGGGCAAGTGTTTAATGATGCCTAGAGAGAACTTTGGAGCTGCAACTTAACAAGGAGTCAACAACTTCATGAGAGAAGGGAATGGAAGAAATTGGTTGAGTATTTTTGAGACAGTTATTAGTTCTAGTAAGTAGTATGGGGACCTCATAGTGCAGATTAGTTCAATGAATCTCACTGGGGCAACATTCAGTGTTGTAGACATTCTCACATCAAATTTAGCTTGGACCCCTTCCTTTCTCCCAACCTTTTTGGACTTGTTATAGTCCTTTGAGACCATAGGTGTTCTTCTCACACTCTTTCTCCTCATTTTGTTTTTAAGGTCCATTTTTCTTGAACAGCACAGTGGGTGCATGGCCTGCTAATCAACGAGCAGATGAAAAGCCAAGGTCGCTCCACCTCTTCCAGTTAAAGTCACATCAAGCCAGTAACACATTCCTTCATGGCAACACATTTCCTTATTTTGAACAAAGTCCAGTCAAAGCACAGCTGGCTCAAAGAGGAAGTATTGTCATGGCAACGGGTCTTCTGAAACAATTGATTTTTAAGCAGGAAGTGGTGCAATTATATGGCCAATGTCAGATTAATGTTGCATTGCTGCATTCTTTGGACATTATACACATTATTACTCAACTTTTGTTAAGTTCTTCAAGCCTGGTTGCTTCAGGCCACGAGCCTGCTCAGAGACTCCTTAGGGGCTAGTCTTAGCTCAGTGGTAGCACTCTCACCTCTGGTGTCAGACGGTTGTGGGTTCAGGGGAGAGCCTTGGCTGACTTTTCCCCCCGCTCTCTCGTCCAAGGTCTCTAAGGCCAACTGCTGTCCCCAGTGGCGATCAGCTGCATCACCATAGACTGAGGACTATACAAGACCTACTGGCCTTGTACAGCATATAACAAAAGCACAGAGTGAGTTTACCCAATGAAACCTCTGAAGAAGTTATTTAACAAGTCAATAACGTCTTTTTTAAATTTCATTCACAGGATGTGAGCTTCACTGGCATTTATTGCCCATCCCTAATTGCCCATGAGCCACCTTCTACAACTGAGTGGCTTGCTGGGCCATTTCAGAGGGCAGTTAAGAGTTAGCCATGTTGCTGTGGGTCTGGAGCCACATATAGACCAGACAAGGTAAGGACGGCAGGTTTCCATCCCTGAAGGACATGAGTGAACCAGATGGGTTTTCACCATTACTGATGCTAGCTTGGTTTTATTTAATTCCAGATTTACTTAATTAACTGAATTTAAATTCCCCAGCTGCCATAGTGGGATTTGGACTCATGTCTCATGGATTACTAGTCCAGAAACATAAGCACTATGCTACCGCACGTCCTATTATTTGAGCAAATATCTTTGGAGAGCTGAAATATGAGAACGTCCAGATAGGTGGGAGAAAATTAGGTGTGTGATTTTTTTTAAGATTTAAAAACCTTTCAATGTATCTATTTCAGGAGTTACCTTGTCCCATCATTTGAAAGTATGTGGCTGGATGAGCGACTGCAGGGAAATACATGAGAAAGGACAAGGATGGCAGTCCATCCACTTCCTCCTAACCCCCTACCCCCTCTCCTTTTCTTGACACCTCCGCTTGACTGCTCAGGCGAGATTGATCGCTTGACACGTGGGGAATTGTCACCATCGTGACACTCCGCTGTTTTCTGCTTAAAACACATTTTTAGAAAATCTTGCAAATATTCAGTGGATCAGGCAGCATCTGTGGAGAGAAGCAGAGTTAACGTTTCAGGTCGATGACCCTTTATCGGATCTCAGATTATTTCAGATTCCAGCATCCGCAGTATTTTGCTTTTGCTTTTGGAAAAGCTTTGTCAGTCAACCAACTGACTCACTTCCCTCGACGACTGTCTGTTCCACCTGTGACAGGGACTGTGGCTCTCGTATTGGACTGTTCAGCCACCTAAGGACTCATTCTAAGAGTGGAAGCAAGTCTTCCTCGATTCCGAAGGACTGCCTATGATGATGCTGACCGACAACAACGTTCTCTCTTAATCACTGTGGACTGCTTTGCTCAGCGTTAAACAGGTTTTCCGATTCGTCGGACTCACGATGTTCTTCCTTAGCTCCGCCATCGAGCAGAGTCTGGGATGTCCTTATTGTTGGGATGGAGGACATCTCCAGTTCCCTGCCCTGCTGGACAAATGCTATGCTGACGACGAGCTTGCTGCTGGACGAGCTATACATGGATTCAGCTTCTTTTTTCTTCAGCCATGTTTTCACAAATTTCCTAAAGCCTTGCCCCACGAAAATATAAAGCAAGGGGTCGAAGCAGCTGTTGGCGACAGCCAGGCACAATGTCGCCACGACGGACTTACGCAGGGTATTTTCCAGGTCGCAGTGTGTGAGGGGCTGCATCAGGAAATGCAAGTGCACTGTCCTTTGCACATGGTAGGGGAGGAAGCAGATCAGAAACACCCCCAAAACCAACACGGTAGTTGCCACATCTCTTTTGGCTCGCTTTGTCCCCCAACTGACTCCCATCAAACGCTTTATCAACAGAGAGTAGCAGATAAGAACAATTGCGAAAGGGATCAGGAACCCAATGGTGAGTGCAAAGTAGTTCATCCGTGCGATGCGACCCCAGGAATCTACGTTCATGGGCTCAAAGCACTTGATTTTGCCGTTGAAGGCCTGGGTTCCTGTTAAGAGGAAGGGGGCAGTGGACGAGCAGACAAATATCCAGACACTGACGCACGCTATTATGCACCGCCGGAAAGTGAACAACCTTTGGTGCCTCGCATGATGCGCCACTGACAAGTAGCGAGATATGCTCAAACAGGTGAGAAAGAAAATACTGCAGTACATGCTGACGTAGAAAATGTAGGTGGAGATCTTGCACAGAAAATCTCTGAAGGGCCAGTCGCCTTCCCTTCGGTAGTAGACAATCCGCAAGGGCAGGCTGAGGACAAAGAGGAGGTCAGCAATAGCCAGGTTCATTAGGTAGACGGTGCTGGCGTTCTTCCTCTTAGCAATACGATAGAACACAAAGAGAGCCAATAAGTTTGACACCAGGCCAACTACAAACACCAGGCTATATACACAGGAGTAGACCATGTACTTGTACTCGTCATTTGCTGTGCAGGGAGATGCATTTGTGGTGACCGTGTACAATGTCTTGATGATTGTAGAGTTCTCGTGAGGCATTGCGTTGGTCGGCATCTTCCTGTGAAAATAGCAATAGTTATTACAGCAGTCACCAATAGTATATGTGCTAGCCGCGGACCATTTCCCATACCACAGCAGCCTCTTATCAACAAGGGCAGACACTGACGTTGAGATTCAACACCGCCTCCAGTGCATCAGTGCAGCTTTCGGCCGCCTGAGGAAAAGAGTGTTTGAAGACCAGGCCCTCAAATCTGTCGCCAGGTTCATGGTCTACGGGGCTGTAGTAATACCACCCTCCTGAATGGCTCAGAGACATGGACCATGTACAGTAGACACCTTAAGTCGCTGGAGAAATACCACCAACGATGTCTCCGCAAGATCCTGCAAATCCCCTGGGAGGACAGATGCACCAATGTTAGCGTCCTCGACCAGGCCAACATCTCCAGCATTGAAATACTGACCACACTCAATCAACTCTGCTAGGCAGGCCACATTGTTCGCATGCCTGACATGAGACTCCGAAAGCAAGCGCTCTACTCGGAACTCCTTCATAGCAAACGAGCCAAAGGTGGGCAGAGGAAACATTTCAAGGACACCCTCAAAGCCTCCTTGATACAGTGCAACATCCCCACTGACACCTGGGAGTCCCTGGCCAAAGACCGCCCTAAGTGAAGGAAGTGCATCCGGGAGGACGCTGAGCACCTCGAGTCTCATCGCATAGAGCGTGCAGAAATCAAGCGTAGGCAGGGGAAAGAGTGTGCGACAAACCTGTCCCACCCACCCTTTCCCTCAACGACTGCCTGTCTCACCTGTGACAGGGACTGTGGTTCTCGTATTGGACTGTTCAGTCACCTAAGAACTCATTTTTAGAGTGCAAGCAAGTCTTCCTCGATTCCGAGGGTCTGCCTATGACTGATGATTACTGTTAGCCGTGGCTCAGTCTCAGAGTCAGAAGGTCATGGTTCAAGCCACAATCCAGAGACACCAGCACCTAATCTAGGCTGACGCTTCAGTGCAGTACTGCAGGACGGAGTGCTGCACTGTCGAAGGTGACTTCTTTCGGAGGGGACGTTAACCCGAGGCCCCGTCTGCTCTCAGGTGGACGTAAAAGGTTCTGTGGCATTATTTCGAAAAAGAGTTATCCCTGCTGTCCTGTCCAATATTTATCCCTCAATCAACATCACTAAAACAGATTATCTGGTCATTATCACAGTTGTTTGTGGGACCTTCCTGTATGAAAATTGGCTGCTGCATTTCCTACTTTATTACACTTCAAAGTACTTCATTGGCTGTAACGTGCTTTGGGATGTCCTGAATGAAGCTATCTAAATGAAATTATTACTTGCTTTTCTTTTTGATAAATGAGTTGTATAGGTGTATGAGGTTGTGTTTGGGGAAGTGAAGGTACGGGGAGGTGATTCAGAACAATCCATTGATTATTTGGCTGACCATATTAGAAGACAGTGTTTTTATAGTGTCTGCTCACATCTCTCAGACATATCAATGAATTACATTTATTTAAAGAAAGAAATTGCACACAAGGTGAGGAAGATTAATGCTGGGAATGGAATTCATCCTGTTTCAGACACCCAGCCTTGCAAGTGCGAGTTTGGAGGCAGGCCCGCTGTCAAAATGGCTGCGATTGACAGCAGGGCGGAAGCCCGCTCGAACCCGCTTCCTTGTGAATTTCCCAAGTGCCGGCTCTGCCTGCGGATTACAGACCCGGCACTAAGCGGTGTGTCAGGCAATTGAGATAGTTAAACTGCTTTTCGGCATTTTTCCAGGTCCTAACCATTTTACCAAGCTTTTTACGAGGTTCCTGTCCCTCGGGGATCATGTCAGGTAAGTGTGTCGGGTTCTCCGTGACTCTCTATTGCTTTGACTAGTTGACAGCTGCAGAAGTGGTATAAAAGCTGTTTCACAGCTGTCCAATTTTAGAAGCTGTAGCCTTTAGGATTTGAAATACGCTTTTCAGCTTTATGGAGATTTGAAGTGTTTGCAGTGAACTCTCTATCCAGTGTCACCTCCTTGGAGCAATCTATCTCACCAGTGACAGATCGCTTCTGCCATCTCAACTTCTGCTGCCATCTATTCCATTTCCTTGTAAAAATCTCACCTTGGTCCTCAGAATCTCACAACGGCCAGCCCCAACACCGTCACCAGGCACACCAGTAACACAAAGAACAACACCAACCTTCTCCGTAACCACCTGATGCTGCACAGGACCCAGGACATCAGCACCCGACCACATTGCTGCCCAGGACACCAGGGATGGCCTCACCATGGCCACATTTACTTCACTTGACGCTTTATACCCTGGCTGCCACATGATGCGCCAGGTTGGTACCACCCCACACTAGCGCCATAAAGCATCCCTACAATGCCCAAGCCATTCCTTTCACACTCATCACCATTGTAGGGGGTACCTTTATGTCTCACCATTCACTGCAACTCACTAAGCCACTTCCAAAGGTACCCACAAATCTGTCCAACAACGCAAAGTGTTGAAAATAAAGATTTCAATTTTGACACCACACCAACATAAACTATACATGAACATTGGCTAAAGGGCCCCAGTGCCTATCCTTGTGTGTTGTTAGTGGGTATGATTGGACGAGGATGAAGGTGAGTGTGAGGGGTGGCTGGTGAGGTGCAGATGTGAACATTTAGATAGAGACAGAGGGATGGATGGAGGTGCAAGGCAAGTTGGTGTGAGTAAGGATGTGCAGGAGTAGGGTAGGGAAGGCAGAGTGATGGGGATGTGATGAGTGACACAGCAGGATGAGGTTGGGTGTGGCTTTGCAGTAACGTTTCATGGTCCTTTCTGCGACATCCCTGCTTGTGCCCCCCTGTACAATGTGCTGTGTTGGTGTCCTGGGGAGGTCTCTTCCACCCATGGGAAGGGTAGAGAACCTATGCTGCTATGACTACCTCCATAAGCAGGGAGAGCCTAAATGCAGCCTGCACCCCTGTGCAGTGCTTGTCAGTGTTTGCAGCTCCTCAATGCTGCAGAACACTGAGAGCGCAACTGTCAAAATGTATATTCTAAAATTTTTTGAGGATGTAACTAGTAGAGTGGACAAGGGAGAACCAGTGGATGTGGTGTATTTGGACTTTCAAAAAGATTTTGACAAGGTCCCAAACAAGAGATTAGTGTGCAAAATTAAAGCACATGGTATTGGGGGTAATGTTTTGATGTGGATAGAGAACTGGTTGGCAGACAGGAAGCAAAGAGTAGAAATAAACGGGACCTTTTCAGAATGGCAGGCAGTGACTAATCGGGCACCGCAGGGCTCAGTGCTGGGACCCCAGCTATTTACAATATACATTAATGATTTAGATGAAGGAATTGAGTGTAATATCTTCAAGTTTGCAGATGACACTAAGCTGGGTGGCGGTGTGAGCTGTGAGGAGGATGCTTAAAGGCTGCAGGGTGACTTGGACAGGTTAGGTGAGTGGGCAAAATGCATGGCAGATGCAGTATAATGTGGATAACTGTGAGGTTATCCACTTTGGTGACAAAAACACTGAGGCTGAATATTATCTGAATGGTGACAGATTAGGAAAAGGAGAGGTGCAATGAGACCTGGGTGTCATGGTTCATCAGTCATTGAAAGTTGGCATGCAGGTACAGCAGGCGGTGAAGAAGGCAAATAGCATGTTGGCCTTCATAGCGAGAGGATTTGAATATAGGAGCAGGGAGGTCTTACTGCAGTTGTACAGGGCCTTGGTGAGGCCACACTTTGAATATTGTGTACAGTTTTGGTCTCCTAATCTGAGGAAGGATATTCTTGCTGTTGAGGAAGTGCAGCGAAGGTTACCAGACTGATTCCCGGGATGGCAGGACTGACATATGAAGAAAGACTGGATCGACGAGGCTTATATTCACTGGAATTTAGAAGAATGAGAGGGGATCTCATAGAAACATTTAAAATTCTGACGGGTTTAGACAGGTTAGATGCAGGAAGAATGTTCCCGATGTTGGGGAAGTCCAGAACCAGGGGTCACAGTCTAAGGATAAGGGGTAAGCCATTTAGGACCGAGATGAGGAGAAATTTCTTCACTCAGAGAGTTGTTAACCTGTGGAAATCTCTACCACAGAAAGTTGTTGAGGCCAGTTCATTAGATATATTCAAAAGAGAGTTAGATGTGGCCCTTATGGCTAAAGGGATCAAGGGGTATAGGGAGAAAGCAGGAATGGGGTACTGAAGTTGCACGATCAGCCATGATCATATTGAATGGTGGTGCAGGCTCGAAGGGCCAAATGGCCTACTCCTGCACCTATTTTCTATGTTTCTAGGTTTCTATGTCCCTTAAAGGCAACTGGCTGATGACACGTCATCAGATGACGTCATCAGACCCTCTTCCTTTTAATTGGCCGGAAACCTCACATGGCGGGTTTAACAAGCTCTATCAGGGGAAAGTCGTGGGGGAATCTGGCATGGAGCCAGGAGTGGGGTCGCCGTCCACCTCGGACATCGCCCGCCTCTCTCCCCCTCGATAGGAAACATCGAGCCCCCAGTATCAGCATCAAACACACCTGGGTCAAGTAAATCAAAACCAGATACAGCGTAAAGACCCTCGACTCTGTAGTAACAACGTGCTTTAGCCCTAACCCAAGAACACCCCAACCCCTCTCGCACACTGTGGCATTATACTCAAATTCTCTTGTAATAAAAGCCAACACACCAGTTGCTTTCCTAATTGCTTGCTGTACCTGCATGTTAACTTTCAGTGATTCATGTACAAGGACACCCAGGTCCCTCTGAACACCAACACTTCCCAATCTCTCACCATTTAAAATATACTCTGCTTCTCTATTTTACCTACCAAAGTGGGTAACTTCACATTTCTCCACATTATATTCCATTTGCCGTGTTAGTCTAATAGTAGTAGTGACTGACGCAATCAGCACGCAATCAGGTTCCCTCTGCTTGCTATCACTTTAATTCAAACTCTAATGTTAAATGGTGCCGGTGAGTTGAACACATCAATGTTTCCAGTAATTTCCTTCACTCCCTGGCAGAGCGAAGAGAAGTAGAGCAACGGCACTGTTAAACACGCTGCTGATTAGATTATAGTACCGACAGGGGAGAATCTAACAGAGAAAGGGGGAACCACAAATCACTTGCCCCAATTATCACTGTGATGTATTATCACATGGTTTGTCACATGGTTTGGTATGAGCATGCTCGGTTCGCTTCTGGCCTAATAAAGCAAGTACATGTACGAGCAACTCATGATGTCTCTATCCTACCCACATATGTTACATCTTGGCGACGAGGATGAGCTCCCAAAGCCATTTCTGGGGATCATGGAAGAACGCAGTGTTCAACCTTCGAGGGACGTTTAAGTTGAATTTGGGACACATAACCTGAATTTTTGCGGCGCTTTACCGTTAATGCTCACGCAGAATCGCCTGTGCCTCGCCTTCGCATCTATGTTTACACAGCAACAGCGGCGTTGATTCCCACATGTACACAGGTAGCTTACACTGTTTGACGGGATCGGGACAAACATTGTCGTCCCGACGGGATTCATCGGAAGGCTCGGCACATATGACGTGAACCATTCAGTTCTGACATTGAGCAGATGGTGATGTTTTTTCGGGCCAATTACAATCACCTTCCCCTTGGACTGTGCTGATACATTGCAAGCGATTCAGCATTCAAGGTGAGCATGGAAAGCCAGGATTTAATTAGATACATGGCCCTCAACAACCATCGGCAGTTATTGCAACTCAGATAACCAGTGCCGAGCGTGCTGCAGACTGCTTTACATCATGTGAGCCGCCCATCTCCAGATGCAAGTGGAAGCCATTTTGAAAATCATTCCACTGGGACGATTATTGAATGGGCAAAGAACACATGGAACAGACTGCCGGGGGCGGGGGGGAGAGGGTAACGGAAGGAAAAACAACCTTGTAATCCTTTAACATAGAAACATAGAAACATAGAAAATAGGTGCAGGAGTAGGCCATCTGGCCCTTCGAGCCTGCACCACCATTCAATAAGATCATGGCTGATCATTCCTTCAGTACCCCGTTCCTGCTTTCTCTCCATACTCCTTGATCTCTTTAGCCATAAGGGCCATATCTAACTCCCTCTTGAATATATCCAATTACCTGGCATCAACAACTCTCTGCGGTAGGGAATTCCACAGGTTAACAACTCTCTGAGTGAAGAAGTTTCTCCTCATCTCAGTCCTAAATGCCTTACCCCTTATCCTAAGATGATGTCCCCTGGTTCTGGACTTCCCCAACATCGGGAACATTCTTCTTGCATCTAACCTGTCCAGTCCCGTCAGAATTTTATATGTTTCTATGAGATCCCCTCTCATCCTTCTAAACTCCAGTGAATACAGGCCCAATCGATCCAGTCTCAACATAAGAACATAAGAACATAAGAATTCAGAACAGGAGTAGGCCATCTAGCCCCTCAAGCCTGCTCCGCCATTCAACAAGATCATGGCTGATCTGACCGTGGACTCAGCTCCACTTACCCGCCCGCTCCCCGTAACCCTTAATTCCCTTATTGGTTAAAAATCTATCTATCCGTGACTTGAATACATTCAATGAGCTAGCCTCAACTGCTTCCTTGGGCAGAGAATTCCACAGATTCACAACCCTCTGGGAGAAGAAATTCCTTCTCATCTCGGTTTTAAATTAGCTCCTCCGTATTTTGAGGCTGTGCCCCCTAGTTCTAGTCTCCCCTACCAGTGGAAACAACCTCTCTGCCTCTATCTTGTCTATCCCTTTCATTATTTTAAATGTTTCTTTAAGATCACCCCTCATCCTTCTGAACTCTCTCCTCATATGTCAGTCCTGCCATCCCAGGAATCAGTCTGGTGAACCTTCGCTGCACTCCCTCAATAACAAGAATGTCCTTCCTCAGATTAGGAGACCAAAACTAAGAATCGGCTAGGGGAGGGAAGGATGGAGGAAGAGGAGGGCTGCAGGATTTTTCTCCATGAGCAAGGAAGAGTCATATGGCCTTCCTCATCAATATTGGTCTTGTGATCTGAGAGTGCCGCTGAGGTATTTCATCTTCAGCCTCATATCTTGAATATCTTACTATCAATGACTTCAGTTGAAATCACCCACCTCGTAATTCTTAGGACTTCAGGTCCAGGTCACACTGATGTCCTCTGCTGTTCGGTGATGTTAACGTTTCTTCTGTTCGCTTTCAGCTCTCGGACGTGCTGGTCAACATGGATGGTCCCCTCGCGAGATGCTGACCAAGGAGCAGATTGTACTAAGTGAAGGATAGCGTTTGCTGGAAAAGAGGCAGCAGGAAATAATTTAGATATTTCAAATAAGATCATACCGCTGACTTCTGCTTCTCGGCTCCGTGGTTAGCAGGGGCACGTGTGGTGAAGGCCTAAAATGACATTCTATTACAATAACAGTGTGATGAAGTCATGGCTTAGTGGTAACAGTCTTGCCTCTGAGTCAGAAGGTTGTGGATTTAAGCCCCACTCAGGGACTTAAGCAGAAAATCTATGGCTGACACGCTAATGCAGTACCGAGGGAGTGCTGCACTGTCGGGCATGCTATGCTGCCTTTTGGACGAAATGTTAAACCGAGGAACCGCCTGCCCTCTTAGGTGGACATAAAAATTCCCATTGCACTATTTCAAAAAAAGAGCAGGGGAATTCTCACCAGTGTCCTGGCCAATATTTGGCCCCGATTTTCCACCTTCACGATTTTTGCCGCCACGTACGATAACGTATGTTTCCCCCCCCGCCGTTTGCGCTAAAAAACAACGGTACTTTCCACAAAGCAGACGTTATTTTTAGTGCCGCGCTCCCTGAAGACAATTTTGGAGGCGGAGCTTGTAGTGTGCGTTGAAAAATCACTGCACATGTGCTGGGAAAAAAACATCACATATATGTCAGAGAAAGGGAATCATGTTGCAAAAAAGCAGACATGAACAAAATAGAATAACTCCTTATGCCGCCTAACTTGATGCATCCTGCACAAGGTCAGGTTAGAGATTATGTTGAACGGTTCAGTAAACTATCAATTTCCCCCCACCGCCACTAATTCTAGCAGGAACAGCTTGATGTGGTGATGTGTTGATCACGTTTCATGGAAAAGTTTGAGAACATTAAATTGATCTACCCATTGTTTAACAAGCATATTAATGGCATCCAGCTTTGCTGTGGTGTGCAGAAAGTCATTTAAAGTTTAAAAAGCCCCTTTCATGAATGGAATCAATGGCAGGCTTTTGGGAGTGGTGGAGGCCGTCATATAAGAACTTTAATAAGGGCATTTAAAGATATAAAAGTTAATCTAGTGAATACATGTGTTATAAAATATGTAGTTAAAAAAAATAAGTTTAAATCTTGCAGAGACAAGTTTTTTTTAATTGTATGCCTCTTCAGCTGCTCTGCTGTTACAAGGGTCCAAGGATTGCATTTTCCTATCATCCATCCCCACCTCGCCCCGGATCAAGCTGCCATAAGTATTTCAATTAGCACAGCCCCAGAAAATGTAATGAAATCCGCAGCGGGGAGACCATTGGGCCTGGGATTGGCCGGGAGCAGGGGAGGCCATTCTTCCCGGGATTGGCCGGGAGCAAAGGAGGCCATTGGCCCTGGGATTGGTCGGGAGCGGGGGAGGCCATTGGGCCTGGGATTGGCCGGGAGCAGGGGAGGCCATTCTTCCCGGGATTGGCCGGGAGCGGGGGAGGCCATTGGGCCCAGGATTGACCAGGAACGGGGGAGGCCATTGGGCCCCGGATTGGTCGGGAGCGGAGGAAGCCATTGGGCCCGGGATTGGTTGGGAGCGGAGGAGGCCATTGTGCCCGGGATTAGTTGAGAGCGGGGGAGGCCATTGGGCCCGGGATTGGCCGGGAAAGGGTTAGGCCATTGGACCCGGGATTGGCCGGGAGTGAGGGAGCTCATTGGACCTGGGATTGGTCGGGAGCGGGGGAGGCCATTGGGCCCGGGATTAGCCGGGAGTGGGGGAGGTCATTGGACCCGGGATTGGCCGGGAGCGGGGGAGGCCATTGGGCCCGGGATTAGCCGGGAGCGGGGGAGGTCATTGGACCCGGGATTGGCTGGGAGTGGGGGAGGTCATTGGGCCTGGGATTGGCTGGGAGTGGGGGAGGCCATTGGGCCCGGGATTGGTTGGGAGTGGGACAGGCCATTGGGCCCGGGATTGGCTGGGAGCGGGGGAGGTCATTGGACCTGGGATTGGCTGGGAGTGGAGGAGGTCATTGGGCCTGGGATTGGCCGGGAGCGAGGGAGGCCATTGGGCCCGGGATTGGCTGGGAGTGGGGAAGGCCATTGGGCCCGGGATTGGCTGGGAGCGGGGGAGGCCTTGGGCCCGGGATTGGCTGGGAGCGGGGAAGGCCATTGGGCCCGGGATTGGTCGGGAGTGGGGGAGGTCATTGGGCCCGGCATTGGTCGGGAGTGGGGGAAGTCATTGGGCCCGGGATTGGCATGGAGTGGGGTGGGGGGAGGGAATTCGGCCTGGGATTTCAGCAGGCCAGCACCGATTTCCTTAACTTAAGGTAGGCTTTTTTACAACGGTACCTAAGGTCTCTCTGCACCGTTTTGAAAAATATCTTTGTTGGGGAAACTGGCATAAATGGCCAGAAATGGTGCGGAATCCCTGTTCAACGCGGACTAGCGCCAAAATAACTGGTGTCAAAAAATCTGGTGCTGACAGTCAATACTATGTGGAAAATTGCAAATTACCGATTACGGCAACAAAACAAATCGGCAGCCACCAAAAAAAGGGCACCCAATGACAGCGAAGATAGCCCCCAATTATCCCTCAACCAACATCACTACAAAATAACAGGTTATCTGGTCATAATCACATTGCTGTTTGTGGGACCTTGGTGTGCACAAATTGGCTGCTGTGTGCCTTACATTGCAACAGTGACAAATATTGGCCAAGACCTTGGGAGAAATCACTAGCTCTTTTTCAAAATAGTGCCATGGGATCTAGATTTTTGTGTTAATTTTTAAAAATTCATTCACAGGATGTGGGCATCACTGGCAAGGCCAGCATTTATACCCATCCCTAATTGCCCATGAGTAGGTGGTGGTGAGCTGCCTTCTTTGTAGCATTTTGGTACAACTGGGGACAGTTGAGAGTCAACCACATTGCTGTGGGGTTGGAGTGCACAACTAAGCCCAGCCCAGGTAAGGGCAGCAGATTAGCTCAGGCTTCTGGGTTATTAGTCCAGTGACTTAACCACTGTGCTAATGTTCCCTGAACTGGTGTTTGAACCCACAACTGTGCCTCAGATGCCAAATGCTATCAACTGTGACATGGCTGACACCTGATGAGCAATGAATCCAGTTTTGTGTAATTTCCTATACCATCATCAAATGCAGAACTCGTGGGTAAGGTCTGAAAGTCACTCCTTGTCCAAATGAAAAAAAAAGATTTTGCAATATTTTAAACAGGAAGGAATTCATTTTTACAAATTATTCCACCAGATCACTGAGTGAACTATCATTTGATTTATATTTTTAAGCAGAAATATTCTTCTGACATTGAGTCATGAAGAAAATGCTCCAATGTAGAGAGCAATGGGGTTGCGGTTATTCTGGACAGAGGCCCATTCACCATTCAGTGCAGTGGCTTGAAGTGTCAATGGACTGCACCAGACGGGTGTGACATGCGTTGATGTCTGTGACTCCCACACAACCGCAATGCCAACTTCCACTGCGTTGCTGTGGGGACCTGCTGAACGTTGGCCAAATGCTTCCTCATCGGAACGTCAGAAAGAGTGTCACCCCAGATTGTTCTCGGACAGAGTGCAAGCAATGGGTTCCTCGTTTAAATTGAGATCCGGTCGGCCAGTTCTGGTCGATGTTGACGGTCCCGTGGGCAAATTGAAGACAAGCAGGGAGTTTTTTTTTGGTACCTTGGCCAACATACCTTGAATCAAAACTACCAAAAGCTAATTAAATTATCATTCATCTCACTGGGCCATTAATAGAATCATAGAACCATGCAGCACAGAAGGAGACCATTCGGCCCATCGTGTCTGTGCCGGCCCTTTGAGAAAGCTACCAGTTTGTCCCACTGCCCTGCTCTTTCCCCATAGCCCTGTAAATGTTTCCTTTTCAAGTATATATACTGTTATATATGTTAACTGGGTTTTACTTGCCACCAGAGGGCGCGACTGTCGGAGTCCTAATGGTCACTGGCAGACACGTGCAAGCCGTGCATATAATGTTGGCAGCCATGTTGAATTATCACTTTGAGAATAAATACATTGGAGTAAGGTCATGCCTAAACTAGCTCACTGTACTTAGCCTCGTGGAGTTATTTGATACGTAACATATACAGTTCCCTTTTGAAAGTTACTACTGAATTTGCTTTCACCACCCTTTCAGGCAGCGCTTTCCAGATCATAACAACTCGCTGTGTAAAAAAAAATCTCCTCCTCCTGCTGGTTCCTCTGCTAATTATCATAAATTTGTGTCCTCTGGTTACTGACCCACTCACCAGAAGAAACAGTTTCTCTCTATTCCATCAAAACCCTTCATAATAGCAATTGTCGACATAAGAACAAGAACTTTATAAAAATCATCGGTTAGGCCTCAGCTGCAGTATTGTGGACAATTCTGGGCATCACACTTTAGAAAGAGAAAGAGCACCACATTTAAAAAGTACTTGGATGTGCACTTGAAGTGCCGTAAACTACAGGGCTACGGACCAAGAGCGGGAAAGTGAGATTAGGCCGGATAGCTATTTGTCGGCCGGCACGGACACGATGGGCCAAAATGGTCTCCTCCCGTGCTGTAAATTTCTATGATTCTATGCAGAGGAGGTTTACCAGGATGCTACCAGGGATGAGGGATTTCAGTTATGAGGAGAGGTTGGAAAGGTCAGTTCGGTTTTGGTGGAGTAAATAGAGAAAAACTATTCCCTCAGGCGCGTGGGTCAATAACCAGAGGCCACAGGTTCAAAATCATTGGCAAAAGATCTAGAGGGGAGATGGGGAGAAATGTTTTCACTCAGGGAGTTGTGGGGATCTGGAACGCTCGACCTGAAAAGGTGGTGGGAACTGATTCCATCAATAATGTTAATAGGGAGTTGGACAGGTGCTGGAGGGTGAGGAGCTTACAGGGTTACGGGCAAAAAGCGGGGATTTGGGACTATCAAAGAGCCGGCATCGGCACGATGGGCTGAATGGCCTCCTTCTGTGCTGTAAGTTTCTTTGATTCTGTGTGAAGGTGTTCAGACATTTCAATGTGGCGGCAATAATACAATATTTTAAATTCACTTAGTTATGCATGGTGTGTGGCTTGGGAGACAAATAATTTGGCGAAAAATAACCTTAAAAGAAAAAGGCCCCATTTTGTTCTGTCAACGTAGGAGCATGCGCCTATCTAACTGGTCCCAGTGCCTAGGAAATTTCATATCCCACATAGGTTGAGTAGGTTGGGCCTATACACATTGGAGTTCAGAAGAATGAGAGGTGACCTTATTGAGACATATAAGATAATGAGGGGGCTCGACAAGGTGGATGCAGAGTAGATATTTCCACTCATAGAGGAAACTAAAATTAGGGGACATAGTCCCAGAACAAGGGGCCGTCCATTTAAAACTGAGATGAGGAGGAATTTCTTCTCTCAGAGGGTTGTAAATCTGTGGAATTTGCTGCCTCAGAGAGCTGTGGAGGCTGGGTCATTGAATATATTTAAAGAGGAGATAGACAGATTTTTGAGCGATAAGGGAGTAAAGGGTTATGAGGAGCGGGCAGGGATGTGGAGCTGAGTCCATGATCAGATCAGCTGTGATATTATTGAATGGTGGAGCAGGCTCGAGAGGCCGAATGGCTTACTCCTGCTCCTATTTCTTATGTTCTTATGTTAAAATACATCTCATAACCCTCTATCAAATTTCACAGCAGGCACTTATTTGACTATCTCTCGAATTTGCCTCCACTATCTCCTTTCACACATTCACCACCCTATGCAGAATGTGGTGACCTCTTTTTAACCTCTCTGATGTTTATGTTTTCTACGCCCTTTACAATCTTTTCACGTTTTTTATAAGATCCTCCCCCGCCCCGCAAGGTCCCTTTTCTTCATTGTAAACACTCCCAGCTCCTACAGCCTCTCCACATAACTCAGGTACCTAGTTCCAGCTGCCAACTAACTGTTGCAATCTTGCTTTCACATAATGCGCTTTACAGCCAATTAAGCAGTTTTGAAGTACAGTCACTGTTGTAATGGGAGTTAGTGCACACAAAAGTCCCCCAAACAGCAATGTGATAATGGCCAGATCAATTTGTTTCTTTACTGATGTTGGTTGAGGGGTAAATATTGGCCAGGACTCCGGGGAGAACTCCACTGCTCTTCTTCTTAGTGCTGTGAGATCTTTTACGCCCCCCCTGAGAGGGCAGACGGTAGCCTCGGTTTAACATCTCCTCTGAAAGACAGCACCTCTGACAGTGCAGTGCCCCCTCAGCACCGCACTGGGAGTCTCAGCCTAGAGCTTGTGCTCAAGTCTCTGCAGTGGCACTTGAACCCATGACCTTCCGACTCAGAGGCTGTTCGAGGTGAAACACAACAAAATAGTTTTGACACGAACATTTAAAATGGTGTTGCTGATTGTCCAGTTGCCTGGTGAGAACCTGTGAAGTCAGTTAACAGAATAAGCTGCAATGACGTGATCGGTGTTTCAGTCGCCCATGTTGTCAACTTAATTTAAGACTTATTGTAGGAACTCCCATGTGGCCTGGAACTAAGCAAGGCAGACAAGTACGTTCCCAGATCTGCTCCCCAGATTGTGCCTGAGTTACCCAAACTCAGCTAAAAGCCCCACTCAGATAAGCCCCACTAGCTTCCCCTGGGCTAGGAAGGGGAGAGATCAGCTGGGGCACCCACTCGCTTCCCCTGGGCTAGAAACATAGAAACATAGAAAATAGGGGCAGGAGTAGGCCATTCGGCCCTTCGAGCCTGCACCACCATTCGATATGATCATAGTTGATCATGCAACTTCAGTGCCCCATTCCTGCTTTCTCTCCATACTCCTTGATCCCTTTAGCCGTAAGGGCTACATCTAACGCCCTTTTGAATATATCTAATGAACTGGCCTCAACAACTTTCTGTAGAAGAGAATTCCACAGGTTCACAACTCTCTGAGTGAATACGTTTCTCCTCATCTCGGTCCTAAATGGCTTACCCCTTATCCTTAGACTGTGATCCCTGGTTCTGGGCTTCCCCAACATCGGGAACATTCTTCCTACATCTAACCTGTCCAATCCCGTCAGAATTTTATGTTTCTATGAGATCCCCTCTCATTCTTCTAAATTTCTAGGAAGGGGAGAGATCAGCTGGGGTCCCACTTGCGATGAATATCCAAGTGCTCCTGCTACAAAGTGCACGTTTTTAAATGTCACTTGGTCAGAGTTGGCTTTTTGCGGTGATGCTTCCCTTTGTTGAATTGCCTGATGACATTCACTTTTTAGCTTCGCATGTGAAAAATGGTTAATGAATGCGGCATCTCAGCAAGAGTAGAACTGCCAGAAGAGGCCAGAAAATGAGAGGGTATTGGGGAGAGGGACAAAAAGGCAAAAATTGGTGCTAACAGATCGATCTACACTTTGTTGCCCCACGAGACCATATTTTTGCCGAGTATCTCTGAAGTTTCAGGAAGTCCAGGGCAACCTTCAAGTACTGCTGACTACATGATACTAGACACTAAGCGTTCTGCGTGCAAATCAGACAGCTCAGCTAAAAAGCAAAAACTCACATCACAAAGCATTGCGATGAAGTTTTCGGTATGGGCGTTCTTTTGCCAAGGGGATAACTCCCCTGCTCTTCTTTGCAATAGTGCTGTGGAATCTTTTATGACCACCTGAGAGCACAGACGGGGCCTCGGTTTAACATCTCATCTGAAAGACGGTACCTCCAACAGTGTAGCACTCCCTCAGTGCTGCATGGGATGGCCCAGCTAATAATTAGGCCTCAACCAACATCACGAAAACAAATTAGCAATGGATTGACACCACACATAATTAAGCCCTGATGTTGTGTCAGAGCACAGAAAAGCCAGGAAAATCTGAAGCCAATCATTTTCATGTGGTTGTGTGTGGGAGCTTGCTGTGTGCAAATTGGCTGCCATGTTTTTTTTTATTCATTGACAGGATGTGGACATCACTGGCAAGGCCAGCATTTATTGCCGATCCCTAATTGCCCTTTGAGTGACTTGCGAGGGCAGTTAAGAATCAACCACGTTGCTGTGGGTCTGGAGTCACATGTCAGCCAGACCACGCAGATATCCTTCCCTAAAGGGCCTGAGTGAACCAGATGGGTTTTACAACCATCTGGTAGTTACATGGTCACACTAGCTTTTTATTCTAGATTTATTTAACTGAATTTAAATTCTCTAGCCATGGTACGATTGGAACTCTTGTCTCTCAGATTATTGGTCCAGGCCCCTGGATTACTGGACCATTAACATTACCACTATGCTCCGGTTCCTATTAGAAACCTAGAACATAGAAAATAGGTGCAGGAGTAGGCCATTCGGTCCTTCGAGCCTGCACTACCATTCAATACGATCATGGCTGATCATGCAACTTCAGTACCCCTTTCCTGCTTTTTCTCCATACTCTTTGATCCCTTTAGCTGTAAAGGCCACATCTAACTCCCTTTTGAATATATCTAATGAACTGGCCTCAACAACTTTCTGTGGTAGAGAATTCCACAGGTTCACAAATCTCTGAGTGAAGAAATTTCTCCTTATCTCGGTCCTAAATGGCTTACCCCTTATCCTTAGACTGTGATCCCTGGTTCTGGACTTCCCCAACATCGGGAACATTCTTCCTGCATCTAACCTGTCCAATCCCGTCAGAATTTTATATGTTTCTATGAGATCCCCTCTCATTTTTCAAAATTCCAGTGAATATAAGCCTAGTCGATCCAGTCTTTCTTCATATGTCAGTCCTGCCATCCCGGGAATCAGTCTGGTGAACCTTCGCTGCACTCCCTCAATAACAAGAATGTCCTTCCTCAGATTAGGAGACCAAAACTGTACACAATATTCAAGGTCTGACCTCACCAAGGCCCTGTACAACTGCATTGCAACAGGGACTGCACTTCAAAAGTACTTCAATGACTGTAAAGTGCTTTAGGACCTCAGCTATTTACATTATACATTAATGGTTTAGATGAAGGAATTGAGTGTAATATCTCGAAGTTTGCAGATGACACTAAGCTGGGTGGCGGTGTGAGCTGCGAGACGGATGCTAAGAGGCTGCAGGTTGACTTGGACAGGTTAGGTGAGTGGGCACATGCATGGCAGATGCAGTATAATGTGGTTAAATGTGAGGTTATCCACTTTGGTGGCAAAAACACTGAGGCAGAATATTATCTGAATGGCGGCAGGTTAGGAAAAGGGGAGGTGTAATGGTACATCAGTCGTTGAAAGTTGGCATGCAGGTACAGCAGGCTGTGAAGAAGGCAAATGGCATGTTGGCCTTCATAGCTAGGGGATTTGAGTATTGGAGCAGGGAGGTCTTCCAGGGCCTTGGTGATGCCTCACCTGGAATACTGTGTTCAGTTTTGGTCTCCTAATCTGAGGAAGGACGTTCTTGCTATTGAGGGGATGCAACGAAGGTTCAAAAGACTGATTGAGATGGCAGGACTGACATATGAGGAGAGACTGGATTGACTGGGCCTGTATTCACTGGAGTTTAGAAGAATGAGAGGGGATCTCATATAAACATATAAAATTCTGACGGGACTGGACAGGTTGGATGCAGGAAGGATGTTCCCAGTGTTGGGGAAGTCCGGAACTGGGGGTCACAGTCTAAGGATGAGGGGTAAGCCATTTAGGACCGAGATGAGGAGAAACTTCTTCACTCAGAGAGTTGTTAACCTGTGGAATTCCCTAATGCAGAGAGTTGTTGATGCCAGTTCATTGGATATATTGAAGAGGGAGTTAGATATGGCCCTTACAGCTAAAGGGATCAAGGGGTATGGAGAGAAAGCAGGAAAGGGGTACTGAGGGAATGATCAGCCATGATCGTATTGAATGGTGGTGCAGGCTCGAACGGCCGAATGGCCTACTCCTGCACCTATTTTCTATGTTGCTATGTTTCTATGTTTCTATGTTTCTAGGACGTCCAAAGGTCGGGAAAGGCACGATATAATTGCAAGTCTTTCTCTTTGTCTATATTAAGTAGCCTCACATAATGGTGCAGCCAAGTGTGATGTTACCAATGGATTGACGCCACACATAATTAAGCCCTGTTCTCGTGTCAGAGCACAGGAAAATCAGGAGAATTTGAAGCCTGTCGCTAATCGATATATCTGAGTAGACGCTCCAACAATTCATATAGCGCCTCTGGCATGGGAAAATGTCCCAAGGCCCTTGCAACAATCCCGGTCGGTGCGGCTGATGCTAGCTGTACTCTTAAAGCATTCTTTACCAGGACCTCGAGATTGTGACACTCCCGACCTCACTCGGCCTTCGCTTGCTCCCGCAGTCAAAGGTCCCTCAGAGGCCAAAGTTGGCGTCATCTAACCGTGAACCGCACTTCGTCTTGGCTCGGATGGTTCAAATCAAGAAATTTGCAGACGATACAAAAATTGGTTGTGTGGTTGACAGTGGGGAGGAAAACTTTAGACTGAGGAAGATATCGATGAACTGGTCAGCAGGGTGTAAAAGTGGCAAATGGAATTCAATCTGGGAAAAGTGTGAGGTAATGCATTTAGGGAGGGACAACAAGGCAAGGGAATACACAATAAATGGGAGGATACTTAGAGGTGTGGAGGAACAGAGGGACCTTGGAGTGTATGTCCACAGATCCTTAAAGATAGCAGGACAGGTCGATAAGTTAGTTAAAAAGGCATATGGATGCTTTCTTTTATTAGGTGAGGCATAGAATACAAGAGCAGGGAGGTTATGCTAGGACTGTATACAACACTATTTAGGCCACAGCTGGAGTACTGCATGCAGTTCTGGTCAGCACATTACAGGAAGGATGTGATTGCACCAGAGAGGGTACAGAGGAGATTTACAAGGATGTTGCCAGGACAGAAAACTTTAGCTATGGAGAAAGATTGGATATAGTGGGGTTGTTTTCCTTGGAACAGAGGAAGCTGAGGGGAAATTTAATTGAGGTTTATAAAATTATGAGGGGCCTAGATAGAGTGGATAGGAAGGACCTATTTCTCTTAGCAGTGGGGTCAATAACCAGGGGGCATAGATTTAAAGTAGTTCATAGAAGAATTAGAGGGGAGATAAGGAAGAACACTGGTGGGGGTCTAGAATTCACTGCCTGAAAGGGTGGTAGAGGCAGAAACCCTCACCCCATTTAAAAGGTACTTGGATATGCACTTAAAGAGCTATAACCTACAGGGCTACGGAACTAGTGCTGGAAGGTGGGATTAGGCTGGATAGCTCTTTTTCGAGCACAGACACGATGGGCCGAATGGCGTCCTTTTGTGTCGTAGTTTTCGATGATCTGCTCTCCCTCCTACACACCAGCTCGTTTCACTGCAAGTTTTGGCCTGTTGTCCAGTTTTCCCAATGTAAAATGTTCGAAGTAATCTTCACAATGCAATCTAACAGCTGGGAGGGTTTGTGTTGGAGCTGTGTCGATATCGAGCCATTTGTATGGAACCCTTCGCTCTGCTTATTTACCGTAACAGATAGCCCGTTCAAAATAACTGGGTCACAGCAAGCTGACAATGACGCACCATGCAATGTGGGTTAAATCCTTTGTTGCTTAAATTGCAATTTCAACACAAATCTTACACTTTCTGGGAAGGACAGAATATGACAAACTACAGGCTCCCAGAACATTGAATGGTGAGGAACACTGAGGTTTGGAAACAAAGACGACTTCACCTGAGCTTCGACATGAGAAACTGTCTTCACTGGTTGGGGGGGGTCAGTTGCCAATGGACACAGATTTCAGACAGTTGGCAAAAGAACCAGAGGGGGTGAAGAGCAGAACTTGTTACGATCTGGAACGCGAAAGGGTGGCGGAAGCAGATTCAATAGAAACTTTCAAATGAGAATTCGATATCTGCTTGAAAGGGAAAAATTTGCTGGGCTTTGGGGAAAGAGCAGGAGAGGGGGACTAATTGGATGGCTGTTTCAAAAAGCCGGCACAGGAACGATGGGCCGAATGGCCTCCTTCTCTGGTGTAAGATTCAATCATTCTATGATCAGTGTTAGCCACCAGCGGCCAGCAATCAGTAAAACAAGTTAATCAACAATAAAATCAGAAAATGCTGAAAATACTCAGCGGGTCGGGCAGCATCTGTGGAAAGAGAAACAGAGTTAACGTTTCAGGTTGATGACCTTTCGTCAGAATAGATGGCAAAAGGTCACCGACCCAAGTTCAAATATGCGGCCTACTTAACGTTACGGTATATTCAACACAGTGCAAAAAGACAACACTCACATTTCAGATTGTCTCCAAGTGAACAGATATGTTGGGCAGCAGCTGACTGACGTCTGCCCTGCTCCACATCGATTACAGCTCCACTTCCACCTCAGAATGGTTTTGCACCACTATTTATCTGAGTAATAGCAGTGTCGTCATCAGTGCAGTCTCCACCCACACAGCATCAGCACACACACAGCAACAGTTCTTAAGGTACACCATATCAAGAGTACCATATGCTGCAGGGAGCTGAAGGAAAACTAGTGAATTGTGAAAAAACACGCACTTAACATTCACAGCTCAGTGCCGAAAGCACAGACTGATTCATGTCCAGTACTAGCCAGACAGGCGATTCTTTTTCTTTCAGAGTTAAAACACATCGCTGAGTTATTCCTTATTGGCAGTAGATATCACGCAGGCTTGACCTCAAACTCCACGCATCATGATTAAAAAAAGTCACTCCATTTTGAGTCAAATTTACCAGCAGCGAAAATAAAACTGAGGCAGGTTCCAGACAAATAAGACGGGCAGTAAACAAAATTTCACAAGGCCTGCTGAGGAACGATACTTGCAGCTTTTCTTTACACGTTCTTCTCAGTTCAGTTTCACTCTTTTTAGCCTAATAAGGAATGACAGCTGTCGACGAATCTTACGCTGTTCTGTTCGCAGTTCAAGTTCTGCTTTTTAATTTCTCTGTGGCTTTTTCTTCATTTTTTAAACCTAGGCCTTGGATTGGTGGTGTGGGGGGAGAATCAGATTTATGTGTTAGTTGTGGCTACACTGGGAAGCAACCTTGCCTCTGATTCACTAGTTTGTGGGTTCAAGTCCCGCTCCATGAGACTGGAGCACAAAGTCCTGGCTGACATCCCAATGCTATACTGAGGGCACACAGTACTGAGGCAGTGCTTGACAACCCCAATGCAAAAAGAAAGAAAGACTTGCATTCATATAGCGCCTTTCACGACCACCGGACGTCTCAAAATGCTTTACAGCCAATGAAGTACTTTTGGAGTGCAGTCGCTGTTGTTATGTGGGAAATGTGACAGCCAACTTGTGCACAGCAAGCTCCCACAAAAAGCAATGTGATAATGACCAGTTAATCTATGTTTTTTTTGTTAGGTTGATTGAGGGATGAATATTGGCTAGGACACCGGGGATAACTCTCCTGCTCTTCTTCGAAATAGTGCCATGGGATCTTTTACGTACACTGGAGAGAGCAGGCATGGCCTGGGTTTAACATCTCATCTGAAAGACGGCACCTCCGACAGTGCAGCGCTCCCTCAGCAGTGCACTGAAGTGTCGGCCTAGATTTTTTTTTGCTCAAAGTCCCTGAAGTGGGACTTGAACTCACAACCTTCTGACTCAGAGGCGAGAGTGCTACCCACTGACACACCTCTGACACAATGCAGTGTTGAGGGAGTGCAGCATTGTCGGAGGTGCCGTCTTTCAGATGAGGCGTTGAACTGCAAGGAGATGTCTGGATGTAAAAGATCCCATAGCACTAATGTTCCTTTAAGCTATGCAGTGCTCTGGAACCCCCATGCAGATGGCTCACTGGCTTTTAAATGGGGAAACCAACGCATGCGCAGTATTTTGAACGGGCCGCGCTTCCCCGTAATGCACCCCAAAATAAAATTAAAGAAACTTAAGGCCACCGGACGTCCCAAAGTGCTTTACAGCCAATTAAGTACTTTTTGAAGTGTTGTCACTGTTGCAACATAGGAAGCATTGCGTGTTACCATTTCGAAGAAGAGCAGGGGAGTTCCCCCTGCTGCCCCCTCCAGGGAGCTAACCCTCAAACAACATCACTAAAAAGTAGGTTACCTGGTCATTATCACATTGCTCTTTGTGGGAGCTCGCTGTGGACAAATTGGCTGCTCTGTTTCTTACATTGCAACAGTGACCTGTAGGTAAAAAGGAACGTGCCTTTACCCTACGTTAACAGTGTTCGTGACTCCGGGAATGATAGACACATACACACAATGTCGGATTAACCATGGAGACCTTTATTTGTGTAACTAAAGTTAAATCCTACACCGAGGCAATGATTAAACTTAGTTAAATACAATTCAGCGCAACACATGCAGAGTCATCACCATCATAGGTGGTCCCTCGTTTCGAGGATGACTTGCTTCCACGCCAAAAAGGGATGAGTTCACAGTTGTTTCAATGAAGGATCCTGAACTACATCCTGAAGAGTGGAAGATGCCTGTGCGTGGATTTTTTTAACGTGTGATGGCCGTTGCACACCAGCCACCACATGGGCTTGACAGAGCTAGGTCTTGGTCCAGTGGAAAGTTTCCCTTCACTTCGCTTGAAAGGAGCAGTGTGGAGCCCGACCTGGCATTCTGCGCGGCCACCCTGACCTGCAAGGACCATCAGCAGGTCGGGGCCTTCAAAGGATCAGCATGGAGCGTACCACTTCAAGGTGCAGCGGGAGCCTGTTCAGGAGGGCGACGGCTGTGAAAAGGGCGACAGCATTGGACGTCACCAAGGTCCAGGTCGCTGGTTGGAGCGTGGGCAGGTACATACAGAGTAAATACCTCAGGGCTCCCTTTTCATGCAACCCAGACCCAAGTGCTGGTCGGACTTACCTTGTCCTGAGTGCCTCATCTCGGTGACACAACCAAGGGCTCGCTCTTGACTGCAAAAACGTATATCTCACGACTCTCATATTTATGTCCTGAATTACCAGATGGTCAATTGCGTGCTAATCTCGCTTGATCAGTGGCCCATCAGCCGAAGACTCCTTGTTTGTATTACGGGACTTTCAAGGTGTTTTATATGTAAACCTGTAAATACATTGTTTAACCACCAGAGGGTTCATCCCCTGCAGTCCCAAGGGATCCCACAATCCCTTGGGAGCATGTATACATAAGTAGGCCTCACAGGCTGGAGGGGCACTCTGGAGACCTGAATAAAGGACTACGGTCACTCGTTGCTTTGAGCTCACAGTATCTGGTCAGATTCTTTATGCAAGATATAACAACTGGCAACAAGATACAGATAATGAACCCCACTGCAACAATGCAGAGACCATGGGCATCCTGGAGGAATTTTCGGAGGGAGATGATTGGGAAACCTTCCTGGAGCGACTCGACCAATACTTCGTGGCCAATGAGCTGGAAGGAGAAGCAAACACTGCTAAATGAAGGGCGATCCTCATCACCATTTGCGGGGCACCAACGTATGGCCTCATGAAAAATCTGCTTGCTCCAGCGAAACGCACGGAGAAATCATATGATGGTTTGTGCGCACTGGCCTGGGAGCATCTTAGCCCAAAGGAAAGCATTCTGATGGCGAGGCACCGGTTCTACACGTACAAGAGGTCTGAAGGCCGGGAAGTGGCGAGCTACGTCGCCGAGCTAAGACGCCTTGCAGGACATTGCAAATTTGAAGGACACTTGGAGCACATGCTCAGGGACTTCTTTGTACTTGGCATTGGCCATGAAGTAATACTTAGCAAACTTTGGCGGTAGAGACCCCAACCTTGAGTAAAGCCATAGCGATAGCCCAGGAGTTCATCGCCACTAGTGACAATACTAAAACAAATCTCTCAGCAAATGAGTGCTGTTGCAATTACTGTGAACAAAATAACGCTGTTTTTGAATCGTAATGTACAGGGCAGGACTCACATGCCTGCAGCTGCACGTCTGCAGATGTCTCAGAGTCCACCATCAAAGGTGGTGAATGCAAGGCCATTAACATCTTGCTGGCGCTGTTGAGGTGATCATTGCTTCCTTTCATACCGCTTCAAAGGATACGTTTGCAAGGGCTGTGGAACAATGAGACACCTCCAATGTATATGCAAGCGAGCTGCAGAACCTGCTAATCCTGCAAATCACCATGTTGCAGAGGAGGACAGATCTGCAGCGGATCACGACGAACCTGAGCCTCAGACTGAGGAGGCAGAGGTATATGGGGTGCACACATTTACCACAAAGTATCCTCCGATAATGCTGAAGGTTGAATTAAATGGACTCCCAGTGTCAATGGAGCTAGACACGGGTGCGAGTCAGTCCATAATGAGCAAAAAGACTTTCGATAAATTGTGGTGCAGCAAGGCCTCAAGGTCAGTCCTGACTCCCATTCTGCGATCAGTTCCTATGGACTGGAGAATAGCTAATGTAACACCACTTTTTTAAAAAAGGAGGAAGAGAGAAAACGTAATTATAGATCAGTTAGCGGAAAATGTTGGAATCAATTATTAAAGATGAAATAGCAGTGCATTTGGAAAGCAGTGACAGGATCGGTCTAAGTCAGCATGGATTTATGAAAGGGAAATCATGCTTGACAAATCTTCTAGAATTTTTTGAGGATGTAACTAGTAGAGTGGACAAGGGAGAAGCAGTGGATGTGGTGTATTTGGACTTTCAAAAGGCTTTTGACAACGTCCCAAACAAGAGATTGTGTGCAAAATTAAAGCACATGGTATTGGGGGTAATGTACGGAAGTGGATAGAGAACTGGTTGGCAGACAGGAAGCAGAGAGTCAGGATAAATGAGTTCTTTTCAGAATGGCAGGCAGTGACAAATGGGATGCCTCAGGGCTCAGTGTTGGGACCCCAGCTATTTACAATATACATCAATGATTTAGATGAAGGAATTGAGTGTAATATCTCCGAGTTTGCAGATGACACTAAACTGGGTGGCAGTGTGAGCTGTGAGGAGGATGCTAAGAGGCTGCAGGGTGACTTGGACAGGTTAGGTGAGTGGGCAAATGCATGGCGATGCAGTATAATGTGGATAAATGTGAGGTTATCCACTTTGGGGGCAAAAACTCAAAGGCAGAATATTATCTGAATAGCGGCAGATTAGGAAAAGGGGAGGTGCAATGAGATCTGGGTGTCATGGTACATCAGTCATTGAAAGTTGGTATGCAGGTAGAGCAGGTGGTGAAGAAGGCAAATGGTATGTTGGCCTTCATAGCTAGGGGATTTGAGTATAGGAGCAGGGAGGTCTTACTGCAGTTGTACAGTGCCTTGGTGAGGCCTCGCCTGAAATATTGTGTTCAGTTTGGTCTCCTAATCTGTGGAAGGACGATCTTGCTATTGAAGGTAATATGTCCTTACTATAGAGTATAAATGCACATGAGGCCCATACTTGAGAGAAGGTCACTCTGTGACCAGTTACCTTTATTACCAAGACCTCAAGAGGCAAACGGTGGGTGGAGCTTCCCCTTTTATACCGGAAAGTCCAGGTTAGGAGTGTCTCCCACAAGTTCGCCCCCTGTGGTCAATGTTCTCAAAGTGTACAACTTAGGTCAGCTTATACATGGGTTACAATGACAGTTGAATACATAATAGAGGGAGTGCAGCGAAGGTTCACCAGACTGATTCCCGGGATGGCAGGACTGACATATGAGGAGAGACTGGATCGACTGGGCCTGTATTCACTGGAGTTTAGAAGGATGAGAGGGGATCTCATAGAAACGTATAAAATTCTGACGGGACTGGACAGGTTAAACGCAGGAAGAATGTTCCCGATGTTGGGGAAGTCCACAACCAGGGGACACAGTCTAAGGATAAGGGGTAAGCCATTTAGGACTGAGATAAGGAGAAACTTCTTCACTCAGAGAGTTGTTAACCTCTGGAATTCTCTACCACAGAGAGTTGTTGATGCCAGTTCGTTGGATGTATTCAAGAGGGAGTTAGATATGGCCCTTACGGCTAAAGGGATCAAGGGGTGGAGAGAAAGCAGGAAAGGAGTAGTGAGGTGAATGATCAGTCATGATCTTATTGCATGGTGGTGCAGGCTCGAAGGACCGAATGGCCTACTCCTGCATCTATTTTCTATGTTTCTATGTTTCTAAACTGAGATTGTACACAAAGGAACTGATTCCTGTAATCGGCAGTGCTACCGTAATGGTCTCCTATGATGGAGCGGTGCACAAATTACCACTCTAGGTGGTACTAGCGATGGCCACATGCTGCTCGGCAGGAGCTGGCTGGGAAAGACTGGGACAAAGTCCGAGCACTCTTGTCCGTCAACAACACTTCATGTGCCCACGTCTTAAACAAATTCCCCTCACTGTTCGAACCGGGTATCGGGAAGTTCCAAGGAGCAAAAGTGCAGAACCATTTGATTCCGGGGCATGACCCATCCATCACAGGATGAGAGCGGTACCTTACATGATGAGAGGGTGGAGATCGAGCTGGACCGGCTGCACCTAGAGGACATCATTTCGCCGATCGAATTCAATGAGTGGGCCAGTCCGATTGTTCCAGTCCTCAAGGAAGACGGCACCATCAGAATCTGTGATGATTACAAATTAACTATCAATCTTTTCTCCCTGCAGGATCAATACCTGCTACCAAAGGCAGATGACCTATTTGCGACGCTGGCGGGAGGAAAAACGTTCACGATGCTGGACTTGACCTCGGCCGAAATGACACAGGAGCTGGAGGAATCATCGAAGGGCTTCACCTGCATCAACATGCACAAAGGTCTCTTCATTTACTACAGATGCCTGTTTGGGATTCGTTCAGCCGCGGCGATATTCCAGAGGACCATGGAAAGCTTGCTGACGTCAGTCCCGTGCACCGTGGTCTTCCAGGACGACATCTTGGTTACAGGTCGGGACACCGTCGAGCACCTGCAGAACCTGGAGGAGGTTCTTAGTCAACTTAATCATGGGGCTCAGGTTAAAATGCTCGAAATGCATTTTCCTGGTGCCTGAAGTGGAGTTTCTGGCGAGAAGAATGGCGGCGTATGGCATCAGGCCCACCGATTCGAAGACAGAGGCAATCAAGAATGCACCGAGACTACAGAACATGATGGACTCCTGAACTACTTTGGTAACTTCTTACTGGGTCTTAGCACACTGTTAGAACAACTACACTCTTCGCTGCATAAAGGAGATGAATGGGTATGGCGTAAAAGCCAAGAAAATGCCTTTGAGAAAGCTAGAAAACTGTTATGCTCAAACAAATTGCTTGTGTTGTATGATCCATGTAAGCGTTTGGTGCTACCATGTGATACATCGTCATACGGTGTCGGGTGTGTATTGCAACAAGCTAATGAATCTGGGAAGTTGCAACCAGTTGCTTATGCATCCAGAAGTCTGTCTAAGGCTGAGAGGGCCTACAGCATGATCGAAAAAGAAGCGTTAGCGTGTGTTTATGGGGTAAAGAAAATGCATCAGTATCTGTTTGGGCTCAAATTTGAATTGGAAACCGACCATAAGCCACTTATATCCCTGTTTTCTGAAGTAAGGGGATAAACATGAATGCATCGGCCCGCATCCAGAGATGGGCGCTCACATTGTCCGCATTTAACTGCGCCATCCGCCACAGGCCAGGCACAGAAAACTGTGCCGATGCTCTCAGTAGGCTGCCATTGCCCACCACAGGGGTGGAGATGGCACAGCTCGTTGATTTAGTTATGGTAATGGAAGCATTCAAGAGTGAGCAATCACCTGTTACAGCCCGACAGATTAGAACCTGGACGAGCCAGGACCCCTTACTGCCCTTAGTGAAAAACTGTGTGATCCACGGGAGTTGGTCTAGTGTCCCATAAGAGATGCAGGAAGAAATAAAGCCGTACCAGCGGCGCAGAGATGAAATGTCCATACAGGCAGAATGCCTTCTGTGGGGTAATCGGGTAGTGATGCCAAAAGAGGGCAGGGACACTTTCATTAGTGATCTCCACAGTACCCAACCAGGCATTGTAATGATGAAAGCGTTAGCCAGATCCGACGTGTGGTGGCCCTGTATCGATGCGGCCTTAGAGTCCTGCGTGCACACATGTAACACATGTTCACAGTTAAGCAATGCACCCAGGGAGGCGCCACTAAGTTTATGGTCTTGGCCCTCCAAACCGTGGTCCAGCGTTCATGTCGACCAAGCAGGCCCATTCTTGGGAAAAATGTTCCTTGAGGTTGTAGATGTGTACTCCAAATGGATTGAATGTGAGATAATGTCGGCAAGCATGTCCGCTGCCACCATTGAAAGCTTGCGGGCCATGTTTTCCACGCATGGCCTGCTCAATGTCTTTGTGAGTGACAATGGGCCGTGTTTCACCTTTGCCGAGTTCAAAGAGTTCATGACCCGCAATGGGATCAAACATGTCACTTCTGCCCTGTTCAAACCAACATCCAATGGTCAGGCAGAGCGAGCAGTGCAAACAATCAAGCAGAGCTTGAAGAGGGTAACTGAAGGCTCACTGCAGCCTCGCCTATCCTGAGTCCTGCTTTATTCCCGCACAAGACCCCACTCGCTCACTGGGGCTCCCCCCCACTGAACTGCTCATGAAAAGGGCATTTAAGACAAGGCTCTCGTTAGTCCACCCTGACCTACACGAACAGGTAGAGAGCAAGCGGATTCAACAGAATACTTATCATGATCGAGCAAATGTGTCACGCAAAATCAAGATTAATGACCCTGCATTTGTGTTAAACTATGGACAAGGTCCCAAGTGGCTTCCCGATACTGTTGTGGCCAAAGAGGGGAGTAGGGTGTTTCAGGTCAAACTTTCAAATGGACTTACCTGCAGGAAACACTTGGACCAAACCAAACTCAGATTCACGGACTATCCAGAACAACCCACAATAAACTCTACCTTTGTCGACCCTCCAACACACACACAAGTGGTAACCGACCCAGCGGTTGACCACGAAGCAGAACCCATCACCTGCAACAGCCCAGCAGGACTCACCACATCCAGCAGCCCGGCAAGGCCAGCTGCGCAGCAGCTCAGCGAGGGCCCAACAAACGACTCACCAAAACCAGTATTTGCACCGAGATGATCAACCAGGGAAGGGAAGGCCCCAGATCGACTCACATTGTAAATAGTTACTTTATTGACTTGGGGTGACGGGAGTGTTGTTATATATGTAAACCCCGGTAAAGACTTTGTTTAACCACCAGAGGGCTCATCCTTTGGAGTCCCAAGGGATCCCGCAATCCCTTGGGAGCACCTGTACATAAGGAGACCTCACAGGCTGGAGAGGCACTCTGGAGACCTGTAATAAAGGTCTACAGTCACACATTACTTTGAGCTTACAGTACCTGGTCAGATTCTTTATTCAAGACGTAACACATACCACTTCAAGGTACAGCGCTAACCGGTTCAGGAGGGCGACGGCTGTGACAAGGCCGACTGGATTGGACGTCACCAAGGTCCAGGTCACTGATTGGAGCGTGGGCAGGTACATACAGAGTAAATATCTCAGGGCTCCCTTTTTATGCAACCCAGACCCAAGTGCTGGTCGGGCTTACCTTGTCCTGAGTGCCTCATCTCAGTGACAAATCCAAGGGCTCGCTCTTGACTGCAAAAACGCATCTCTCCCTACCTTCATATTTATATCCTGAATTACCAGATGGTCAATTGTGTGCTAATCTCGCTTGATCAGTGGCCCCTCAGCTGAAGACTCCTTGTTTGTGTTACGGGACTTTCATTGCCTTCCCCCACAGCAGTTTTCAGGGGTGTTGTGGTCTTGCATTATATCCTTTAGGTTTTATGATCTTGTTTTGCAAGTTTCTTATCTTTTGCTTTTCTGAGCACTTTTTGTCAGGCTTAGCTCATCTTATATATCCCAAATTACAGCAGCCATCTTACATTTTCACAATTTAATCATTTCAGCAGCCACCTTAAAGACTCCATTTCGAAAAGTGCTTTGTTGGCTGTAAGGTGCTTTGGGACATCCTGAGGTCATGAAAGGCACTGTATAAATGCAAGTTTTTATTTAAATGCAGTTGTATGTAACTCCTCTCACCACTATGGTGTTAACCCATTTATTTTGAACAACTTATCCGCTCTGCACGAATAGAGGTGAGAGGACTTTCAGATAAAAATGTGCATTAATACCCCTTGGTATAACTTTGAGGTTTGCACTTCTTTGTCTAATTAAGATCCCACAAATTGGAAATGCTCGTTTTTTTCTGATATACAGAACAAGAAGCCATGGGTTCAGGGTTGAAAAGGGTGAGGTTTGGGACAGATGTTGGGGAATACTCCTTTACACAGAGAGGGTAATCAACATCTGGGACAGGATGCCAGGAAAGGGTGGTGGAGGCTGGTATACCGGGCACTGTTACCATCCAGCTAAGATACTACAATGAGACAGCAAGGGACGGGTACTTTGGAAGGTTGAGATTAAATGCGCCCAATACGCCTCCTTGATGGGAATCAATCTCGGCAACTTTGCGAATGCGAAATTATTAACCGTTCTGTTAGCCCAATTCAATTAAATCCACGTGAGACCTGGTGGGACTTTTGCCCTCTCAGGTGATCGTAAAGATCCCATCGCACTATTTTGAATAAGAGCAAGGGGGTTCTCCCCAGTGTCCTGCCCAATATTTATCTCTTAAGCAAGACCGTAAAAAAAAACATGATCTGGTCATTTATCTCACTGCTGCTTGTGGGGGCTTGCTGTGCAGAAATTGGCTGGCGCGTTTCCTACATTACAGCAGTGACTACACTCCAAAAGGACTTTATTGGCTATAAAGTGCTTTGGGATGTCCTGAGGTTGTGAAAGGTACCATATAAATGCAAGTTCTTTCACTCTTCTGTCTTTTATTTCTATTGCTTGGTTATAGGCAGTACTGTGCCTGATACATCGCTATTGATAAAATCCAGTAAACCTCTGTTGAAAGCCGAACAGTTTTTTGTATTTCATTTGCTTTCTTCACAGATTATGTACGTCAGCTATTTGGCATGTACCACTGCGATCTCACACACCACTTCCTGAAGATGAAATTTACAAAGTTACAATCAACTGGCTGTAATACATTTCTGAGCAATGAAACTGTTTCAAAATATTTGATTGCTGCAATAGTTATTCTGCTGAGGAGCAGGAAGTTACGAAACCACTAAATATGCTTCAACACCCTCATAAATACATCACTGTGACGTCAAGTATTCAAACAATGCAGAGCAATTATTGCACTGTGACCGATCTGACTTGATTTCCTTTTCCCAATTAGTGTTTGGCCCCCTCCCATACTTTGTACTCTCTTCTCCTACCGAGGTGACGGCTTGCAATGCTGATGTAATGGGCTAAACATCACAAGACCATGTTGTCAAAAGAAAAGACATGAAGGTTTAAAAAGGAGCGCTTTCCCTTTCCAGTTCGTATTCGAGCGATGCGACAATATTTTCACAGCTCTTGAGTTGCTGGGCAGTTTGCTAGGACAATTATAGCCGTGTCTCCAGGAAAATTCGGGCATACCAAAAAACATTTCAATGAATGAGGGAAGTCAGGCACCCTTGGAGAATGGGACGGGCAAAAGGCTGAACAACGGAACTGTGGCTCAGTGGTAGCACTATCGCCTCTGCGTCAGAAGTTCAAGGGTTCAAGGTGGTTCAAGTCTCCCTCCAGAGATTTCAAAGCATAATCTGTGCTGGCACTCCCAGTGCAGTGCTGAGGAAGTCTGCACTGTCGGAGGTGATAAACTGAGGCCCGTCTGCTCTCTGAGGTGGATGTAAAAGATCCCATGGAACTATTTTAAAGAAGAGCAGGGGAGATATCCCCGGTGTGCTGATCAATATTTATCCCTAAACCAACATCATTAAAAAACGATTATCTGGTTGTTTATCTTAATGTTGTTCGTGAGAAGTACCACCAACGATGTCTCCGCAAGATCCTTCAAATCCCCTGGGAGGACAGACGCACCAATGGCTGTCCTCCCAGGCCAACATCCCCAGTATTGTGTCCCTAACACAGATGAGGCTGCACACAGGGAGGTTAAAGTAACAGTGACCTCAGTCTTTATTAAGACACTCCAGAGTGAGGAACAGGCCTTAGGGGCCGGCTTATATACAGTGCTGGATCCCTTGGGACTTCAGGGGATGAGCTCCCTGGTGGCGGAACATGGGAGTGCATGCTTTACAGATACACAACATCACTCCCCCCGCAAAGTCAAAGTGAAAACTATTTACTTTCTTTCCCTGGTGGACCACCTCGGTACAAATGTCTGTTCTGGTGTGTTGGCTGTGCCCTCGCTGGGCTGACCTGTTGTTGGCCCTGCAGGGCTGCGAGGTGAGCCTAGCCTTGCTGGGCTGTTGGGCATGATGGGTTCGATTTCCTGGTCCGGCGTGGTGTCTTTGATCATTTGGGTGTGTGTTGTGGGCTCAAAAAAGGTGGTTTCTGCTGTGGGTTGTTCAGGGCAGTCTGTGAACTGCAGCCTCATTTGGTCCAGGTGCTTTCTGCAAAATTTGTCCATTGTCTAGTTTGACTACAAATACCCTGTTCCCTTCTTTAGCTATCACCGTGCCTGCGATCCACTAGGGACCATATCCATAGTTTAGCACATACACAGGGTCATTCAGATCAATTTCCCGTGGCACAGTGGCTCAACCATCGTTTACATTTTGTTGCTGCCGCCTGCTCTCTATCTGATCATGCAGGTGGGGGTAAACCAGCGAGAGTCTGGTTTTAAGTGTCCTTTTCATGAGTTGCACAACCGGGGGCACCCCGTGAGCGAGTGGGGTCTTGTGCGGTAGCTGAGCAGTACTCGGGACAGGCGGGTTTGGAGTGAGCCTTCTGTGACTCGTTTGAGGCTCTGTTTGATTGTTTGTACTGACCGCAATGTCTGCCCATTGGAGGCTGGTTTAAACGGGGCCGAGGTGACATATTTGATCCCATTGCGGGTCATGAATTCTTTAAATTCAGCACTGTGAAACATGGCCCATTGTCACTGACCAGTATGTCAGGCAGGCCGTGGGTGGCAAACATGGCCCTCAGGCTTTCAATGGTGGCAGTGACGGTGCCTCCCGACATTATTTCACATTCAATCCATTTTGAAAAAGCATCCACCACCACCAGGAACATTTTACCGAGAAACGGGCCCACATAGTCGACATGGATCCTCGACCATGGTCTGGAGGGCCAGGACCACAAACTTAGTGGTGCCTCTCTGGTTGCGTTGCTCAACTGAGCACACATGCTGCATTGCCGTACACAGGACTCTAAGTCAGAGTCGATACCGGGCCACCACACATGGGAACTGGCTATCGCTTTCATCGTTACTATACCCGGGTGTGTGCTGTGGAGATCCGAGATGAACGTCTCCCTGCCCTTTTTTGGTAGCACTACACGGTTACCCCACAACAGGCAGTCTGCCTGAATGGATCGCTCGTCGTTTCGCTGCTGGAAAGGCTTGATTGGCTCTTGCATTTCAACGGGGATGCTGACCCAGCTCCCATGCAGTACACAGTTTTTTTACGAGGGACAGCAGAGAATCTTGGCTGGTCCAAGTTCTAATCTGGCGGGCCGTGACAGGTGATTTATCATTTTCAAACGCTTCCATGACCATCAACAAGTCTGCAGGCTGCGCCACCATCAACAAGTTTGCAGGCTGCGCCATTTCCACCCCCGTGGTGGGCAATGGTAGCCGACTGAGAGCTTCTGCACAGTTCTCGGTGCCTGGCCTGTGGCGGATGGTAGAGTTATATGCTGATAGCGCGAGTGCCCACCTTTGTATGCGGACTGAGGCATTAGTATTTATCCTCTTGTTTTTAGCGAACAGGGATGTGAGGGGCTTGTGATCGGTTTCCAGCTCAAATTTGAGGCCAAACAGGTATTGATACATTTTCTTTACCCCGAACACACACGCTAATGCCTCTTCCTCAATCATGCTGTCGGCCCTCTTGGCCTTAGACAAGTTCCTGGAAGCAAAGGCGACAGGTTGCAACTTCCCCACAATGTTAGCTTGTTGTAATACACACCCGACTCCGTACGACGACGCGTCACATGCTAGCACAAGTCTTTTACACGGGTTATACAATACAAGTGGCTTGTTGGAGCATAAAATGTTTCTGGCTTTCTCAAAAGCAATTACTTGTTTTTTTTCCCCATACCCAGTTCTCACCTTTGCGCAATAACACATGTAGGGGCTCTAAAAAGGTGCTTAACCCCGGTAGGAAGTTACCAAAATAGTTGGGGAGTCCCAGGAACGATCGCAGCTCCATGACGTTCTGTGGCCTGGGCGCGTTCCTGATAGCCTCTGTCTTGGCGTCTGTGGGCTGAATGCCGTCCGCCGCGATCTTTCTCCCCAAAAACTCCACTTCTGTTGCCATGAAGACGCATTTCGAGATCTTCAGCCGCAGCCCTACACGATCCAGTTGCTGGAGGACCTCCTCCAAGTTTTGTAGGTGCTCGGCGGTGTCCCGACCCGTGACCAATATGTCATCCTGAAAGACCACGTGTGTGGTACCGACTTGAGTAGGCTCTCCATGCTCCTCTGGAAGATCGCTGCAGCCGACCGAATGCCAAACGGGCATATGTTGTAGATGAACTGTCCCTTGTCCGTGTTGATGCAGGTGAGGCCCTTCGAAGACTCCTCCAGCTCCTGCGTCATGTAGGCCGAAGTCAGGTCAAGCTTGGTGAACATCTTACCTCCTGCCAGCGTCGCAAATAGGTAGTCTGCCTTAGGTAGCGGGTATTGGTCCTGTCGCGAGAAACGATTAATAGTTACTTTATAATCGTCGCAAATCCTGACTGTGCCATCACTTTTGAGTACTGGAACAATTGGGCTGGCCCACTCGCTGAATTCCACTGGGGAGATGATGCCCTCGCATTGCAGCCTGTCCAGCTCGATTTCCACTCTCTCCCGCATCATGTGAGGTACTGCTCGCGCCTTGTGGTGAATGGGTCGTGCCTCTGGAACTAAGTGGATCCGCACCTTCGCCCTGGAAATGTTTACAATGCCTGGTTCAAAAAGGGAAGGAAATTTGTTAAGAACCTGGGCACATGAGGCCTCATCGACATGTGATAACGCTCGGATGTCATACCAGTTCCAGCGGATTTTGCCCAGCCAGCTTCTTCCAAGCATTGTGGGGCCATCGCCCGGGACAATCCATAGTGGCAGTTCGCGCACCATGCCCTCGTAGGTGACCTTGACCATGGCGCTGCCCAGGTCAGTGATAAACTCTTTGGTGTACGTTCTCAGTTTCGTGTGGATGGGGCTCAGGGCTGGTCTGAATGCCTTGTTGCACCACAGTCTCTCAAACATCTTTTTACTCATGATAGACTGGCTCGTGCCAGTGTCCAGTTCCATGGCTACGGGTAAGCCTTTTAATTTTACGTTTAGCATTATAGGTGGATATTTCGTCGAAAATGTGTGTACCCCGTGTATTTCAGCATCTGTCTCCTCTCTCTGAGGCTCGAAATTGCTTTGATCCACCATGGACCAATCTTCGTCTGCCACGTGGTGGTTAGCAGGTTTTGCAGAGCTTGCAGCTCATTTGCAAGCTCGTTGGAGATGCTCCATTATTCCACAGCTCTTGCAAACATACCCTTTGAAGCAGCATGAATAGGCTGAAATGAAGCCTCCACAATGCCAACAGGATGTGAATTGCCTTGCATTCATCCTTTGTTGCGGACTCTGAGTCATCTGGGTCACCTGAGGCCTGCTGGCAGATGCAGACTCGTGGTTTCTGCCCTGTACATTTCTGCTCGCAAACACAGTTGCAGTTAATTTATGAACATTGCTAGCACTTATGTGATGAGAGATTTGTTTGGTGTTATCACTGGTGGACATAAATGCCTGTGCTATCGCAATGGCCTTACTGAGGGTCAGTGTCTCTACAGTCAAAAATTTTCGTAGGATGGTCTCATGGCCAATACCCAGTTCAAAAAAAAGTCTCTGAGCATTTGCTCCAGGTAGCCATCAAACTCACATTATCCTGCAAGTCACCTTAACTTGGCGACATAGCTCGCCACTTCCTGACCTTCAGATTTCTGGCACGTGTAGAACCGATGCCTCGCCATCAGCACGTTCTCCCTTGGGTTGAGATGCTCCAGAACCAGTGTACACAGCTCCTCATACGACTTATCTATGGGTTTCACTGGAGCCAGAAGATTCTTCATGAGGCTGTCGGTCGGTGCCCCGCAGACTGTGAGGAGGACCGCTCTCCTTTTTGCAGCGCTTCCTTCTCCGTCCAGCTCGTTGGCTACAAAGTACTGGTCTAGCCGTTCGACATGGGCTTCCCAGTCCTCACCCTCCGAGAACTTCTCCAAGATGCCCACAGTTTGCTGCATCTTTGCATTGGATTCGTATTCTCATCACCAGTTATTGTGTTCCTAACACAGATGAGGCTGCACACAGGGAGGTTAAAGTAACAGTGACCTCAGTCTTTAATAAGACACTCCAGAGTGAGGAACAGGCCTTAGGGGCTGGCTAATATACTGTGCTCCCAAGGAATGCTGGGATCCCTTGGGACTTCAGGTGATGAGTTCCCTGGTGGCAGAACATGGGAGTGCATGCTTTACAGATACACATCTCCCAGCATCGAAGCACTGACCACACTCGACCAGCTCCGCTGGGCGGGCCACATTGTCCGCATGCCTGACACATGACTCCCAAAGCAAGCACTCTACTCAGAACCCCTTCACAGCAAGCGAGCCCCAGGTGGGCAGAGGAAACGTTAAAGGACACCCTCAAAGCCTCCTTGATAAAATGCAACATCGCCACTGACACCTGGGAATCCCTGGCCAAAGATTGCCCTAAGTGGAGGAAGAGCATCCGGGAGGGCACTGAGTACCTCGAGTCTCGTCGCCGAGAGCATGTAGAAACCAAGCACAGGCAGCGGAAAGAGCGTGTGGCCAACCTGTCCCACACACCCTTTCCTTCAACGACAGTCTGTCCCACCTGTAACAGAGACTGTAATTCCTGTATTGGACTGTTTGGTCACCTAAGAACTCACTTTTATAGTGGAAGCAAGTTTTCCTCGATTCTGAGGGACTGCCTATGATGATGATGATGATGATGATAGTGGGATCTTGCTGTGTGCAAATTGGCTGCCGTATTCCCCACATTACAAAAGTGACTACATTTCATAAGTACTTCATTGGCTGTAAAGTGATTTGGAATATCCTGAGGTGGTTAAAAGTGCTATGTAATGCAAATCTTTTTTTTAATCTGGAAGGACCTGCCAGTGGCTATTGATTGACGGGCCTACTTATTGATTGGCGGGCCTACCACATCGGGCTGATTTTCCAGTAGGCATGGCCCTGGAGCTTTGCTTTTCCTCCTTGGCGACTGCATCGGGAAATGAGGATCACAATACGCGTCATTTGACTGGACAGAAAAATCATGGGGAACGTGCCTGTGATTTCTCAATACATAGTCCCAGCTGGTGAGGCTCCAAACCAAGGTGGCCCACAAAGACAGAAATCTTGGGCTCCCGTCCTCCCGCCAGATTTGGAAATGTATAAAAGGGGATGTGAAGACCTATGGTGAGAGATTTATTTCCAAACTGTTCTGGAGGTCATGCCGCACTCCAAAGAAAACCTTCATTTTTGACACTGGACTAGAAGTTGCGATTTGCGCCCTATTGATGTCCCCCATAGGCGCTAATGGGGCTATAAAAAGGACCAATTTCTCCCTATTAATCTATAAAAATTCTGGGGATGTGGGCATTGCTGGCAAGGCCGGCATTTATTGCCCATCCCTAGATACCCTTGAGAAGATGGTGGTGAGCCTCCTGCTTGAACTGCTGCAGTCCGTGTGGTGAAGGTCCTCCCACAGTACCGTTAGGGAGGGAGTTCCAGGATTTTGACCCAGCGACGATGAAGGAATGGGCGATATATTTCCAAGTCGTGATGACGTGTGATTTGGAGGGGAACATGGAGGTGAATGATGCTCCCATGCACCTGCTGCCCTTGTCATCCGAGGTTAATTATAAATGATAATTATGTAAATTTTTTCCCGCATTTTGGAGGGCAAGCTGCGCTGAGCTGTCACCTCCCAACTCTGCAGCAACTTCAACAAGATAATCGGCATTAATATGTAGATTAACGACAGATCTTCTGCCACTTAAATTACACTGGAGTCTCTGCCACCTACCGGAGTGGAGAAGACCACCCAGTGGATTATAGAAAATGACGGACAATAAAAATTCCTCACTGCATTCCCTTCCGTTGTTTGTATGTTCAGCTGTCATGGTAGGGTTGCCAACTGTGATTGGACATGGTCCTGGAGGTTTCGTCACATGACCTCCTGACTCAAAATGCCCTGCTCCCATGCTCCCGCCATTGGTCGCCCAACACGCCCATCCACACGGCGCCTCGCCCTCCCACGGCCAATTGGAAAGCAAAAAGACTCTTAATTATCTGATTTGTTGATTCTTGGCTGTCTCTCTGTTCCCCATCGCCAATATTTTTCGAACGAAGAAAGAAAAATCTTTGAAGAAAATAAAAACACAATTAAAAAAAAATAATTCCCCCAAAGTTTTTTCTCCCGGATGTTGCTCGCAGCAAAAGATTGATCTTTAATTCCTGGGGACGCCAAAACAATCCTGGAAGGTTGGCAATGCCTATATCACTGGGACATAGTTCAAAATCTTCTACTCCATTTGGGGCTGTGGTTTGTGGACTTCCCCCCCACAGGAACATTGAGGGGGAAATCCATCAGTACAAAAGCAAAATACTGCGGATGCTGGAATCCGAAATAAAAACAGAAAATGCTGCAAATCTCAGTGGGTCGGGCAGCATCTGTGGAGAGAGAAACAAAGTTAACGTTTCGGGTCAACGACCCTTCATCAGAATTGCCGAATGTTCGAAAAGAACAGATTCTTAAGCAGCACTGAAAGGGGGAGGGGAGGTAGGAACAAAAGGGAAGGTCTGTGATAGGGTGGAAGGCAAGAGAAATTAGAGAGACAAAAGGGATGATGGTCCGAATTGAAATGGTAATGGCCGGAGTTTGAAGAAGGTTAGTCTAGATAGGATGTGAATGGCGATATAATGACCAGCTGCCATTGGAGACAAAGAGAAAAAAAACATAAGCTCGAGGGTAGGGGGGGAAGGGAGCCAAAGATGGGCAGAGGTTATTTTTATGTTCAGAATAAATCCACAGGACTATATCGCAAGCTCAAACTGTTGTGACCTTCATCTCTTTATTCAGACTCCAGAGTGAGGAAGAAGCATGGTGAATCACCTTTTAAACCTGCTTGTCCCAGGGTGCACAGGTGACCCTTAGGTCTCCCACAGGTGTGCCCCCTAGTGGCAAGTCTTACATTTTGCTAAGGTTTGCATACATACATAACATCACTCCCCCTCAAAGTCTTATGTGCAAGTTAGTTGTAAGTTGAAGTGATCTGGCGACCCGTGTCCCCAGGTCGATCGCCTGGGTTGATGTCCTGACATGGTGGGTTCATCCTCGTGCTCGATGGCGAGATTGGTCGTGTTTGTAGGTCACTAGGGGCCAGGTCCTTTCACGGTGGATCCTGGTTATCTGTGGTTCACAGTTTATTCCAGTGAAAAAGAAGGGCGGTAAGAGAAGGGATATATTCCAGTGAAAAAGAAGGGCGGTAAGAGAGGGGATAACCAGCCGTGGATAACCAAGGAAATAAAGGAGAGTATCAAATTAAAAACCAATGCGTATAAGGTGGCCAAGATTAGTGGGAAACTAGAAGATTGGGAGAATTTTAATCGACAGCAAAGAATGACTAAGAAAGCAATAAAGAAAGGAAAGATAGATTACGAAAGTAAACTTGCGCAAAACATAAAAACAGATAGTAAAAGCTTTTACCGATATATAAAACGGAAAAGAGTGACTAAAGTAAATGTTGGTCCCTTAGAAGATGAGAAGGGGGATTTAATAATAGGAAATGTGGAAATGGCTGAGACCTTAAATAATTATTTTGCTTCGGTCTTCACAGTGGAAGACACAAAAACCATGCCAAAAATTGCTGGTCACGGGAATGTGGGAAGGGAGGACCTTGAGACAATCACTATCACTAGGGAGGTAGTGCTGGACAGGCTAATGGGACTGAAGGTAGACAAGTCCCCTGGTCCTGATGAAATGCATCCCAGGGTATTAAAAGAGATGGCGGAAGTTATAGCAGATGCATTCGTTATAATCTACCAAAATTCTCTGGACTCTGGGGAGGTACCAGCAGATTGGAAAGCAGCTAATGTAATGCCTCTGTTTAAAAAAGGGGGCAGACAAAAGGCAGGTAACTATAGGCCGGTTAGTTTAACATCTGCAGTGGGGAAAATGCTTGAAACTATCATTAAGGAAGAAATAGCGGGACATCTAGATAGGAATAGTGCAATCAAGCAGACGCAACATGGATTCATGAAGGGAAATCATGTTTAACTAATTTACTGGAATTCTTTGAGGATATAACAAGCATGGTGGATAGAGGTGTACCGATGGATGTGGTGTATTTAGATTTCCAAAAGGCATTCGATAAGGTTACAAAAGGTTACTGCAGAAGATAAAGGTACGCAGAGTCAGAGGAAATGTATTAGCATGGATCGAGAATTGGCTGGCTAACAGAAAGCAGAGAGTCGGGATAAATGGGTCCTTTTTGGGTTGGAAATCGGTGGTTAGTGGTGTGCCACAGGGATCGGTGCTGGGACCACAACTGTTTACAATATACATAGATGACCTGGAAGAGGGGACAGAGTGTATTGTAACAAAATTTGCAGATGACACAAAGATTAGTGGGAAAGCGGGTTGTGTAGCGTACACAGAGAGGCTGCAAAGAGATTTAGATAGGTTAAGCGAATGGGATAAGGTTTGGCAGATGGAATACAATGTCGGAAAGTGTGAGGTCATCCACCTTGGAAAAAAAAAACAGTAAAAGGGAATATTATTTGAATGGGGAGAAATTACAACATGCTGTGGTGCAGAGGGACCTGGGGGTCCTTGTGCATGAATCCCAAAAAGTTAGTTTGCAGGTGCAGCAGGTAATCAGGAAGGCGAATGGAATGTTGGCCTTCATTGCGAGAGGGATGGAGTACAAAAGCAGGGAGGTCCTGCTGCAACTGTATAGGGTATTGGTGAGGCCACACCTGGAGTACTGTGTGCAGTTTTGGTCACCTGACTTAAGGAAGGATATACTAGCTTTGGAGGGGGTACAGAGACAATTCACTCGGCTGATTCCGGAGATGAGGGGGTTTACCTTATGATGATAGATTGAGTAGACTGGGTCTTTACTCATTGGAGTTCAGAAGGATGAAGGGTGATCTTAAAGAAACATTTAAAATAATGAAAGGGATAGACAAGATAGAGGCAGAGAGGTTGTTTCCACTGGTCGGGGAGACTAGAACTAGGGGGCACAGCCTCAAAATACAGGGGAGCCAATTTAAAACCGAGTTGAGAAGGAATTTCTTCTCCCAGATGGTTGTGAATCTGTGGAATTCTCTGCCCAAGGAAGCAGTTGAGGCTAGCTCATTGAATGTATTCAAGTCACAGATAGATAGATTTTTAACCAATAATTGAATTAAGGGTTATGGGGAATGGGCGGGTAAGTGGAGCTGAGTCCACGGCCAGATCAGCCATGATCTTGTTGAATGGCGGAGCAGGCTCGAGGGGCTAGATGGCCTACTCCTGTTCCTAATTCTTATGTTCTTATCTTCTTATGTTTGGTCTTGTCCAAATGCTTTACTCGTTAGCCCAGCACATGGTTTCACAATCAACGCTCTGTTTTCATCACATGCGCTCCATTCCCCACCTTGGCTAATGCAGTGCTTGCGGCCCAACTGGGGCCCTGAACATGGTCTACATCACTTATTTTAATGTCACGTGGAGGTGCCGTGCAATTCTCTGCTGATGGCATATGGAAGGCTTGATTCTGAGTGATTCTGCCTGGTGACTGTGTAGTACCCGGGATAACAGGGTCTGTAAGGAGTCTACCATGACACTCTTGGTGCTAGGTTTAGTGACTTGGGTTGCCTGCTCCAGGCTATTGTCGCTGACCCTGAGGTCTGGCAAGGTCAGGATGGCCGCAATGGCCTTGAGACTTTTGGTAGTGGTGGGAGGCCTAGTGGTCCCCGTGGACCCTGGGCCGTAGTATGGGGACTCCAGCCCACCGACTGTCTATAGCCACCCTGCCTTTGCAATGTTGGGATGGGTCTATCATCTCTGCGACGGATGGGTTGCCACATCCCGTCTAGCAGTTCGCCTTTGGCAGGTGTTAACTTGGGATCCTGGCTGGTCCAGGTCCTAAGCTGGTGGATCGTTACGGTTGACCACTCGCTTTCTAGCACTTCCACGACCGCGAGTGGGTCTTCAGGTTGCGCCATTTCCACCCTGGTGGTGGGCAATGGTAGCCAACTGAGGGCATTAGCGACATTCTCAGTGCCTAGCCCCCGTGGCGGATCATGCTGCAGTGCACAGACAGTGTTAGGCCTTCTCGAAACAACTCATCAATAATGGTGCCTCTGCTCTCCCAAACTTGTGGGATGGGCAGCTTGTCTGACTCGAGTACATTTTGGGACACTCTTTGGTACGTCTCTGTAAGAGAAATTTGGCATTAGGGGTACCAGCGGGACAAGGGTTAAAGTGCTGGTTCCTGCACCAATCCATAAGGAGGTAAAAGGCCTCTCTTCGGCCTTGTACCAAGGCTCCAGAAGTTAGCAATTCAATAATATTCCGACAGGATACGATGTGAGAACCTAAACAGACATTGATAAGACCTTGCGAAGAGGCTCGAGGCGGACTCACGGGTACCAAGGAGAATCAACAAATTCTGACCTAATGAAGTCATTCTAGTCTCGGCCTAAAGTGGTCACGAGGGTCTTGGCCTGTCAATCCAAAGTGGCACTAATAAGGTAGTCCAATTAGAGAAGTAGCACTGATAAGGCAGTCCAATTAGATCTAGGGAGGTCTTACCAGGGAACGGAGGGGTTTTTGAAATGTATAAAAGTTGCATGATTGTGCTGTTCGGGGAGCATCTCCACTCATAGGCGGCTGTGATAAGAGGTGTTCCCGGACGTTCGTAATAAAAGATCGTTAAACCTTGCCATCCGTCTCTGCCTGCTATCTCCGGGGGCTGTTACGCGGGTTGGGGCGAGCGTTGACTCTCTATATCAGGGGACCCGCTCGTGGGAGGAGAAGCCTTTCCATTTTCCCTTACATTGGTGCTGCGAGCAGGGTACGGACTTCCTGAACGGAACAATGACCCAGCTGTTGGGGTGAGTATGTTTTAATTTACCACCTTCAAGTTAGAGCTGTGGCATTGTAAACCGCAAGGGAAGGACATCTGTACAAAGAACCATTTGTAGCAGCTCCAGGAGGGATGGAGACGGAGGACAGGGACGATCTAGGGGTAGAAGCGGGTCAAAAGGTGCATCCTAAAATGCGCGCGTGGAGGTAGCACGGCAGTGCGAGGGTACGACGCAAGGGAAGAGATAGAGGAAGGTCTATTGACCTGAAGCGGTACGAGTGCACGGTGCAGGGACGAGACATATTGACCCAAAGCGTGGCAGTATGAGTGTACGGCGCCAAGGGAAGACATATAGATATAAATAACGTCCTGCATACCTAACACGAATGAAAGGAAGTGCTCAAGATAGCCCCGAAGAAGATGGGTAACACGGCTATTAAAAAGGCGAATAAAACCAATTGTAACTTGCGTAACTACGTAATGCCATAAAAAAGCTGATAGTGATTATCTTTAGTGACATATGGATCCAAAAATAGAGCCGGCCAAACAATTAATAGGCTTTGTTGAATGAAGAGAGACTTTTGTGAATGTCTGTCATTGAGTGAGAGTCTTGTGTGATTTTTTGACTGTGGAATGAATTTTTCATGTTTCTGAAAACCTGTTTGGAAAAATAGTGCAGCTCCACCCACTTTTCCAAACAGAGTGAAAGTTTTTTTTAACCCTTTGTAGTGTTGTCCTGTATGTGGGAAGTTTTAAGACATTTTAAGTTGGAAACGCAGGTGTGGATTTATTTGGATGATAAGTTACGGAGCAAGGAAATGCACAAAGGATAGGTTTGTTGAGCAAAAGATAAAGAAATACATGGTCCCGGTGGTTAAAAAAAAAGGCCTGTGAGGATCTCTCGCGGCTGCGGGCTGGGGAAGTACGCTCCCATTTTCCTTTGTGTAAAACCTTGACGCAAAAGCTTCTAGCTCAGTAAAAAAAAGAGTTTGAAATAAAGATTGAAATGACAAAATTTGAATTGGGATTTTGAGATATTAAGAGAAGGCACAGCAAAATACTGAGATGGATTCAAACTAAAAAAAAATATTAAATTAAATCTGATCTCTTTAAAAAAAAAGAGAAATAAAACTAAAAGGTTTGGAAACAATCTAGAAATACCTTCACAGATCAGGTCAAACTTCTGGGCGAGTGGTGAGCTATCTGTGAAGGTGTAAAAGGGACTTTTGAAAAATGTTAAAACAGCAAGCTTTAGCAGTTTAGAAAAAAACATTGTAACGACCTTGAAACTAGAACATTTTGAGATAACGAAAAGCAGCACTCAAAGCCTACGTGCTAGACTCCGTTCTAGTTATGGAGAAAAGAAAAAGATAAAGACGCCACTTTGAAAGTAAACAAATTGAACGAATTTGAAAGAAAAAGTGTCTTTGATTGTCTGATGATTTTAAATTAACAAATTTACAGAGTCACGAGCCCTCTGTGTAAAATACAAAACCTAATTTGAAGAAAGGTGATCCGAAAATAAAGACGTAATGCACTAATTAGGTGCTGGAAAAAAAAAGGGTGTTTGCGATGGAAAAAGACATAACTTATTAAATACTAGTTGATAGTGGCTGTGAAAAAGATATTGATTTAATTGAAAAAAAAAGAATTTGAAGAGGTAAAAGACACTCTCCATTGATAATGATTTTAAATTATGAGAAAGTTTCACTGCAGTTTGAAAGATTTCCAAAATGGACGTTGTTTATCAAGAAAAGTCCCGAACAGTCTAAACAAGCAGGAGGGTTTTGAAAATAACGAGGAGAAAAGATCTAAGCTATGCGAACTCAGCACAGAAAGAAAAAACTGGGAATTAGAGAATCTTACTGAATTTTTAAATTCTTATAGAAAATGGAACTGGCACGGATGTTTAGATTTTGTGCTGAGAGAGAAATAAAACATAAGATTTGCCCAGTGAACGGGACCGTAAAATAAAACGAAATGTTGGAATGTATCCAGCATGTGTGAAAATTGGATTTCATTAAACAAAATAGCTATTAAAAATGTGTGGTCTGGTTTTAAATCAATTAAAAAAAAATCTTTGGCAAGTACTTGAATTAGAAGTTAAGAAAAAATTGGAGTTTAATCTAAAATGCCGTCTTTCCTGATGAGAAGACTTTTATTATGATGGCTTTACTAATGATTTCTGCTGTTTTAACGGATTCCTAATTTCTAAGCAAGTTTTGAAGGCACAAAGACTTAAAAAATAATTTTTCGGATGATTACGTGAAGTCACGTAATGACATCAGGCTTTCTTACAAACCTGTAAAGGAGTTAATCCTTTCCATTGACAGCTGTTTTATACTGGACATTATTAATTTGGATTTCTCAATAGAATAAAAAAGACTCACCTGACAGATAGAGGAAATGGTGGGATAGTCAGAATAAAAATAAAAACAGAACTAGCCTATGTAATAATACTCGCCTGATACAAATAAAAGAAAGATACTCAAACAAAACAAATTCAAGAGTTAAAAGCTAAGATAAATAAGCTGGAAGAGATTTTTTTTTAAATGGGACCAGACGGATAGTGCAGTGCGCAGCCATAGCACCATCACCTATGGCAATAGAGCCAATGTACCCCACGGTGGGTAAGTGTAGTCCACAAACCCAACCTAACCTTACCTCCGATTTCACAGAGTGACCGCAACATGCATGGATAAAAGATGAGTAGACCAGAACCTAACACCTGGTGACGACCAGGCTATCTGTTTAAAATTTGCAGATAAAACACTCACCGAGATGGGACCACAGCGGCTACTTCGACTCTGGAGACTCAGGATACTGGGGACCTTGAGGCCCACGCAGGCACTGGATAATACAAATGGATTACAAGAGATATAGCACACGCAGGAAAGACACAACTACATGAACTAGCTTTGTTTAATTTAACTGCCAAAATATGCACCCCAGCAGCCAAGGACTGGAGCAAGGACAGAACTTATTTTAACGCATGGCTATGTATAGTGTATTAAGTAAGGTTGTAATGCAGCAGGCTGCCGATGCCATGGGCGGTAGTAGATTCCGAGGACAGGAGCAAGTTCATAGGACCAAAAGTGGAAGGGCGCAGAAATCCAACTAGATGGAATTTCAGTTCTAGAAGCTCATGCCTGGGCGGACAAAGCTGCAAAACAAGCAGCCAAATCCACCCCGCAAGAGAAACAGAAGGGTGGGAACAGAACGGAGCAAAAAGTGGGGTGGGACCCCAGGATGTTCAGGAAAACTGGCCAATGGGATAAAATGAAAACCAAGGGAGGTCTCGGGAATATAAGGTGTATGTCCCGAAGCGTGACACGGTAACAACACGGAGAAGCCGGTATTGATCATGCGCAGCGCAAACAAGAAGGAATACAACCTAAAAAGGGGGGCAGATGGAATGTGGAGGAAAGATGACAATAAAGGTCCGGCTGGGACACCAAACACACCCAAAGGGACCCTGGGAAGCCCTAGCACTGCCCCAACAACTATCCTGGGGACAACAACTCTTCCCAGCACAACCATGCAAGTCCCCCCATAAGCCCGTCCATAAAGACTGGAGTCAAAGGGGGGCTAGTAATAAAAGAATCTAAAGAAAGGATATAATTGGGGTGCGTCAGCGACTACTTAACCTAAATCTAATGGATATCATTCTTCCTAGCTTCTGTGGGAATGAAACTATAAGTCTATACCAGAACCTGGCACAACGGATCCTCGAAGGCCCAGAATCCACGACCCTGAGATTTAATGTCAGAAATGGAACAGGACAAGGTCGAACAAAAAGGGGAATGATGGAAACACTAGGCACGGGTTATGCGGCAGGGGTTATGACGATGAATTCCATAGACCTGTAGGCAATATATGACCGGGTTAACAACTTAACGTAAATCTTAAGTGGTTTAGTGGGGAGGGACTTGGATAACCAAGCCCTACAAGCGCGGTTGGGAGATGGTGCAGAAGGGGAAGTGTTACAAGTGGCCCATACATTACAGAAGCATGCCAAGGCAATAAATTTGATCCACGCAATGGGGAACGACATAAGTAAACGATTACAAGCTGAGATAGTTTGCTCCGAGTATGGGGCCTGGATTAAGTGAAGTACAACTTGGAGCAACTCCAGAATGGGGACATACCAGATTGGATCCTGAACAGCATACTTAACAATTGGACACTAGATAAAAAAATGAATGACAAATGCGAAGTACGAAGGAATAGTCACGCATGGGTGCCAAATTTCAGATGTATTACTGGGCAGGTGAATATGTTCGGATTTATGTTGTCCACACCGCAGTATGATGTAACAAAGGGAGACCCCTTATACCAGATCGATAATATCAATGAAGTAAGAAACCAAACTCGGTTACGTTACCATCAGCCTGCCAGACAGGTGATTAAAATTAAATTAGTACGAAAGGCGTTGACATAACTGATTGCTATAAAATTAACCAAGTGGTTTTATGTCGAGGTACGCCACGAATGACGAATGATGATTGCAGATTCCACCAAACAAACGGATGCATGCTGAGTATCACTCCTCTCGAACACGATTCCGAAACAATCGCTGCTCCACAAGGGAATGGAGCACAGGAGCAGCCAACCCGCCGATTAAAACCAGGGGAGGAGTCACCCCGTGTGTCATCACCAACCCTAACTTCTGTTTCAGGCCCATGGGAAAAATAGACATGAATGGATACCACATACATCCCAAAACAACGGAAATCATCCACGGAACGGTCACGGATACCCTCCGAGAGGGGTACAAGGAGGCGGTATGGGAACTGCAAGGCACCGGAATTAAATGAGGAACAATTACGTTTCGGGCAAGGAATCCAGAATCAAAGACGACAGTATATCCAGCTGATGGAAGAAGTAGACAACCTACAGAGAGACACTAACGCGATGCTGGCTGATCAGCTCTGGTACTCAAAGCTGTGGAACATTGGACTTAATATCCAGATCCACCCATGGATAAGAATTATATCACATGTACTTGTAGCAATACAGGGCCTGGTTCTGATGATCATGATGGGATTAACATGTGCATGAATTAAACAGGCCAAACGATACGTCAGGGCACGCACTAAGATTAAAGCCATAAGGGATGAAAATGTAAGCAGTCCTACAGGAAGGACTTACCTTTTTTAACTCTGCAGGAAAGGTCTCAGTAGGTCATGAAGCTTGGGAGATGGCCACCCAGGTGAACGGACCTATCTGGAACTTGCCTACAGGGAGATAGTTATCGGGAAATATGGCCAACTTGGCGTATAGCCAAGAGCCAAAAGGGGGGAATTGTAAGAGAAATTTGGCATTAGGGGTACCAGCGGGACAAGGGTTAAAGTGCTGGTTCCTGCACCGACCCATAAGGAGGTAAAAGGCCTCTCTTCGGCCTTGTACCAAGGCTCCAGAAGTTATCAATTCAATAATATTCCGACAGGATACGATGTGAGAACCTAAACAGACATTGATAAGACCTTGCGAAGAGGCTCGAGGCGGACTCACGGGCACCAAGGAGAATCAACAAATTCTGACCTAATGAAGTCATTCTAGTCACGGCCTAAGGTGGTCACGAGGGTCTTGGCCTGTCAATCCAAAGTAGCACTAATAAGGTAGACCAATTAGAGATCTAGGAAGGTCTTACCAGGGAATGGAGGGGTTTTTGAAATGTATAAAAGTTGTATGATTGTGCTGTTCGGGGAGCATCTCCACTCATAGGCGGCTGTGATAAGAGGTGTTCCCGGACGTTTGTAATAAAAGATTGTTATACCTTGCCATCCGTCTCTGCCTGCTAACTCCGGGGGCTGTTACGCAGGTTGGGGCGAGCGTCGACCCTCGATATCAGGGGGCCCGCTCGTGGGAGGAGAAGCCTTCCCTTTTTCCCTTACAGTCTCTATAGTTCCGTGAATACAGGCTGCTGCTTTGTTTAACTTATTGGATACTTGTTCAATCGTTTGGGGCTCGCCCGCTGCTTTTGCTTGCTGCACAACACTCCCGACCCCGTGCGGTAACATCTCACTTGCTACGAATGCTTTGTTAGAGATACATATACAGCTGGTTGGGATTCGCCCGCTACTCTGGCTTGCTGTACAACACACCCGACCCTGTATGATAACACATCATTTGCTACAAGTACGTTGTCAGATACATATACAACCAGTTGGTGTTCGCCCGCTACTTTGGCTTGTTGTAAGGTACCCCCAACCCTATATAATGGTACATCATTGGCCACGCAGAACTGCTCACAAGGGTTATTGGAGCATAGTGGGTTCCTGGCCTTCTCTGCGGCCGCCCCTTTACCTTTGCCCCAAACCCAGTCACCTTCCTTGCTGGGCGACGCATTCCTCCGTTCCGTTGCGGCGATCTCCATGGTCTGGACGCTCACTCGTCCCATGGTCTGGACGCCTTCTTGTCCCGTGGTCTGGATGCCTTCTCGTCCTATGGTCTGGATGCCTTCTCGTCCCATGGTCTGGACGCCTTCTCTTCCCGTGGTCTGGACGCTCTCTCGTCCCGTGGTCTGGACGCTCTCTCGTCCCGTGGTCTGGACACTCTCTTGTCCCTTGGTCTGGATGCTCTCTCGTCCCGTGGTCTGGACACTCTCTCGTCCCATGGTCTGGACGCTCTTTCGTCCCATGGTCTGGACGCTCTCTTGTCCCGTGGTCTGGAGGCCTTCTCGTCCCGTGGTCTGGACGCCTTCTCTTCCCGTGGTCTGGACGCTCTCCCCTCCCGTGGTCTGGATGCTCGCTCGTCCCGAGGTCTGGATGCTCGCTTGTCATGTGGTCTGGACGCCTTCTCTTCCGGTGGTCTGGACGCTCTCTCGTCCCGTGGTCTGGATACTCTCTCGTCCCGTGGTCTGGATACTCTCTCGTCCCGTGGTCTGGACGCCTTCTCTTCCCTTGGTCTGGATGCTCTCTCGTCCCGTGGTCTGGACACTCTCTTGTCCCGTGGTCTGGATGCTCTCTCGTCCCGTGGTCTGGACATTCTCTCGTCCCATGGTCTGGACGCTCTCTCGTCCCATGGTCTGGACGCTCTCTTGTCCCGTGGTCTGGATGCTCTCTCGTCCTGTGGTCTGGACGCTCTCTCGTCCCGTGGTCTGGACGCTCTCTCGTCCCGTGGTCTGGACGCTCTCTCGTCCTATGGTCTGGATACTCTCTCGTCCCGTGGTCTGGATACTCTCTCGTCCCATGGTCTGGACGCCTTCTCTTCCCTTGGTCTGGACGCTCTCTCGTCCCGTGGTCTGGACACTCTCTTGTCCCTTGGTCTGGACGCTCTCTCGTCCCGTGGTCTGGACACTCTCTTGTCCCGTGGTGTGGATGCTCTCTCGTCCTGTGGTCTGGACACTCTCTTGTCCCATGGTCTGGACGCTCTCTCGTCCCATGGTCTGGACGCTCTCTTGTCCCATGGTCTGGATGCCTTCTCGTCCCATGGTCTGGACGCTCTCTCGTCCCGTGGTCTGGACGCCTTCTCTTCCCGTGGTCTGGACGCTCTCTCGTCCCATGGTCTGGATGCTCGCTCGTCCCGAGGTCTGGATGCTCGCTCGTCACGTGGTCTGGACACCTTCTCTTCCCGTGATCTGGACGCTCTCTCATCCCGTGGTCTGGACGCTCTCTCGTCCCGTGGTCTGGACGCTCTCTCGTCCTGTGGTCTGGATGCTCGCTCGTCCCGTGGTCTGGATGCTCGCTCGTCACGTGGTCTGGACGCCTTCTCTTCCCATGGTCTGGACGCTCTCTTGTCCCGTGGTCTGGACGCCCTCTCGTCCCGTGGTCTGGACGCTCTCTCGTCCTGTGGTCTGGATGCTCGCTCGTCCCATGGTCTGGATGCTCGCTCGTCACGTGGTCTGGATACTCTCTCGTCCCGTGGTCTGGACGCTCTCTCGTCCCGTGGTCTGGACGCCTTCTCTTCCTGTGGTCTGGGTGCCCTCTTGTCCGTGTCCATGATGCCGACTACCGTGATCTTCCTCCCCAGGTATTTTGCCTTTGACGTCGAGAAGACGCATTCGGATTGTTTCGGCCGGAGTCCCACTCCGCATGGTCGACCTGGAGCCTCTTCCATCATCGCGAAGAGGTCATCGGCCTCGAGTGGTGGGTACTGCACCTGTACTGCTGCTCGGTTGATCTTTACCTCATCGTGGTTGTGATGAGCGGCCTGTGCCCCGGGGATCTGCAAATGGATCTGCACTTCGATGCCTGGTTCAGCTGAAGGTGGGGATTTGCTCAGCCTTTGAGCAAGGGAGACGTCGTTCGCCGGAGACGGTACGCAGAGGTCTTCCCTGTTCCATCAAATCATCCCCATCCACCTCCTGCCAAGCAGCGTTGGCCCATCACCTGAAACAATCGACAGTGGTAAATCGTGCACTGCTCCCTCATGGAATACACTTATGTCCGCACTACCAATAACTAGTATCTGTTCCTTGGTGTAGGTGCGCAGCTTTGCCTGAATCGGGATCACCTTGGGTCGCTGTGCTTCGTCACTCCACAGCCTCTCGAATGCCTTCTGGCTCATAACTGATTGACTCGCCCCTCTGTCTAGTTCCATGGAGACTGGAGTGCCGTTAAGTTCAACTTTTAACATTATCGGAGAGCTTTTGGTGGTGAAGGTGTGTACCCATATACTTGCTTTTCATCCTCAGGTTCAGTTGCCTCTCCTGCTCGTTCATCGTGATCCTCACTGGATCTGTCGTCCTCTCCTGACTCTGCCACGTGGTGAGTCAGAGATCATTTGCACATTCGCTGGAGGTGCCCCATTGTTCCACAGCCCTTGCACACATAGGGCTTGAATCGACATTGATGAACTCTATGGCTGCCGCCGCAGAGCCAACATGATGCTAATGGATACGCATTCACACCCCATGGCGGACTGAGTCACTCTCGGCCTGGGTCTGGCCTCTGCAATTGTGTGGGCCCTGCCCTGTGCCGTTCTGCCTGCTGAAAACATTATTTTGTGCATGGTGCTCGCCTGTGTGCTTCGATTCTGTGAAGATATCTATTTCGTGTTATCGCTCGTGGATATGAAGACTTGGGCTATCATGGTGGCCTTGCTCAGATCGAGGGATTCGGCAGACAGCAGTTTGTGAAGGATGACCTCGTGGCCAATTCCAAGAACGAAAAAGTCCCGCAACATTTCCCCCAAGGATCCTGCCAAGTCGCACTGCCCCGCAAGATGTTTTAGGTCGGTGACAAAACTTGCCACGCTCTAGCCCTCGGAGCGACGGAGCATGTAAAAGCTGTACCTGGCCATCAGGATGCTCTCCTTTGGCTTGAGGTGTTCCCTAGCCAGCATACACAGCTCTGCGTAAGATTTGTCCGTTAGTTTGACCGGTGCCAGCAAAACTTTAAGGAGGCAATATACCGATGACCCACATACGGTAAGGAGAATCGCCCTGCGCTTGATCTCTGTTTCAGCCATGTCCAATTTGTTGGCCACAAAGTACTGGTTGAGGCGCTCAACAAAGGCTTCCCAATCTTCACCCTCAACAAATCTCTCAAGAATACCAACGGCAGCCATTACCGCGTGGAAGTTCATCGCCAATTTGTTATGTTCAGAATAAATCCACAGGACTATATCGCAAGCTCAAACTGTTGTGACCTTGGTCTCTTTATTCAGACTCCAGAGTGGGGAAGCAGCATGGTGAATCATCTTTTATACTTGCTTGCCCCAGGTTCACAGGTGACCCTTAGGTCTCCCACAGGTGTCCCCCCTAGTGGCAAGTCTTACATTTTGGTAAGGTTTACATGCATACATAACAGTTATGGTCTGAAATTGTTGAACTCGATGTTGAGTCCAGAAGACTGTAAAGTTCCTAAATGAAAGATGAGGTGCTGTTCCTTGAGCTTGCGTTGAGCTTCAGTGGAACAGTGTAGGAGGCCGAGGACGGAGATGTGAGAGTGGGAGTGGAGTGGAGAATTCGTGGGAAATCCGTCAGTTCCTCTGCTGGCGCAAAGCTCCGCGGTGAGTCTACCTGCCTCTCCGCTGACGCGAACCAACTCCCAGCTCCCAGCTGCAGGGGCGAGGGCCAAAGGCAGTGTGTGTTCACCTCTGCTCCTCCTGTCAGCAGGCTCTGCTGAGATCAGCTCTGCGGCGCTGCCAACAGAAATGTCACCGACAGACAGCCTCCTTTAAACATAGGCCTGTGCCAGAGGAGTGATTCCCAGACCCTGCGTTCCCTGGGGATTTGAGCTCTGGACCTCAGGAAAGATATATTGGTCCTGGAGTGGGTACAGCACAGATTCACCAGATGGAAGAAGGCGTGCTGAGGGGGGGAAAAAAAAATCGGATATAATGTTGAAGAGAAAGAGGTGAATAAGAACATAAGAAATAGGAGCAGGAGTAGGCCATTTTGCCCTTCGAACCTGCTCCGCCATTTAATAAAATCATGGCTGATCTGATCATGGACTCAGCTCCTCTTCCCTATCCGCTACCCATACCCATTTACTCCCTGATCGCTCAAAAATCTGTCTATCTCCATCTTAAGTATATTGAATGACCCAGCCTCCACAGCTCTCTGGAAAAGAGAATTTCACAGATTTACGACCCTCTGAGAGAAGAAATTCCTCCTCATCTCAGTTCAGAATTGATTAAAAGTTTTCATCTGCCCCTTAAACTATTGTGAATTCTGCATCTGATGTCTTCCAGCGCTGTCTGCAAAGTTGTATCTTACGTTGAATGTCAGTTATGCCAAGTACTCACGTATCTTCCAGCTCAGGGTTACAGCACATTCTCCTCAAAAGCCTTATGGAAATCTCTAAGAACTGGGATTCTTCCCACTCAACTCCCGATAACCTTGCAAGCCGAAGTCCAATGAGCAGGATGGTCCTGGCCACACAAGCAGAGAAGGTGCTCTGTACTGATAAGCTGTGTGGGTCTTCGTTGTAGCTCTGTAGACACTTGAGGTGTCCCAAACCTTGGCTCTTGCCTGAGACATCTGGACTTAGGCGATTGAGCTGTGACTAGCGAGAGAGAGGGAAGAAGAGAGAGGGAGGGAGGGACAGAGAGAGACAGAGAGAGGGAGAGAGAGAGGGAGAGAGAGAGGGTGAGAGCGATGGAGGAACAGAGAGAGACAGAGAGGGAGAGAAAGAGACAGAGAGGGAGAGAAAGAAAGAAAGAAAGAAAGACTTTTATTTATATAGAGCCTTTCACGACTACCGGACATCTCAAAATGCTTTATAGCCAATGAAATACTTTTGGAGTGTAGTCACTGTTGTAATGTGGGAAGGAGAAAGAAACAGAGAGTGAGAGGGAGAGAGAGAGAGAGAGAGACAGAGAATCAGAGAGAGAGAGAAAGTGAGAGTGAGAGGGTGCAGAGAAAGAGAGAGAGACAGAGAGACAGAGAGTAAGACGGAGAGAAAAGAGAGCGTGAAGGGTGAGACAGAGAAAGAGAGAGAGAAAATGAGAGAGTGTAACAGAGAAAGACAGCGAGACAGAGAGAATGAGAAAGAAAGACAGAGAGAGGGAGAGACAGAGAAAGAAACATAGGAAGAAGCAGAGAGGTAAAGAGAGAGGGAGCGAGAAAGAGAGAGAGGGGGAGATAGTGCACTGCATATTGGGTAAGCTTCACTTTACATGTACTTTGAAGACTGCAACATGGGACAAGGGTTTCTGCGAGACGGCTGACTGACCAAATCAAAATTTAATTTTGCTAACTGTTAGATCTACTTTTTATATAGCAAACAACCCTCAGTATAAATACACTTCATAAAAGCAAGCGCTCTGCTGACGCCCACGGGACAGCTTTTTGCACAGCGTTTCCCTTCAGCTGCTTTGCCAGCTGGCTTCTTATCTGTTAGTACGTGAATGGTGGCAGATTGAGGTGCGATAAAACCGTTATGAGTAATAAATATCAATGCTTTTCATGCAACACTAATTATGGTGCAAGCTGGCCATTATAGCAGAAACCACTGCGCAAAGGCTTAAAATAACTCTCCACTGAAGAACACCCAATGTAATCTGAATGCAGATCTGAAGCTGCTTAAAACACAGGGGCCTAGAAATTTGCTGATTATTGGGCCTCAGGCCTCATTACAGTAGCGTCCCAGCAGCCCTCGAGTAAGTGGATCCAGAATCGGGTTGGACCTATCATCGGGAGAGAGGAAGCCGGGTTGGATGTTAGGGGAGGGGGGAAGGGCCTAGGGCAAACTAATCTTGGAGAGGGGATCGCAAACAGTACCCTCACCTATATATCGTCAGCCATGGCTCAGTGATTAACACCCCAGCTCTGCGTCAGAAGGTTGTGAGTTCGAGTCTTACTCCAGAGACGTGAGCACAAAATCCAGGCTGAGACTCCAGCACAGTGCTGAGGGAGCGCTGCACTGTCGGAGGTGCCGTCTTCTGGGCGAGAAGTTAAACCAAGGCCCCGTCTGCCCTGTCAGGTGGATGTAAAAGATCCCATGGCACTGTTACGAAGAAGAGCAGGGGAGTTATCCCTGATGTCTTGGCCAATATTGGCGAGTGGTCAAGGTCAGTGAATGAATCTTCGAATGCCATATCCCATCATCTGCATCACTAGCCTCACACACTGCTCAATGTACCATACCCCCACCACTGACCTTCCAACAATCTCCAGCAATCACAACTCAAACCTCATATCCATAGCTTAACCTCACCCCAATACACTCACCACTGCTGCAATGCTCACACCTTTGTCGCACAGCTTGCCCACACGGCCAGCTATTCAACCATGACAGGGACATCACCCAAACACATTGCACCACACTCACTGACCCACTTCTGTCTCTCTTCAGGGCAAGTTGGCTGATAACTGCAGGCAGCAGCAGCTAAGCGGTGGGGACAGGCAAGCCTGTATGTCCTTAACCAGCTGGAGGAGATGGTGCTCGACATTACTGGAGGCGCCATCACGGAGGATTTGGCCAGCGGCAGGCCGAAACTATTGAAGTGTTGTGTGCAGTAGGAAAAACATAAGGACAAAGTATTATTTAAATGGTGATGGCTTGGGAAGTGTCGATGTACAGAACGACCTGGGTGTCCGTGTATACCAGTCATTGAACATGCAGGTGAAGCAAACAGTTAGGAAGGCAAATAGAATGTTGGCCTTCATTGCAAGAGGATTTGAATACAGGAGCAAGGATGTCCTACTACAGTTATACAGAGCCCTTATGAGACTGCACCGAGAGTATTGTGTGCAGTTTTGGTCTCCTTACCTCAGAAAGGATATACTTGCCACAGAGGGACTGCAGCGAAGGTTCACCAGGCCAATTCCTGGGAAGGCAGGACTGTCGTATGAGGAGAGATTGGGTCGACAAGGCTGTATTCACTAGAGTTTAGAAGAATGAGAGGGGATCTCATTGAAACGTATAAAATTCTGACTGGGTTGGATAGACTTGATGCGGGGAGGATGTTTTCCCCTGGCTGGGAAGTCTAGAACAAGGGGTCACAGTCTCAGGATATGGGTTCAGAAATTTAGGACTGAGATGAGGGGAAATGTTTTCACTCAGAGGGTGGTGAACCTGTGGAATTCTCTATCACAGAAGGCTGTGCAGGGCAAGTCACTGAATATATTTAAGAGGGAGATAGCTAGTGTTGTGTAACTGTAAAGCATGCACTCCCATGTTCCGCCACCAGGGAGCGCATCCCCTGAAGTCCCAAGGGATCCCAGCCCTAAGGTCTGTTCCTCACTCTGGAGTGTCTCAATAAAGACTGAGGTCACTGTTACTTTAACCTCCCTGTGTGCAGTCTCATCTGTGTTAGGAACACAATAGATAGATTTCTAGAAACAAAAGGCATCAAGGGGTATGGGGGTAAAGCAGGAATATGGTGTTGAGATAGAGGATCAGCCATGATCATATTGAATGGCGGTGCAGACTCGAAGGGCCAAATGGGATACTACTGCTTCGATTCTCTATGTTTTTATGTTTCTATGATGGTATGCTCATACCTTCTCCTCTGTCTCACATCCCACTTTCCCTTCATGCCACAAAATCTTCACACTTACAAGCTGCTGATGATGTAAGCATGCACATCGTGCTTCCCCCCCTTCCCCCACGACCACAACCCTATCCTTGTGCCTTTCTCCTTTCCGATACCCAGAGGTCGACGTGAACGGATGCCTACGTGAACGGCTGCGAAATGAGGGAGGTGTGGTGGCCTAACCGGCAGGCATTTGTACTGCCTGGAAAAGCTGTTGGTACATCGGGGATCCCCCAGAGGTATTGTCCAGAGATTAAGGAAGTTGATAACTTAAATTTTTTTCAGCATTTATGTATTAATGGGAAGTGTGGGTGTGGTTGAGGGAAGTTTTCTGAAACTTTTTTTTTCCTTTTTTACAACTCGCCTGAAATTCGGTCGGTCTCCCGAGATACTGCTCCATTGGCGACCGAGGCTGTGTGCAATGCCACCTTTAGCGCTGCTCTCTCAACTTTGGGTGGCAAAACTGGTTTGAGGCACTGATTACCATCTGGCAGTAAAATCACTGTTCAGGCGGTGTTATCACCTCCAAAACGGCGGTAGAAAATTTCATAGAAACATAGATAGAAACAGAAACATAGAAAATAGGTGCAGGAGTAAACCATTCAGCCCTTCGAGCCTGCACCACCATTCAATAAGATCATGGCTGATCATTCACCTCAGTACCACTTTCCTGATTTCTCTCCATACCCCTTGATCCCTTTAGCTGTAAGGGCCATATCTAACACCCTCTTGAATATATCTAACGAACTGGCATCGACAACTCTCTGCGGAAGACAATTCCACAGGTTAACAACTCTCTGAGTGAAGAAGTTTCTCCTCATCTCAGTCCTAAATGGCTTACCCCTTATCCTTTAACTGTGACCTCTGGTTCTGGACTTCCCCAACATCGGGAACATTCTTCCTGCATCTAACCTGTCCAGTCCTGTCAGAATTTTATATGTTTCTATGAGATCCCCTCTCATTCTTCTAAACTCCAGTGAATACAGGCCCAGTCTATCCAGTCTCTCCTCATATGTCAGTCCTGCCATCCCGGGAATCAGTCTGGTGAACCTTCGCTGCACTCCCTCAATAGCAAGAACGTCCTTCCTCAGATTAGGAGACCAAAACTGAACACAATATTCCAGGTGAGGCCTCACCAAGGCCCTGTACAACTGCAGTAAGACCTCCCTGCTCCTATACTCAAATCCTCAAGCTATGAAGGCCAACATGCCATTTGCCTTCTTCACCGCCTGCTGTACCTGCGTGTCAACTTTCAATGACTGATGTACCATGACACCCAGGTCTTGTTGCACTTCCCCTTTTCCTAATCTGCCGCCATTCAGATAATATTCTGCCTTCATGTTTTTGCCACCAAAGTGGATAACCTCACCTTTATCCACGTTATACTGCATCTGCCATGCATTTGCCCACTCACCTAATTTGTCCAAGTCACCCTGCAGCCTCTTAGCATCCTCCTCACAGTTCACACCGTCATCCAGCTTAGTGTCATCTGCAAACTTGGAGATATTACACTCAATTCCTTCATCTAAATCATTGATGTATATTGTAAATAGCTGGGGTCCCAGCACTGAGCCCTGCGGCACCCCACTAGTCACTGCCTGCCATTCTGAAAAGGACCTATTTATCCCGACTCTCTGCTTCCTGTCTGCAACCAGTTTTCTATACACGTCAATACATTACCCCCAATACCATGTGCTTTAATTTTGCACACCAATCTCTTGTGTGGGACCTTGTCAAAAGCCTTTTGAAAGTCCAAATACACCACATCCACTGGTTCTCCCTTGTCCACTCTACTAGTTATATCCTCAAAAACTTCTAGAAGATTTGTCAAGCATGATTTCCCTTTCATAAATCCATGCTGAATTGGACCGGTCCTGTCACTGCTTTCCAAATGCGCTGCTATTTCATTTTTAATAATTGATTACAACATTTTCTCCACTACTGATGTCAGGCTAACTGGTCTATAATTCCCCATTTTCTCTCTCCCTCCTTTTTTAAAAAGTGGTGTTACATTAGCTACCTTCCAGTCCATAGGAACTGATCCAGTGTCGATAGACTGTTGGAAAATGATCACCAATGCATCCACTATTTCAGGGCCTCTTCCTTAAGTACTCTGGGATGCAGACTATCAGGCCCCGGGGATTTATCGCCCTTCAATCCCATCAATTTCCCTAACACAATTTCCTGACTAATAAGGATTTCCTTCCGTTCCTCCTTCTCGCTAGACCCTCGGTCCCCTTATATTTCCGAAAGGTTATTTGTGTTTTCCTTTGTGAAGACAGAACCAAAGTATTTGTTCAATTGGTCTGCAATTTCTTTGTTCCCCATTATAAATTCACCTGTTTCTGACTGCAAGGGACCTACGTTTGTTTTCATTAATCTTTTTTGCTTCACATACCTATAGAAGCTTTTGCAGTCAGTTTTATGTTCCCAGCAAGCTTCCTCTCATACTCTATTTTACCCCTCCTCATTAAACCATTTGTCCTCCTCTGCTCAATTCTAAATTTCTCCCAGTCCTCAGGTTTGCTGCTTTTTCTGGCCAATTTATATGCCTCTTCCTTGGATTTAACACTATCCCCAATTTCCACGGTTGAGCCACCTTCCCTGTTTTATTTTTACTCCAGACAGGGATGTACAATTGTTGAAGTTCATCCATGTGATATTTTAATGTTTGCCATTGCCGAGCCACCGTCAACCCTCTAAGTATAATTCGCCAGTCTATTCTAGCCAATTCACATCTCATACCATCGAAGTTATCTTTCCTTAAGTTCAGGACCCTAGTCTCTGAATTAACTGTGTCACTCTCCATCTTAATGAAGAATTCTACCATATTATGGTCACTCTTCCCCAACGGACCTCTCACAACAAGATTGCTAATTAGTCCTTTCTCATTACACATCACCCAGTCTAGGATGGCCATTCAAAATCGAATGGCCGCCGTTTTGGGCTCAATCGGTCACCCCGACATAGATTGGGCCTGGGAGGTCTTGCGGTGGTGTGGGCCACCGCCGACTCTCGTGGCAGTGCGGGGCTTGCGGCAGTAGTGGCACGCTAAAAGTGCGCACCGCTCCCACTCCGCTCCCGGACCTATTTTCAGCGTGAAGAAACCGGCCCTTCAGTGGACGGTGACCCCACCAGCTTTTAGGGCCGGTGCAGAGTGGCAGAGATCTCGGAGCCATGGGAGCGGAGAGAGACAAGAAGGTAAGATCTAAACCTGAGGATGTTCACACAGAATCCGCACTCACGGGAAGAGAGGGAGAGGGAATGAGAAAGAGAGAGAGTGTAGAGAGAGAGAGGGAGGGAGGGAGGGAGGGAGGGAGAGAGAGAGAGGGGGTGGGGAGAGAGGGAGAGGGAAAGCGAAAGAGAGAGGGTGTAGAGAGAGAGAGATGGTGGGAGAGAGATTGTCATGTGTCTCACATTACTGTATATAACTGTATCTTACCATGTTATACATGACTGTAACTGGATATGACCTGTAACAATAAGCAGACCTTACCACCAGTGGTGCACTTGCAGGAGACACTCCATACCTGTCCCACTGAGGTATATAAAGAGAGGTCTCAGGCAAGTGCGGCACTGGAGAGCTGGAATTAAAGGTGCAGGTCCTGAGTGACCTTGGCTTTAGCATGTGTCTCGTGTAAGTCAGTACATTAGAGTCAGGACTTAACAGTGGCGACGAGTTACGGGATCACAGAATCCACAGAATGGCTACCAACAGCTCAGATGAGAAATACAATGATGGAGACAATTGGGATGACTTTATAGAAAGGTTCCAGCAAAGCTTTGTGACCAAAGACTGGCTGGGCGACGATAAGGCAGACAAGAGAAGAGCCCATCTCTTGACCAGCTGTGGCTTGAAAACATACGCTTTAATAAAAGACCTGCTGGCACCCGAGAAACCAGCAAGCAAGTCGTTTGAGGAGTTGAGCACACTGGTGAGAGACCACCTGAAGCCAGCGAGCAGCCTCCACATGGCCAGACACAGGTTCTACAACTACAGATGCTGTGTGGGCCAAAGCATACCCGACTTCGTGGCGGAACTTCGGAGGCTGGCTAGTTCATGTGAGTTCCCCGATGAACTAAGGAGAGAAGTACTGAGAGACTTTTTTATTGAAGGAATAGGCCAAGCAGGCATATTCCGAAAGCTTATAGAGACTAAGAACTTGACTCTAGAGGCAGCAGCATTGGTCGGACAGAGTTTCTTGGCAGGCGAAGAAGAAACAAGGCTGATCTATACTTCGGCTATGGCAACTAACGAGGCATCGGAACAAGGGGTTCACATTGTGAAACAAACCACTATGCCCACACATAGACAAAGGCAGGAGAGCAGGCCTTCAACAGCAGACAGTCGCGCTAGAAGCCATCAAAATCAAGGGCCACATGAACGGCCGATCACACCTCATCAACCCACAATGCGAGCAATCAACAACAGATTGAGAGAAGCTCAAGGGAGATCAGCCAGATGCAGCTCATCCTTCAGAAACAATGGAAACGGTCTGTGCTGGAGATGTGGGGGAAGGCACTCAACCAGGGTGTGTCGATTTCAGCATGCCGTTTGCAGAAACTGCAACTACACAGGGCATCTGGCTCACACATGCAGAAAAACAGCAGCTCGGCTGGTATATGAATCGGAAGGGTCGGAAAGCGGACCAGAAGACGGTTGGAACAGTGCACAGGACGCCGAGGTACAGTGGGTTAACATGATCAATGTCCACTGTTCTCACACCAAGATGCCTCCAATTATGATGAGGGTTCTACTCAATGGGATACACGTCAACATGGAACTGGACACAGGGGCCAGTCAATCCCTCATGAGCGTTCAACAATTTGAACAGCTGTGACCGCACAAAAGCAACAGACCAAAACTCACAAAGATCGACACAAAACGAAGGACATATACTAAAGAAATCATCCCAGTCCTTGGCAGCGCCATGCTCTCAGTCACACACAAAGGGACGGTGCACCGACTTTCCCTGTGGATTGTCCCCGGGGATCTCCCAGCCCTGATGGGGAGAAGCTGGCTAGCAGAACTTAATTGGAAATGGGATGATGTTCACGCCATGTTGTCAGAGGAACGGACCTCCTGCTCAATAGTTCTAAACCGTTTTGAATATCTCTTTCAGCCAGGTGTGGGCACCTTCAAAGGGGCTAAAGTTAGAATCTACATCACACAGAATGCCAGACCGGTCCATCACAAGGCTAGAGCTGTGCCTTATGTGATGAGGGAAAAGATTGAAAACGAACTGGACCGGCTTCTGCGGGAAGGCATAATTTCTCCCGTGGAATTCAGCGACTGGGCAAGCCCCATCATCCCCGTCATGAAGCCTGATGGATCCGTGCGAATCTGTGGGGATTACAAGTCTATCATAAACAGAGTCTCCCTACAGGACCAATACCAGCTGCCGAGAGCGGAGGTCTTATTTGCCATGTTGGCTGGAGGAAATCTTTTCTCGAAAGTTGATCTCACATCTGCGTATATGACGCAAGAACTGACCGAAGAGTCTAAGCTACTCACCACCATCAACACACATCGAGGCCTTTTTGTGTACAATCGATGCCCATTCGGCATCAGGTCGGCAGCTGCTATATTCCAGCGCAACATGGAAAGTCTGCTCAAGTCCATCCCGGGGACGGTTGTGTTTCAAGATGACATACTCATCACTGGCAGAGACACCGACTCTCATCTCCGCAATCTTGAGGAAGTACTAAATCGATTGGATCGGGTAGGCCTAAGAGTTAAGAAATCCAAGTGTCTGTTTCTCGCGCCTGAGGTTGAAATTTTGGGCAGAAGAACTGCCCCTGATGGAATCCGCCCAACCGAATCCAAAATCGAAGTGATTCGCCTCGCACCCAGGCCCCGGAATGTCTCGGAACTGCGCGCCTTTCTCGGGCTACTCAATTACTTTGGGAACTTTATGCAGAACTTGCTGGAGCCTCTCCATGTGCTACTCAGAAAGGGGTGCGATTGGTTTTGGGGGGACGCCCAAGAACGCGCCTTCAATAAGGCACGCAACCTTCTATGTTCCAAGAGTGTTTTAGCCTTTTTTGACCCAAGTAAAAAGTTAGTCCTTATGTGTGATGTGTCAGCATATGGGGTCGGGTGCATTTTACAGCACGTCAATGATGCGGGTAAATTGCAGCCCGTTGCTTATGCATCCAGGTCACTTTCGCGGGTGGAGCACGGGTATGGTATGGTTGAGAAGAGGTGCTTGCGTGCGGGTACGGTGTCAAAAAGATGCACCAATACCTTTTCGGGGCCAAGTTAGCGTCAGAAACCTACCACAAACTCCTCATATCCCTACTATCCGAGTGCAAGGCAATCAACGCCAACGCCTCGGCGCGCATTCAGCAGTGGGCACTCATGCTGGCGGCTTACGACTACACAATAAGGCACAGACCAGGCACAGACAACTGTGCCGACACGCTTAGCAGGCTACCCCTGGCGACCACAGAAAGGTCCGACGAACAGGACTGTAAGATGGTCATGGCAATCAATGCCTTTGAATCCACAGGTTCGCCGATGACGGCTCGCCAAATCAGAGACTGGACGACCAGCGACCCCACGTTATCTCTAGTTAAAAGATGCATTTTAACCGGTGACTGGGCAGAGGCTCACGATGCCTGCCCCGAGGAGGTCAAACCCTTCCATCGGCACATGCACGAACTCTCACTACAGGCAGACTGCCTGATGTGGGGCAGTCGAGTAGTTATGCCCTTACGAGGCAGGGAGGCGTTTGTCCGGGAGCTCCATTGCGAGCACCCAGGGATCGTCCTTATGAAGGCCATAGCCAGATCTCATGTCTGGTGGCCTGGCATTGACGCGGACTTGGAGCTCTGCGTCCGTCGGTGCACCATTTGTGCCCAACTCAGTAATGCCCCCAGGGAGGCCCCCCTAAGCTCCTGGCCCTGGCCCATCAAACCGTGGTCACGGGTGCATGTAGACTATGCGGGCCCATTCATGGGAAAAATGTTCCTCGTAGTCGTTGATGCATTTTCAAAATGGATCGAGTGCACCATTTTAAACTCGAGCACCACCTCCACCACTGTGGAAAGCCTTCGAACCATGTTTGCAACGCACGGCATTCCTAACATATTGGTCAGTAATAATGGTCCATGCTTCACCAGCGCAGAATTTCACGATTTTATAGTTGACCACGGTATAAATCACGTTAAGACGGCACCTTTCAAGCCGGCCTCCAATGGCCAGGCGGAGCGAGCAGTGCAGATCATTAAACAAGGCATGCTCAGAATCCAAGGTCCCACGCTGCAAAGCCGCCTGTCACTACTGCTGCTGGCATACAGATCTCATCTGCATTTGTTGACTGGGGTTCCCCCCGCGCAACTATTGATGAAACGAATCTTAAAGACCAGGCTCTCGTTAATCCTCCCAGACATGCATGAAATTGTTGAGGCTAAGCGTCAAAAGTTAACTGAGTACCATGACCGAAATTCGAGGGGGAGGTGGAATGAGATAGGGGACAAAGTATTTGTGCTAAACTATGGTCGGGGTCCCAAATGGCTTGCAGGGACAGTAACAGACAAAGAGGGAAACAGACTACTGGTTGTACAAATGGACAATGGCCAAACCTGCCGGAGGCATGTAGACCAAGTAAAAAGTAGATTCACTGATAACACTGAAGAACCAGAGGCAGACTACAATGTGGAACTCACACCACACCTGGTGGACAGACAGGTGGAACAACCTGAGGAAAGGGCAGTCTCAACAGACAGCCCAGGCGAGATACCAGCAATCACACTGAACGAAACAGACAGCCCAGGCGAGATACCAGCAATCACACCGAACGAAAAACAGGCACCAAGGCAAACAACTGAACCACAACTAAGACGCTCCACGCAAGAGCGCCGACCACCTGAGAGACTGAATCTATAAAGGCAATAAGACCTTGGGGGAGGGTGATGTCATGTATCTCACATTACTGTATATAACTGTATCTTACCATGCTATACATGACTGTAACTGGATATGACCTGTAACAATAAGCATACCTTACCTACAGGGGTGCACTTGCAGGACACACTCCATACCTGTTCCACTGAGGTATATAAAGGGAGGTCTCAGGCAAGTGCATGACTGGAGAGCTGTGAATTAAAGGTGCAGGTCCTGAGTGACCTTGACTTCAGCATGTGTCTCGTGTAAGTCAGTACATTAGAGAGAGGGTGGGAGAGAGAGAGGGAGAGAGAGAGATAGAGGGAGAGAGAGGGAGGGAGAGAAACGGGAGAGAGAGAGAGGGAGAGAGGGAAAGGGAAAGAGAGAGGGTGTACAGAGAGTGATAGAGAGGGAGACGGTGGGAGAGAGAGGGTGGAAGGGAGAGAGGGGAAGAGAGGGAGAGGGAAAGAGGAGAAAGGGTGAGAGGGAGAGGGAAAGAGAAAGGGTGAGAGAGGGAGAGGGAAAGAGAAAGGGTGAAAGAGAGAGAGGGAGGGAGAGGAAGCGGGAGAGGGAAAGAGAAAGAGAGAGGGAGAGAGAGGGAAGGGAGCAAAAGAGTAAAGAGAAAGGGATAGAAGTGAATAATGGGATTGGCGGCGCTAATCAGGGAGAAAAGGCCTTAACACCACCAGCTTTCTGGCTGCACTGAATTTCAACTCCACCGTCACCCAATCTCACACTCTCAGGCACCAGCTCATGTACTGGGACTGCGCCTGCTTTAGACGGTAGTGCAGAGGTGAGATTTGCACATGGTGAGTCACGGGCTCGAGTGCCCTACAGCCGGGGCAGGGGGAAAGGTGCCAGCTCCGTGGAGGGTGAGGTCGAACACGCGTTCTGCTACAGCGGACTGCGATGGGGACTTTGATGGGGCGGCCTGCAGGAGAAGGGCGATGGGCACGCAGAGAGAAATGCTTGGTGCATTGGCGGGCCTGTCAGGGAGCGTGTCATCTCTCTCAAGGAGCACGGAGCAGCCTGGCACCAACTTGGCACAGGGCTTTGTGCAAGGCTTGGAGACCATGTTTTCCAGGACAGAAGTGATGGGAAACTCCATTTGGGCATTTGTGAACCCAACCATGATGCAGGGGCTCAAGGCCGAAGACTCAGCTTCCATCGCAGCACCAGCCAAAGCGACCCAACGCCTGAGTGCGGCAGTGGAATCTCAGAGTTCTTCCATGCAAGCTCAGACTGCTGCCATCGTGGCTGGGTTTATCAGTGCTGTGGATGGATGGTGAACTGCGATATGTTAGCTATGATGTCTGCTCCAGCCTGGGAGGATCCGCTGGTAAAAGAATTCAGGGCCACAGTCAACTTGAGGGCCACTGGCAGAGCCGTGCTCTGAGGTGGCAGGTCTGGTTGCAAGAGGCGGACGAGCTCTGTGACTACCTCCTTGGTGAAGCGGACCCGCCGAACACACTGTTGCTGGCTTAAGTGCAGGTAGGAGAAGTGCTCCCTGGCAACCATAGGTGGGTAAGGCCTTCTGCTGAGAACCCTCTTTCTCCTCACTCTGCGAACAGCTTGTCTTTGCTGCCTCTGCTCCATCTCCCTGTCGTGCTGCAGCGCGAGGGGGACTGCAACTGGACCCCCCCATGACTGGGAGCAAGTGGTGCAGTCAGAGGCCTTCGAGTGGCAGCCAACACCGTCTCAATGTCCAGCAGCATTCCCTGCACACTTTACCAACTTATTAAAGCTCTTCCAGCAATCCAGTACTCTGTAAGAGCCAGTGCATAGCTATAAGCAAGTAACCTGCAAGTTGGATGTATCCCTTTAAGTAGTGCGGTAGGGTGGGGGGGGTCCATCGTGCAGCTGAACACACGTTCAGCTGTGCGTGTTTGGGAGAGGGCATAAATGGAGCGTTGAATGAGATTGAAAATGGCAGGTGGTATGTCAAAACCACGTTACATGCTGACAAGTCACGATCCGACGACTCTGCATATTGCTGGCACTTGTCCGTCTCGCCCGCACTATCGCCCTTTACAAGATGGCGTTCAGCGCGGGCCGCACTGGAAGTGGGCGGCATTTTTCCTTCCAAACCAGCCCAAACTACCGGAGCTCGGGAGCCGATTTCCCGGCCAGTGTCATTAAGCAGCAAATCGCTGTTGGTGCGTTTGAATTGAACTTGCTGCAAAATTATGTAAGTTATGATGTGAAAAACACTGCTGTTATCCAGCACTCAGTAAAAACCGACTTTAAGTTCACAACCATGGCACAGTAATTTATTTCTGTGCTGATGTGGGCTGAGTTAGCAAGTGAGTCATTCGTTTTCGGATACGTTCTACAACCACTTCCTGCCTTTTTCATCACACTTACAAATTCTGGCCATTTTCATTTTCAACAAACCAGTTTCGCGAGTGTCATATCTTAGTCTGCAGCAACTGATCCAAACATCCCCGGGCTATGAATCAAGATCAGCGAGGAGGCCCATGTGCAGCAATGCTTGCTCGAGCATGGAAACACACACAGACGATGGACAGAGAAAAGCCAGCTAGCCAATACAGACTGATCCATTCGGGCACGTTGCAACCCATGCTCGGGTAGATACTGAAAAATGATTTCCTCTGCTGTGGGGAGTCCAGAACAAGGGGTTGCCCATTTAAGACAGAAATGAGGAGGAATTTATTCCCCAAAGGGTTGTGAATTCTGTGGAATTCTCTACCCCAGAGAGCTGTGGAGGTTGGGTCATTGAAGGTGGAGATAGACAGATTTTTAAACGATAAGGGAATCAAGGGTTATGGGGAACGGGCAGGGAAGGGGAGTTGAGGCCAGGGTCAGATCAGCTATGATCTTATTGAATGGCGGAGCAGGCTTGAGTAGCCGAATGGCTGACTCCTGCTCCTATTTCTTATGTTATGTTCTGAAAATTAGAGCTGGGTCATTCAGGGGATGATGTCAGGGAGCACTCCTTCACACAAAGGGTAGTGGAATTCTGGAACTTGTAAGGGGTGGTTTTCAGGGGGTCAGTTTTCCCTTCTGACCTTATATGAGCAGTTCCGAATCGCTCCCACACCCTTGGTTCCAGACACTGGAATTATGAAGGGACTGTGACAGACTTGGACAGACAATTGGTTTCAAGGTAGGAAGCAGGTATGGCTTTATTGTGTTTAAAAAGAAGTAAAAGGGCACACCTTTAATAACACATGCAGAATAGTAATACCAATGCACCCTGCAGGGTACAACACATTGAATAAAGTGTCAAATTACAGCCTGTGGGGAAAAGAATACAGCTTAAACTCTAAATGGGGTAAAAAGGAAAATGCAGATACATTTACACAAGTTATCTCAGCCTCCCCCCTCCCAATTCCCCTAACGAACTAAGTTATAGCTCTGGGAGTTCAGGGGCTATGCTCACCAATCCCTTTTGACAGTTGCCGGTGAATCGCTGTTTCGGGGTTCGCTGCACTTGGCCTTCTAGGCGAGCCGTACCTCGGATGGTGGAGAGGACTTTGAACTGCGTATCTTCAGTTGGGGTGCATCCGTTGTTGTGGTAAGTTGCGTTTTGGATGTATGGGATAAGTACCCACTTTCTTTGGTTAGGAATAGTTTTAGTTAGTCCTTTTTGGTAATTTCTCACCCATTGGGTCGTTCAGAAGTAGATTGTAGAGTGGTTGTCAATTTGGTTGCTGACAACCTTTCATTTCGTGGGCCTCGTGCTCGGTCAGTTCTTGATGAGTTCTAGTCGTTTCCTTCACTACTCCATTTCTTCACTTCCCAGCTCCGGCTGCTTGTGTCTATCTGTGTTCGAGACTGTGTCTTTTCGAGCCTGTGTTCTGTAAGTTTCTCCTTGTAAAACTGGGGGATAGATATACCCCAAAAAGGCTTTCTTATCTCCCCGTCGATTCTTGCCCAGCTCTTTGTTTCGATTGTGCAGCCCAGTCAACTGAAACTTGATTAAGTGGTTTTAATCTGGCGTTAATAGGCTTTTCGAAGATGACGAGCTCTCGTCCATTGTGCTCGTCTGGCCTGAGCCAGATATTTCTATGCCTGTTGAAAAGGTGTTGGAATATGTATGTGACATTTGGATCCTCTGGGTGGGGTGATACTGTTTGTTCCATGTTCGATTGTTTAAATGCTAATGTTTTCTCGGGGCAAGTTTCGAGGGTGAACAGTTCCCAGACAATTTGATTAGCCCCAATGTCCAAACTGAGTGAAGTCCCATCCCCCTGTTCTGGCAGTCTGTTCCAAAATGCTCCTTTAGAGATCTTAAACTTGTAAAGCTCTTAGGTATCTTCCTCAGAGTTTTTCCTAGGATACCAAAATGTTCATCGAGTTCCAAATTAAATTCCCTTTCCTATGAGTCCAAACATTGGAGGGGGGGGGGGCGGTCTCCATGAATGCATCCCCTTTTATCCCCTGCAGGCGTCTGCCCCCTTAAACTCATTTTAAAACTCCAGAAAGGGATTCTTCTCCTCTGCAGGGGAAAGGTACCAGGAATCTTTGCAAAATTCTACACTCCCCCCTGTGATATCATACGACTTATGGTATCATCTGACAGGTGAGCAAAGTTCCTGACTCCTAAAAGATAACCTTCCCCGTAAATTAATTAAACTAATACCCAAAATATGTATTACACTTATGCAGCATCACCATAGATACACACTTTTCCCTTTACAGGTACAAACTTTTTACATTTATACCCTCCCAGCTTGGAGCGGGTTCCATCACTACAATTGCATTTCAGCACAGTTACATTTCATTTCAATTACATTATATTCACCAGCATGTAGGCAACGTCCAACCACATTACAGAAGGCAAAACATTGATTAAAATTAAACAACATCAATTGGTCTCCTGAGGTTTGTCCATCACCCGATAATGTCTGGATCCTGCCTTGAGAACTGCTCTCAGGCTGGCTGACATACAAGACAAACTCAAAACAATCATCTAAACATTACTGCAATATTAACCTTAATTCTAAACTAAACTTAAAATGTAAAACGGTGCAGTCAGCTGTCTTAAACTAAAAATTAGAGCTATGTACAATCGCCACCCGTCTCCGGGTGGCCTGATTAATCTCTGTCAGGCCCATGTCTTGTGCGGCCTGATAGCTGCCTGGATGCTTAGGTTTCCCCGCAGCCGGTGAGCTGGAGACCCTTGTCTCTGGGACAGCTCGTTGCTACTGCTCCTGTGAGACCCTCACTGCTGGAGGCAGCTAGCTGGGGATCTCTACTCTGAGCGGCCTCTGTACTTCTGGACTTTGGCCTTCCCTGTCGGGCTGCCCTTCTCCAAGGGTAGAGTCGCTGAGGCTCAGATGCCATTGACCATGGTATCTTTGGCCATGGTGTACGGAGGGTCTTCTCAGGGCTTCGGTTACTGGGGGTGCATCCGAATCCCAAACGATGGGTGGGATAGCCCCTCCAGTAGTGCGATTCACCGTCCCTATAGGCACGGTTTCTGAGCCTGTCACATTCCCTGTGGGCCCTCCACCGTCGGGGGTGACCAATGGAGGGTCCCCATCCTGAGGACGGTTCACCCCTCCCGGCTGCCCTCTGTGCTTGGCTGACCCTGGGTTGTACAGCTTGCACTGGTTGATGTGGAACCACTTAGTACGGCGGGGCAGCTTTATGGCATAGACCATCGGGCTTTCCTTGTCGACAATGCTGTATGGTTCCATATATAATGCTTCAAAAACCCCTACCCGAGCATAGTTCCTCATCATGACCTGGTCCCCTATCTCCCATTCGTGGTGTTTGCTGGGTTCTAGCAGCAATCAGTCACTCTGATGCTGTCTGCCCATGTTACTAGCAGCCTGCCAGTGAATCTGTTTGAGGTGTTTTAACAGGTTCCTGACAAACCGGTCCTGGTTCACCTCTCTGAGCTGATCTTCTGTGAGCACCGGGGCTAGGACGTGGGTGTAGGTCTGCATGATTCGGCCAGTCATAAGCTTGTATGGGGAATACCCTGTGCTCTTTGACTGGCTGGCTCGGATCCCCATTAGGACCAACGGTAAGACCTCCACCCACTTTTGGGGTGAGTCTCCCGTTTCCTTCCGCAGCCTTTCTTTAATGGTGCGGTTTAAATGCTCCACAATACCCGATGACTGTGGATTGTGGGCAACGTGCCATTTCCCCTCAATGCCGAGCACTTTAAAGGTTGCCTGCATTACCTGCCCGGTGAAATGGCTCCCCTGGTCCGACTCAACATACTGTGGGAGTCCCCACCGGGAGAACACTTCCCTCACTAGAATCTTAGCTGTCCCTAGTGCGGTGGCTGTTCGGCAGGGGAAGGCTTCAACCCATTTTGAGAACACGTCCACCAGGACAAGGCAGTATTTGTAGCCTCCCTGGGGGGTGGGTAGGGGCCCGATGTAGTCAATTAGTCAATTTGGATTGACTGCCATGGTCCCTCTACCCTCCTGACATGTCCTCGGGACATCTTCCTTTTCTGGGGGTCAGGGTTGTTCGCAGCACACACCAGGCAGTTCGCACAGAACTCGCGGACGTCCTCCCTGAGTCCCGGCCACCATCCTGCCTGTTCCACCCGTTGCCAGGTGGTCTCAGGCCCTGGGTCAGTTTTAGGAATTCCCTCTGGTGCTGTTGCGGCACTACCCATTGTCCCTCTTTAAACAGCATGCCTTCCTTAACGGTAATGGCTGCTGTGCCGTATGGACCTTCTACTTTCTCTCCTCTAGCTAGCGTGTTCAGGACAGCTTTCAGGACCGGGTCCTGTACCTGAACTGTTTTTAAGTCCGGGGCCAAAGCTATCCCGGTACTCTCTGCTGCCCTGTTCTTATTCTTGACCGCTGCTATGCGGCCGGTGTCATAGGGGTCCCAGAACTTTTCCGTGCGGGCACCTTCTTTGGCCAATTTGTCAGCCTGGGGTTTCCCTCTGCACGGGGTTCGGTTTTTGAATGGGCCTTCACCTTATGTATGTAGACCTTTCCCTCTTCCCCCACCGCTGTCATGATTTTCTCCAGCAGGGGCTTGATTGCCAGGGGTCTCCCGTCAGCGGATGTGTATCCGCGATGGGACCAGATAGCCAGGTATTCCATACATGAATTGCAGGTGAACATACTGTCCGAGCAATTCGTGTACGGGGTAGGGAATTCCTCGGGGTGGGTCACCACGTACATTACAGCGGACAGTTCAGCATGCTGGGCGCTCATGGTGCTGGGGAGCTTGATTGCCAGGGCAATACCTGCCCTTGGGTCGTAGACTCCGCACCCGTGAGTCGCTCGCCAGCAGATATCGTGCTGGACCCGTCCACATGGATGTCCCAGCCTGTAGGGTGTATCTCCACCCGAAGGCCAATGTTCACCTCCCATACCCCTTCTATGGAGCACCTATAGGCTTTCCCCTTGGTAGATTAGGTTGGCTGCGAGCCTTGGCTCGCGGGGGCCTTCTACTCTGAGGTCCATCTGGGAGAGGAGCAGGTTCCAGCGAACCATGCGGGCACTGCTCACCGTCCCGTCTTTAATCCTCCCATCTAGGAGCATCTGAGTAGGTGTGTAGTGGGTTAGGAGTGTTAGAGGAGACCCTCCCGTGAAGATCAAGGATCTTTTCACTGCCCAATGTGTGGCTAGGAGGTGTTTCTCACAGTTGGAGTACCCTTTCTCCACATCTGTGAGGATCCTGGAGGAGTAAACCACCGGCCTCAGCTGGCCGTGCTGCTCTTGAAGCAGCACTGAGCTCAAACTGTCACCGCTGGCTGCCACCTCCAGGAAAAACTCCTTTCCTACATCTATCGCACCTGGCGCAGTCTGCAAATCCTTCTTGAGCTGATTAAATGCTGCCTTGCAACCGTCATCCCAGTCGCTTTCTACACCCTTGTGTTGGAACCTGAGCAGAGGGGCTGCGGTGGCTGCATAATCCTCAATAAAATCTCTGCAGTACCCGGTGAGTCCTAGAAAGGATCTTACTCCTGTCACTGTGTTTGGGGCTGGTAACTCCTGTACTGCCTCACTTCTAGCCTTGTCAATGGCCTTTTCCCCAGCGTGCACAGTCAGCCCCAAGAATCTGACTTCCTTCTGGACGATCTGTGCCTTCTTGGGGTCTACTTTAAACCCTTCTTCTTTTAGCAGCTCCAGCAGCTTGGCCAGCAGTGGGCCATGTTCCTCCCCCTGATCGGTTAACAGGAGCAGGTCATCCACATACTGCACCAACTGCTGGGATCTGCTGAAGCCCTTTAAACAGTTCGCCATTCATTGGTGAAAAATGCTGGGGCTGTTGTGGAAGCCCTGGGGAAGACAGTTCCACGTGTATTGTTGGCCCTTGAAGGTAAAGGCGAACTTGTACTTGTCCTCCCATTTTAAAAAAATGGACCAGAACCCATTTGAAATATCCAGCGCCGTGAAAGTGGTCGCGGATGCTGGAATACTCCCTATGAGGTCCGCTACGGCTGCTATTGTGGGTGCACAGGTAGGGATATTCTTATTTAGTACTCGATAGTCCACGGTGGCCTTCCATGAGTTGTCCGGTTTGTTAACCAGCCACAGTGTAGAGTTCACATGGGTAGCTATCGGTCTTAACATCCCTTGCTCTACCAGTGATCCCAGCGCCGTTGTCAGGTCTGCCTCTGCCTCCCTGGGGAAGTTATATTGCTTTTGTGGTCGGGTCATGAGGTCAGCTTTTATACTAACTTCCACCCCCGTTACCCTACCACAGTCATGTTTGTGGGTGGCGAATTCTGCAAGGTGTGCCCGTATATATGCCTGGTACTCTACTGGGATGTTACTGACCAGTAATTCCAAGTCGTAACCCTCCTTTGGCTTCACGGTACACAACGTTCCCTTGGCCCCTTTTTCTGGGATCACCGCCACCTCACCTTCCCTGTCAGTCCCTATGGCTCCCCATAGAGAATGGTTCCTGAGATCCACTAGGATCTGGTGGCTAATGATAAAATCAGCTCCCAGGATCCCTTTTCCCTTCTGCTCCCATTTCATCAGGACACACTTCCATTTGGTTTTGAGTGTCCCTAACTGAATGGTGAGCGGGATGGAAAACGAACCAGTTTGCTCATTGCCTGTGAACCCCACTAGACTGTACGGGACCCCGTTCGATAGAGGTGAGGCAGCTGGGTTATCTGCATATAAAAGGGTGCTGGAAGCACCAATATCTAGCAGGTAGGTCCATTTCACTTTCTCCACCTCCATCGTAACGCACGGTCTCTTCCAGGCATCGTACTCTAGGGAACACAGGTACACAGGCTGCGCTGGCTCTGGGTGGGTTGGAGCAGAGGGTTTTACCGTACCGGCTACTGTACCAGTTGCAGTAGCTACTGCTCCCTGTCCATTTATGAGTGTCTGTAGGGCGGCTACGAGTGTCTCATATGTGTCGGGTGTTCCTGCCCCGGCCTTATAGGCTGGGGCTGGAGTGGCCTTTCCCTTAGTCTCTTTCCAGGGATTCCTAAAATCCTTCCTCCAGTGCCCACTTTTCCCACACCCAAAACACTCGCCCCCTTTGTGGGGAGGGTTCCCACCTTCCTGATGCCACTCTCTCTTGCCTTGGCTGGGTTTAATCTCATGGGCCCTCCCTTTAGAGGAGGGCTCCTCTGTCCCTCTACCGTTCTGGTAAGCCAGGGTCAACTGTCTGACGACTGTCTCCTCGGTGGTTCTGGGATCTCTTGGATCAAGCCAGACCTCGGCTTTTGCCTTCACTCCAGGTAAGCTGTTTGCCATCAGGCTGCGGAGCCAAAGAGCCAGCTCGTTAGGGTTCCGGTGGGCCCGGTCAAGAACCCCACTGCGGGCCCTTTCGTAGACCGGCCACAACCTGTCGGCGAAAGCCTGTGGAGTCTCCCCATAGAGCTGCACTGTTTTCACCACTCGGGAGAAAGGACTCCCGTCGTTCATACCCATGACCTCTAGAACTTCCTCCTTAACCATAGCGTAGTGTTTCGCCCCTTTCTGCTGTCTGCAGAGAGGGAATGGCACAGCTTGGTGTCTAGCGAGAAGAGCAACAGCTTAGCCTGCTCTGAATCATCGCACCCGTTAATATCCCCTGTGTGTTCCACTTCCAGGAAGTGTACCGAGGGATCCCCCTGTTGGGTGAGCTTACTTAGGTGGCCTATCATAGCCCTCAGTTTTCATAGCCCCCGCGGGGGACTACAAAGTTGCTTTCTAGGGGTCCTGCTGTCCCATTGGCATCAGGCGGGCCAAACTTCTGCTGCCGGACCGGGTGCATTGGCCCTGGTTCCGGCCCTCCTTGTATTGGCTCGCCCGCTTCCCCCTGCTGCCAAGCCGAGTTAAAACTCGGGGCTGCCGGTGTTGGTAGTTCGCAATCCTTGCCTGCCCCGCACTCTGGCTGACACCCCTGCTGCCCCGGGCCGTTCCTGGGAGCTGCAGGCGGTGACAGAGGGGTTTCTTCTTGCTTTACCAGGTGTTCCTGGGCTAAACCCAGGTATATCAGGCACATCATGACTTTAGCCCAGGATAGAGCAAGGTCCAAGCTTTGGATCTGCTGCTGGCAGGGGCCGTGGTCTCCTGCCTCAAATTCCCTGGTACTGACTACCTTATAGGCTATCTGAATGTCTCTCACCCTCTCCCCGTACTCTTTAACTTGCTTGGCGAGGCGGGAATTCTCTTCCCGCAATGCCAGTTCGCTATTCTTGGCTTCAATAATCTGACACTGTAAAAGGTCCAGTTGGGTTTTGTGCCTTTCTTTAGCAAGCTCTCTACTTTCCTTTAACTGTCCCACCTCTGTCCACAGCCTTTGCCCGACTGTGGCCTTTGCGCTGGACCTCTCTTCTGCCTGCCTCAATATTTCCTTTAATTTCTCATTCTCCTCATCTCGAAGTCGGATCTGTCGCTGAAGGCAAATTAGCCAAATGGCGTTCTCTATCGACTTTTTATGGTCCTTGGTCTCGGTCCATTGAGCTGCAGCATCTTCTGGACGCTCAGCATACAATAGATCGAGTACCCACTCCTTAGCCACATTTACCCTCTTAAACATATACGAGGAAATCCCCTCTTCCATTTTGCTTCTTTTCCTGAAAGCAGTCTCTCTCTTATTACGTCCCTTGTACCAGTGTCCCATCTGGGTGGCCATTATGTAAGGGGTGGTTTTCAGGGGGTCAACTTTCCCTTCTGACCTTATATGAGCGGTTCCGAATCGCTCCCACACCCTTGGTTCTCGACACTGGAATTATGAAGGGACTGTGACAGACTTGGACAGACAATCGGTTTCAAGGTAGGAAGCAGGTATGGCTTTATTGTGTTTAGAAAGAAGTAAAAAGGCACACCTTTAATAACACACGCAGAATAGTAATACCAATATACCCTGAGGGGTACAACACATTGCCTGTGGGGAAAAGAATACAGCTTAAACTCTAAATGGGGTAAAAAGGAGAATGCAGATACATTTACACAAGTTATCCCAGCCTCCCCCCTCCCAATTCCCCTAATTAATTAAGTTATAGCTCTGGGAGTTCAGGGGCTATGCTCACCAATCCCTTTTGACAGTTGCCGGTGAATCGCGGTTTTGGGGTTCGCTGCACTTGGCCTTCTAGGCGAGCCGTACCCCGGATGGAGGAGAGGACGTCGGACTGCGCATTCTTCAGTTGGGGTGCGTTCGTTGATGAAGTAAGTTGCGTTTTGGATGTATGGGGTAAGTACCCACTTTCTTTGGTTAGGAATAGTTTTAGTTAGTCCTTTTTGGTAATTTCTCACCCATTGGGTCGTTCAGAAGTAGTTTGCAGAGTGGTTGTCAATTTGGTTGCTGACAATCTTCTGTTTCATGGGCTTGTGCTCGGTCAGTTCTTGATGAGTTCTAGTCGTTTCCTTCACTACTCCATGTCTTCACTTCCCAGCTCCGGCTGCTTGTGTCTGTCTGTGTTCGAGTCTGTGTCTTTTCGAGTCTGTGTTCTGTAAGTTTCTCTTTGTAAAACTTGGGGATAGATATACCCCAAAAAGGCTTTCTTATCTCCCTGCCGAATCTTGCCCAGCTCTTTGTTTCGATTGTGCAGCCCAGCTAACTGAAACTTGATTAAGTGGTTTTAATCTGGCGTTGATAGGCTTTTCGAAGTTGATGAGCTCTCGTCCATTGTGCTCGTCTGGCCTGAGCCAGATATTTCTATGCCTGTTGAAAAGGTGTTGGAATATGTATGTGACATTTGGATCCTCTGGGTGGGGTGATACTGTTTCTTCCATGGTCGATTGTTTAAATGCTAATGTTTTCTCAGGGCAAGTTTTGAGGCTGAACAGTTCCCAGACAATTTGATTAGCTCCAATGTCCAAACTGAGTGATGTCCCACCCCCTTGTTCTGGCAGTCTGATCCAAAATGCTCCTTTCGAAATCTTAAACTTGTAAAGCTCTTAGGTGTCTTCCTCAGAGTTTTTCTGAGGATACCAAAATGTTCATCTTGTTCCAAATTAAGTTCCCTTTCCTATGAGTTCAAACACTGGCGGGGGGGGGGGGGGCGGTCTGCATGAATGCATCCCCTTTTTTCCCCTGCAGGCGTCGTCTGCCCCTTTAAACTCATTTGTGCCCCGAAATTTATCCGTCCATTTTAAAAGTCCAGAAAAGGATTCTTCTCCTCTGCAGGGGAAAGGTACCAGGAACCTTTGCAAAATATTGGTAAATTCTACAAACTGTCTTCCCCAAAAAGCTGTTGCGGCTAGTGGGGGCCGGGGGGAGGGGGAGGGGGGGCGGGGAAGGCGGGGGGGCTGGGAGGCAGGTGAAAGAGGTCAGGGTGAGGTCAATTGAAAATTTCAAAACTGAGATTGATAGATTTTTGCTTGGTAAAGGTATTAAAGGTTATGGAACCAAGGCGGGTAGATTGACTTAGGATACAGATCATCCATGATCCAATTGAATGATGGAACAGGCTTGAGGGGCTGAATGGCCTACACCTGTTCCTATGTTCCTAACTAGAGTCACATGGCCCTCCCTCCCCACCCCCCCACCCTCATACACACTATTCAATCAGCAGCCCTGTGATCTCCTAGGAGAGGCAAACAAACTCTTCGGCCAATTCAGGGAGAAAATAACTCGGTGAAATTCCTCTCTGAAGACAGTCAAAGACAAGTTCCAGGAGGTAACAGTGATCATGAGGTTCATATATCCAACATCTCACCTACCTTCTGTGTGCAGTGATATCAGCTCACTGTTCCGCAACCTTGTCCAGCTCCCTTTTGAGTGTTTGCAGCGAATCCAGCCCAAACAATTAATCTTTTGAAAACGCAGGTGAAATATGCCTGCACTCTCAGAAGATGCACAGAAAAAGGTGCTGCTTTCAGTTATAAAATGCTTGTGAGATCCTGGAGAGCCCCCACCACCCCACCTCCCTCAGAACCTTGGAAACCCAGCCTGACCGCACTGATGTTCCAACTCAGGTAGAGCGAACTGAATCAGCAGTCCGCACCCCAGGGTTGGAGTGGGACCTGACTCCGGAGTTATACTGCCAGTTCTGTGTCACTGCAAAGAGGGAACTGCCTTGGATTGACAGTGAGCGACAGTATGACTTCACTCTTAAACGGCAACCATGGCCTCATGTGGGCCAACATTAATCCCCTCCCCCCAACGGTGCCTAATCTTCTTCATAATCCATCAAACTGCTTGTTGTGATCAGAAAAATGGAAATATTATACCGTGGGCTTAAACCATTCTAGATGGCTGCTCCACTCGAGAGAGAGGAAAGCAGCTACAGTGACTATAAATTGTACTTACCAAAGATCGTGGACAGATGCAAGATCTTCTAGATTAGGTAACTATCGCTACACTTCATAACGACTGCTTCATGAATCAATTCCCGCTCAACACTGATGGTTCAGTGCAAAGATATACATCTCCTAAAATGCAGTTGCGACAGGTCTTTCTTTGAGCAGAAAAACAAGTTCAGTTTATCGGCGAAATGTAATTTCAGTCCTCCTCAAACTTTCCAAAGGAAATCAGCTCCCCTCCTTCTGGGAGATCATCCAGCACAAAAGAACCAAATGGAATTTTGGTTTGAAGAAATAGTTCTTGTGACCCAGTTCAATCAACAGTGATAAACAATTCCATATAATGACTCCCACCCCCCGCCACCCCCCCACCAGACACTCAATTATTCACCTCTGTTATAAAATAGCTGAGACAAGTGCTGGCTGCTGTGATGTCTAAAGCTTGTAGTTATAATGTTACTTTCCTGATTCTTTCTGTTATGTCTTTAGATGCTCTGACAATGACTCCACGAGGCAAAGTATTTGCTTGAACTGTACTGACCTTAGTCCATTTAATATAACTCCAGAGTGAGGATACCATCTGGTGGATTCCCTTTTATACCTGTGTACCTGTGGTGTACAGGTGACCCCTGGGCCTCCACCAGTTGCACCCTCTGGTGGTGCCAGCATAGTGTATACAGTGTGAACCTTGTTGCTGGTACCGTTGGTAAACAAGTCTCCATCTTATGCAACTATATGACTACACAGAGAGTATATCTATAGTATACATATATAATACTTTCTGCTCTTTTTGTATAATTCATTCATGGGATGTGAATGCCCATCCCGAATTGCCCTTGAGAAGATGGTGGTGAGCCGCCTTCTTGAACCACTGCAGATCGTGTGGTGGACATGGTCTCACAGCGCTGCTAGGGAGGGAGTTCCAGGATTTTGACTCAGCCACCATGAAGGAACGGCGATAGATTTCCAAGTCAGGATGGTGTGTGACTCGGAGGGGAATGTGGAGGTGGTGGTGTTCCCTTGCACCTGCTGCCCTTGTCCTTCGAGATGATAGAGATCACGGCCTCTCAGTAACACAACAGCGACGGCATAACCACACAATCAGGTCCCAATCTGATCTCTGGAAAATCGAAGAGAAAAACAAGCAACATCCCTTTAAGACAAAAAGATAAAATAAAACAAATAAATCTGACTGCATTAAACAATCAATTTGCTGCCTATCTCACCACCCAGTCTACCAAAAGTCCAAAATAAGGGCCTAAACAACATTTATTTAAATCACAAAGTTACATATTTTTACAATTATACGATTGCATTTATCTGTTGAATTTTTAAAAATTTGCTTCATGTTAATATCTTCTTTAAAGGTTTTCCTTGAAGGCCTCACCCTTTCCACAATCACTGGCATTGGACTGGATTTTTGCTCCGGAGCTGTGATTATGTGAGCTGAATTGAGATCGTGCAGTCTGAGCACATGTAGCGCAACTCGTTTCCCGGGATACCTCAGTACCCTTCAGTCAGTGGTAGAGATGTATTTTTTTTAACAGCTTACATTGGATATATGGCACAGAAAAAGGCCGTTCAGCCCAACCAGTCCATGCTGGAGTTAATGCACCACTCGAGCCTCCTCCCGTCTTTCCTCTTCAAACTCTATCAGCATAATCCTCGATTCCCTTCTCCCTCATGCCTAGGCCCCACTTGAATGCATCTACGCTATTTGCCTCAGCTAGTCCCCATGTTAACGAGTTCAACATTCTCACCACCCTCTGGGCAAAGATGTTTCTTCTGAATTCCCTATTTGAATTGTTGATGACTATCTTATATTGATGATATAGAAACATAGAAAAAAGGTGCAGGAGTAGGCCATTCGGCCCTTTGAGCCTGCACCACCATTCAATATGAACATGGCGGATCATGCAACTTCAGTACCCCATTCCTGCTTTCTCTCCATACCCTCTGATCCCTTTAGCCATAAGGGCCACATCTAACTCCCTTTGAATATATCAAACGAACTGGCCTCAACAACTTTCTGTGGTTGAGAATTCCACAGGTTCACAATTCTCTGAGTGAAGAAGTTTCTCCTCATCTCGATCCTAAATGGCTTACCTCTTATCCTTAGACTGTGACTCCTGGTTCTGGACTTCCCACATTCTTCCTGCATCTAACCTTTCCCGTCCCATCAGAATTTTATATGTTTCTATGAGATCCCCTCTCATCCTTCTAAACTCCAGTGAATACAGGCTCAGTCGATCCAGTCTCTCCTCATATGTCAGTCCTGCCATCCCTGGGAATCAGTCTGGTGAACCTTCGCTGCACTCCCTCAATAGCAAGAATGTCCTTCCTCAGATTTGGAGACCAAAACTGCACACAATACTCAAGGTGTGGTGTCACCAAGGCCCTGTACAGCTGCAGTAAGACCTCCCTGCTCCAATTTTCCAATCCTCTCGCTATGAAGGCCAACATGCCATTTGCTTTCTTTACTGCCTGCTGTACCTGCATGCCTACCTTCAATGACTGATGTACCATGACACCCAGGTCTCTTTGCACCTCCCCCATTTAATAATCTGTCACCATTCAGATAATTATCTGCCTTCCTGTTTTTGCCATCAAAGTGGATAAGCTCACATTTATCCACATTATACTACATCTGCCATGCATTTGCCCAGTCACCTAACCTGTCCAAGTCCCCCTGCAGCCTCCAAGCATCCTCCTCGCAGCTCGCACTGCACCCAGCTTAGTGTCATCTGCAAATTGGAGATATTACATTAAATTCCTTCATCTAAATCATTAATATATATTGTAAATAGCTGGGGTCCCAGCACTGAACCCTGCGGCACCCCACTAATCACTGCCTGCCATTCTGAAAAGGACCCGTTTATTCCCACTCTTTGCTTCCTGTCTGCCAACCAGTTCTCTATCCACGTCAATACATTACCCCCAATACCATGTGCCTTAATTTTGCACACTAATCTCCTGTGTGGGACCATATCAAAAGCCTTTTGAAACTCCAAATACACCACATCCACTGGTTCTCCCTTATCCACTCTACTAGTTACATCCTCAAAAAATTCTAGAAGATTTGTCAAGCATGATTTCCCTTTCATAAATCCATGCTAACTTGGACCGATCCAGTCACTGCTTTCCAAATGCGCTGCTATTACATCTTTAATAATTGATTCCAGCATTTTTCCCACCACTGATGTCAGGCTAACCGGTCTATAATTCCATGTTTTCTCACTCCCTCCTTTTTTAAAAAGTGGGGTTACATTAGCTACCCTCCAATCCATAGGAACTGATCCAGAATCTATGGAATATTGGAAAATGGCCACCAATGCATCCACTATTTCTAGGGCCACTTCCTTATGTACTCTGAGATGCAGACTATTAGACGCTGGGGATTTATTGGCCTTCAGTCCTTTCAGTTTCTCTAACACCATTTCCTGACTAATAAGGATTTCCCTGAGTTCTCCCTGCTCGCTAGACCGTCGGTCCCCTAATCATTTCGGGAGGTTATTCGTGTCTTCCTTAGTGAAGACAAAACCATAGTATTTGTTCAATTGGTCTGCCATTTCCTTGTTCCCCATTATAAATTCACCTGATTCTGACTGCAAGGGACCTACATTAGTCTTCACTAATCATTTTTTCTTCACATATCTATAGAAGCTTTTGCAGTCAGTTTTTATGCTCCTGCAAACTTACTCTCATACTCTATTTTCCCCCTCCCAATTAAACCTTTAGTCCTCCTCTGATGAATTCTAAATTTCTCCCAGTCCTCATGTTTGCTGCTTTTTCTGGCCAATTTATATGCCTCTTCCTTGAACTTAACACTTTCCTTAATTTCCCTTGTTAGCCACGGTTGAGCCACCTTCCCATTTTTATTCTTATGCCACACAGGGATGTACAATTGTTGTAGTTCATCCATGTGATATTTAAATGTCTGCCATTGCCTAACCACCGTCAACCCTTTAAGTATCATTCGCCAGTCTATCCTAGCCAATTCACATCTCATACCATCGAAGTTTCCTTTCTTTATGTTCAGGGCCCTAGTCTCTGAATTAACTGTGTCACTCTCCATCTTAATGAAGAATTCATTATGGTCACTGCTCCCCAAAGGGCTCTGCACGACCAGATTGCTAATTAATCCTCTCTCGTTACATAAGACCCAGTCTAGATGGCCTGCTCTTTAGTTGGTTCCTCGACATATTCGTCTAGAAAACTCCAGGAAATCCTCCTCCACAGTATTGCTACCAGTTTGGTTAGCCCAATTAATATGTAGATTAAAGTCACCCATGATAACTGCTGTACCCTTATTGCATACGTCCCTAATTTCCTGTTTAATTTCATCCCCAACCTCCCTACTATTGTTTGGTGGTCTTTACACAACTCTCAATGACGTTTTCTGCTCTTTGGTGTTTCGCAGCACTACCCATATAGATTCCACATCATCCACGCTAATGTCCTTCCTTCCTATTGTGTTAATCTCCTCTTTAACTAGTAACGCTACCCCACCTCCTTTTCCTTCCTGTCTATCCTTCCTGAATATTGAATATCCCTGGCTGTTGAGTTCCCAGCCTTGGTCACCTTGGAGTCATGTCTCCGTAATCGCAATGACATCATATCCGTTAACAGCTATCTGCACAGTTAATTCATCCACCTTATTATGAATGCTCCTTGCATTGAGACTCAGAGCCTTCAGGCTTGTTTTCTTAACACTCTTTGTCCTTTTAGAATTATGTTGTAATGTGGTCCTTTTTGATTTTTGCCCTTGATTTCTCTGCCCTCCACTCTTGCTTTTCTCCTTCCTACCTTTTGCTTCTGCCGCATTTTACTTCCCTCTGCCTCCCTGCATAGATTCCTATCACCCTGCCATTCTAGATTAAACCCTCCCCAACAGCACTAGCGAACATTCTGCCTAGGACATCGGTTCCGGTCCTGCCCAGGTGCAGACCGTCTGGTTTGTACTGGTCCCACCTCCCCCAGAACCGGTTCCAATGTCCGAGGAATTTGAATCCCTTCCCCTTGCAACATTCTTCAAGCCACGTAATTATTTGAGCTATCCTGCAATTCCTACTCTGACTAGCACATTTCACGGGTAGCAATGCTGAGATTACTACCTTTGAGGTCCTACTTTTTAATTCAACTTCTAGCTCCCTAAATTCAGCTTGTAGGACCTCATCCTGTTTTTTACCTATATCGTTGGTACCTATGTGTACCACGACAGCTGTCTGTTCTCCCTCCCCCTCCAGAATGCGCTCCGAGACATCCTTGACCCTTGCACCAGAGAGGCAACATACCATCAACATACCGGTTCTGCCCTGGTGCCATGGACTAGCCTGCTGCTGCCTTCCCGTGTTGAGTCATCTCCCCCAACAATTCCCAAAATGGTGTATCTGTTTTGGAGGGAGATGACTGCTGGGGACCCCTGCACTACCTTTCTTCCACTGCTGTGCCTGATAGTCACCCATTCCCTATCTGACTTTTTAACCTTTACCTGCAGTATGACCAACTCACTAAACGTGCTATCCACGGCATCCTCAGCATTGTGGATGCTCCAGAGTGAATCCATGCACTGCTTTAGTGTCGCAATGCGGTCTGTCAGGAGTTGCAGCTGGATACACTTCGTGCACATGTAGTTGTCAGGGACACCGGAAGCGTCCTAACTTCCCACATAGCACAGGAGGAGCATGACATGGGTCTGGGCTCTCCTGCCATGACTTAACTCTTAAATTAACTTAATTTGGCAACAATGCCAAGGGTTTCCTACTGATCAGAAAAGAAAAAGAAAAAGATAAAATACCCTTCAATCCACCAGAAAATCATTTACCCGCTTGGCTGTGACGTCGCACTTCGATTTCTTTTTATTTCTTTGTTTTACCTTCGGCCTCGATTTCCCAGCCTCGACTTCTAGTTCTGCTCTTCAACTTTCTGCTGAATAACTTGTCTTCAAATCATATGGAGAAAAAAAACAGGACAAATTTTAAAAGCTAAATTGAGGTAATAATTTATATCGAGTATTTCTAAAGAGGCTGTGTCAAAATGTGTATGAGAATAAATGAGAGCATATTAATTACATACACATTGTAGCTTTTGTTTTAATGTTCTGTAAATTTAAGAAATTGTATTAAGCTGATAGAGAGAGAAATAGAGAGTGAGTGGAAAAGGGAAATTGGGGTGAGAGAGGAGTGAGTGAGAGGTGGTGAGGGAGAGAGAGGAGGATGAGAGAGAGAGAGAGAGAGAGAGAGAGAGAGAGTTCTTGTTCATGCTAGTGTTCAATTTAAAGAAAAAAATGAACTTTGAAGCCATCTCATTATCTCCATCAGCTTTTGTTGACAGTTAGGCAGGGCAATGCTAATGGCTTACATTTGTGATACAGAGGCGGGGGGGAGGGGAAATTCAGTTGGTTATAGTCTTCCGTTAGCGCCTGCAGAGGGTGGTAATGTGGCGCTGCTGATGCAGTGCCACACGGCAAATCCAGCCCCCACCCTTGCGCCACAGGTACGAGGTACTGCCAAGGACTTCAACGCTAGGCAGATCGTGACATCAGTGAGTGTGCAGCGCTCACTGGGTGCCTGATCTGTAAAATTGATTTTCGCCACCTACCTTATCGCCTCGACCAGACGGCGACAGGGAGAGGAGGCGTGAAACAATCGGTAGCTGGCTCCAGGAGTGTTATTTAAAGGGATCATGAATAATGAGTCGCAGCTGTCAGGTTAGTGCAGTTTCATCATCATTGGCAGCCCCTCGGAATCAAGGAAGACTTGCTTCCACTCTTAAAATGAGTCCATAGGTGGCTGAACAGTCCAATACGGAATTATAGTCCCTGTCACAGATGGGGCAGACAGTCGTTGAGGGTAAGGGAGGGTGGGACAGGTTTGCCGCATGCCCTTTCCGCTGCCTGCGCTTAATTTCTGCATGCTCTCAGCGACGAGACTCGAAGTGCTCAGCGACCTCTCGGATACACTTCCTCCACTTAGGGCGGTCTTTGGGCAGGGACTCCCAGGTGTCAGTGGGGATGTTGCACTTTGTCAGAGAGGCCTTTGAGGGTGTCCTTGTAATGTTTCCTCTGCCCACCTTTGGCTCGTTTGCCGTGAAGGAGTTCCGAGTAGAGCGCTTGCTTTGGGAGTCTCGTGTCTGGCATGCGAACAATGTGGCCTGTCTAGCGGAGCTGATCGAATGTGGTCAGTGCTTCAATGCTGGGGATGTTGGCCTGGTCGAGAACGCTAACGTTGGTGCATCTGTCCTCCCAGGGGATTTTGTGGAGACATCGTTGGTGGTATTTCTCCGCCAAGCAATTTCGGTGTTTTCTTATCAGTTTGGCATTGTGCAACAATTTAATTTGGTAATTTACAGGTTAATTTGTATCAGGGGTGTTGTGGTAACTGAAGAGTAGTTACATTTATTCTTAAAAAATGTCAGAGTGCTACACTTGACTTTGATTAATGGGAGCTGTACTGACAGTCGACCTGGCCCTCCAGAGGGAGCGGAGACAGCGAGAAAGACTGAAATATGTGGCCAGAGGGAGGAGGAGGGCCATTAGGGGTCTCAACAGGAGGCTTCACCCTCCGAGGGTATTCCGACAGCACCTCTCCTACCTTCAATTAAGCGAGGAGCAGTGCATTAGGATGTCTCCACATCACCAATGTGGTGGTCACAGAACTCTGCCCCCTCCTCTAAACAGACCTTCTGCCTCACACCAGGATTACTTAAACTCCAGATCCCTTTTGCTCACCACATCCCCATCATACCATCCCTGTGTCACGCCATATCGTAGCATCCTCCTGGTGCAGAGAGACAACAAAATGTTGCAAACTCCATGAATAAACTTGTGCATAAACATATCACACATATCGCATTCATTCTAATAACTAATGACCGTTGTGCCTGTTGTAGTTGAATAGCTGCCATTGGGTTCAAGGTGTGAGATGTGGCTGTGAGTGTAGGTAGATAGAAATTGTTGGTGGATGAGCGCTAGCGTCTGGTGCTTTGGATAATGTGTGAAGCTTGTGGTATGCAGCATTTGTTGAAGCATTCAATCACCCTGACCTCCCGGCTGAGGTGAATCTGCCAGGAGCACACCTGTTTCAGTCCTCCGACTCCTTCTCCTCATTGTGCTTCTCCTCGCTGAGGCAGCTGCACAGCCAGCAATGTTGAGAATGAGGTGTTGCAGGAGCAATGAACCTCCCCTTTAAGTACTGGTAAAAGCCTGTGGTAATGATGAGTTGAGATTAGACTGCACCCGATATTGGTCCACCCTTTGAGTGTAACGCCACTGAGCTAGGCCTTTACGACTTGATTTAGTGCCCCAATCATTTCTTTGAGCAGTGAGAATGAATTTTGAGTGCAATATAAAGCATTGGCACCTGACGCTGATACTCAAACTTTTGAAAAGATACCACCCATTCCTGGGCTAGAATGGATTTCTAGCCCATTCTGACATCTAGGAGATTGAAGTTGGCCCTTTTTATAGCTCCTTTGGCACCTCCGAGGGGCGCTAATGGGGCGCAATGGCATTTTCGCCTGGGGGAGGAGGTTATTGTGTTCCTAACACAGATGAGGCTGCACACAGGGAGGTTAAAGTAACAGTGACCTCAGTCTTTATTAAGACACTCCAGAGTGAGGAACAGGCCTTAGGGGGCCGGCTTATATACAGTGCTCCCAAGGGATGCAGGGATCCCTTGGGACTTCAGGGAATGCGCTCCCTGATGGCGGAACATGGGAATGCATGCTTTACAGATACACAACATCACTCCCCCCGCAAAGTCAAAGTGAAAAATATTTACAAGGTGAGGCGGTCGGGAGCCTTTCTTTCCCTGGGGGACCGCCTCGGTACAAATGTCTGTCCTGGTGCATTGGCAGTGCCCTCGCTGGGCTGGCGTGTTGTTAGCCCTGCAGGGCAGCTGGATGAGCCTGGCCTTGCTGGGCTGTTGGGCTTGATGGGTTCAATTTCCTGGACAGGGGTGTTGTCGTTGATCCTTTGGTTGTGTGTTGTGGGCTCGAAAAAGGTGGTGTCTGCTGTGGCTTGTTCAGGGCAGTCTGTGAACCGCAGCCTCGTTTGGCCCAGGTTCTTTCTGCATATTTGTCCATTGTCCAGTTTGACCACAAACACCCTACTCCCTTTTTTAGCTATCACCGTGCCCGCGACCCACTTGCGACCATGTCCATAGTTTAGCCCATACACAGGGTCATTCAGATCAATTTCCCGTGACACAGTGGTGCGACCATCGTTTACATTTTGTTGCTACCGCCTGCTCTCTACCTGATCATGCAGGTTGAGGTGAACCAGCGAGAGTCTGGTTTTAAGTGTCCTTTTCATGAGTAGCTCAGCCGGAGGAACCCCTGTGAACGAGTGGGGTCTCGTGCGGTAGCTGAGCAATACTCGAGGCAGGCGGGTTTGGAGTGAGCCTGCTGTGACTCGTTTAAGGCTCTGTTTGATGGTTTGTAATGCCCGCGCTGCCTGCCCATTGGAGGCTGGTTTAAACGGTGACATGTTTGATCCCATTGCAGGTCATGAATTCTTTAAATTCGGCACTGGTGAAACATGGCCCGCTGTCACTGACCAGTATGTCCGGCAGGCAGTGGGTGGCAAACATGGCCCTCAGGCTTTCAATGGTGACGGTGGTCGTGCTTCCCGACATTATTTCACATTCAATCCATTTTGAAAAAGCATCCACCACCACCAGGAACATTTTACTGAGAAACGGGCCCGCATAGTCGACATGGATCCTCGGCCATGGTCTGCAGGGCCAGGACCACAAACTTAGTGGTGCCTCTCTGGGCGCGTTGCTCAACTGAGAGCACACGCTGCATTGCCGTACACAGGACTCTAAGTCAGAGTCGATACAGGGCCACCACACATGGGATCTGGCTATCGCTTTCATCATTACTATACCCGGGTGTATGCTGTGGAGATCCAAGATGAACGTTGCCCTGCCCTTTTTGGGTAGCACTACGCGGTTACCCCACAGCAGGCAGTTTGCCTGAATGGACAGCTCGTCCTTACGCCGCTTGATTAGCTCTTGCATTTCAACGGGGATGCTGGCCCAGCTCCCATGCAGTACACAGTTTTTCACGAGGGACAGCAGAGGATCTTGGCTAACCTGGTGGGCCGTGACAGGTGATTTATCATTTTCAAATGCTTCCATGACCATCAACGAGTCTGCGGGCTGTGCCACCATCAACAAGTTTGCGGGCTGCGCCATTTCCACCCCCGTGGTGGGCAATGGTAGCCGACCACGTGGATGGCAATCCGTACAGACCAGAGCACCTGTACAGTTCTAGATGCGTGGCCTTTAGCAGATGGTATAGTTATACGCTGATAGCGCGAGTGCCAACTTTTATATGCGGGCTGAGGCATTTGTATTTATCCCCTTGTTTTCAGAGAACAGGGACATGAGGGGCTTGTGATCGGTTTCCAGCTCAAGTTTGAGGCCAAACAGGTACTGATGCATTTTCTTTACCCTGAACACACACGGTAATGCCTCTTTCTCAATTATGCTGTAGGCCCTCTCATACTTAGACAAGCTCCTGTAGGCATAGGCGACAGGTTGCAACTTCCCCACAACGTTACCTTGTTGTAATACACACCCGACTCCGTACGACGATGCATCACATGCGAGCACAAGTCTTTTACACGGGTTATACAATACAAGCAGCTTGTTGAAGCATAAAATGTTTCTGGCTTTCTCAAAAGCAATTACTTGGTTTTTTCCCCATACCCAGTTCTCATCTTTACGCAATAACACATGTAGGGGTTCTAAGAGGGTGCTTAGCCCCAGTAGGAAGTTACCAAAATAGTTGAGGAGTTCCAGGAATGACCGCAGCTCCGTGACGTTCTATGGCCTGGGCGCGTTCCTGATAGCCTCTGTTTTGGCGTCTGTGGGCCGAATGCCGTCCGCCGCGATCTTTCTCCCCAAAAACTCCACTTCTGTTGTCATGAAGACACATTTCGACCACTTCAGCCGCAGCCATACACGACCCAGTCGCTGGAGGACCTCCTCCAGGTTTTGTAGGTGCTCGATGGTGTCCTGACCCGTGACCAATATGTCGTCCTGAAAAACCACCGTGCGTGGTACCGACTTGAGTCGGCTCTCCATGTTTCTCTGGAAGATCGCTGCAGCCGACCGAATTCCAAACGGGCATCTGTTGTAGATGAACAGTCCTTGTGCGTGTCGAAGACTCCTCCAGCTCCTGCGTCATGTAGGCCGAAGTCAGGTCGAGCTTGGTGAATGTCTTGCCTCCTGCCAGAGTCGCAAATAGGTCGTCTGCTTTAGGTAGCGGGTATTGGTCCTGTAGCGAGAAACGATTAATAGTTACTTTATAATCGCTGCAAATCCTGACCGTGCCATCACTTTTCAGTACTGGAACAATCGGGCTGACCCACTCACTGAATTCCACTGGGGAGATGATGCCCTCACGTTGCAGCCTGTCCAGCTCGATTTCCACTCTCTCCCTCATCATGTGACGTACCGCTCGCGCCTTGTGGTGAATGGGTCGTGACTCTGGGGCCAAGTGGGTCCGCACCTTTGCCCCGAAAAAGTTTCCAATGTCTGGCTCAAAAAGGGAAGGAAATTTGTTAAGAACTGGGTACATGAGGCCTCATCGACATGTGATAGCACTCGGATGTCATCCCAGTTCCAGCGGATTTTGCCCAGCCAGCTCCTTCCAAGCAGTGTGGGGCCATCGCCCGGGACAATCCATAGTGGCAGTTCATGCACCGTGCCCTCGTAGGTGACCTTGGCCATGGCGCTGCCCAGGACAGTGATGAGCTCTTTGGTGTACATTCTCAGTTTCGTGTGGATGGGGCTCAGGGCTGGTCTGAGTGCCTTGTTGCACCACAGTCTCTCAAACATCTTTTTACTCATTTTGGATTGGCTAGCGCCAGTGTCCAGTTCCATGGCTGCGGGTAAGCCATTCAATTTTACATTTAGCATTATTGGTGGACATTTCGTCGAAAATGTGTGCACCCCATGTACTTCAACATCTGCCTCCTCTCTCTGAGGCTCGAAATTGCTTTGATCCACTATGGACCGATCTTCCTCTGCCATGTGGTGGTTAGCAGGTTTTGCAGAGCTTGTAGCTTGTCTACAAGCTCGTTGGAGGTGCCCCATTGTTCCATAGCTCTTGCAAACATACCCTTTGAAGCGGCATGAATAGGCTGAATGGAAGCATCCACAACACCAACAAGGTGTGAATTGCCTTGCATTTATCCTTTGTTGCGAATTCTGAGTCATCTGGGTCACCTGAGGCCTGCTGGCAGTTGCAGACTCGTGGGTTCTGCTCTGTACATTTCTGCTCGCAAATACAGTTCCAGTTAATTTATGAACATTGCTAGCACTTGTGTGCTGAGAGATTTGTTTGGTGTTCTCACTGGTGGACATAAACGCCAGTGCTATCGCAGTGGCCTTACTGAGGGTTAGTGTCTCTACAGTCAAAAGTTTTTGTAGGATGGTCTCGTGGCCAATGCCCAGTACAAAAAAGTCTCTGAGCACCTGCTCCAGGTAGCCATCAAACTCACATTGTCCTGCAAGTTGCCGAAGCTCGACGACGTATCTCGCCACTTCCTGACCTTCAGATCGCTGGCACGTGTAGTACAGATACCTCGCCATCAGCATGCTCTCTCTCGGGTTAAGATGCTCCCGAACCAGTGTACACAGCTCCTCATACGACTTATCTGTGGGTTTCACCAGAGCCAGAAGATTCTTCAAGAGGCTGTAGGTCGGTGCCCCGCAGACGGTGAGGAGGACCGCTCTCCTTTTTGTAGCGCTTCCTTCTCCGTCCAGCTCGTTGGCTACAAAGTACTGGTCTAGCCGTTTGAAATAGACTTCCTGGGATTTCAGGGGATGCGCTCCCTGGTGGCAGAACATGGGAGTAGAAACTTAGAAACATAGAAAATAGGTGCAGGAGTAGGCCATTCGGCCCTTTGATCCTGCACCGCCATTCAATGAGTTCATGGCTGAACATGCAACTTCAGTACCCCTTTCTGAGTCAAACACCATGCTGACTTGGAGATAGATCACTGATCCTTCACCATCGCTGGGTCATCATTCTGAAATTCCCCACCTAATTCCATCACGGCAACACCATCGCCATGAAGACTGCAGCAGTTCATGGGAAGCTGCATGCTTTATAGATACGCAACAGAGGTTACGAGTGCCTCCGGGGAAATTGTCACAGGAGTTTGGGGAGCCTCTATCCCGGTAGCACCACGCCCCGCGATTAGCAGCCAAGCCGGGACGCAACCCGCGATGACGTCGTTGCCTTGCATGCCAACTCCTCACTGCCCCGTGCCGACCCCTTTGTGTCCCGCGGGGCAAATTGCCCTGCTCGCCACGAGGCCAGTGCAGGCCGATGTCAACGCCAGCTTCATGGGTGGCGAAGCAGTCGGATATCCGCTGCCGGGGCGCCCCTTAAAGGTGAAGCCTTTTGCGCCCTGGTCTGCCATTTTTATTTGTCAGTAGACTCTTGTGTCGTCCTAACAATAGCACCCCTCGCATGGACCAGGACACCACCCTGCGGCCCGGCACTTTGTTTTGAGTGCCGTGCCGCTGGCCCGGTCAATCGCATCCCTGGTGGCCCAGTGGTAGCCACCAAAGAGCCTGCAGAGTGCGCAGTGGCCCTCCTCTTTAACTGGTCATAGCGCTCCACTTCCTTTGAGGGGCGCACGGCCCAATTCCATGCCGGGCACGGGTCTTCCGGGCCGGGAGCAGGAAGTCCCGATCCCGGAAGATTATCCTCCCCCAATCGGGGCGAGGGGCAATTTCTAGCCCTGAGAGTGTGAGTGAAAGCGAGAGAGAGAGAGAGAGACAGACACAGAAAAACATAAAAGCAGATAGAAAAGCCCCAGATCACAACCGACAGGATGAACTGCAGCAAAACGTCAAGATTACTTCGATAGCCAACTTCCTCCGCTGCGACCTGCAACACTGAGAAAGATAAGAGCAAAATGTGAGAACATTATGATCTCCAAGTTCCTTTCTGAGTCAAACACCATGCTGACTTGGGTATAGATCACCGATCCTTCACCATCGCTGGGTCATCATTCTGAAATTCCCCACCTAATACCATCACGGCAACACCATCGCCATGAAGACTGCAGCAGTTCATGGGAAGCTGCAACACCATCAATATCTCAGGGCGACTAGAGATGGGCAATACACACGGCATTGCCAGTGTTGCAAACATCCTGAGAATAACTTGATTCAAATGAACAAGAGGTCATGCCACTCCAACCACCACAAAGATGTCGTCCTGTATGTTTATGACTGTTATCCAGTGAACACCCACAATGGTTTCATTCTTTAAGGCCATATACCAAACACTCTTCTCTTCTGAGGCAGTCCACCGGAGTCGAAGAAGACTTGCTTCCACACTAATATGAGTTTTCAGGTGACTGATGAGACCAATGTGGGACCGACAATCTCTGTCACAGGTGGGGCAGATGATGGTTGAAGAGACGGATGGATGGGGTGCTTGGGTTGTCGTGCGCTCCTTCCGCTGTTTGTAGTTGGCTTCCGCGTGCTCCTGGCGAAGAGACTCGAGGTGTTCGGTGCCTTCCTGGATACTTCTCTTCCACTTTGAGCGGTTTTGGGTCAGTGATTCCCAGGTGTCAGTGGGGATGTTGCACTTTTTCAAGGAGGGGCTTTGAGGGTGTCCTTGAAGCGTTTCCTTTGCCCACCTAGGACTCGCTTGCTATGTCGGAGCTCTGAGTAAAGCGCTTGTTTTGAGAGTCTAGTATCGGGCACGCGGACGATGTGGCCCATCCATCGGAGCTGATCGAGCGTGGTCAGTGCTTCGATGCTGGGGATGTTGGCCTAAGTTGGCCAAGTTTGCAGATGACACTAAGCTGGGGTGCCGCAGGGCTCAGTGCTGGGACACCAGCCATTTACAATATACATCAATGATTTAAATGAAGGAATTGAGTGCAATATCTCCAAGTTTGCAGATGACACTAAGCTGGGTGGTGATGTGACCTGTGAGGAGGATATTAAGAGGCTGCAGGGTGACTTGGACAGGTTAGGTGAGTGTATGGCAGTTGCAGTATAATGTAGATAAATTGTGAGGTTTCCACTTTGGTGTCAAAAACAGGAAAGCAGATTATTTTCTGAATGGTGGCAGATTAGTAAAAGGGGAGGTGCAATGAGACCTGGGTAGGCATGCAGATACAGCAGGCGGTGAAGAAAGCAAATGGCATGTTGGCCTTCATTGCGAGAGGATTTGAGTACAGGGGCAGGGAGGTGTTGCTACAGTTGTACAGGGTCTTGGTGAGACCACACCTGGAGTATTGAGTATTTGGTCTCCTAATCTGAGGAAGGACATTCTTGCTATTAAGGGAGTGCAGCGAAGGTTCACCAGACTGATTTCCGGGATGGCAGGACTGACATATGAAGAAAGACTGGATCGACTAGGCTTATATTCACTGGAATTTAGAAAAATGAGAGGAGATCTCATAGAAACATATAAAATTCTGACGGGATTGGACAGGTTAGATACAGGAAGAATGTTCCCGATGTTGGGGAAGTCCAGAACCAGGGGTCACAGTCTAAGGATAAGGGGTAAGCCATCTAGGACCGAGATGAGGAGAAACTTTTTCATCCAGAATTGTGAACCTGTGGAATTTTCTACCACAGTAAGTTGTTGAGTCCAGTTCATTAGATATATTCAAAAGGGAGTTAGATGTGGCCCTTATGGCTAAAGAAATCGATAGGTATGAGAGAAGGTAGGAGTGGGGTACTGAAGTTGCATGATCAGCCATGATCATATTGAATGGTGGTGCAGGCTCGAAGGGCTGAATGGCCTACTCCTGCAGCTATTGTCTATGTTTCTATGGGGCCAGGTTTCGGCCTGAGTTGCTCCTGTTTTTTTGGAGCAACTGGTTTAGAATGGAGTATATTAGAAATTGCAATTCTCGGCATTTAGTTTGCTCCAGTTCTCGTCAGTTAGAACAGTTTCAGTTTGGAACAGATTTTTTTTTAAAGGGGGCGTGTCCGGCCACTTACGCCCATTTTGAAAGTTTAGGCAGTGAAAACTTACTCCAAACTAACTTCGAATGGAGTAAGTGTAGATTTTTGTACGCTTAGAAAAACCTTGCCGACACTTAGAAAATCAGGGATAGGTTACAAATCAGGCCCTCCAACAGCGTACCTCTCAGTATGTCTATGTCAGTGTCTCTATCTCTCTGTCTGTCTGTGTGTGTCTCTCTCACTCTCTGTCAGTGTCTGTGTTTCTGACAGCGAGGGGAGGAGGAGGAGGGGGTGGAGTGGGGGGGGGTGGGGGAGGAGGAGGGAGAGGGAGAGAGGGGGAGGGGAGGGGGAGAGGGAGGACGAGGAGAAGGGTGCGAGGGAGGAAGGGGAGAAGGGGGGGGTGGGAGGGAGGGAGGAAAGAGGGAGGGAGGGAGGGGGAGAAGGGGGGGAGGGAGGGAAGGAGGAAAGAGGGAGGGAGGGGGAGAAGGGAGTGAGGGAGGGAGGGGGAGAAGGGAGGGAGGGAGAAGGGAGGGAGGGAGGGTCAGGGGAGCGGAGAGAGGAGAGGAGAGGGAGGATAAACGGGCCCGGCCCGGCGGGGCCCAAGACTTTGGGCGGGGCCCGCCCCCAGCACCGGAGTTAAAGGTAGGTGGCCAGGGGTTGGATCGGGTCGGGTCCTGGGGGGCGGGAGGCGGAGGGGGGGGGTGGGTGGGTCAGGTCCTGCTGGGTCCGGGGGCGGGGGGGAGCGGGAGTCGCGTCGGGTCTGGGAGCGGAGTGGGAGTCGGGTCGTGTCCGGGGCAGGGGAGCGGGAGTCGAGCCGGGTCGGGTCGGGGGGGGGAGCAGGGGTCGGGTCCGGGGGTTGGGGAGCAGGGGTCGGGTCCGGGGGGGGAGCGGGCGTCGGGTCTGGGGAGGGAGCGTGAGTTGGGTCGGGAGGGGAGTCATGTCGGGTCCGGTGGGGTGAGTCGAGTCGGGTCCTGGGCAGGGAGTCGGGTCTGGGGGGGAGTCGAGTTGGGTCCGGGGGGCGGGGGGGGTGGGGGGGAGTCGAGTCAGGTCCGGGGGGGGGTGTAGCCGGGTCGGGTCGGGGGGAAGTCGGAGCGGGAGCTGGGGGCGGCGAGTGGGAGGTTTGAGAGAGCCAGCTGGAGGGAGGAAGCAGGAGCTGGACAAGAGAGGTGCAGCCTGATCCACACAGCCCCAGTGAGCCCATTTGGCCAGGGCTAGGGGCGGCATGCTCGGGCCCCTCCCACACAGTTTTGGGTGGCTGCAGCTACTGCACATGTGCGCCCACTGTAGCGCGCCTGTGCAGAGGTCCCGGCACTGTTTTCAGCGCAGGGACCTGGCTCCGCCCCCCACAGCTCGTGCTGCGCCGCGCCCAGCTCCAGAAGACCTGCAGGGAGCCGGAGAATCTGTAAATATTTTTTAGGCGCACTTTCGGGCGCGAAAAACACTGATGTTGGTACACCTATCCTGCCAATGGATTTGCAGGATCTTGCGCAGTCAGTGTTGGTGGTACTTCTCCAATGCTTTGAGGTGCCTGCTGTATATAGTCCAAACACTACACTTGTGAACACAACACCTCCCTGCCATTGATACTACCTTGTAACAGGGTTGACCTGCTGGTAGTGGTGAATTGGTGAAAAGTGTGCCAGTACTAAGTGAGAGGTATTGTGGTACCTCACTGCTAATGATCCCTGTGCCTTGTGTTACATGCAAGAATATTGTGGAAAGGAAATCAAGAAATAAGACAGAACTTGAATTTATATAGCGCCTTTTAATGACCTCAGGAAGCCCCAAAGCACTTTACAGCCAATGAAGTACTGTTTGAAATATAAACTGAAAAGGCTGGAAATTCTCAGTAGAGTGAGAAATAGAGTTCGAACTGCCGAGTTTCGGATGTGATGTTAAACCAAGACCCAGTCTGCTCTCCCAAGTGGATGTAAAAGATCTCATGGCACTATTTTGAAGAAGAGCAGAGGAGTTCTCCCCAGTGTCCCTCAACCAACATCACTGGAAAATAAAGATTATCTGGTCATTATCATATAGTTGTTTGTGGGAGCTTGCTGTACGTAAATTGGCTGCCGCGTTTCTCACATTACAACAGTGACTGCATTTCAAAAAGTATTTAATTGACTGTAAAGCACTTGGAGACATCCAGTGGTCGTGAAAGGTGCTATATAAATGCAAGTCTTTCTTTATTGGCTGTGAAGCACTTTGGGACGTCTTGAGCTTGTGAAATGCACATGATTTATTTCTGTTTTTTTATATAAGGGAAAACTTCCTCCATTTAAATGTTGCTGGCTGACCAGATGTTTGCAGCTGACTTGTAGCCAGTTTGAAGACATGAGTCCCTGCACACGTTTTCCATGAGCAGGGAGGCAAGGCAACTGTGAGGCTTCTGCCTTAGAGAATTTAGAAAGATAGAAACATAGAAAATAGGTGCAGGAGTAGGCCATTCGGCCCTTTGAGCCTCACCGCCATTCAATGAGTTCATGGCTGAACATGCAACTTCAGTACCCCATTCCTGCTTTCTCGCCATACCTCTTGATCCCCTGAGTAGTAAGGACTACATCTAACTCCTTTTTGAATATATTTAGTGAATTGGCCTCAACAACTTTCTGTGGTAGAGAATTCCACAGGTTCACCACTCTCTGGGTGAAGAAGTTTCTCCTCATCCCGGTCCTAAATGGCTTACCCCTTATCCTTAGACTGTGACCCCTGGTTCTGGACTTCCCCAACATTAATAAGAACATTTGAACATAAGAACATAAGAATTAGGAACAGGAGTAGGCCATCTAGCCCCTCGAACCTGTTCCGCCACCCAAAAAGATCATGGCTGATCTGGCCGTGGACTCAGCTCCACTTACCCGCCCGCTCCCCATAACCCTTAATTCCCTTATTGGTTAAAAATCTATCTATCTGTGACTTGAATACATTCAATGAGCTAGCCTCAACTGCTTCCTTGGGCAGAGAATTCCACAGATTCACAACCCTCTGGGAGAAGAAATTCCTTCTCAACTCGGTTTTAAATTGGCTCCCCCGTATTTTGAGGCTGTGCCCCCTAGTTCTAGTCTCCCCGACCAGTGGAAACAACCTCTCTTCCTCTATCCTGTCTATCCCCTTCATTATTTTAAATGTTTCTATAAGTTCACCCCTCATCCTTCTGAACTCCAACGAGTAAATACCCAGTCTACTCAATCTATCATCATAAGGTAACCCCCTCATCTCCGGAATTAACCTAGTGAATCGTCTCTGTACCCCTTCCAAAGCTAGTATATCTTTTCTTAAGTAAGGTGACCAAAACTGCACGCAGTACTCCAGGTGCGGCCTCACCAATACCCTGTACAGTTGCAGCAGGACCTCCCTACTTTTGTACTCCATCCCTCTCGCAATGAAGGCCAACATTCCATTCGCCTTTCTGATTACCTGCTGCACCTGCAAACTAACTTTTTGGGATTCATGCACAAGGACCCCCAGGTACCTCTGCACTGCAGCATGTTGTAATTTCTCCCCATTCAAACAATAGTCCCTTTTACTGTTTTTTTTCCCAAGGTGGATGATCTCACACTTTCTGACATTGTATTCCATCTGCCAAACCTTCGCCCATTCGCTTAACCTATCTAAATCTCTTTGCAGCCTCTCTGTGTCCTCCATACAACCCGCTTTCCCACTAATCTTTGTGTCATCTGCAAATTTTGTGACACTACACTCTGTCCCCTCTTCCAGGTCATCTATGTATATTGTAAACAGTTGTGGTCCTAGCACCGATCCCTGTGGCACACCACTAACCACCGATTTCCAACCCAAAAAGGACCCATTTATCCCGACTCTCTGCTTTCTGTTAGCCAGCCAATTCTCGATCCATGCTAAGACATTTCCTCTGACTCCGCGTACCTTTATCTTCTGCAGTAACATTTTATGTGGCACCTTATCGAATGCCTTTTGGAAATCTAAATACACCACATCCATCGGTACACCTCTATCCACCATGCTCGTTATATCCTCAAAGAATTCCAGTAAATTAGTTAAACATGATTTCCCCTTCATGAATCCATGTTGCGTCTGCTTGATTGCACTATTCCTATCTAGATGTCCCACTATTTCTTCCTTAATGATAGCTTCAAGCATTTTCCCCACTGCAGATGTTAAACTAACCGGCCGAGAGTTACCTGCCTTTTGTCTGCCCCCTTTTTTAAACAGAGGCATTACATTCGCTGCTTTCCAATCCGACGGCACCTCCCCAGAGTCCAGAGAATTTTGGTAGATTATAACGAATGCATCTGCTATAACTTCCGCCATCTCTTTTAATACCCTGGGATGCATTTCATCAGGACCAGGGGACTTGTCTACCTTGAGTCCCATTAGCCTGTCCAGCACTACTCCCCTAGTGATAGTGATTGTCACAAGGTCCTCCCTTCCCACATTCCTGTGACCAGCAATTTTTGGCATGGTTTTTGTGTCTTCCACTGTGAAGACCGAAGCAAAATAATTGTTTAAGGTCTCAGCCATTTCCACATTTCCCATTATTAAATCCCCTTTCTCATCTTCTAAGGGACCAACATTTACTTTAGTCACTCTTTTCCATTTTATATATTGGTAAAAGCTTTTACTATCTGTTTTTATGTTTTGCGCAAGTTTACATTCATAATCTATCTTCCCTTTCTTTATTGCTTTCTTAGTCATTCTTTGCTGTCGTTTAAAATTTTCCCACTCTTCTATTTTCCCACTAACCTTGGCCACCTTATACGCATTGGTTTTTAATTTGATACTCTCCTTTATTTCCTTGTTTATCCACGGCTGGTTATCTTTTCTCTTACCGCCCTTCTTTTTCACTGGAATATATTTTTGTTGAGCACTATGAAAGAGCTCCTTAAAAGTCCTCCACTGTTCCTCAATTGTGCCACCATTTAGTCTGTGATCCCAGTCTACTTTAGCCAACTCTGCCCTCATCCCACTGTAGCCCCCTTTGTTTAAGCATAGTACGCTCGTTTGAGACACTACTTCCTCACCCTCAATCTGTATTACAAATTCAACCATACTGTGATCACTCATTCCGAGAGGATCTTTTAATCGGAGATCGTTTATTATTCCTGTCTCATTACACAGGACCAGATCTAAGATAGCTTGCTCCCTTGTAGGTTCTGTAACATACTGTTCTGAGAAACAATCCCGTATGCATTCTATGAATTCCTCCTCCAGGCTACCCCGTGCGATTTGATTTGACCAATCGATATGTAGGTTAAAATCCCCATGATTACTGCTGTTCCTTTTTCACATGCCTCCATTGTTCCCTTGATTATTGTCTGCCCCACCATGAAGTTATTATTTGGGGGCCTATAATCTACGCCCACCAGTGACTTTTTCCCCTTACTATCTCTAATCTCCACCCACAATGATTCAACATTTTGTTCATTGGAGCCAAAATCGTCTCTCACAACTGCCCTGATATCATCCTTTATTAACAGAGCTACCCCACCTCCTTTCCCTTCTTGTCTATCTTTCCGAATTGTCAGATACCCCTGTATGTTTAATTCCCAGTCTTGGCCACCCTGCAACCATGTTTCTGTATTGGCCACCAAATCATACCCATTTGTAATGAGTTGTGCCGTCAACTCATTTACTTTATTTTGAATGCTGCGTGCGTTTAGGTAGAGTGATTTAATACTAGTTTTTAAACCATGATTTTTAGTTTTGACCCCTCCTGCAGCACCTTTATATTCATACATATTGTCCCTTCCTATCACCTTGTGGTTTACACTTACCCCAGTGCTACTCTGCTCTGTTGCCTCCTGCCTTTTGCATTCTTTCTTGGGGTTCTGTTCATCTGTGCTCTCACCCACACTAACTAGCTCAGAGCCCTCTCCTGGTTTCCCATCCCCCTGCCAAGCCAGTTTAAAGCCCTCCCAACCGCACTATCAAAACCACCCGCGAGAACATTGGTCCCACCTCTGTTGAGTTGTAACCTGTCTGACTTGTACAGGTCCCACCTACCCCAGAAGCGGTCCCAATTGTTCAGGAAATTAAAGCCCTCCCTCCTACACCAACAGGAGAATGGAGAGCACCAGTTCCAACTGTCACAGGACAGGAGAGTGGAGAGTACCAGTTCAAACTGTCACAGACGGGAGAGTGGAGAGCACCAGTTCAAACTGTCACAGACGGGAGAGTGGAGAGCACCAGTTCAAACTGTCACAGACGGGAGAGTGGAGAGCACCAGTTCCAACTGTCACAGGACGGGAGAGTGGAGAGCACCAGTTCCAACTGTCACAGGACGGGAGAGTGGAGAGCACCAGTTCTCACTGTCACAGGAGAGAGAGTGGAGAGCACCAGTTCCAACTGTCACAGGAGAGAGAGTGGAGAGTACCAGTTCCAACTGTCACAGGACGGGAGAGTGGAGAGCACCATTTCAAACTGTCACAGGACAGAGAGTGGAGAGCACCATTTCAAACTGTCACAGGACAGAGAGTGGAGAGCACCAGTTCAAACTGTCACAGGACAGAGAGTGGAGAGCACCAGTTCCAACTGTCACAGGACGGGAGAATGGAGAGCACCAGTTCCAACTGTTGCAGGAGAGAGAGTGGAGAGCACCAATTCCAACTGTCGCAGGACGGGAGAGTGGAGAGCACCAGTTCCAACTGTCACAGGACGGGAGAGTGGAGAGCACCAGTTCCAACTGTCACAGGACGGGAGAATGGAGAGCACCAGTTCCAACTGTTGCAGGAGAGAGAGTGGAGAGCACCAACTCCAACTGTCGCAGGAGAGAGAGTGGAGAGCACCAGTTCCCACTGTCACAGGAGAGAGAGTGGAGAGCACCAGTTCCCTCTGTCACAGGAGAGCGAGTGGAGAGCACCAGTTCCCACTGTCACAGGACAGAGAGTGGAGAGCACCAGTTCAAACTGTCACAGGACGGGAGAGTGGAGAGCACTAGTTCCAACTGGCACAGAATTTGGTACAGCTTGCCCAGTGCTACAGGCCCTCTGGGCCAGACAGCTGCAAACATCTGGCCAGCCAGCAACCCAATGCCTCCACACCTCGGACACGCACAGCCCCGAGATTTCACAGGATTGCAAAATCGTCCGATATCGTTCAGCGTTTATTCACCTTGCTGACTGCTGTTCTGAGGCGATTGCTTTTTAGAGATCTTTAAAATTGTGAAAGAGTAGACACAGATACTTTTGTTCCCATTGTGGGCAAGATCAAATCTACAGGCCATCAATAAAAGATAGTCATCAAGGGGAATTCAGAAAGAGCCACTTTATCCGGAGAGTGGTGAGAATGTGGAACTCACTACCGCAGGGAGTGGTTGAAGCGAATAGTGTCAATGGATTTACGGGGAGGTTAGGTAAGCACATGAGGGAGAAGGGAATCGAGGGTTACGCTGATAGAGTGAGATGAGGAAGGATGGGAGGAGGCTCGAGTGGAGCATACACGCCGGCATGGACTGGTTGGGCCAAATGACCTGTTTCTGTGCCGTATATCCCATGTAATTCTGAGTAATTCTGTGTTGCGTACCGAGTCCATTCCTACCCCAAGATCTCTTTCAACATCGCCCTTGATGTCAACATCAACATTGTTCATGCAATACTTTTACGATGCCCATTCTTTCTCCATCTGTGTGACACATTATTACAGTGGGAAATGCCAAATTCCAAGTTGCTAACTTTTCCAATTGGCCAGACCAGTAAAGTTATGTTGTTCTTCCTGTTGAATGATGCCAAGGGAGTTTTTCATAGGAAGATGTGAATATACTCAGGCCGTACAATCAGCATTCAATGAGCAGGTCAGTGCACTTGAGCTGCAAGCTAAATGGGGGCCATTTTGACTTTGGGGACAGTGTAAAATGGGTGGTATCGATTCAGCACCCGTCATACACCTCTCTCGGATTTCATTTCCATCCACGAAAATCGGGAGAGCTGTATAACAGGCGACTGATCACCTGCTTTACATGATCAAAATGACCCCCAATGGAACAACGGAAGCTAAAAGCACAGAAGGAGGACCATCAGCCCTTGGTACCTGTGCTAGATCATTGTCTGTGCCATACAACACGAATCCCACCTGCTGGCATTCTTCTCATGGCCTTGCACTGTCCTCCATTCAAATGCTTATCTACTCTTCCCTTGAAAGACAAGGGGTGGAAATTAGCTTGGCGGTTTTTTGAGGCGCTAATACCGGGCGGGGGATAAATTTGGCGCCGAGAAATGGTTTGTGTCGCCAGGCAAAACATTCAGCGGCTGCTCCCTTACAGGGCAGTGGGGCGCTCAGGGAGGCGTTGCATATTTCTCTTAGGGCACTAGGCCGGGCGCTACATGTCCCCAGAAAACAAATTTAAGAACGTGTCACGACCAGGGGTGTTGCACACCGGCTCACCTCTCCCGGGCGGTACTTCTCCCTGCCCCCGCAAAACCCACACCGAATGTCCCGGCGGGGCACTGGAAGCTAGCCGCCCGCCCGGAAATAACTTCAGCCGCCATTACTGCCCCTCCGCGGCACGAACAGAGGTGGCAGCAGACTGAATTTTCACCCCATAGTATTTTACAGACACAAGGTGGCCAATAGGTCCTTTACACCAGTGCCAATTCTCTAAAGCTTCGATTTTAACAACTCCCTGACCACTCCTCCCCCACTCATGGCCGATGAGTATGTGGCGTGCGAGGCATTAAAATGTCATAAGAACATAAGAGTTTGGAACAGGAGTGGGCCATGTGAACCATTTAATAAACCAAGGCTGAACTTTGACCTCAAATCCATTTTCCTGCCCTATCTCCATATCCCTTGATTCCCCTAGAGTTCAAAAATCTATCTATCCCAGCCTTGAATATACTCAATGACTCAACATCTTCTGCCCTTGGGGGAGAGACCGTTCACCTGCTGCATGTGTGGGAAGAGATTTACTCACTCATCCAACCTGCTGACACACCAGCGACTTCACACTGGGGAGAGACTGTTCCCCTGCTCTGTGTGGGAAGGGAGTCACTCGGTCATCCACACTTCAAAAACACCAGCGAGTTCACACTGGAGAGAGACTGTTCACCTGTTCAGTGTGTGGGAAGCGATTCACTCAGTCACCCAACCTGCTGAGACACCAGCGAGTTCACAAGTGATTGCAGGGTTTGGATTCTGCTGTTATTGCTGCTGTTATTCACATCCTACTGAATCATGTTCATTCTGTTAGTTGGTGTTTATTTCTGCTGAGGTTAATAACCTTTCAACTAGGCTGGAGTTTAATATTTTGATATCTCAATTAATAGTGGGTCGATATTTGATGTCTCCAAGATAAGAGGAGACTACTGATGTCCTGTTTCTGACTGCTCCATTTTTGATCAGGGCAGAGGAGCAGTAAGAGATCGGGACCCAGGAGAGACGAGGGTTCAGGGCTCAGAGAGGCGAGGGCCCAGGGCCAGCATGGGCCAGCCCACACTGCGATTTATGGATAATAGGAGCATGTGTGAGCACTAGATCCGTGCAGCAGAACGCGGTCTCCAGTCGTCTTGGTTAACCTTTGCCACCTGATCAAGTCCTAGCTCTGTCAAGCCCGTGTGGTGGCTGGTGTGTGTTAAAAGAATCCATGCACAGGCATCTTCCACCCTTCAATATGTAGTTCAGGACTTAGAATGTCAGGTCCATCATTGAAACACCTGTGAACTCACCCCTTTTTGGTGTGGAAGTGGGTCATCCTCGATACGAGGGACAGCCTAATACCATACCCTCTGAGTGAAGAAATTCCTCCTCATCTCAGTCCTAACTGGCTGACCCCTTATCCTGAGACTGTGACCCCTAGTTCTCGACTCTCTAACCAAGGGAAACAACCTCTGTTTCTGTTTTTCTATTCTTCCAATCAAAGTGAATAACCTACCTTTTCCCCACATTATACTCCATCTGCCACCTTATTGGCCACTTACTTTACCTGTCTATACCCCTTGGCAGGCTCTTTGGGCTCAAATTTCCTCTATTTTTGGCGCCCAGGAGGATTAACAGCTGATTTTTTTTGTGCCCAATTGCGCCGATAAAAAAAGTTGGAACTTTCGCCAAAGTAAAATTTCATTCTGGCACTGCGGTACCCGAAGTTAAAGCTGGGGGAGGTGCTTCAAGCCTGGCGGGACCGGGAGCAGGCGGTGGGGGGGTATTCGGCCTGGAATTGCAGAGGGACCAGGAGCAGGGGGGTGGGTGGGGACGGGAGGGGTGCTATTCGGACCAGGCCTTCGCTTTTGTCTTTCCTCGTCCCTATTCTTCGGGTGCTGAGCGGCCCCCCCTGGCCTGCGAGCAGCATCGGAGCAGGCCGGGGAGTGGAAGGAGCAGCGTGGTGGCGTACCACTCCAGGGAGCAGCACGTGCTGGAGCAGGAGAGCAACGGCAGTGAAAAGGGACGTCACCAAGGTCCAGGTCGGTGATTGGAGCGTGGGCCGGTCCAGCAGGAGCGGCGAGGTCGGGGCGAAGGAACGGCGAGAGTTTGCAGAGGGATGTGATCGGGGCCCAGAAGAGGCGAGGGCCCAGGGGCAGCACGGGCCAGCCCACACTGTGCGATATGTGTGCGCTCTAGGCCCGTGCAGCAGAGCTGGTCTCTAGTCGTCTTGGGTAATTCTTGCTACTGGATCAAGACCTAGCTCTGTCAAGCCCGTGTGGTGGCTGGTGTGCAAAAGAATCCACGCACAGGCATCTTCCGCCCTTCAGGATTTAGTTCGGGACCTGGAAATTTAGGTGCTTCAATTAAACACCTGTGAACTTTTTGTCGTGGAATCAAGTCATCCTCGATTCGAGGGACACCTATGATGATGATGATGATGATTCGGCCCAGGATTGCAGCGGGACCAGGGGGTCAAATACCAGAACAAGTAAGTAATCTTTAATGTAAAGAGATGCAAGGAACGGACTAAACATGATCATTATAAACCAGCTTTATGAACAAGTCTAAACTGCAAAGAAACAGCTCTGATACAGACCTGAGCGGCGATTGCCTTAACTTAACGTTGGGTTTTTCTGATCGGTACTTAAGGCCCCGCTGCACCATCCTTAAAAAATTTGGCGTTGGAGAAAATGGCTTAAATGGCCAAAAACGACCAAAAGCGGTGCAGAAATCAGTTTTCACCCAGACCTGCGCCAAAAAATCTGGCGTACAAAAAATCCAGCGCTGACAGTTGCCACCCGCATACAAACTTTGAGGAAAGTTGCAAAATCAAGATTGCTCAAAAAAGAAATCAGCGGACGCCAAGAAAACGGCGGCCATTGGTGGCGAAAATTGAGCCCTTTGTATCCTCCTCATAGCTTACTGTCCCACGTAGCTTTGTATCATCAGCTAACTTGGATACATTGCACTCGGCCCCTTCATCTAAGTCATTGATATAGATTGTAAATAGCTGAGGCCCAAGCACTGATCCTTGCGACACCCCACTAGTTACAGGCTGCCAACCCGAAAATGACCCGTTTATCCCTATTCTCTGTTTTCTGTCCATTAACGAATCCTCTATCCATGCTAATATATTACCCCAACCCCATGAGCTCTTATCTTGTGCAGCAACCTTTTATGTGGTACCTTGTTGAATGCCTTTTGAAAGTACATCCTCTGGTTCCCCTTTATCTACCCTGCTAGTTATATCCTCAAAAATCTCTAATAAATTTGTTAAACACGATTCTCTTTCATAAAACCCTGTTGACTCTGCCTACTCATATTATGATTTCCTAAATGTCATGTTACCACTTCCTTAATAATGGGTTCCAGCATTTTCCCAACAACTGATGTCAGGCTAACTGGCCTGTAGTTCCTTATTTTCTCTCTTCCCTCCTTTCTTGAATATGGGGTTACATTTGCTACCTTCCAATCTGCTGGGACTGTTCTAGAATCTTGGGAATTTGGAAGATCACAACCAATGCAGCCACTATCTCTGTGGCCACCTTTTTTAGAACCCTAGGATGTAAGCCATTGGTTCCATGGGATTTGTCAGCTTTTAGTCGCATTAGTTTCTCAAGTACTTTTTCTCTACTGATATTAATTATTTTAAGTTCCTCGCTCTTGTTAGCACCTTAGTTCCCCACTATTTTTAGTATGCTTTTTCTGTCTTCTACTGTGAAGACAGATACAAAATACTTGTTTAAAGTTTCTGTCATATCCTTATTCCCCAATATAATTTCACCTGTCTCAGCCTCTAAGGGACCAACGCTTACTTTTGCTACTCTCTTCCTTTTTACATACTTGCAGAAACTCTTATAATCTGTTTTTATATTTCTTGATAATTCACTCTCATATTCTATTTTCTACATTTTTATCAATTTTTGGTCATCCTTTTGCTGTTTTCTAAAACTCTTCCAGTCTTTAGGCTTACTACTATCCTTTGCAACATTACAAGCCTCTTCTTTTAATCTAATATTATCCTTAACTTCTTTAGTTAGCCACGGAGGGATCACTTTTACTGTGGAGTTTTCATTTCTTAATGGAATGTATATTCGTTGAGAATTTTGTAATATTTCTTTAAATGTTTCCCACTGCTTTTCTACTGTGATATATTTTCATCTAATTTCCCAATCAACCTTACCTAACCCACCCCTCAAACCTGAGTAATTGGCTTTATTTAAATTTAAGACTCTTGTTTCCGATTGAAATATTTCACTTATTCTTCCCCAGAGGATCCTTTACTATGAGATTGCTAATTAACCCTGTCTCATTACACAATACAATCTCTAAAATAGCCTCTTGGTTCCTGACATGTTGTTCCAGGAAACTGTCTTGAATGCATTCCATGAACTCGTCCTCCAGACTACCTTTGCCAATTTGATTTGCCCAGTCTATATGAAGATTAAAGTCCCCCATGATTATTGTATTACCTTTGTTACATTCTCCTATTATTTGTTGATTAATACTCTGTCCAGCAGTCTAGCTGCTCTTTGGGGACCTGTAAACTAATCCCACCAGTGTTTTCTGCCCCTTGTTATTTCTTAGCTCCACCCATACTGGTTCTACATCCTGATCCTCCGAGCTAAGATCCTTTCTCACTACTGTCCATATGTCATCCTTTATTATCAAGGCTGCCCCCTCTCCTTTTCCATTCTGCCTGTCTTTTTGCAAAGCTGCACTCTTGTCCGACGCCATTTTAACAGGCACGATTTGGGCAGCGTGCAACGCCCTTGCCCCAGGCAAACGAGGGCCTTATTGAAAGGCAAATTTAACCACTACAGCACCGTACCCTTTTGAGAAGCATGACGGAGCCTGTTGTCCTCAACCTTTCATGCACGCCCTCCGAAGCCGGTCTACCGATATAGACAAGAGTTGCGTCCCCTCTTTAACAGAAATTCTCGATGGCAAACGCTTTAAGACTGGTCCTGCAGCACTTCGAAGGAATGCACTTCAGTTTTTTATGGAGTACACTGAAAATGAAACCCACATGGCCTCCAGCATTTGCAAGTTGCTGTCTTCGCTGGACGTCTGGATCAAGAACACCAAAGCCTGAGGCAAGCCAGGGACGGAAGCAGTGGAGGTCATTGGGGATTTATTCAAAAAGTGGAATAGACCATGGTGCCCGAATTGTCTGAATTCATCTTTTCATGGCCTTTGTCAGCCTTGAATATAAAGTAAGGCATTAACTGATACAATTTTAAAGGGGGTGCAGGAACAAAGTGACCTGGGAGTGTACGTACACAAATCGTTGAAGGTGACAGCACAATTCGAGAGTGGTGTTAAAAAAGCTGTATAAATAGAGGCATATACAAAAGCAACAAAGTTATGCTAAACCTTTAGAACATACTGGTTCGGGCCCAGCTGGAGTATTGTGTTCAATTCTGGGCCCCACATTTCAGGAAGGATGTGAAAGTTGTGGTGAGGGGGCAGAGGAGGTTTACGAGAATGCTCCAGGGATGAGGGACTTCAGTTACGTGGAGGGACTGGAGAAGCTGGGATTGTTCTCCTTAGAGCAGAGAAGGTTAAGGGGAGATTTACATAGAAACACAGAAAATAGGTGCAGGAGTAGGCCATTCTGCCCTTCGAGCCTGCACCACCATTCAATAAGATCATGGCTGATCATTCACCTCAGTACCCCTTTCCTGCTTTCTCTCCATACCCCTTGATCCCTTTAGCCGTAAGAGCCATATCTAACTCCCTCTTGAATATATCCAATGAACTGGCATCAACAACTCTGTGCAGTAGGGAATTCCACAGGTTAACAACTCTCTAAGTGAAGAAGTTTCTCCTCATTTCGGTCCTAAATGGCCTACCCCTTATCCTAAGACTGTGTCCCCTGGTTCTGGACTTCCCCAATATCGGGAACATTCTTCCCGCATCTAACCTGCCCAGTCCTGTCAGAATCTTGTAAGTTTCTATAAGATCCCCTCTCATCCTTCTAAACTCCAGTGTATAAAGGCCCAGTTGATCCAGTCTCTCCTCATTTGATAGAGGCATTCCAAATCATGGAGGATTTTGATATAGTAGATAAGGAGAAACTGTTCCCAGTGGCAGAAGGGCCCATAACCAGAGGACACAGACTGAAGATAATTGGAAAATGAGGAGAATTTTTTTACACAGCGATCTCAAATGCGTTGCCTGAAAGGGTGACAGAAGCAGATACAACAGTAACTTTCAAAAGGGAATTGGATAAATTCTTGAAGGAGAAAACTGTGCAGTGCTATGGGGAAAAGGTGGGCGGGTGAGACTAATCAGATAGCCGTGTCAAAGAGACGACACAATAAATGTTGGCAGGCTATTCAGCCACCAGAGCCATCGCATCCAATCCTCATCCTGTCCTCACCCAAAGTCTACAGACGCACGTTTCAACATGTGTCAGAACGGGGGTCTTTGGCCCACATCCCACTCCCCATTGAATACTATGGCCACTGTCTCCTTTTATTGTCCCACGGGTGACACCTGTCGCAGTCCAGCCAGTTTGCATTGCACCCTTGAACCCAGCAGGTGAATGAAGGATTGTTTTCCAGGGCCAATGGCCACTCCATGTGCCCAAAGGAAAAGGCTTTAACAGAGGCACAGGAATGGCATGGGAGAGTACCTGTTTGAGAAGCACACCCTGGGGGAGAGTGACTAAACTGACTGATGGGATCAAGCTTATTGTGTTTAGTAATCGTATTTATATCATTGAGACCCCTGTCTTGAGACAATGATGGCTTGTGACTTTGTACAAAGAGCTGTGAGAGCTGGGCTCTTGAAGTGAAATATAAATAAACTCTTCAATATTGGGAAAAAAAACAGAGGCACAGGATTCCTGGTTCAATATCTCATCAATGACGCCCATGTGGCAGCATGGTAATGGGAACTCGATGACCAACAGTGGCAGAAATGTGTCAGGCTTGGCTCAGCAGTAGCACTCTTGCCTCTGAGTCAGAAGGCCATATGGTCAAGCTCCCCTCCCTTCCAGGGACCGGAGTGTATCAGCATTTCAGTGCAGCAAACATAGAAACATAGAAAATAGGTGCAGCAGTAGGCCATTCGGCCCTTCGAGCCTGCACCACCATTCAATATGATCATGGCTGATCATGCAACTTCAGTACCCCACTCCTGCTTTCTATCCATACCCCTTGATCCCTTTAGCCGTAAGGGCCACATCTAACTCTCTTTTGAATATATCTAACCAACTGGCCTCAACAACTTTCTGTGGTAGAGAATCCCACAGGTTCACACTGAGGGAGTGCTGCAATACAGCAGGTGCCAGCTTTTAGATGAGGTGTTAAATGCTCCAGCGGATGTCAGATATCCCATGACACTATTCAAAAGATAGCAAGAGGTTCTCTCAAGCCAACCCACCCCCCCAAGCCTCTTGAGGCCAGAAGTGACAGCCTCCTTTAATTATAAAGACCCAATAATCACAGTCACTCGTAGCCAGCAAATCTTCACCAGTGCTTCGGCCCTTTGTCCTCGGGTGGGGTGGGTGGGTGAGTTAGGGTTGGAATTTGGAGATGGCTAGACGGTGTGTAGGGCTTGAAAACCTCACCTTTGAAAATCAGCAATAACTTTCAAAAGAAATCTTCTGTATAAAGCGCCCAGTGTACATCCCAGGAAATCGAAGTCTGTGATTAACCTTTTTAAACATTCTGCATAAAATGCTTAATGTAAAACACGAAAGCTGTAAATACTGACTTCCTGTAATATGTAACATAGGCAGTCCCTCGGAATCGAGGAAGACTTGATTCCACTCTTAAAATGAGTCCTTAGGTGGCTAAACAGTCTAATACGAGAGCCACAGACCCTGTCACAGGTGGGGCAGATAGTCGTTGAGGGAAAGGGTGGGGAGTCTGGTTTGCACACTTTCCGCTGCCTGCGCTTGATTTCTGCATGCTCTCGGCGATGAGACTCGAGGTGCTCAGCGCCCTCCTGGATGCACTTTCTCCACTTAGGGCGGTCTTTGGCCAGGGACTCCCAGGTATCAGTGGGAATTTTGCACTTTATCAGGGAGGTTTTGAGGGTGTCCTTGTAATATGTGAGAGCTCCTGCTGTTTAAAATGCTTAATTTTAATCTGCGCTAACGAGGTGAAAGCCCTGTAGAGAAACCGCTGTAAGAAACTTTTGTGAAAATGTAAAACCACACAAACTGTAATCAGAAGAGAAACCCCAACACAATAAACACTGATGCTAACTCTGTAAGAACTATAAATGAGACACAGTGAGGTCCATGATAGCGCTAGACTAGACAATAGACCAGTTTCCGAAGTGATAATGCGTGCTCACAGAAGATAGATCATCGATGGATCAAAGGAAGGATTCGATGGGTGGCAGGTAGCCATGGAAACATCACCTGAGAAAAGGCAGGGACAAATCTCACAGAGGACGGAACAGCAGCCCGCAGTCATCAGAGAGGGGTGACGTGGTCAGTCATCAGAGGTTGCACTCCATGAATCTGTCAGACCACCAGGTCAATTGTGAGTGTGCAGAGAAACTGAGGCAGAGACTCAGCAAAGATAAGTGGGAATATGGCTGCCATCAAGGAAGGGTGACCTGGTCAGACATCAGAAGATGTGCACCACGACACGTCAGCGGACTACTGGGACGAGCGTGAGCACGCAGGGAACTGAGGAACTGGTAACTGTAACATAGCTTAGCAGCCCAAGGAACAGACTGATAGATGTAATGTTGATAACAGGTTGATCAGACTCAGTAAAGACTGTCACGCACAGTGGGAACTATACTTATTGGTGTCTTGTCATTATTTTCCAAAGTCGAACTCTGAGAAGTAGCCTGTAATGTTAACTAATTGTTCTTGCCCGCTACAAATTAATTTGGGATGAAACCATCATCCTACAGGTGTCAAGGAGCTTACCAAGTTTGATGGAACCACAGGGCACAAAACAGAGAGCCCCGCAACTAAACTGGATGAGTGGAGGCTATAGCCTGCAACTAGTCGCTCGTCCCATTACAGCCCTCTTTTCTTCTAAGTTATTGTTACTAACCATTGCTTCCGTGAGCTTTCCTCTCATTCCTGTTCAGCTCCAAAATCACCATCTTCTACAAAGGTTAAAATAAGTCAGATCCAGTTCTTGGATCATAGGTCATCATCATCATCATCATAGGCAGTCCCTCGGAGTCGAGGATGACTTGCTTCCACACTAAAAATGAGTTCTCAGGTGACTGAAGAGGCTAATGCGGGACCTACAGTCTCTGTCACAGGTGGGGCAAATGGTGGTTGAAGGAACAGGTGGATGGGGAGCCTGGGTTGCCGTGCTGTCCTTCCGCTGTCTACGCTTGGCTTCAGTTTGCTCTCGGTGAAGAGACTCGAGGTGTTCAGCACCTTCCTGGATGCTTTTCCTCCAATTTGGGCAGTCCTGGGCCAGGGATTCCCAAGTGTTGGTGGGGGTGTTACATTTTTTCAAGGAGGCTTTGAGGGTGTACTTCAAGCATTTTGTTTGCCCACCTGGGACTCGCTTAGCGTGTTGGAGCTCTGAGAAGGTCGCTTGTTTTGGGAGTCTCGTGTCAGGCATGTGGATGATGTACCCGTCCAGTAGAGCTGGGCGAGCTTGGTCAGTGCTTCGATGCTGGGGACGTTGGCCTGAGCGAGGACACTAATGTAGGTGCGCCTATCCTGCCAGTGGAATTGCAGGATTTTGCAGAGGCAGTATTGGTGGTACTTCTCCAGTGGTTTGAGGTGTCAGCTGTACATAGTCCATGTCTCTGAAGCATATGGGAGGGTGGGTATCACTACTGCTCTGTAGACCATGAGCTTGGTGCCGTGTTTCAGGTCCTGGTCTTCAAACACCCTCTTCCTCAGGCGACGGAAGGTTGCGCTGGCACACTGAAGGTGACATTGGACCTCATCGTTGATGTTTGCCCTTGCTGATAGTAGGCTCCCCAGGTATGGTCCAAGGCCTCATCATGGATTTTGATAACCGGGGGGCAGTGCTGTGTGGCAGGGTCAGGTTGATAGAAAACCTTTGTCTTACGGATGTTTAGTGTAAGGCCCATGCTCTCGTACACCTCGGTGAAGGTGCTGATGATGACTTGGAGTTCGGCCTCTGCGTGAACGCAGACGCAAGCATGTTCCGGGTACTGTCATTCAATGACGGAAGATGGGACAACCTTGGATCTGGCCTGGAGCCGACAGTGGTTGAACAGGTTCCCGTTTGTCCTGTAATTTAGCTCGACTTCAGAGGGGAGCCTGCTGAGGGTGAGGTGGAGCATTGCAGCAAGGAAGATCGAGAAGAGCATAGGTGTGAAGACACAGCCCTGCTTGACCACGGTCCGGACTTGGATTGTGTATGTGATGGATCCATTGGTCAGGATCACAGCTTACATGTCATCATGGAGCAGGCGGAGGATGGTGACAAACTTTTGAGGGCAGCCGAACTGGAGCAGGATGCTCCAAAATCCCTCATGATTGAGTGTCAAAGGCCTTTGTGAGGTCAAAGAAGGCCATGTACAGGGGTTGGTGCTGTTCACTGCATTTCTCTTGTATCTGTCGCGTGGTGAAGATCTTGTCCATTGTGCCCTTTAGTGGGTGGAGTCTGCATTGCGACTCTGGGAGGAGTATTTCAGCCACAGGGAGAAAGCAATTAAGGAGGATTCTTGTGATGACTTTCCCAGTGGCCGACAGCAGGGGAGATTCCTCTGTAGTTGCCGCAGTCGGACTTGTCACCTTTCTTGAAGATGGTCATGATTACAGCGTCTCTGAAATCTCCTGGCATGATCTCCTCCTTCCAGATACAAGAGATGAGGTCATGGATCCACACCAGTAGTGTTTCTCAGCGGGGATTCCATCTGCTCCTGATGACTTGTTGTTCTTCAGTTGTCGGAAGGCCAATTCAACCTTGTGCCAGGCTAGGGTTATGCTGAGATGGTGGCGGATGCCATGCTGTGGGATGGAGTCAAGGACACTCACTGTCGAAGACAGAGTCTCGGTTAAAGAGATCCTCGAAGTGCTCCGTCCAGCGGGCACTGACTGCCTCTCTGTCGTTGATGAGCACCTCTCCGTTCTTGGCCAACAGTGGGGTAGGGCCTTGGGTGCTTGGGCCATAGGTCGTCTTGACTGCGTTGAAGAATCCTCGCATGTCGTGGGTTGTCGGCTAGCTGCTGAATTTCTTGAGCTTTCTCCACCCGCCATCTGTTCTTTAGGTCGCTGATTTTCTGTTGGACCTCGGCCTTCAGATGTCTGTAGAGCTGCTTTCTTGCCCTCAAGTTGTGTTACTGCTTCCAGTCTAAGAATGCCTTGCGCTTGCGGAATATTAGCTCCTGGATCTCCTGGTCATTCTCGTCGAACCAGTCTTGGTGTTTCCTGGTCGAGTGACCGAGCGTCTCTTCGCAGGTGCTAATTATGGAAGCCTTGAGGGCAGACCAGGTGCTGTGGACACTCTGCATCTCTGGGTCACTGGGAGTCGTCAGGTTGGTAGCGAGGTGTTGGATGAATAGGGCTTTCTTAGCAGGATCTTTGAATGCTCCGGCGTTGATTTTCCTGCGGCATTGTTTCTGTTGCCATCGCTGTTTTGGGGCATTGTTGGCGATGAGAGAGCGAATTAGGCGGTGGTCCATCCAGCAGTCGTCAGCTCCTGTCATGGCGCAGCTGATGTGCACGTCTTTTCAGTCTCTCGCTCGGACAATGACATAGTCGAGCAGACGCCAGTGCTTGGAGCGAGGGTGTTGCCATGAGGTTTTATACTTGTCCTTCTGACGGAACAGGGTATTGGTTATGACGAGGCTGTGTTCTAAGCATTATCAGGAGCTTGCCGTTGGAGTTGGCTTTCCCTACCCCCTCTCTTCCGATCACACCTCCCCAGAGTTCAGTGTCCTTTCCAACTCTGGTGTTGAAATCGCTGAAGAGGATCAGCTTGTCGCCCGTTGGGACTCGGGACAGGGATTGTTCGAGGCTGGAGTAGAATTCCTCTTTGGTCTCATCTGTTGCATCGAGTGTTGGGGCATACACGCTGAAGACTGTGGCACACTGGTTCCGGGCTAAGGTGAGCCAAAGAGTCCTGAGACATTCGCTTATCCCGCAGGGGGAGTCTCTGAGACGGCCCACTAGCTCAATTTTTATGGTGAAGCCAACCCCATGGAGGCGGTGTTCTGCTTCTGGTTTGCCTTTCCAGAAGAAGGTGTAACCTCCACCTTGTTCTTTGAGCTGGCCTTCCCCTGCCCACTGGGTCTTGCTCAGGGCAGCGATGTCTATGTTGAAGCACCCAAGTTCCCGGGCAACGATATCTGTGCGGCATTCTGGTCTGTCGCTGTTAGAGTTGTCCATGAGGGTCCTGACGTTCCAGGTTCCGAACTTCATCTTAAAGTGTGGAAGATGCCTGTGCGTGAATTCTTTTAACGTGGGGTGGCTGTTGCACACCAGCTACCACATGGGATTGACAGAGCTAGGTCTTGGTCCAATGGCAAGACGACTGGAGACCAGGCTCTGCTGCATGGGCCTAGTTCATACACACACGCCTACTCCTACTGTCCTCCTTCCTCCTTTCCACAGGAACTCTCTCCTTGAGATTCAGTGTAATTCTCGCGGCACCTCGCTGTTGGTCCATGCTGTTCCTGTCCTGGGCTACTCCTTGGCCTCGACTTCGCCACTCCTGGGCTTCTGACATCCGCTCTGGGTCCCAACCTCCGCTCTGGGTCCCAACCTCCGACTTCCGCTCTGGGTCCTGACCTCCGACCTCCTCTCGGGGTCCCGACCTCCGCTCTGGGTCCCAACCTCCGACCTCCGCTCTGGGTCCCAACCTCCGACCTCCGCTCTGGGTCCCGACCTCCGACCTCCGCTCTGGGTCCCGTCCTCCGACCTCCGCTCTGGGCCCTGACTTCCAACTCCCCCTGGGCCCGATCTCCGACACCTCCTGGCCCCGACCTCCAACACCTCCTGGCCCCGGCCTCCGACACCTCCTCAGTAAGTCACAGGTATTTACTTCATGATCTTATCACCTTGTTCGAAAATTGCTTGATGTTTTCTCACTAGCCATTCACAATGTCTAATGTTTAATAAAATGACCAAAATATCCCTTCTGCGCATGTGCCAACACAATGTCAGATATAACGGATTGACACGCGCTCCCTGCATTCTCAGGTAAGGTTATCTTCTTGAACTTAATCATTGTTTTTTTGGTTTTGCTGCTCCCCTTGGCTACCATCCTTAGTGGCTCCGTTCCTGGCCAATGGTGATCCTGCCTCTTTTCATGGCTCCAGGGCCTGCCTGCTTCTATTGTTGTCAGCCGTGGCTCAGTGGGTAGTATTCTCGCCGCTAAGTCAGAAGATCAGAGGTTCCAATCCCACTCCAGAGATTTGAGCACAAAATCTAGGTGGACACTCCAGGGCAATACTGAGGGATCGCTGCGCCGTTGGAGGTGCTGGCACTAAACTGAGCCCTTATCTGCCCTCTCAGTTGGATGTAAAAGATCCCATGGCACTATTAGAAGAAGAGGAGGGGAGTTCTCCCTGGTGCCTTGGACAATATTTATCCCTTAAACAGCACTAAAAAACAGATTATCTGGCATTATCACATTGCTGTTGGTGGGAGCTTGCTGTGTGCAAATTGGCTGCCATGTTTCCTACATTACAACAGTGACTACACTTCAAAATACTGCATGGTCTGCAAAGTGCTTTGGGGCATCCTGAGGTCATGAAAGACGCAGCATAAATGCTAGTTCTTTTTTTTTCTTGGCCATTGGTCTCATTCGCTGTGGTCGTCACAGCATCCCTGGCTGCCACTGCTGTGGCAAAGAGCAAGGTGTTAGCTACAGGAAGCACTGCAGCAGCTCACCGCCCTGTAACCTCCACCACTGAGAAGGGTTACGAGCCGCAATGTCGTGAGATCGCCAGTTCCTCTCCGACTCGAACGCCATCCTGACTTGGACAAGTATCGCTGTGCCTTCATTGTCACTGGGTCTTATCTCTGGAAAGGCTCATCGGACACTGTGGCAGGTGGTCCACCACCTCAGGGACTGCAGTGGCTCATGAAGGCGGTCCCACCACCACTTTCTCAGAGCAACTAGGTATGGGCAATAAGTGTGGCCTTGCCAGTCTTGTCCAAATCAAGGGAACACATTTTTTTTTAAAGTTATTTTCTTTATTTCACCACCCTGCCAAGAAAATGTGCTCAATAGCAGGGGTTAGAAGCCAGCAATGTTGCACAAAATAGCTCATTGAGAAAGCACCATAGAAAACCATCGAGTCCACATTAATCACTTCCTCAAAAGCAAAAAACTGCGGATGCTGGAAATCTGTAATAAAAACAGAGAATGCGGGAAATACTCAGCGGGTCAGGCAGCACCTGTGGAGAGAGAAACAGAGTTAACGTCTCAGGTCGATGACCTTTCGTCAGAACTGGAAAACCGTTAGAGATGCAACAGGTTTTAAGCAAGTGCAGGGGCAGGGAAAGGGGGAGGGGAGGAAAGAACAAAAGGGAAGGTCTGTGACAGGGTGGGAGGCAAGAGAGATTAGAGAGACAAAAGGGATGATGGTGCGGGGCAAAAGGAGATGGTAATGGGAGAAGTAAAGAAACTAAAGATGAGTCTAGAGGATGTGTAAATGGCAACAGCAGAATCATTACCAGGGCCTGCGGTCCGAAAAAATGGGAGCGATGGTTATGATCTGAAATTGTTCAACTTGATGTTGGCTATTAAGTGCCTTTCTCCCTATCACTGACCTTACAGCACAGAAGGAGACCATTGGTGCCTGTGCTGGCCCTTCGAAAGAGCAGTTATGCTTAATCCCACACCCGCTTTTTGTTCATAACCCTGTAAGCTCCTCGCCCTCCAGCATCTGTCCAACTCCCTTTTAACATTATTTATGGGATCAGCTCCCAACACCTTTTCAGGTTGAGCGTTCCAGATCCCCACAACTCTCCGAGTGAAAACGTTTCTCCCCATCTTCCCTCTAGATCTTTTGCCAATGATTTTGAATCTGTGACATCTGGTTATTGACCCACTCACCTGAGGGAATAGTTTTTCTCTATTTACTCAATCAAAGCCTCTCATCATCTATTGGGTCGCCTCTTAACCGTCTCTGTTCCAAAGAGAACAGTATTAACTTTTCCAAACTCGCCTCATAACTGCAGCACCTCATCCCCTGGTAACATCCTGCTAAACATAGAAACATAGAAACGTAGAAATTAGGTGCAGGAGTAGGCCATTTGTCCCTTCGAGCCTGCAACACCATTCAATAAGATCATGGCTGATCATGCAACTTCAGTACCCCATTCCTGCTTTCTTTCCGTACCCCTTGATCCCTTTAGCTGTAAGGGCCATATCTAACTCCTTTTTGAATATAACTAACAAACTGGCCTCAACAACTTTCTGTGGTAGAAAATTCCACAGGTTCACCACTCTCTGAGTGAAGAAGTTTCTCCTCATCTCGGTCCTAAATGGCTTACCCCTTATCCTTAGACTGTGACCCCTGGTTCTGGACTTCCCCAACATCGGGAACATTTTTCCCGCATCTAACCTGTCCAATCCTATCAGAATTTTATGTTTCTATGAGATCCCCTCTCATTCTTCTAAATTCCAGTGAATATAAGCCTAGTCGATCCAGTCTCTCCTCATATGTCAGTCTTGCCATCCTGGGAAACAGTCTGGTGCACCTTTGCTGCACTCCCTCTGGACCCTTTCTAAGGCATTTACATCTTTCCTGAAGTGTGTTGACCACAATTGTCCACAATACCCCAGCTCAGGCCTAACCAGTGATCTGCATAGTTCTCTTTGCTTTTATAATCTCTGCCTCTAGTTATAAACCAAAGTAACCCATGTGCTTTCTTAACTGCCAGATTAACTTGCCCCACTACCTTTAAAGATTTGTGTAGATGGACACCAAGGTTTGTGTTATGCAAACTTTTCTCATAATTTAACCCATTAAGCCCCGGTGTCATTCTGGTGAATCTGTGCTGCTCCCCTCTTCCATGGCCAATGTGTCTTTCCTGAGGTTCGGTGCCCAAAGCAGAACATGGTACTCCATATTCAAAGTGCACAAGTGGGCTTGCGACAATTCACTGACTTGAAGCATAGACTGGTTGGGCCGAATGACGTGTTTCTGTGCCATGCATCCTATCCTATGCATGCAAGCAAAATCGCAAAGCATAGGTAAGGACGGCACTTTCACCCGTCGTAAAGAATCGGTTGCAAAAGAACACCTGCAGTTACCCTTCCTTCAACACAGCATCCAACCGGCTCTAAGGTTTCTCCCTTCATGGCCCCAGGGCTGATTTTGATCTCCCTACCACCCATCTTCCAGTGGGAATGGTACATAAGAACTTAAGAAATAGGAGCAGGAGTAGGCCATATGGCCCCTCGAGCCTGCTCCGCCATTTAATACGATCATGGCTGATCTGATCATGGACTCGGGTCCACTTCCCTGCCCGCTCCACATAACCCCTTATTCCCTTATCGGTTAAGAAAGAGTAAAGTAACAAGATCAAAACAAAAGCGAAGGACTTACTGCTGTGGTTCCGTCCGCTGTGAGTGTGCTGGGAAATGGGCGTCCAGGGTCCCTGTTGGAAAGAGGCAGGAGACTGCAATGATATTAATTCCTCAGTACAATGACATACCTCCCTGTTTATTCCTGGAACACCTTCATTCGATGCAAGAAATTATGTCGCAGATGGGACTCTGTTGGGGCCAGTCAGGGGCATTGAGCAAAAGTCCAACGACTCAGCTGAGTTTATTAATAGAACGGGAAATTTGCATCTAGTTTGAAAGCAGACTTCTCGGACTGGAATACAGGAACTGGCTGCACTCTGAAGGGGGAATCTCCTCAGCTGGTCTCACAATGTTGTGTCTGCGGATGAGATGTTAAACCAAGGTTCCGTTTACTCTCTCAGGTGGATGTAAAAGATCCCATGGCACTATTTTGAAGAAGAGCAAGGGAGTTATCCCCGGTGTCCGGGCCAATATTTTTCCCTCAAATCAACATAACAAAAACAGATTATCTAGTTATTATCATATTGTTGTTTGTGGAAGCTTGCTAAGGAGGTGGTACTCATTAAGATAATGGGACTAAAGGCAGTTAACTCCCCTGGACCTGATGGCTTGCATCCAAGGGTCTTAAGAGAAGTACCAGCAGGGATTGTGGATGCATTGGTTGTAATTTACCAAAATTCCCTAGATTCTGGGGAGGTCCCAGCAGTTTGGAAAACTGCAAATGTAACGCCCCTATTTAAAAAAGGAGGCAGACAAAAAGCAATAAATTATAGGACCAGTTAGCCTAACATCTGTAGTTGGGAAAATGTTGGAGTCCATTATTAAAGAAGCAGTAGCAGGACATTTGGAAAAGCAAAATTTGGTCAGGCAGGGTCAGCATGGATTTATGAAGGGGAAGTCATGTTTGACAAATTTGCTGGAGTTCTTTGAGGATGTAACGAACGGGGTGGATAAAGGGGAACCAGTGGATGTGGTGTATTTGGACTTCCAGAAGGCATTTGACAAGGTGCCACATAAAAGATTACTGCACAAGATAAAAGTTCACGGGATTGGGGGTAATATATTAGCATGGATAGAGGATTTGTGAACTAACAGAGAACAGAGAATCAGGATAAATGGTTCATTCTCTGGTTGGCAACCAGTAATTGTGGGGTGCCGCAGGGATCTGTGCTGGGACCCCAACTTTTTACAAACTATTTTAACAACTTAGAAGAAGGGACTGAGTGTAAAGTAGCCAAGTTTGCTGATGATACAAAGATAGGAGGAAAAGCAATGTGTGAGGAGGACACAAAAAATCTGCAAAAGGACACAGACAACTAAGTGAGTGGACAAAAATTTGACAGATGGAAAGGGTGCGGTCATGCACTTTGGCAGAAAGAAATCAAAGAGCAAGTTATTATTTAAATGGAGAAAGATTGCAAAGTGCCGCAGTACAGTGGGACCTGGGGGTACTTGTGCATGAAACACAAAAGGATAGTATGCAGGTACAGCAAGTGATCAGGAAAGCCAATGGTATCTTGGCCTTTATTGCAAACGGGATGGAATATAAAAGCAGGGAAGTCTTACAACAGCTATATAAGGTATTGGTGAGGCCACACCTGGAATACTGCGTGCAGTTTTGGTTTCCATATTTACGAAAGGATATACTTGCTTTGGAGGCAGTTCAGAGAAGGTTCACTAGGTTGATTCTGGGGTGAGGGCATTGGCTTATGAGGAAAGGTTGAGTAGGTTGGGATTCAGAAGAATGAGAGGTGATCTTATCGAAATGTATAAGATTATGAGGGGACTTGACAAGATGGATGCAGAGAGGATGTTTCAACTGATGGGGGAGACAAGAACGAGAGGGCATGATCTTAGAATAAGGGGCCACCCATTTAAAACTGAGATGAGGAGAAATTTCTTCTCTCAGAGGGTTGTAAATCTGTGGAATTTACTGCCTTAGAGAGCTGTAGAAGTTGGTACATTGAATAAATTTAAGACAGAATTGACAGTTTCTTAAACGATAAGTGGATAAGGGGCTATGGGAAACGAGTGGGGAAGTGAAGCTGAGTCCATGATCGGATCAGCCATGATCTTATTGAATGGCGGAGCAGGCTCGAGGGGCCGCATGGCCTACTCCTGCTCCTATTTCATATGTTCTTATGTTGTTATGTGCACAAGTTGGCTGCCACGTTTCCCACATTACAACAGTGACTACACTCCGAAAAGTATTTCATTGGCTGTAAAGTTCTTTGAGATGTCCAGTGGTCGTGAAAGGCGCTATATAAATGCACGTCTTTCTTTTCTTTTCTTCTTGTCTTATTGCGGGGATGGAGTATAAGAACATAAGAAATAAGAGCAGGAGTAGGTCATACGGCCCCTCTGCCATTTAATACGATCATGGCCTCTACAAACCGAATCATTCTTAGATTACTTTTGGGGGGAGGAGGAAGTGATACCTAGGACACCTCTAAGCTAAGTGTTTGCCGTTCAGAACATTGATACCAAGGGTCTGCCTTCTTGCATTTGCCTTGGAGTTTCATAATCTTTCCTTCTGCCTCCTTTCCATTCTAACAGTTCAACAAGTTATCGAGGGTCCAAAGTTCTTCACCCGACCTGGCGCGGGCCCTGCTGGGCAGCCACAGGCCTGGTGTCAGTCATGGTTCAGTGAGCAGCACTCTCACCTCTGGGTCAGAAGTTAATGGGGTCAAGTCCCACTCCAGGGACTTGAGACAATAATCTGTGCTGACACTCCCAGTGCAGAACTGAGGAAGCGCTGCACTGTCAGAGGTGCCACCTTTTGGATGAGACGTTAAACCGAGGCCCCATCTGCTCTCTCAGATGGGCATAAAACATCCCATGGCACTATGTTGAAGAAGAGCGAGGGAGTTCTCCCCGGTATCCTGCCCAATATTTATCAGTCAACCATCATCACTAAAACAGATTATCTGGTCATTATCATATTGCTGTCTATGGGAGCTTGCTGTGCACAAATTGGCTGCCGTGCTTCCTACATTGCAACAGTGACTACACTTCAACAGTACTTCATTGCCTTTAAAGCGCTTTGGGACATCCTGAGGTCATGAAAGGCGCTATAGAAATACGAGTCTTTCTTTGGATACACTGGGTCTTGGACTTGCAATGGATTTTGCCGTTATTGGGGTTGTCAGCACTGAGATTGTGGTCTCTATCTCTGGTGTACGATTTACGTGACGCTTTAAATATTCCTCTTTCCAACAATCCATTTTTGGTAAGAATTTCCCATAATATTGCTGCGCCATCTGGTGGAACTCATTGGCAATAAACACATATTCGCCAGATAATTATGGATGAGGAAGGTAATGAGTTACAGGAAGATCCACAGTGCCCCTATTTCAGCATCCAATTCTTTCTTTAATGCTTCCAATTGACACCATACATTGCTGGCACGGTTAATAACACTATCTTCTCAGTGTTTGATCGGTGATCAACATGTGAAATGTTTTTATTTAATCGTTCACATGATGTGGGCGTCGCTGGCAAGGCCTGCATTTATTGCCCATCCCTAATTCCATTTGAGAAGGTGGTGGTGAGCCGCCTTCTTGAACCGCTACAGTCTGTGTGGTGAAGGTGCTCCCACTATGCTGACTTTGTTGTAGCGGTTTGTTACGACTGAGTGGTTCAATGGGCCATTTCTGAGGTCAGTTAAGAGTCAACCTGGAGGGTCTGGAGTCACATATAGGCCAAACCGGGTAAGATTTCCTTCTTTAAAGGACACGAGTGAACCAGATGGGTTTTTACAGCAATTTGGTAGTTTCATGGTCACCATTATTGATACAGTGGGGCCGAAATTCTGCCTCCCGAAAAGGCCTGTTAGCGCTGGAAAGGGGTGGCTGAGCGGCGGAGTCGAGTAGCCGCTGATTTGCGGTCAAATGGCCGCGGCCAACGACATTCACCTCAGGGGTTTTTGCAGCGGTGCTCCCTTCCGCCCCGCGTCCCCCCACTTCCACTGCGGTCTTGTGGGGATGGCCTCAATGTCGTCATCAGAGCGCGCACCACCGCCTCTCCACCCTGGAAGCGATATTTATTGTCAAAAATCAACCTGCCGCCTGATGGTTTCCCCGACAGCTTTTTGTGTTGGAGCACTGCGCTGGGCCGGCTCAAGACCGCCAACCGAGGTGAAAGGAGTGTTGCGTGAATCGTCATATTTTCGGTCAAAACTTTTTCGGACTTGTGAAAACTTTTTCGGACTTGTGAAAACATTCTAGGACTTGTGAACAGTTTCTCACTCACCCTTTTGGCGTTGGTAGTGATTACTAGTGGCCTGGGGGCCTCAATTTGTACTCCACAGCGGCTTCCTCGTGAGCGTTGAGCCTGCAGATGCAATGGGCTCAATGCTAGCAGGGGAATGCCTTGTGCACATTATGCACGGCAGGGTGGCACGCAGGAGAAGGTGGCGCCGTCAGCAATGGGTCCAGAGGCAGCGGGCAAGGGAGGCAGCAGACACGGCTGCCCAATATGGAGAAGGGCCTGGAAATGGCGACAGATCTCGAGGAGGGAGAGGTCGGCCAGGAAGGAGTTGGCGTGAGGAGGAGGGTGAGGTACGCTGACACCCCAGCACCAGACAGTGGGTGAAGAGGCAGATGCTTGCCAGCAGCAGCCTGCAGAGGCTGAGTAGCACGAAAAGGATGAGGGGGAAGGCAATCAGTCAGCTGCCATAGGAGGGGCCCAGCATAGAGTTGGGGGAAGAAGATCCTATCGTGCAAGGGTCTACAGGAGCTCACAGATGAACAACGTCTCTACAGGCTCCGTTTCAGGAAGGACATCCTCAGAGAGCTGTGCAATCTCCTGCGCCTAGACCTGTAGCCTCAGACAAGGCTGAGGATAGCTCTGACCGTTACACTCGACTTTTATGCGACTGGCTCCTTCCAATCTGAAAACTGCAGACATCTCTTAACATTTCTGTGTTCTCCGCCCATCGCTCCATCTGTCAAGTGATAGATGCTCTCCCACAAGAGAAGGCTGGAATACATTCTTTTCCCGAAGACCAGGGAGAAGCAGATGGAGCGGCAGTCCGGGTTTGTGAGGATTGCAGGGTTCCCCAGGGTGCAGGGCGCCATCGCCTGCACACACTCCAGGTCTCGCCTCTCATTGTCCACATCAGCCTCTCCCTGGCCTCTGCTGCCACTGCCCTCAAGGCTGCCGTCCTGCCTTGCCCTCCCACTCGCACCAGCACTAGGACCCTTGCCTTGGCTCTCATTCGGCCTCTCATCTGCAAGCATAAATGGTACAAAGGCTGCCGCGAGAATGAGGTGGAGAATCGATGCATGGAGGCTGCAACTGGCACACTTTCAGAAGGAAAGCCACAGTAGGCGCTGGAGCTTTCAGGGAGAGAGCTTTAAAGGAGGGCCTTCACTTACCCATGCTGCCCACAGCGGGATCGGCAGTACTGGAGGCCACAGGGAAGGCAGCATTAATGCCCACTCGGCCCTCTCTTCTAATGGTGTGAGGACCTGTATCTCAGCCTCGCCATCACCAGTCCTCTTTTGCTCTATGAGGTTGTGAGCAACCTTGGCCTGCAAAACAAAGAATACTTGCTGAGTAGCAGTGTCATCAGGCATCAGAAATGAGAGCACAAGTATGTGTCCCTGACATGCAACTGTAACTGTGACATGATAGGGAGCCTCCATTGTGAGAACACACACACACACATCTGTATATATACATATATATATACAGGCCTCAACAATGAAATGTTGCTTCAGTGACTATAGAGTGAAGGTGGGAAATGAGAGAAGGATGAAGGAGAGGCGAGCAGATGGAAGGTCAGCAGTTGGTGGAACAGGTACTCACTTTCATCAGACAGAGGATACCGTTCATCCTTTTCTGGCATTGGGTGGCGGTGCGATCATGAATGGCGGTCCCCGAGACCTCCACAGCTATCTCTCTCCAGGCATCTGTAAAAGCTTCTCGAGTCGGTCTGACTGCATCGGGGTACAGGACTCGCCTCCTTCCCTCCACTGCCTGCATGAGTGTCTCCAGTTCGGCATCAGAAAATTGGGTTGCCCGCCTTGCTACTGGTGCAGCAGCCATGGTCTTCATTGAAAGGCCTTCCCTGCTCAGGGTCGAGCTGCAAACCCCGCCCTTTAAGAAGGACAGGGACCAGCTGGCTCTCGTTAGCAGCAAATCACCAGTCGGTGAATTTCACGGTCCAAAGGTCCCTCCCTTCCAGCTCCGCACCCACACCGCTGCAAACTGCCGATTCCCGCCAGACAATACCGCTGGCGGCCATTTAAAAAAAAAAGGTGGATGTCGCATGAATGGCTGCTGCAACCATTGCGCCCAAATAGCGGTAGGTGCGTCCCATTTCGGGCAGACCTGAATTTCTACCCCATGGTCTTTATTCTAGATTTATTTAATTAACTAAAATGTATGTAATTAAATTCCCCAGCTGCCGTGGTGGGATTTGAATTCATGTTTCTGGATCATTAGTCTAGGCCTCGGGATTAGTAGACCAGAAACATACCCATTATGCTACCATACCCTTGTTGTAAATTGCGTTTGAAATTTCACTTTACCGTACTAGGGCTGGTTCCACATAAAGCCGCACAAACTGCTTAATTTAAGCCGTTTAATTAGACTGAAGCTTTATAAATTATCCTCTGGCGTACATTGTTCTGTATTTGATTGTACTTAAACTGGAAGTTCTTTTAGTTCAAGGCATTCTCATTTTTCCATCGAAGAAAAATATTGCACCACCAAATGTAAATAAAAGATCAATCTTCCTGCAAGGGCTCCCTCCCTCTGAGCCACTGCTATAATGGAAGAATGTACTGCCCCATCTAATGGAAGATCCTCCTTGCCCTTTAAGTCGATTTCCGATCAGTTGTGCGTTGGAACTTTGATTGAGAGACATTCACAGTAATTGGAGGGCATTGCCACACCTGGCGTGAGGCCACGTCTCAGGTATCTCCAATGAACTTCAGAGATCATCACGCAGTGCTGCATTTCCTAATGCTGTGAATAATTCTGCTCTTGAGTTCCTGCTCCCATGCTCTTTCTGGCTCTACAAGATTCTTGCAAACGCTCCCCTGCGGCAGTTTAGGGGCGGGCCCTTTCAGGACCACTCAGTTAGCCGTTTTGCGTGCCGTCGCAGTGGGTGGAGATTGCGCAGTGTGGGCGCCGCACGGTTGTGGTTCTAAACTGCACCGGGCCCTTATGTATGTCCACAGGACCCCGATTTGCACACGACATTGAGGCTCCTGCCTCTTTCCAACAGGCGCCCCAAGGGACCCAGTTCCCAGCCCACTCCAAAATCGCCAGCAGTAAGTCCTTTGCTTTTATTTTGTCCTTGTTACTTCCCCATTCCTGCTGAAAAATATGTGGTAGGGAGATCAAAACTAGCCCTGCGGTAGTGAAGGGGGAAGCTTTTGAGCCAGATGTAGAGTTTCTTTCTTAACCGATTCAAATCAATGGCTGAAAGTCCCTTCCTTATCTGTGCTTTGTGATTTTGCTTCAAGGCAGTGAATTGTCCCAGACATAAGAATATAAGAACATAAGAACATAAGAAATAAGAGCAGGAGTAGGCCATACGACCCCTCGAGCCTGCTCCACCATTTAATAAGATCATGGCTGATCTGATCATGGACTCAGCTTCATTTCCCCGCCCGCTCCCCATAACCTCTTATTCCCTTATTGGTTAAGATACTGTCTATCTCTGTCTTAAATTTATTCAATGTCCCAGCTTCCACAGCTCACTGAGGCAGCAAATTCCACAGATTTGCAACCCTCTGACAGAAGAAATTTTTCATCATCTCAGTTTTAAATGGGCGGCCCCTTATTCTAAGATTATGCCCTCTAGTTCTAGATTCCCCCATCAGTGGAAACATCCTCTCTGCATCCACCTTGTCAAGCCCCCTCATATTCTTATACGTTTCGATAAGATCACCTCTCATTCTTCTGAATTCCAATGAGTAGAGGCCCAACCTTTCCTCATAAGTCAACCCCCTCATCTCCGGAATTAACCTAGTGAACCTTCTCTGAACTGCCTCCAAAGAAAGTATATCCTTTTGTAAATATGGAAACCAAAACTGTTATGTATGCATGCTCAAATGTTATGATGTACTGTAACACTGAGTGTACCTTCACCCTGTACACACCTTACCTGTACACCAGAGGGTGCTGCTGCTGGAGACCTAAGGGTCACCTGCACACTGCAGGCAACCCAGTATAAAAAAGAGCTCAACCCTTGGTGTCCTCACTCTAGGAGCTGCAACAAAGGACTACAGTCTGCACAGTTGAAGTCCCATACCCCTGCCTCGTGGAGTCATTAACAGAGTTCCTACATATGCAATAACTGGCGATGAGGTCACGAACTACACGCACAACATGTCGAATCTCAGCAACTTCCAACAATTCACCGATGGGGAAGATTGGGACGCTTTAGTGGAAAGGTTGGAACACTTCTCCATAGCCACACCGGCCACACTGGCGAGCAAGCGCAGGTCCATCCTGCTTAGTAGTTGTGGGCCCACTATCCATGGCCTCCTCAGGGATTTGCTAGCCCCAGCAAAGACAACAACCAAGAGCTACTGGGAACTTAATACAAGAGCAACTAAAACCCAAAGAAAGCATCCTCACAGCCAGGCATCGGTTTTACACTCAATGGCGATCTGAAGGCCAAGAAATTGCTCCGTTTGCTGCAGATTTAAGAAAATTGGCTGCACTGTGTGATTTTTGTGACCACCTTATCGAAGCACTAAGGGACATATTTGTTATCGGAATCGGCTACGAGGACCTATCCACAAACTGCTCTCTGCGGACATCACAGTCACCCTGCAGAAGGCAATTAAAGTGAGCCAGGCCGACATGATTTCGGTCGGCGACTCCAAGCGAATGATGACCCACACCCAGGACTCTATAAACTGACGAGCGCAGTGAACCGAATGGTGACTTCTAAAGGCAGAAATGCTGCCCCGAGTCCCGCAACCCTGAGTCTGCCACATGGGACCAACCAGCTAGCTCTGTGCTGGCGCTGTGGAGGAAACCACAGGGCCCACCAGTGCCACTACAAAGAACATACCTGCAAAGGCTGCAATGCAAAAGGTCACCTTCAGAGAATGTGCAGAAAAAGCTTTACGCACCGCGTCGCTGAAGAGTTGGCTGATCACCGGGGCTCCGACACAGATGAAGACGCAGCTGCTCAACCCCTGGAAGAAGAGTATGGAATTTGTACCTGCTCCACCAAGAGTTTCCCATGGAAGATGGAAGTAGACATCAATGGAGTTCCAGTTTCGATGGAGGTCGACACAGGGGCGAGCCAGTCTTTGATGTGCCAGACGACCTTTGAAAAACTTTGGCTCAATCCCGCCAAACAACCAAAACTGTCTCCTGTCCAGGCGAAGCTGCTCACCTACACCAAAGGCAAAATCCTAGTCATTGGCAGCGTGGATGTCCAGGTCTCCCAGGGCGGCGTGATGAACAAACTCCCCCTGTGGATCGTTGCCGACGATGGTCCAACGCTGCTGGGAAGAAGTTGGATGAAGCAGGTCCAAGTCGGTCGAAGTGACGACAGCCTCCGGGCTCCAGCAATCGACATCCCACGCAGTCCTGAACTTGGATCCATCGCGGCACCTAGAAATCCTACCGTCCAGCTCGACTGCGCAGTGACGACTTCACAACACCGTAGCGAGATCACCAAAACCGAACGTCCAGACTTCACCTTCCGGGCCATGGCAGAACTTCAAGGGAAGAATATCGGTGAAAAAGTGGATTCCTGACGTCTGTTGCTGAACCTGAGAAAGTAACGATCACCACAGCCTATCTGGAGGAGAGCGAGAAGATGGCGGCCGCACCATGAGGCGAAGAACCTAAAATCAAAATGGCCGCAAGCAGACCACGAGGGGCAGCGTTGGAGGAGCGACACGTGGCACTGAGTGGTGAACTGGATTGGAAGGCCCCCTTAAAGGAGACCGGTAATCCAAAGAATTTAAAGGAACAGTTTCACTCTAAAGATGACAAGGACTTTAAAGTTAAAAATGCAGTTAGGAATTGCAAGTATGATACTGTAATGTTGAATTGTGATGCCCGAGTAACTGATGAAAAAAATTTAATGAATGCTTGTGTAAATGATGCTAGGAACAAGTTTGTAATGTATAATGATGATGATAGAAATTTTAAAACAACAAATGTAACTATGTATGGAGAGACCGAGATACAAGAAAGTGATATAAATGCTGTAAGTAACAATATAAAGAGAGATAACAGTGTAGATTCGACTATGTATGATCAGAGCCAATGTGCCATGTATGCAGGAAGTAGACTGTTAAAGGACTACGGTTTCTACAGGTACAATATAAATGCCAAACGTAGCCCCCCATGGGAGACCCCCAGGTCCAGCGGGCTGTCGGGGGGTGGTGGGTCTGTCAGCTTGCTTTCTTGACCAGAGCAGCTGCAAGTCGCTCTCACTCCCTGGTTCTCGAGCCTGGATTTATTAATCAGGGTGTGATAAAGTGCAGCAGACAACTGTTTTGTACAAAGAAGGTATGGATTTTATTCAAGAAAACAAATAACACAAATACACTCCAATAAAACTGTAAAATCTTACAAAAAGGTTCTAACCAATGGGGAATACTTTATTACAGGTAATAAACACAACATAAATAACTCCCACCTCACTCTCTAACTAGGTCAAACTCTCGGGCTCCAGGGATTCATGCTCACCAGATTCTTTCCTTTGACAGCTAGAGCTGTTTCGTGGTTTCGGGGTTCTTTGGTTATAGCCGGTTTGCCTTGCCATACACTGGACGTGATAGAAGACCTCCACTGCGTATTGATAGCCAGTTGGGGTGAGTTCTTTTCTCCGATGTCGCGATGTTTCTTCTTACATTTTCTCACCGTGTGCTCTTGATTTGTTGTTCCGAAGTGCTTGGTCAGAAAAGTTCTTTCTGTGATGGTCAGAACAGAGATAGATCTCTTGGTACGATAGGCTCTTAATTATACTCTGAGAAGCTGCTTAATCTTTGTGCCAAATCTAACATTACTTTTGTTTAAGTTTTACTGCCCAGCTAACTGAAACTTGATTAAGTGTTTTTAATCTGGCGTTGATAGACTTTTCTGAGCGGATGAGCTTTTGTTAATTGTTGAAAATATCCTTTGGTTACGAGTCGCAATTATTAAAGTTATTTCCTGGTGTCGAGTTGTCTGCCTGGGTCCCAGCTTCTATGCAGGTCGGAAAGGTGATTAGCGTTATGCATGTGTTGGATGGGTTCTGTGCTTGGACTGAAACTCTACTTCCTTGGGTCGATTGTTGAAATGTAAATGTCTTCTATGGGGCAGGTTTGAGGGTAAACAGTTCCCCAGACAATTTGATTAGCTCCAATATCCAAACTGGCTTTTCAGAGGTTGAACCCACCCCTGGTCTTGCAGCCCTTTTCCCACAGACCCAACATGCACCTTTTAAAAATCCCAAACTTGGTTAAAACTCGTTCTTCCATATGCATTTTAGGATCCCAAACTTTCCGCTCAATAGTCCCAAATCAAATTTCCTTTTCAGTGAGTCCGAACACTGAGGGGTTTCCATGAATTTTGGAATCTTCCAGGGCTATCTGACCATGTAGCCTGGACTTGTGAGACAAACGTGATGCCCCAGGAAGGGCTCACACACACCCAGTGAGAGCAGACCCACTGTAGGGACAGCCGTCAGTGGGCAGCACAGCCGCCACCACTGGCAACCTGCCCCAGATCGGCCTTACACCCCCTGGCCACCAGGGCCAACACAAGGAGTGAGAGGCCTCCAGATTTCCTGGCGGACCCTGGGATGACCAGACTTTCATCAATGATGGAGGACAAGGAGCCCACACAGTCTTGTGGCCCTGCTCACCACTGCACACCATCACTTACCCACTCTACAGTGTATGTACCCTACCCCCTGCACTGGATCTCCCCTGAGGGATCCTACAACAGTGACACCCACATGGTCTGTGTGTGAGGGGGGGGGGGGGGCGGGGGGAACTGTATGACGCCAGCCTCAAGCACAGGGATCACACCTGGCACCCACACAACCCTCACCACAACCTTCCATTGCCCACTACCGATCACCCCCTCAGGTCATGGTAATAAGGACTTGAAAAATGCTTAGGGGGCAGTGTTGTTATGTAGGCATGCCCACAATGTTATGATGTATTGTAACACTGAATGTACCTTCACCCTGTATATACCTTATCTGTGCACCAGAAGGTGCTGCTGCTGGAGACCTAAGGGTCACCTGCTCACTGCAGGTAACCCAGTATAAAAGGGAACTCACTTCTTGGTGTCCTCACTCTAGGAGCTGCAATAAAGGACTACACTCTTCATAGTTTAAGTACCCGTGCCTCGTTGTAATGTAGGACACACGGCGCCAATTTGCGCACAGCAAGCTCCCACAAACAGCAATGTGATAATGACCAGATAATCTGTTTTTTTTTGTTATGTTGATTGAGGGATAAATATTGGCCAGGACATCAGGGATAACTCCCCTGCTCTTCTTCGAAATAGTGCCATGGGATCTTTTACATCCATTTGAGAGATCAGACGGGGCCGTGGTTTAATATCTCATCCGAAAGACGGCGCCTCCGACAGTGCAGCGCTCCCTCAGCACTGCACTGGGAGTGTCAGCTTAGATTTATGTGCTCAAGTCCCTGGAGCGGGACCTGATCCCACAACTTCTGACCCCGAGGTGAGAGCGCTACCCACTGAGCCACAGCTGACACTTAGGGCTAATGTCCCCTGTAATATTTCTTTGGGCCACACGACCCTTTATTGGGCTGCGCAGCCCATTCAAAGGTCCCCGCAGTTTTTTCCAGCTGCACAGACCCCTAGAGCATTGTGTGTCCGCACAGCTTAAAGGGAACATTGATTAGGACCACTGCTCCTTTATTAATTATTATGTCTGTAATGCACTTATGACTGACTCCACGAGGCAACGTGTTGTATTCAAACTGTAGTGACCGTGGTCCTTTACTCCAAGCTCCAGAGTGAGGCACAAGCATGGTGGGCAGCCTTTTATACTGGGCCCCGCCACCAGGGCAGGAAACCCCCAGTCTCCACCAGTTGCACCCTCTAGTGGTGCCAGCATGTATATACACAGTGTAAGCCTTATTGATAGTGCATCAGGTAAACAAGTCTCCATCTTATGCAACTATACAGTGACTACACAGAGAGTAAACATAGAAAATAGGTGCAGGAGTAGGCCATTCGGCCCTTCTAGCCTGCACCGAAAGGTTGCTGGCAGCCATAGTCTGCATAGTCTGCATATATAACAGTAATGACCTGGACTTGGATATACAGGGCATAATTTCAAAGTTTTCAGATGATACGAAACTCAAAAATGTAGTACTCAGTGAGGAGACTTCAGGAGTACACAGACAAACTGGTGAGAGGGGCAGACACATGGCAGATGAAAGTTACCGTGGAGAAGTGTTTGGTAGGAAGAATGAGGAGAGGCAATAAAAACTAAATGGTACAGTTTTAAAGATGGTGTAGGAACAGAGAGACCAGAGGGTGTACATACACAAGTCTTTGAAGGTGACAGGACAAGTTGAGAGGGCTGTTAAAAAAGTATACAAGATCCTTGGCTTTATAAATAGAGACATTGGCCCCGAACTTGGTGGAAGCTAAGTTCCGCCCAAAGGACCGCTGAGATCCTGACGGTACTTTGGGCAGGAGTTTTGTTGAAAAGTCCTGGAAAGACTACCCAGCGGCAAAAAAGAGACTTATGCTCTGAATCTGGGAGGCAGCGGGAGTGACCTCCCAATCTCGGCGGCAAATGCAATCTTCGGCAAAGTACCGCAGAGGATCGAGTCGGGCCCACGGAGGGGGGAATCGTATAAAATTAAAACATTTTCAGAAATAAAAAAAAAAACTGGAAAACCTTCAGGGGACCCCATCCACCTGAAGCGCTAGAAAGAAAAAATAAAGAAAAGAAGTTTACTAATCTGTTTTTGCCGGTCTTCATATTTACCGTTGGGGTTAGACCTGCCTCCACGTGGCGGTTCTTCCCCTGGCTGCAGCGGACTCCCGCCCAGACCCAACTGGCAGCTCGGCGGGCGGGAGGACACTTACGCGTGTTGCACGTTGCACGCCAGCGGACGTCAGCGGGCGGTTCCTGGCGGTCTTCCCTCCCCGCCGGCGGGAGGCCTCCGCCAAACTCGCTCGGAGGGAAGACTGCCCAGAAAACTCAGCGGCAGCAGGCGGCAAGTTGACCAAGTTCGGCCCCATTGAGTATAACAGCAAGGAAATTATGCTAAACCTTTATAAATCACTGGTTAGGCCCCAGCTGGAGCAAGGTGTCCAAATCTGTCTAGCACACTTTGGGAAGGATGTAAAGGCCTTGGAGAGGGTGCAGAGGAGATTTACTAGAATGGTACCAGGGATGAGGGACTTCAGTTATGTGGATAGACTGGAGAAGCTGGGACTGTCTCCTTAGAGCAGAGAAGGTTAAGGGGAAACTTGAAGGAGGCATTCAAAATCAAGAACGGTTTTGATGGAGTAAATAAGCAGACACTGTTTCCAGTGGCAGACGGGTCAGTAACCAGAGGACACAGATTTAAGGTAATTGACAGAAGAACCAGAGGTGACATGAGAAAAAAAATTACGGAGTGAGTCGTTGTGATCTGGAACGCATTGCCTGAAAGGGAGGAGGAAACAGACTCAATAGTAACTTTCAAAAAGGAATTGGATATATACCAGAAGCTGAAACATTTGCAGGGATATGGGGAAAGAGCGGGGAAGTGGGACTCATTGGATTTTTTAAAAATTCATTCACGGCAGGTGGACATAACTGGAAAGGCCAGCATTTATTGCCTATCCCTAATTGCCCTTGAGAAGGTGGTGAGCCACCTTCTTGAATAAAACTAAAAGGCTTGCTAGGCCATTTCAGAGTCAATCACATTGCTGTGGGTCTGGAGTCACATATAGGATTTCCTTCCCTAAAGGACATTAGTGAACCAGATGGGTTTTTACGACAATCTGGTAGTTACATGGTCACCATTACTTTTTGTTCCAGATTTATTTAATTGAATTTAAACTCCCCAGCTGTGGTGGTGGGATTTAAACTTATTTCTGGATCATTAGTTTAGGCCTCTGGATTATTAGCCTGGTAACATAACCACTGTGCTACCATAACCACAGAGGCACGATGGGCTGAATGGCTTCATTTTGTGCGGTGTTATTCTATGATTACTGCATCCAGTGGATCCAATCGGCCCAGGAGCAGGAAAATCTGCCCTTCTGGAATACAGAACATTGTGCAGTTAAGGGGAAATACACAAAACACTTCTTTATTCATAAAGTTCTTTAATGAATAGATTCCAGATCTACGCTGTTAATACTGGCTTTCAGGGGATCTCAAAGCCTGCTATTAATTAACAACCAAATTACAAATTTGCAGTGAAATAAGCTCAAATTAAAATGTTATGGCTGGTGGAGGGCTTGGGGAAATGTGGTTTGCAACTGTTCAATGACACAGCCAGAGGGACTAAAGGAAATGAAAGTAATTTGTATTTGAACATCACTCTGTTATGTAGCGCTATGAATACCATCAATAAACTGAAAGCTAAAGATAAAGGGGGCGAAATTGCCCCGAGGCCCGATTGGGGCGCAAAATTCAAATTATTTGATAATTTGTCGTCCGACGCGAAGTAGAAGTAAGTGACCCGGAATTCGAGTCGTCAACTCTGAAAAATGTCTGCGGAGCAAACGGAAGCGCTCTGCGTCTCCGCGGGGTGGTGGAGGAGCGGAAGCGGGGCGATGTGAGTCCGCGGGACATGGACGTGCCGCGTTGCCCCGACGCGTAACCACGTCCCTTCCCTTCAATTAAAGGGGAGGGACTCTGCGCACTCTGCAGTCCCTTTGGCAGCCGCCACTGGGCCACCAGGGAGGCCCTTGACCGGGCTGACAGCCCAGCGCCCATAATGCAGCGCCAAGCTTCAGGATGGCGGCGCAGTCGAGGCGAGGGTGGCCATTGTCGGGCCGACAGAAGAGTCGCCAGACAGAAAACTATGTCGGCAAACGGTGCAAACGGCCTCCCCTTTTAAGGGACGCCTGAGCGGCGGATATCCACCAGCTTCGCGGCCCGCGAATCACGCGGTGACATCGGCCCACGCCATCCTCGCTGCCCGCGCGGCAATTTCCCCTGCTGTGCGCAAAGGGGTCAGCGCGGGACGGTGAGGGGTCGCGTGCAAATCGCGGGGCACAGCGCTAACAACACACCGCCCCCTCCAAACACCCAGGGCAATTTCCCCGGAGGTGCTATCGACCACTTCCCCCAGACGATAAGCTCACTGCACTCCATTAGCGCCCCCCCCCCGCCCCCCGAGGCGCTAGTGGAGCTACAAAAAAGACCAATTTCACCCCAACTCGCCGCCCATGGAGGCCCTTTCCCGGGAATGCAGAGGATCTGTCAAGAGAATTCTTGACAGATCGCAAGTTCCGGGTTTTAGTGCATGCCTAAACCCGTAATTTGCAGGGCCCGATGGGCGCGTGCGCCCCTGGTACCTGCCCATAGGGGCCGCACATTACTGCCCAATGTTGGTAAAGTGTGCAGAGAGTGCTGCTGGACATTGGCAAGGCATCGGCACCTACTGGAAGACCTCTGACTACATCACTTGCTCCCAGTCATAGGGGTTCCAGTTGCAGACCCCCTCGCACTGCAGCACGACAGGGAGATGGAGCTGAGGAGGCAAAGCCAAGCTGTTCGCAGAGTGAGGAGGAAGAGGGCTCTCAGTTGTAGGCCTTTCCCACCGATGGTCGTCAGGGAGCACTTCTCCTACCTGCACCTAAGCAGTGTGTTCGGAGGCTCCACTTCATCAAGGAGGTGGTCACAGGGCTCGGCTACATCTTGGAACCAGACCTGCCGCCTCACTGCAGGGTGACGATGACCCTGCCAGTGACCCTCAAGGTTACCGTGGCCCTGAATTTTTTCCCAGCAGATCCTTCCAGCTGGAGCCAGCGACATACCTGTTATCCATCCATTGCTGCATCCGAGACATTAATGAGGCTCTGTACTCCAGGAGAAGGGACTTCACTGTCTTATCTCTAAACGGAGAGAAGCAGGAGGAGTTCGCACACGTGGCTTTGTCAGGATATCAGGCTTCCCTGTGGTGCAGGGCTCCATCGACTGCACAGATGTGGCTTTGCGGGCTGAGATGTTCCGTAACCATTAAGGCTACCGCTCTCTCATTGTGCAGTTGGTGTGCGAGCACGCCCAGCCTATCATAATGGTGACGATCACCGCGGTATCCTGACAGCAGTTATCATGCCTTCATCTTGCAGCAGTCCACTGCGCCAGCAATCTACCAGCCACCATATCAAATTCGAGGTTGACTACTCAGAGACAAGGGCCGTGAGCTCTGTGCCTCGCTGATGACTCCCCTCCGCAACCCAACCACTCAAGACCTTGAGCAGCTCTGGGCCTAGAAGTCTTGGCTGTGGACTGCACCACCTCGGCATGATTGGCAGCAGACAGGGCTGACTGGTTGACTGGCTGACAGGCAACTGCAATGGCACTGGCAGAGTGGCAGTGGCGGAAGTACAAATGCTGTCATCCTGAGAGAGGGCAGCAGATTCAAGCTCCACGGACCCACTGCCACTGCCCCGAGGCAGCACCTCAGCATTTCTCGCTATCTGTTGGGGGACAGATTTCTGGACTGCTGTGAGACCCGGCAAGTTCCTTTCAACACTCGTAAACCCAGCCACGATGGCAACAGTCTGAGCTTCCACTGCAGCACTTAGACGCTGGGCCACTTCCGCCTGTGCTGCAATGGAAGCCACAACATCGCCCACAACACACAGGGCCGTGGCTGGGTCCACAAGGTCTCTCCTGGAGTTGTCCATCACTTCCATCCTGGAAATCCTCGGCTCCAAGCTCCGTGCAAATTCCCGTGCAATTTTGGAGCCGGACTCCTTCCTGCTCCTTGTCACTGACAACAGGCAAACCTGCCGTTGCACCAACCATTTCTGCATGCATACCCATCACCCTTCGCTGAAGGTTGCCCCATCGACGTTCTCATCTGAGTCCTGTGCAGCAGAACTTGTGTGCATCCTCGCTTTCTGAGGAGCTGCTACCTGACCGACCCTTTCCCCCTGACCTGGCTGCAACCCACCTGTGCCCGGTGACTCACCACTTGCAAATCCCGCCTCTATACTACTCTCTAAAGTTTGCTCAGTGCCATTTTCTGAACTGGTGCCTGGGAGTGTCAGATCGAGTGATGGTGCCTCATCTTCCTCATCACTCACCTCCTCTACTTCTTGCTACACAGGCTGGGCTGCAGGCAGTACTTGGGTATCTGAAAGGGGAAAGGCACAAGGGTCAGATTGTCGTGAGGGGAGAGGGTGGGAAAGCAATATGTGCATGCTTACTCCATCAGCAGCTTGCAAGTGAGAAGAGATTGTGGGATGAGGAGCAAGTGGGATGTGAGAAGAAGGATTAGGTATGGGCATACTGTTATGTCTTTAGGTGCTCTAATAATGACTCCACGAGGCAATGTGTTGTACTTGAACTGTTGTGATCTCAGTCCTTTATTGATAACTCCAGAGTGAGGATCACACCTGGTGGCCTGTCTTTTATACTGGGCCTGGCACACCTGTACAGGTAACCTACAAGTCTCCCACTGCTGTGCCCTCTGGTGGCACACCTTGTGACAGTGCATACAATAGCCATGTAGGATATATGACACAAAATATCTGCATCAATGCTTTAGGCCTCGCTGAGCACCACAGCGTCAGAAGCGACCCCTCCAGTGATCCCCAGCACAGTTTCCTCCAGCTGAGTCAGGGTCTGCAGCCATGCTTGGTCCCCACCTGTTTGTTCCTGCTTGAGTCGGTTGTGAGCCACTTTGGCCTGAAAGAAGGGAAGTGCTGCAGTGACTGTGGTGCAATGTGTTTGGGTGATGCGACTGCCATGGTTGAATAGCTGGCAGTGTGTGCAAGGCACGAGATGTGGGTGTGAGAATTACGGTGGTGGTGAGCGTGTGAGGGTGAGGTGAAGCTATGATTGTGAGTCATGATTGCTAGAGGTTGCTGGTAGGTGAGTGATGGGGGGTGCGGTGCATTGAGCAGTCTGTGTGGCTAGTGGTGCCGTTGTTACTTGTTGGCACATGGCCTTTGAGGATGCATGCACTCACCTTGACCACTCATGTGGAGTCATTAAACCTCTTCCGTCACTGGATCCTTGTCTTGGGGGCCAACACTGTTGGCACTAATGTCTTCTGCGATCTCCTCCCTCTTCCTTCACACAGTGTGTCTGAAAGGCCTCCTGCCCCCTTGCTTGCAGAGGACCTGTGTCCTCTTGTAGGCCTCCTGCACCAAGGCCTCCAGTGCAGGTTTGGAGAACTGAGATGCACACTCTCTTCCATAAGAACATAAGAAATAGGAGCAGGGCTCCTCAAGCCTGCTCTGCCATTTAATATGATCATGGCTGATCTGATCATGGACTCAGGTCCACTTCCCCGCCCGCTCCCCATAACCCCTTATCCCCTTATCGGTTAAGAAGCTGTCTATCTCTGTCTTAAATTTATTCAATGTCCCGGTTTCCACAGCTCTCTGAGGCAGCGGATTCCACAGATTTACAACCCTCTGAGAAGAAATTTTTCCTCATCTCTATTTTAAATGGGCGGGCCCCTTATTCTAAGATTATGCCCTCTAGTTCTAGTCTCCCCCATCAGTGGAAACATCCTCTCTGCATCCACCTTGTCAAGCCCCCTCATAATCTTATACGTTTCAATAAGATCACCTCTCATTCTTCTGAATTCCAATAAGTAGAGGCCCAACCTACTCAATCTTTCCTCATAAGTCAACCCCCTCATCTCCGGAATCAACCTAGTGAACCTTCTCTGAACTGCCTCCAAAACAGTTCAGACACTGTTGAGACACTGTTCCAGCTACAGTCACAATGAGGTACTTCTGTAGCAAAGCATCTCCCGTTTAAGAAGTGCAGACAGCCTTTCACCCTGCAGGCAATCTTTAAATAGAGAGCTGACTCCACACGATATTGGGCCCCCGTTGAGTGTCTTTAACAGTGTCTGGACTGCTTTGGAGGCAGTTCAGAGAAGGTTCACTAGGTTTATTCCGGAGATGAGAGGGTTGACTTATGAGGAAAGGTTGAGTAGGTTGGGCCTATACTCATTGGAATTCAGAAGAATGGAGCACGGAGCCAACCAGCGGGGTGTTTAGCGCTGGGCTCAGAGCTGCAATTGTGGTAAAGAGCAGGCAGCATAAATTTTACCTGCTGCCTGCATTACTTTCAACGCCGTGGGCAGATCGCGCATTGCCCGTTTTTGTGCCTCAGCGAATTTAGCCCCCATAGAATCTTACAGCACAGAAGGAGGCCAGTCGGCCCTTCTTGCTTGAGCCAGCTCATTGGAAGAGCGATCCAATTAGTCCCACTCCCGTGCCCTTTCCCCATAGCCCTGTTTTAATTATTTTCAATATGTCTCCAATTCCCTTTTGAAAGTCACTATTGAATCTGCTTCCTCCATCCTTTCAGGCAGCGCGTTCCAGATCATAACAACTCGCTGCGTTAAAAGAAATCTCCTAATCTCCCCCCTCCCTGGTTCTTTTGTCAATTATCCTAAATCTGTGTTCTCTAGTTAGCGACCCTCCTGTCGTACATCTCTCTATGTATTCTATCAGGAACAGTCACATTTTGAACATCTATTAAATATCCCCTTAACCTTCTCTGCTCTGAAGAGATCAATCCCAGCCTCTTTCATCTCCCCACATAAGTGAAGATCCCTCATCCCTGATACCACTTTAGTAAATCTCCTCTGCACCCTCTCCAAGGCCTTGACATCCTTCCTAAAGTGCGGTGCCCAGAATTGGACACAATACTCCAGCTGACCATTCTCTAACCGAGGATGGCTGCAGCCAAATATAGCTCACCTCCCATTGCCCGAGTGGGGCTCACCTCAACTAGGGGTTAACCTGCCCTGTATAGAGACATTTCACATAAGAAAATGCATTTACCAACTAAGCCACATAGGGGACAGGGTAGGAGTTCTAGGGGATGATAAAGGCAGGGGGGTAGGGGTGGGGGGCTTGCATTATGCATCATCACATTCGCTATCCTTATGATGGGATAGGGAGTTTTCTGATGGAGGTGACGGGGTTTCCCGAGAAGCAACAATTCTTTAATGGCTGCTGATCTCATTTAAAGGAGATCTGCACTGTAAAATTGACCCTTCAAGAATTAGCCAGCACCCATTTTAAATCTATTAGCACAATCCCTGGTGTAAGGACTGGAAGTATCCAACCCCCAAGAATTTGTTGGACATTATCTGGACATTGCGTTTTAAAATTTCTTACTGCTGAAAAGCTGGAAGCCTTTTGTGGGAGGGGCCCAGGTACTTTTCCATGTTGTACTTGAATTCCATCCCTGATGGGCGGGGGTGGTCTGGGAAGTTACAATGGCCAGGGTAAGGCAATTCATCACAGGTAATGGGCAAAGATGGAGGGTCCATTGTTAAGTGATGTGAATTGGTCAGAGATAGATCAGATATGAACTGGTCAGTGATCAAGCCATTACCTGCATGAGATAACCCCGGGAAACCAGAAAAAAGAAAGCCATTAAGCCCCAGACCAGTTGGAAGCGAAGCCCCATCCACTAGCCATCACTGGAATACACATGGGTCACTCGGACAGAAGCCTCAAAACAAGGAAAACTTTATTGGGCCAGAAAAGGCAAACAGGCTGGGGATATAAAAGCATGCCATGTAGATACAGCTCTCTCTTGCCTCGCTGCTTCACCCCGACAAGAATCCAACCCTCCGTATTGTGACGGAGAGAAGAAACCAGAAGACATACCTTTTCATCGGAAGAAGCAGCGAGTAAGCCAGTGAAATCGGTGAGCATTTCTGCACACGCATCTTTTAAGATCACAGCCACGGTGTGAGGGGGTATCGTACGTTCTCCCAAACAAATTCTTAGGGGTTTACAGGGGAGGTGTTTTAGACATTGCGTTAAAGGCCTGTTAGACAGGCCACACTGTATATTGTACTGCATTTGTTTGTTTTACATATCAGGGTGTGTGTGGTTTTAGTGGGTGCAGGTGTGTTTTAACTTTAATAAAAGAATTGCCGATACTCAGACCAAGGTATTCGTCCATGACTCATTCACCTGTTCAGTACAGTAATCACTCCCAGGTCTAGAACTAGTGTAACATGAGAGTGCATTGAAAATACCTAAGGGAAACCACTTACAGTGGCAAAAGAACCAGAGAATGAGGAGAATATCTGATAAATTAATAGCGTCAATTCAGTCCATGAAGTAGACGAAAATCATGGAATCACAGAATCAGAGAAATCTCTGGAAAAGAAAAAGGCCATACCACCCATCATGTCTGTGCTGGCTGAATAAGAGCTATCCAGCCTAATCCCACTTACCAGCTCTTGGGTCCATAGCCTTGTAGGTTACGGCACATCAAGTGTCTATCCAAGTACTTTTTAAATGCGATGAGGGTTTCTGCCTTGAGCACCCTTTCAGATAATGAGTTCAGACCCCTACCACCCTCTGGGTGAAACAAGTTTTCCTCAACTTCCCTCTAACCCTCCTACTTTAAATCTATGCCCCCCTAGTTATTGAAAAATGTATTCAAATTCTTAAACTGCCATGGCGGGATTTGAACTCAAGTTCTCGGGATTATTAGTCCAAGCCTCTGGATTACTAACCCATTAACATAAGTCTATATGCTAATGCTGCCAGAGCATATATGAGCTCGTCCCCCTGAGCTGGTTGTCTTGCCTTCCTTCGATGGTAGCCTTCTGGGACATCAAAGTGACGCACCTCAGTCTGCAGAGATGATGCGGCCGAAATTGCTCCTTTCCTTAAGGCCTGTTACCGTCACAAATTGGCGGCCACGCTGCGGAGTACAGTGGCCGCCGACCTTTGGTGGAATGGCCGCTGCTAGCCCAATTACCCTCCCGAGTTTTCCCGACGGTGCCCCAATCAACCCTCTACTGCTCCGTTGCAGTCGATCTGCGGTAAGCATGTCATCACCGTGCGCACCACCGATCTAACCCCCGACAGCGTCATTCCCCCTCGGAAAATCTTTGGTCAGCTCGGTGGTGCCAGAACAACCTTTTTCGCGGTGGTCCAGTGAGGCTGTGGCCTTCTGCAACGGCGGTGTGGCTTCCCTTAAAGGGGAGGGCGCACTGCCGCTGCCGCCATTTTTTTTTGTCGGCCGACTGCCATGTCGGCCCGACAATTATGCCCCCGGATTATGCCTCTTGGGTGCCAGGCTGCTGGCCCGGCCGATACCTTCCCTGGTGGCCCAGTGGTCCGAAGTTTATAAATAAATTAAGTGAAGGGGAGAGCCGTGGTGCCGCGGCGCCGTGATGATGTCATCGCGTCGGTCACTCCACTCCGTCCCCAACTTCCACCCCTCAGTTGCTGTCACCGCTGTGTCTTTGCCCCTCAGGTGTAGTCACCGCCCCCATTTACACCGACTTCCGGATCAAAACAAAAAAACCCCAAGGGCATAATTTCGCGCAAGAGTCGACCTGAACCGCAGCTGCGGTAAAAATCACTGAAACGGGGTGGGAGCACCCCATTCCGGGCCGGGGGCAGGGGGGGAGGGCAACTTGTACCCCGATATCTGTGCCCCTTGGATTCTCTGCCCCAAGGTAATTCCACCTTCTGCGCTGATACCTGTACCTGGACTCATCATCATAGGCAGTCCCTCGGAATCGAGAAAGGCTTGCTTCCACTCCTAAAGTGAGTTCTTTGGTGGCTGAACAGTCCAATACGGGAGCCACAGACCCTGTCACAGGTGGGACAGATATTCTTTGGGGGAGGGGGGGGAAGCGGGACTGATTTGTCGCGCGCTCCTTCCGCTGCCTGCGCCTGACCTCGTCACACTGGCAGCGTTGAGGTTCGAAGAGCTCAGCGCCCTCCCGGATGCACTTTCTCCACCGAGGGCGGTCTTCGGCCGGGGTCTTCCAGACTAGTTAGCTTACATCTCACTTGCATTGATCTTAGGGAAACTTACAAATCTAAGTGACACAAGTATATCTGCTTATATCCCATTAGTACAGCCGTCATTTTTTAACTTCTGTAACCTCCCTGTCTTGAGGAGGACGAGGGCTGGAGATGCACTTCCCTCCGTTTACAAAGACACATCCACTGGGCAAAGAACTCCTACAGTATAGGACTTAATACCACCACATAAAGCTTAAAAATGTCGAATAGAAATTCTACTTTTCCATCGAGCTACAAAAACCTACCTCTTAGTGTCAATACACCATCTTTGCTTTTGAAAGAAACCTCGTCAATTGTATTGACCAATCTGACAGACGCGTGTGTGTGATGAGTTCACCCCCTATCCAGCAATATAAGGCACCGAGGAAGGTTAGAAGGATCGGACTCACTGCGTCATTACCACATTGCTGTTTGTGGAAGCTTGCTGAGCCCAAGTTGGCTGCCGCGTTTCCCACATTACAACAGTGACTACACTCAAAAAGTACTTGATTGGCTGTAAAGCGCTTTGAGATGTCCGATGGCCGTGAAAGGCGCTATATAAATGCAAGTCTTTCAAGTCTTCTGTGCCATTTGAATGAGCAGGACCACTTCACTGCGGGACATCCCTTGCACGTGGCAAGACACCTATGTGTGATTCCGACACTACTCCAGTACCTGTGTTGGCAGATCATCCCATTCCCACCCTGCATGTCTGAGGGGACCTGTGTTCATCACCTCAGTTTCACAAGATCGGCGAAAGAAAAGACTTGAAAGACTTGCATTTATATAGCGTCTTTCACGACCACCGGACACCTCAAAGCGCTTTACAGCCAATGAAGTACTTTTGGAGTGGCGTCACTGTTGTAATGTGGGAAACCCGGCAGCCAATTTTCGCACAGCAAGCTCCCACAAACAGCAATGCGATAATGACCAGATAAACTGTTTTTTTTGTTATGTTGATTGAGGGATAAATATTGGCCCAGGACACAGAGGATAACTCCCCTGCTCTTCTTCGAAACAGTGCCATGGGATCTTTTACGCCCACCTGAGAGGGCAGATGTGGCCTCGGTTTAACGTCTCATCGAACGTCTCTCAGACGGTGTAGCACTCCCTCAACGCTGCACTGGAGTGTCAGACTGGATTTTCTGTGCTCAAGGGTATAAACAGGGCAATGAAGAGAAGAGGGAAGGAGCAAGTGCAGGGAAGGGTTAAATGGATGGCAGTGAAGCGGAGGAGAGAGGGGAGATTGATGGCAATGGAGGGAAGGCCGGGGAAATAGATGGCAATGTAGGGGCAAATGACCCCATTCATCTACATAGCGACTGGAAAGTGTACATGTATAGATTTCAGAGGGGAGGACAAGACAGCTCTTCTGCCGAGTGCTCGCTGTCTGGTCTCACTGATTAGCAACAACCCAGAGGGTGATCGGTGTTCATAGAACGGGATCGCGCAACACCAAGAGCTTTCAGCTGGGTTGTTTACTTTCTCAAGTCCTTTTTTTCTCACTGCCTTAATGTGGTTTGGACATTGAGCAAACTGCTTGTGTAAGTTGAATTCAAGATTGCAACAGCTGAATGGATGTCTGCCAGTAAGCCCTGATTGGTGAGTGTTTGACAGAATGTTGTGCATTGTGCCTTCTTACTTGAACTAGGGGGCATAATCTTAGGATAAGGGGCCGCCCATTTAAAACTGAGATGAGGAGGAATTTCTTCTCTCAGAGGGTTGTAAATCTGTGGAATTCGCTGCCTCAGAGAGCTGTGGAAGCTGGGATGTTGAATATATTTAAAACAGGGATAGATAGTTTCTTAACCGATAAGGGGATAAGGGGTAATGGGGAGCGGGCAGGGAAGTGGAACTGAGTCCATGATCAGATCAGCCATGATCGTATTAAATGGTGGAGCAGGCTCGAGGGGCAGTATGGCCTACTCCTGCTCCTATTTCTTATATTCTTACCGAGAACGACTGGTTGCGTGCCATTACTGAAAAACGGCAAAGTTGGAAAGGGTTGCAGGTTAGGTACGTGCTGATTTCCAGAGTTGGACTAGCAACAACAACAACAACAACAACAACTGTGTGGGGGTGGAGGAGGGGGGAGGGGTGCCTTACCCGTTCGCTACGCATAACGGAAAATCCCAGGTGCGCTTGGCCGCGATCTTCTGTCTACGCTCCTGTGAAGCGCCTTGGGACGTTTTACTGCGTTAAAGGCGCTAGATAAGTTGTTGTTGTTGTTATTGGGCTTCCCCAGAGCTGTTCTGTCGATGTTCTATTCACACTGTGCTTCCGGCAAAGTTACGACTGTGAAACAGGAGCAGCTCCCAGGAAATTCTCGGTCAAGGAGGCAGCGTTTCTTCTCCTTTGGTTGGATTTTCGGGTGTCAGGGTTTTAGGGCGAAAATAGTAGCGATACCTGAAAATTACCGTTTTCGCTGCGCTTCCGATTTTAGACCGAACTTTCGGCTTTTGGGGACGCACCGGTAAGGGAGTTGTTCCACGATTATTCACGGTGCAAAATGCGATCCTCGCCAACTTTAGTGCGGGGTCGTTTGCGCTGAGAGAGTGGCCTTGGGAGGGAGAAAAAAAAAATTCAAAAACACATTCAAAAAGCATTTAGAAGACCCTTAGGGCCCAAGTTTCAGGCCGCGCCTTAAACGGCGCAGCCCAGAACTGGACGCCCGTTTTTCGCGCCAGAAAGTCTGCCTAAAAATAACTTACCTATTCTCCGGCTCCCTTCAGGTCCTCTGGAGCCGGGCGCGGCGCAGCACAAGCTGTAGGGGGTGGAGCCAGGTCCCTGCGCTGAAAACAGTGCCGGGACCTCTGCACATGCACGCTACAGTGCAGTAGCTCCAGGCGCCCAAAACTGTGGGAGGGGCCCGAAGCACGCAGCCCCTAGCCCTGGCCGAATGGCCTCACTGGGGCTGCGTGGATAAGACTCCTCCCACCCAACCGGACCGGACCCGACCCGACCCGACCCCCGCGCTCCCCCCACCACCCCCGGACCTCCGCGACTCTCTCACCACCCCCCCCGTGCCTCTGCGACTCTTCCCCCCCCCCCCCCCCCCCCCCGGCGACTCCCCCCCCCCCTGGACCTCCGCGACTCTCCCCGCCACAACCTCCGCGACTCTGCCCCCGCCCCCCCCCCCGGACCTCCGCGACTCTCCCCCCCCAGACCTCCACGACCTCCCCCCCGAGACCCGACGCCACCTACCTGTAAATCCAGCCCGAGGTCTTGGGCCCGACCGTACAGCCTCCTTCTCTCCCTTCCCCCCCCTCGCTCCTTCCCTCCCTCCCTCCTCTCTCCTTCCCTCCATCCCTCCTCTCTCCTTCCCTCCCTTCCTCCTCTCTCCTTCCCTCCCTCCTTCCCTCCCTTCTCTCTCCTTCCCTCCCTCTCTCCTTCCCTCCCTTCCTCCTCCCCTCCCTCCCTCCTCTCTCCTTCCCTCCCTCCTCTCTCCTTCCCTCCCTCCCTCCTCTCTCCTTCCCTCCCTCCTTCCCTCCCTCCCTCCCTCCCTCCTCTCTCCTTCCCTCCCTCCCTCCTCTCTCCTTCCCTCCCTCCCTCTCTCCCTCCTCTCTCCTTCCTTCCCTCCCTCCTCTCTCCTTCCATCCCTCCCTCCTCTCTCTTTCCCTCCTCTCTCCCTTCTCCCCCTCCCCACCCCCTTATCCCCCTCCCCTCGCTGTCAGAAACACAGACACTGACAGACAGAGAGTGAGAGACACACACACAGACAGACAGAGAGATAGAGACACTGACAGAGACACACTGGGGTGGGGGGGTCGTCCCAGCACGCTGTTGGAGGACTCCCGGTGCTGCAGTCGGTAAGTAGAAAATGTTTTATTTATTGATTTAAAAAATATATATTTTTTATTAATTTTTTTGATTGAGTTATTGATTGATTTATTGATGTATTTATCATTTATTATTGATGATGGCTCTTTATTTGTAAAACTGAAGTGTTTAATGTTTGTAAACTTCCCTTTAAACCCCTCCCCCCCCATTCCCTACGCCTAATTTGTAACCTACGCCTGATTTTCTAAAGTGTAGACAAGATTTTTTCGAACGTACAAAAATCTTCACTTACTCCATTCTAAGTTAATTTGGAGTAAGTTTTCACTGCCTAAACTTTGAAAACAGGCGTAAGTGGCCGGACACGCCCCCTTTTGAAAAACAAATTCTGTTCCAAAGTGAAACTGTTCTAACTGACTAGAACTGGAGCAAACTAAATGCCGAGAATTCAAATTTCTAAGATACTCCATTCTAAACCAGTTGCTCCAAAAAAACAGGAGCAACTCAGGCCGAAACTTGGCCCCTTAGCTACCAAATCGCTGAAAAAAAAACTTTTCTTTTTTGCAGGTTTTCTAACTTACCGCTGCTGGCAGGGCTGCACCAACAGGTTAGACCTGTCGCTATTCTTGGCATGGCGGACGGGTCGGGAGAGTGCCGAACCTCGGATGGTAACGCAATCCGCGCCGTTACACATCCGCTGCACGTCTCCTCGGCGGTAATTCCCATCACCGCCGCAAACAGGTACCCGAGGATCCCGCCAGGGCTTTGCGACTAGGTTTTTGCCATGGAGGGTCAAATCACAGCGAAAACCTGGTCGCAAAACTCCTCTGTAAGGGGTTCTCGGGGAGTATTGTTGTGCCTTGGGTGTCTCTCTCTGGGCTTCTGTCCTCACAGCTTATGCCTGACCTGTGAGGTACCCTGAGTGCTACAAGAGCACCCCTGGAGAGACTGTGTCCACAGCTTATGAAGGGGGTTTTGAGACTCGTGCGTCCCCACAGCTTATGCCTAGCCTGTGAGGCACCTGTGAGTGTCAAACACTCCTAACCCCTTCTTCCCTAGCCTGTGACACACAGTTGAGCGTTTTCGAGGCGCTCCTAGTTTCCCTTACACTGTTCTGACATAAGACTCACGATCAGGAGATGTAATACAATAGAACTGAGACAAGGTGATTCCAAGAGGAACTTAGGCTTCCCATTTATTTGACAAGGTGTAACTCAACAAACAGCAATACACCAACAAAACAATCCCCCTAAATCCCACTAAACGGACACAACGAAAATCTTTACACAATTTTAGCAGTACAATGCCCAACCTCCCACCTTTCCTGGCCTAACTGAGTTGGGAGTTCCGGGGACCAGAAGTTATACTCACTACTGTGCCTTCTGCAGTCTGGTGGTTTGTTTCTTCTATCTTCGGTGTCTTCGAACACTGGTTTTCCTTCAGTATCGAGAGGCTTGCTGGTTGTTGGATCATGAGAGCAGAACACACACACACTGGGTCAGAAACCCCTTTTTATAGCCTGATATCCAGTCCGCCTCTCGTGCTGAAATCGATCCTTCCCATTGGTGGGCTTTGTGATTTTGTAAAATGCAGCAGTTTTAGATTATTGCGGGTTTTCTTCCACTGATGTTAACCTGCTCAAGGTTTGAGTGGGTGTTGATTGCGCTGGCCTCCTGTAGCCATTGTGTAGGCCCTTGGGTTGTTTTGGGTTCCCTAGTTTTCTGAAGTTCAGCATAATTTCCCTCCAACTCAGTTTTCCTAACCTACTCGAGGTTTGAGTAGGTGTTGATTGGGTTGGCCTCCTGTAGCCGTTGTGTAGGCCCTTGGTTTGTTTTGGGTTCCCTAGTTTTCTGAAGGTCTGCATAATTTCCCTCCATAGTGTAAACATGGGGAAGACAATAGCCCGATAATGGCGATGAGTCAGTCCCACAGTTTTCGAGCAAGTGCTCTCCCATTGGCTTGAAAGCCCCATGCTTCGGGCTGACTCTGTCCCACCATTGGCCCTCCGGTGTCCTCCCCCGTCCAATCACTGCTCTGCCAAGGTCAAACCGTATCGGTTTCAATACACATTGCAGCACAGACAGATCCCACAGCTCTTTTCCTTCTGGGTAAAATGAGGGTTTTTTCGTCCTCCCCGACACCTCGAAATTCCGGCCCAATATTTTATTACATTTACGTTAGTTTTCTTAAAGGGATAGCGATTGAGCTATTGATATGGTTTAAAGATGTGCGGGTCTGCTTAAATACTTTTAATTCTACAATGGTCCCCAGATTTTCAGTTGCATGTGTTAGAGGAGGATGGGTAATCATATCAGAGGCTACAGAGAGGACATGGCGGGATAAGGCACCACCGTTACAGCGCATGCTGTTTGTGGCCTTCAGCAAAGAAAAGGTGATTAAGTGGGCGTAGATCGAATTCTGTAAACTTGCTATTATTCTTTCATTATTTTGTTCTCGTAACAGAATAGCTTCCTGTTACAAAGTACTGCTTTCAATAAAATAAACACACAACTAATAGACAAAGAGAAAATGTTTTTAATTTTATTTTCATATACAAAGTATGTTTTCATGTTATTTTCATGTTTGTATAAAATGCAGATTCTTACACATTCAACATAGCATTTAGCATGATTATTTCGGTCAAATTACCGATATGTTAATATAAACAAAATTAATAAAAGTTATGAAAATGTTGTGGTATGCCGTATTTGCTAGTTAATATCAGTGTCATGAAGTCCTTATAGAGCCATGGAGCTGAGGGGAACACATGGGAATTGCCCTCATGATAGCATCAGGGAAAGAAAAATATGTAGACATTTCGACAAATGTAAACAGGATAATTCCACACAAATGGTTACAATGAAAGGATAGACCATCTTTAGTTGATTTCATATTATAATAGAATCATAGAAATTTATAGCACAGAAGGAGGCCATTTCGGCCCATCGTGTCTGTGCCGGCCGACAAAGAACTATCCAGCCTAATCCCATTGTCCAGCTCTTGATCCGTTGCCCTGTCGGTTCACGTGTATATCCAAGTACTTTTAAAAAGTGGTAAGCCCTTCTGCCTCTACCGTGCTTTCAGGCAGTGAGGTCCAGACTCCCACCACCTTCTGGGTGAAAATATTTCCCGTCAAAACCTCCCCCCACAATTACTTTAAATCTATGTCCTCTGTTTGTTGACCTCTCTGCTAAGGGAAATAGGTCGTTCCTATCCTATCCTTCCTATGGAGTGGAGGGTAGCCAATGTAACCCCACTTTTTAAAAAAGGAGGGAGAGAGAAAATAGGAATTATAGACCGGTCAGCCTGACATCGGTAGTGGGTAAAATGATAGAATCAATTATTAAGGATGTCATAGCAGCGCATTTGGAAAAAGGTGACATGATAGGTCCAAGTCAGCATGGATTTGTGAAAGGGAAATCATGCTTGACAAATCTTCTGGAATTTTTTGAGGATGTTTCCAGTAAAGTGGACAAGGGAGAACCAGTTCATGTGGTGTATTTGGACTTTCAGAAGGCTTTCGACAAGGTCCCATGCAAGAGATTAATGTGCAAAGTTAAAGCATATGGGATTGGGGGTAGTGTGCTAATGTGGATTGGGAACTGGTTGGCAGACAGGAAGCACAAAGAGTAGGAGTAAATGGGTACTTTTCAGAATGGCAGGCAGTGACTAGTGGGGTACCGCAAGGTTCTGTGCTGGAGCCCCAGCTGTTTACACTGTACATTAATGATTTAGACGAGGGGATTAAATGTAGTATCTCCAAATTTGCAGGTGACACTAAGTTGGGTGGCAGTGTGAGCTGCAAGGAGGATGCTATGAAGCTGCAGAGTGACTTGGATAGGTTAGATGAGTGGGCAAATGCATGGCAGATGAAATATAATGTGGTGGTAAAAACAGAGAGACAGACTATTATCTGAATGGCGACAGATTAGGAAAAGGGGAGGTGCAACGAGACCTGGGTGTCATGGTACATCAGTCACTGAAGGTTGGCATGCAGGTACAGCAGGCAGTTAAGAAAGCAAATGGCATGTTGGCCTTCATAGCGAGGGGATTTGAGTACAGGGGCAGGGAGGTGTTGCTACAGTTGTACAGGGCCTTGGTGAGGCCACACCTGGAGTATTGTGTAAAGTTTTGGTCTCCTAACTTGAGGAAGGACATTCTTACTATTGAGGGAGTGCAACGAAGGTTCATCAGACTGATTCCCGGGATATCAAGAAAGACTGGATCAACTGGGCTTGTATTCACTGGAGTTCAGAAGAATGAGAGGGCATCTCATAGAAACGTTTAAAATTCTGACAGGTTTAGACAGGTTAGATGCAGGAAGAATGTTCCCAATGTTGGGGAAGTCCAGAACCAGGGGTCACAGTCTAAGGGTAAGGGGTAAGCCATTTAGGACTGAGATGAGGAGAAACTTCTTCACCCAGAGAGTGGGGAACCTGTGGAATTCTCTACCACAGAAAATTGTTGAGGCCAATTCACTAAATATATTCAAAAAGGAGTTAGATGTAGTCCTTACTACCAGGGGGATCAAGGGGTACGGCGAGAAAGCAGGAATGTGGTACTGAAGTTGCATGTTCAGCCATGAACTCATTGAATGACGGTGCAGGCTCGAAGGGCCGAATGGCCTACTCCTGCACCTATTTTCTAAGTTTCTATGTTTCTATCCACTCTATCTAGGCCCCTCATAACTTTTTACACATTAATAAGGTCTCCCCTCAGCCTCCTCTGTTCCAAAGAAAACAAACCCAGCCTGTCCAATCTTTCCTCATAGCTAAAATTCTCCAGTAGAAGCAACTTCCTGGTAAATCTCCTCTTTACCCTCTCTAGTGCAATCACATCTTTCCTATAATGTGGTGACCAGAACTGCACGCTGTACTCCAGCTGTGGCCTAACTAGTGTTTTATACAGTTCAAGCATACCCTCGCTGCTCTTGTATTCTATGCCTCGGCTAATAAAAGCAAGTATTCCATATGCCTTCTTAACCACCTAATCTACCTGGCCTACTACCTTCAGGGATCTGTGGACATGCACTCCCAGGTCCCTTTTTCCTCTACACTTCTCAGTGTCCTACCATTTAACATGTATTCCCTTGCCTTGTTAGCCCTCCCCAAATGCATTACCTCACACTTCTCCAGATTGAATTCCATTTGCCACTGTTCTGCTCACCTGACCAGTTGATTGATATCTTCCTGCAGTCTGCAGCTTTCTTCTTCATTATCAATCACACAGCCGATTTTTGTATCATCCGCAAACTTCGTAATTATACCCCCTACAATTAAGTCTAAATCATTGATATATACCACAAAAAGCAAGGGACCCAGTACTGAGCCCTGCGGGACCCCACTGGAAACAGCCTTCTAGTTACAAAAACACCCATCAAACATTACCCTTTGCCTCTTGCTGCTGAGCCAATTTTGGATCTAACTTGCCACTTTGCCTTGGATCTACTCCTACTCCTACTCCTGCACCTATTTTCTATGTTTTTATGTTTCTATGATCCCATGGGCTTTTACTCTCATGACCAGTCTGCCATGTGGGACCTTATTAAACCCTATATACACTACATCATAAGAACATAAGAACATAAGAAATAGGAGCACGTGTTGGCTAGTTGACCCCTCGAGCCTGCTCTGCCATTTAATAAGATCATGACTGATCTGATCTTGGTCTCAACTCCACTTCCCTGCCCTGTCGCCATAACCCTTGACTCCCTTATCAAACACACTACCTTGTTACCTCCTCAAAAAATTCAATCAAGTTAGTCAGACACGACCTTCCCTTAACAAATCCATGCCGACTGTCCCCGATTGATCCGTGTCTTTCTAATTGAAGATTTAGCCTGTTCCTGAGAATTTTCTCCAATAATTTTCCCACCACCGAGGTTAGGCTGACTAGCCTGTAATTACTCGGTCTATCCCTTTCTCTCTTTTTAAACAAAGGTACAACGTTAGCAGTCCTCCAGCACCACACCTGTAGCCAGAGAGGGTGGAAAATGATGGCCAGAGCCTCTGCTATTTCCTCTTTTGTTTCTGTTAACAGCCTGGGATACATTTCATCCGGGCCGGGGGATTTATCCACTTTCAAAGCTGCCAAACCTCTTAATATTTCCTCTCTCACTATGTTTATTTCATCTAATATTTCACAGTCCTGCTCCCTGATTGCAATGTCTACATCGCCCCTCTCCTTTGTGAAAGCAGATGCAAAGTGTTCATTAAGAACCATATCCACTTCTTCTGCCTCCACACAAAGATTACCTTTATGGTCACTGATAGGTCCTACTCTTTCTTTAGTTATCCTCTTGCTCCTAATGTATTTATAAAACATCTTTGGATTTTCCTTGATTTTACTTGCCAAAATATTTTCATGTTCTCTCTTTGCTTTCCTTATTAATTTCACCCCGACACTTTCTATAGGGTTTCTGCAGTATTGAGCCCTCGGTGTCTGTCATAAACCTCCCTTTTTTTCTTTATCCTACCCTGTATGTCCCTTGACATCCAGGGGTTCTAGATTTGTTGGTCCCACCCTTTTTCTTTAAGGCAACTGAACCCTCAGGATCTCCTCATTGAATGCCTCCCACTGATTTCCCTTTCAGTAGCTGTTTCCAGTCCACCTTGGCTAAATCACCTCTCAGCCTAGTAAAATTGGCTTTCTCCCATTGAGAACTTTTATTCCTGGTCTATCTTTGTCCTTTTCCATAACTATCCTAAATCTAACTCAATTATGATCACTAGCACCCAAGTGCTCTCCCACTGATACCCTTTCCACCTGCCCAGCTTCATTCCTGAAAGCAAAGTCTAGAACCGCCCCCTCCCTTGTTGGGTTTGCTACGTACTGGCTAAAAATGTTCTCCTGAATGCATTTTAGGAATTTTGCTCCCTCTATACACTTCACACTAATTCTATCCCAACTAATATTAGGGTAGTTGAAATCCCCTATTATTGCCTTCCAGTTTTTGCACTTCTCAGAAATTTGCCTACATATTTGCTCTTCTACCTCCCTCTGACTGTTTGGGGGTCTATAGTACACGCCCAGCAGTGTGATCGCCCCTTTTTTTTCCTCAATTTAATCCATATGGCCTCATTTGACAATCTTTCCAACATATCATCCCTCCTCACAGCTGTAATTGTTACTGCGATCCCCCCTCCTTTTTTATCCCCCTCTCTATCCCATCTGAAAACACTGTAATCAGGAATGTTGATCTGCCATACATGCCTTTCTTTCAGCCATGTCTCAGTAATAGCTGTAATATACTTCCAAGTGTCTATCTGTGCTCTCAGTTCATTTGCCTTATTCCCTAGACACATTGCATTGAAGTATATACCATTCAGCACTGCCAAACTCCCTTGATGTCTATTTTCTTTCTGTTTCCTGTGCCTTCCAAATTCACTTTCTAATTGTCTGCTTTCCAATTCCAGTTGCTTCTCTCCCTTCTGAATCTACTCTCAGGTTCCCATCCCCCTGCCAAGCTAGTTTAAAGCCTCCCCAAACCCCCCACCCATGAGGATATCTTTCCCGGCTCTGTTGAGGTGTAACCTTGTAACCTGTCTGGCTTGTACAGGTCCCACCTCCCCTAGAAATGGTTCCAATGCCTCAGGAATCTAAAGCCCTTCCTCCTGCACCATTTCTCCAGCCATGCATTCATCTGGTCTATCCTCCTATATCTGTACTCTGCAGCACGTGGCACCGGTAGCAAGTTAAGTGAGCAAGTTCTTTGTATTAAGTCATGTACATGAATCAACAACAAATTATTGCTGACTTTCATAAGAACATAAGAACATAAGAATTAGGAACAGGAGTAGGCCATCTAGCCCCTCGAGCCTGCTCCACCATTCATCAAGATCATGGCTGATCTGGCCGTGGACTCAGCTCCACTTACCCACCCGCTCCCCATAACCCTTAATTCCCTTATTGGTTAAAAATCTATCTATCTGTGACTTGAATACATTCAATGAGCTAGCCTCAACTGCTTCCTTGGGCAGAGAATTCCACAGATTCACAACCCTCTGGGAGAAGAAATTCCTTCTCAACTCGGTTTTAAATTGGCTCCCCCATATTTTGAGGCTGTGCCCCCTAGTTCTAGTCTCCCCGACCAGTGGAAACAACCTCTCTGCCTCTATCTTGTCTATTCCTTTCATTATTTTAAATGTTTCGATAAGATCACCCCTCATCCTTCTGAACTCCAATGAGTAAAGACCCAGTCTACTCAATCTATCATCATAAGGTAACCCCCTCATCTCTGGAATCAACCTAGTGAATCGTCTCTGTACCCCCTCCAAAGCCAGTATATCCTTCCTTAAGTAAGGCGACCAAAACTGCAAGCAGTACTCCAGGTGCGGCCTCACCAATACCCTATACAGTTGCAGAAGGACTTCCCTGCTTTTGTACTCCATCCCTCTCGCAATGAAGGCCAACATTCCATTTGCCTTCCTGATTACCTGCTGCACCTGCAAACTAACTTTTTGGGATTCATGCACAAGGACCCCCAGGTCCCTCTGAACTTATATTGGTCAAGTCAGCAAGAGGGGCCCCCAGGTCCCTCTTGCTGACTTGACCAATATAAGTTCCCACCAAACTTAAACACTAACCATCCTGTATGGTCTTCCTTCTGCATTTTTCCAACTGTTGTGGTCTACTAACTTATACTTTCCCAAGGCCTCAGAGAACAGTGTAATTCCTCACTTCCCACAACCATTCCTTCCTTTTACAAGCTTGGCATTGTTTAGTGACTATTTTTCTGATTCTTCTCATTTTATTTTTCTTGCAATCTATTCAAATCTGGTGTTGGCCTTTCCATGTGGGACTTGATCATTCACCTTCACTTCTCAATATAATAACAAAAACTGCTTCAAAGGTTTGTTGTTTTACACAGAGATGCTGAGCTGAGTCTGGGCATGTAGCTGAGATAGGGAACTCGGTGGAGAAGGGAGAATTGAACTTTCATTCCCCCCATTCCAAGTTGGGGCAGTTCAGTTGGGTTGAGTGACTATCTCAGAGCCAGAAGAACTTAGGTTCAAACTTGGCTGAGGTCCCTCAGATTTTCATCCTTTTGAAGTGGATGAGTGCTATATTGAAGAATGTGGGGAGCAAACAGGAAATGCAGTGAGTGAACAGTGCTTGTTCTCCTGTTTCGATATGTCCTGGCTCTTCAGTAATGAAAACCATAAACTTGAGTTCATCCAAATCTCTTCTGTTCATGTCCTAATTCGCACCAAGGCCCATTCACCCATCACCCCTGTGCTCGCTGACCTACATTGGCTCCTGGTTTTGCAACGCCTTGATTTCAAAATTCTCATCCTTGTTTTCAAATCCCTCCATCTCCTCGCCCTTCCCTATCTCTGTAACCTGCTCCAGCTCTCCAGCCCTCTGAAAATTATGTGCTCGTGCAATTCTGGCCTCCTGTGCATCCCCTATTTTCATCACTCCACCAGTGGCGACTGTGCCTTCAGCTGTCGAGGCCACAAGCTCTGGAACTCCCTCCCTAAACCTCTCCACCTCTCTACCTCTCTACCTCTCTCTCCTTCTTTAAGACACTCCTTAAAACATACCTCCTTGACCATGCCTGGTTTAATATCGCCTTATGCAGCTCAATGTCAAATTTTGTTTGGTAACCTCCTGTGAAGCACCTTGGAACACTTTACTACATTGAAGGCACTTTGTTATTGCTGTTGTGAATAGTGACAACCCAAGAGAGATGAAGTGCTTTGTAGAGAACAACCAACAGATGTAACCTCGTTCTCCAATTCCATAGTTCAGCACTATGGTATACTTTGCAAAAAGAGTGTTTGAAGACCAAGCCCTCAAGTCCTCCACCAAGCTCATGGTCTACAGGGTTGTAGTAATACCCACCCTCCTGTATAGCTCAGAGACATGGACCATGTACAGTAGACACCGCAAGTCGCTGGAGAAATACCACCACAATGTCTCCGCAAGATCTTGCAAATCCCCTGGGAGGACAGAGGCACCAACGTTAGTGTCCTCGACCAGGCCAACATCCCCAGCATTGAAGCACTGACCACACTTGCTCATCTCCGCTGGGCAGGCCATATAGTTCGCATGCCAAACACGAGGCACCCAAAGCAAGCGCTCTACTCAGAACTCCTTCATGAGCCAAAGGGGGGGGGGGGCAGGGGAAACGTTACAAGGACACCCTCAAAGCCTCCCTGATAAAGTGCGACATCCACTGACACCAGGAGTCCCTGGCCAAAGACCACCCTAACTGGAGGAAGTGCATCCAGGACGGCGCTGAGCACCTCGTGCCTCATCGCCGAGAGCGTGCAGAAATCAAGCGCAGGCAGCGGAAGGAGCGTGCGGCAAACCTGTCCACCCTCCCTTACCCTCAACGACTATCTGTCCCACCTGTGACAGGGACTGTGGTTCTCGTATTGGGCTGTTCAGCCACCTAAGGACTCATTTTAAGAGTGGAAGCAAGTCTTCCTCGATTCCGAGGGACTGCCTATGATGATGATACTTTGCAATAATTCTGCCTGCAATCCCTTGTAATAAATTCAGAGCCATTGCACAAAGCTGTGACATGTGGAATAAATATCATAGTGAATAATAATATGATGCAATGAAAAAAAATTACTGTTTGAATCAATGGAAACATTTTTCCTTTTCCCAGGGATATGATCAGCAGTGGTGTATGGGGCGAGCCCTAAAGCTAGTACCTCTGCATGGCAAACTCGCTCAGAAGGTTGGTTTTACTTGCAGTTGGCTTCAGGTGACTCCCCCCAGCTTCTCACTCGCGGCTCCAAGCGCCATGCCATGAGGGAAAACTTTTTTTACGCAACGAGTGATTATGATCTGGAATGCACTGCCTGAAAGGGAGGCAGATTCAAAAGAGAATCGGATAAGCGCCTGAAGGAAAATAAATTGCCGGGCTACGGGGAAAGGGCGGGGGGAGTGGGACTGGCTGAGGTGCTCTTGCAGAGAGCCGGCACACGGCTCGATGGGCCGAATGGCCTCCTTCTGTACTGTAACCATTCTATGATTCTATGACCTCATCTTGGGTTGGTATGCTCAGCCCAGTGAGAGCAGCCTAGGACTAGGAGTCATGGTCAAACACTTGCCAATTCCGGCCCTCTGAAGCCAAAAATCATCCCCAGCAGCACTGCTGAGCTTAAGGATGGGAATACAGGAGTTGCTTTCTCAACAGCACTTTCAGACTTCTAAACAACTCCCCTCAATGAAAGCCGGAATTTTGAGACAGTTCAGCACAGTTAAAGGATATGCGAGACATTCAGAATACCTCCAGCTACTATCCAGCCAAGTTGCAAAAAAAAACGGCTGAGAATAAAATGGCCGCTGACCATTCATAACATGCTTCCCTTTTGCCCAAATGAAAGGCCTTTTTATTTAGCTTTGCCCCGTGCTTGAAGACTGTGTCATCAGTCTTGGGCCGATGAACGGCAACTTGCTGAGGAGTGTCTCTCTGAATCGGTCGCCCAGTAGGAAATAGAAAATGGGGTTTATGGCAGAGCTGAGGTAAGCGATGGGCCTCGTGATGGCATAGCAAGCCTTAATGACCTTGAAGGTACACGACAGTCGCTTCCTATTGGTGTCCATTCTGGAGATAATGCGGACGTTCCGCATGATGTGGTAAGGCGTGAAGAGTGCTGAGAAGATGACCAATGCCAATATGACGAGCCGATGAGGCTTTTCAAGGTTGATGTGCCTGCGACGGTGGGCGCTTATCTTCCTTAAGCTGTTCGCGGTCCGAATGCAGCAGAACCCCATAATGCCCAGAGGGATGATGAAGTCGACAATGGTGAGGAACATGCTGTAAATGATACTGTGCCAGGGATTCCCAGAGCTGGCGTAATCGACACAGACTATAATGTTTTCGTCGTTATCCGTGACGTTCTTGGGGCCAATGAAAGTGAACATGGGTATCAGCTCCACGGTGACAAAAGCCCACAGAATTAAACAGATCGCCACAGCCGTCTGCTTTCTCTGGAACCAGTGGAGCTTCGTGGGGTTTCGCACCAGCAAGTATCGATCAATACTGATGCAGGTCAGGTAGAGGACACTCAAGTAGAGGTTCGAGTTGAGGAAATACCGATTAAACTTACAGCACAGGTCACTGTATAACCATTGGCTGTCATTCGCGTATTGGATGGCAAACATCGGAAGGGTACAAATAAATAGGAGATCTGTGATGGAGAGGAAGAAGAGATAAATGTTGCTGCACTTCCATTTCTTCAGGCAGAAGATATAGCCGGTTATCACAGTGACGTTCCCTATCAGCCCCAGTATGAACTCAATGATGTACATTGTCGTAAGGTAGTACTTCTCCACGTGCTCATTAATATTTTTGCAATGCTCGTCCATTTCCTAGAAATCGCAAACAAGTAACAGAGTTAGCTGAAAGAGGTACATAAAGAGATACAATTAATCGACACAAAAAATCTATTCCAAACATAAAGAAATGTACAGTCAAGCAATGTGTGATATATTCACAGAACACAGCACACACAGCTCCTAACATGGCAGGCAGCTCTCTCGGAAGCCTCCGGAATTTGGTGGCTGGTTCTGTTTATTATTAACACTGCAGTTACAGTACACAATATGTCCACATCCACAGTGTGGAGCTACAAACATTACAAGCTTACAGACGTTACACTTCTCCCTCCTTAATGAAGAAATTATTATAACAAACATCATACATAACTTTCATGTTTATACATAACACACGATATAAACTTATTTTTTTTCCATATTTACAAATTTAACTTTACCACTTGTTTTCTGTTTCGAAGAGGATACCTTCGCTCTCGAACAGAACCTTCCAAATCTGGTGTTGAATCTAAACTCATTTGAGGCTAATCCTGAGGAACGTTTTCCTTGATTTTCATTTGAACTCACTAACTTCAGGCTCTTTGCTTTCCCGACTCGGACTCAGACTTTCATTCTGATTCTCTCTGGATTTGTTTCCAGTACATTGGATTTAGGATTTGCTACTGGTGTATCAAAACTATCTGATGTGTCAGAAATAATTGAATCATTCCCACCTTCAACTCCTTCCATGTCTGTAGGTAAAATATGATCAATATGAACAAACCTAACCTGTCCATTATCAAACATCTTTACCAAATATGTGCGAGGACCACATATCTTCACCACTCTTCCTGGTAACCACTTTACCCATTTATGGTGATGGTTCTTCACTCTCACCTTCTGGTTTAATTTCACACTTCTCTCTTTTACTCTACCTCTAACACGATTCTCTTTCTGTCCTAATTGTGTCTCTTCTACGGACTGTGCCAAATTTGGTTTTAACAACGAGAATCTGGTTCGTGGCTGTCGTTTGAGAAACAACTCTGCTGGTGTTCTACCAGTAGTTGTATGAGGAGTATTTCAATATGTAATCAAAAAATTAGCTAATTTCTGATCCAATGACAACTGTCGTTTCCTTGGATTTGGATGTAACATTTGTTTTATGAGGGCACGTTATACAATTTGTACAGTGTGCTCTGCTGCACCATTCGAAGCAGGATGGTATGGTGGAACCTTGGTATGTTTCACACGATTTTTGCTCGTGAATTGTGCAAATTTTTCTGAACGAAATTGTGGTTCATTATCCGAAACAATCTCTTGAGAAAGGCCAAATGAAGAAAATTATTTTCAATGTCCAATGTTTTACTTGTTATTTTCCACATTGGAAACACCTCAAACCACTTCGTATGGCTATCAATCACAATGAACAATTGTTGTCCTTCTAACTCAGCAAAATCAATATGTAGCCTTTGCCACACCCTAGGAGGCCATTTCCATGGCTGTAATGGTGGTTGCTTGCTTACCGATTGACATGTTGTACACAGACTCATGATGTACTCTATATCCTTATCAAGACCTGGCCACCATAAATAACTGCATGCAAAACTCTTGGTCAAGCACATTCCCAGGTGCTGGTCATGGAGGTCTCCTAATAATTTGGACCTGAATTTATTTGGTATAACCATTCTTGCACCCCACATGATACAATCTTTATCGACTGATAATTCATTCCTAAGAATGAAGAATGGATGTGTACCTTTATCTGTTACCTGGTTTGGCCATCCATTTGCAATATGCTCATATACCTTTGACATCACTGGGTCACGTTTGGATGCTCTACCAATCTCTTCAGCTGTGACTGGCAGTTCATCAATGTATGAAAAATAAAACACTTCTTCCCTATCGGGTCTAACATTTGATGGTGAAGGCAATCTAGATATTGCATCAGCATTACTGTGATCAGCTGATCATCTGTATTCAATATCATATGTATATGCTGACAAAATCAAAGCCCATCTCTGCATTCGGGCTGCAGCTAATGTTGGAACTGGGGACTTTGGATGGAGGATTACTGTTAGGGGCTTATGGTCCGTAACGATGGTAAACTTCTGAACATACAAGTATTGGTGAAACTTCTTGACCCCAAAAATTAATGCCAAAGCTTCCCTTTCAATTTGTGCATAATTACTCTCACTGGCACTGAGAGTGCGTGAAGCAAAAGCAATTGGTCTCTCCTCCCCACTACTTGATACATGAGAGATTACTGCCCCAACTCCATAAGGAGGCGTCACATGCTAGCTTAATCTCTTTAGATAACTCGTAGTGAACTAACATGGTGCTCTTTACCAATTTGCTTTTACACTCCTTGAATGCTGTATCGCATTCTTTTGACCACTTCCAATGGACCTGTTTTTTCAAAAGTTAATTCAGTGGATGTAATACTGTAGCCAAATTTGATAGGAACGTCCCATAATAGTTGAAAAGACCCAAGAATGAACAAAGTTCAATGACATTCCTGGGAGTGGGTGCATTTCTAATTGCATCCAACTTTTCCATGGTTGGACGTAAACCATCTTTCTCTACTCTGTACCCTAAGTACTACACTGAGTTTTTAAATAACTCACACTTATGAGCAGAAACTCATACTCTGTGCTTCTCTAGCGTTTGAGGACTTCATTCAATATGTTATTATGAATTTCTTATTTGGTGCTGAAATTAGTATGTCATACAAATAACATACGACCCCTTCAATACCTTGCAAAATCTGGTTCATCACTCCTTGGAATATGGCAGGGGCAGACACTCCAAACAATAGCCTATTAAATTGATAGAAGCCTCGATGAGTATTTATAGTCAAACATGACTTGGACTCCTCATCTAGTTCAAGCTGTAAGGAGGCATTCATAAGATCCAGTTTTGAGAAGATCTGACCACCTAACAGTGTTGTAAACAAATCTTCTATATTTGGCAATGTATTGGGGACATTACCCTCTAGAACCTGGTTTTAGGTCACTTTATAATCAGCACACAATCTTACCTTACCATTGGACTTAGGTACAACAACAATCGGTGTAGCCCAATTACATCAATCTATCTTACAAATAATGTTCTCAGTCTCTAGTCTTTTGAGTTCTTGCTCAACTTTCTCCTTGAGTGCATATAGTACGGGACGTGGCTTGTAGTAAACTGATCTAGTGTCCTTCTGTACCCTGACACTCATAGAAACATAGAAACATAAAAAATAGGTGCAGGAGTAGGCCATTCGGCCCTTCTAGCCTGCACCGCCATTCAATGAGTTCATGGCTGAACATGCAACTTCAGTACCCCATTCCTGCTTTCTCACCATACCCCTTGATTCCCCTAGTAGTAAAGACTTCATCTAACTCCTTTTTGAATATATTTAGTGAATTGGCCTCAACAACTTTCTGTGGTAGAGAATTCCACACGTTCACCACTCTCTGGGTGAAGAAATTCCTCCTCATCTCGGTCCTAAATGGCTTCCCCCTTATCCTTAGACTGTGTCCCCTGGTTCTGGACTTCCCCAACATTGGGAACATTCTTCCTGCATCTAACCTGTCTAACCCCATCAGAATTTTAAAAGTTTCTATGAGGTCCCCTCTCATTCTTCTGAACTCCAGTGAATACAAGCCCAGTTGATCCAGTCTTTCTTGATATGTCAGTCCCGCCATCCCGGGAATCAGTCTGGTGAACCTTCGCTGCACTCCCTCAATAGCAAGAATGTCCTTCCTCAGGTTAGGAGACCAAAACTGTACACAATACTCCAGGTGTGGCCTCACCAAGGCCCTGTACAATTGTAGCAACACCTCCCTGCCCCTGTACTCAAATCCCCTCGCTATGAAGGCCAACATGCCATTTGCTTTCTTAACCACCTGCTGTACCTGCATGCCAACCTTCAATGACTGATGTACCATGACACCCAGGTCTCTTTGCACCTCCCCTTTTCCTAATCTGTCACCATTCAGATAATAGTCTGTCTCTCTGTTTTTACCACCAAAGTGGATCACCTCACATTTATCCACATTATACTTCATCTGCCATGCATTTGCCCACTCACCTAACCTATCCAAGTCGCTCTGCAGCCTCATAGCATCCTCCTCGCAGCTCACACTGCCACCCAACTTAGTGTCATCCGCAAATTTGGAGATACTACATTTAATCCCCTCGTCTAAATCATTAATGTACAGTGTAAACAGCTGGGGCCCCAGCACAGAACCTTGCAGTACCCCACTAGTCACTGCCTGCCATTCTGAAAAGTCCCCATTTACTCCTACTCTTTGCTTCCTGTCTGACAACCAGTTCTCAATCCATGTCAGCACACTACCCCCAATCCCATGTGCTTTAACTTTGCACATTAATCTCTTGTGTGGGACCTTGTCGAAAGCCTTCTGAAAGTCCAAACATACTACATCAACTGGTTCTCCCTTGTCCACTCTACTGGAAACATCCTCAAAAAATTCCAGAAGATTTGTCAAGCATGATTCCCCTTTCACAAATCCATGCTGACTTGGACCTATCATATTACCTCTTTCCAAATGCACTGCTATGACATCCTTAATAATTAATTCCATCCTTTTACCCACTACCGATGTCAGGCTGACCGGTCTATAATTCCCTGTTTTCTCTCTCCCTCCTTTTTTAAAAAGTGGGGTTACATTGGCTACCCTCCACTCCATAGGAACTGATCCAGAGTCAATGGAATGTTGGAAAATGACTGTCAATGCATCCACTATTTCCAAGGCCACCTCCTTAAGTACTCTGGGATGCAGTCCATCAGGCCCTGGGTATTTATCGGCCTTCAATCCCATCAATTTCCCCAACACAATTTCCCGACTAATAAGGATTTCCCTCAGTTCCTCCTCCTTACTAGACCCTCCGACCCCTCGCCTTGAATCGGACTGCCCGTTTCGCAGAACACCTTCTTGATAACCTCATCCGTGGATGAAAATCTCACTTCCATACAGAAAATCTTACTCCAATCCATCTTCAATGAGCTCAACCAATTTCTTCTTAGTAAGGCTGACTTATCTCCTTTCACTACTATTAGAGGCAAGTTCTGAAATTGATCTTGATATTTCACCGGTACGGTGATACAACCTACCACAGGAATTTTCTCTCCCAAGTAAACTCGCAGCTCTATCTTGGATTTCTCCAGTTGGAAATCACACAAATTGTCGAGGTATAATGACTCCGGTACTACACTCACGGATGCAACCGTATCGATTTCCATTGGTATCTTGAATCCCGCAACATCTCTGTGGATTTTGATGCTTTCCGAATCACTGTCCGTTAACCTCGTGCTCCTGATGACGTGTAACTCTAACATCTCCTCATCCTGTTGTTGTTCTTCCATGCTATGTAGTGTCTTGGGATTTCTACTCATAGCTTTAAACGCTGGACTCATAGCTTTGAAAGCTGGTTTACCCTTCAGTCGGCATGCCTTCGCAAGATGCCCAGTCTTTCTGCAGAAGAAACACTCTGCCTTCACGTATGGACAACTTTGAGCAATGTGTTGTCCCAGGCACCGATAGCATGACTTCGACGCTCTGTTAGAATTTCCAGTTTCTGAGACTTTGGGTCCCCACCGTCTTTTACTTTGAACCTGCAGGTGATTTACCTCAGTTGACTGACGACCGTAATTATTATTTAATTCTTGGAATATTGTTCGGCCATGCCCATCGACCTCACTGTCTGACAAGCAATCTCAAAAGTTAAGTCATTTGTCATCAATAACTTCCTTCTGTTCGCATCATTTTTCACCCCACAAACAAAATGATCCCGTAGTGTTCGGTTTTGAAAGTTTCCAAAATTACAGTGCATCGATAGCTTTTTTAATGCTACAATGTAATTACTAATAAATTCATCAGTCTTTTGATTCCGAATCCCAAAATGATAGCTTTCAGCAATTTCTAACGCTTTGGGGTTATAGTGCTGCTCCAGCTTCGTTAAAATCTCTTTAAGCGTTGTGTCCTTTGGTTCGTCAGGCACAAGCAGATTTACAAGGGTTTCGTACAATGCCGGACCCACCTCCGATAAGAAGATCGCTTTCTTATGTTCCAACACAGCCCGGTTCTGGACTGCATTGTCTGGAACTTCAATTATGTTATTTGCAGTGAAATACATTTTAGTCGATTCACATACCCTTTAAATCGTTCCCGGTCGTGTCTATATTTCCCCCAAATGTCTGATTACACCTGCCATTTTAATCTCTAGCTGTTCACACCGTGTGCTGTATTTTACCTCGGATTTTATAGCTTTTTTCCAAAGACAGAAACTTCCAAAGTCTCTCTGTCGGCTGGCTGAATCCTTCCCCAACAAAATTTCAGCTTTAAATCATCTGAAAAATCCCATCTCACCGCCAAATGTGATATCTTCACAGAGCACAGCACACACAGCTCCTAACATGGCAAGTAGCTCTCTCGGAAGCCTCCGGAATCTGCCTGGTTCTGTTTATTATTCACACTGCAGTTGCAGTACACAATATGTCCACATCCACAGTGTGGAGCTACAAACATTACAAGCTTACAGACATTACACAGTGTTTACTTTGAATGTGAAATTGTTCAATTACTAGTTTGTACTGATGTATTTAAGAAAAATATAAGAGTCTCTAAAAGCAGTATTTTGTAGTATCAACTTCCTGTAGGAAATATTTATCTTTTCAGTAACCTTGGATTTTATTGTACAATGTACAGGATATTTATTATTTGATATTTGGAGAGGTTTAGGGAGGGAGGGAGTCCCAGAGCTAAGGGCCCAGGCAACTGAAGGCATGGTCACCAATGATGGAGCAATGAAAGAACTGACCAAAGAAGGAGTCAACCGTGGCTCAGTGGGTAGCCCTCTTGCCTCTCAGTCAAAAGGCTTTGGTTCAAGTTCCACTCCAGAGACTTCAGTATGTAATCTGGACTGAGACTCCCAGTGCAGTACTGAGGGAGTGCTGCACTGCCTGTTGGAAACAAGGCAGCCAACTTGTGCACAGCAAGATCTCATAAGCAGCAGCATGATGAAAACTAGGTCATTTTTTTTTTGCAATGATGTGATAAATAATGGCCGGGACACCAATAGTGCCCCTAGGATCTTTTACATCCATCTGATGGGGGCCTTGTTGTTTTTTTATTTCTTCATTCACGGGCTGTGGGCGTCGCTGGCAAGGCCAGCATTTATTGTCCATCCCTAATTGCCCTTGAGAAGGTGGTGGTGAGCCGTCTTCTTGAATGCAACTGCGTTGGTCTGGAGTCACATATAGGCCAGACCGGGTAAGGATGGCAGATTTCCTTCCCTAAAGGATATTAGTGAACCAGATGGGTTTTTCTGACAATCCGATAGTCTCATGGTCACCATTACTGATGCTAGCTTTAAATTCCAGATTTATTGAATTGAATTTAAATTCCCCAGCTGTTGTGGTGGGATTTGAACATATGTCTCCGGATCATTAGTCCATGCTCTGGATTATGAGTCTAGCAACTTAACCACTGTTCATTTAGGGGAATATAAAACTGCTCCCCGAAATTAACATCTCATCAGAAAGACTTTAAAACAATGTTTCAAATGTTAATACACTATCAGGCAACATAATATTTAGGCCTAAGTTTTGATCTAACTCAGTAACATAACCTCTGGACATTCAGGTTTATCAAATGTCACCCAGCATAAGAAAATAGAGATTAGGATGATCATTGAAATTATCGAACAAATACTTAACAGGGTCTTGTGTCATTCCTCCATCCATGTTCTAATGAAGGTGGTAACCTGCCTGCGTTGGGAGTGTTGCTCCAGAAGATGTTGAGGCCAACAATCTGTGAGCCCTCCAGTGCACTCCAGCCGTAAGTCAGCTCGAATTGTGTGGTAAAGGCCAGAAATTGGCGAGGGAACCACACACGTCAGGCTTTTGCTCCACGTTGGTTTTCATCGCTCCACCATTGGTGGCCCTGCCCTCAGCTGCCTGGGCCCTAAGCTCTGGAACTCCCTCCCTCCCTAAACCTCTCCACCTCTCTACCTCTCTCTCCTCCTTTAAGACGCGCCTTAAAACCTACCTCTTTGATCAAGCTTTTGGTCACTTTTCCTAATTTCTCCTTATGTGGCTCGGTGTCAAATTTTGTCTGATAACGCTCCTGTGAAGCGCCTTACTACGATAAAGGCACTATATAAAGGCAAGTTGTTGTTGATTCCGCAGAAGCTTAACCGCCCCTGACAAGGCCAGTGCTGTAAGAGCGTATTTGGAATTCACAAAGCATGGAGATCTCATGTCCCTGAAATTAGAGCGACCAGACCCCCTGCATCCCCTCGCCGCTCCCCCTGTAACCTCCCGCCATCCGACCCCTCGCCCCCTCGGCCCCTCGCCCCTTCACACCCTCCTGCCCTCCGCCCCCTCGCCCCCCCCGCACCTCACCGTCCTCTGCATCCCACTCGCCCTCACCCCCCCTCGCTCCCCCTGACCCCAGCCCCCGCAACCCCTCGCCCCACTCGGCCCCGCCCCCCTCGTCCTCCCGCCCCCCCTCGACCACCAATTAGGGCAAAGAAAAATAGGGGGCCACTGCTAGGATTGGCTCTGGCAGAAACCTCCCCCGCTCTTCTGCCTTCTCGGTGGGAAGACCTCCAAGAAGTGTCCTCAGAAATGTGAACACTTGCCATTGGCATGCACGTAAATAGACTTCATCCTTGACCATACACTGTGGCAGGGTCAGCAGCATGGGCCACTTGCTGGTCCTTCCTGGCACTTACCAGGAGATGCACCATCCCCTCTCGCCCCCGCACCCCCTTCCCCCACACCCCCCTGCATCCCCCTCGCCCCTGCATCCCCCCTCGTCCCCGCAACCCCCTCATGCCCCCTTGCCCCCGCACCACCCTGCCCCCTCGTCCCCCCACCATCCCTCGCCCACGCAACCCCCGCCCCGACTCATCCCCCTCCCACCCTCCGCCCCCCTCACCCCCCCGCACCCCCTCGCCCCCCCTTGTACCCTCCCGCCGTCCGCCCCCCTCACCCCCTCGCTCCTGCCCCCCCTCACCCCTTCGCACCATCCCGCCCTCCGCCCCCTCGCCCCCGCGCACCCGGCCCCCCTCACCCTCAGTGCCCCCCGCACCCCCTCGCGCCCCCCGCACCTCACCGCCCTCTGCACCCCCTCATCCCCACTCCCCTCGCTCCCCCTCACCCCCACACCCCCTCGCCCCCACATCCCCCAACCCCCCCGCACCCCCGACCCCCCCGACTCCCATCGGCCCCGCCCCCCCACATCCCCCAACCCCTCGCCCCCCGACACCCCTGCGGCCCCCCGCAACCCCTCCCGCAACCCCTCGCCCCCGCAACCCCCGTGGATCATCAGCCCCCATTAAAGCACAGACTGAAGAGGCGCTGGAAAACATCGGGAGTCCAGATATACTGAAGAAAGGCTGGGCTGACCAAGGTAAGGCTGAGATTTGAGGTCTAGGAAGGAGTGGTGGGAAGACAGATAGAAACTTACCTCTTTCTGATATTTTATGGGCACATACTGTGCTACAGCAGCAAGAGGATTCAGGTTCAATCTCCTACACAACCAAACTCTAGATATCAGCCACTGTGCAAGGGGCGGGACCCAAACCGTGCTTGCGTTCATCCTGACATGTGGGGGAAGGGGGATTGTCGTAAAAAAAATACATCTGATTCACTAATGTCCTTTAGGGAAAGGAATCTGACCACCTTACTCGGTTTGGCCTACATGTGACTCCAGACCGACAGCAATGTGGTTGGCTCTTAACTTCCCTCTGGCATGGCCCAGCGAGCCACTCAGTTTTAGTCAAGAAGGCGGCTCACCATCACCTTCTCAAGGACAATTAAGGATGGGCAATATTGCCAGTTTTGCCAGGACGCCCACATCCCAGGAATGAATTAAAAAAAATATCGGGTGGTGTGGGGCAATGAAGGAGAGGCCGCTGTTGTTTGCCTCCAAGCAATCAGCTTACAATAAAATTGAGGGATACCTGCCTCCTACTAAAGGGGCTAAATAGGGTTAAATTATGAGGACAGGTTGCATAGACTAGGGGGTAGAAATTTGGTCGCTTCGCGCCACTGGAAAGGGTCCGAACAGGGGCGCTAAAGGCGTTCGGAGCTGCAAGCGCCAGCATTTGCGCCGCTCGGCACATTCAGCGTGCTGGTGTCGGCGGTGCTAACCAGTACCGCCCGGGAGAGTCGAGCCGGTGTGCAACAGCTCGGACCGGTTTCGACAGCGCAATGATTTTCGTTTTGTGTTGACCCCATAGCGCCGCCCCCCAGTGGGACCGTCTGGGACGGCAGGCGGTCCGAGCTGTCCCGGCGGCCGTGAAGGAAAGAATGTCTACCTGAGGGAAGTGTAAATGTTTTTTTTTGCGATTTATCTTGATGTGGGGTGAGCAACGTATTGGCAATGTTTTTTTGTGGGCGTTTTTGGCAAATTATTTTTCCAGAGAAGCCTCTGTTAGGGCGCTCCGAGGCCGGCTCTTTAGCTCGGGATTTTCAGTTGCTCAGCCGGCCAAGCGCCCTTAGCACTCGGCTTCACACTCAGGGCCCAGCTGCTGAATTTTGTGGCTGCAGACGCAAACCATTTTCTGGTGCAAAATTTATCGCCCCGGCGCCATTAGTGTCCTAATTAGCCTCAAACCGAGGCTTCTAGTCGTTTAAGTATAGAAGAATAAGAGTGATCTAATTGAGATGTTCAGGATGATTAAAGGAGTCAATAGGAATAGATCGAGAAAAACTATTTCCTCTGCTGGGGAAGTCCAGAACATGGGGACATAACCTTAAATTAGAGCTAAGCCTTTCGGGGTGATGTCAGGAAACACTCCTTCACACAGAGGGTAGAGGAAATCTGTAACCATCTCCCAAAAAGCTGTTGAGGCTGGGGGTCAATTGAAAATGTCAAAGCTGAGATTGATAGATTTTGGTTAGCCAAGGGTATTAAGGGATATTGAGCCAAGGCTTGTAGCTGGAGTTGAGGTACAGATCAGCCATGATCTCATTGAATGGCAGAACTGGCTCGAGGGGCTGAATGGCCTCCTCCTGTTCCTATGGTCTTATCTATCTGTGTTATCTGGTGGGACGGGGGGAATCTAGAGAACTGGTGAGATGTTAGTATGGTCTGATAACCTTTCAAAATGCTGCAGAGAAGGAAACAGCAAACTTCTGCTTTTCACAGGTTGGCAATGTCCTGTTGCACGACAGTTTATTTCACAACCTCTGACTAAAAGTCACCCATTCCCAGATTCTGGGACCACCCCCCTCTTCCACCCAACCCTACCCCCTCTCAGTGCTTACAAATGCCTAGACCACATTCTGGAGCTTGGTGATCCCAAGACAGGTCCCGCCAAGACCCCACCAGACCCTCTGCCCCCAGATCCTGAGTCCTCCCTTCCCAAAACCTCCAGATTCCAGGAACCCTCTCCCTGTGGCCCCAGAACATTGATCCTCGTGTGCTAATGCTCTCTTCCAGCTGATGGACCTGCTGTTCATTCGAAGCAGTTTGACAGTGGCTGCTTCATTCGAGAGAAGACAACGCAGGATAAATTCTGCAATCCTACGCTTGAAAAATGTGAATCTTTAAAAAAAAAAGGACCTTCAACTGAATTATCAATTTCATCAATTTCCTGTCTTTGTTTTTAAGATTTTTATTTAAGAAACAGCTAATATCACTATTTCCAGTGCTCCCTAAAGAAAGACTTGTATTTATATAGCGCCTTTCACAATCACTGGACGTCTCAAAGCACTTTACAGCCAATGAAGTACTTTTTTTGGAGTGTAGTCACTGTTGTCATGTGGGAAACACCAGCCAAGTTGCGCACAGCAAGCTCCCACAAACAGCAATGTGATAATGACCAGATAATCTGTTTTTGTTATGTTGACTGAGGGATAAATGTTGGACAGGACATTTATTGGAATTATAGCTAATAAATTTCCACTAATTAATTGACCATGTTAATTCTCAGCACAAATTAGTTCATCCACGTATTAAAATCATTGACGGGAAAACTCATAAATTAAAAATGGTTTTTCTACTGGTACATCCATAGATAAATATCGAAAACAAGTTCAGTTTTTGATTTAGAGAGTTACAAAGCCTGCCAATGCTGGAATCTGCAATACTTAACACGTACTAATACAATAATAAACCCTTTGAGAAGTTCTAATGGAATTATTGTCCTTTCTTTTTCATTCAGATATATTTCAACCTGCTGGGCATTTTCGATTTTCGTACAAGTTTTCCCCTCGGTCTTGCGTTGTCAGTTTTACAGTTAAATTAATGGAAATTGAAAGATGGACAGACATGTTAAAAGTAGAGGCGACGACAATGCTGTGCCAACAATATTAAATATATTCCCGGCTACAACAGAGTGAGGCTTTCCTTTTGAGCATTAGGTGACAGTATTAAGCCAGAGACATCTGTAACAAGGACACAAGTGGTCTGGGTTATCCAGGCAGCACGTGAGTGCAAATCCCACTGTGAGAATTTGAAATAAAAAGCTAGCATCAGTAAAACTGACCCTGAAGCTATCGGATTGTCAGCAATGGGTTCACCAGTATCCTTTAGCGAGGGAAACCTGCAGTCCTTACCCGGTCTGGTCTATACGTGACTCCAGCACCACTCCAATATGCTTGACTCTTAACTGACATCAGAAGGGCCTTAACGAGCCACTTAATCAGGGCAACTGGGTAGAGCCAATAAATGCCGGCAATGTGCCCTTTAAATGTTCTTTGTACTGGGTGGGCAACAAACTGCTCTGAGCACTACTTTTTACATCACAGTTATCAACTGACGAAGTTGCGAGCAGCCTGTTAATCTCAACGCGCTGTACATTGCAGATTGCTGTGCGGCCATGCATGCCCGCATCTTAGAGGGAACACTGCTGCCAGCGATGCCCACATCCTGAGGATCAACATATATATTTTTTGAAACAGCGCCTCTCAAAACGGAGCTAGAAACACAGAAAACACCCGGGGAAAATGCACTCGGGGACTAAGGTGGAACATGAAAGCATGAAACATCCTGTAGTAATTATTTCAGCAAAGGTTGCTGCTTCAAACTTCTGCAGCTGAGAATGATGTAGCTCTTGAATCATTCCCTTAAGGTGACCCAATCGTTTGCGGGTTTTAATGGGTATTAATTTCAGCGACCAGCTATGCTGGATTGCACATTCTATATTTTCCTGTGCCCCCCCATAAATAATGTCAAATTTGCCTTTTCTCAGGTGGCTTAGCAAAGTCGAGTAAACAGAAAAATATACTCACCATAACTTGGCCTCACAGGTTTATTGTTCTGGGACTATTGGCACGGTTGCCAGACATACATTAGCTTCCTTTGATTGGCACAACTCCGCAATTAATGTGCTAATGCCGAGCGAGCCACAGGTACAACAACTGCACATAAACAGCATCAGGAGCCATCTGCTTGCAGTGATGGCTTTTGAGTTGGAGCTGCTACTCAGCCAATCAAAACACACACACATTTGTTTTTAATGTTGGCCCACCTCCGAAGTGAGTTTGGGAGCCATGAGGAAGAAGTGAAGGATTTTGTTTACTTTAAAAAAAAGAGAACTAAAATATGTGAAAGAGATATTGTACCACGGTGAGAGTTTCAGGCAGGGGAAGACCTTTCAGCCCATCGAGCCCACCTATCCACTGTACTCCCATTGTATGTTTGTAATAACCCTGAATCACATTTATTGACAAGAGCCTTAAAACCCATTAAGGTTTCTGGCTCCACCATTTTCGAATAAGAAGTGAAACATTTTTAAAAAGTTAAACAATAAAAAGAAAGACTTGGATTTGTATAGCGCCTTTCACGACCACCGGACGTCGCAAAACACTCTACAGCCAATGAAGTACTTTTGGCGTGCAGGCGCTGTTGTAATGTGGGAAATGTGGCAGCCAATTTGCGCACAGCAAGCTCCCACAAATAGCAATGTGATAATGACTAGATAATCTGTTTATTTGTTATGTTGATTGAGAGATAAATATTGGCCCCAGGATAATGGTAGAGAATAGGAAGAATGAGATTAAGAAGAAAGAATTTTGCATTTATATCGTGCCTTTGAGAACCTCAGGTCGCTGAGCTCTTGAAGTATTCACTTAAGGTAATCTGCAAACTGCTTTACAGCCAATGAAGTAGTTTTGAAGTGCAGTCACTGTTGTAATGTAGGGAAACACGGCAGCCAAATTGCACATAAACAGCAGTGCGCTAAGGACCAGAAAAGCGTTTTTTAGATGTCAGTTGAGGGATAAATATTGGCCAGGGCAATGGAAAGAAATGCCCAACTGTTCTTTGAATAGTGGCACGGGATCTCTTCAGTTTTCAGCTGGCCTAGCGCCCTAAAAGAGGTGTGCAATGCCTCCCTTAGCACTCCGCCCCATACTCAGGCTGAATTTTGTGGCTGCAGACACAAACCATTTCCTGCTGCAAAATGTACCGCCCCGTCGTCATTAGCACCTTAATTATCTCCGGAGCTTCCTATCAACAAGAGCAGGCATTGAAGACGACATCCAACACCGCCTCCAGTGCGCCAGTGCAGCTTTTGTTTGCCTGAGGAAAAGAGTGTTTGAAGACCAGGCCCTCAAAACTGTCACCAAGCTCATGGTCTACAGGGCTGTAGTAATACCCACCCTCCTATATGGCTCAGAGATGTGGACCATGTACAATAGACACCTCAAGTTCTGGAGAAATACCACCAGCGATGTCTCCGCAAGATCCCACAAATTCCCTGGGAGGACAGACGCACCAACATTAGCGTCCTCGTCCAGGCCAACATCCCCAGCATTGAAGCACTGCCCACACTTGATCAGCTGTGCTGGGCAGGCCACATAGTTTGCATGTCAGACACGAGACTTCCAAAGCAAGCGCTCTACTCGGAACTCGTCCACGGCAAACGAGCCAAAGGTGGGCAGAGGAAACATTACAAGGACACCCTCAAAGTCTCCCTGATAAAGTGTGACATCCCCACTGACACCTGAGAATCCCTTGCCATAGACCGCCCTAAATAGAGGAAGTGCATCCGGGAGGGCGTTGAGCACTTTGAGTCTCGTCGCCGAGAGCATGCAGAAATCAAGCTCGGGCAGCGGAAGGAGTGTGCGCTAAATCAGACTCCCCACCCACCCTTTCTTTCAACCACTGTCTGTCCAACCTGTGTCAGAGACTGTAATTCCCTATTGCACTATTCAGTCACCTGAGAACTCACTTTTAGAGTGGAAGCAAGTGTTCATCGATTCTGAGGGACTGCCTATGATGATGATGAATTAGCCCCCAACCGAATTTCCATCCCTTGGTGTTTAAGATCGTATTTTATAATTAGATTGTTATAATTTTGACAGCAATGCTCACATTCACTTGGTAAGCACTGGGTGAGATGTAATAAGCAAAGGAACGGTTGCATTTATGTAGCACCTTTCACGACCTCAAGACATGCCAAAGCGCTTTACAGCCCAACAATGTAGGGAATGCAGCAGTCAGTTTGTGCATAGCCAGCTCCCAAAAACAGCATTGAGATAGCAAACAAATAATCTGTTTTTTAGTGCTGTTTGGTTGAGAGAAAATATTGGCCAGGATAACACGGAGAACTCCTCTGCTCATTTACATCCACCCGAGAGGACAGGCTGGGCCTCGGCCTAACGCCACATCTGAAAGACGACACTTCCGACAGTGCAGTGCTCCCTCGGTCCTGCACTGGAGTATCAGCCTGGATACTCACTAGAGTGGGACTTGAACCCATGACCTTCTGACTCAGAGGCAAGAATCCTACTATAGAACCATGGTATGCATCTTTATTGGTGTAATGTTAGCATTCATTCAGTGTCATCATGCGCAAAGTGACAGTCATCATAGGCAGTCCCTCGAAATCGAGGAAGACTTGCTTCTGTGATATCTTCACACAGAAAATATCACTCCAATCCAGCTTCAGTGAGCTCAACCAATTTCTTCCTACTAAGGCAGACTTGTCTCCTTTCACTACTATTAGAGGCAAGTTCTGAAATTGATTTTTATATTTCACCGATACGGTGATACGACCTACCACAGGAATTTTCTCTCCCGAGTAGCCTCGCAGCTCTATTTTGAATTTCTCCAGTTGGAAATCACACAAATTGTCGAGGTACAGCGACTCTGGTACTACACTCACGGATGCACCCGTGTCAATTTCCATTGGTATCTTGAATCCCGCAACATCTATGTGGATTTTGATGCTTTCCGAATCACTGTCCGTTAACCTCATGCTCCTGATGATGTGTAACTCTAACATCTCCTCATCCTGTTGTTGTTCTTCCATGCTATGTAGTGTCTTGGGATTTCTACTCATAGCTTTGAACGCTGGACTCATAGCTTTGAAAGCTGGTTTACCCTTCAGTCGGCATGCCTTCGCAAGATGCCCAGTCTTCCTGCAGAAGAAACACTCTGCCTTCATGCATGGACAACTTTGAGCAATGTGTTGTCCCAGGCACCTATAGCACGACTTCGACGCTTTGTTAGAATTTCCAATTTCCAGACTTTGGGTCCCCATCATCTTTTACTTTGAACCTGCAGGTGATTTACCTTGGTTGACTGACGACCGTAATTATTATTTAATTCTTAGGAATATTGTTCGGCCATGCCCATCGACCTCGCTGTCTGACAAGCAATCTCAAAAGTCAAGTCATCCGTCGTCAATAACTTCCTTCTGATCGCATCATTTTTCACCCCACAAACAAAACGATCCCGTAATTCTCAGTTTTGAAAGTTTCTAAAATTACAGTGCATCGATAGCTTTTTTTAATACTACGATGTAATCACTGATAAATTCATCAGTCTTTCGCTTCCGAATCCCAAAATGATAGCTTTTAACAATTTCTAACGGTTTGGGGTTATAGTACTGTTCCAGCTTCATTAAAATCTCTTTAAGCATTGTGTCCTTTGGCTCGTCAGGCACAAGTAGATTTACAAGGGTTTCGTACAATGCTGGACCCGCCTCCGATAAGAAGATCGCTTTCTTACGTTCCAACACAGCCTGGTTCTGGACTGCATTGTCTGGAACTTCGATTATGTTATTTGCAGTGAAATACATTTCTAGCCCATCCACATATGCTTTAAAACGTTCCCGGTCGTGTCTATATTCCCCCAAATGTCTGATTACACCTGCCATTTTAATCTCTAGTTGTTCACACCGTGTGCTGTATTTTACCTTGGATTTTGTAGCTTTTTTCCAAAGACAGAAACTTCCAAAGTCTCTCTGTCGGCTGGCTGAATCCTTCCCCAACAAAATTTAAGCTTTAAATCATCTGAAAAATCCCATCTCATCGCCAAATGTGATGTCTTCACAGAGCACAGCACACACAACTGCTAACATGGCAGGCAGTTCTCTCGGAAGCCTCTGGAATCTGTCTGGTTCTGTTTAATTATTAACTCTGTAGTTGCAGTACACAATACGTCCACATCCACAGTATGGAGCTACAAACATTACAAGCTTACAGACATTACAACGTCTACTCTAAAATTAAGTTCTCAGGTGACTTTACAGTCCAATACGGGAATTACAGTCTCTGTCACAGGTGGGACAGACAGTGGTTGAAGGAAAGGGTGAGTGGGGAGTCTGGTTTGCCGCACTCTCCTTCCGCTGTCTGCACTTGCTTTCTGCATGCTCTCGGCGACGAGACTCGAGGTGCTCAGCACCCTCCCAGATGCTCTTCCTCCACTTAGGGCGGTCTTTTTAACCAGGTACTCCCAGGTGTCTGTGGGGATGTTCCACTTTATCAAGGAGGCTTTGAGGGTGTCCTTGAAATGTTTCCTCTGCCCACTTGGGGATTTCTTGCCGTGTAGGAGTTCCAAGTAGAAACGCTTGCTTTGGGAGTCTTGTGTCAGGCATGCAAACAATGTGGCCTGTCCCAATGGAGCTGGTCGAGTGTGGTCAGTGCTTCGATGCTGGGAGTATTGGCCTGATCGAGAACACTGTCGTTGGTGCGTCTATCCTCCCAGGGGATTTGCAGGACCTTACGGAGAACTGCAAGAGAAATGCAGGGAACAGCACCATCCCATGTACATGGCCTTCTTTTGCCTCAAAAAGGCCTTTGACATTGTTAACCGCGAGGGACTATGGAGCATCCTCCTCTGTTTTGGCTGCCCCCAAAAGTTTGTTGCCATCCTCCACCTGCTCCATGACGAAATGCAAGCCGTGATCCTGGCCAATGGATCCACTACAGATGTAATCCACGTCCGGACCGGGGTTAAGCAGGGCTGCGTCATCGCGCCAACCCTCTTCTCGATCTTCCTCGCTGCAATGCTCCATCTCCCGAAGTGACAGTAGGTGTCCCAACGACAATTATTCCTTGAAGCTATTTCTTCCACCGTGCTTTTAATCTTCTCTGCTAACTCTTCCACCACCAGTGGCTAGCACTTGCACCTTTGTGAGTCATCTGCCGATGCTCAGTATATTTAAGACATTACACTGATGTAAGTTGATCCTGTTGCCAACCAAAAAGGTTGAAGTTGCATGGCTCAATATAAGTAAAGAACATGTTAATGTGGTCATATAAAATTCCACTCATTTTAATGGAGGCTCATTTAAATTAATGGGGTTAACTTGTTAAAAAGCAAATAAATGTGATATTGGCCTTGAATTTGTGGTCGGAGGCTACCCGCGGGGGAAATGCCTCCGATCCGCAAATAAAATGCCCGCATATCTGGTGGTCCGGGAGGTGTGGAGATTCGCGGTCCTGGGCCTCTCTAGGTACCCGCGGCTAGAGGCCCACGTATCCCGGGGGCGCAGGTGGTTGGCAAGCTCAAAGATTCTTGGCAGATCGCAAGTAGCGGGTTTTCGCGCATGCGCTTTGTGTGGCAAAATCCCAGAACTTGCGTGGCCCTTACGGGCACGTACATATGATTTAAATCAATAAAAGTTAAGGAACCAGAGCCAAGATTACAGTAAAATAGAACACATCTTGCAACTTTAATTTTATTGCATTGTGCGGCTGGAATGAAAACCATGAGCAATGTGGCTGATCCACAACCGCCGCACAGGAGTGAAAATCAGTAACTTAGAGCAAAAGAAAAATTCAAAAGCCAGGTACAGGTGCAGCGCCTAAAATCCAGAACCCTCGGGACTGAGGCCGTTCCGGATTCCGGTCTTTTCCAGATTGTCGATTTGTTTTCTGACGTCACGAATCCGGAAACACCCAAGCCCAGGTTCGGGTATTTCCGGATTTCGGAACGTCAGAAAGGGTGGGGTGGGGACGGGATTCCCGCCGAAGAGCTGTTCGGGCCGTCCGGCCACGTCGAGGAGAATGTCGTCGGGCAGGGCCCCACCGAGGAGGTGTTCAGTCGGGGCCCCACCGAGGAGGTGTTCGAGCGGGCCGACCCCGAGGTAAGGGTAGGGGCGGTGACCCGAGGTCGGCAGGGTCGTCGGGTCCAGATGCCGGAACATTTTACGGATTCCGGACAACCCTGCCACCGATCGGTCCGAAACTCCTTGTTGCTGACGCTGCTCACCGATGACCTTCACAGTTGATGGTTCTCACCCATGCAGAATACATCACATCACCTTCACAGGTCACACACATGCTCGAGAAATCAAGCATTCGATTAAAGAGCTCATTTAGAACTTGTCAAGTTCAACGCACACTAGAGGAACAGCACCTCATCTTTTGATAAGGCACTTTACAGCCTTCTGGACTCAACATTGGGCTCAACAACTTTAGATCATAACCAGTGCTCCCATTTTATTGGGCAGCAGATGCTGGTAATGGCTGTGCCATTGCTGGACACTTCCATGGACCCATCTTTTGTTTCTCTACTTGTCCCAAACCCCTTTTGCCTTGCACTATCATCCCTTTTGTCATTTAATCACTCTTGGAAGTTCTGATGCAAGGTCATGGACCTGAAACGTTAACTCTGTTTCCCTTTGAACAGGTACTGCCTGACCTTTGTGTGCTTCCAGCATTTTCTGATTTTATGTCTTGCTTCATTAAGATAATAGTCGGAATACAGGTGGTACCAGCAGTGTATTGGGTTGTAGACAAACCATTAGCACTGAACTCACAGTGGGCACTCAGTGGGCAGTGGGCACTCAGTGGGCAGTGGGCACGCAGTGGTCAATGGTCATGTAGTGGACAATAAATGGGCAGTGGGCATTCATTGAGCACGCAGTGGGCAGTGGGAAATCAGTGGGCAGTGGGCACTCAGTGGGCACGCACTGGACAGTGGGCACTCAGTGGGCAGTGAATACTCAGTGGGCAGTGGGCACTCAGTGGTCAATGGTCATGTAGTGGACAATAAGTGGGCAGTGGGCACTCATTGAGCAATCAGTGGACAGTGTGCACGCAGTGGGCAGTGAATACTCAGTGGGCAGTGGGCACTCAGTGGTCAGTGGGCACGCAGTGGTCAATGGTCATGTAGTGGACAATCAGTGGGCAGTGGGCACTCATTGAGCATGCAGTGGGCAGTGGGCACTCAGTGGGCATGCACTGGGCAGTGGGCACTCAGTGGGCATTGGGAAGATGGTGGCAATGTTTATGCAGTGAGTGTTGGACACGCTGTGGGCGCTGGAGACATGGTGGGCATTATCAAAGAATGAAATTCATAGCCCGTGATCTAAAATTTCAGAGTAGCTGCCGACAGAATTTCAGCAAGTTAGAATGGAGATCAGTTATCACAGAGGTCAGTGGAAACCCTGCCAGCTGCTGATAATAACAGGTGGTCAGGTAGAGTGTTTTTTTTTTAGCAACAGTTGTGCCACTTCCTTGAGGTAAATGTACAAAGGCTGTGGACTTGGCATCGTCTGTGAAGCCATCGGAATAGTTTCACTGGCAGCAGTGGTCGGTGCCCTCAGTTAAGGCAGTTAATCAGAACATTTGAATCTTTATTAACAGCATAAAAACCGACCTGTAGCTCACCCTTATTCTACGTGAATGGGCAGTCGATGGGTCAGTCCCTTCCTATATCTTCTCACTCTGACCATATGGATCAAAACCGTTGCTTGAAGTTAATTTTTACAGATCATGGGGCTGAATTTCTTTGTGCGGATCTCCTTTTTAAAAATTAATTCACGGGATGGGGGCGTCGCTGGCAAGGCCAGCATTTGTTGCTCGTCTCTAGTTGTCACTCAGCACATGTCGTTCAGGCACATGTTTACAATCATCTGCGTGCTCTTTGATGGACGTGAGATTTACTTTATGGAATGGAGACTCTGGAGGAGGCTGATTATTTGCTGACATTTTAAACACCCCGGGTAAGGTAAGAAACTACAATGTTTAATTCTTCCATTATTTCATCGTCACAATTCATAGAAACATAGAAAATAGGTGCAGGAGTAGGCCATTCGGCCCTTCGAGCCTGCACCAACATTCAATAAGATCATGGCTGATCATTCCCTCAGTACCCCTTTCCTGCTTTCTCTCCATACCCCTTGATCCCCTTAGCATTAAGGTTCATATCAAACTCCCTCTTGAATATATCCAATGAACTGGCATCAACAACTCTCTGCGGCAGGGAATTCCACAGGTTACCAACTCTTTGAGTGAAGAAGTTTCTCCTCATCTCACCCCTTATCCTAAGACTGTGTCCCCTGGTTCTGGACTTCCCCAACATCGGGAACATTCTTCCTGCATCTAACTTGTCCAGTCCCGTCAGAATCTTATATTTTCTATGAGATCCCCTCTCATCCTTCTAAACTCCAGTGTATACAGGCCCAGTTGATCCAGACTCTCCTCATATGTCAGTCCAGCCATCCTGGGAACCAGTCTGGTGAACCTTCGCTGCACTGCCTCAATAGTAAGAACGTCCTTCCTCACATTAGGAGACCAAAACTGAACACAATATTCCAGGTGAGGCCTCACCAAGGCCCTGTACAACTGCAGTAAGACCTCCCTGCTCTGATACTGAAATCCCCCAGCTATGAAGGCCAACGTACCATTTGCCTTCTTCACCGCCTGCTCAACCTGCATGCCAACTTTCAATGACTGATGAACCATGACTCCCAGGTCTCGTTGCACCTTCCCTTTTCCTAATCTGCCACCATTCAGATAATATTCTGCCTTCATGTTATTTCCCCCGAAGTGGATAATCTCACATTTATCTATATTATACTGCATCTGTCATGCATTTGCCCACTCACCTAACCTGTCCAAGTCACCCTGCCGCCTCTTAGCGTCCTCCTCACAGCTCACACCGCCACCCAGTTTAGTATCATCTGCAAACTTGGAGATATTACACGCAATTCCTTCATCTAAATCATGAATGTATATTGTAAAGAGCTGCGGTCCTAGCACTGAGCCCTGCCGCACTCCACTAGTCAATGCCTACCCCGTTCTGAAAAGGACCCGTTTATCTCGACTCTCTGCTTCCTGTCTGCCAACCAGTTCTCTATCCACGTCAGTACTTTACCCCCAATACCATGTGCTTTGATTTTGCACACCAATTTCTTGTGTGTGACCTTGTCAAAAGCCTTTTGAAAGTCCTAATACACCACATCCACTGGTTCTCCTTTGTCCACTCTACTAGTTACATCCTCAAAAAATTCCAGAAGATTTGTCAAGCATGATTTCCCTTTTATAAAGCCATGCTGACTTGGACCGATCCTGTCACTGCTTTCCAAAGGCGCTGCTATTTCATCCTGAATAATTGATTCCAACATTTTCCCCACTACTGATGTCAGGCTAACCGGTCGATAATTAGCCATTTTCTCTCTCCCTCCCTTTTTAAAAAGTGGTGTTACATTATCTACCCTCCAGTCCATAGGAATTAATCCAGAGTTGATAGACTGTTGGAAAATGGTCACTATTGCGTTAATTTCTTCTTTAACCAGCAATGCCACCCCGCCTCCATTTCCTTTCTGTCTATCCTTCCTAAATGTTGAATACCCCTGGATGTTGAGATCCCAGCCTTGGTCACCCTGGAGCCAAGGCTCCGTGATGCCAATTACATCATAACCGTTAACTGCTATCTGCCCAGTTGATTCGTCCACCTTATTCCGAATACTCCTCGCATTGAGACACAGAGCCTTCAGTCTTGTCTTTCTAACACACCTTGCTCCTTTAGAATTTTGCTGTAATGTGGCCCTTTTTGCTTTTTGCCTTAAGTTACTCTGTCCTCCACTTTTACTATTCTTCTTTCTATCTTTTGCTTCTGCCCCCATTCTACTTCCCTCTGTCTCCCTGCATAGATTCCCATCCCCCTGCCATATTAGTTTAACTCCTCCCCAACAGCACTAGCAAACACTCCCCCTAGGACATTGGTTCCAGTCCTGCCCAGGTGCAGACCATCCGGTTTGTACTTGTCCCACCTCCCCCAGAACCGGTTCCAATGTCCCAGGAATTTGAATCCTTCCCTTCTGCACTACTCCTCAAGCCATGTATTCATCTGAGTTATCCTCCGATTCCTATCTTAACTAGCCTGCTAGTTCTACTCTGACTAGCACGTGGCACTGGTAGCAATCCCGAGATTACTACTTTTGAGGTCCTACTTTTTAATTTAGCTCCTAGCTCCCTAATTTCGTCTTGTAGGACCTCATCCCGTATTTTACCTATATCGTTGGTACCTATATGCACCACGACAACTAGCTGTTCACCCTCCCTTTTCAAAATGTCCTGCACCCGCTCCAAGATATTCTTGACCCTTACACCAGGGAGGCAACATACCATCCTGGAGTCTCGGTTGCGGCCACAGAAACGTCTATTGATTCCCCTTACAATAGAATCTCCTACCACTATAGCTCTCCCACTCATTTTCCTGTTCTCCTGTGCAGCAGAGCCACCCACGGTGACATGAACTTGGCTGCTGCTGCTCTCCCATGATGAGTCATCCCCCCCAACAATACCCAAAGCTGTGTATCTGTTGTGCATGGGGATGACCGCAGGGGACCCCTGCACTACCTTCCTTGCACTGCTCTTCTGTTGGTCACCCATTCCCTATCTGGTTGTGTACCCATTACCTGCGGTAAGACCAACTCACTAAACGTGCTATTCACGTCATTCTCAGCATCGTGGATGCTCCAGAGTAAATCCACCCGCAGCTCCAGTGCTGAGGGAAATCTGTCAGGAGCTGCAGCAGGATACACTTCCTGCAAATGTAGTCGTCAGGGACACTGGAAGCATCCCTGACTTCCCACATATTACAGGAGGAGCATAACACGTGTCTGAGCTCTCCTGCCATGACTGAACCCCTAGATTAACTTAATGTGGCAACAATAATGCTAAAGGTTACTTACTGATAGGGAAAAGACAAAGAATAACTATTCACCAATCACCAGCCATCACTTACCCCCTTGGTTGTGACGTCACCTTTCGATTTCTTTCTACTTCTTTTTTGCCGCCTTTCCCTGCAGCTGCACCGGCTGACTGCTCGACGAACGCTGGGCCTTTATAGCCCTCTCGAAATCCCCAGACCCGTGCTGCTCCGAGCTCCCGCCTCCTCGACGAACGCTGGGCCTTTAAAGGCCTCCCGAAATCCCCAGACTTGCGCTGCTCCGCAAAGTCCGAGAATTTACTCGCAAGATGGGAAATTCCTTTTCCAAGTATTCTGACAGCTCCTGCTTGGCGATTTGTATTAGATACAGGTCTTTGTGAATCAATTATCCATATCTAAGATCTGAAATTTACATAGGATTACTTACGGCACAGAAACAGGCCATTCGACCCAACCAGTCCATGCCGGCGTTTATGCTCCACTCGAGCCTCCTCCCGTCTTTCCTCATCTAAATCTATCCGCATAACCCTCTATTCCCTTCTCCCTCATATTCTTGTCCAGCCTCCCCTTAAATGCATCTATACTATTCGTTTCAACCACTCCCTGTGTTAGCAAGTTCCACATTCTCGGCACTCTTTGGGTAAAGAATTTTCTTTTGAATTCACTGGTGACTATCTTATATTGATGGTCTGCAATTTCCTCTTCCCCACAAGTGGAAACATTCTCTCTGTATCCACTTTATCAAAACCTTTCATAAGTTTAAAGACCTCTATTAGGTCACCCCTCAGCCTTCTTTTTTCAAAAGAAAAGATACCCAGCCTGTTCATCCTTTCCTGATATGTATAGCCTTTCAATTTTTGTATCATGCTTGTAAATCTTCTCTGCATACTCTTCTGTGCATCTATATCCTTTTGATAATATGGCGACCAGAACTGTACATGGGAAGAGTTTGTAGAGGGATGTGATCGGGGCCCAGGAGAGGTGTGAGTTTGGAGCCATGGGGAGGTGAGGGCCTAGGGGCAGCACGGGTCAGGCCACACTGCGATATGTGTGCGATTAGTCCATGCAGCAGAGCTGGTCTCCAGTCGTCTTGGTAAACCTTTGCCACTGGACCAAGACCTAGCTCTGTCAAGCCCGTGTGGTGGCTGGTGTGCAACGGCCACCACACGTTAAAAAAATCCACGCCCAGGCATCTTCCACCATTCAGGATGTAGCTCGGGATCCGGAATATCATTGAAACACTTGTGAACTCAACCGCTTTCAGCGTGGAAGCAAGTCATCCTCATTTCGAGGGACTGTCTATGATGATGATGACGCAGTACTGCAAGATCTAACCAAGGTCTAACCAAGAAATTACTCTACGAAGTTAGTGTAGGGGCCTGGATTTAGGCGGTTAATCCTCCATGATTGAATTGTGAGGAGACGTGGCTCACAGAGGGTTAATACATAGTTCATTGATCAGCAGATGGTGTATTTGATGTATTTTCCTTCTCCATTGAAAGGCTACAGTGGGTCACGAAGGGTGATAAGACCTGCAGGCAATTACGCTGCAGACCCCAAGAGAACTCATACTTAATTCAAGCATAGTCTGGTGACAGCAACAACTTGCATTTATATAGCGCCTTTAACATCGTGAGACGTCCCCAAAGTGCTTCACAGGAATGTTATCAGACAGAATTTGATATCGAGCCACATAAAGTGATATAAGGTCAGGCTGGGTCAAAGAGATAGGTTTTAAGGAGCGTCTTAAAGGAGAAGAGAGAAGCGGGGAGGTTTAGGGAGGGAATTCCAGAGCTTAGGGCCTAGGCGGCCACCTATGACAGGGCAATGAAAGTTGGGGGTAAACCAGAGGCCGGAATTGGAGGCATGCAGAGATCTCGGAGGGGTGTAGGACTGGAGGAGGTTACAGAGATAGGGAGGGGCGAGACCATTAGCTCATTTGCATGAAATTCATCACTCCACCATTCGAGAAAGGGGGCAGAAAATCAGGTAGGACCCACAAATGCCAGGGGGATCATTTTGACTGTGCGACAATGTAAAGGGGGCTTGCATCTCTCCATTGAAGGCAATGGAAATAAAAATCGAGAGGGACTTAAAGCGTGCTGCTGATTCACTATCACCTGTTTTATGTTATCACACAAAGTCAAAATTGTCCCCCAGGTTTCTGTTCCCAGCAACAATGGAGAGGGCTTCTCACTGAGGAATTGGGATGTAAGGAAGGAGGTGGGGCCGGTATCCCTGCCAAAGTTCCCGGGGCTCCCACCTTCTGGACAACCAGCAACCTGGTGCCCAGGTTTACTGAGTCGAGCAAACGGAGGTCACAGGGCACTCAGAGGTCTGCGTGTGGCCCTGACCTGCGAGAGACCATCAGCGGCAGGTCGGGGCCATAAAAGGAGCGGCAAGCGCAGGCCGTAGGCAGTGTGGAGGCATACCACTTCAAGGTACAGCGCGAGCTGGTGCAGGAGGGTGATGGCAGTGAAGAGGGACGTCATCAAGGTCCAGGTCCGTGATTGGAGCGTGGGCAGGTACAGCAGGAGCGGTGAAGTCGGGGCAAAGGAGCAGTGAGAGAATGTTAACATAGAAAACATAGAAACATAGAAAATAGTTGCAGGAGTACACCATTCGGCCCTTCGAGCCTGCACCACCATTCAATATGATCATGGCTGATCATTCACCTCAGTACCCCTTTCCTGCTTTCTCTCCATATCCCTTGATCCCTTTAACTGTAAGGGCCATATATAACTCCCTCTTGAATATATCCAATGAACTGGCATCAACGACTCTTTGCGGCAGGGAATTCCACAGGTTAACAACTCTCTGAGTGAAGAAGTTTCTCCTCATCTCAGTCCTAAATGGCCTACCCCTTATCCTAAGACTGTGTCCCCTGGTTCTGGACTTCCCCAACATCGGGAACATTCTTCCCGCATCTAACCTGTCCTGTCAGAATCTTATACGTTTCTATGAGATCCCCTCTCATCTTTCTAAACTCCAGTGTTTAAAGGCCCAGTTGATCCAGTCTCTCACATAAAGGGATGTGATCGGGCCCTAGGAGAGGCGTGAGTTCAGGGCCAGAAGAGGCGAGGGCCCAGGGACTGCAATTTGTGTGCGCACTAGGCCCGTGCAGCAGAGCAGGTCTCCAGTCGTCCTGGGTAACCCTTGCCACTGGACCAAGACCTAGCTGTCAAGCCTATGTGATGACTGGTGTGCAACAGCCACCACATGTTAAAAAAATCCATGCACAGGCATCTTCCACCCTTCAGGATGTAGTTCAGGATCTGGAATATTAGGTCCTTCATTGAAACATCTGTGAACTCACCCCTTTTCGGCGTGGAAGCAAGTCATCCTCGTTTCGAGGGGCTGCTATGATGATGATGATGCTTCATGGGTGGCCTGCAACATCCCATGGGTTGGCGCAATGAAATCAGCTCTCTTAGCGAGGGCAGGCACAGATTTCCATCTTCTGCCTGCCATTCCAGTCTGCCTGCTCCAGTGGCCGTGAAGTGCCGCATCTTGCTCCTTGCCCCCTCTCTTGCGAATGCCCATGCTGCACATACTCCTGGAGCACGGCAGAACGTTTAATTTCAGCAGAGCCCGCGATGAATGCAGCGGGATCAGTCGCGGAAGCCCATGCTGGAATTTCAGCCGCTGGGGGGTGAAAATTCGCTCTGCTGCCACCTCTGTTCGTGCACCGGATGGGCGATAATTGCAGCAGAATTGATTTCCGGGCGGGTGGCCAGATTCCAGTGCCCCGGCGGGACATTGCGTGCCGGTTTTGCAGGGGCGTGGAGCAGTACCGTCCGGGATAGGTGAACCGGTGTGCAACGCTCCTGGTTGCGACACCGTTCTTAAGTTTGTTTGGAGTGGGACCTGTAGTGCCTCGTAGCGCCCCCCAGTGGGAAAGCGGGCGGTCCGGGCTGTATAGGCGGCAGTGAGGGAAGGAATGTCGACCTGAGGTAAGTGTGATCATTTTTTAAATGTTTTATTGTTGTGATTTATGTTTAGGTGGCGTCAGTAAGGTATTGGGAATGTCTTTTGTGTTTTTCTGGTGATTTTTTTTCCCCAGGGAAGCCTCCATTCGGGTGCTCCAAGGCCGACTCTTTAGCTCGCGATTTTCAGTTGCTGAGCCGGCCTACTTCCCTGAGGGAGGTAAACACCTCCCTTAGCGCCCCGCTCCACACTCAGGGCCCAGCTGTTGAATTTTGCAGCTGCAAACGCAAATCTTACGGCTAAAGGTATGGAGAGAAAGCAGGAATGGGGTACTGAGGTGATGATCTTATTGAATGGTGGTACAGGCTCGAAGGGCCGAATGGCCTACTCCTGCACCTATTATTTATGTTTCTATGTTTCTATTTCCCGGCAATAAATTTACCGCCCCGGCGTCATTAGCGCCTTAATTAGCCCCCAACCGAATTTCCACCCCTTAGTATTTAAGATCGTATCTTATAATTTGATTATTATAATTATAATTTTGGCAGTAATGTTCTCATTTACTTGATAAGCACCTGGGTAAGATGTAAAGGAACGCTTGGATTTATGTAGCACCTTTCACGACCTCAGCATATCCCAAAGCGCTTTATAGCCCAACAATGTAGGAAACGCAACAGTCAGTTTGTGCACAGCCAGCTCTCACAAACAGCAACGAGATAATGAACAACTAATCTGTTTTTTTAGTGATGTTTGCTTGAGGGATAAATATTGGCCAGGAGAACTGAGGAAAACGCCCCTGCTCATTTACGTCCACCCGAGAGGGCAGACTGGGCCTCGGCCTAATGTCGCATCTGAAAGACAGCACCACCGACAGTGCAGCGCTCCCTCGGTACTGCACTGGAATGTCAGCCTGGATTACGTGCTCAAGTCCCTGGATTGGGGCACGAAACCAAAACCTTCTGACTCAGAGGCGAGAGTGCTGCCCACTGAGCCACGGTTGACACCACAAGGGGATGAACAAGTTAATTAGGAATAAACGACAGGAAGCGCAGGTTGCAAAGGGAGCAGTTTCTCTTCAGTTTTACTCAAACCCAGTTCCACAGTAATTGGTGGTGAGGACTAAACGCTTGGATCACCTTCCTTCCTCTTTCCTGGGCTTTAGGAGTCAACTTTCTAAAATAAAGAAAGACTGCATTTATATAGCGCCTTTCGTGGCCACCGGATGTCTCCAAGCACTTTACGGCCAATGAAGTACTTTTGGAGTGCAGTCACTGTTGTAATGTGGGAAACGCGGCAGCCAATTTGCGCACAGCAAGCTCCCACAAACAGCAATATGATAATGACCAGATAATCTGTTTTTGTGATGATGATGATGATTGAGGGCTAAATAATGGCCAAGGACAGTGGGGATAACTCCCCCTGTTCTTCTTTGAAATAGTAGCATGGGATCTTTTACGTCCACCTGAGAGGGTAGACAGGGCTTCGGTTTAATGTCTCATCTGAAAGATGGCACCTCTGACAGTGCAGTGCTCCCTCAGCACTGCACTGAGTTTTAGCATGGTTTTGGAGACGAGGGAAAAAATGAATTAATTTCTACAATTAATTAAAGTTGATAGACTAGAATGGTTGGTAATACCACTCTGTTTACGGTGGACTCTGTCATGTTCTTGAAAAGGAATGATCTCCAAGAGATACAAAGGGGCCGATTTTCAGCAGCCTGCCGCCCGCTGCCGACATTCCTCCTGAAGATCCGCCTAGTGCCACTTTCGGGGTGGCCTGGCGCGGGCAGCAGGGGAGAACTGCCGGGAAGCGTCAGCGGACGGCCGAGTGGCGCAACTGAGCTCCAGCCTGCCGAGCTCCCAGATTCCGGCGGTAGTCGGCGGAAGAACGGTTGGCGGTGGGGGGGAACTGCTGGCTGGAGGCTGGTCTGTCGCCGACGGTGAGGCTGAAGAAGTGAACATTTAAAAAAAAAAACATTTCAACAGCGACTTACCTGCATGGGGTCCCCTGAAGGTGGCAGAGGCGACCGAGCATGCGACCTCCCGCCCGCTGCCGCCCAGATTGGCGGTGTACGTCATTCATTTGCCACCTGCCGACCTTCAAGTGATCTTCTTCATGAATATCCCGCCCAAAGTACCGTCCGGTGCCTCGGCGGCCATCGGCGGCACTTTGGGCGGCACTTGGGCGGGCAGAGGTCTCGCTGAAAATCGGCCCCAATGAATTTCAAAAGTCTGCCAAGTGCGACACTTGAAGGTGCATTTTCGCTGGATTGGGGCTGAGGCCTGTGTGAAATTTTAAACAGTTAAGAAAATGAAACGGTCAGAATGTCGAGCTTCAAACAAGGATGTGGTTTTAGCGCTCTGTGATTTTAAGGTGTTTCTTGGCAACCTAACTGTACTGAGTCTGCGGTTTGGTTGGGAGGCTTATAACTGTCACCTGCATTTCTACCGCATCCTTCTCTGGATATTATGGAACTTCTTATAATATTTAGACATTAAAAGCCAATATATATATATCCTAAAATTGACTTGCTTGTATCCTCTATTGCAGCCTGGAAGTAAACTGAAGGATTAATGGGGGCTGGCCTTTAGTGGAGTTACCAGGGTTATTTATGGACAAATCCAGGTCTAACTGCTTGAAACAGTTGGAACTCAGCTTGCATTCGATCATGTGTCCCTGCTGACAAAAAGCACAATAACTACACCTAAGGGAATGGAATATTGTCCAAGTGGCAGTTGAACTTGACAAAGGGATTTAAGAGTGACACATTCCCCCCATTGGCCAGATGCGCCATTTTCTCAGATGCTGAAGGAGACGAGTGAACAAATTTATGGTCCTAAATATTTGTCAGGTTGGAACTGCTGGGCAGTGCTGAAGTTCTGCACAACTGAAATCAACCAAATATAGAAGCCTGGGTTTTCTGCTCATTACTGCCTGAGTCTGGGGCAGTACTTGGGCAGCTGGATATAGAAAATTAGGCAGAAGTCCAGGTTTGCTTCATGACACATCTTCCTCTGGGTGAACATAAGAACATAATAAATTGGAGCGGGAGTCGGCCATACGTCCCCTCGGGTCTGCTCCGCCATTTAATAGGACCATGGCTGATCCTCTCCCTCAAATCTACCTTCCCCCACTACCCTTGAGCCGAGAAATTGGCCTCCTTTGCACCTCCCGTTATCGCCTCTAGGGGGGACGATAATGGAGCACTAATGACTTACCGACTGGTGAAAGAAACAGTTCCAGACAGAGGTGGGACTACTGGCAGGACTCACGGATTCCAGATCTCTGTGGAGAATCCCGCAGGATGGAACTTCCTCCCACCCCAAAAGTGATCCCCGCTGGCGGAGGCCGCATGCTGGGTGAAGAGAATTCCAACACCATGGATTTCCTCTTTCCTGCCCAGCAACCTGGACACCAGGATGAACCCTGCATGCAGATCCAGCGATTGGTGTGAGTGGGGCCAAGTTGAGGGTCCAAGCCTGGGCCCTGGCTTTGATCCCTCTAAAAATGGTCGCATCCTTTCCTCTGCCGGCCACCTTACAAAGGGGCCTGATGGGCAGGTATTAAAAAGACGTCTTCCTGGTTGGTGATACCAGCTGCAGCAATGGTGGTTTTCCCGGCCCCGCCCTCTGGCAGTCCAACAAAATGACCCCGGATGCCAGAGGTCACCAGTTGCTATTCTGCTGAACATCCGCTGGTGGGGCGGGTCGCCTCGGCTTTTCAGATAAATCTTTTCCCCCGTTTTTTACCTGAACGTTTTATTTAAAAAAAACTAGTCAACCTCTTGCTGACAGGAAGTCAGAGGTCAAAGCATGTTGAGGTTGCTGGGCAGCACGGAGGGCCGAGGAGGACAGAGTGGGTTAGCACGGAAATTGCGGAGCAGTGGAGAATGGGCAGACTGCCATTGAAGCCAGTAGGCTTTAGGGTGAGCAGGCCAAAGTGACCGGGACGGGTGGAACAAGTATCAGGATCACAGAGCACTGGGGAAATAGACAGATCAGTGAGACCAAGAAACATAGAAACATAGAAAATAGGTGCAGGAGTAGGCCATTCGGCTCTTCGAGCCTGCACCGCCATTCAATGAGTTCATGGCTGAACATGCAACTTCAGTACCCCATTCCTGCTTTCTCGCCATACCCCTTGATCCCCCTAGTAGTAAGGAATATATCTAACTCCTTTTTGAATATATTTAGTGAATTGGCCTCAACAACTTTCTGTGGTAGACAATTCCACAGGTTCACCACTCTCTGGCTGAAGAAGTTTCTCCTCACCTCGGTCCTAAATGGCTTACCCCTTATCCTTAGACTGTGACCCCTGGTCCTGGACTTCCCCAACATTGGGAACATTCTTCCTGCATCTAAGCTGTCTAAACCTGTCAGAATTCTATGAGATCCCCTCTCATTCTTCTGAACTCCAGTGAATACAAGCCCAGTTGATCCAGTCTTTCTTGATATGTCAGTCCCGCCATCCCGGGAATCAGTCTGGTGAACCTTCACTGCACTCCCTCAATAGCAAGAATGTCCTTCCTCAAGTTAGGAGACCAAAACTGTACACAATACTCCAGGTGTGGCCTCACCAAGGCCCTGTACAACTGTAGTAACACCTCCCTGCCTCTGTACTCATATCCCGTCGCTATGAAGGCCAACATGCCATTTGCTTTTTTAACTGCCTGCTGTGCCTGCATGCCAACCTTCAGTGACTGATGTACCATGACACCCAAGTCTCATTGCACCTCCCCTTTTCCTAATCTGTCACCATTCAGATAATAGTCTGTCTCTCTGTTTTTACCACCAAAGTGGATAACCTCACATTTATCCACATTATATTTCATCTGCCATGCATTTGCCCACTCATCTAACCTATCCAAGTCACTCAGCAGCTTCATAGCATCCTCCTTGCAGCTCACACTGCCACCCAACTTAGTGTCATCCGCAAATTTGGAGATACTACATTTAATCCCCTCGTCTAAATCATTAATGTACAATGTAAACAGCTGGGGCCCCAGCACAGAACCTTGCGGTACCCCACTAGTCACTGCCTGCCATTCTGAAAAATACCCATTTACTCCTACGCTTTGCTTCCTGTCTGCCAACCAGTTCTCAATCCATGTCAGCACACTACCCCCAATCCCATGTGCTTTAACTTTGCACATTAATCTCTTGTGTGGGACCTTGTCAAAAGCCTTCTGAAAGTCCAAATACACCACATCCACTGGTTCTCCCTTGTCCACTCTACAGGAAACGTCCTCAAAAAATTCCAGAAGATTTGTCAAGCATGATTTCCCTTTCACAAATCCATGCTGACTTGGACCTATCATGTCACCTTTTTCCAAATGCGCTGCTATGACATCCTTAATAATTGATTCTATCATTTTACCCACTACTGATGTCAGGCTGACCGGTCTATAATTCCCTGTTTTCTCTCTCCCTCCTTTTTTTTAAAAGTGGGGTTACATTGGCTACCCTCCACTCTATCGGAACTGATCCGGAGTCTATGGAATGTTGGAAAATGACTGTCAATGCATCCGCTATTTCCAAGGCCACTTCCTTAAGTACTCCGAGATGCCTTCAATCCCATCAATTTCACAAACACAATTTCCCGACTAATAAGGATTTCCCTCAGTTCCTCCTTCTTACTAGACCCTCCAACCCCTTTTATATCCGGAAGGTTGTTTGTGCCCTCCTTATTGAATACCAAACCAAACTACTTGTTCAATTGGTCTGCCATTTCTTTGTTCTCCTTTGTGACTTCCCCTGATTCTGACTGCAGGGGACCTATGTTTGTGTTTACTAACATTTTTCTCTTTAATATCTATAGAAGCTTTTGCAGTCCGTTTTAATGTTCCCTGCAAGCTTCCTCTCGTACTCTATTTTCCCTGCCCTAATCAAACCCTTTTCCTCCTCTGCTGAGTTCTAAATTCCTCCCAGTCCTCGGGTTCACTGCTATTTCTGGCCAATTTGTATGCCACTTCCTTGGCTTTAATACTATCCCTGATTTCCCTAGATAGCCACGGTTGAGCCACCCTCCCTTTTTTATTTTTCCGCCAGACAGGGATATACAATTGTTGTAGTTCATCCATGCGGTCTCTAAATGTCTGCCATTGCCCATACACTGTCAACCCCTTAAGTATCATTCGCCAATCTATCCTATCCAATTCACGCCTCATACCTTCAAAGTTAGCCTTCTTTAATTTCTGGACCATGGTCTCTGAATTAACTGTTTCATTCTCCATCCTCATGTAGAATTCCACCATGTTATGGTCACTCTTCCCCAAGGGGCCTCGCAGAACGAGATTGATAATTAATCCTCTCTCATTACACAACACCCAGTCTAAGATGGCCTCCCCCCTAGTTGGTTCCTCGACATATTGGTCCAGGAAACCATCCCTTATGCACTCCAGAGAAAACCATCCCTTATCCACACCTAAACAGCCCAGGTATTCCGGAGAGCGGAGGCAAGAGGATACAAGGTAGGAAGGAAGTAAACAGGTGAAATTAAAGCCATTTCATTAAAAAAAAACTAGGGTTAAATTAACCATTTGAACTTGTTTGACCTGAACCCAGGAGGCGTCACAGAGTCTGGAGTCAATGCTAAGCGCTCCCATGGCATTCCTACTCAATTGTGTAACACTATCAGGATGGTTTGAGAGATATTGGCTGAAACAGATGATACATGTCCTCAGCCTCCTACACTGTTCCAACGAAGCTCAACGTAAACCCGAAAAAAACGGCATCTCATCTTTCAAACAGGCACTTTACACTTTGGGAAACGCGGCAGCCAATTTGCGCACATCAAGTTCCCAAGCACTGCAATGTGATAATGACCAGATCATCTGTTTTCGTGATGTTGGTTGAGGGATAAATATTGACCAGGACACAAGGAAAAACTCCCCGGCTTTTCTTCGAAATAGTACCAGAGGATCTGTTACGTTTAGCCGAGAGGGAAGATGAGGGCCTTGGTGTAACGTCTCATCCAAAAGACGGCACCTCCGAAAGTGCAGCACTCCCTCAGCACTGTACTGGGAGTGTCAGCCTAGATTTTTGTGCTCAAGTCTCGGGAGTGGGACTGGAACCCAAAACCTTCTGACCCATTGCGCAATAAGGTGCAGTACAATGACTAATGGCTACTCGGATGAAGTATTGGAGGGTGATACTACATCACTAATTTTATACCATTATACTGACACTGCAGGTGTGATATTACATCATATAACATACCCTAGTTTTATACATATATGTAAGAGTAGGGTTTGGTTTAATTTCATGTGATTGAAGTTTTTTCTTTTTTTACTTATACCTGTAAATGGTTTTCGGATTTGTACTGTAGCTAGAAAGAATGAAAGACTTGCATTTCTATAGTGCCTTTCATGACCACTGGACATTTCAAAACACTTTACAGCCAATAAAGTAGGCCACTTAATATTATCGATGAACAAAGGGACATTAGAGTGCTTGTCCACAGAACCCTTAAAGTAGCAGGCCAGGTGGATAAGGTGGTTAAGAAGGCATACGGAATGCTTGCCTTTATTGGCTGAAGCATAGAATACAAGAGCAGGGAAGTTATACTTAAATTGAATAATACTTCGGGTTAGGCCACAGCTGGAGTGCTGTGTGCAGTTCTGGTCAACGTATTATAGGAAAGGCGAGATTGCACGAGAGAGCATGCAGAGGAGATTTACTAGGATGCTGCCTGGAATGGAGAATCTTAGTTATGAGGACAGATTGGAGAGGCTGGGTTTGTACTCAATGGAACAGAGGAGGTTGAGAAGTGACCTCTTTGAGGTGTATAAAATATTGAGGGGTCTGGACATAGTGGATAGTAAGGGTCTATTTCCATTGGTGGAGAGGTCTATTACGAGGGGGCATAGTTTTAAGGTGGTTGGTGGAAGGTTTAGAGGGGATTTGAGGGGGGGCTTCTTTAGGCAGAGGATTGTGGGGGTCTGGAATTCGCTGCCTGGAAGACTGGTGGATGCGGGAACCCTCATCACCTTTAAGAGATGGTTGGATGGTCACTTAAAGTGCCGCAACCTGCAGGGTTACAGACCTAGAGCTGGTAATTGGGATTAGACTGATGACCTCTTTTTGGCCAGCGCAGATATAATGGTAAGTACTGAAGGGAATTGAATACGGCCAGGGTGATCTCCTGGACTAGTTTTGATTGCCTGGATGGGTCGGCTAGGAATTTTCCCAGATTTTTCTCCCTAAATTGGCCTGGGTTTTGCTTCTCCCAGGAGATCACATGGCTCTGGTCGGGGTAGAGTGTAGAATGTTTCAGTGTAAGGGGTATCGCAGTTGTGTGAAGCGGACTGGTTGGGCTGGGTGTTCTTTGCCTTTCCGTCATTGTTCATAGATTTATATGTAACCTTCAGAGCTGCTGACCGAGAGCTGTGCGACTCTTTGTCGGCCGATGCGGACACAATGGGCCGGAATGGCCTCCTTCTGTGCTGTAAATTTCTATGAAGTACTTTTGGAGTGTAGTCACTGTTGTAATGTGGGAAATACAGCAGCCAATTTGCACACAGCAAGCTCCCACAAACAGCAACGTGATAATGACCAGATATCTGTTTTTCTTTGTTATGTTGATTGCAGGACAAATATTGGCCAGGACACCAGGGATAATTCCCCTGCTCTTTTTCGAAATAGTGCTATGAGATCTTTTACATCCACTTGAGAGAGCAGACTGGGCCTCGGTTTAACGTCTCATCCGAAAGTCAGCACCTCCAACAGTGCAGCACTCCCTCAGCACTGCACTGGGGTGTCAGCCTAAATTTTTGTGCTCAAGTCCCTGGAGTGGGACTTGAACCCACAATCTTCTGATTCAGATGTGTGTGTGCTACCCACTGAGCCACAGCTGACACATAAATAATGAAGTGGTAAAAGTTATTCATTTCCAGGATGCTTTAGGGTTTAATGTGTTAGCGTACAATTTTGCTGACTGTGCTGTTTAGCTTCTGCTGAATGTCCCAAATTGCCTTCTTGAACCGCTGCAGTCCGTGTGGTGAAGGTGCTCCCACAGTGCTAATTATGCGCTGCCCCTATTTCTGTCCCATTAGAAGCCTGAACCTGTAAACCTCGCATTCCTCCTCCACATGGCTTTTCTTCATGTGTGTGACAGTGACTGTCGGCATGCTATTTAACTTTTGGGGCATCATAGCCACACCTGATCCTGTCTTCATCTAATGTGTACACACGTGCACTGCCAGCAAGGGACCCTGGATCACAATCAGGGGTGGAAATCTCAGCCGAATCTGGCCTGCCTAAGGGGCGCGAGTGGGTGGTGGGTGATTAATGTCTGTTTTGACTTCTTTTAGTTGCCATATTGTCATATTGTGAAACGGGATAGCCAACACAGTCTTGAGATGAGGAACAGATCAATGGGCTGAGATGATAAACAAGTTGACATCTGGTGTTTTGTAGGGAGGACCTCATTTCCGAGGGTCTTGTTCACCATAACTGTTATCAGGATATAATGAATCAGAAGGAGAGTGTGCATGACTAGAGGCCTATGTCATGTATGTATGGTTGGGGTTACTAGCCACCAGGTGGCGCCACTGTCGGTGGTCAATGGGTTTTATGTACGTGTGTGCGGCCCAGGTATAAAAGGCAAGCTATCATGTAATGTAATCTCTTTGGGCCCTAATAAAGCAGAGCCAGGTTTGTACCTGTGTTAGTTTACAGTATTCAGTCTATCGAGTTATTACACACATAACAGCCGATAAAGATTTTAAACTTTTCTTCACAACTTGTAGGGAGAGTCAGGAGCGAAAAGTTTGAAGAAGTTTACTTCTCTACCCAGAGGAAAAATGGGGTAATTGCGTTTATTTCTCTTTAGAGACATTGCGTGTGTCTGGAATTGGTCGAACACTATAAAAGGATTACGTTGTAACCACATTTGGTATCGGATTTGAATGTTCTTACAATCACTCGTGTTACATTATCATTACTGACCATCACTAGTGTGACTGACCATTTTTACTGACCATCACCAGTGATCATCGCTAGTGTTACTGACCATCACTACTGTTACGCCAATCACTTTTTTCAATTTGTTCCTGGGATGTGGGCGTCGCTGGCAAGGCCGGCATTTATTGGCCATCCCTAATTGCCCTTAAGAAGGTGGTGTGTGTGCTACCCACTGAGCCACAGCTGACACATAAATAATGAAGTGGTAAAAGTTGTTCATTTCCAGGATGCTTTAGGGTTTAATGTGTTAGGGTACAATTTTTCTGACTGTGCTGTTTAGCTTCTGCTGAATGTCCCAAATTGCCCTTGAGAAGGTGGTGGTGAGCTGCCTTCTTGAACCGCTGCAGTCCGTGTGGTGAAGGTGCTCCCACAATGCTAATTATGCGCTGCCCCTATTTCTGTCCCATTAGAAGCCTGAACCTGTAAACCTCGCATTCCGCCCCCACAAGGCTTTTCTTCATGTGTGCGACAGTGACTGTCGGCATGCTATTTAACTTTTGGGGCAACACAGCCACACCTGATCCTGTCTTCATCTTATGTGTACACACGTGCACTGCCAGTAAGGGTCCCCGGATCACAATCAGGGGTGCAAATCTCAGCCGAATCTGGCCTGCCTAAGGGGCGGGGGTGGGGGCCGGGTGGGGGGGTTAGTGGGCAGTGAGACCAAATGCAGCACCCCTAGTGAGTTGCCAACTGAGATCAGTGAACTCAGCATGAGTATAAAAGCAAAATTCTGCGGCAGCTGGAAATCTGAAATAAAAGCAGAGAATGCTGGAAACACTCAGCAGGTCAGGCAGCATCTGTGGGGAGAGAAACAGAGTTGATGGACCAAAAATTGCGGCCAGAGGCTTCACGCGGGCAGACGCCTCCAACCGAAAATGTTGCTATGAAAGTACCTGGTGGTCCCAGAGGAATTAACATTTGCGCTCCGAAGCCTAGATGCATAGCCCAGCGCAGAGGCCCACGTATCCCAGGAGCGTAAGCGCATCCTGGGATCACGTGGGCCTGGACCACCAATCACATTGGCCCAAAAATTCCCGCTTCTTCTTCCCGTGGGCGTTCGATTAAAAGTAAGAGAATAGATGCGCACTTACCTTTTGGTCGAACGCTCACCAGAGATCCCAGGCTCTTGCCTGAGACCTGTGCTTATATACCTGTCTCTTGCAAGTGCACCCCTGGTGGTAAGGTATGCTGATGGTTACAGGTCATATCTTATTACAGTCATGTATAGCATGTTAGGATACAGTTATATATAATAATGTAAGATACATGACATCACCCTCCCCCAAAGTCTTATTGTCTTTATAGGTTCAGTCTCTCAGGTGGTCTACAGCTCTCGCGTGAAGCGTCTGAGTTGTGGTTCAGTTGTTTGCCTTGGTGTCTGTTTTTCTTTGGGTGTGGTTGCTGGTAACTCGCCTGGGCTGTCTGTTTCGATTGGTGTGATTGTTGTTGACTCGCCTGGGCTGTCTGTTGGGATTGCCTTTTCCTCAGGTTGTTCCCTCTGTCTGTCCACCAGGTGTGGTGCGAGTTCCACATTGTAGTCTGCCTCTGGTTCCGCAGTGTTGTTGGTAAATCTGCTTTTGACTTGGTCTACATGCCTCCGGCAGGTTTTGCCATTTGCATTACCAGTAGCCTGTTTCCTTCCTTGCCCGTTACTGTCCTTGCAAGCCATTTGGGACCCCTGCCATAGTTTAGTACAAACACTTTGTCCCCTATCTCATTCCATCACCCCCTCGAATTTCTGTCATGGTACTCAGTCAGCTTACGGCGCTTTGCCTCCACGATTTTGTGCATGTCTTGGAGGATTAATGAGAGCCTTGTTTTTAAAGTCCTTTTCATCAACAGTTGCGCGGGGGGGATCCCAGTCAGTGAGTGCGGATGAGATCTGTATGCCAGCAGCAGACGCGACAGGCGACCCTGCAGTGTGGGACCTTGGATTTTAAGCATGCCTTGTTTAATGATTTGCACTGCTCTCTCCGCCTGGCCATTGAAGGCTGGCTTGAACGGTGCCGTCTTGACGTGATTTATGTCGTGGTCAATTATAAAGTCTTGGAATTCTGCGCTGGTGAAGCACGGACCATTGTCACTGACCAATATGTCAGGGATTCCGTGCGTTGCAAACATGGTTGCGAGGCTCTCCACAGTGGTGGAGGTTGTGCTCGAGTTTAAAATGGTGCATTCGATCCACTTTGAAAATGCATCTACAACTACGAGGAACATTTTGCCCATGAATGGGCCCACATAGTCTACGTGCACTCGCAACCACGGTTTGGTAGGCCAGGGCCAGGGGCTCAGTGGAGTCTCCCTGGGGGCATTGCTGAGTTGGGCACAAATGGTGCACCTTCGGACGCAGAGCTCCAAGTCCGTGTCAATACCAGGTCACCAGAAGTGGGATCTGGATATGGCCTTCATGAGAACGATCCCCAGGTGCTCGCGGTGGAGCTCCCGGACAAATGCCTCTCTGCCTCGCAGAGGCATGACTACTCGGCTGCCCCACAGCAGGCAGTCTGCTTGTAATGGTAGCTCATGCATGCGCCTGTGAAAGGGTTTTAATTCCTCGGGGCAGGCATCGCGAGCCTCTGTCCAGTCACCGGTTAGGACACATCTTTTTACTAAGGATAACATGGGGTCGCTGGCCGTCCAGGCTCTGATTTGGCGAGCCGTCATGGGCGAACCTGTGGACTCAAAGGCATTGATTGCCATGACTATCTCGCAGTCTGTTCGTCAGACCCTTCCATGGTCGCCAGGGGTAGCCTGCTGAGCGCGTCAGCACAGTTGTCTGTGCCTGGTCTGTGCCTTATGGTATAGTCGTAGGACGCCAGCATGAGTGCCCACCGTTGAATTTGCGCCGAGGCGTTGGTGTTTATTGCCTTGCTCTCGGATAGGAGGGACGTGAGGGGCTTGTGGTCAGTTTCTAACGTGAACTTGGCCCCAAAAAGGTATTGGTGCATCTTTTTGACACCGTACACGCACGCGAGCACCTCCTTCTCTACCATTCCGCACGCGCGCTCCGCCCGCGAAAGTGATCTGGAGGCATTAGCTATGGGTTGTAATTTGCCCGCACTATTGACATGTTGCAAAACGCACCCGACCCCATATGCTGACGCATCGCATGTGAGAACTAGCTTTTTACCTGGGTCAAAGAAAGTCAAAACACTGTTGGAACACTGAAGGTTGCGTGCCTTATTGAAGGCGCGTTCCTGGGCGTCCCCCCAAAACCAATCGCACCCCTTCCTGAGTAGCACGTGGAAAGTCTCCAGCAGCATGCTTAAGTTCTGCATAAAGTTCCCAAAGTAATTGAGTAGCCCGAGAAAGGTGCGCAGTTCTGAGACATTCCGGGGCCTGGGTGCCAGGCGAATTGCTTCTGTTTTGGACTCTGTGTGGGCGGATTCCATCAGTGGCAATCCTTCTGCCCAAAAATTCAACCTTGGGTGCGAGAAACAGGCACTTGGATTTCTTGACTCGTAGGCCTACCCGATCCAACCGCTTAAGTACTTCCTCCAAATTACAGAGATGGGAGTCGGTGTCCCTGCCCGTGATAAGTATGTCGTCTTGAAATACAACTGTCACCGGGATGGACTTGAGCAGACTCTCCATGTTGCGCTGGAATACGGCAGCTGCTGACCTGATGCCGAATGGGCATCTATTGTACATGAAAAGGCCTCGATGTGTGTTGATGGTGGTGAGTAGCTTGGATTCCTCGGTCAATTCTTGCGTCATATACGCAGATGTGAGGTCTAATTTTGAGAAAAGTTTACCTCTAGCCAATGTGGCAAATAAGTCCTCCGCTCTGGGCAGCGGGTACTGGTCCTGTAGGGAGACTCTGTTTATGGTAGATTTGTAGTCCCCACAGATTCGTACGGATCCATCAGGCTTCATGACTGGGACAATGGGACTTGCCCAGTCGCTAAATTCCACAGGTGATATAATGCCTTCCCGCAGAAGCCTGTGTTCAATCTTTTCCCTCATCACATAGGGTACAGCTCTGGCCTTGTGATGGACCGGTCTAGCATCCTGTGTGATGTAGATTTTGACTTTGGCCCCTTTGAAAGTGCCCACACCTGGCTGAAAGAGATGTTCAAATCGCTTTATAACTGTTGAGCAGGAGGTCCGTTCCTCTAATTACATGGCATGGATATCATCCCATTTCCAGTTTAGTTTTGCCAGCCAGCTTCTCCCCAGCAGTGCTGGGGGCTCTCCGGGGACGATCCACAGGGGAAGTCGGTTCACTGTCTCTTTGTGTGTGACACAGAGCATGGCGCTGCCGAGGGCTGGTACGATTTCTTTGCTATAGGTCTTTAGTGTGGTTTCGACCCTTGTGAGTTTTGGTCTGTCTCTTTTATGCGGCCACAGTTGTTCAAATTGTTGAGCGCCCATGAGAGATTGACTCGCTCCCGTATCCAGCTCCATGTTGACAGATATACCGTTGAGTAGGACCCTCATCATTATAGGAAGTGTCCTGTTGTAGTAGCAGTGGCCATTGATCGTGTTGACCCGCTGTACACCAGTGTCCCGGGTACTGTCCCCACCATCTTCTGGTCCGCTCTCCGACCCATCTAATTTGTATACCAGCCAAGCTGCCATTTTTTTGCACATGTGGGCCAAATGCCCTGTATATTCACAATTTCTGCAAACAGCCTGCTGAAATCGACATCCCCTTGACGAGTGCCCACCCCCACACCTCCAGCACAGACTTGTTCCATTGTTCAAAGAGTTCCCAAAGAATGAGCTGCGTCTGGCTGATCTCTCTTGAGCTTCTCTCAGTTTGTAGTTGATTGCTCGCATTGTGGTTGATGAGGTGTGAACGGCCATTCCTGTGACCCTTGATGGCTTCTGCCTGCTGTCGAGCGCCTGTTCACCCAGTTTTGTCTGTGTGTGGGGGTAGCAGCTTGTTTAGTGATGTGAACTTCTTCTTCCGATATTTCGTTAGTTGTCGTACCTGCATTGTAAATCAACCTCGTTTCTTCTTCCCCTACCAAGAATGTCTGTGCAACCAGTGCTGCTGCCTCTAAGGTCAGGTTCTTGGTCTCTATGAGCTTTCGGAATATGCCTGCGTGGCCTATTCCTTCAATGAAAAAGTCTCTCAGCATTTCTCTCCTCAGTTCATCGGAGAACTCACATAAACTCGCCAATCTCCGAAGTTTCGCCACGAAGTCAGGTATGCTCTGGCCCACACAGCGTCTGTCGTTGTAGAACCTGTGTCTGGCCATGTGTAGGCTGCTCGCTGGCTTCAGGTGGTCTCTTATCAGTGTGCTCAATTCTTCAAACGACTTGCTTGCTGGTTTCTCGGGTGCCAACAGATCCTTCATTAAAGCGTGTTTTCGAGCCACAGCTGGTCAAGAGACGGGCTCTTCTCTTGTCTGCCTTATCGTCGCCTAACCAGTCTTTGGTTACAAAGCTTTGCTGGAGCCTTTCTATAAAGCCCTCCCAATTGTCTCCCGCATTGTACTTTTCATCTGATCCGTTGTTCGCCATTCTGTGGATTCTGTAATCCCGTAACCCGTCGCCACTGTAAAGTCCTGTCCCCTCAGTACAGATTCACACGAGGCATGTAGTGAAGTCAAGGTCACTCTGGACCTGCACCTTTATTTCACAGCTCTGGAATGCCGCACTTGCCTGAGACCGGTCCTTATATACCTGTCTCTTGCAAGTGCACTCCTGGTGGTAAGGTATGCTGGTGGTTACAGGTCATATCTTATTACAGTCATGTAAAGCATGTTAGTATACAGTTATATATAATAATGTAAGATACATGACACACGGTAAGGTATTTTCTCATTCATAGTAATAGGAGTTTCATAAATCTGAAATACTATGAATGACAAACACCACCAACATACAACTATATAAAACATTAAAAAAAGCACCTCACATAAATGCACTAATAGAAATTAGCAGCATGACAGCATAGCCTGGCAGTCTGTGCGGCCTGCACCGATGGTGCTCGCAGGCCGGGGGCCGCACATCAGGAGCGGCGAGGTCGGGGCGATGGAGAGGCGAGAGACTGTAAAGGGATGTGATCGGGGCCCAGGAGAGGTGTGAGTTCAGGGCCCAGAAGAGGCGAGAGCCCAGTGGCAGTACGGGCCAGCCCACAATGCGATATGTGTGCGCACTAGGCCCGTGCAGCAGAGCAGGTCTCCAGTCATCTTGGTTAATCCTTGCTACTGGACCAAGACCTAGCTCTGTCAAGGCTCTGTGGTGGTTGGTGTGCAACGGTCACAACATGTTAAAAAATCCAAGCACAGGAATCTTTCACCCTTCAAGATTTAGTTCGGACCTGGAATTTTAGGTCCATCATTGAACACCTGTGAATTTTATGGCGTGGAAGCAAGTCATCCTCGGTTCGAGGGACTGCCTATGATGATGAATAGAAATTAAAGTTCTTAGAAATGCTTTTTAAAGAAAAAAAATTGGCCAATTTTTTAAAAAGTTTTAATTATGGTTAAAAATAAATGTAATGTATTGGGCATGGTTTTTAAAAATAATATGTGCTTTTTTACATTAACTTATTTATATTTTTGTATGTTTTTAAACTCTTACGCCTGCAAAAGCAGGCATTGCACCTGCTTTTATTAGGTGCAAGAGTTTTGAGGACATATGGATAAATCCCACTATCATGCCCTGGCAAATGTCCTCACTCCTGAGATGCGGAGGATCTATCACGCCAGAAACTTGACAGATCGGAAAAGCCGATTTTCAGCGCTTACGCTTTGTGCTCTGAAAACCGGCTTTTCCGATGCCTTCCCGGGTCTGTACACACTCCGTATACACTCCGTACGGATCCGGGAGGCAAGAATTGCTGGCCCAATGTAATATTCTCATTCATAGTAATGGGAGCTCTGAGCTCCAAGCTCCCGTTACTATCGATGAGAATACCCCCCAAAAACAAATAAAGCATATACCTAAATTTTAAAAAATACTTCATTTTTTAAAATTAATAGAAATGCATTTAAAAAAAAAAAATTAAAATAAAAATGTTTTAATAGTGTTAAAAATAAACTTACTTTCATCAACAGGGTTTTTAGTATAAAAATAAGTAATAACATTTATTGTTTTCTATCTGTTAAAATTCTTACACTGGTAAAAGCAAACCGTACCAGGTGTAAGAGTTTGAAGGACATTCGCTGGGCAAGAGTTGGACAAATAGCCCAATCTCTCCCGCGGGGATGTCCTTCTCCCAGAGAGGCAGCAATTTCAGGGCCAAGGTATCAGGTTGATGACTTTTCATCAGAACTGAAAAAATTTAGAGAGGTAACAAGTTTTAAGCAAGTGCTTAACGCTCCGCTCCGCTCCCACTCGGAACTCTCTGTTCTCGGCCTCCAGAGCTGTTCCCACGAAGTTCAACGTAAGCTCGAGGAACAGCACCGCATCTTTTGATGAGGCACTTTACAGCCTTCCGGACTCAGCATTGAGTTCAACAATTTCAGATTATAACCTGTGCCCCCAATTTTTTAGGATGGCAGCTGCTGATGATTCTGCTATTCCTCTTTACACCACCTCTGGACCCATCTTTACTTGTCCCATTACCATCTCGTTTTGCCTTGCACCACCATTATCCCTTTTGTCGCTTAATCTCTCCTATCTTCCACCCTATCACATACCTTCCCTTTTGTTCTTTTCTCCCCTCCCCCCTTTCCCTGCCTCTGTATGTGCTTATAACCTGTTACATTGCTAGCTAACTTTGTTACTGTTCCTGGTCTGTAGGATTTGCAACCGATTGATGGCCCACCATTGCTCTTTTGCTTGTAGGTTTATTGAACCCTTAAAAGACAAAGTCAATTTTCATTGTAGAAGTGTGTAACGGAGCAGGAACTAACTTGCACAGTAGCTGAGGTAGTTCTCTATGCAGTGAGCACAATCAGGAACTACACAGGAAATATGGCCATTTCATCTTTTGTTGAGAAATATCCTAAAAAAGGAAGAAGTGGTGTCATATGGAGCAATGAGCAATATGGCAGATGTTTTAATCAAGTAAATAGGGAGATATTGTTTCCACTGGCGGGAAGATCGGTAACCAGACAACACAGCCTTAATGAGCCCACCGACACCTGGGAGTCCCTGGCCAAAAACCGCCCTAAGTGGAGGAAGTGCATCCGGGAGGGCGCTGAGCACTTCGAGACTCAACACCGAGCGCGTGCAGAAATCAAGCGCAGGCAGCGAAAAGAGCGTGCGGCAAACCAGTCCCACCCACCCCTTCCCTCAACGACTATCTGTCCCACCTGTGACAGGGACTGTGGCTCTCGTATTGGACTGTTCAGCCACCAAAGGACTCATTTTCAGAGTGGAAGCAAGTCTTCCTCAATTCCGAGGGACTGCCTATGATGACTGATGATTGGTAAAAGAACCAGAGGGGGAGATGAGGAGAATTTTATTTACGCAGCGAGTTGTTGTGATCTGGAATGAACTGCCTGAAAGGGTGGTGGAAGCAGATTCAATAATAAGTTTCAAAAGGGAATTGAATATAAACTTGAAGGGGAATAAATTGTAGGGCTATGGGTAAAGGGCAGGGGAGTGGGACTAATGGAAGAGCCCTTTCAAAGAACCGGCACAAGCACGATGGGCCGAATGGCCTCCTTCTGCGCTGTATCGTTCTCTGATTTTCTTTGGTGCAGCTAAGAAATTCTCTTGCTTTCGTTGCTGCATTATGCTTTTTGGACAACAGTCTAAAGCTGACACGACTGCTACAATCTGGTGACGTGCTAGGAGTGCTGCTGTATCACCATGATTACACACGATTCTGCATCACCAGTGTTACACCTTCACCGATACTGCACATGCGATACTGAGTCACTAGGGCTGTGCTTTCACAACTGATAGCTGTTAATAACACCTTCACTTATGACAGTCTTTCACCAGTGTTTGCACCATTACGAGTGAAATTGCACATGGGATACTGCATCACTGGTGTTTCATCATTATTATTGACACTGCACAGAACTTTCAACAGGGTATTGGATAAATACTTGTAAACGAAAAATTGGCGGGGTTATAGGGAAAGAACGGGGGGGAGGGGGGCGGGGGGTGTGGTGAGTGGGACTAATTGGATCATTTTTTTTAATATTGACATTGAAAACAATAAGATAATTGGGAAAAGTTCAGAAGGGGTGGGATGGGATGAATTGCTTTCACACAGTGGGTTGTTATGATCTGGAATGCACTGCCTTAAGAAACACATTTTCAGAGCTATGGGGAAAGAGAGGGGGAGTGGGACAAATAGGACAGCCCTTTCAAAGAGCCGGCACAGGCACGATCGACTGAATGGCCTCCTTCTGTGCTGAAAGATTCTATGATTCTATGAAATAAAACTACCCGACTGACTGCTGTGCAGTTTTCCATGGTTCGTGATACACTCAACGCCTCACATCCATCTGCCATTAAGAACTTTCAGATTGTTGGTTAATAATGAATTTTCCAAATTTTTTTTCTTCTCTCCCCTCCCCTCCTCTCCTCTCCCCTCCTCTACTCACCATTCCTCTCCTCTCCCCTCCTCTCCTCTCCCCTCCTCTGCTCTCCCTTCCTCTCCTCTCCCTTCCTCTCCTCTCCCCTCCTCTCCTCTCCCCTCCTCTCCCCTCCCTTCCTCTCCTCTCCTCTCCTCTCCCCTCCCCTCCTCTCCTCTCCTCTCCTCTCCCATCCTCTCCTCTCCTCTCCCCTCCTCTCCTCTCCCCTCCTCTCCCCTCCCCTCCTCTCCTCTCCTCTCCCCTCCTCTGATCTCCCTCCTCCTCCTCTCCCCTCCTCTCCTCTCCTCTCTCTCCTTTCCCTCTCCCTCCCCTCCTCTCCACTCCTCTCCCTCTCCCCTCCCTCCCTCCTCCTCTCCTCTCCCTCCTCTCATCTCCTCTCCCCTCCTCTCCTCTCCTCTCCCCTCCTCTCCCGTCCCCTCCTCTCCACTCCTCTCCTCTCCTCTCCCCTCCCCCTCCCCTCTTCTCCCCTCCTCCCCTCTCCCCCCCACTCCTCTCCTCTCCCTTCCCACCCTTCCCTTCCCCTCCTCTCTCTCTCTCCCTCCCCTCCCTCTCCCCTCCCCTCCCCTTCCTCTCCCCTCCCCCTCCACTCCTCTCCTCTCCTCTCCCCTCCCCTCTTCTCCCCCCCTCCTCCCCATCCCCTCCTCCCCCTCCTCTCTTCTCTCTCCTCTCCTCTCCCTCCCCTCTCCCCTCCCTCTCCCCTCCCCTCCTCTCCTCTCCTCTCTCTCCTCCCTTCCCCTCCTCTACTCCTCTCCTCTCCTCCTCCTCTCCTCTCCTCCCCACTCCTCTCTCCTCCCCTCCTCACCTCTCCCCCTCCCCTCCTCACCTCTCCCCTCCTCTCCCACTCCTCTCCTCTTCCCCTCCTCTCCTCTCCCTCCCCACTCCTCTCCCCTCCCCTCCTCACCTCTCCCCTCCTCTCTCCTCTCCCCTCCTCTCCCCTCTCCTCCCCTCCTCTCCCTCCTCTCCTCTCCTCTCCTCCCCACTCCTCTCCCCTCCTCTCCTCTCCTCTCCCCTCCTCTCCTCTCCTCTCCCCTCCCCTCCTCACCTCTCCCTCTCCCCTCCTCTCCCCTCCCCTTCTTCTCTCTCCCTCCTCTCCTCTCCCTCCTCTCCTCTCCCCTCCTCCCCCCTCCCTCCTCACATCTCCCCTTCCCTCCTCTCCTCTCTCCTCTCCTCTCCCCTCCTCTCCTCTCCCCTCCTCACCTCTTCCCTCCTCTCCTCTCACCTCCTCTCTCCTCTCCTCTCCTCTCCCCTCCTCACCTCTCCCCTCCTCTCCTCCCCCTCCTCACCTCTCCCCTCCTCTCCTCTCTCCTCTCACCTCCTCTCCTCTCCTCTCCTCTCCTCTCCTCTCCTCTCCTCTCCTCTCCTCTCCTCCCCACTCCTCTCCCCTCCTCTCCTCTCCTCTCCCCTCCTCTCCTCTCCTCTCCCCTCCCCTCCTCACCTCTCCTCTCCCCTCCTCTCCCCTCCCCTTCTCCTCTCTCCCCTCCTCTCCTCTCCCCTCCTCTCCTCTCCCCTCCTCCCCCCTCCCCTCCTCACATCTCCCTCCCCTCCTCTCCCCTCCTCTCCCCTCCTCTCCTCTCCCCTCCTCTCCTCTCCTTCCCTCCTCTCCACTCCTCTCCTCTCCTCCATTCCTCTCCTCTCATCTCCTCTCCCCTCCCCTCCCCATCTCACCTCTCCCCTCCTCTCCTCTCTCCACTCCTCTCCTCTCCCCTCCTCTCCTCCTCTCTTCTCCTCTGCCCAGGTTAGCTTATTTGATAGCACTCTGAATCAGAATGCTGTGAATTTGAGCCACACTCCATGACTTGAGCACATCATCTAGCCTGACACAGTGTAGTATCTAGGGAGTGCGGCTATTGTTGAAAATGTTTCCTTTTTGATGGAATGTTAACCTAGGATCCTGTCTGTTGTTTTGGTTATTCAGGTGGACATTAAACATCGCATGGCACGACTGTTTCTGATGGTCACGATCACTGCATCTCTGAGATCTACCGGCATGCTCTCCTCCCTCCAGATGAGAGAGATGAGGTCATGTATCCGTGGCAACAGCGCCTCTCCGCCATACTTTAGCGCCTCAGCAGGGATTCCATCCGCTCCCGTAGCCTTGTTATTCTTGAGCTGTTTTATGGCTTTTCCTACCTCGTGCAACGTTGGGGTTTCACTGAGGTGGTGGCGGGTCGCACAAGTAGAATTGTGTTAACCTGCCTAGGGGAGTATTGAAGGCTGCCTCCAGAGCGGTGCAGGCATCGGTCTGCCTGTAGGAGATGGCATATCTCTTTTAGCACTTCCTTTCGGAAGTGCAGCCTTCTCACACACTGCTCCTCAGAGAGCTGGAGATCTGGGCATTCGTACCTGTAAACCCGTGGGGGTAAGCCCTCCTCCCCGGACATCTTTGGCCTCTCACCATCTGTGGGCCGACATGGCCAAGAGACCTTCCTCGAGCTTGACGCCGCCTGGCAATAGCATGGAGCGTGATACGCTGGTGAACTAGTAATGCCGCCATTAAGTTCTCTCACTGAAGTTTTAAGGGCCCTGTAATGGCAGATAAAAGTGAAGTTTGCAAGTGGGAGCTTCACGCAGCTTGATGTGCATGACCATTGCGGTCAATATGACCTGCAATGTGGGATCCTCCTCCCTCCATTAAAATACGCTGCCAATACCGTCTGCTGCACACTGGGACCGCCTGGTTTCTTCAGGCGTTTCCTGGGATGGGTGTTAAATGAGGCGTTTCGGCCAAATGTTCCATCCGGGGCACTAGCGCAGCATCACACGACAATTGATATCATCATCACGCTAAAAACGGTGGGCGGAGCGATAAGCTTTTGCGCCAGCACCAAACCAATAGCCCAATCTTCCACCTGGGCGGTAAACATAGAAACATAGAAAATAGGTGCAGGAGTAGGCCATTCGGCCCTTCAAGCCTGCACCACCATTCAATAAGATCATGGCTGATCATTCACCTCAGTACCCCTTTCCTGCTTTCTCTCCATACCTCTTGATCCCTTTAGCCGTAAGGGCCATATCCAACTCCCTCTTGAATATATCCAATGAACTGGCATCAACAACTCTCTACAGTCGGGAATTCCACAGGCTAACAACTCTCTGAGTGAAGAAGTTTCTCCTCAGCTCAGTCCTAAATGGCTTACCCCTTATCCTTAGACTGTGTCCACTGGTTCTGGACTTCCCCAACATTGGGAACATTCTTCCTGCATCTAACCTGTCCAGTCCCGTCAGAATTTTATATGTTTCTATGAGATCCCCTCTCATCTTTCTAAACTCCAGTGAATACAGGCCCAGTCGATCCAGTCACTCCGCATATGTCAGTCCTGCCATCCCTGGAATCAGTCTGGTCAACCTTCGCTGCACTCCCTCAATAGCAAGAACATCCTTCCTCAGATTAGGAGACCAAAACTGAACACAATATTCCAGGTGAGGCCTCATTAAGGCCCTGTACAACTGCACTAAGATCTCCCTGCTCCTATACTCAAATCCCCTAGCTATGAAGGCCAAAATACCATTTGCCTTCTTCACCGTCTGTTGTACCTGCATGCCAACTTACAATGACTGATGAACCATGACACGCAGGTCTCGTTGCACCTCCCCTTTTCCTAATCTGCCACCATTCAGATAATATTCTGGCTTCGTGTTTTTGCCCCCAAAGTGGATAACCTCACATTTATCCACATTATACTGCATCTACCACGCGTTTGCCCACTCACCTAACCTGTCCAAGTCACCCTGCAGCCTTTTGGCATCCTCCTCACAGCTCACGCCGCCACCCAACTTAGTGTCATCTGCAAATTTGGAGATATTACACTCAATTTCCTCATCCACATCACTAATGTATATTGTAAAGAGCTGGGGTCCCAGCACTGAGCCCTGTGGCACCCCACTAGTCGCTGCCTGCCATTCAGAAAAGGACCCATTTATCCCGACTCTCTGCTTCCTGTCTGCCAACCAGTTCTCAATCCACGTCAGCACATTAGTCCCCAATACCATGTGCTTTAATTTTGCACAACAATCTCTTGTGTGGGACCTTGTCAAAAGTCTTTTGAAAGTCCAAATACACCACATCCACTGGTTCCCCCTTGTCCACTTTACCAGTTACATCCTGAAAAATTTCCAGAAGATTTGTCAAGCATTATTTCCCTTTCATAAATCCACGCTGACTTGGACCAATCCTGTCACTGCTTTCCAAATGTGCTGTTATTTCATTTTAATAATTGATTCCAACATTTTTCCCACTACTGATGTCAGGCTAACTGGTCTATAATTCACTGTTTTCTCTCTCCCTCCTTTCTTAAAAAGTGGTGTCACATTAGCTACCCTCCAGTCCATAGGAACTGATCCAGAGTCATTAGACTGTTGGTAATATGTTCTTCCTCTACAGTATAAATGCACACAAGGCCCATACTTGAGAGAAGATCAATCTGTGACCAGTTACCTTGATTACCAAGACAAACCTCAAGAGACAGATGGTGGGTGGAGCTTTCCCTTTTGTACCGGAAAGTCCAGGTTAGGAGTGTCTCCCATAAATTCGCCCCCTGTGGTCAGTGTTCTCAAGGTGTACAACTTAGGTCAGCTAATACATGGGTTACAATGACATTTGAATACATGACAGTTGGAAAATGATCACCAATGTATCCACTATTTCTAGGGCTATTTCCTTAAATACTCTAGGATGCAGATTATCAGGCCCCGGGGATTTATCGGCCTTCAATCCCATCAAATTCCCTAACACAATTTTCCGCCTAATAAAGATTTTATTCAGTTCCTCCTTCTCACTAGACCCTGGGTCCCCTAGTATTTGGAAGGTTATTTGTGTCTTCCTTCATGAAGACAGAACCAAAGTATTTGTTTAACTGGTCCACCATTTCTTTGTTCCCCATTATAAATTCACCTGAATCTGACTGCAAGGGTTCTACGTTTGTTTTCACTAACCTTTTTCTCTTCACATATATATAGAAGCTTTTTCAGTCAGTTTTTATATTCCCAGCAAGCTTCCTCTCATATTATATTTTCCCCCTTTTAATTAAATCCTTTGCATTACAAAATTCTCGCAGTCCTCAGGTTTGCTGCTTTTTCTGGCCAATTTATATGCTTCTTCCTTGGATTTAACACTATCCTTAATTTCCCTTGTTAGCCACGGTTGAGCCACCTTCCCCATGGTATTTTTACTCCAGACAGGGATGTACAATTGTTGAAGTTCATCCATGTGATCTTTAAATGTTTGCCATTGCTTATCCACCGTCAACCCGTAAAGTATCACTCGCCAGTCTATCCTAGCCAGTTCACGTCTCATATCATCGATGTTACCTTTCCTTAAGTTCAGCACCCTAGTCTCTGAATTAACTGTGTCACTCTCCATCTTAATAAAGAATTCTACCATATTATGGTCACTCCTCCCCAAGGGGCCTCGCACAACAAGATTGTTAAGTAGTCCTTTCTCATTACACATCACCCAGTCTAGGATGGCCAGCCCTCCAGTTGGTTCCTCGACATATTGGTCGAGAAAACCATCCCTCATACACTCCAGGAAGTCCTTCACCGCATTGCTACCAGTTTGGTTAGCCCAATCAATATGTAGATTAAAGTCGCCCATGATAACTGCTGTACCTTTATTGCACGCATCCCTAATTCCTTGTTTGATGCCATCCCCAACCTCACTACTACTGTTTGTACACAACTACTGTCTGTACACAACTCCCACTAGCGTTTTCTACCCTTTGGCATTCCGTACCTCCACCCATACTGATTCCACATCATCCAAGCTAATGTCCTTCCTTACTATTACGTTAATTTCCTCTTTAACCAGCAACACCACCCCACCTCCTTTTCCTTTCTGTCTATCCTTCCTAAATGTTGAATACCCTTGGATGTTGAATTCTCAGCCTTGCTCACCCTGGAGCCATGTTTCCGTGATGCCAATTACATCATATCCGTTAACTGCTATCTGCGCAGTTAATTCGTGCACCTTATTCCGAATACTCCTCGCATTCAGGCACAGAGCCTTCAGGCTTGTCTTTTTCACACTCATTGTCCCTTTAGAATTTTGCTGTAATGTGGCCCTTTTTGATTTTTGCCTTGGGTTGCTCTGCCCTCCACTTTTACTATTCTCCTTACTATCTTTTGCTTCTTCCCCCATTTTATTTCCCTCTCTCTCAATGCATTGGTTCCCTGCTTAGAACACCACCTGGCAATAGCATGGAGCATGATATGCTGGCGAACTAGTAATGCCCCCCATTAAGTTCTCTCACTGAAGTTTTAAGGGCACTGTAATGGCAGATAAAAGTGAAGTTTGCAAGTGGAAGCTTCACGCTGCGTGATGTGCATGACCATTGTAGTCAATATGACCTGCAATGTGGGATCCTCCTCCCTCCATTAAAATACGCTGCCAATACCGCCTGCTGCACACTGAGACCACCTGGTTTCTTCAGGCGTTTCCTGGGGTGGGTGTTAAATGAGGCGTTAAGGCCAAATATTCCATCCGGGGCTGTAGCACAGCATCACACGACGATTGATATCATTATCACGTTAAAAACGGTGGGCGGAGCGATAAGTTTTTGTGCCGACACCAAACCAATAGCCCAATCTTCCACCCGGGCGGTAAATCCTGGACGCCCGGCATAACGTCCAAAAACAGCATTTAACACCCCGCCAGGGCACGAACTGAGACTCAAATGAGCTGAAAATTCAGCCCATAAAAGGGGCTAGATTTTCCACTATTATCGCTATCGTCGAAAAATGGATGATATTTCCGGCGTTGGTTTATTTTTCAGGATCGCCGGAATATCCCCCATTTTGAAAACCGCTAATTTTACCTTTTTAATTTGGGTGATAGCCTTAGCGATGTGAAATGGGCCTTAGCAATGTATTCAGTTGTGCAAGGCCAGCCTCCGTAGCAACGGCCATTCTGCGCATGCGCAGTTTTTTTTCAGTCAATTAACTTTTCCCGTGATTTGGGAGGTCAGGGGTCATCTGCACATGCTCAGAAGACCAAGGGAGGGAGAGAGTGAAGGAAGGTTGTGTTGAGGAAATGAAAATGGAATATGAGGAGTCGGGAGAGAGTGCTGCAGAGGTTGCAGGGAGAAGGAGAGCGAAAGCCTTTCCTGATGAAGCCAATGAAGCTCTAGTCCATGAGGTGGCGACTCGGTTGGGCCAATTAACCTAGGGTGGGTTTGGGAAACACCCCCCCCCTCCCGGATATATCAGCGAATATGGGTGGACAACGCCGAAGTAGTAACTTCGGCAGCCTACGTCGTGAGAGAGGCAAACCAGTGCCACAAGCGCTGGAACAGTCTGGTGGCATCTGCAAGACTAAGTATTAAATTATTACATTTATAATTGTAATGATGCACTGACTCATTAATTAGAATGTAAATCTGCCAGATTGTAATTACGTTGGGTAATCTTGTGTAGCATCCCTGTTAAGATTTGTTCTGTGGTTGGAATCTGTGCCTCCAGGACTCTAACCCTGGGAGGGCAGGGCCCAGGACTCTAACCCTGGGAGGGCAGGGCCCAGGCCTCTAACCCTGGGAGGGCAAGGCCTTGGACTCTAACCCTGGGAGTGCAGGACCCAGGCCTCTAACCCTGGGAGGGCAGGGCCTTGGACTCTAACCCTGGAAGGGTAGGGCCCAGGACTCTAACCCTGGGAGGGCAGGGCCCAGGCCTCTAACCCTGGGAGGGCAGGGCCTTGGACTCTAACCCTGGAAGGGTAGGGCCCAGGCCTCTAACCCTGGGAGGGCAGGGCCCAGGACTCTAACCCTGGGAGGACAGGCGTCCCAGGAACCATTCCATGCAAATGTGCATTCGTAATCTGGCTGAGATGCCTTAAACTGAATCGACAGTATTAATTATTATTTAAACGCTTTGATCGAAAATTGGGGCCCAAGAATGACTGAAAACAGACAGACCGCAAACATTCGGCATTTCGACCACTTGAGTTCAGAAGGAGAATTATTCAATTATATCACTGCTTGTGTGCTGTGACCAACTCTTTAACTTGGGCACCGTCTCCTTTTTGGTTTCTTTGGTGGATGGGGCATGACTGAGCACTGAGGGGTCCGGTCACATTTACCCAGACTGTGTGAGTCTCTCCGGCTGCTGTCACTCACACAGTGAACCAGCCTGGACTGGGGGAGAGCTGCCCTGGCTCACTGTCTGCCCTGGGATACTTTGGGACATTAGCTCCGGCTACACGGAGGTCTCCGAGCACAGCCCAGGGACATGGCGCCCCCTCCCATTACACTCCTGTCATTGCCGAGCGCACCAGTGGTCCTGATTCCACCCCCTCCTCGGGGACCTCCATCGATGGCAATAACCCGGCTCCCTCCCTTCAGGCGGCGAATGGCACGGCCCATGGATGGGGCCTTTCCTGGAGATTGTACGCGAGAGGGCTGGTGTCAAGCATTAGTTCCTAGCCACGATCTTATTAAATATTTTCTCTGAACGTAAATGTTATAACCATGCATCAATTGCATACAACTGTATTAGCATATAACGTTAACGATGAATAGCATGTGGGACGACTAATTGTGGATTACAATATCTGTGTGTTTCCGTAGTAGTACCTAGGCAATTAGCTTATGCCATGCTCTTGTCACGTTTGCAGAATCAGGTGGAGTGCAGGCGGACTGGAGGAGGGCCTGCGGATCTTATTCTTATTCAGTTAACCGACCCTGAAGGTGTGTGTCTCAGCCCTTGTAGACATGCATAATCATTCTGCCGCCTGGTGGTGCAATCCCGTTGTTGCGCCATGTTAATAATGTGTGTAAACCTGTGGTCATTTAATGTAATTTAATGCCATTTGATTATAATATACGAATGATGCAATGTTATACATGCAGCTTCTATACTCTTCTGAACTCTCATGTTAAATATATGTAACATCTGTCGTTCACATTTATTGCAGTAGTGTTGCTCCTCGTACATATGCCTGCGCAACATCAGCATTCTCATGCCTCCCCTTCTGTTCTACGAACCTCAATTATGTTTTCCAGCTCCCCAGGTGCAACGTAGGCCCTGGAGGCCCCTGGAGCATCACCCCACTTGCTACAGGTTGTGCTGACCACGGGGGAAGACACAACTGAGGAGGATGATGAGCCTCAACTGTGCTGCTCCGTGCTGGTTGAGGCATCAACTGAAGGGTCGATGGTACCTGCGGCCACGTCGTCTTCAACGGATGAAGTAGCGGGGCCAAGCGGCTTGCAGCAGGGTACTCCGATTGGTCCAGTGCCCACGCCGACCCCGCGGAGGTTGGGTCGGCGAGGTAATCCTGCACAGCGACAGGCAGATGTAAACCAGGACATGGTGTCTCTGTGGAGGACGAGCGTCGACATTGGTCGAGAGCTCCTCCTAGCGATAGGTGGGTTGATCGACAGCATTGCCGCAATATCTGCGCGAATCTCAGAGGACATGGGGCAGATGGCTGACTCCGTCGATGCCATGTGGCAGGCGATGGTTTCGGGATACGGCACTGCACCCCAAGGTGCCGCACCACCAACGTTGACAGATGCGAGTCAGGAGGAAGCAGTTGCTTCTGACTCGGAAGACGTCCCTTCGGAAACGTCTTCACCTGGGGCCCAAGAATTGAATCTGCCAACAACAACCCCCCTCCCTCCCTCCCACAGCAGCAGCGCTCTAGGTGCCCTGCCGCAAGACGACTTAGGGTTAGTGTGGGGTAGAAGGGGGAGCGTTGTTGTACAGCTTTCTTGCTCTTTTCACTTTGTTGCTTTCAACATCAAATTACACACACACTCAGGTGTAGTAATGGCAGGATCAGGGGCTAGAACCTTGACTTTTTTTGCATGTTTAAGGCCCACTTAATGCCCATTTTATCGCGGAAATGACGTACAACGCCCATATATCGCCCATTCTGGCAAAAATAGAAACTGACAGGCTTTTTCAGGAAACTTATCGCTGAGCGTTATTTTCCCAATGGGCTTAACGCCGAGAGAAAATATCACCGCCCACTTTTTTGGGGCGGAATCATCAGAATGAACTAATTCAATGGCCATTGTATCGCCCAGCATTGCTTTCCGACTGGAATTAATGCCGAGATTCAATATTAACGCCCGGCGACTGTTTTTTGTCGTAAAGAGCATATTTACCCAAACTAGCAGCCATGGAGATCGTACATCGTCAATTTCACCACCTTGCACACATATCGCCCACAATATCGCTTGCTCAAAAAAACGGCCACAAAAAGTGGAACTAACTGGAACGAACGGCAGCAGTGTGGCTGGCATTTGTTAAATTCCACTCTTACTTGAGGAGCTGATATCGGAAAGATTTGACTGAAAGAGCGCTGATGTGAGTGATAACGTTGACATACTGCTGTGTGTGTGCAGCAATGGTGCCCATCACCTTGGTGCCAGTTAAAATTTACGTTGATTGATGTTAAGTTGTATTTGTAGTGTATGGAGAAAGAGTCAGACTGAACACTATGAGCTCAAAGTAAAGTCTGACAGTCTTTTATTGCAGGTCTCCAGAGTGCCTCTCCAACCTGTGAAGCCTTCTTAAATACCTGTGCTCCCAAGGGATTATGGGATCCCTTGGGACTCCAGGGGATGAGCCCTCTGGTGGCTGTACAGAGTAAATACAAGTCCACATATATAACAACATTCCCCCCCAATGTCAATAGTGTAACTATTTATAATGTGAGTCGATCTGGGGCCCTTCTTGCCCTGGTTGATCGTCTCGGTGTGAAAGCTGGTGGTGTTGAATCATTTGTTGGGCCCTCGCTGGGGTGCTGTGCATTTGGCCTTGTTGGGCTGCCTGGTGTGTTGGGCCTTGCAGGGCTGCTGTGGATGATGGGTTCTGCTTCGTGGTCAACCGTGGTGTCAGTTGCCACTGGTGTGTGTGTTGCGGGATCAAAAAAGGTAGGGTCCAAGGTGGGTTGCTCAGGGTAGTCCGTGAATCTGAGTTTGATCTGGTCCAAGTGTTTCCGGTGAATGAGTCCATTTGAAAGTTTGACCCAAAACACTCTTTGGCCACGACAGTGCCGGGAAGCCACTTGGGACCTTGTCCATAATTTAATACAAATACAGGATCATTGACTTCAATCTCGCGTGACACATTTGCGCTATCATGGTATACACTTTGTTGAAACCGCCTGCTCTCTATCTGTTCATGTAGATCAGGGTGAACTAACGAGAGTCTTGTCTTAAGAGCTCTTTTCATGAGCAGTTCAGCAGGTGGGATCCCAGTGAGCGAGTGGGTAGCTAAGCAGGATTCGGGATAGGCGACTCTGCAGTGAGCCTTCAGTTACCCTCTTCAAGCCTTGCTTGATGGTTTGCACTGCTCTCTCTGCCTGAACATTGGATGCTGTTTTAAACGGGGCAGATGTGATATGTTTGATCACCTTACGAGTCATGAATTCTTTGAACTCAGCACTGGTAAAACGTGGCCCGTTGTCGCTCAGCAGAACATCGTGCTAGCCGACATTATCTCACATTCAATCCACTTGGAGTACGCGTCTGGAACCACAAGGAACATTTTACCCAAGAACGGGCCTGCATGGTCGACGTGTATCCTAGACCACGTTTGGAGGGCCAAGACCATAAACTTAGCGGCGCCTCCCTGGGTACATTGCTTAATTGCGAGCATGTATTACATCTGTGAACACAGGACTCTAAGTCCGCATCGATACCAAGCCACCACACGTGGGATCTGGCTATCGCTTTCATCATTACGATGCCTGGGTGGGTACTGTGGAGGTCATTGATGAAGGTATCTCTGTCCTTCTTGGGGACCACTACTCGATTGCCCCACAGAAGGCAGTCTGCCTGGATAGACATTAAATCTTTGCGCCGCTGGAACGGCTTTATCTCTTCTTGCATTTCCACTGGGACATTGGACCAGCTGTCGTGAAGCACACAGCTTTTGACTAGAGATAATAAGGGGTCCTGGCTTATCCAGGTTTTGATCTGCCCGGCAGTGACGGGTGATTGCTCACTCTCAAATGCTTCCATAACCATGGCTAGATCTGCGGACTGCGCCATTTCCACCGCCATGGTGGGCAATGGCAGGCTACTGAGAGCATCGGCACCTTTTTCTATGCCTGTCCTGTGGTGGATGGCGTAGTTGTATGGGGACAACGTGAGCGCCCATCTCTGCATTGGTATTTATCCCTTTACTCTCAGAAAACAGGAATATAAGTGGCTTATGGTCAGTTTCCAATTCGAATTTTAGCCCAAACAGGTATTGATGCATTTTCTTTATCCTATAGACACACGCTAACGCATCTTTTTCAATCATGCTGTCGGCTCTCTCAGCCTTAGACAGACGCCTGGATGCATAAGCAACCGATTGCAGTTTCCCGAAATCATTAGCTTGTTGCAATACACACCCGAAGCCATATGACGACATATCACATGCTAGTACCAAACGCTTACATGGATCATACAACACAAGCAATTTGTTTGAGCAGAACAATTTTCTCGCTTTTACAAAGGCATTTTCTTGGCTTTTGCCCCAAACCCATTCACCCCCTTTTCGCAGTAAGACATGTAGTGATTCTAGCAGGGTGCTGAGACCCGGTAAGAAGTTACCAAAGTAGTTCAAGAGTCCCAGAAACGACCGCATCTCCGTCACGTTCTGTGGCCTCGGTGCATTTTCGATTGCCTCCGTCTTCGCGTTGGTGGGCCTGATGCCGTCCACCACAATTCTCCTTCCCAGGAACTCCACTTCAGGTGCCAGGAAAATGCACTTCGAGCATTTTAACCTGAGCCCCACATGGTAGAGTCAACTAAGAACCTACTCCAGGTTCTGCAGGTGCTCGGCTGTGTTCCGACCTGTGAACAAGATGTCGTCCTGGAAGACCACTGTGTGCGGAACTGACTTCAGTAAGCTTTCCATGTTTTTCTGGAATATCGCCGCTGCTGATCGGATTCCAAACAGACATCTATTATAAACAAAAAGACCTTTGTGCGTGTTGATGCAGATGAGGGCCTTCGATGATTCCTCCAGTTCCTGCGTCATGTAGGCTGAAGTCAGATCCAGCTTCGTGAACGTCTTTCCTCCTGACAGCTTTGCAAAGAGGTCGTCGGCTTTTGGTAGTGGGTATTGGTCCTGCGGGGAGAAACGATTGATAGTTACTTTGTAATCGCCACAGATTCTGATGGTGCCGTCTCCCTTGAGGGCTGTGACAATAGGACTGGCCCACATGCTGAACTCGATCGGTGAAATGATGCCCTCTCTTTGTAGCCGGTCTAGCTCAATCTCTACCCTTTCTCTCATCATGTACGGTACAGCTCTCGCCTTGTGATGGATGGGTCAAGCCCCCCGGAATTAGGTGGATCTGCACTTTTGCTCCTTGGAATTTCCCGATGCCTGGTTCGAACAGCGAAGGAAATTTGTTTAAGACCTGGGCACACGAAGTGTCGTCAGTGGGCGATAGTGCTCGGATGTCATCCCAGTTCCAGCGTATCTTTCCCAGCCAGCTCCTGCCGAGCAGCGTGGCACCATCGCCCGATACCACCCAGAGTGGTAGCTTGTGCACCGCCCCATTGTAGGAGACCTTTATGGTAGCACTGCCGATTACAGGAATCAGTTATTTTGTGTAAGTTCTTAGTTTCGTGCGAATTGGAGTTAAGACTGGCCTTGAGGCCTTGTTGCACCACAGCCTTTCGAAAGTCTTTTTGCCCATGATGGACTGGCTTGTGCCCGTGTCCAGCTCCATTGACACCGGGAGTCCATTTAGTTCAACATTCAGCATTATCGGGGGACAATTCGTGGTGAATGTGTGTACCCCATGTACCTCTGCCTCCTCTATCTGAGGCTCTGTTTCGTCGTGATCCTCCTCTGCAACCTGGTGGTTTGCAGGTTTAACAGGCTTAGCAGCTTGCCTGCATACTCGTTGGAGGTCTCCCATTGTTCCACAGCCCTTGCAAATGTATCCTTTGAATCGGCATGAATGGAAACGATGATCACACCCGCAGCACCAACAAGGTGTTAATGGCCTTGCATTCATCACCTTTGATGGTGGACTCTCAGATATCTGCGGACATGTAGCTGCAAGTATGTGTGACCTGCCCTGTACGTTACGATTTGAAAACAACATCACTTTGTTCACAGTACTTGTAGCAGCACTTGTGTACTGAGAGATTTGCTTAGTATTGTCACTGGTGGCAATGAACGCCTGGGCTATCGCTATGGCCTTACTCAAGGTTGGGGTCTCTACAGTCAAAAATTTGCGAAGTATGGTTTCGTGGCCAATGCCAAGTACGAAAAAGTCTCTGAGCATCTGCTCCAAATGTACTTCAAATTCGCAATGTCCTGCAAGGCATCTTAGCTCGGCGACTTCCTGGTCTTCAGATCTTTTGTACGTGTAGAACCGGTACCTCACCATCAGAACACTTTCCTTCCGGTTCAATTGCTCTCGGACCAGTGTGCACAAATCGTCGTATGATTTCTCCGTGGGTTTTGCTGGAGTGAGCAGATTCTTCATGACGCCATACGTTGGTGCCCCACAGATGGTGAGGAGGATCGCCCTTTGTTTGGCAGCGCTCTCTTCCCCATCCAGCTCGTTGGCCACGAAATATTGGTCGAGTCGGTCCACAAAAGTTTCCCAATCATCTCCCTCTGAAAATTTCTCCAGGATGCCCACTGTTCTCTGCATCTTTGGGTTCGCTATTTGTGTCTCATCGCCACTTGTAGTGTATGGAGAAAGAGTCAGACTGAACACTGTGAGCTCAAAGTAAAGTGTGGCCTTAGTCTTTTATTGCAGCTCTCCAGAGTGCCTCTCCAACCTGTGAATCCTCCTTAAATATCTGTGCTCCCAAGGGATTATGGAATCCCTTGGGACTCCGGGGAATGAGCCCTTTGGTGGCTGTACAGAGTAAATAAGTCCACATATATAACAGTATTTAACCCTTCAATGGTAAGGAATCACCAGTGTGTAATGGTCCAGCTATGTGAGACAATGCTCAACAAGGTTATGTTCAATAACAAAAGTTTAATACCAACATTGGTCTGAAATCATAAGTATCACAGCCAATAACACCCAACACCCGCCCACATCCCACTTTTTCCACCACTGACATAAATTCCATGTTCAACATGTCCAGCAACACAGAATACAAGGGCAAAGCAGGAGCATGGTCCCCAGCCCCCCATACATTGCAAAAAATTGCATACACCCAGATGGAGATATAACACAGCCATCACCTGCGCAGATGCACCTCACTTTCCTTCCCTTCTCTCCTTCTTCTCCCCACTTCTAACCCTTCCCCTCCTCACTCTATGGCGCCTGGCCGAGGAGCTCTTCAGGCAGTGCCTCATTGGGGGGGATGAAGGCAGATGCATTGGTTGGATGGGTATGGAGTGGGTGGTGCCGAGGGGCAACATTCTCTGATGCAGAAGCAGGACCTTGGTCCTTGTTCTCATCTGTCTTTGGTAGTGGTGGTGCGCGACCTAGGGGTGAAGTGCTGCACTCTGGGACCACTAGGAGGGCTGTGGCAGCAGTTTTCCTGGCTATCGCATCCAGGGACTCCGCCATGCATGGAATGTACTCGGTCATGGTGGCCAGTTATTGGGATATGTCCCCAAAGCTTCGATGAGCTGGTCTCCAATGTCTACAGTCCTCCTGGACAACTGTACCATCTCTCCGCTGTCATGTCACTCTCGTGGAACAGACCTGCTACGTTCACGAGGCCTCCGCGGGGTCAGCACCGTCCTGGGGACAAATGGGGTGCCCTGTGGAGAAGTGCTTGGGGCCGGCACCTCCAGAGTGGAGGCGGGAATGACCGGAGGACCAATAGATGGCCTTGGGGTGGAATGGGTTCTGGAGCGTGGCAAAGCAGGTTCTTCGAAGTCCGCGCTCTCATCCGTCGAGAACAGACCCAGTGGTTTGACGGGCGACAATCAGAGCTCCTCAGCACCAGATGTAGGATCGTCTGGCGAGTCCAGCCCTGCGCCCCCACCTTCTGGCCTCTGTGGCCTTGCCTGGGGCTGTACTGCTGGCTGAGCTGCAAGACACAAATGAGGTTATTAGAGGAGAGGGGGTTGCTAGGGTGACAAGGTGAGTCCAGCGCTACACACAGCCATCATCATCATAGGCAGTCGCTCGGAATCGAGGAAGACTTGCTTCCACTCTTAGCATGAGTTCTTAGGTGGCTGAACAGTCCAATACGAGAACCACAGTCTCTGTCACAGGTGGGACAGATAGTCATTGAGGGAAAGAGTAGGCAGGGAGCCTGGTTTGCCGCGCGCTCCTTCCGCTGCCTGTGCTTGGTTTCTGCATGGTCTCTGAGCCATACAGGAGGGCGGGTATTACTATGGCCCTGTTGACCATGAGCTTGGTGATAGTTTTGAGGGCCGGGTCTTCAAACAATCTTTTCCTCAGGTGGCCGAAGGCTGCACTGGTGCACTGGAGGCGGTGTTGGATCGCGTCGTCAATGCCTGCTCTTTTTGATAGGAGGCTCCCGAGACAAGGGAAGTGGTCCACATTGTCCAGGAACACGCCATGGATCTTGATTTCTGGGGGGGGCAGTGCTGTGCGGCGAGGACAGGCTGGTGGAGGACCTTTGTCTTACTGATGTTTCGCGTAAGGCCCATGTTTTCATACACCTCGATAAATACGTCGACTATGTCCTGGAGTTCAACCTCTGTGTGTGCACAGACACAGGCGTCATACGCATACTGTAGCTCGACGACAGAGGTTGGAGTGGTGTTGGACCTGGCCTGAAGACGGCGAAGGTTGAACAGCTTCCCACTGGTTCTGTAGTTTAGTTCCACTCCAGCGGGGAGCTTGTCAACTATGAGGTGGAGCATGGCAGCAAGGAAGATTGAGAAGAGGATTGGGGCAATGTCGCAGCCCTGTTTGACCCCGCACGACAAAAGCACCACCGCTCTCAAAATCATTGCAGGCATCGCATTTCAAGACCATCAACACATTGTGCATTGCAATGATTTTCATTAGGCCAACATTATTTCTATGACACTTGTAAGGGGTGGTGTGCAGAGGGTCAGCTTTCCCTTCTGACCTTATATGAGCAGTTCCGAATCGCTCCCACACCCTTGGTTCTAGACACTGGAATTATGAAGGGACTGACAGACTTGGACAGACAATCGGTTTCAAGGTAGGAAGCAGGTATGGCTTTATTGTGATTAAAAGGAAGTCAAAGGCACACCTTTAATAACACACACAGACCAATACACACTGAGGGGTACAACACATTGAATAAAATGTCAAATTACAGACTGTGGGGAAAAGAATACAGCTTAAACTCTAAATGGGGTAAAGAGGAGAATGCAGATACATTTACACAAGTTATCCCAGCCTCCCCCCTCCCAATTCCCCTAACTAACTAAGTTATAGCTCTGGGGGTTCAGGGGCTATGCTCACCAATCCCTTTTGACAGTTGCCGGTGAATCATGGTTTCGGGATTCGCTGCACTTGGCCTTCTTGGCGAGCTGTATCCCGGACGGAGGAGAGGACTTCGGACTGCGTATCTTCAGTTGGGGTGCGTCCGTTGATGCGGTAAGTTGCATTTTGGATGTATGGGGTAAGTACCCACTTTCTTTAGTTAGGAATAGTTTCAGTTAGTCCTTTTTGGTAATTTTTCACCCATCGGTTGTTCAGAAGTAGATTGTAGAGTGGAAATAAATGTCGATTCTTCGGTTTTTTGCTGAGTTGGTTTCGGTTGGTCGTTTCGCTGGTTGTGGTGGCCCGAGTTTGTCAATTTGGTTGCTGACAACCTTCCATTTCGTGGGCCTCGTGCTTGGTCGGTCCTTGATGACTTCTTGCAGTTTCCTCCACTACTCCATTTCGTCACTGTATAGGAAGCAGGCTGCTTGTGTCTGTGTCTGTGTTCCAATCTGTGTCCTTGTTCGAGTCTGTGTGAGTTCGAGTCTGTGTTCTGTTAGTTTTTTCTTGTAAAACTGGGGGATAGATATATCCCAAAAAGGCTTTCTTATCTCCCCCCCCCGAATCTTACCCAGCTCTTTGTTTCGATTGTCCAGCCCAGCTAACTGAAACTTGATTAAGTGGTTTTAATCTGGCGTTAATAGGCTTTTCGAAGTTGATCAGCTCTCGTCCATTGTGCTCATCTGGCCTGAGCCAGATATTTCTATGCCTGTTGAAAAGGTGTTGGAATATGTATGTGACATTTGGATCCTCTGGGTGGGGTGATACTGTTTCTTCCATGGCCGATTGTTTGAATGCTAATGTTTTCTAGGGGCAAGTTTTCGAGAGTAAACAGATCCCAGACAATTTGATTAGCTCCAATGTCCAAACTGGCTCTTTAGAGATGGACCCCACCCCTTTTCTTACCGACCCAACATCCATCTTTTAAAAATCCTAAATTTGATTAAAGTTCGTAGTTTCTTCCATGTGCACTTTAGGATTTCAAACTTTCTGCTCGCTTGTTCCAAATTAAATTCCCTTTCCTATGAGTCCAAACACTGCGGGGGGGGGGGGGTCTCCATGAATGCATTTTAAAAGTCCAGAAAGGGGTTCTTCTCCTCTGCAGGGGAGAGGTACCAGGAATTTTTGCGAAATATTGGTAAATTCTACACACTTTTAGAAATCATCTATCATATATGATTGTTCGGATATGAATTGGTGTGGCATCTATTGACATTACATCACGCAATGGTGTAAACTTTACTCACGTGGCATTACTTCAGGGTCTGCAGATGCATCCGTGGCTGTCCGGGGGTGCTTCCCCAAGAGTGCGAACACTCACTCCTCCATGTCAGTGATGTCGCTGGGGACTGGTGGCCCCTCACCCGTTCGCCTCTGCATGGACCTTATCGTCGATAACTTCTTTTGTAAAAGGTGACAGGATGACATGGCAAGAGATCATTGCGTGATAGCATTGCTAGGTACTGTCACAAAGACTGATGCAACACATAACCGACAGATGTAATATTGATTATTATGATTATTATCATTCTTTACCTAAAGACGTACACCATGACTGCAGGCTTTGAGTAAAACATTCCCAGTAAAAGTGCAAGACCTCACATCTGCTGATAGTCACTCATGACTGTTAAAAATCAAATTATATAAATACATAAGTACATGTAAATCAATGCATAGATAGTATTGATGATACATACAGATAGTTAACATACAGACAAATCATAGGCAGTCCATCGGAATCGAGGAGGACTTGCTTCCATTCTCTTAACATGAGTTCTTAGGTGGCTGAATAGTCCAATATGAGGCCACAGTCCCTGTCACAAGTGGGACAGACAGTCGTTGAAAGAAAGGATGGGTGGGACAGGTTTGACGCACGCTCCTTCCGCTGCCTATGCTTGATTTCTGCATGCTCTCGGCTACAAAACTCGAGGTGCTCAGCGCCCTCCCGTATGTACTTCCTCCACTTCAGGTGGTCTTTGGCCAGGGACTCGCAGGTGTCAGTGGGGATGTTGCACTTTATCAGGGAAGCTTTGAGGGTGTCCTTGAAATGCTTCCTCTGCCCGCCTTTGGCTCATTTGCCGTGAAGGAGTTTCGAGTAGAGCGCTTGCTTTGCGAGTCTCGTGTCTGGCATGCGAACTATGTGGCCTGCCCAGCGGAGCTGATAAAGTGTGGTCAGTGCTTCAATGCTGGGGATGTTGGCCTGGCCGAGGACACTGATGTTGATGCATCTGTCCTCCCAAGGGATTTGTAGGATCTTGCGGCGACATCGTTGGTGGTATCTCTTCAGTGACTTGAGATGTCTGCTGTACATGGTCCGAGGCAGTCAGGGCCCGCTGGAAGGAGCACTTCGAAGATCTCCTCAATCGAGACTCTGCCTTTGACCCGAGTGTTCTCGACTCATCCCGCAGCATGCCACCCGCCACCATCTCGGCAAAACTCCAACACTACACAAGGTAGAAAAAGCCATAAGACAGCTTAAAAATGACAAGGCTGCGGGAGCGGCTGGAATCCCCGCTGAGGCATTGAAGTATGGCGGTGAGGCACTGCTGACGCAAATACATGACCTTATCTCTCTCATCTGGAGGGAGGAGAGCATGCTGGGAGATCTTAGAGATGCAGTGATTGTGACCATCTTTAAAAAATAGGACAACTCCGACTACGGCAACGACAGAAGAATAGCCCTGCTATCTGCCACGAGGAAAGTCGTCACTAGAGTCCTCCTCAACCGTCTTCTCCCTGTGGCCGAGGAGCTCCTCCCGGAGTCGCAGTGTGGATTTCGTCCCCTACGGGGCACAACAGATATGATTTTTGCAGCGCAACAGCTGCAGGAAAAATGCACGGAGCAGCGCCAACCCTTATACATGGCCTTCGTCAATCTTACAAAGGCCTTTGACACTGTCAACCGTGAGGGTCTATGGAGCATCCCCCAAAAGTTCATCACCATCCTCTGCCTGCTCCACGATGACATGCAGGCCGTGATCCTTACAGATAAATGACCAGCTACTCATTATCCTGAAGTCAAGTCTCAGTGCTATAACTCGACTCCCACCATGAGTACTGTAAACACACAGTTGATCATATAAATACATTTGAATAGCTAACTGGCTCCATATTGTCTAGCAGCCTGTTTCAATCCAAACATCCTGTTTTGATCCAGACCTCAATCTTCAACCTTCATCCCCTTCGTTTTCTCCAGACTGCGTTGAAGCGTTTCAGAAATACGGGCTTTCGCCCCCACAAGCGTAAGTGGGAAAGGCGGGGTTACGACGAGGGTGGGTTAAGAGGGAACCGAAGCGGTAGAGGGAAGCATTGCCGCAGCTAGGGGGATATTCACTTGGTTGGAAGGGGGGGTCTTTATTCTTGTTACTGAAGTCACAAGTCCAGGTATGATCACTTATCCCTGTTAGTGCATTGGGTGTAAGGTCTCCTCCTCCTCAGTCGTTTCCCACTCTTTGATTGGGCACATAATGCTCTTCAATGGACCTTCTCCCATCTCTATTCTGCAGTATGCGAGTAGTCATCAATACTGGTTGAGAAATGACAGGCCCCATCACTATAAATCACTATAAATGCCCTAATCTGTCATCAACATTCTTAAATCGTCCTCAACAAACACAATATAAACTCGAAATTGACCACAATGTGATTAGATGATTGGCAAGATTCTAAAACACCCTTAAAATCACTCACTAATTACTTCAATGCTCCCATCAACTTGAAGCAGCCTTTTATTAAACTTCCTCCGATTTACAAAATGGTGTCCAGACTGCCGGGTTAAGGTCAGGTGAGTGCAGCTTTTCTTCAGCGTCTTTTTGGGCGGGCGATCATTTGGGCACAATATGGGCGAAATTCCAAAAGTAGCGCTCGCCGATAATCTGGGCGATAATCAGGCGCTAGTTTCCATAATAAACAGTATACTGGGCCTTGCACGAGTGATGATGTCAGACTTTATATTAAAAAAAAAATGGACGGGCGATTTAGCTCATTCCTGTGTGCCGAAAGTTTCACCGGCGATGAATGGGCACTAATCGGGCGGTAGTTTCATTTATCATTAAATATCGGCAATAAACTGAAACTCGGTGATTATATGGGCATTAAATGGATGGTAAATGGGCGGATATAAACTGAAAGCCTAGCTCCTAGATGTCTATGAAGTGATTTCAGATAGGGGGAGTCAAGGGTTATGGGGAACAGGCAGGAAAGTGGAGTTGAGGCCAAGATCAGATCAGCCATGGCATTATTGAATGGCGGAGCAGGCTTGAGGGGCCATATGGCCTACTCCTGCTCCTAGTTCTTATGTTCTTATGTTCTTATAGATCTTTCTGACCGACGTGATAAGGTGTTACATTAATATAAATATTTCTTTTCTTTTTGAAGAAGATATCTCATATTAAGGTACGCTTCATATGCATTGGAAGATCGCCAATACCTTGAGCAAGTGATTGATCTTCATAGTTCATGATAACGATTCCAACAGAATGGGTGTCTTAGCTGATTATGGCCTAGAAGGTTATGCTGATAGGGTTAGATGAAGAGTGGTGGGAGGAGGCTTGTGTGGAACATAAATGTCAGAATGGATCAGTTGGGATGAATGGCCTGTTTATGTGCTGTACATATGATGCAATGTTTTCAGCTGACATCCTCACACACGCACTTCCAGCAGAGGTCACTGCTTAATAATCAGAAGCCGAGACACTGACTGATTCATCTCCTTTGATGTCCGGCGTCAGCATCATGTACTCTTGGGTTATGAAAACCCAGGTCGAATGCAGTGTTAAGTTTGCTCTACTCTGCCCTAGGTTAATCAGGGTGACCTCCTACTGTGTGACATTTTCCATTTCCACATCAGCTTCTCAGCTTCTCTGAGAGTGACAATTTGTGTCACATAGTAGGAGCATTATTGTGCTGTGGACACACCTCCTACAAGAACTGTGTTCAGAATGAAACTGTTAAAACTGCCCTGTCTTATTTCATAGGAAAAGGAGGAGGCCATTCAGCCCCTCGAGCCTGTACCGCCATTCAATTAGATCATGGCTGATCTGCATCTTAACTCGATTTCCACCCCCTTGTTCCGTATCCCTTTATACTACTTACCTCACAGAAATCTATCGATCTCAGTCTTGAAAGCTGCAATTGACCCCCAGCATCCATGGCCTTTTGGAGGAGAGAGTTCCAGACTTCTGCTACCCTTTGTATGAAAAACTGCTCCTTGATTTCACTCCTGAATGGCCCAGCCCTAATTTTAAGAATATGCCCCTTTATTTTGGATTCTGTCTCCAGAGGAAATACTTTCTCTATGTCTGCCCTATCGAATCCCCAACTTATTTTAAACAGTTGGCTTGAATCAGGACTCCAATCATTTCTTTGAGCAGTGAGCACGAATTTTGCGTGCAGTCTAAAGCATTAGCGCCGGGCGCTAATTCTGCACCTTTTCTAATTATACTGCTCATTCCTGGGCTATAATGAATCTGTCAACAGATTGCCATCATACCAGCCTGGGCAGTTGTTAATAGAGATGTCCCTAAATCGCAACTGTAATTGTTGAGGAATTCATGGCCCATTTCAGTACATTCGATCCTAAGCCCTTAAGGTAGGAATGGAGAAAAATGTTTTGCTTGGCTTCCATCTAGTGGTCATCTTGATTATATCACGTAAGAACATAAGAACATAAGAAATAGGAGCAGGAGTAGGCCACCTGGCCCCTCGAGCCTGCTCCGCCATTTAATAAGATCATGGCTGATCGGATCATGGACTCAGCTCCACTTCCCTGCCCGCTCCCCATAACCCTTTATTCCCTTATCGCTCAAAAATCAGTCTATCTCTGCCTTAAATATATTCAATGACCCAGCCTCCACAGCTTTCTGTGGCAGAGAATTCCATAGATTAAAACCCTCTGAGAGAAGAAATTTCTCCTCATCTCAGTTTTAAATGGGCGGCCTCTTATTCTAAGACTATGTCCCTTAGTTTTAGTTTCCCCTATGAGTGGAAATATCCTCTCTGCATCCACCTTGTCGAGCCCCCTCATTATCTTATAAGTTTCGATAAGATCACCTTTCATTCTTCTGCACTCCAATGTGTATAGGCCCAACCTACTCAACCTTTCCTCATAAGTCAACCCCCTCATCTCCGGAATCAACCTAGTGAACCTTCTTTGAACAGTCTCCAATACAAGTATATCCTTCCTTAAATACAGAGACCAAAACTGTCCGCAGTACTCCAGGTGTGGCCTCACCAATACCCTGTATCATCAACATTAACTCAGATGAGACATTAAACCGGGACTTATCTGCCCTCTCAGGTGGATGTGAAAGATCCCATGGCACTATTTCACCACGATCACATTGCTGTTTGTGGGCTCTTTCTGTGCACAAATTGGCTGCTGTGTTTCCTACATTACAACAGTGACCACACTTCAAGCAGTACTTCATTGGCTGTAAAACGCTTCGGGGCATCCCGAGGTCCGCAAAGGCGCTATAGAAATGTAAGTTTTAAACTGATGGTCGGGATTCAAACAGGGAGTTGTGGCAGAGATGGGCATGAGTCTGGGAGGCGACAAATGTTTGAGGAATCGGGAGAGGAAAGGAAGGTAGGAAATGTTTGCAAGGGTAGATTGAAATTAGGTTTTAGTTGGGGAGAGGCATGAAGAGGGCAGATTTGAAAGGGAGGAGTGGCACATCAGGACAGCAAACCATTTATAATGTCAGCTAGCATGGGGGGGTGAGGGAGCCAGCAAGGGAAGCTGGGTGGTCAGCAGTTCAGTGGGAAACATAGAAACATAGAAAATAGGTGCAGGAGCAGGCCATTCGGCCCTTCGAGCCTGCACCACCATTCAATAAGATCATGGCTGATCATGCAACTTCAATACCCCACTCCTGCCTTCTCTCCATACCCGCTGATCCCTTTAGCCGTAAGGGCCACAGTTAACTCCCTTTTGAATATATCCAACAAACTGGACTCAACAACTTTCTGTGGTAGAAAATTCCACAGGTTCACAATTCTCTGGGTGAAAAAGTTTCTCCTCATTTCGGTCCTAAATGGCTTTCCCTTTATCCTTAGACCGTGACCCCTGGTTCTGGACTTCCCCAACATCGGGAACATTCTTCCTACATCTAACCTGTCCAATCCAATCAGAATTTTATATGCTTCTATGAGATCCCTTCTCATTCTTCTAAATTCCAGTGAATATAAGCCGAGTCGATCCAGTCTTTCTTCATATATCAGTCCTGCCACCCCGGGAATCAGTCTGGTGTATCTTCGCCGCATTCCCTCAATAGCAAGAATGTCCTTCCTCAGATTAGGTGACCAAAACTGCACACAATTCTCAAGGTGTGGTCTCACCAAGACCCTGTACAATTGCAGTAAGACCTACCTGATCCTATACTCAAATCCTCTCGCTATGAAGGCCAACATACCATTTGCTTTCTTTACTGCTGCTGTAATTGCATGCCAACTTTCAATGACTGATGTACATGACACCCAGGTCTCCTTGCACCTCCCCTTTTACTAATCTCTTACCATTCAGATAATAATTTGCCTTCCTGTTTTTGCCACCAAATTGGATAACCTCACATTTATCCACATTATACTGCATCTTCCATGCATTTGCCCACTCACCTAACCTGACCAAGTCACTCTGCAGCCTCTTAGCATCCTCCTCACAGCTCACACTGCTACCCAGCTTAGTGTCATCTGCAAACATGGAGATATTACATTCAATTCCTTCGTCTAAATCATTAATGTATATTGTAAATAGCTGGGGTCCCAGCACTGAGCCCTGTGGTACCCCACTAGTCACTGCCTGCCATTCTGAAAAGGACCTCTTTATTCCCGACTCTTTGCTTCCTATCTACCAACCAGTTCTCTATCCACGTCAATACATTACACCCAATACCATGTGCTTTAATTTTGCACACTAATCTCTTGTGTGGGACCTTGTCAAAAGCCTTTTGAAAGTCCAAATACACCACATCCACTGGTTCTCCCTTGTCCACTCTACTAGTTATATCCTGAAAAAATTCTAGAAGATTTGTCAAGCATGATTTCCCTTTCATAAATCCATGCTGACTTGGACCGATCCTGTCACTGCTTTCCAAATATGCTGTTATTTCATCTTTAATAATTGATTCCAGCATTTTCCCCACTACTGACGTCAGGCTAACCGGTCTATAATTCCCTGTTTTCTCTCTCACTCTTTTTTTAAAAAGTGGGGTTACATTAGCTACCCTCCAATACATAGGAACTGATCCTGAGTCCATGGAATGTTGGAAAATGACCATCAATGCATCCACTATTTGTGGTCAAGGAAGCAGGAGGTGGGTCTCATGGACCAGATGAGCTTTAGAGAGGGCATGGAGGGAGATGGGGAGAAACATGGGAACATCAGGGGTTTAGGGCTAGAGTACCTCCTGCTTCCTTGACCACAAATAGTGGATGCATTGGTGGTCATTTTCCAACATTCCATGGACTCTGGATCAGTTCCTATGGATTGGAGGATAGCTAATGTAACCCCACTTTTTAAAAAAAAGAGGGAGAGAGAAAACAGGGAATTATAGACCGGTTAGCCTGACTTCGGTAGTGGGGAAAATGCTGGAATCAAATATTAAAGATTTTTGGAGGCAGTTTGTGTTGGTAACCAAGAGGTAGGAGATGGAGGTTGCAGAAACAACTGAATGGATGGTGGGGATGAAGAATTCCATGGGCTCCTTTCACTTGTTAGAAGTGAGGGTGGAGGGGGCAGCAGAGATGGGTTAAGGAAGCAATGCGAAAAAAAAGCTGATGGCTGTCTTTGCTTTCCATGTTGGTCCCAGAATAATGCATGGTTTTGGCAGAGGGTAGCAAGACAATAAAAGAAAATAAAGAAAGACTTGGATTTATATAGCGCCTTTCACGACCACTGGACGTCACAAAGCACTTTACAGCCAGTGAAGCACTTTTTTGGTGAGTGTAGTCACTGTTGTAATGTGCAAAATGCAGCAGCCAATTTGCATACAAGCAAGCTCCCACAAACACCATAATCTGTTTTTTTGTTATGTTGATTGAGGGATAAATATTGGCCAGGACACCGGGGATAACTCCCCTGCTCTTCTTTGAAATAGTGCCGTGGGATTTTTTACGTCCACTTGAGAGAGCAGATGGGGCTTCGGTTTAACATCACATCTGAAAGACGGCACCTCCGACAGTGCAGCGCTCTCTCAGCACTGCACTGGGAGTGTCAGCCTAGATTTTTTGTGCTCACGTCCCTGGAGTGGGACTTGAACTTGAGATAGCCACTCGTGGTACTTGGGGGCGATTTTTATCCGACTCGCTCAGCGGAAACCTGGCAGGTGGGTAATTAAAATCACCCTGGCTTTTGCTTCTCTGAAAGCCGCCATGATCGCAACATCTACAATTTTAACCTGCTCTCCTGAGCAGGCAGCAAGGCCACGTGCGCAGATCAAACAGGGTCCTTCTTCAAATATGTTGTGGCCCAATGACATCGTTGAGACCCGACTGTAATTTTAACTCAGGCCTGTGTGGGGACTCCACCTGGAGTTAAAATTGGGGCCCATGTCTAGGCTAGGCTATCCCGATTAGATTATGTCGCTGCTTATTTCGGGGATACGCATTAGTTGCTTTTAGTATTTGGGTGTGCTTGGTGGTTGTTTGCTCAGATGCAAGTGTTTGTTCGTAACATAGGAACAGGAGTAGGCCATTTCGCCACTCGAGCCTGTTCTGCCATTAACTGAGATCGTGGTTGATCTATAGCATAACTCCATCTACCCATCTTGGCTCCATATCCCTTAATTACCTTGGCTGTACGATGGCACCCCAGAGCCCGCGGAAGGAGCGGTGAACGGCCCGAACGGTAAAGGAGGGGGAGAAATAAAAGATGGCGGCGCGGTGCAGTGCACCTTCCCTGTAAGGCTTGCCCCACGATGGGTGAACGACCCGGTTCATGACCCACGAGGCTGGCACGGGCATCGCCCACGGCGGCCTCACGGGGCGATGGGCAATTTCCGCCGCGGGGTGGAATGAGGTCGCTGCGTACGCGATGATGTCAACGCCAGAGGCGTAGCAGCCCGGGGTGCTACCGTTTTCGTGCCTTCGCTTACTCCCATGAAATTTCCAGGGAGCTGGTAGCGCCCTCTCTTGCTGCCCGCCCCCTGGTGCAAACAGTTTGCGCCCCCCCCCCGGAGGTGCTAACGAGAGGTGCAGGACAGGGGAATTTCGGCCCCACAGTCTCTTATCATACACCATTTGGAAAATATTCTAAGCTATATCCATGGACATTCCCCTGTCTACATCAGTCACTTCCTCAAAAAATGCAATTATGTTTGTTAGATATGACCTACCTTTACAAATCCATGTTGGCACACTAATCAGCTCAAATTTCTCTAAGTGCTCAGTCACTCTATCCTTAATTATAGATTCCAATAACTTCCCCACAACAGATGTTAGACTTACAGGTATTTCATTTCCCACTTTTTCTCTCTCACCTTTCTTAATTGAGTAGACTATGCCTATATTCTCTAGAGTTTAGAAGAATGAGAGGTGATCTCATCGAAACATATAAAAATCTTACAGGGCTTGACAGGGTAGATGCAGGGAGGATGTTTTCCCTGGCTGGGGAGTCTAGAACCAGGAGTCACAGCCTCAGAATAAGGGGTCGGCCATTTAGGACTGAGATGAGGAGAAATTTCTTCACTCAGAGAGTGGTGAATTTTTGGAATTCTCTACCCCAGAGGGCTGTGGAGGCTCAGTCGTTGAGTATATTCAAGACAAAGGTCAATAGATTTTTGATCGATAGATTGCGCGAGAATTCCAAAAGATTCACAACCCTCTGAGTGAAGAAATTTCTCCTTATCTCAGTCCTAAATGGCCGACCCCTTATTCTGAGACTGTGACCCCCATGTGCTGGACTCCCCAGCCAGGGAAAACATTTTCCCAGCATTAACCCTGTCAAGCCCAGTAAAAATTTTAGTATTTAGAATTCTTCTCACTTTTGAGATTGGTGAATTAATCCTCTGCAGGGTTGCAATGTCACATGATGGAGCGCATTACACTCTAGGGTAGGCTTCACAACCTAGAATCAGGAAAGTGTTCTGCAGTGAGGAGGAATCACCCTTTGGGTGGTCCTTGGCATCTCCGCCTGTTGTCTGCAGGTGGGGGTGGGGGTAGGGAGTGGGGAGTGGGGGGTGGGAGGGTGGAGAACTGACAGTAGCCAGTGACAAAACCTGTGCCTACCCACTCAACCCAGTTCAACAAAGAATAAGGCAAAATTACAGACAAAACAAAGGACAAAATACACCTCCAGACAGAGAATTTCAGAGAAAAAAAAACATATATTTTCCATTAATACATGTAGGAAAGATTTAAATAATACAAAGATTAAAATAGCTAATGCTATGAGCTTGATGTTGGGAACACACTTTTCGAAGTGACGTGCTCTGAACAAACAAATACAGCCAGATTCTCCCTTTAAAAAGTGAAACAGCCTTTGACAGCGCCTAATCGAACTATAGTAAAAATATTTGCAACAAATGCCAAAATAAAACAGTTCCAATGTCATGATAAGTAAATGGCAGGATCAACCAAACCCACCATGAATAATGTTGGACCTCTTCCTTAGTAATGCAGTACCAAAGGATCAAACAGGAAATGTTTGGAATGAGAGTCAAATGCTCTGTAATTACCATAATCCATAATAATACTGATATATTTGCATCTATTTTTCTGAGTTAGTGCTGTCAGCAGATGCTGTGTATATCAGGAAATCACTGTCACCCTGCCCCTGATTTGCCATCTACTGATTGTGGGGTGACTTCCTGATACGCTCAGTCAATGGAAAAGCCTCCGTGATTCCCGTCGCAATTCCGGTTGAAAGAATTGAAAGAAAGGATTTATATAGCACCTTTCATGACCACCAGACGTCTCAAAGTGCTTTTCAGCTAATGAAGTACTTTTGGAGTGTAGTCACTGTTGTAATGAGTGAAACGCGGCAGGGCAATTCCTCGTCTTGCTTTCTCCACTCTTTCCTCATAACTCAAGCGACTGACACTAGCTCGGAAACAGCCTCCAAAGTAGAGTCGAGAGTTAGGCCCCTTTTACTTTCTTGGCTCGACCGGTTTCCGTGACGACCGGTTTTAAAGTTTTGTAGTTAAACAACAAGTTTTCGACCCGGATAGGGTGAGCTAGAAAACCTATCTGCAGAACAATTGTGATCTCCTCAGTTACTGCCAGGTTATCTATGTGGCTGAATAATGAAACTTTGAATTTTCTTGAGTAATTAAAGGGGGCCGCCACTCTCCAAACTAAGGCTGCAAACTCCTGCCCTTTCCCAAAGTTACAGGCCTCTGTTGTGAGTGCTGCCTTATCTTGAATGCTGCGGGGCATTTCTGGAACAGAGAGACTTTATACTGCTTGTAATTGTTTCCCTGAATTTGTCTCCAGCAAGGAAGTAGAATATTGGGTTTGTAATAGTACTAAGAAATGCTATAGGCCTTGCAATAGCATAAGCAGCCTTTATCCCCTCAATAGTGCAATCTGAAAGGTTGATAACTTCCAATCTGGACACCATTCGGGCAGTTCGCAAGATATGATAAGGAGTGAAAAGTGCAGAAAAAATAACAATTGCCAATATAACTAACGTGAGAGGTTTCTCCAACGTAACATTCCGAATTCGCTCTTGATTTATTTTATTTAACTTTCGTGCGGTTTGCACACAGAAAACTCCCATGATGCACATCGGGAGCAGGAACCCGAAAAAGGTGAGACACATATTGTAAATCAGATTATGACTCGGATTCCCGGAGCTCGCATAATCGACGCACTTAATGAAGGTACTGTTATCAGCGGCCGTGACACCGTCTGCACCAATGAACGTCAACGTGGGGACTATTTCCAAGGTGACAAAAATCCACAGAGCGATGCAGATGAAGATGGCAGTCCTCCTCCTCTGAAAGATGTGGAACCTCAGTGGGTTGCTCACCAGCAAATATCGATCAATGCTAATGCAGACCAAGAACAGTATGCTTAAGTACATGTTGGTGTAGAGGATGTATCTGTTCAGCTTGCAGAGAAAATTGCCAAATACCCATCTTTTGTTGTTGGCGTAATAGACCACAAACATTGGAAGTGTGCAGATAAAGATCAGATCCGAAATGGAAAGATTGAAGAGATAAATATTGCTACACTTCCACTCTTTCAGGCAGAATATGTAGCCACATATCACAATGGTGTTCCCAATCAAGCCTAAGATGAACTCAATGCTGTACATTGTTGTGAGGTAGTAGGTTTCCAGGATCTGATTAATGTTTGAGCAAGTTTCATTTATTTCCTAGAAATTCAAACAAAAAGAGGTGAATAGGAATATCGTAAGGTAATGAAAAATATCACAATCTAGAAATATTAACATAAAACAATGGCAGCTTATAAGTATTTAAGCCTAAACAGCACTAAGTACAGGAAAGAGCGGGGAAGTGGGATTAGAGCAGTTATGTCAGCTGAGAGAACTAGCATATAAGAACATAAGAACATAAGAAATAGGAGCAGGAGTAGGCCATGCGGGCCCTCGAGCCTGCTCCGCCATTCAATAAGATCATGGTTGATCTGATCATAGACTCAGGTCCACTTCCCCGCCCGCTCTCCCTAACCGCTTATCCCTTTATCATTCAAGAAATTGTCTATTTCTGTCTTAAATTTATTCAATGTCCGGCTTCCATAGCTCTCTGAGGCAGCGAATTCCACAGATTTACAACCCTCTGAGAGAAGAAATTCCTCCTCATCTCAGTTTTAAATGGGCGGCCCCTTATTCTAAGATCATGCCCTCTAGTTCTAGTCTCCCCCATCAGTGGAAAGCTCTCTGCATCCACCTTGTCAAGCCTCCTCATAATCTTATACGTTTCGATAAGATCACCTCTCATTCTTCTGAATTCCAATGAGTAGAGGCCCAACCTACTCAATCTTTCCTCCTAAACACGTATACAATGCTTCAAATAGTCTGTTTCAGTTTAGAAACTTGGGGCTCCATTTTCCCCAAAGCATTTTTTTTAGGAGTACTTGAAGAGTTACGCCCAATTTTTTGGGGCCTAAGTACGTAAAAAAAAAATTCTCAGTTTCCAGTTGGATTTCTTCATTTTGGCGTGGCATAACCCGACCTTTAGTTTTGGGGGTGGAGCCTTGATCTGCGCCAAAAAGATTGGGCTTCCATGATAACCAGGGACACAATGCGAGTTGAGGCTGCAAAGTGAAGCATACAGCCAGCTCCCAACACATTAAAAGAATTGAAAAGCACATAACAGCAACATACCTCCAACCCCCAGTCCCATTCTCAGTCCCCATTCTCCCGGTCTGGTCCCATTCTCGGTCCCCGGACTCTTTCTCTCTCCTCTCTCTTTCTCTCTCTCCTGAGAATGGGACCGGATAGTCTTTGGGCAGGGTTGGAGGTAAGTTGCTGCTTTGTATTTTTCAATTCTTTTAATGTGTCCAGGCAGCTGCTGTGCCGATTTCCTTAACTATCCGTAAGGTTTTTCTGCAGAGGTCACATACACTGGCCTAAGCAGAACTGAAGTAACTCTCAGCTGGCCAAACTTCTCTAAATGGCCAGAATTCGCGCAGGTGGCAGGTTACACCCACTGTGGCTGAAAAAAAACTGACCTAAAAAAATCATAACTAACTGAGTTACGCTGGTGCAAATTGATGAGGAAGCTGTGGTTTTTCAACTTCGGCCAAAAAGAGCAGCCTGCTCCAAAAAAACGCGCAAATCACTGGGGGAAATTGAGCCCTTGGTCTGGATTAATGATCCGAAGATCAGAGTTCAAATCTCACCATACAGCTGGTGTATTCAAATTCCGTTAATTAAATAAAAATCTGGAATTAAAAGCTAGTATCAGTGACCATGTAACTACTGGATTGTCGTAAAAACCTATCTGGTTCACTACTGCCCTTTAGGGAGGGAAATCTGCCGCCCTTACCTGGTCCGACCTATATGTGACTCCAGACCACAGCAATGTGGTTGACTCTTAACTGTCCTCTGACCTGGCCCAGCAAGCCACTCAGTTGTTAAGATGGCGGTTATTAACCACCTTATCAAGGGCAATTAAGGATGGACAATAAATGCTGGCCTGGCCAGTGATGCCCACATCTCATGAATGAATAAACAAAAAACTTTTATTTTATGGAGAGCAAGTGGATGTTCAGAGAAACAATTATAATCAAATTGCACCATAAAGCAAACTTCAAAGATTTGTTCCCTTAACAGTTTGATGGTGAGACTTTAAAAGAATTTTCTCTATTCTTGGCACGCTGTTTAATCGTGTGAATAACCCGATGTGTGTGTGTGTGTGTGTACTAGGCCCATGCAGCGAGCCAGGTCTCCAGTCGTCTTGGATCCCCTTGCCACTGGACCAAGACCTAGCTCTGCCAAGCCCGTGTGATGGCTGGTGTGCAACAGCCACCTCACGTTAAAATAATTCATGCACAGGCATCTTCCACACTTTAAAATGAAGTTCGGGACCTGGAATATCCGGATCCTCATGGACAGAGTCAACAGGTCCCGCATTGGACTCTTCAGTCATCCAAGGACTCATACTAGTGTGGAAGCAAGTCATTCTCAACTCCGAGGGACTGCCGAAGAAGGAATAACCCTATTCCTGGTCTGCACTTGCGTGCTTTTCAGCCAACCTGTGGAGTGACTTGCTTCAGTTTTGTATCCTTATCACTATCCTGGCTATGATCAACTACCTTAGGGCAAGGCCTGGGATTGAACTGTCTGTTCGCCCTAAATCTGAGTGTTTTTAGCTATTGCTTTAAGTGACTGAGCTATCAGCTGAAGCAACATGCAGTGGGGCAAGGGTCTTCTGTCTGGTACCTCTTGACGGAAAGTTATCAAGAGTTTGGTCCGTGGATGATCCTCAGTGAGAAGCAATGTGTCCTACCCTGGAACATGGTAATTTGATCCCCATTTTTGTTACATTACATGGCTTTTATTTTTGCCTTTAATTTCTTTGAGGAACTGCAAAAAGACGAACCAAAACAAATGAGGAACAGAAACCAGCCATGGCCCAATTACCTGCTTCACCGGGTGACGGCGACACAGAATCACAGAAAAGAAAGACGTGCATTTCGATAGCGCCTTTCACGACCTCAGGACGTCCCAAAGCACTTTACAGCCAATTAAGTCATTTGAAGTGTAGTCACTGTTGAAATATAGGAAACACTGCAGCCAATTTGCGCACAGCAAGCTCCCACAAACAACTAATGAGATAATGACCAGATAATCTGTTTTTAGTGATGTTAATTGAGGGATAAATATTGGCCAGGGCACCGGGGACAAAACCCCTGCTCTTCTTCGAAATAGTGCCACGGGATCTTTTACGTTCACCTGAGAGAGCAGACGGGGCCTCAGTTTAACATCTCATCCGGAAGACGGGAAATGTCAGAGAAATATAATAAATGTCAGCAAATATAATAAATCAGATAGAATACAATACGTGACTTTAGGCGACAGAGCAAAATGGGAGCTATCGATTCAACTGCCCCATATACACCTCTAGTGTCCGTGTCACCTTGTGCACTTCCATCACCAACCACTAGTAATGCTAACTCCTGAGGGAGGCAAAAATGTAATTGCCAATTTTAGGAAAAACTCAGGGAAATTCCTCTCCGACTGCTGAAAGCAATAAAAGAGACCATGGTTGTCCAACTGTCACAGGGAGAGTGGAGAGCACCAGTTCAGACTGTCACAGGATGGGAGAGTGGAGAGCACCAGTTCCAACTGTCACAGGACGGGAGAGTAGAGAGCACAAGTTCCAACTGTCACAGGAGCATCCAGTCGTGCCCCGGTAACTGCCCCCAAAGGAAGTGGAGTGTGGGAAATTGCACTCCGCTTCCATTGAGGGGTGGTAAGGCCAATTCTGCGGCGGGAGCAGGACTTCCACGCTGGGGGTTAAAATTCCCTGCCCCAGAAGGTTACCGCCCCCAAGATGGGAGCCTGTGCGGGGAGGCAGAAGGAAGATGAGGGGAGACGGGGGTGGGGGATGGAGGGGAGAGTGGTGGAGGTGGGGGGCGGAGAAACCCAGGGCGGGGAACAGGAGGGGCCACATTGCAGCGGAGGTCTTGGGGGGGCGAAGTGTGTTGGAGGGGCGGGCCTGGGGGCTCTGTGCCTCGGTGCGGGGAGTGTTCGGAGTGGGGTGGACGGGTTGACTGCGCAGATGGCGGTTGGTGGATGTGGTGTGGTTGGCGTCGCGGGGGCGTGGCTCCGGGGTGGCCGGGGCTGGGGGCTCGACATCCGGAGGTGTTCGGCATTTGGGAAGGATTCTGACGGGACGGGGCAGGTTGGGTGCGGGGGGAGTGTTCCCGATGTTGGGTGAGTCCGGAGCCGGGGGGGTGGCACGCTCTTGGGATGGGGGGTGGGCTAATTGGGGCTGGGATTGGGAAGAGACTTCTTCACTCGGGGAGTTGTTGGCCTGTGGGGCTCCCTGCAGCTGAGAGTTGTTGATGTCAGTTCATTGGATGTGTTCGGGAGGGAGTTGGATGTGGTCTTTGCGGCTGGGGGGGTCAGGGGGGTGTGGAGGGGGCGTGGGGGGGAGGTGCTGGGGTGGGTGATCAGCCATGATCTTGTTGCATGGCGGTGCAGGCTCGAAAGGCCGAATGGCCTACTCCTGCACCTATTTTATATGTTTCTATGTTTCTATGAGCATCGCTAGATATATTTAAACTAAACCCGTCAAATGTCCACAATTAAAACATGGGTCAATATAAGTCCCATTCACACATCACCCCGTGCTCGCTGACCTATATTATCTCCTGGTCTGTCAATGCCTCGATTTAAAAAATCTCCTCCCTGTTTTCAAATCCCTCCTTGGCCTCGCTCGCCCCTCCCTATTTCTGTAACCTCCGACAGCCTCACATCCCTCCAAGATCTCTGCTCTCTTCCAATTCTGGCCTCTTGGGCATCCCCGATTGTCATCGCTCCACCATTGGCGGCCGTGCCTTCATCAGCCTGGGTCCGAAGCTCTGGAATTCCCTCCCTAAATCTCTCCGCCTCGCCACCTCTCTCTCCTCCTGGAAGACATTCCTCAAAACCTACCTCTTTGACCAACCTTTTGATCACCTAAATGCTCCCTTGTTTCTGGTTGTGTTGAAATGGAACCATCCATTCATACAACTAGCTGTAGGCTTGTGTGGGAGTTCAGAGTTCATGTTCTGCCCCTCTCCCACCCTTTGGCCAGAATCTCTGCAGTGTCTTTGAAAAAGTCCTTATCTAAGTATTTATTGTCTTTCTTTACATTATTTGCTTTCCTGCCTTTTTTAATCAGTGAAACGAGATGCAAAGTGACAGCAGAAATGCCTTTTTAAAGATATCTTTTCAGTGCTTTCTACTACTTTCCTCATCACATGGCCTTTACCAGCAGAACAAAATGCTTCCTCTCAATGCACTTGAATAGCTGATCGAGGGATTAGCTCTGTGACACAATATTAGTTTTCATATTTTAAAAGGATTAAACTAATTCCCATAATAGGCGATTAGTGCCAATTCTGGCAGCAATTTCATTCCTTCTATTTCCAGCATTTGGATTTCACAGCAAATTTGATGGCCTGGTTACAGAACGATTGGGCATCACAATTCAATGAAAGGCAGGTTTACATTGGATGGCCTAAAATCTAATTGGGGGCATCTTTAGGTCAGGGACTTGGGGGATTTCTGCCCGTGCAGACGCGATTGGATGGTCTGATGGCCACAAAATAAATCTTCCTGCTCTGGAAGGGTAATTTGTTGGAAACATTAGCAACCTGTGATCCACATACAGAAGCCAGGGACTTTCCTGTCACATAATAGAGTTAGAATTTCACTGAGCCTCCCTGGCATAAAGCTGGCCAATATTGATTACTCAATCAACATCACCAAAAAGAGCCAGATTGTCTGATCATTTTCACACAGCTGTTGTGGGAGCTTGCTCTCTATAACAGTGACTACATTTCATAAATACATTGTTGGCTATAAAGCGCTTTGGGACTTCCTGAAAGGCATTATATATAAATGCAAGTTAAGAACATAAGAACGTAAGAAATAAGATCAGGAGTAGGCTAACCGGCCCCTGGAGCCTGCTCCGCCATTCAATAAGATCATGGTTGATCCTCCCAGCATTGATGCACTGACCACATTCGACCAGCTCTGTTGGGCAAGCCACATTGTTCGCATGCCCGACATGAGACTCGGAACTCCTACACGATAAGCGAGCACCAGGTAGGCAGAGGAAACGTTTCAAGGACACCCTCAAAGCCTCCTTGATAAAAGGCAACATCATCACTGGCACCTGGGAGTGCCTGGCCAAAGACCACCCTAAGTGGAGGAAGAGCATCCGGGAGGGCGCTGAGCACCTCGTGTCCCATCGCCGAGAGCATGCAGAAATCAAGCGCAGGCAGCGGAAGGAGCGTGCGGCAAACCAGACTCCCCACCCACCCTTTCCTTCAACCACTGTCTGTCCGACCTGTGACAGAGACTGTAATTCCCGTATTGGACTGTTCAGTCACCTGAGAACTCACTTTTAGAGTGGAAGCAAGTCTTCCTCGATTTCTAAGGGACTGCCTATGATGATGATGATGATTGGTTTTCGACCTCAACTCCACTTTCCCACCTGATCCCTATTCCTTGATTCCCTTCGTGTGCAAAAATCTATTGATCTCGGCCTTGAGTGTACTCAACGACTGAGCATCCACAGATCTCTGCGGTAGAGAATTTGAAAAATTCACAATTCTCTGAGTAAAAACATCTCTCCTCATTTCAGTCGTCAATGGCTGATCCCTTATCCTGAGACTATGCTCCCTAGTTCTAGACTCTGCAGCCACGGGAAACTGTGTTCTCGACTCTGTAGCCTCTCAGCATCCACCCCCTCAAGCCCCCTCAGAATCTTACATGTTTCATTCTTCAAAACCTACCACTATGACCAAGCTTTTGGTCACCTGCCCTAATTTCTCATTATGTGGCTTGGTGTCAATTTTTTTGTCTCATAATACTCCTGTGAAGCGCCTTGGGATGTTTCACTATGTTAAAGGCGCTATATAAATACAAGTTCAAAATTCTCATCCTTGTTTACAAATCACTCCATGGCACGCCTCCATATCTCTGTAATCTTTTCAGCCTCACAACCCCACAAGATGTCTGCGCTCCTCAAGTTCTGGCCTCTTGAACATCCCTCATTTTCACTGCTCAACCATCGGTGGGCGCATGCCTTCAGCTGTTTGGGCCCCAAGCTCTGGAACTCTCTCCCTAAACTTCTCCGTCTCGCTACCTCTCTTTCCTCCGTTAAGATGCTCCTTAAAACCTACCTTTTTGACCAAGCTTTTGGTCATCTGCCTTAATTTCTTCTTTTTTGGCTCGGTGTCAAATTTATCTGAGTGTCTTAATAAAGACTGAGGTCACTGTTACTTTAACCTCCCTGTGTGCAGTCTCATCTGTGTTAGGAACACAATAACTGGCGACGAATATACGAATCCAACACAAAGATGCAGCAAACTGTGGGCATCCTGGAGAAGTTCTCAGAGGGTGAAGACTGGGAAGCCTATGTTGAAAGGCTAGGCCAGTACTTTGTAGCTAATGATCTGGACGGAGAAGGAAGCACTGCAAAAAGGAGAGCGGTCCTCCTCAAAGTCTGCGGGGCACCAACCTACAGTCTCATGAAGAATCTTCTGGCTCTGGTGAAACCCACAGATAAGTCATATGAGGAGCTGTGTACACTGGTTCAGGAGTATCTTAACCCAAGGGAGAGCATGCTGATGACGAGGTATCGGTTCTACACGTGCCAGCGATCTGAAGGGCAGGAAGTGGCGAGCTACGTTGTCGAGCTAAGCCGACTCGCAGGACAATGTGAGTTTGATGGCTACCTGGAGCAAATGCTCAGAGACTTTTTTGTACTGGGCATTGGCCACGAGACCATCCTACGAAAACTTTTAACTGTAGAGACACCGACCCTCAGTAAGGCCATTGCAATAGTACAGGCGTTTATGTCCACCAGTGATAACACCAAACAAATCTCTCAGCGCACAAGTGCTAGCAATGTTCATAAATTAACTGGAACTGTGTTTGCGAGCAGAAATGTACAGGGCAGAAACCATGAGTCAGATGACTCAGCGTCCGCAACAAAGGATGAATGCAAGGCAATTCACACCTTGTTGGTGTTGTGGAGGCTTCCATTCAGCCTGTTCATGCCGCTTCAAAGGCTAAGTTTGCAAGAGCTGTGGAACAATGGGGCACCTCCAACGAGCTTGCAGATGAGCTGCAAGCTCTGAAAAACCTGCTAACCACCACGTGGCAGAGGAAGATCGGTCCATGGTGGATCAAAGCAATTTCGAGCCTCAGAAAGAGGAGGCAGATGCTGAAGTACATGGGTTGCACACATTTTCGACGGAATGTCCACCTATAGTGCTAAATATAAAATTGAATAGCTTACCCTTGGCCATGGAACTGGACACTGGCGCTAGCCAATCCATCATGAGTAAAAAAAGACTGTGGTGCAACAAGGCACTCAGACCAGCCCTGAGCCCCATCCACACGAAACTGTGAATGTACACCAAAGAGTTTATCACTGACCTGGGCAGCGCCATGGTCAAGGTCACATACGAGGGCACGGTGCACGAACTGCAACTCTGGATTGTCCCGGGCGATGGCCCCAAACTGCTTGGAAGGAGCTGGCTGGGCAAAATCCGCTGGAACTGGGATGACATCCGAGCGCGATCACATGTCGATGAGGCCTCGTACCCAGCTTCTGAACAAATTTTCTTCCCTTTTTGAGCCAGGCATTGGAAACTTTTCCGGGGCGAAGATGCAGATCCACTTGGTCCCAGAGGCACAACCCATTCACCACAAGACGTGAGGGGTACCTCACATGATGAGGGAGAGAGTGGAAATCGAGCTGGACAGGCTGGAACGCGAGGTCATCATCTCCCCAGTGGAAGTCAGTGAGTGGGCCAGCCCGATTATTCCAGTACTCAAAGGTGATGGCACGGTCAGGATTTGCGGCGATTATAAAGTAACTATTAATCGTTTCTCGCTACAGGACCAATACCTGCTACCTAAGGCAGATGACCTATTTGCGACGCTGGCAGGAGGCAAGACATTTACCAAGCTTGACTTGACTTCGGTCTACATGACGCAGGAGCTGAGCAGTCTTCGAAGGGCTTCACCTATATCAACACGCACAAGGGACTGTTCATCTACAACAGATGCCCGTTTGGAATTGGGTCGGCTGCAGCGATCTTCCAGAGAAACATGGAGGGCCTATTCAAGTCGGTACCATGCATGGTGGTTTTTTAGGATGACATATTGGTCACGGGTCGGGACACCGTCGAGCACCTAAAAAACCTGGAGGAGGTCCTCCAGCGATTGGATTGCGTAGGGCTGCGGCTGAAGAGGCCGAAATGCATCTTCGTGGCAGCAGAAGTGGAGTTTTTGGGGAGAAAGATCGCGGCGGACAGCATTCGGCCCACAGACGCCAAGACAGAGGTTATCAGGAACGCACCCAAGCCACAGAACGTCACGGAGCTGCAGTCGTTCCTGGGACTCCTCAACTATTTGATAACTTCCTACCGGGGTTAAGCACCCTATTAGAGCCCCTACATGTGTTATTGCTTAAAAGTGAGAACTGGGTATGGGGAAAAAACCAAGTAATTGCTTTTGAGAAAGCCAGAAACATTTTATGCTCCAACAAGCTGCTTGTATTGTATAACCCGTGTAAAAGACTTGTGCTAGCAAGTGACGCGTCGTCGTACGGAGTTGGGTGTGTATTACAACTAGCTAACGTTGCGGGAAAGTTGCAACCTGTTGCCTATGCCTCCGGGAGCTTGTCCAAGGCCGAGAAGGCCTGTAGCATGATTGAGAAAGAGGCATTAGCGTGTGTGTTCAGGGTAAAGAAAATGCATCAGTACCTGTTTGGCCTCAAATTTGAGCTGGAAACCGATCACAAGCCCCTCATATCCCTGTTCACTGAAAACAAGGGGATAAAATACTAATGCCTCAGCTCGCATAAAAAGGTGGGCACTCGCGCTATCAGCATATAACTATACCATCCGCCACAGGCCAGGCACCGAGAACTGTGCGGATGCTCTCAGTCGGCTACCATTGCCCACCACGGGGGTGGAAATGGCGCAGCCTGCAAACTTGTTGATGGTGGCACAGCCTGCAGATTTGTTGATGGTCATGGAATGATAAATCACCTGTCATGGCCCGCTAGATTAGAACTTGGACCAGCCAAGATCCTCTGCTGTCCTGTGTAAAAAACTGTGCACTGCATGGGAGCTTGGCCAGCATCCCCGTTGAAATGCAAGAGCGAATCTAGCCATTCCAGCGGCGAAAGGATGAGCTGTCCATTCACGCAGACTGCCTGTTGTGGGGTAACCCCGTAGTGTTACCCAAAACGGCAGGTAGACGTTCATCTCGGATCTCCACAGCACACACCCGGGTATAGTAATGATGAAAGCGATAGTCAGATTCCATGTGTGGTGGCCTGGTATCGCCTCTGATTTAGAGTCCTGTGTACGTAATGCAGTGTGCTCGTTGAGCAATGCGCCCAGAGAGGCACCACTAAGTTTGTGGTCCTGGCCCTCCAGACCATGGTCGAGGATCCATGTCGACTATGCGGGCCCGCTTCTCGGTAAAATGTTCCTGGTGGTGGTGGATGCTTTTTCAAAATGGATTGAATATGAAATAATGTCGGGAAGCACCGCCACCGCCACCATTGAAAGTCTGAGGGCCATGTTTGCTACCCACGGCCTGCCTGACATACTGGTCAGTGACAATTGCCCATGTTTCACCAGTGCAGAATTTAAAGAATTCATGACCCGTTTAAACCAACCTCCAATGGGCAGGCAGAGCGGGCAGTTCAAACAATCATTTAGAGCCTCAAACGAATCACAGAAGGCTCACTCCAAACCCGCCTGTCCCGAGTACTGCTCAGCTACCGCATGAGACCCCACTCGCTCACAGGGGTGCCCCCGGCTGAGCTACTCATGAAAAGGATACTTAAAACCAGACTCTCGCTGGTTCACCTCAACCTGCATGATCAGGTAGAGAGCAGGCAGCAGCAACAAAATGTAAACGATGGTCACGTCACTGTGTCGCGGGAAATTGATCAGAATAACCCTGTGTATGTGCTAAACTATGGACATGATCCCAAGTGGATCACGGGCATGGTGATAGCTAAAGAAGGGAGTAGAGTGATTGTAGTCAAACTAGACAATGAGGCAGTGGTTCACAGGCTGCCCTGAACAACCCACAGTAGACACCACCATTTTCGAGCCCACAACACGCACCCAAAGGATCACCGACACCACCCCGGATTAGGAAATTGAACCCATCACGCCCAACAGCCCAGCAAGACCAGGCTCACCTAGCAGCCCTGCATGGCCAACAACACGCCAGCCCAGCGAGGGCACAGCCAACACACCAGAACAGACATTTGTACCGAGGCGGTCCACCATGGAAAGAAAGGCTCCCGACCGCCTCACCTTGTACATAGTTTTCACTTTGACTTTGCGGGTGGAGTGGTGTTGTGTACCTGTAAAGCATGCAACTCCCATGTTCCGCCACCAGGGAGTGCATCCCCTGAAGTCCCAAGGGATCCCAGCATCCCTTGAGAGCACTTTATATAAGCTGGCCCCTAAGGCCTGTTCCTCACTCTGGAGTGTGTTAATAAAGACTGAGGTCACTGTTACTTTAACGTCCCTGTGTGCAGTCTCATCTATGTTAGGAACACAATAAACACATTACTATTAAAAACTAGTTTGTTTATTAACAAAGGTTTAACAATCACTCTACACATGTTTAGTTCATCCACTAGGCTGACAACTACATATGCTAGACCCAACTGGCTGGGATGTTATTGAGTCTTTTGAACATCACATGACTGGCTAAGCCACACACAAACCCGAGAGCATACTCACAGGTGCATACATTGCAGGTGGGGTGAGCGTTCCCGATAGCCACAATCTTTTGTATTTTCCCACTGGAAATCCTCGAAGTGAACGCTTTCCGGATGATTTTCCTCTTCCACGCTAGGATAAAAATACATAAAGTGGAGGTACTTAAAAGATTGGCAGCGCTCAAAGTAGAAAAGTCGTCCTGTCTAGAGGGGGTGCTGAGCAAAGCAAGGGTGGAAATTGCAGAGGCTCTAGCCACAATCGTCAAATCATCCTTAGATATGGGGGTGGTGTCCCAGAGGACTGGAAGATTTCAAATGGTACACCCCTGTTCAAAAAAACAGAGAGAGATAAAGCGTTAATTCAAGACCAGTCAGCCTAACATCAGTAGTGGGGAAACTTTTTGAGACATCAATCTGGGACAAAATTAATTAGCACTTTGAAAAATACGGATTACTAAATTAAAGCCAGCATGAATTTGTTAAAGGCAAATAGTGTCTGATTAACTTGATTGAGTTATTTGGTGAAATATCAGAAGGTGGATGAAAGTAATGCGGGTGATGTTATGTATGTGGACTTAGCAGAATTGAAGCCCAAGGGATTAAGGGGGCTTTGGAGGCATGGTTACGAAGTTGGCTAAGGGACAGAAAGCAGAGAGTAGTGGTGAATAGTTGATTTTCAGACTGTAGGGAAGTGTGAAGTAGTGTGCCCCAGATGTCAATGTTGGGACCACTGCTCTTTCTGATATATATTAATGACCTGGACTTGGGTAAAGAAGCCATAATTTCAAAGACATGAAACTCAGAAATTCTCTTCACTCAGAGAATTGTGAACCTGTGGAATTCTCTACTGCAGAAAGTTGTTGAGGCCAGTTCATTAGATATATTCAAAAGGAAGTTCGATGTGGCCCTTATGGCTAAAGGGATCAAGGGGTATGGAGAGAAAGCAGGAATGGGGTACTGAAGTTGCATGATCAGCCATGATCATATTGAATGGTGGTGCAAGCTCGAAGGGCTGAATGGCCTACTCCTGCACCTACGTTTCTATGTTTCTATGTAGTAAACAATGAGGAGGAACAGTGACAGACTTCAGGAGGGCATAGAGAGACTGATGAAATGGACAGACACTCAGCAGATTAAATTTAACGCAGGGAAGTGTGAAGTGATTGACTTTGGTAGGAGAGGCAATATAAACTAAATGCTACAATTTTAAAGGGGGCACAGGAACAGAGAGAACTGATGCTGTACGTACACAAGTCTTTGGGGGTTAAGAGGAGATTTGATGGAGGTGTTCAAAATCTTGAATGGTTTTGATGGAGTAAATAAGGAGAACCCATTTTCAATGACAGAAGAATTGGTAACCAGAGGACACCAGAGGAGTTTTAAGTGGGCAGGAAAGTGGAGCTGAGCCCATGATCAGATCAGCCATGATCTTATTCAATGGCGGAGCGGGCTCGAGGGGCCAAATGGCCGACTCCTGCTCCTATTTATTATGTTATATTCTTAAAGTGATTGGCAAAAAAACTGAGGCGACATGAGGAAAAGACATGATATGCAGAGAGTTGATATGATCTAGAATGCACGGCCTGAATGGGTGCTGGTAGCAGATTCAATAGTAACTTTCAAAAGGGAATTGGATGTGTACTTGAAGGGGAAAATTGCAGGGCTCTGGGGAAAGAGCAGGCGAATGGGACTAATCGGATCGCTCTTTCAAAGAGCTGGCACAGGCACGATGGGCCGAATGGCCTCCTTCTCTGCTGTATGATTTTACGATGTTATGATAAGAACATAAGAACATAAGAAATAGGAGCAGGAGTAGGCCATTTGGCCCCTTGAGCCTGCTCTGCCATTCAATAAGATCATGGCTGATCTGATCATGGACTCAGCTCCACTTCCCTGCCCGCTCCCCATAAACCTTTATTCCCTTATCGCTCAAAATTCTGTCTATCTCCGCCTTAAATATATTCAATGACCAGCCTCCACAGCTCTTTGGGACAGAGAATTCCATATATTTACAATGCTCTGAGAGAAGAAATTCCTCCTCATCTCAGTTTTAAATGGGCAGCCCCTTATTCTGAGACTATGTCCCCTAGTTTCACCTATGAGTAGAAATATCCTTTCTGCATCCACCTTGTCGAGCACCTTGTCGAGCCTGATTCTCAGATTCACCCAAAATCAGGTAAAATGGTAGAGTAAAGCTATCCTCTCATCTCCACTTTGGGGCATTGTACAAGAGAGGAAGCTTATTGCAGACAAGGCAAAATCAACAGTAACTTTAAACATTTTTATTTATTCATTCATGGGATGTGAGCCTGGCTGGCAAGGCTGGCATTTATTGCCCATCCCTAATTGCATTGAGAGTTTTCTTGGAGTCGGGTTGCTTGTGAATGCAGCCGAAAGCAACTGGTAAACTCCATCTAAGGCTAAATATTGGCACAAGACCGAGAGTCAACAAGTACCATAATGGAAAGTTGAAAAAGAACTTTGAAGTAAAATACACTCCTGTAATAAATAGCATAACAGCAGGCGAGAATCTTTGTCAGCATATGGTAGTAGCATCTCGAGATTTAGCAATCATTTTTCGTTCAATCTACAACTGTGCTAATGTCCTAAGGTTACTGCCACTGAAGCTATAAAATGAATGTGGAGGATTTATACAGCACTTTTATGTAGCTGGAATATAAATTATGCAACTTAAAATTTTGAAAATTAATAAGTAATGTCGCTCATCAAACTAGTTTGAGCTGCCTGCTATGTAGAAACTGTTCAAGTGTAAATGGTTATCTGGGGCATTCTTGGACACATGACCCAGCAAGAATAGCATGACTGTGCTTACAGTGAAACTGCTCAGTAATCGGCTCAGGAAACATGAAAGTTGTGCAATAATTGTCTATTTTCTTTATTACCTCTAACTAGATCGCCTTCTCTGTAATTGGTGCCAACTCACATTTCCACTCTCTTGTCAGTTGTTTGTTGAGCTGCGCAAGAAACAGGCCTCCCATTTCCTCTGCTTAGCAACTGGGTATATAACAACAACTCGCATTCATATAGCACCTTTAGCATAGTAAAATGTCCCAAGCTGCTTCACGGGAGTGTTACTGGAAAGAATTTGACACCTGGCCGCATAAGGAGATATTAGGACAGATGACTAGAAGCTTGATCAAAGAGGTAAGTTTAAAGGAACGTCTTGAAGGAGGAAAGAGAGGTGGAGAGGTAGAGAGGTTTAGGCAGGGTATTTGTATTCCTAGTTCTCCGGACTCAGGAAATTTGACCCCAATGTATTAACTGGCCAGCATTCTGAAAAATTTGCTTTCTAACTCCCTGACAAATAGTAATGAATAGAAACATAGAAGAAACTTAGAAATTTACAGCGCAGAAGGAGGCCATTTCGGCCCATCGTGTCCGTGCCAGCCGACAAAGAGCCGCATGGCCCTCGGTCAGCAGCCCTGAAGGTTAAATATAAACCTATGAACAATGAACAATAGCGGAAAGATAAAGACCAACCAGTCCGCCCCACACAACTGTGACACCCCTTACACTGAAACATTCTACATTCCACCCATCTACAATATCTTTTAAATGTATTCCATTGGTTGTTTCAATTAAATTATAATATACAAATTGAGTAAACGCCTCGGGTATAATTGCCTCTGCCTGAAATATTAGTACACCAGTTAATGAGTTCACATAATGTCCTGTCTGCGTATTTATGGGTTAACAGTCTGCCCTATGATAATGCAGGTAGGAATCTGTGCAAGCCTATGGTATATGGAATCACACTATAAGCACGTAAATTCTGAGGCTTAATTGCCAGCCAGAAAATCGCGAGTGCCATCAATTAGGCGAGCTGACCCCTGATTTGCCAATCTACACTCCCATCATAAAGGATTCTGCCCCGGGACCACAGTCTCACAATATTGGAGCGATCAGTAACGAGTAATTTTCTGATAAACCAGCCCCACTGCCATTCTCACTCGTGGTGAGTGCAGTAATGGAGATGGCACGACAACATTTACAACCCTTATTTTCTGTCGCTTGCAACCTTCCAGAAGCCTCGCATTGCCAACGCACCCCCATACACATATGTGTTATGTGTTAAAAAATAATCCACAGTGTCTCATGACAGTTTCAAACCTATTGCTATCTAGATCAAGGGTGCTTTCACTTGATTTATTATAATTAATGATTTTATCCGAGAGAGAGGCGCACACTTACCGTTTAAGATTCGTATCCGTGTTTGGAGGCTTTTGAGGTTGTGATGCTACCTGTAGTTGTGCATGTTTTGAATGAACTGCCAATTACTGTTTATTCTGGTGCTGATTCAGAGCCAGCCTTATTACGATAATTATTCTGTCCAAATGAAAAACATTGTATAGTGCCAGATTTCTCTCAAGCAAACCAAAACTTTTCTTTTGTATTGGCAGAGATGCATCATGTATTTTTCACTTCCCAGAAATTTGTTTCCTGGATTGTTAACATAGTTCTATAAATGAACCTAACAAATACAGGGAGGCAACCTGTGCCCTTGAACAAAGAACAAGGAAGCAATACTCAGCTGTTGTAAAAAGGAACGAAAGAAAGAATTTGTATTCATATATCGCCTTTCAGGACATCAGGCTGCACCAAAGAGAACTCATCTGCTCTTCTTCAAAATAGTGTCATCTGAGAGGACAGAGATTAGAAATATGAGCAGGAGTACGGCATACAGCCCCTCGAGCCTGCTCTGCCATTCAATAAGATCATGGTTGATCTTTGACCTCACCTCCACTTTCCTGCCCGATCCCCATATCCCTCGATTCCCCTAGAGTCCAACAATCTATCTATCTCAGCCTTCAATATACTCAACGACCTAGCATCCACAGTCCTTTGAGGTCTATTCCAATGATTCACAACCCTCTGAGTGAAGAAGTTTCTCCTCATCTCAGTCTTAAATGGCCAACCCTTTGTTATGAGACTGTGAACGCTGATTCTAAACTCTTCAAACGGGGCCTTGATTTAACGTCTCAATTTGTTTGGTCTAATTCCCAGAGTAGATTTTCAACTTGCCGGGCAGCATAGACACCGCCCGATTTTCGTCGGCGCGATATTGACTTTTGGGCCAGTGACAAGCGGAGCGTGCCGAACGATCGCCCATATCCGCGGCAACAAGCCATCTGCGACTTTCAGCTGCCGGCCTCATTAACATTGGGCTGGCAAGCTGCGGGCCATCAAACGGGCGTCCCCGCGCAACTCGCCTGATTGAGGCCTACCAAGTTACGTGCGGCAGGGATTGCGATCACGGAGGTAGTGTTTTTCTTTTGGTGTCAGCTGTGTCTCGGTGGGTAGGGCACTCGTCCCTGAGTCAGAAGTTTATGGGTTCAAATCCCACTCCAGGGACTTGAACATATAAATCTAGGCTGACACTCCCAGTGCAGTGCTGAGGGAGTGCTGCACTGTCGGAGGTGCCGTCTTTCAGATGAGACGTTAAACCGAGGCACCGGCTCCCCTCTCAGGTGGACGTAAAAGATCCCATGGCACTATTTAGAAGACGTGCAGGGGAGTTATCCCCGGTGTCCTGACCAATATTTATCCCTCAATCAACATAACAAAAACAGCTTATATGGTTATCATCACATTGCTGTTTGACAGAACTTGGCTGCTGCATTTCCTACACTGCACCACTTCAATTGTACTTCATTGGCTGTGAAGCACTTTGGGACATTCTGAGATCATGAAAGGCATTATAGAAATGCAAGTCTTTCTTTCGTCAATCTTTTGATGGAACTGTACAGGTAAGCAATGTAGTGGTGAGGATATTCCATGGTGGTCCAAGGAGACATCCACACTGGCTGCTGGTATTAAGGTTAATTCTCAAACTGGAATTTGCAATTACCTGTGAATTTTGAGGACTCAAATTAGATTGAAAATGAGATGTGAAGGAAAGCTGAGTTCTTGCTGGTATATGATTTCATTCTCACCAATTATCTCACAAGAACATAAGAAATAGGAGCAGGAGTAGGCCATACGACCCCTTGAACCTGCTCCGCCAGTCAATGAGATCATGGCTGATCTTCTACCTCAACTATACCTTTCCACACTATCCCATATGCCTTGGTTCCTTCAGTATCTAAAAATCTATCGATCTCAGTCTTGAATATACTCAACGCTCTGGGCTGGAGAATTCCAAAGAGTCACAACTCTTTGAGTGAAGACATTTCTCCTCATCTCAGTCCTAAATAGTCGACCCCTTATTCGGAGACTGTGAATCCGAGTTCTAGACTCTCCAGCCAGGGGAAACATGGTCTCTGCATCCATCCTGTCAAAGCCTCTAAGAATTTTATACATTTCAGTGAGATCACCTCTGATTCTTCTAAACTCTAGGAAATATAGGCCTAGTCTGCTCAATCTATCTTCATAGGACAATCACCCTCCCATCCCAGAAACCAGTCCAGTGAACCTTTGTTGAATTCCCTCTGAGGCAAGTATATCCTTCCTTAGGTAAGGAGACCAAAGCGGTACACAGTACTCCAGGTGTGGTCTCACCAAGGCCCCATATAATTGCAGTAAGACTATTTTACTCTTGTAAGCCAATCCTTTTTTAATAAAGCATAACATACCATCTGTTTCCCTAATTACTTGCTGTACCTGCATGTCAACTTTCTGTGATTCATGCACAAGGACACCCAAGTCCCTCTGAATATCAGTGTTTCTCAAGCTCTTACCATTTTAAAACATATTCTGCTTTTCTGTTCTTCCTACCAAAGTGGATAACTTCACATTTCGCCACATTATATTCCATCTGCCATGTTCCTGCCCACTCACTTAGTCTGACTAAATCCCGTTGCAACCTCTTTGCATTCTCCTCACAACTTACTTTTCCACTTAGCTTTTACCGTCAGCAAACCTGGATACATTACATTCGGTCCCCTCATTTAAGCCATTAATATACATTCTGAATAGCTGAGGCCCAAGCACCGATCCTTGCGGAACCACTAGTTACACCCTGCCATCCTGAAAGTGACCCGTTAATTCCTACTCTCTGTTTTCTGTCCGTTAACCAATCCTCAATCCATGCTGTTATTACTCCCAATCCCATGAGCCCTAATTTTGTTGAATAATCTCTTGTTTGGCACCTTATCGAATGCTTTTTGAAAATGGAAATACACCACATCTACTGGTTGCCCCTTATCTATCCTGCTAGTTACAACTGCAAAAAACTCTAAGTGGCCAAAATTGTACTTTTTATAGCTCCATTAGCACTTCCGGAGGGCGCTAGTGGGACACAATGAGGTTATTGCCGGGGAGGGGAAGGGTTCGATAGCGCGTCTGGGGAAATTGCCCCGGAAGCGGTGTGTTGTTAGCGCGATTTATGTCCCGGGCCAATGCACATTTGGCAATTACGTCATCGCCATGTGAACCAACCCCTCACTGCCCACGCTGACCCCTCACCGCCACGCGGGGGAAATAGCCCCATGGGTGGCGAGGATGGCATCCGCTGCTGGGGTGCCCCTTAAAGCGGAGGCCGTTTGCGGCATGGGCCGCCATATTTTTCTGTCGGCCGACTCATTTGTCGGCCTGACAATGGCGGCCCTCGCCTCGACCGAGCTGCCATCCCACAGGCCGGTACTCCATTATGCGTGCCGGGCTGTCGACCCGGTCAAGGGCATCCCTGGTGGCCCAGTAGAGGTCGCTAAAGGGACTGCAGAACACGCTGTGGCCCTCCTCTTTAATTGAAGGGGAAGGACCTTCTGCCAGATCAGTGCTACGCGGAGCATCCACGTACTGTGATGTTGCTGGCGGGACGCTAGGCTCCAGAACGTGGCGTTGGACTCAGCGCCGCCCTACCGCTCCGATAGCAGCCCTCCATGGACGTGGAACACCTCTGATTATGCTCCGCCTCCATTGAGGAGCGGAATGGCCAAATTCCGCGCCGGGGCGGGACCTCCGGGCCGGGCGATAAATGTCCCGGCCCCGGAAGGTTACTGCCTCCAAACGGGGGCAATTTCACCCACTTAGAGATTTGTCAAACATGATTTCGCTTTCATAAATTCATGTTGAGTCTACCCAATCATATTTTGATTTTGTAAGTGCCCTGGTATCACTTCCCGAATGATAAATTCTTGCATTTTCCCTACCTCTGATGTCAGGCTAACTGGTCTATAGTTCAGTGTTTTCTCTCTCCCTCCTTTCTTGAACATTTCACATCATTTTACTCTTGATTTGCATTTCCTCAGTTTAAATGCAGAATTCGTTTTTTCATCCGTGCATTATAAAGTATCCTGCAAATTTTTTATATTTTGGTTAGTGCTCTCTTTTGAATACCCTTTTGAAAATTCCTATTGAAGCTGCTTTCACCACCCTTTGAGGCCGTGCCTCCCAGATCACGACAACATAATCTACAAGTTCTGTCTTCAAATCCATCCCAGATGGATTGGATCAAATTCTCTTCTATCTCCTGGTTCCGACAGGAACTTGGGCAATCTTAATTCAGCTCACATTGAAAAGCTGCAGCAAACGGGCATTAAATTGACAACCCAATCAGGAACAAGAATTCTTCTGTTGCAAAAAGTCTGTGACGATAACGTCAAGATTTAGAATGCCGTGGGTAAATGAAGAGCACGAGAATTTGGATCAGGAGTAGGCCACACAGCCCCTCGAGCCTGCTCCACCATTCAATAAGATCACGGCTGATCTTCGTCGCCTTACTCCACTTTCCCGCCCTTTCCCCATAGAGTTTTGAAACAAACTAAAATTGAAGAAGAAGATGTGTAAGGACAATGAGTATGATTAAAAAAAACTATAAAAATAAGAGAAAATACAAGAAAATAAGGCAAGATTTTAATAGAGGGATAAGGAAAGCAAGAAGGGAGAATGAGAAGACAAATCTCCAAAAATATTAAAAAGAGCACTAAAGTATTCTACAAATGTCATCGAAACATCAAAAATTCTGACGGGACTGGACAGGTTAGATGTGGGAAGAATGTTCCCGATGTTGGGGATGTTCAGAACCAGGGGACATAGTCTAAGGATAAGGGGTAAGCCATTTAGAACTGAAATGAGAAACTTTTTCACTCAGAGAGTTGTTAACCTGCGGAATTCTCGACCGCAGAGAGTTGTTGATGCATAGTTAGGGGATTTGAGTATAGGAGCAGGGAGGTCTTACTGCAGTTGTACAGGGCCTTGGTGAGGCCTCACCTGGAATATTGTGTTCAGTTTTGGTCTCCGAATCTGAGGAAGGACGTTCTTGCTATTGAGGGAGTGCTGCGAAGGTTCACCAGACTGATTCCTGGGATGGCAGGACTGATATATGAGGAGAGACTGGATCGATTGGGCCTGTATTCACTGGAGTTTAGAAGGATGAGAGGGGATTTCATAGAAACATATAAAATTCTGACAGGACTGGTTAGATGCAGGAAGAATGTTCCCGATGTTGGGGAAGTCCAGAACCAGGCGACATAAGGGGTAAGCCATTTAGCACTGAGATGAGGAGAAACTTCTTCACTCAGAGAGTTGTTAACCTGTGGAATTCCCTGCCGCAGCGAGTTGTTGATGCCAGTTTGTTAGATATATTCAAGAGGGAGTTAGATATGTCCTTTAAGGCTAAAGGGATCAAGGGGTATGGAGAGAAAGCAGGAAAGTGGTACTGAGGTGAATGATCAGCCATGATCTTTTGAATGGTGGTGCAGGCTCGAAGGGCTGAATGGCCTACTCCTGCACCTATTTTCTATGTTTCTATGTTTCTATGTATCAGTGAAAATTGTTAAATGTGAAGTAGGACTCCCGAAAGCAGCGGGAAGTATGTTAGTAGAGGGCATGGTCACATTTCTAGGCTATCATTTCCTATCTTTCAATTTTTCTCATCGGTGCTGTGACCTCATTGAAACAATTCAGGTGTGCAGGTGTACTCAATATTCATTGGCTGAATGCCTGTTGGGGCGAGGGGTCTGGGAATCGGGCTTTATTGATGCCACTTAAAGGCAGCCAGCACCTCTTAATGGGGAGGTGCACACTGGTGGCAGATAACAGGGAAATGTGAACACTGGCTGCAATAGGTCCAGACAGGGCTTCCAGGTTCTCTGATTCTGTGTTGGAGTCCCCTGGACCATGCGGTGGATAGCTGGAGCTAGATCCTGATTCCCCTCCAAGGCAACACCTTTACCACCAACGGTAAGACATCGCAGAAGAGGTCAATGCCAGGAGCTTAGTTCCCACGACATGGCTGCAATGGTGAAAGAAGTTCACTGACCTCGCTAGAGTTGCTAAGGATGCTGCTCTCTTGCTCACTCCTCACATCTTCACCACCTTCAGCCTCACTACTCACAATTCTCCACCCCCAATTCCCTTTACTCTCCTACAATCACTGCACGCACATCACTCTACCTCCTTCTCCTCACACTCATTTAAAAAAAAAATGAATTCCTGGGATGTGGGCATCGCTGGCAAGGCCAGTATTTATTGCCCAACCCTAATTGCCCTTGAGAAGGTGGTTGTGAGCCACCTTCTTGAACCATTGCAGTCCGTGTATTGTTTTTTGTAGCGGGTTGGTACAACTGAGTGGCTCGCTGGGCCATTTCAGAGAGCAGTTAAGAGTCAACCACATGCTGTGGGTCGAGAGTGACACATAGGCCAGACTGGGTAAGAACAGCAGATTTCCTTACCTAAAATACATTGGTGAACCAGATGGGTTTTTATAGCAATCCGGTCACTATTACTGATACTAGCTTTGCATTCCAGGTTTGTTTGTTAACTGAATTTTAAAAAATTCAGCTGCCGTGGTGGGATTTGAACTCATGTCTCTGGATCATTAGTCCAGGCCTCTGGAATACTAACCCAGTAACATAACCACTGTGCTCATCAGTACTGCAAACCTTACTTCCCCACGTTTACCATCTTGCACACTGCATAACAATTATTTAAGCATGACAAGTGCATTGTCTGAGCACCTCCCCAGGATGTCACTAACGAACTCCTTTCTTTCTTACAGGAGAAGGCCGCGCACAGCTTACGCTTGGGGGTTTGCCTCTGTGGAAGAGCACGAGCCGACCATCACGGACAGGAGGAGCGTTGTGTCTGTGGCGTATTTTAATGATCGCTTTGAATAATCCAGCCATGCGGCCTGAACTTCTGCAGAGGAGCCAGGAGGAGCAGTACAGGTTGGGCACTCGGGGACCTGTTTTATGCCTGTAAAATGGCGCAGCGCCAAATAAATTCAAGGCTGATGAGTCTGGCCAAGGTATGCACTTGCAATTCTGTTTAAAGGCCTGACTGACTACCTATGTCAATATTCATGACTATTCACAGTGATAATTAAAATATACCCCGCCCACGACTCTCCCTCTGTCTGTAATCTCTATTTTTAATCTCACTGTCTTCACAGCCACAAGATTAGGATTGCTCGACAACCCTTGCTGAGTGGCTGGGCCCAGAGATTTCCCAACAGAATGGGTGTGAGGCATTCACCATTTAATGAGACTGCTTAACAAATTGCTTATTATTTATAATCTGCGGAGGAAACAATCTTCATTAGCATACGAACCACCTCTTGTCTCTAAGAAATTGGCCAGCTTTCGATATTGTGTAAGTGACAGCAGCCAGAGAGAATTAAAAAGGGTGCAGGTTCATAGCCCTGTCCAGATCTTAGCAGGGAATATATATATAATATATATTTAAGAATAACAATCTTAATTTCAATCCTGGATATTTATAATTGTAATTAACAATTTCCATCATTACAATATACAATCTATACTTACTCTGGCTGAAGTAACCAGGCTGTTCCAGCGTTTGCGGCACTGGTCCGAGCCCCTTGCCTCATTGGACGCCACGGAGATCACATTGGCGATCTCGTTCCATAATTTTCGGTAGACCCTGGGTGGAGGTTTTCCACGCCTACCTCGGGTTAATTGGGCCCACCGAGAGTGCACCTCATTGACGAGGGCCTCACTTGCTTTGTCTGAGAAGGGCTTAGCCCTCCTCCTTCCCTCCACCTCCTGCCCGCTTTCAGCAGACTCGTGGTCGGACATATTGATAATTTAAATATGGTCAGTTTGTTCAATCTCTCTTTCCTCTCTCTCTCTCTCTCCCTCTCTCTCTCTCTCCTTACCCTTTGTGCATGTGTGGATGACGCTTGAAATGCGGGGAAACCTGTTTACCGAAAAAAAAACGCATGCGCAGAAGACCGTTGCTAGGGAAGCTTTGCCTTCCACATCGTTGGGCTATCGCTGGGCCCGTTTTGCATCACTGGGCAATCGCTGAGCCAAAAGTCGCAATCTCAAAAATTGGCGATGTTCCAGCGATCATGAAGGCTGATACATCGCCAAGGGCTGTAACATCGCCCATTTTTTGGGCCCTAGCGACCAGAGGGGGGAGTCTAGCCCTTGGTTTTTAATGTCATTTTTGGGAAAAAATAAGAATTTAAAATTTTGACATTTTTTAAGGGGGTAAATTTGGACCAAAGACTCACCTATTGATAAAAATCGGCATTGCTGGAGGATTCGTGGTGGAAACCACGATCCTCACCAAGTTTAGCCTGGGCCGATTAATGCCACAAATACAGGGCCTGGGAGAGGAGAAAACACAAGAAAAAACAAAAATTAAAAAATTAAAAATCAGTAAACATTCACTGAAAAAGAATTAAAAAATAAAACCTCAACTTACTTTTTTAGTAGGTCCTCATTCCTGCCGATGATTATGGGGCTGCAACGCCTGCTTTTCTCACGCGTTGATTTTTCACCCGAGTACGGGTTCACCGAACGGTCAAATTTAGCCGGTCCTATTTTTTGAGGATTTCTACGTTTGGCAACCCGCTTTTCGGCGATATTTCAAAACCGCCATTCCTAACCTTTGGCCAAATTTGGTAAATGTCTTTAACGACAATAAAGACAAAATATCGCAAAAAAAAACGTGTTCGGCTGGCCAAATTCTAGCCCAAAGTGTTTCTTTCCCCTAAACTTGTGTGAATGAACTTTGCTTTAAAAACCCAACATTTAAAAGTAACTCTTTTCCCAACTGCTTTCTGTGGAAAAATAGTCAAAAAATCCTAAAACATGACGCTCCAAACCCTAGACTTGACTCCGCATTGAAGTGGAGGCAATTTTCTTAATTGCTCTGATTGGTTTGTCATTGTAATAGCTAGGATTATTTTTTGTACGATATATTTACATTATCTGTATGTGTCCTTTATTTGCATAATGCTACCTAATAACTAATACTTGCTGTTAATCCACAGCAGATTATCACTTGGTACAGCCACCACTCTGTCCATACCAAGCTAATATCCTGCCTCTCAGTTGCAAGATTCCAAAATTCATGGAAACCCCCCAGTGTATGGACTCACTGAAAAGGAAATTTGATTTGGGACTATTAAGCAGAAAGTTTGGGATCCTAAAATGCTTATGGAAGAAATCTACGAGTTCTAACCAAGTTTGGGATTTTTAAAAGGTGAATGTTGGGTCTGTGAGTAAAGGGCTGCAAGAAAAGGGGTGGGTTCAACCTCTAAAGGGCCAGTGTGGATATTGGAGCTAATCAAGCTGTCTGGGGACATTGGAGCTAACCAAATTGTCTGGGGAACTGTTTACCCTCGAAACCTGCCCCATAGAAGACATTTACATTTCAACAATTGACCCAAGGAAGTACAATTTCAATCCAAGCACAGAACCCATCCAACACATGCATAATGCTAATCACCTTTCCGGCCTGCATAGAAAGCTGGGACCCAGGCAGACAACTCGACACCAGAAATTAACTTTAACAATTGTGACTAGAAATCAAAGGATAATTTCAACAATTGACAAGAGCTCGTCAGCTCAGAAAAGTTTATCAACGCCAGATTAAAAACACTTAATCAAGTTTCATTTAGCTGGGCAGCAAAGCTTAAACAAAAGAAACGTTAGATTTGGTGCAAAGATTAAGGAGCCTCTCAGAGTATAAACTGATGGCCTATGGAACCAGAAAGACAGAGAAGAGGAAACTCCCTGTTCTGACCATCACAGAAAGAACTTTTCTGACCAAGCACTTCGGAACAAGATCGAGAGCACACGGCGAGAAAACGCCGGAAGAAACATCGCGACATCAGAGAAAAGAACTTGCCCCAACTGGCTTTCAATACACAACAGAGGTCTTCTACCACATCCGGGGTATGGCAAGGCAAAGCAGCTATAACCAAAGAACCCCGAAACCGCGAAACAGCCCTAGCTGTCAAAGGAAAGGATCTGGTGAGCATTATCCCTGTTGCCCTAGAGTCTAACCTAGTTAGAGAGTGAGTGGGAGGTGGGAGGTATTTCTGTTGTGTTTATTACCTGTAATAAAGTATTCCCCATTGTTTAGAACCTTTTTGTAAGATTTTACAGTTTTATTGGAGTGTATTTGTGTTATTTGTTTTCTTGAATAAAACCCATACTTCTTTGCACAAAACAGATGTTTGCTGCACTTTATCACACCCTGATTAATAAATCCAGGCTCGAGAACCAGGGAGTGGGAGTGACTCGCAACCGCTCTGGGTCAGGAAGGCAAGCTGACAGACCCATCACCCGCTACACAATATATCAACTGAAAGGTCATTACCCTTGTTTACATAACCCTCCATAGTCTAGTCCTGCTTTCCCTCGGTGATAGTCAACAGCTGCACATCCTAGGCCTTATACTCTGCTCCTCCACTGTTATAATGTGGGAGACGCGACAGCCAATTTGCGCACAGCAAGCTCCCACCAACAGCAATGTGATAATGATCAGATAATCTGTTTTTGTTATGTTGATTGAGGGATACATATTGGCCAGGACACCGGGGATAACTCCCCTGCTCTTCTTCAAAATAGTACAATGGGATCTTTTAGATCCACCTGAGAGGGCAGACAGGGCCTCAGTTTAACATCTCATCCGAAAGTCGGATTGCTGTAGAAGGATGTGTTAGATGAGCTGAATGGCTTCCCACATCGCTTCTTATTTTTGAGAACTCAGGCTGCTCTGGGGTTAAAATCACTCTTAGCTCCTGCTCTTGCAAGCAACAAGTATAAGGAACAAAAATAGATCCAGTGGTTTCCATCTCCTATTGAAGTGTTATAACCAGTTGTGCTGAATTACACTATAGCACATTAAAACATTACAGCCAGCCCATTACTGTTTGTTGGAATGGTGAGCATCATTCATGAACTCTGCTACAAATACAGAGGTTAGGCATGCCCTGCAGTGCAGGCGAACTATCCTATTATTATGGTCTGCTTGCTGTAAGAAAAGGCACAACTATGGCTTCTCCAGGGAGGTGATGACATTTAATAAAAAGTATATAATGCAAAACTTTCCACAAATGATATTTTGAATATCATTGAAATGCCAGCAGAAGTTCCTTTTCTGAATAACTTCATCAAATGACCTTTTGCAACAGGGTAAGGACATTGTTTTGCTGATATACATATTGAAGAGTTGAGGGAGGCTGAAATCTCTCTCAATGTGATTTAGAATCATAGGATCATAGAAGGGTTACAGCACGGAAGAAGGCCATTCGGCCCATTGAGTCCGTGCCGGCTCTCTGCAAGATCACTTCAGCTAGTCCCAGTCTCCCGCTCTTTCTCCGTAGTCTTGTAATTTTTTTCCTTCAGGTTCTTATCCAATTTCCTTTTGAAAGCCACGATTGAGTCTGCCTCCACCACCCTCTCAGGTAGCACATTCCAGATCCTAACCTTTCCCTGCATAAAAAAGTTTTCCCTCAGTTTGCCTTTGGACCTTCTGCCAATCACCTTAAATCTGTGTCCTCTGGTTCTTGGGACTTCCGCCAATCGGAACAGTTTCTCTCGATCTTCTCTGTCTGGAACCCTCATGATTTTTGAACACCTCTATCAAATCTATTAGTAAGAGTCATTGTGACAAAGTCGGCTGAACTACTTCCATCTCTCAAACAGTGTCATCTAAACTCCGAGGGCTAGATTTTCCACTATGGCCATCGCCCCAGAAAATGGGCCTTGTTCCTGCGATGTAGGATGTCTCAGCCTTACTGATCGCTGGTACATGGCCCATTTTTTTTTGCGACTTTCTACTCGGCCTTAGGCTGGCAATGTGGAATGGGCGATCTGATTTTTCGGCAATGTCGCGTTCACCCACTGAACGAGAAAGTCAAAAGCCTCCCTAGCAACGGCCTTCTGCGCATGGCTGAGATTTTTTTTTTCCGGCCGACTGGTTTTACTGCGTTTTGGGAGGTCAGGGGTCATCACACATGCTCAGAAGGTACAGGGTGGAGAAGAAAGAGAGAGAGAGGGGAAATAGAGAGTGGGGGAAGCCAGTGATTTAGAGGAGAGGGAATTGGATCGATTGCAATTATAAGTATAGATATAAGTGCTATAAATATAATTACTATATTAATAAATAAATCTAAGTATTATAAGAAATATAAGTACTATTAAAATGTCAGCTGAATTTGACTCAGAGAGGAAAAGCAATGAAGCAAACAAGGCCTTGGTGAATGAGGTAGATGCCAGGTGGGCTGACTTGACACAGAATGTGCATGAGAAATCTCCACCCTGTGTCGACAAAAAAATGTTGGGGGAGAGTGCAGACGTGGTAATGTCTGCATCCCATGAGGCAAGGGGGGCCTGACCAACGCAGAAAACACTGGAAAAGCTTGGTCGTGGCAGCAAGAGTAATTTGTATTTTATATTTTATATTTTAACTTTAAGATTTTACTGATGCATGCAATTTTTCATTCGAACATTGAATCTCCTGCATTGAAATTAAGTTTGTCATTCGTAAATGTATTAGTTAAACCATGTTAACAGTAAGTTGCACTTAATATTTTATAATTTATATTTAATAATTTATTTTTGCTATTGCAATGAATTAGTGTAATGAGTGTCCTGCATTGAATTTAAGTTTGTCATTCTTTATTACATTAATTAATTTAACCATGTTAACATTAAGTTGCATTTTCTATTTCAAATTTTATATTTAATATTTTACTGATACATGCAAATTTTTATTAAGATACTACCAAGTCCATTAGCTAATGCCATGCCACACTCTTTTGGTTCTGTCTTCACTAAGGAAGAATCAAATAACCTTCCGGAAATACTAGGGGACCGAGGGTCTAGCAAGAAGGAGGAACTGAAGGAAATCCTTATTAGTCAGGAAATTGTGTTAGGGAAATTGATGGAATTGAAGGCCGATAAATCCCCAGGGCCTGATAGTCTGCATCCCAGAGAACTTAAGGAAGTGGCCCTAGAAATAATGGATGCATTGGTGATCATTTTCCAACAATCTATCGACTCTGGATTAGTTCCTATGGACTGGAGGGTAGCTAATGTAACACCACTTTTTAAAAAAGGAGGGAAAGAAAAAATGGGTAATTATAGATGGTGGAATTATAGGAAATTATCGGTGGTGGGGAAAATGTTGGAATCAATTATTAAAGATGAAATAGCAGAGCATTTGGAAAGCAGTGACAGGATCGGTCCAAGTCAGCATGGAAAGGGAAAGGGATATCATGATTGACAACATCTTCTAGAATTTTTTGAGGATGTAGCTAGTAGAGTGGACAAGGGAGAACCAGTGGATGTGGTGTATTTGAACTTTCAAAAGGCTTTTAACAAAGTCCCACACAAGAGATTAGTGTGCAAAATTAAAGCACATGCTATTGGGGGTAATGTATTGATGTGGATAGAGAACTGGTTGGCAGACAGGAAGCAGAGAGTCAGGATAAACGGGTCTTTTTCAGAATGGCAGGCAGTGACTAGTGGGGTGCCGCAGGGCTCAGTCCTGGGACCCCAGCTATTTACAATATACATTAATGATTTAGAAGAAGGAATTGAGTGTAATATCTCCAAGTTTGCAGATGACATTAAGCTGGGTGGTGGTGTGAGCTCTGAGGAGGATGCGAAGAGGCTGCAGGGTAACTTGGACAGGTTAGGTGAGTAGGCAAATGCATGGCAGATGCAGTATAATGTGGATAAATGTGAAGTTATCCACTTTGGTGGCAAAAACAGGAAGGCAGAATATTATCTGAATGACGACAGATTAGGAAAAGGGGAGGTGCAATGAGATCTGTATGTCATGGTACATCAGCCATTGAAAGTTGGCATGCAGGTACAGCAGGTGTTGAAGAAGGCAAATGGCATGTGGCCTTCATAGCTAGAGGATTTGAGTATAGGAGTAGGGAGGTCTTACTGCAGTTGTACAGGGCCTTGGTAAGGCCTCACCTGGAATATTGTGTTCAGTTTTGGTCTCCGAATCTGAGGAAGGACGTTCTTGCTATTGAGAGAGTGCAGCAAAGGTTCACCATACTGATTCCCGGGATGGCAGGACTGACATATGAGGAGAGACTGGATTGACTTAGGCCTGTATTCACTGGAGTTTAGAAGAATGAGAGGGGATCCCATAGAAACATATAAAATTCTGACAGGATTGGACAGGTTAGAGGCAGGAAGAATGTTCCGGATACTGGGGAAGTCCAGAACCAGTGGTCACAGTCTAAGGATAAGTGGTAAGCCATTTAGGACTGAGATGATGAGAAACTTCTTCACTCAGAGAGTTGGAATTCTCTACTGCAGAAAGTTGTTGATGCCAGTTCGTTGGATATATTTAGATATGGCCCTTACGGCTAAAGGGATCAAGGGGAATAGAGAGAAAGCAGGAAAGAGGTACTGAGGTAAATGCTCAGCCATGATCTTATTGAATAGTGGTGCAGGCTCGAAGGGCCGAATGGCCTATTCCTGCATCTATTTTCTATGTTTCTATGTTTCTATGTTTTCTCGTTTGCAGAAGAAGATATCTATGAACCATTCCGAGCAAAGGCGAATGGGGGGGCGGCTCGGCTCAGCTGCAGCCTTTAAGTGAAATTGAGGAGCGTGCGGCTGCGCTGGTTGGACATGAGAGCCATTTGGCCACCACCTGTGGTCTGGCTGAACCCAGCCATGCGTCTCATGACTGATGTGTAATGTGTGAAACAGTATTAAAAACTTAAATAAGTAACTGATGTAATGTCCTGTAATTATAATGCAATGTGCAATATACTTGTGATCTACTTATGATATACTAATGATGTCATGTCATGCATGCATGCAGCCCTTGTGCAGCCCTTGTGCATAAAAAGCAGGGGATGTAGCCGCTACAGCTTTGTGGGGTAGTGAAAAGTATTGATATGAAACGTCTCTTTTTAATCTTCACCGTTAGGTTCTAATAAGCTCTGTAAAAATGTCATGTGTTTTTCAGGCCAACCTGACAGCTCGTACAACTCCAGCCGGCACCAGCAGCTGCACCAACAACCTCGGAGGAGGAAGAGCAGGAACAGAGGAGGAACAGGAGCACTTTTCTCACCTCGAGGAGGAGGAGGAGGTGGAGAACGGCGAACCTGAGATCCTGCAGGATCCATCCATTGTTGTGGGGGTGAGATGAACCTGCGGTCATCTCTGTTGAGTGGGAAGAGGCACCGGGACCAAGCGATGTGCAGCCGGCAACGCCAAGGTGCATCATATTGCACGCACCGACCCCACGGAGGCTGGGTCAGCGAGGTGAGCAATCGCCTACCTTGGAAGGGCAGACAGCATGCATGATCTCCATGTGCAGGGAGATGGTCGTGATAGGTCGCGAGTTTATCCAGGGGTTCCATCAGTTCTCCAACAGGTTGAGCCACTTCTCCACGAACTTCTCCAACTGGTCTGTCATGCAAACGGAGTTAGCACGACAGACCTTGGAGGGGATCAGAGAACAGACCGCCGCAACCAATGCCCTTCGGCATGCGTTGCTGGATGGACACGGCGCTGTACCCCAAGGTGTCGTGTTGGTTCAAAGTGCGACCCCGAGCACTCAAGCGAGTACGGAGGATACAGTTCCTCTTGACTCGGAAGACGAACAACATGATTCGCCTTCCACGACGACATCTTCACCACGGCAGGAAGTCTTGCCGTTGCTCGCTGCACACCATCTTCATCTCGGTCTGCGGCAACCAAAACGGGCGGGTGGTGTTAAAACACGGGATGGTAAAGGACCTGGATGGAAACGCGGCCGCAGGTGGGAGGGGGGTTGTTTTCTCTATATCAATGTTACATTTTTTAACGTTCATTGTTGTTTGGGATGGGGCAGGGTGGGGGGGTGGAGAGGCCGTTAAAAGAAAAATCTTAAAAATTAGTTGTGTTAAATACATTTTTTTATTGAGTTTAACAATTGTTGTGCATTCTCTTATAGTTACGTTAAGCATAACATTTAACAATTGTTCTGCATTAGTTGTGCATTCTATTATTCTAACTAAAGTCTAGCATTAATGCAAATGCCAGGCAAGGCAAAAATGTAACTCGATGCAATTCCAACTTTTGCTTAACCTTAACTGTAAATGTGAATGTAAATGTGACTATCCACAATGTAAGTTCAGGAAAAGCATTCATAAATGAACTGCTGACACAACCACTGAGCAGCTGTGTAACTGTCACTGGGTACTGGTCTTCGGGGGGTGGGGGGTGGGACCATGCTAGATCGCCAGGCTGATTTGCCTCCCCAGGTCCTCATCAGTCTCCTCTTCCGCCTTGTCCGCCTCTTCCTCCTCTCGCTCCTCTTGCTCCTCGCCAGCTGGGTCTTCCGTCATCCCTCCTTCTGGAGGCGGACCTGCAGCCCCATCTGGCATTAGTTATCCTCTCCTTATAGCTAGGCTATGCAGCATGCTACATACCACAATAAACCCAGCGACCTGGTCAGGGTGGTACTGTAGGCAGCCACCAGAATGGTCCAGGCATCCAATTGTTTTTTTCGACAATGTTGCGTGTTGCTATGTGGCTTTCATTGTAACGTTTCTCTGCTTCAGTGACTGGATTACACAGAGGGGTCATCAGCCAACTGGCAAGGCCATATCCCTTATCCCCCAGCATCCAACCGTGACCTTCTGGCTGATTGACAAACAGGTCAGGGATAGCACTCTCAAGTAGCATGTGTGTATCATGGATGCTGCCAGGAAATGTAACATTTACTATCATGATTATTTGGTTGTGGTCAACAACAAGCTGCACATTCAGGGAGTGGAATCCCTTTCTGTTACGAAACACCTCCGTGTTCTTTAAAGGGGCTTTCAGGGCGATTGCTGTCTGCACCTTGGGGAAGTCTACTATTCTCGAGAAACCCAAATCCCTCCCGGTCTGTGCCTCCCTGGTCATAGGGAAGCTTATAAAGTCCATCCTGTGAGTGTAAAGGGCTTCAGTTACCTGTCGAATGGAGCAGTGTGTGGCGTGCTGAGAGATATGACAGATGTCGCCAGCTGAAGCCTCAAAGGATCCCGATGCATAGAAGGCTAGGGCTGCAGTATCCTTCACCTCAATGGACAGTGCAGTTCTGATGGTGCTGGAAGGCTGCAGGTCCCCCTTGACGAGTTGGCAAATCTCATCGATGACCTCCTTCCGGAAGCGCAGCCTCCGAAGACACGAATTTTCAGACAAGGTGAGGTAAGATTGCTTTTCCAAGTACCTTCGTTGGCTGTACACTCGCCTCCTCTGTCTCCTCTGTCTTTGTCTACGCATTACTCTGCCACCTCTTCAATTGATCCTTTCAGAAACCAGCTTGTGAGGAGTTACGAGGAATGGTGCAGAAAGCATAGGCCCCATCACGATCAATAATTATTTTCACTTGCTATAAATGCACTTTTCACTGAAGAATTTCAATCTATTAAACTACCCTCTCTATACAAGCCCCAGTCTAACACTGTATACTAATCTCAGTCTAATACGTTCTCTATTTCAGCCCCGGTCTAACACTTTCAATAATTATTTTCACTTGGTATAAATGCACTTTTCACTAAAAAATGCCTAATCCATTAGGCTACTATTAGTAAAATTAAATATAATTAATAATCTGAGTAGATCTATCTATACAGGACCATTAAATAACTCACAACTATCTAAGCACGATTTTTTTAGCTGTCTCCACCTTCCTCCGATCTTCAAAATGGCGTCCGTAGTGCCCATTTCCTTAAGTAAAGCCGGGAAAAGCAACTATTACCCAGCGATGTTCTTGGTGAGCGATCAGCCCGGCAAAGTGCCAGCGACATGCCGAAAGTTGGGATGGGCGATGTGCGGGCGATCAGCTCGGCGATCAGTTCGGCAAAGTGAGCCAAAACTTGGGGGCTTATTTTTCTGGCGATTTTTCTGGCCTAGTTTCCACCTTTTGCTCAAAATGGGCGATAGAGGTCCGTTTTGGGCGATATATGGGCCTTATATGGGCGATGTGAAGTGGAAAGTCTAACTCTGAGCCTCTGTCCCTGTCTCAGCCCAGCTGCTGCTGAAACCTTCATCCGTGCCTTTGTAACCTCCGGGTCTTGAGTATTCCAACCCGCTCCAATCCAGCCTCACATTCTTCACCCTCTGTAAACTTCAGTTCCCCCTATCCTATCCCGCTCATTCCATCACCCCTGTCTTTGCTGACCTACATGGGTTCCTGGTCTCCCAACACCTCAACTTTAAAATCCTCATGTTTAAATGCCATCACAACCTTGCCCCTACCTTTCTCTAAGTTACTCCTGCAATGAGCCCCCGCTCCCGACCCCTGAACTTTTTGTTCCTCTGACTCTAGCCTCTTGTCCATCCCCCAGTCCAGTTTCGCCGCCATCGATGGCCATGCCTTCCAACTGTCTAACCCCGCCCTTTGGAATTCCCGCCCTAAATCCTTCTATCTCTCCACTGCCCTCTCCATGCTTTAAGGTCCTCTTTAAAATCCACCTCGGTTCATCTTTGTCTCGGCATCCATTTTTGTCCGATTACCCCTCTGTGAAGTCCTTAGAGACATTTTTCTATGCAAACACCACTATATGAATGCAAACTGTTGTTGTTATTAAGGAGATATAGATCTCTGTAAATAATAAATTCAATACAGAAACATTAATTATGCTTTTATTTGTTGGAATATTTGTCTGCCGCGTTTTCCTACATCACATCAGTGACTGCATTTTAAAAGTACTTCATTGGCTGTAAAGCGCTAATGGGTCATCCTGAGGTGCTATACAAATGCAAGATATTTCTTTTTCTTTCTTTTCATAGGTCAGTAGGAAAGATCAATGCGCAATATTCATTGTTGCACAACTGATTTAAGCATGGCAGATTACTAAGTAATAAAGTGATACATTAGGTGAGCCCACCCTCTGGAAACATTACAGATTTAGAAAGAAAAAAAGACCTGCATTTATATAGCGCCTTTCACGACTATCGGACATTTCAAAGCCAATGAAAAACTTTTGGAGTGTAGTCACTGTTGTAATGTGGGATATGTGGCGGCCAATTTGCACACAACAAGCTCCCACAAACAGCAATATGATAATGAACGGATAATCTGTTTCAGTGATGTTGATTGAGGGTTAAATATTGGCTAGAACACGGGGGATAACTCCCCTGCTCTTCTTCGAAATAGTGCCATGGGACTTTTATGTCCTCCTGAGAGAACAGACGGGGCCTCGGTTTAACATCTCATCTGAAAGACGGCACCTCCGACAGTGATGCACCTCCCTCAGCACTGGAGTGTTAGCCTAGATTTATGTGCTTAGGTTCATGGAGTGGGACTGAAACCCACAACCTCCTGACTCAGGGGCAAGTGTGCTCCCCACTGAGCCACTGGCAGACACTTGCGTTCAAATGCAGCTCAGTTTGCAGAGATCAATGTCCTCCCTCTCATGTTGGAATAAATGGTGCTGGGTGCTGACACGCGGGTCTTTTGTAGCCTGTGGATCGGCACTGAGAACTGACTGTAGTCGCCATATCTCTGATGCCTGGTCTTAGTGGATCCGACGGGTTTACCTCTGCCTGTGGCCAGCTGCATGAGAATGGTGCAGCGGGAGCTGCCGCCCGCATGCAAGCTTCAGCGAGACCGTTGTGAAATGAGTACAGGCTCTCCCCATTCTTATTCCCCAAAGCAGACAATTCAGCAGTGAGACGGCCTGCGCCCGATTTATATGCATGTCGGTCCCACTGCTAAATCCGTGGTGGGGTTTACTTTTAACTGTCCTGGTCGAGGCCTCCCACCCACTCAGGAATCTTCAGCAGCCCCAGCGCTCAACCAGCAAAGAGAGCTAGAGTAGTGATGTTTTTTTCAAATTTAACAAAATGTTCCCGTAGAGTGGGCGGTGCAGGAGTGCTGCCCCGACTTTGCAGGAGTCACAATTGGCCGCCTAACTCTGCAGCCTGCTGCCCCTCCCACACCCCTCCACAGCCCCTCTCTCCGAGGCAGGTTGCTCAAAGTTGAAGCCTTCACTTGGGGGAGAGCGACCTGTGCAGGTGCCACCAGCGAGCACAGTCTCCATCTGCCCTCGGACCTCTCGCTTCGTGAGCATGCCGGTCACACAGCACCGCATCGAATGGGTCCGGACTCAATTCTTTTTTATATCAGTAAGTAACCTGTTAACATTGTTGTCGCCAAATTAAGTGTATCTAAGGGTTAAATCATGGCAGGAGAGCTCGGTCACGTGATATGCTCCTCCTGTACCATGTGGGAACTCAGGGAAACTTCTGGTGTCCCTGACGACTACGTGTGCAGGAAGTGTATCCGCCTCCAGCTCCTGACGGACCGCGTTGCGCAATTAGAGCTGAGGGTGGATTCACTCTGGAGCATCCAAGATGCTGAGAAAGACGTGAGTAGCACATGTAGCGAGTTGGTCTTACCGCAGGTGAAGGGTCCACAGCCAGATAGGGAATGGAAGACCAGCAGGAAGAGCAGTGCAAGGAAGGTAGTGCAGGGGTCCCCTGCGGTCATCCCCTTGCAAAACCGATACACCGCTTTGAGTACTGTTGAGGGGGATGGCTCCTCAGGGGAGGGCAGCAGCAGCCAAGTTCGTGGCACCATGGCTGGCTCTGCTGCACAGGAGGGCAGGAAAAAGAGTGGGAGAGCGATAGTGATAGCGGATTCAATTATAAGGGGAATAGACAGGCATTTCTGCGGCCGCAACCGAGACTCCAGGATGGTATGTTGCCTCCTTGGTGCAAGGGTCAAGGATGTCTCAGAGTGGGTGCAGGACATTCTGAAAAGGGAGGGTGAACAGCCAGTTGTCGTGGTACATACTGGTACCAACGACATATGTAAAAAAAGTGATGAGGTCCTACGAGACGAATTTAAGGAGCTAGAAGCTAAATTAAAAAGTAGGACCTCAAAAGTAGTAATCTTGGGATTGCTACCAGTGCCACGAGCTAGTCAGAGTAGGAATCGCAGGATAGCTCAGATGAATACGTGGCTTGAGCAGTGGTGCAGCAGGGAGGGATTCAAATTCCTGGGGCATTGAAACATAGAAACATAGAAACATAGAAAATAGGTGCAGGAGTAGGCCATTCGGCCCTTCTAGCCTGCACCGCCATTCAATGAGTTCATGGCTGAACATTCAACTTCAGTACCCCATTCCTGCTTTCTCGCCATACCCCTTGATCCCCCTAGCAGTAAGGACCTCATCTAACTCCTTTTTGAATATATTTAGTGAATTGGCCTCAACAACTTTCTGTGGTAGAGAATTCCACAGGTTCACCACTCTCTGGGTGAAGAAGTTCCTCCGCATCTCGGTCCTAAATGGCTTACCCCTTATCCTTAGACTGTGACCCCTGGTTCTGGACTTCCCCAACATTGGGAACATTCTTCCTGCATCTAACCTGTCTAACCCCGTCAGAATTTTATATGTTTCTATGAGGTCCCCTCTCATTCTTCTGAACTCCAGTGAATACAAGCCCAGTTGATCCAGTCTTTCTTGATAGGTCAGTCCCGCCATCCCGGGAATCAGTCTGGTGAACTTTCGCTGCACTCCCTCAATAGCAAGAATGTCCTTCCTCAGGTTAGGAGACCAAAACTGTACACAATACTCCAGGTGTGGCCTCACCAATGCCCTGTACAACTGTAGCAACACCTCCCTGCCCCTGTACTCAAATCCCCTTGCTATGAAGGCCAACATGCCATTTGCTTTCTTAACCGCCTGCTGCACCTGCATGCCAACCTTCAATGACTGATGTACCATGACACCCAGGTCTCTTTGCACCTCCCCTTTTCCTAATCTGTCACCATTCAGATAATAGTCTGTCTCTCTGTTTTTACCACCAAAGTGGATAACCTCACATTTATCCACATTATACTTCATCTGCCATGCATTTGCCCACTCACCTAACCTATCCAAGTCGCTCTGCAGCCTCACAGCATCCTCCTCGCAGCTCACACTGCCACCCAACTTAGTGTCATCCGCAAATTTGGAGATACTACATTTAATCCCCTCATCTAAATCATTAATGTACAGTGTAAACAGCTGGGGCCCCAGCACAGAACCTTGCGGTACCCCACTAGTCACTGCCTGCCATTCTGAAAAGTACCCATTTACTCCTACTCTTTGCTTCCTGTCTGACAACCAGTTCTCAATCCATGTCAGTACACTACCCCCAATCCCATGTGCTCTAACTTTGCACATCAATCTCTTGTGTGGGACCTTGTCGAACGCCTTCTGAAAGTCCAAATATACCACATCAACTGGTTCTCCCTTATCCACTCTACTGGAAACATCCTCAAAAAATTCCAGAAGATTTGTCAAGCATGATTTCCCTTTTACAAATCCATGCTGACTTGGACCTATCATGTCACCTCTTTCCAAATGCACTGCTATGACATCCTTAATAATTGATTCCATCATTTTACCCACTACCGATGTCAGGCTGACCGGTCTATAATTCCCTGTTTTCTCTCTCCCTCCTTTTTTAAAAAGTGGGGTTACATTGGCTACCCTCCACTCCATAGGAACTGATCCAGAGTCAATGGAATGTTGGAAAATGACTGTCAACGCATCCACTATTCCCAAGGCCACCTCCTTAAGTACTCTGGGATGCAGTCCATCAGGCCCTGGGGATTTATCGGCCTTCAATCCCATCAATTTCCCCAACACAATTTCCCGGCTAATAAGGATTTCCCTCAGTTCCTCCTCCTTACTAGACCCCCCGACCCCTTTTATAACCGGAAGGTTGTTCGTGTCCTCCTTCGTGAATACCGAACCAAAGTACTTGTTCAATTGGTCCGCCATTTCTTTGTTCCCCGTTATGACTTCCCCTGATTCTGACTGCAGGGGACCTACATTTGTCTTTACTAACCTTTTTCTCTTTACATATCTATAGAAACTTTTGCAATCCGTCTTAATGTTCCCTGCAAGCTTCTTCTCATACTCCATTTTCCCTGCCCTAATCAAACCCTTTGTCCTCCTCTGCTGAGTTCTAAATTTCTCCCAGTCCCCAGGTTCGCTGCTATTTCTGGCCAATTTGTATGCCACTTCCTTGGCTTTAATACTATCCCTGATTTCCCTTGATAGCCACGGTTGAGCCACCTTCCCTTTTTTATTTCTATGCCAGACAGGAATGTACAATTGTTGTAATTCATCCATGCGGTCTCTAAATGTCTGCCATTGCCCATCCACAGTCAACCCCTTAAGTATCATTCGCCAATCCATCTCAGCCAATTCACGCCTCATACCTTCAAAGTTAGCCTTCTTTAAGTTCTGGACCATGGTCTCTGAATTAACTGTTTCATTCTCCATCCTAATGCAGAATTCCACCATATTATGGTCACTCTTCCCCAAGGGGCCTCGCACAACGAGATTGCTAATTAATCCTTTCTCATTACATAACACCCAGTCTAAGATGGCCTCCCCCCTAGTTGGTTCCTCGACATATTGGTCTAAAAAACCATCCCTTATGCACTCCAGAAAATCCTCCTCCACCGTATTGCTTCCAGTTTGGTTAGCCCAATCTATGTGCATATTAAAGTCACCCATTATAACTGCTGCACCTTTATTGCACGCACCCCTAATTTCCTGTTTGATGCCCTCCCCAACATCACTACTACTGTTTGGAGGTCTGTACACAACTCCCACTAACGTTTTTTGCCCTTTGGTGTTCTGCAGCTCTACCCATATAGATTCCACATCATCCAAGCTAATGTCCTTCCTAACTATTGCCTTAATCTCCTCCTTAACCAGCAATGCTACCCCACCTCCTTTTCCTTTTATTCTATCCTTCCTGAATGTTGAATACCCCTGGATGTTGAGTTCCCAGCCCTGCTCATCCTGGAGCCACGTCTCCGTAATCCCAATCACATCATATTTGTTAACATCTATTTGCACAGTTAATTCATCCACCTTATTGCGGATACTCCTTGCATTAAGACACAAAGCCTTTAGGCTTGTTTTTTTAACACCCTCTGTCCTTTTAGAATTTTGCTGTACAATGGCCCTTTTTGTTCTTTGCCTTGGGTTTCTCTGCCCTCCACTTTTCCTCATCTCCTTTCTGTCTTTTGTTTTTGCCTCCTTTTTGTTTCCCTCTATCTCCCTGCATTGGGTCCCATCCCCCTGCCATATTAGTTTAACTCCTCCCCAACAGCACTAGCAAACACTCCCCCGAGGACATTGGTTCCGATTCTGCCCAGGTGCAGACCGTCCGGATTGTACTGGTCCCACCTCCCCCAGAACCGGTTCCAATGCCCCAGGAATTTGAATCCCTCCCTGCTGCACCATTGCTCAAGCCACGTATTCATCTGAGCTATCCTGCGATTCCTACTCTGACTAGCACGTGGCACTGGTAGCAATCCCGAGATTACTACTTTTGAGGTCCTACTTTTTAATTTAGCTCCTAGCTCCTTAAATTCATTTCGTAGGAACTCATCCCTTTTTTTACCTATGTCATTGGTACCAACGTGCACCACGACAACTGGCTGTTCTCCCTCCCTTTTTAGAATGTCCTCCACCCGCTCCGAGACATCCTTGGAACCGGTTCTGGGAGAGGTGGGACCAGTACAAACCGGACAGTCTGCGACTAGGCAGAACCGTAAGCAATGTCCTCGGGGGAGTGTTTGCCAGTGCTGTTGGGGAGGAGCTAAACTAATATGGCAGGGGGATGGGAACCAATGCAGGGAGACAGAGGGAAACAAAATGGAGACAGAAGCAAAAGACAGAAAGGAGATGAGTAAAAGTGGAGGGCAGAGAAACCCAAGGCAAAAAACAAAAAGGGCCACTGTACAGCAAAATTCTAAAGGGTCAAAGTGTAATAAAAAGGCAAGCCTGAAAGCTCGGTGCCTCAATGCGAGGAGTATTTGGAACCCAGGAGGGGCTCTGAGCTAGTTAGAGTGGGTGAGAGCTCAGATGAACAGGACCCCAAGAAAGAATGCAAAGGCAGGAGGCAACAGAGCAGAGTAGCACTGGGGTAAGGGTAAACCACAAGGTGATAGGAAGGGACAATATGTATGAATATAAAGGGGCTGCAGGAGGGGTCAAAACTAAAAATCATGGTTTAAAAACTAGTATTAAAACACTCTACCTAAACATTTGCAGCATTCGAAATAAAGTAAATGAGTTGATGGCACAAATCATTACAAATGGGTATGATTTGGTGGCCATTACAGAAACATAGTTGCAGGGTGGCCAAGATTGGGAATTAAACATACAGGGATATCTGACAATTCGGAAAGATAGACAAGAAGGGAAAGGAGGTGGGGTAGCTCTGTTAATAAAGGATGATATCAGGGCAGCTGTAAGAGATGATATTGACTCTAATGAACAAAATGTTGAATCATTTTGGGTGGAGATTAGAGATAGTAAGGGGAAAAAGTCACTGGTGGGCGTAGTTTATAGGCCCCCAAATAATAACTTCACGGTGGAGCGGACAATAATCAAGGGAATAATGGAGGCATATGAAAAAGGAACGGCAGTGTCATGGGGGATTTTAACCTAGATATCGATTGGTCAAATCAAATCGCACGGGGTAGCATTGAGGAGGAATTCATAGAATGCACACGGGATTGTTTCTTAGAACAGTATGTTACAGAACCTACAAGGGAGCAAGCTATCTTAGATCTGGTCCTGTGTAATGAGACAAGAATAATAAACGATCTCCGAGTAAAAGATCCTCTCGGAATGAGTGATCACAGTATGGTTGAATTTGTAATACAGATTGAGGGTGAGGAAGTAGTGTCTCAAACGAGCGTACTATGCTTAAACAAAGGGGACTACAGTGGGATGAGGGCAGAGTTGGCGAAAGTAGACTGGGAACACAGACTAAATGGTGGCACAGTTGAGGAACAGTGGAGGACTGTTAAGGAGCTTTTTCGTAGTGCTCAACAAAAATATATTCCAGTGAAAAAGAAGGGCGGTAAGAGAAGGGATAACCAGCCGTGGATAACCAAGGAAATAAAGGAGAGTATCAAATTATAAACCAATGTGTATAAGGTGGCCAAGGTTAGTGGGAAAATAGAAGATTGGGAAAATTTTAAAAGAATGACTAAGAAAGCAATAAAGAAAGGAAAGATAGATTACGAAAGTAAACTTGCGTAAAACATAAAAACAGATAGTAAAAGCTTTTACAGATATATAAAATGGAAAAGAGTGAATAAAGTAAATGTTGGTTCCTTAGAAGATGAGAAGGGGGATTTAATAATGGGAAATGTGGAAATGGCTGAGACCTTAAACAATTATTTTGCTTCGGTCTTCACTGTGGAAGACACAAAGACCATACCAAAAATTGCTGGACACGGGAATGTGGGACGGGAGGACCTTGAGATAATCACTATCACTAGGGGCGGTAGTGCTGGACAGGCTAATGGGACTCAAGGTAGACAAGTCCTCTGGTCCTGATGAAATGCATCCCAGGGTATTAAAAGAGATGGCGGAAGTTATAGCAGAGGCATTCGTTATAATCGACCAAAATTCTCTGGACTCTGGGGAGGTACCAGCGGATTGGAAAGCAGCTAATGTAACGCCTCTATTTAAAAAAGGGGGAAGACAAAAGGCAGGTAACTATAGGCTGGTTAGTTTAACATCTGTAGTGGGGAAAATGCTTGAAACTATCATTAAGGAAGAAATAGCAGGACATCTAGATCGGAATAGTGCAATCAAGCAGACGCAACATGGATTCATGAAGGGGAAATCATGTTTAACTAATTTACTGGAATTCTTTGAGGATATAACGAGCATGGTGGATAGAGGTGTACCTATGGATGTGGTATATTTAGATTTCCAAAAGGCATTCGATAAGGTGCCACACAAAAGGTTACTGCAGAAGATAAAGGTACGCGGAGTCAGAGGAAATGTATTAGCATGGATCGAGAATTGGCTGGCTAACAGAAAGCAGAGAGTCGGGATAAATGGGTCCTTTTTGGGTTGGAAATCCGTGATTAGTGGTGTGCCACAGGGATCGGTGCTGGGACCACAACTGTTTACAATATACATAGATGACCTGGAAGAGGGGACAGAGTATAGTGCAAAAATTTGCAGATGACACAAAGATTAGTGGGAAAGCGGGTTGTGTAGAGGACACAGAGAGGCTGCAAAGAGATTGAGATAGGTTAAGCGAATGGGCTAAGGTTTGGCAGATGGAATACAATGTCGGAAAATGTGAGGTCATCCACCTTGGAAAAAAAAACAGTAAAAGGGAATATTATTTGAATGGGGAGAAATTACAACATGCTGCAGTACAGAGGGACCTGGGGGTCCTTGTGCATGAATCCCAAAAAGTTAGTTTGCAGGTGCAGCAGGTAATCAGGAAGGCGAATGGAATGTTGGCCTTCATTGCGAGAGGGATGGAGTACAAAAGCAGGGAGGTCCTACTGCAACTGTACAGGGTATTGGTGAGGCCGCACCTGGAGTACTGTGTGCAGTTTTGGTCACCTTACTTAAGGAAGGATATACTAGCTTTGGAGGGGGTATAGGGACGATTCACTAGGCTGATACCGGAGAAGAGGGGGTTACCTTATGATGATAAATTGAGTAGACTGGGTCTTTACTCGTTGGAGTTCAGAAGGGTGAGGGGTGATCTTATAGAAACATTTAAAATAATGAAAGGGATAGACAAGATAGAGGCAGAGAGGTTGTTTCCACTGGTCGGGGAGACTAGAACTAGGGGGCACAGCCGCAAAATACGGGGGAGCCAATTTAAAACCGAGTTGAGAAGGAATTTCTTCTCCCAGAGGGTTGTGAATCTGCGGAAATCTCTGCCCAAGGAAGCAGTTGAGGCTAGCTTATTGAATGTATTCCAATCACAGATAGACAGATTTTTAACCAATAAGGGCATTAAGGGTTATGGGGAGCGGACGGGTAAGTGGAGCTGAGTCCACAGCCAGATCAGCCATGATCTTGTTGAATGGCGGAGCAGGCTCGAGGGGCTAGATGGCCTACTCCTGTTCCTAATTCTTATGTTCTTATGTTCTTATGTTCTAATAGCCAAGAAATGAGTCATTGATATTAGAGGACAAACGCAATGGATCTGTGTAAAATTCCACTCCCCACTAAAACAGCAGCCAATGGAATACTGTATGAGCATGTTAAACATTCATCTGGTGAACAACATCACCAGCAAATTCCAAGCTGATAATTTACCAGAAACAAAACTATTCAAATAAGCTGTAAAGTGCTTGAGATTAAAAAACAGAGGGAAAATAAGGAGCAGCATTGTGTGGATAGTTGGAAAACAGTTTAAGAGAAGCAAGTTTCCATAGCAGCATGTAAATTGGCCAGTAGAAGCAAATTAATTGCGGTAAACGGAACCATTGTAAAGTTTCCCAAGATGAGATACCATGTTTGACTTTACAGATACTAAGCATGTTTGGAGGAGCTCAGTATCAGTAACTGTGTGCCCACACACATTGTAGGGAGCAGGGGGTGTGGTGGCGGGGGGGTGGGGTGGCGGGGTGAAGGCACAGATTAACCACGGGGCGGATCGGGCTGCAGCCCCAGGCCCACCAAATAAATGTTGGATGAGGTCTCCCAATTAGGCTGAATAGAATAGACAATGAGAGGAAAAACAAGCCCGAGGAAACTATTGTATATTGGCCGAACGTGTACATATCTATTTTTGCAGAGACAAGGGTCTCTATTTGCGCCACAATCGGGCGCTGTTTTTTTGGCGTCCGCTGGTTTTTTGAGCAATCATGATTTTGCAATTTTCCTCCAAGTTTGTATGACGGCAGCAACTGCCAGCACCGGTTTCTTGTCGCAAGATTTGTTGCAGGTCTGGTTGAAAACTGATTTCCGCGCCGTTTTTGGCCTTTAACTGATTTTCGGCAACAACAAATGTTTTCAGCACGGCGCACAGTGGCCTTAAGTACCGGTCAGAAAAACCCTACGTTAACTTAAGGAAATCGGGGCTGAGTATATTTCTGAGTTTTTGGAGCGAGGGAAGAAGACAATTTAAAACACAAATTCATGATGATTTTTACAGAGGGAATTCGGAAAATAACTCGGAAAGTTCATTTTTCCCACAGAATGTTTTTCAGAGTGGAAAAATTGTGACTCCACCCCTGCTCCACTACGGAATCTCTGCTCACCGGGCTCCAGGCACGGGTCGGAGGAGTGCCGGCCGGCTGCAGGATTGCTCCCTCGGCCGGACACAAGCACAGGAACTCGGCGCTTGGATTCCACCCACAACCTCCCCCACCCCAAGCCCCCGGGCTCAGCTTGTAAAGAAGAATAAAAATTAAGGGTGCACATTTTACTATGCCTCATGTATCAAGGTTGGTTTACATGCATGGCATGGCATATGGAGGCGACGGAACACACCACGACGCCGTCGTCGCACAAACCAGATCGCTCGGGCATTATTGGGGAGCAGGCCATACCCTGATCGAATCTACAGGGACAGGCGCTCATACCTACACCTGAGTGAGGCAGACTGCATTCGCAGGCTGCAATTTAGAAAGGAGGTCATCACCGAGATCTGCCAGCTAGCCAGGTCAGCCATACAGCCAAGAAGTGGCAGGAGGACTGCCCTATCTGTGGAAGTGAAGGTCACTGCAGCACTTGCCTCCTATGCTTCTGGCTCATTTCAAGCAGCAACTGGGGACATGTGCTGCATCTCGCAGCATGCCACATATTGTTGCATTCAACGCTGCACTGTATGCCAAAAGGGACCAGTTCATCAATTTCCCTGTGACCATGCAGGCAATGCGAGACAGGGCTGTGGGCTTCTCCAGAATTGCTGGCTTCCCAAAGGAACAGGGTGCGATCAACTGTACCCACATCACCTTGAGAGCACCCTGACGACTCTGATGTTTATCGTAGCAGGGTTCCATTCCCTAAATGTGCAGCTCGCCTGCTGCGATCTGCATCGGATCATGGCCATCTCTCCTCCCCCTTATTCAATGACCTTAGCGCTGTGCGCCCCTCTTGCCCCTGTTGTTGCCTCTACCCCTACCCATGCCCGTTGTCTCAGAATTCTGCTTCCTCACCCTGAGCCCAAGGGTTTTTCTGCGCGAAGGCACATTTGTTGTTGGTGGGGTTAGACAGGGACAGACCTAGCAGACAGCATCGTGGAAGGCCCAGGTTCATCGCCGGACTCTTCTTCAGCCTGTGGATGAACCCGTGGCACACTACCTGAGGTTGGTCTGGAGATTGGAAGGTGAGTGTCAGCAGTTGGTGCTGCCAATTGCTGTTGGGCAATGACAGCCTGGATGTGTCCACTTATTGCAGCAGCCATCTCCGACATTCCCTCTTTAATCTGTCCCGACACTGCACCAGCTGCCTCTGACATTCTCTCCCTAATCTCCGACATCCCCTCCCTCATCTCCGACATCCCCTCCCTCATCTCCGACATTCCCTCCCTCGTCTCCGACATTCCCTCCCTCTTCTTCGACATCCCCTCCCTCATCTCCGACATCCCCTCCCTCATCTCCGACATCCCCTCCCTCATCTCCGACATCCCTTCCTTCATCTGTCTCGACACTGCTCCCATTCCTACAGACAGTGTTGCTACTTCCACTGAAAGTCCCCCGAATTCTACCCTCACCCCACGCATGGTGGCCAGTAGCAATCCGGTTAGCTCCCTACTCATTCGCATGATCTGTCCTATGTCCCCTGCATCCTGCATTTCAGGTTGAGCTCTCCTTCCCACCCTCCTCGGCCGTCTCGCAGGTGTGGCTTGCTGCAACCCACTGGGATTCGCAGCCTCAGACTCTACCCCATGAAATGTCGCGTCAGTTGTATCGCTCAGCAAAGGGCTTGGCATCCTCATGGGGTTCACTTGTAACCATCTCGTCATTGGGGTCTTCCTGATACCCTTCATTGTCCAGCTCATCCTCGTCCTGAAGTGGATGAAGAATATCTAGACTGACGGCTTCCTGATCTTCTGCTTCAGCTTCTGTCTCTTCCTGATGCTCAACATCTGCAAAACATAACAGAGCTGATGCTTGGTTAGCAGCAGGGAAGTGGGCAGAGGGGGCAGGGTGATATGAGTACCTAAGAACATATGAACATCTCCTTCTGGTCATACATCAGAAGGAAAGGCTGAACAAGAACAAAGGCCTCTTTTCAACAACCCTATTACTCCCCTGCAGTGGCCAAAGGGGAAGGAGAAACGTTAAAGTCTTCCACTGGTTGGAGATGGAACTCTGTGTCTCTCCCGTCCTTGGAATCTCATCTCCTCATAACCTACCAGTACTCTGGAACTTTTGTTTGGCATCTTGTGGTACAGGGGAAGCCACTTTCAGTTGCACCCCCTGCCCCCCCCCCACCCCCAGCTCCCCCCCACCCACCCCTCCTCAGTGGCGTGGAGAAACATTCATGTTTCTGTCCATGCTCAGAACCAATAGGAAAGTAAAGTTAAACAAACTGTGATAAAAAGAAAAATGAAAACTACGTGTGAGAAATGTATGAGGTGCTAACTTTCAAAAGTTTGAAAAATTAGCGGCAGGCGATAATGCTTTCAAATTTAAAAAAAAATTGGCGTTAGCGCTCCAGGAAGGAAGTGGATCGCTAAATCAAGCGCTCCACTTCCTGCCTGGAACGCCAGAGGTAGCAGGCGGGGCGGTAGGTGTGCAGCCCTGCTCACTGGGCCCTTAAAGGGAAGGGGCATCGCTGCAGGCTCTGCAAAAGAAGGACTTACCTTCGCCCCGCCAGCAGCCGCGATCCGGCCTGATCAGCCGATGCACTGCAGCAGGCTGCCGGGTTGATCGATTGCGGGCAACAAACAGAAAAATAAATTAAACCAGAGGTTTGAAATTGTTTTTTACTTACCTCAGCCACCTCGCCTCCTGACGAATGCCTGCTGCAGCTGCGGGTGTTTTCAGAGGGGTCAAGTTTCGGCCTGAGTTGCTCCTGTTTTTTTGGACCAACTGGTTTAGACTGGAGTATCTTAGAAATTGCAGTTCTCGGCATTTAGTTTGCTCCAGTTCTAGTCAGTTAGAACAGTTTCAGTTTGGAACAGAAGTTTTCTTTTCAAAAAGGGGCATATCCGGCCACTTACACCCGTTTTGAAAGTTTAGGCAGTGAAAACTTATTCCAAACTAACTTAGAATGGAGTAAGTGTAGATTTTTGTACGCTCAGAAAAACCTTGCCTACACTTAGAAAATCAGGCGTAGGTTACAAATCAGGCGCAGGGAATGGTGGGGGGGTGGGGGTTTAAAGGGAAGTTTACAAACATTAAACACTTCAGTTTTACAAATAAAGAGCCATCATCAATAATAAATGATAAATACATTAATAAATCAACCAATAAATCAATCAAAAAAAATTAATAAAAAGTTTAAAAAATTCAAAAATTAATAAATAAAACATTTTCTACTTACCGACTGCAGCACCAGGAGCCCTCCAACAGCGTGCTGGGACACCCCCCCAGTGTGTCTCTGTCAGTGTCTCTATCTCTCTGTCTGTGTGTGTATCTCTCACTCTCTGTCTGCCAATGTCTGTGTTTCTGACAGCGAGGGGAGAGGGAGGGGGGGGGAGGGGGAGGAGGGGGTTGGAGGAGGGGAGGAGAGGGGGGTGGAGGGCGGGTGGAGGGAGGGGGAGAGAGGGGGGTAGGGGAGAGGGAGAGGGGGAGGGGGAGGGAGGGAGAGGGAGAGGGGGAGAGGGAGGGAGAGGAGGGGGAGAGGGAGGGAGGGAGAGAAGGGAGGGGAGGGAGAGAAGGGAGGGAGGGAGGGGAGAGAGGAGACGGAGGCTGAACAGGCCGGGCCCGGCTGGGCCCAAGACTTGATTTAAAGGTAAGTGGCCAGAGGTCGGGCCGGGTCCGGGGGCGGGGGGGGGGAGCAGGGGTCTGGTCGGGTCCGGGGTCGGGGAGGGGGGGGGGTGGGGGTCGGGTCCGGGGTTGGGGGGGGAAGCGGGGGTCGTGTCCGGTCCGTGATCGGGGGGGAGCGGGTCCGGGGTCAGGGTCAAGTCGGGTCCGGGGGCTGGGGCAGGGGAGTGGAAGTCTGTTCAGGTCGGGTCCGGTCCGGGGGCCGGGGGGGAGCGGGGGCCAGGTCGGGTCCGTGATCGGGGGGGGTCGGGTCCGGGGTCGGGGGGGGGGAAGCGAGAGTCATGCCCGGTCCGTGATCGGGGGGGGGGCGGGTCCGGGGTCGGGGTCGAGTCGGGTCTGGGGGCTGGGGCGGGGGAGTGGAAGTCTGTTCGGGTCGGCTCCGGTCCGGGGGAGGGGGGGGGAGCGGGGGTCGGGTCGGGTCCGGGGTCGGGGGGAGGGAGCAGGGGTCGGGTCGGGTCCGGGGTCGGGGGGGGGTCGGGTCCGGGGTCGGGTTTGGTCCGGTCCGGGGGAGGGGGGGGGAGCGGGGGTCGGGTCGGGTCCGGGGTCGGGGGGGGGTCGGGTCCGGGGTCGGGTCGGCTCCGGTCCGGGGCAGGGGGGGGGGAGCGGGGGTCGGGTTGGGTCCGGGGTCGGGGGGAGGGAGCGGGGGTCGGGTCGGGTCCGGGGTCAGGGGGGGGGGGTCGGGTCCGGGGTCGGGTTGGGTCCGGGGGCGGGTGGGGGCGGCAGTGGGAGTCTGTTTGGGTTGGGTCCGGTCCGGGTCGGGGGCTGAGTCGGGTCCGAGGGCTGGGGCGGGGGAGTGGAAGTCTGTTCGGGTCGGGTCCGGTCCGGGGGCGAGGAGGGGGAGCGGGGGTCGGGTCCGGTCTGGGGGCGGGGGGGGAGCGGGAATCGGGTCCGGTCCGGGGTCGGGTCCGGGGTCGGGTTGGGTCCGGGGGCGGGGGGGGGCAATGGGATTCTGTTTGGGTTGGGTCCGGTCCGGGGGTGGTGGGGGGGAGTGGGGGTTGGGTCCGGTCCGGGGGCGCAGGGGGAGGTCGGGTCCGGGGTCGGGTCGGGTCCGGGGGTGGTGGGGGAAGCGGGAGTCGAGTCGGGTCGGGTCCGGTCCGGGGTGGGGGGGCAGTGGGGGTCAGGTCCGGGTGGGGGGAGAGTCGGGTCAGGAGGAAGCAGGAGCTGGGCGTGGGAGGTGCAGCCTGATCCACGCAGCCCCAGTAAGGCCATTCGGCCAGGGCTAGGGGCTGCGTGCTTCGGGCCCCTCCCACTCAGTTTTGGGCGCCTGGAGCTACTGCACATGCGCGCCCACTGTAGCGCGCCTGTGCAGAGGTCCCGGCACTGTTTTCAGCGCAGGGACCTGGCTCCGTCCCCCACAGCTCGTGCTGCGCCGCATCCAGCTCCAGAGGGCCTGCAGGGAGCTGGAGAATCGGTAAGTAATTTTTAGGCGCACTTTCTGGCGCGAAAAATGGGCGTCCAGGTCAGGGCTGTGCCGTTCTAGGCGCGGCCCGAAACTTGGGTCCTTAACCCAACTTTGGGTCCAGGGCGCTACTAGGGTGGTGCGCGCGGCGATGACGTCACAATCTCTATGCGAAGTAGATCGGGGCGCAACGCTGTACCGCCTCTGCAAACCTCCCGCCGAATATTAATGGAGTCGAACTTCTCGCCGCGCCCGGTCGATAAGTCGTTATCATCCCCCGGAGGCGATAACGGGAGGCGCTAAGGAGGCTAATCTCTAGGCCAAAATCTTACAGTTAATCTGGGCACTATCAGGTTATTAAATCATGTGCACACTTGGCAGAGCCGCTACTGTGTTTGCTGAATTTTTTCACCCATGATATAGCCAAATCAATCTTTTCATTGGGGTATGCCGATTGGCTGAAGACAAGCATTAAGGCTGCAGATTTATCGCAAGAGAACACCGCCCCATGAATGTAACCTTTGCTTTTCCTGAATCTCACTGGGAAGAGTGGCACTGCCTTCACAGTATTCATTTTCCAATCAATTTTTTGTTTAATACCGAGAGGCATGAAGATCCATTTAACTCGGACTTGTGAGAACTGGAGGGCATGAATACAATTAACAAAAGCTTCAAGCATCAATAGAAGAATTCCCCTTTCCCTTCCCACCACAGAACGTTATTTCCAATGCATAGGATAGATATTTAATGTGCTGCCCACCTGTAAAGCTCACGTTGCCCATCGGCCGCTCGAGACACCACCCGATTTTAATTTCTCTGGTTTCAATAGAATCATAGAATAGAATGGTTACAACACAGAAGTGGGCCATTCAGCCCGTTGAACCCATGCTGGCTCTCTGCAAAGAGCACTTCAGAATGGAAAATCAGGCTGTTTCTGTAACTTAGCGACCCGTCTGTTTTACACCCTGGGCACCAAGATGAAACTCTACCCCAATGTGTCAAATCACATCTTCGAAACGTACTGGGTGAAGATCTGGTTCGGAACACGACTGAGACAATAAAGGTTAAGCCCAGATACTGTTACTCAATGCTATAGAAAAAAGGCGACGTCTAAACTGATGAGATTTTGGAAATACCTGGGTTGAAGATATGACAATGAATGCAGTCATTTCACTATTTTAACAATATTTTTATTGGCTAACATATCACAGTGCAACTTGAACTGTCAAGAAACACAACTGGTCCGGGATGAATAATAAGATTATAAGAAATGCCAGAACAACACACAAGGCCATTTGGTCCATCTCGTTGACACCATTATGACTCCATGCTTGATTATTCAAACATGAACCTTTCTCCCACACCAACTGCTGTTCCTCTGCTTCAGGAATACTCAGTTCCTTCTGTAACTTTTCTGGAAAAGGAAGTGAGCAGCGTCCTTAATATCTCTAAATCTCTCCCGGTTTTTCAACAGATGTTGATCCAGCTCCATTTTAAAAGGTACCAATTGATCCCAATTCAATCACCAGCTCCGGATATCTGTTCCACACGTCCACTGTCCTGTGGAGGAACAGAACAGTGTTTTCCTGTTCTCGAAGCTGGCGTGAGATGATGTGAAATGATATGGGTTGCGTAGAGTTTGCCACAAGATGAATGGTTTATGAACTGTGGAAGGAATGGGTATAAGTTTACACAATTTCACGATCGAGGCACAGCAAGAGGCCATGGACTAAAAATGGTTTAAAAGAAACCTTTGGGACTGTTGGACTGGAAAAAGGGCACTAGCCTGAGGTAGGAGTGACTCATCACTGATTAATGCAATTTCTGCGGTCAAGAGTGGGACCTGATTAAACATCGAGACAAAAGGTTTTGGTACAATCAAGCGGTGGAGCTCCTGGATTAATTGGCCGGATGGGAAAAATCAGTTCCCTATGGAGACTACAAGTCTGCGAAAACCCAGGACAACAAAGGATCCCACAAGGCATGCACTTTTGGATAATGGGTCACAAAAGATAAGGAATTATCTTTTGCCCTGCCGATTCCATGCACCGAAGTAAGTGTGAATTGTGGCCATCCAAACAGATCCAGACCCATCATCACAGCCATCGAGACTCATCCAGACACATTGACTGAAAAGCAGTCCAACAGGAGATGTATTCATCAAATGGATATATATGTAAGAGCTGAGAACAAGAGCTCGGGTTGAGAAGGAGAACATCAGATCAACAAGCAGAATGAGAAGGAGGGAACATCAGAGAGGAACAGCAGGTCAAAGGAACAACGACCACAAGCCTACAATCGACAACAGCAGCAACTGGCTGGATGGGTGATTGTGTGTTTTCGATCAATTCTCTAAGAAGTCTTGTGCTGTAATTTTTAGTTGGTTTTTGTGTAATAAACTAACAGTTGGGTTTAAGCCTAAACTTTGGGTTACGTGGAGTCCTTCCTGTAATTCCCGAGGTCCAGGAATCAAAGTAGAGTGGAAAACGAACACCCTACATGGGTGGGGTACATCTGATGGCCTTTTGCAGTTCCATGCTCTGAAAATTCATCTCAATATATCAACTCCAAATGAAGGACAAAGACTAACAAAAATGATTATGCTTGCACACAAGTAATACACCAAAGCTTCCAACCAGCAAATTGTCATTTATTTTAATTCAACATCACAATCGTTTTTTCGGACCATATTAATGTGCAGATAACTGAGTTAGAAAACTAAAGCTGTATATCTATAATATTCCCAAATGGAAATCTTCAAATTACAAAAATATTCTTATCTTATATTTTGATTGCACTGAGATTAGAATAGATAGCTTTGGAGGGCAAGGGAAACTGGAGGCTAAAAGCCAGGATAGGATGGCCTTCATCTATGCCAAGATGTCTAAGATTCTATCATCTGACATGCTACGATATAACACAAAACAATTTGACATCACTGTGTCACATCATCGCAATAAATATCATGTATAGCTGTTCCTATTCCTTAGTAATCTGAGTTAGTTGGATAGTTATACTGCTGCGATATATATACATTATTAATTATTTGCTGCTAGTTACTAGTGAATGTCATGACAGTGTTCTCTCCTTCAAAACTATCTGTATTTGTATTGTTTAAAATATTCATTTGTTTTCCTCTTTTGAGCACTCTTTTTTAAAATTAATTCACGGGATGTGGGATGTGGATGTGGGCATTGCTGGCAAGGCCGGCATTTGTTGCTCATCCCTAATTGCCCTTGAGAAGGTGGTGGTATAAGTTTACTAATCTTCAGAAAGATGCAGACCATGAACTAAAAATTGATTGATAAAAACTTTGGAATTAAACTGGACAATCCTGGGGTCAGGAACCAAAACTGACTTCATGCATAACAACAATGGAGTTGCTACGTGAGGCCCTGAACTTGATTGACCAGGGTGGGGAAAACTGCCAATGCGTAATCAAATTTTGTGCCAAGTGTTGTCCTTTCCCACTATAAGTTCCGAGGTCTAAGAATCAGAGTAGAGTGAACAAAACAAACACCCTACAATGGTGAGCCACCTTCTTGAACCGCTGCAGTCCGTGTGGTGAAGGTGTTCCCACAGTGCTGTTAGGGAGTTCCAGGATTTTGACCCAGCAACCGTGGCGGAACGGCAATATATGTCCAAAGTCAGGATGGTGTGTGACTTGGATAGAATCTTACAGGTGATGGCGTCCCCATACGCCTGCTGCCCCTGCCCTTCTAGGCGGTGGAGGTCACGGATTTGGTAGGGGTTGCCGAAGAAGACTCCTCGGCGAGTTACTGCACTGCATCCTGCAGTTCATTCTGTTGGCAGCCACGGTGCGCCGCTGGTGGAGGGGGTGGAGGGTTCTGCGTGTTTTTGTTTAACAAATGAGCTGATGTCCTGGGCCAATAATGATCACTCAATAAACATAAACGAGCAGCGTCGGAGAGGCGACCGTGGGGAGGCCTATAAAGGCCCATCGTGGGTGGGAAGCGACAGTCAGAGCAGCGTCGGACAGGCGAGCATGGCTTGGCCGATGAAGGCCCAACATAGGCGAGAGGCGACAGTCAGAGCAGCGTCGGACAGGCGAGCGTGGCTTGGCCGATGAAGGCCCTACATAGGCGAGAGGCGACAGTGAGAGCAGCGTCGGACAGGCGAGCATGGCTTGGCCGATGAAGGCCAGCTGGTGCAGCTGCAGGGGGAAGGCAAAAACGAAGTAGAAAGAAATCGAAAGGTGACGTCACAGCCAAGGGGTTAAGTGATTGGCTGGTGATTGGTAAGTAGTTTTTCTTTTTCTTTTCTTTATCAGTAAGTGACCTTTAGCATTGTTGTTGCCAATTTAAGTTTATCGAAGGGTTAATTCAGGGCAGGACAGCTCGGACACATGTTATGCTCCTCCTGTACTATTTGGGAAGTCAGGGACGCTTCCGGTGTCCCTGACGACTACATGTGTGGGAAGTGTATCCGCCTGCAGCTCCTAATGGACTGCATTGTGGCACTGGAGCTGCGGGTGGATTTACTCTGGAGCATGCACGATGCTGAGAATGACGTGAATAGCAGGTTTAGCAAGTTGGTCTTACCGCAGGTAAAGGGTATACAGCCAGATAGGGATTGGATAACCAACAGGAAGAGCAGTGCGAGGAAGGTAGTGCAGGGGTCCCCTGCGGTCATCCCCCTGCAAAACAGATACACCGCTTTGGGTACTGTTGAGGGGAATGACTCATCAGGAGAGGGCAGCAGCAGCGAAGTTCATGGCACCGCAGGTAGCTCTGCTGCACAGGAGGGCAGGAAAAAGAGAGGGAGAGCTACAGTGATAGGGGATTCAATTGTAAGGGTAATAGATAGATGTTTCTGCGGCCGCAACCGAGATGGTATGTTGCCTCCTTGGTGCAAAGGTCAAGGATGTCTCAGAGCAGGTGCAGGGCATTCTGAAAAGGGAGGGTGAACAGTCAGTTGTCGTGGTGCATATAGGTACCAAAGATATAGGTAAAAAAAGGGATGAGGTCCTACAAGACGGATTAGGGAGTTAGGAGCTAAATTAAAAAGTAGGACCTCAAAAGTAGTAATCTCAGGATTGCTACCAGTGCCACGTGCTAGTCAGAGTAGGAATAGAGGATTGCTCAGCTGAATACGTGGCTTGAGGAGTGGTGCAGAAGGGAGGGATTCAAATTCCTGGGACATTGGAACCGGTTCTGGGGGAGGTGGGACTAGTACAAACCGGACGGTCTGCACCTGGGCAGGCCCGGAACCAAAGTCCCAGGAGGAGTGTTTGCTAGTGCTGTTGGGGAGGAGTTAAACTAATATGGCAGGGCGATGGGAACCTATGCAGGGAGACAGGGGGAAGTAGAATGGGGGCAGAAGCAAAAGATAGAAAGAAGAAAAGTAAAAGTGGAGGGCAGAGAAACCTAAGGCAAAAAGCAAAAAGAGCCGCATTACAGCAAAATTCTAGAGGGACAAAGTATGTTAGAAAGACAAGCCTGAAGGCTCTGTGCCTCAATACGAGGAGTATTCGGAATAAGGTGGACGAATTAACTGCGCAGATAGCAGTTAACGAGTATGATGTAATTGGCATCATGGAGACATGGCTCCAGGGTGACCAAGGCTGGGAACTCAACATATAGGGGTATTCAACATTTAGGAAGGATAGACAGAAAGGAAAAGGAGACGGGGTGGCATTGCTGGTTAAAGAGGAAATTAATGCAATAGTAAGAAAGGATATTAGCTTGCATGATGTGGAATCGGTATGGGTGGAGCTACGGAATACCAAGGAGCAGAAAACGCTTGTGGGAGTTGTGTACAGACCACCAAACAGTAGTAGTAAGGTTGGAGACAGCATCAAATAAGAAATTAGGGATGCATGCAACAAAGGTACAGCAGTTATCATGGGTGACTTTAATCTACATATTGATTGGGCTAACCAAACTGGTAGCAATGCGGTGGAGGAGGATTTCCTGGAGTGTATTAGGGATGGTTTTCCAGAGCAATATGTCGAGGAACCAAATCGGGAGCAGGCCATCCTAGACTGGGTGATGTGTAATGAGAAAGGACTAATTAGCAATCTTGTTCTGTGAGGCCCCTTGGAGAAGAGTGACATAACATGGTAGAATTCTTTATTAAGATGGAGACTGACACAGTTAATTCAGAAACTAGAGTCCTGAACTTAAGGAAAGATAACTTCGATGGTTTGAGGCATGAATTGGCTAGAATAGAATGGCAAATGATACTTAAAGGGTTTACGGTGGATAGGCAATGGCAAACATTTAAAGATCACATGGATGAACTTCAGCAATTGTACATCTCTGTCTGGAGTAAAAATAAAATGGGGAAGGTGGCTCAACCGTGGCTAACAAGGGAAATTAAGGATCGTGTTAAATCCAAGGAAGAGGCATATAAATTGGCCAGAAAAAGCAGCAAACCTGAGGACTGGGAGAAATTTAGAATTCAGCAGAGGAGGACTAAGGGTTTAATTAAGAGGGAAAAATATAGTACGAGAAGAAGCTTGCCGGGAACATAAAAACTGACTGCAAAAGCTTCTATAGATATGTGAAGAGAAAAAGATTAGTGAAGACAAACGTAGGTCCCTTGCAGTCAGATTCAGGTGAATTTATAATGGGGAACAAAGAAATGGCAGACCAATTGAACAAATACTTTGATTATGTCTTCATGAAGGAAGACACAAATAACCTTCCAGAAGTACTAGGGGACCGAGGGTCTAGTGAGAATGAGGAACTGAACGATATCTTTATTAGGCAGGAAATTGTGTTAGGGAAATTGATGGGATTGAAGGCCGATAAATCCCCTGGGCCTGATAGTCTGCATCCCAGAGTATTTAAGGAAGTGGCCCTCGAAATAGTGGATGCATTGGTGATCATTTTCCAACAGTCTATCGACTCTGGATCAGTTCCTATGGACTGGAGGGTAGCTAATGTAACACCACTTTTTAAAAGAGAGGGAGAGAGAAAGTGGGTAATTATAGACCGGTTAGCCTGACATCAGTAGTGGGGAAAATGTTGGAATCAATCATTAAGGATGAAATAGCAGCGCATTTGGAAAGCAGTGACAGGATCAGACCAAGTCAGTGTGGATTTATGAAAGGGAAATAATGCTTGACGAATCTTCTGGAATTTTTTTGAGGATGTAACTAGCAGAGTGGACAAGGAAGAACCAGTGGATGTGATGTATTTGGACTTTCAAAAGGCTTTTGACAAGGTCCCACACAAGAGATTGCTGTGCAAAATCAAAGCGCATGGTATTGGGGGTAATGTACTGACGTGGATAGAGAACTGGTTGGCAGACAGGAAGCAGAGAGTCGGGATAAACGGGTCCTTTTCAAAATGGCAGGCAGTGACTAGTGGAGTGCCGCAAGGCTCAGTGCTGGGACCCCAGCTCTTAACAATATACATTAACGATTTAGATGAAGGAATTGAGTATAATATCTCCAAGTTTGCGGATGACACTAAACTGGGAGGTGGTGTGATCTGTGAGGAGCATGCTGAGAGGTTGCAGAGTGACTTGGACAAGTTAGGTGAGTGGGCAAATTAAAGCCTCCGTGATAAAGTGCAACATCCCCACCGACACCTGGATCCCTAGCCAAAGACCACCCGAAGTGGAGGAAGAGCATCCGGGAGGGTGCTGAGCACCTCGAGTCTCGTCGCCGAGAGCATGCAGAAAACAAGCGCAGGAAGCGGAAAGAGCGTGCGGCAAATCAGACTCCCCACCCACCCTTTCCTCCAACCACTGTCTGTCCCACCTGTGACAGAGACTGTAATTCCCGTATTGGACTGTACAGTCACCTGAGAACTCACTTTTAGAGTGGAAGCAAGTCTTCCTCGATTTCGAGGGACTGCCTATGATGATAACTGAACTCTAAAGGGATTGGAACATAGGAATTGCTGGATGAAAAAAGACCTGGACCAGTCTAGTTCGTCTTCTACCATCTTGGTAGTCACATGCTACAACAATAATGGAGTTGTTGATCGATCACAGCAATCAATCTCTGTCAATGAGTCTACAACTGACCCAGATATGAGGTGAGGAAAACCCCCAGTGGGGGACAGCTTTGGGAACCACAGGTCCAAAGCCACCAGTTCCCCCCAAGCTCGCTACCCTCACCACACTCAAATTACTCACGTAATGTATCCCAATGTACTATTTCCGAAAGAAATCTATTGAGTTTGCCTGTGAATGGATCAGTACTGACTGCTTCCATTGTCTCCCTAGGGAGCCTATTCCGTAGCTTGACCGATTGCTCACTGAAATTCCCAGTTTTCATTTTCCGCCCCTCCCCTCCCCCCTTGAAGCTCTGGTTCTACTGATTTGGACAAAGTGAGATAGCTTGTTCTGGCTATAAATATTGTTATTTTTTTACATTTCTAGAACTATTGGGCAACAATCAGAAAACAGAGTGTCAGGATAAACGGGTCATTTTCCACTTGGCAAACAGTGACTAGTGGGCTGCAGGGATCGGTGCTGGGGCCTCAACTATTTACAATCTATATTAATGACTTGGATGAAGGAACCGAGTGTAATGTAGCCCAGTTTGCTGATGATACAAAGATGGGTGGGAAAGCAAATTGTGAGGAGGACACAAAAAATCAGCAAAGTTATATTCACAGGCTAAGTGAGTGGGTAAAAATTTGACAGATGGATTATAATGTGGGAAAATGTGAGGTTATCCACTTTGGCAGAAAAAAAATAGAAAAGCAAATTATAACTTAAATGGCGAAAAATTGCAAAGTGCTTCAATATTGAGGGACCTGGGCATCCTTGTGCATGAAACACAAAAAGTGAGTATGCAGGTACAGCAAGTAATCAGGAAGGCAAATGGAATGTTGGCCTTTATTGCAAGGGGGATAGAGTATAAAAGCAGAGAAGTCCTGCTACAACAGTACAGGGTATTGGTGAGGCCACACCTGGAGTAGTGCTTACAATATTTAAGAAAGGATATACTTGGGTTGGAGGTTGTTCAGAGAAGGTTCACTTGGTTGATTCTGGAAATGAGGGCTGACTTATGAAGATAGGTTGAGTAGATTGGGCCTATAATTATTGGAGGTCAGAAGAATGAGAGGTGATCTTATCGAAACATATAATTTGGATGCAGAGAGGATATTTCCACTCATGGGGAAATCTAGAACTAGGGGGCATAGTCTCAGAATAAGGGGCTGCCCATTTAAAACTGAGATGAGGAGGAATTTCTTCTCTCAGAGGGTTGTAAACCTGTGGAATCCTCTGCCCCAGAGAGCTGTGGAGGCTGGGTCATTGAATATATTTAAGGCGGAGATAGCAGGTTTTTGAGCGATAAGGTAGTAAATGGTTATGGGGAGCGGGCAGGGAAGTGGAGCTGAGTCCATGATCAGATCAGCCATGATCTTATTGAATGGCGGAGCAGGCTCGAGGGTTTAAATGGCCTACTCCTACTCCTATTTCTTATGTTCTTACGTTATTAAATAATGGTTGCATCTGAGCCTGTATTTGGCCCAGTGTGTCTGGTGGAACTGTCTTCTTTCTGATTGGGGACCTTCAGCTTTCTGAGGAAGATGTCTTTCAGTTTGTTGAAGAACAGCTCCCTGAACCTATCCCCCAACATGAAGTAGAAAATGGGGTTTGTAACCGAGTTGAGGAAAGCTATGGGCCGAGTGACAGCGTAGAAAGCCTTTACACCTAATTTGACACACTTCGACATGTTGATGTTCTCTATTCTGGACGCGATGCGTACATTGCGCATTATGTGATAAGGGGTGAAGAGCGTCAAGAAAATGGCGATGGCCAATATGACCAACGTCAGGGGTTTTTCCACCTGAATCTTGGTGCGCTGTTGCCTCAGTTCCTTCAGGGCGTGGGCAGTGCGGATGTAGAAGGTAAGCATAACACAGAGAGGCAAGAGAAAGCCAAAAACTGTGAGGTACATACTGTAAATCAGATTCCGCGAGGCATTTCCTGAGCTGGCATAGTCAGTACACTGGAGAAAGGACTCATTCTCTGTGCTAGTGCTATTATCAGCACTGATAAAACGGAATATGGGAATTAACTCCAGTGCAACAAATACCCAGATACTGCCACAGATGATAATGGCATTCAACTTTTTCTGGAAAAGATGACATTTCAGCGGGTTCCTCACCAACAGGTACCGATCGAAACTGATACAACTGAGGAACAAAATGCTTGCGTACATGTTAGCGTGAAGGACGAATCTGTTTAACTCGCACATTACCAGACCAAACGTCCATCTGTTGCAGTTGCCATAGTAGGCGATGAGCATGGGTAGCGTGCAAATGACTATCAGGTCACTGATGGAAAGGTTGAAAAGGTAGATGTTGCTGCACTTCCACTCCTTCAGGCAGAATATATAACCCCATATCACTGAGACATTGCCTATCAGTCCAAAGATGAACTCCAGTGCATACATGGTTGGAAGGTAGTACTTCTCCAGCTGAGGATTGATGTCCCAGCATGTGGTGTTCACTGTCTAGGAATGAGAAAAAACACATTATAAGCATAGAAAAGCGGCTTGCAATCTGTGATACAACATCTTATAGTATTAGAGAAAGAGTTGTGATATTCCAGGCTGAATTATGTGAAGCTATGCTTATTATTTAAATTTTTCATTATACAATGGGCCGTTAACTGCGGCCTCTCCGAGTGCGTACGATTTGCCCTCGTGCCTGAAGAGGTCCTGCAACTTCTGACTTCAGGCGTGCACTGTGCATGCGCCTAAACCCAGCACTTGCGATCTGTCAACATTTCTTTTGACAGAGCGTACGAAGGCGAAAGTAAAGGGCCTCCGCGGGTGGAGAATTGAGCTATTTGCCCAACTCCTGCCCAGCAAATGTCCTTAAGACTGTTACGCCTGGTAAAATCATGCGTAAGGCTGGCTTTTACCAACGTAAGAGTTTTAAAAGATATAAAAAATAAATGTTATGATTCATTTTTATGTTAAAAACCCTGTCCGTTAAGGGAACTTTATTTTTAACACTATTAAAACATTTTTTTTTTTAACTGCTTTTCTAAAAACATTTAATTTATTTCAGTTTCTATTCATTTTAAATAAGTGAAATAAATTTTTTTTAATATATGTAAAGTGTTTTCTTTGTTTTTGGAGGTATAGGTGCGACTTCCCAAATCCGGAGTTCCAAACTCCGGAATGTTCCAAAATCCGGACATCATGCATATGAGTGGAGGGGTTGTCCAAACTCCGTAAAAATATTCCAAAATCCGGACATTTTTTTCACAACAGTAAATATCCCCCCCCCGCCCCACACACATGCACAGACACACACACATACCAAAAAAAATTGCAAAAAACAAAAAATAAAACACAAAACATTCACAAGACACTTCACTATCGAATCGGTGCAAAAGAATAAAAAAATAAAAAATTAACTTACCTTTTTTGCAGGTCTTCATACCGACTGCTGTCCCAAGGACTGCAATGCAGGTTTTTCCCGGGGTAGTTTTTTTCTTACTAACTACAGGTCATAGGCTTCCGGATTCGGGATGTCGGATTTAGCCTCCGAAATCCGGAAATACCCGAACCTCGGCCCAGGAGTTTCCGGATTCGTGAGGTCGGAAATATGTTCCAAAATCCGGAAATACCCAAAATCCGGAATGGCCTCGGTCCTGAGGTTTCCGGATTTGGGAGGTCACAGTAATGGCAGCTCTGTAGAACAAGATTGTGGAGTTAAACAAAATCGTGGGCGTGGCCTATTCAAATTAACTTTTATGGCAGGTCTTGTGGGCGGGACTATTTTCCAAATGATGCCATTGGCTTAGCGCGTGCAGCGCTCCTGGGCGGCGTGACATCACGCGCTGCCCAGGACCTTGCCGGTTCCAAACGGAATGCTCCGTGTGTGCAGGGACGGTAGGTTGGTGCGCATCGTATTCGCTGGGCAGAGGCTTGCGTCCGCGGGAAGCCTTCGACTGCCATTTTTGGCCCAATAATTTTACTGTATCAGGAGATAACTGGCTCATCATTACTCAATTGACAGATTCAACAGTTGGCTCCACTTACTTAGAACCATAGCACACTAGAGGTTTACAACACCGAAGAAGGCCATACGGCCCATTATATCCGTGCCAACTCTCTGATGCAACAATCTAAAAACTAACCTCTGCCCCTATTTTATCACATGGCAGCTGTTGATATTTCTGCCATTCTTGACCCATCTTTTGTTTCTTTACTTGTCCCACTACCATCTCCTTTTGCTTTGTACTATCATCCCTTTTGTCTCTCTAATCTTTCCTGCCTTCCATCCTATCACAGACCTTCTCTTTAGTTCTTTCCACCCCTCCCCGCTTTCCCTGCCCCTTCACTTGCTTAAAAACCTGTTACATCTCTAACTTTTTCAGTTCGAACAAAGGGTCATTGACCTGAAATGTTGGCCCAGAAATTCCGGCCTCCCCGGGTCGTATGGAGTGTGTACGGACCCGGAAAGGCATTGCAAAAGCCGGTTTTCAACGCAAAATGCGCATGAGCTGAAAACTGGCTTTTCCGATCTGTCAAGCTGGAGCTGGAGCTCGACAGATCCTCTGTATATTGGGAGCGAGGACATTTGCACGGGCAAGATTGCGGGATTTACCCGTATCTTGCCCGGCAAATGTCCTGAAAACTCTTGCGCCTGATAAAAGCAGGTGCATAGCCTACTGTTACAGGCGTAAGAGTTTTAAAATACACAAAAACATTTTAAAATAAAATTATAAAAACACATTTTATTGTTAAAAACCCTCCCCACTATGGTAAGTTTATTTTAAATCATAATTAAAAAAACGTTTTTAAAAATCGGAAATATATATGTTTTTTATAATACATAAATAACTTTAATTTAAATGAATAAAAATATGTGGTGTATTTTTTCTATTTTTTTATTAGAGTTTTGTGTGTTGGGGGGGGGGTTCTCATTAATAATAATGGGAAATCCTTACAGAGTTCCCATTATTATGAATGAGAACATACTTTACTTTGAATTGAGTGTAATATCTCCAAGTTTGCAGATGACACTAAGCTGGGTGGCAGTGTGAGCTGTGAGGAGGATGCTAGGAGGCTGCAGGAGGACTTGGACAGGTTAGGTGAGTGGGCAAATGCATGGCAGATGCAGTATAATGTGGATAAGTGTGAGGTTATCCACTTTGGCTGCAAAAACAGGAAGGCAGAATATTATCTGAATGCTGACAGGTTAGTAAAAGGGGAGATGCAACGAGACCTGGGTGTCATGGTACATCACTCATTGAAGGTAGGCATGCAGGTACAGCAGGCAGTAAAGAAGGCAAATGGCATGCTGGCCTTCATAGCGTGATGATTTGAGTATAGGAGCAGGGAGGTCTAACTGCAGTTGTACAGGGTCTTGGTGAGACCACACCTTGAGTATTGTGTGCAGTTTTGGTCTCCAATCTGAGGAAGGACATTCTTGCTTTTGAGGGAGTGCAGCAAAGGTTCACCAGACTGATTCCCGGGATGGCAGGACTGACATATGAAGAAAGACTGTATCGACTCGGCTTATATTCACTGGAATTTTGAAGAATGAGAGGGGATCTCATAGAAACATATAAAATTCTGACGGGATTGGACAGGTTAGATGAAGGAAGAATGTTCCCGATGTTGGGGAAGTCCAGAACCAGGGATCACAGTCTAAGGGTAAGGGGTAAGCCATTTAGGACTGAGGGTGAGGAGAAACTTCTTCACTCAGAGAATTGTGAACCTGTGGAATTCTCTACTACAGAAAGTTGTTGAGGCCAGTTCATTAGACATATTCAAAAGGGAGTTAGATCTGGCCCTTACGGCTAAAGGGATCAAGGGGTATGGAGAGAAAGCAGGAATGGGGTACTGAAGCTGCACCACCATCATATTGAATGGTGTTGCAGGCTCGAAGGGCCGAATGGCCTACTCCTGCAACTACTTTCTTTGTTTCTATGTTTACCTTGATTGGCTGCCCAGAGCCATGTGACTGCAGCTCCAGGCCTGCGCACGTCCTGACGTGCACGTGCAGCGACGTGCAGTCAGTGGAGGCCTCAGGACTGGGAACTCACATGGGTGCAGCAGCTTCAGTTAGGTGCGCATCTTTTTAAAGTTTTTCCCTCGATCGCCAGTACGAAGCAGCCGACCGGGATTTCTGGGCCTTTTACTCTGTTTCTCTCTCCACAGATGCTGCCTGACCTGTTGAGTATTTCCAGCATTTTCTGGTCTTATTTTAGATTTACAGCATCCGCAGTATTTTTCTTTTGTAAAAAAGCTAACCTCCCCACCCTGCTCTTTCCCAGTAACCATGATGTATCTTCTTCTGCTTCAAATTTTTACTCTCACTGATCCCTTAAAACATGCATTGATCCCTGCCTCAACTATTCCATGCTCCAGGTCTCCTAACTTTACACAAGGTTAGGACTCACAGGATTGGGGGTAATATATTAGCTGAAATTTAAGATTGGTTAATGGACAGAAAACAGAGAGTAGGAATAAACGGGTCATTTTCGGGTTGGCAGGCTGTAACTAGTGGGGTACCGCAAGGATCGGTGCTTGGGCCTCAGTATTTACAATCTATATTAATGGCTTAGATGAGGGGACCGAGTGCAATGTATCTATGTTTGCTGACGATAAAAAGCGAAGTGGGAAAGTAAGCTGTGAGGAGTACACAAAGAGGCTGTAAAGGGACATAGACAGGTTAAGTGAGTGAGCGAGAAGGTGGCAAATGGAGTATAATGTGGGAAATGTGGTACTCACTTTGGTCGGATGAACGGAAAAGCATATTATTTTTTAAAAGGTGAATGATGAGCAACTGGTATTCAGATGGATTTGGGAGACCTGCACACAAATCACAAGCAAGTGCAGCAAGCAATTAGAAGCAAATGGTATGTTAGCCTTTATTGCAAGGGGTTTGGAGTATAAGGAATTGTCAGCCTTTATTGCAAGGGGTTTGGAGTATAAGGAATTGTTAGCCTTTATTGCAAAGGATTTGGAGTATAAGGAATTGTTAGCCTTTATTGCAAGGGGTTTTGAGTATAAGGAATTGTTGCTGTAATTATATAGGGCCTTGGTGAGACCACACTTGGAGTATTGTGTACAGTGTTGGCCTCTTTACCTAAGGAAGTATAAACTTACCTAAGAGGGATAGCAATGAAGGCACACTAGATTGATTCCTGGGGTGAGAGGGTGTTCTTATATGGAGAGATTGAGTAGAATGGGCCTATATTCTCTGGAGTTTAGAAGCATGAGAGGTGATCTCATTGAAACTTATAAAATTCTTAGAGGGCTTGACAGGGTGGATGCTGAGAGGCTGTTTTCGCTGGCTGAAGAATCTAGAACCAGGGTTCATAGACTTAGGATAAGGTCCGGCCATTTAGGATTGAGATGAGGAGGAATGTCTTCACTCAGTAAATCATTGGAATTCTCTACCCCAGAGGGCTGTGCATAGGCAATTGTTGAGTGTATTCAAGACTGAGATCGATTGACTTTTGGACAATTACGGCAATCAAGGGATTAAGGGGAAAAGACGAGAAAGTAGAGTTGAGGCAGAAGATCAGCCATGATCTTATTGAAACATAGAAACATAGAAAATAGGTGCAGGAGTAGGCCATTCGGCCCTTCGAGCCTGCACCACCATTCAATATGATCATGCCTGATTATTTTTGCAACTTTAGTTCCACATTCCTGCTTTCTCTCCATACTCCTTGATCTCTTTAGCCGTAAGGGCCACATCTAACTCCCTTTTGGATATATCTAACGAACTGGCCTCAACAACTTTCTGTAGAGAATTCCACAGGTTCACAACTCTCTGAGTGAAGAAGTTTCTCCTCATCTCGGTCCTAAATGGCTTACCCCTCACCCTTAGACTGTGACCCCTGGTTCTGGACTTCCCCAACATCGGGAACATTCTTCCTGCATCCAACCTGTCCAATCCCGTCAGAATTTTATATTGAGTGGGGGAGCAGGCTCGAGGGGCCAACTTGTACTCCTATGCCATATGTGCTTATGTTCTTAGTAATCACTCTCCTCACTATATTGATCATAATTTCAGATTGACAACTTTCTTGTAATTAATTCGTCAAGCAGAGGGAATAAGCCTTCCCTATTGGCTCCCGGTTAAACAACGCCTTGATTTCAAAATTCTCATCCTTGTTTACAAATCATTCCATGGCCTCGCCCCTCCCTATCTCTGTAAATCTTTTTCAGCCTCACAACCCCATAAGATGTCCGCGCTCCTCAAATTCTGCTCTCTTTAGCATCCCTGATTATAACTGCTCAACCATCGGTGGCCGTGCCTTCAGCTGCCTGGGCCCTAAGCTCTGGAACTCCCTCTCTAAGCCTCGCTGCCTCTCTACCTCTCTATCCTCCTTTAATATGGTCCTTAAAACCTACCTCTATAACCAAGCTTTTGGTCACCTGCATAATTTCTTCTTTTGTGGCTCGGTGTCAAAATGATCTGTTTTGTCTTGCAACACTGCTGTGAAGCGCCATGGGACATACAAATTTATCATAGTGTCTTAATTTGTGTACTCTATGTATCTATTTAGAAGACGTTGATTGAACGCAGCCTTCATTCAAAGAATGGGTATTAAGTGTCAATTCAGTAGATAGTATATGGCCTTGGGGATGGGTGCAGTGCTGTCGATTCACCGAATGATAGCAGGGCTAAAAGGGTTAAATTATGAGGTCAGGTTGCATAGACTAGGCTTGTAATTGCTGGAGTGTAGGAGATTAAGGGATGATCTAATTGAGGTGTTTAAGATGATTAAAGGATTATGATAGAAACAATGGAGAAAAATCTTTTGTTACCACAGTGCTGAAGTTAGAAAATAGACGTTATCTTACCATATTGGGGTGTAGTTTCCCCCAATTAGTCAGAGGCTGCGAGGCTGAAAAAGTATACTGCAGTGGGTAGACCACACCTCGATTACTGTGCCCGAACTTTGGTAAGAAGGTCGTGTCCCAGAAATTCACGATGTGCTGGTTTCGGAACCTGGAAGGATGAGATATAAACTTTTGTATTAGAAAATCCTAATACAAGCAACTCTCGATTATCCGCACACGGATGCAACGGGAAACCGTTGTAACGGCATTTAAAATTCCGTGTGTGTGCGCGCTGCTGCAGCGCCTGTCTCTCGCGGCTGCCGCAGATGTTGGAGCCCTTTCGGCCTGGGAAGGCATCGGGCTGGTACGTTCGGAGACCTTTCGGCCTGGGAAGGCAGCGCGCTCCGGAACCCCGGAGCTAGACAGTCTCCTCCTCGAGACCACCTGCATGCATGCTGGTAATGTCCATACTTAACTGCCTTGTTACTGTTTGTAGCTGATTGCACAATATTTATTCATTGATGTTTTAACTTTATAATGTCAACTCACTCTAACGGAGAAATTGTTTACCCGGCATAGCCCAATCCCCGAGGGACCCGGATAATCGAGAGTTGTCTGTATGATTAGGCAAAATCAACATGGTTTTATGAAAGGGAAATTGTGCTTGACAATGTTTTTTGAGGATGTAACTAGCAGGGTAGATAAAGGGGTACCAGTGGATGTCGTATATTTGGATTTTGAAAAGGCAATTAATATGGTGCCACATAAAAGGTTGTTACGCAAGCCAAGGGCTCATGGGGATGTGGGTAATGGCCTAGAGTTTGCGATCTGGATGACGGTGAACTGGCAGCGTTTGCCGTTGTTCCGCCTTTGAAACTGACTGCAACTTCGGGATTTGGCGCATGCGCAGGCGCGTATGGAAATCCTGTCATTTACAGCTCCGACACAGGCTACTCTGTGGCTCCATAAAACTCTCAGAGCCGGCAATCAAAGTGTAATCACTTAAATCCAGGGAAACTGATGAAAACTTCGGCTCCTCCGCCTCCTGTCCCGACGTCTACGGGGTCTCCTCAGTCGTGGCCCGACATGGCCAACAGCCCTTCTATCTTGACACCGTCGATCTAGAGCACGTAGAAGGTGACGTTGGAGAGCTAGTAATGCACCTATTAAATTGTCAAACTCAAGTTGCTACGAACCTGTAAGGTCAGATAAATCTGCCGCTGCAAAGTAAGAGGTTCACGCACCGTGCTCTGTCGAAATGTTGCACTCACTGTGACCTCCGATGAATCCGGTTGCTCCTCCCTTTAAATAGCTTCCAGGTATAGCCTACGGAAGGTGGGACCACCTGTTTTCTCTGGCGTGATTAGTGGCTGGCGCTAAATGAAGCGGACCGCCTAATTTTGTGAGCGCAGCACACGTGCTGATGTCATGATCTGACTGAAATCACGTGGCGAGGCGGTACCGTTTTGCGCCGCCGGTAAACCTGAACCAAATTTCCCGGCGGACGGTACAATCTGCGTGGCCGGGTGGTAAGCTATTCAAGACACATTAACGCCCCTCCAGGGCGCATGATGAGGCCCTACACAAATGAATTTCTCTCCCACAGCATTCTGGCTAGTTTTAAACGCTTTGGCCTAGATTTGGGCCAACTTTGTGACCATCTTTTCGCCGCGATTTGACACTCCGCGGCGAAAACCCGGTGGGTGGGATCCTCGGCCCCCTCTTTGTGATGGCTGGGGAGAGGTGCACTGAAGTGCAACGATGCAAATTGCATTTGCATTGGACTTTCGGCACTGTCCTGACCCTTCCGCCACGCCCAGAATACCGACAGGGTCAAACCTGTCAGTACAATCCCCTTCCAGCAGCGGTAAGTGTGAAGACCTGCAAAAAGGTAAGTTAAAGTTTTTTTATATTTTTTATTATTTTGCAGCGATTTAGTAGGTAAGTGCTTTTTGAAAGTTTTGTGTATTTTATTTTGTTTTTTGCAATTTTTGTTTGTGTTTGCCCGCTCCCAAGGCCTCTCTCGCAGCACGAAGGGCCTCGGACTAAAGTTATCGAAATTCGCGGTTTGCCGTAATTTTGGCGTAAAATTACCGTTTTCGCTGAAAACCGAAAATCTAGCTCTTTATATTTCACATTTGGTGCATTTTAATTCAAATAAACAAGGAAAAAGAGAGTGACATTTAGACCACCCGCAATGTCACTTTGCCAAAACAGTCACCATCCCAAAAATGATCTCCGGTTCATAGAAACACTGCAGCTCATCCAAATCCCCATCTGTTCAGACAACCACTCTTTCCTTCTCTAATCCTCACAGTTTATACTGGAACTCTTCCCCTACTTCCCTTTCAATTTAAGCTGGCAGTCTCCTCCCTCCAACCCATTCAAGCTGGCACCATTATTTTCATTATAACTGCTCAACCATTGGTGGCCGTGCCTTCAGCTGCCTGGACCCTAAGCTCTGGAACTCGCTCCCTAAACCTCTCCGCCTCATTATCTCTCTTTCCTCCTTTAAGACGCTCCTTAAAACCTACCTCTTTGACCAAGCATTTGGTCATCTGCCGTAATTTCTTCTTATGTGGCTCAGTGTCAAGTTTGTCTGTTTTGTCTTATGGCACTGCTGTGAAGCGCCTTGGGACGTTTTACTACATTAAAGGCGCTATATAAATAAAAGTTGTTGGTGTTGTTGTTCAAGTTGATAGGCTTCTTTCCCCCCTAGTTCAATCTTTTCACATTTTTCTTTCCTCCAATCCCCTCAATTAATACTGATACTCATCCCTCCCCAGTCCAGCTCTGTTAAAGCTGGCATGCTGTTTCCTCCACACCCTTACAGCACACTCGCAGCTCCCCCCAACCCAAAGCTCCATTCCCTCTCCCCTTCATTGCCACCCATTCCCTCTCTGATCCTTGTGGAGCATCACTACTCACTTTCCGCCAATGTGAATAGTTACCTTTTACCCCTACTCTCTGCTTTCTGTCTTGAAGCCAGCTAGCTACCCATTCTGTTACTTTTCCCCTGACTCTGCATTCTCTTACCTTGTTCATCAATCTATTATAGGGTACCTTATCGAATGCCTTTTGAACATCCAGATAAATTACATCTACTCCTTTACCATTGTCTACTCTTTCTGTTACCTCTTCAAAAACTTTAATGAGGTTGGTCAAGCAAAACTTTCCCTTTTGAAATCCTTGCTGTCTATTCGTTATTATATTTTTGATTTATTAATGCGCCTGTAAAATATTTTTATTCATTTGTTTTATGTTCCTTAATAATTTAATTTTGTAGACCCTGTCTATCCCTTAATGGCCCTATTCCTATCCCAACCTTTCTATTTTATTAATGTGCCTGTAAAATATTTTTACTGTTTTGTTTTATGTTCCTTAATAATTTAATTTTGTAGATCATCTTTGCATTCCTAATTGTTTTTGACTTCTCTCCTAATCTTTTCATAGTCTCCCTTATCATGCATTCCCCTGCAGTCTATGTACTTACTGTATGCCTCTTTCCTTACCTTCAATTGTTTGCTTATGGCTTTATTCATCCATGGAGTCTCATTAGCATTTAGTTTGTTCTTTCCTTTTAGCGGAAGATACTGTTCCTGCACTCTGTTGAACACTGTTTTAAATGTTTCCCATTGTTGCTCTACATTGTTTTTTGTCAATATTGTTGTCCATGTTATTTTCCCAAGTTCTATTCTCAGCCCCTCAAAATCAGTTTTTCTCCAATCTATTAACTTGGTTTTCATCATACTTATATCCTTCTCAATTATCATCTTAAAGCATATTATATTATGGTCACTATTGCCTAGATGTTCCCCCACTTTTACTTCTCTTGTCTGCTCTGATTCATTCCCCATTACTAGATCCAATAGCGAATCCTCCCTGTTGGGCTTTTTACATATTGGGTTAGAAAGGAGTCCTGTACACATTTTAGGGACTCCATTCCCTTATCCCCTTTACTTACCTCTTCTGTCCAATTAATATCAAGGTCGTTGAAATCCCCCATGATTATTATTCTATGTTTTTTACTCATTTCCATAATTTGTCTGCATATTTCTTTCTCCACCTCCCTCTCACTATTAGGTCGTCTGTAGACTACACCTACTACCATGATTGATCCTTTATTATCTTTCCATTCCCTTTCACTTTCATTGCCATCCATTCTTTCCCTTCCCTCTCCCCTCATTGCTCTCCATTCTCCCCCCTCCCTCTCCCTCTACCTTCCATTTCACTCCCTAGTGCTACTGTTAATGGAAAGAATCATTAAATTTTCAGGTATTCCTGGCCTTCCAAGAGTACCTTTCTGTAGTGTGCAGAGGAGCAGTGCAGAGGGGAGAGATTCTGATGCATTAGATGCAAGATGCACTGCAGTAACCCGCCATGGCATCTCCGACAGCACTTCCCAAACCTGTGACCTCTACTACCGAGAAGGTCAAGGTCGGCAGGCGCATGGGGACACCATCACCTCCAAGCTCCCTTCCAAGTCACACACCATCCTGACTTGGAAATATATCGCCATTCCTTTATCGTTGCTGGGTCAAAATCCTGGAACTCCCTCACTAATAGCACTGTGGGAGGACCTTCACTATATGGACTGCAGTGGTTCAAGACAGCGTCTCATCACCACCTTCTCAAGGACAATTAGAGATGTGCAATAAATGCTGGCCTTGCCAGCAATGCCCACATCCCATGAACAAAAACAACAAAAAAAATTGGTGCAGAGCTGAGTGAAGTGGTTCTGGTCCATTGGGAGCAATGCTGATGGGAGAGGTACTGGTTTTTTGGGAGCAGTGTTGAGGGGAGAGGTTCTGCTCCATTGGGAAAATGTTGAGGTAGAGGTTCTGATCCACTGGGAGCAGTACTGAGGGGAGAAGTTCTGACCCATTTGGATTAATGCTGAGGGAAGTGGTTCTGATCCATTGAGAGCAGTGCTGAGGGGAGAAATTCTGGTCCATTGGCAGCAATGCTGAGGGGAGAATTCTAATCCATTGGGAGCATTGCTGAGTGGAGAAATTCTGGTCCATTGGGAGCAGTGCTGAGGGGAGAAGTTCTGATCCACTGGGAGCAATGCTGAGGGAAGCGGTTCTGATCCATTGGGAGCAGTGCTGAGGGAGAACCACATGCCTTTTCAAATCCTGAGAATTGAACATCACTTCTATCCTGAAATAAAAAAACGGGGCAATATGGTACATACCCATGAACACACTCCACTACATGCCGTTTAGGTTAATATTTCCTCCTTTCAAATATGCATTTCCCTTCTCCAAACCACTTTGCCCACCCCAGCTGTGCCAACAGGTGGAATTGCCTTTACCAAGGCCACGCCGATTCAAACTGCGAGAAGGCATGCAGGGCCAGACCGTGGATGACTCTTCTTCTGACTTCAATGGTAAAGAATATTGGGCGGGGTGCGAAATAGGCTGCCGATTGGCTATCGCTCATTCTGCGCTGCATCTCAGGTCAAATTTCAGCCCTGTTATATGGTCCTTGTGGAACATTGTTGTGCGCACATTGTTTCCGTAGATTATAACAGTGAAGGGTGTTGATAGACTAGATAAAGAGATACCGTTTCCACGGGCAATGGGGGCAGTAACCAGATGACACTGATTGAAGATAAATGGTAAACCAATCTGTACTTTAATAAAAAAACAGATTATCTGGTCATTAACACATTGCTGTATGTGGGAGCTTGCTGTGCGCAAATTTTCTGCCACGTTTTCCACATTACAACAGTGACTAAAGTCCAAAGGTACTTAATTGACTGTAAAGCCCTTTGAGACATCCAGTGGTCATGAAAGATGCTATATAAATCCAATTCTTTCTTTATGTATATAAGGTCCAAGATAAGGGCTGCCACAACTATGCAAAGAGTTACTTGATCTTAGTTAATAGCTATGACATTTCAACACTGAAATGAACATTGCCAGAAGGCATGAGGGATTACTTTCCAACATCCTTCACAACTGGAGAACCAGTTCTGCTGTTGCCTTGCCTCGTACGTTGCACGTTCTTTCCTGCAATTGGCGACCTTCTCCAACTGCTGCTGTTTTACTAGCGTGCCCTGCACTGACTACCGTAACCATCGACCAGAAACGGTAACCCTGTTTCTCTCTCCACAGACGCTGCCCTGACCTGCCGAGCATTTCCAGCATTTTCTGCTTTTATTTCAGATGTCCAGCATCAGCAGTATTTTGCCTTTGTGTAAGAAACACCTTGTTGAAATGGACTAAATGGGATTCTATCTAAAATTCTTAATGCAGTAAGCAGAACAACTTAATTTTATATTCCATTCAGATCTAAGCTGCCTATTAGTTTGCTACTTTCATTCTCGAGAGGAAACAGTTTGACCTTATTAAGCCCAAGTAGCCTTGCTGTGCAGTCGGTGTGATGAGAGTAGAATGATAAACAGCCCTGTTGCAATAAAGAGCTGGTCTCAGTAAAAGTGACCATGAAACTGTCGGATTGACGTAAAATCCCAACTGGTTCACTTATGTCTTTTAGGGAAGGAAACCTGACGTCCTTACCCGGTCTAGGCTATAGGTGACTCCAGTCACATATCTACTTGGTTGATTCTCAAGTGGCCAAGTCAGCCACTCAGTTGTGTCAAACTCAGGGCAACGAGGGATGGGCAATAAATGCCGGCCATGCCAGTGACACCCACATCCCGAGAATTAAAATTTACAGTCTGCACAGGGATAGCAAGTTTTTAAACAGAAATTAGGGAAGTAAGGAGCTGATAATGAGAAGCTGCTGAAAATAATTACAAATAAAGAATGAAAATCAACAGACTGCCTGAGCTTCCTTATTGACCAAACCCACAGCTTATGTCCTGTTTACTGACTTTGTGATTGGCTGAATTATTTTGTAACAAAGCGTTGGGGTTTTGTATCTAGAACAATAGAATTGAAAAGCAAAGAAATTACCTTAAACATATGTAGAACCTTGATTAGACCACACTTGGAGTACTGTGCATAGGTCTGGTCTTCAGATTATAAAAAGGATATATAGGCACTGGAGAAGATGCAAAAAAAATTCACATTCAGTAGTTGAGAAGCAGTTGAGGCAAATAGCATAGATGTATTTCAGGGGAAACTAGATAAGCACATGAGGGAGAAAGGAATAGATGGTTATGCTGATAGAGTTAGATGAAATGGGGTGGGAGGAGGTTCGTGTGGAGTATAAACACCGGCAAAATCTTGCGGAGGCAGAGCTGGTGATAATTCTCCAGCGATTTGAGGTGTCTGCTGTATATAGTCCATATCTATGAGCCATATATGAGGGCGAGTATCACTACTGCACTGTAGACCATGAACTTAGTGCCAGATTTGAGGTCCTGGCCTTCAATCACTCTCTTCCTCAGGTGACCAAAGGCTGCGCTGGTGCACTGAAGGCAGTGTTGGATCTCATCGTCAATGTTTGCTCTTGCTGACAGTAGGCTCCCGAGGTATGGCAAATGGTCCACATTGTCCAAGGCCTCATCATGGATTTTGATAATCGGGGAGCAGTGCTGCGTGGCAGGAGCGGGTTGGTAGAGGACCTTTGTCTTACGGATGTTTAGCATAAGGCCCATGATCTCGTATACCTCAGTGAAGGTGTTGACGATGGCTTGGAGTTCAGCCTCCGAGTGTGCGCAGACGCAAGCGTCATCTGCGTACTGTAATTCAATGACAGAGAATGGGATGACCTTGGATCTGGCCTGGAGGCAATGAAGGTTGAACAGGTTCCCATTAGTTCTATAGTTTAGTTCCACTCCAGCGGGGAGCTTGTTGAGAGTGAGATGGAGCATTGCAGCGAGGAAGATCGAGAATAGCGTTGGTGCGATGACACAGCCTTGCTTGACCCCAGTCCAGACATGGATTGGGTCTGTGGTGGATCCGTTGTTCAGGATCACAGCTTACATGTCATCGTGGAGTAGACGGAGGATGGTGACAAACTTTTAAGGGCAGCCGGACTATATACAGCAGACATCTCAAAACGCTGGAGAAGTATCTCCAGTGCTGCCTCCGCAAGATCCTGCAAATCCATTGGCAGGACAAACGCACCAACGTCAGTGCTCTCGCTCAGGCCAACATCCCCAGCATTGAAGCATTAACTATGCTCGATCAGCTCCGTTGGGTGGGCCACATTGTCCGCATGCCTAACATGAGACTCCCAAAGCAAGCGCTTTACTCTGAGCCTCGATACGGCAGGCAAGCCCCAGGTGGGCAGTGGAAATGCTTCAAGGACACCCTCAAAGCCTTGATAAAATGCAACATATCCACCGACTCCTGGGAATCCTTGGCCCACGACCGCCCAAAGTGGAGGAATAGCATCTGGGAGGGCACTGAGCACCTCGAGCCCCATCACTGAGAACAAGCAGAAACTAAGAATAGAGAGCGGAAGGAGCGTGCATCAACCCAAGCTCCCCGACCACCCTTTCCTTCAACCACTGTCTGCCCCACCTGTGACAGAGATTGTAGGTCCTGCATTAGACTCCTCAGTCACCTGAGCACTCACTTTTAGAGTGGAAACAAGTCTTCCACGACTCCGAGAGACTGCCTTTGATGATGATGAACCAGTTGGGCTGAATGGCCTGTTTCTGTGATGTAAGTTCTATGTAACAGGGCTAACCACCCCATATGCATAATTGAAATGAAGGGAATTTCAGAAATCAGCTATTCCTCTTTATGTTTGTTTATTTATTATTTCTTCCCAATTTTTTCTCATGCCCAACTTTTCTGAAGACTTCCTGACCAAGTGTTCGTAGTCTAGTCTAGGGACATACCCTGCTCCACCACCCTCTCAGGCAGTGCATTCCAGATCCTAACCACTCGCAGCGTTAAAAAGTTTATCCTCATGTCGCCTTTGGTTATTTTGCCAATCACTTTAAATCTGTGTCCTCTGGTTCTCGACCCTTCCACCAATGGGAACAGTTTCTCTCTATCTACTCTGTCTAGACCCCTCATGATTTTGAACACCTCTATCAAATCTCCTCTCAACCTTCTCTGTTCCAAGGAGAACAACCCCAGCTTCTCTAGTCCACTTTCTTTTTTGGTATTGAGCGTTGCAGACCAGACAGGTCCCTGGTTCTATTCATATCCTGTATCGAATCAGACAATTTTCTCAGTGTCCATGGACTAAAGAAAAGTCTTTGTACCCATGGGATTAGAAAGAGGAACAATTAAAAATGCTAAAGGGATTCGATAGGCTAGATACCAAGAAACTATTTCCTCTAGTGCGGGAATCCAGAACAATGGGACATAGTCTTAAAAATTAGAGCTAGGACATTCAGGAGTAATACCAGGAAACATTTCTTCACACAAAGGGTAGCGGGAATCTGGAATTTCCAAAGCCAAAAGGCTGTGAATGCTGGGCAGGTCAACTGAAATTTTTGAGATTGAGATCAAAAAACTTTTGTTAAGGTTATCAAAGGATATGGAGCAAAAGTGGGGAAATGGAGTTGAAGTTCCTTTCCGCCTTGATCGAATACAATGGCGGAGCAGGCATGAATGGCTGAATAGCCACCTGCGACAGAGTAATCAATGCTGAATTGAAAGAGGTGGAGAGGTGGTGTAACTGGAAGGGGTAAAAATAACCACCACTCCTGCTGCAGACAAACCTTTACAAGAGTTACACATCTCCTTAGCAATAATGTTACATAGCTGCTCAATACCGAGTATTAAGTTATGTAATGTGAGGGCAGTCTTGTATCTTGGCGTGCCAGGGGATTTTATTTTGTTTTAATCCCATTGATCTATTTTTTTAACTTAACTTTTACTTTTGGCAACTGATGACTGATTTAAAACAGTTGCACGAGGTGGTTCATTGTTTTTAATACATGGTATACATTTGCTATTTTGTGACCAGCTATGCAGACCCTGCTCACTTCCCAGTCGGATGGGAAAAGAAACATAGAAAATAGGTGCAGGAGTAGGCCATTCGGCCCTTCTAGCCTGCACCGCCATTCAATGAGTTCATGACTGAACATGCAACTTCAGTACCCCATTCCTGCTTTCTTACAATACCCCTTGATCCCCCTAGTAGTAAGGACTTCATCAAACTCCTTTTTGAATATATTTAGTGAATTGGCCTCAACAACTTTCTGTGGTAGAGAATTCCACAGGTTCACCACTCTCTGGGTGAAGAAGTTTCTCCTCATCTCGGTCCTAAATGGCTTACCCCTTATCCTTAGACAGTGCGCAACACATATGAATCTTTGTACCACTGTCTGTCAGTGTTGAGGCTGACTGGATGCTTTGGTCTGTACAATATGTAGAGCTCAGATCTCTTACTCCATGGCTCTCCCTCAAATGGAATGCCATCGAGCCAGAAAACTTAATGGAGAGATACACCCGAGAACTGAGATCCTTTTTAAGACGCAGTTAATAGTGAGATGGCAGCCCTCTCGTGTACAATTGGCTGCCTTCAGCTGGAAATGAATCTTTTCTTGATAAGTAGGGACCCTCTCATTCTATCTCATTTGGGAGTCTGCCTCATTTTGTCTTTCCTCTTCCATGGCATAGGTAGATCTTTCTGAGTTTTCTCCTCTTCACTCATGAAGTCATTGGGGGGGGGGGGGGAAATTGGGCACAGGCAGGGGGCTACCCATTCTACAACATGGCTGATATTTAGTTCTATTGATAGAAAGAAAGGCTTGCATTTATATAGCGCCTTTCACGACCACCGGCCGTCCCAAAGCTTTTTATTTACAGTCAGTGAAGTACTTTTTGAAGTGTGTAATGTAGGAAACGCATTGATGTCAGCGAAGCTGAGTATCGGGCAGGAGGGTCTGACGGGCATCCGAAACGATTGTGCCTGTTTAGTGCCCCTGCCCATGTCGAATTTCACAACCCTTGCTGGCTACGGTTTAATCAGCGCCAGTAGCCCTCTGGTACCTCACCCAAGCGAATGGGGGTAACTTTCAATGTCACTGCCTGCGTGGTAATGGGCCAGAATGGATCACCCACCTGTTATGGAGCCCACCCGACTTTCATTGGCATCGAAAGCAATCAAAATGAAAATCAACCGGATTCGATAATGGGCAGACGATCCACTCCGCCAGCTCACCGCTCAAGCATCAGTCTTGATGTACTTCCATTTACACAGCACCTTCAATGTAGTCAAACGCCCCAAGGCACGCCAAAGGAGCGTAAGCAGATAAAATTTGATACTGAGCCGCGTAAGGAGATATTAGGATAGGTGACCAGAAGCTTGGTCAAAGAGGTAGGTCTTAAAAGAGGAGAGGGAGAGGTCGAGAGGAGATGAGGTTTAGGGAGGGATGTCCAGAGTTTTGGGCCTTGACGGTTCAAGGCACGGCCACCAATGGTGCAGTGAAGGAAGTCCTTCCATTGCCATTGCAACAGAAATGCTGGCTGCTGGTTTTCTCTTTGAACAACTCTTTAACGGAGGGAAGTACCCTCTCAGGGTTATCTGCGCTTCTAAATACCCTTTGAACATGGCGGACCTGAAATTCCTTGAGGCTTCCACTTGTCTCCTACTGGCAGGAGACCAGCAGAACCTCTAGTGCAACAGCGGAGACCCGTTTGCGCAGTGTCCGCGTGGTGCGATGTGATGAAAGTCTCCGCTCTGTCAGCCGTAAGGGAGTCCTTTGTGAAATGAGCCTCAATCTAATGGGACTGGAGCGACAGCGCGAAACTGTTCCTCGGTCAGCAGTAATTGACAGTCTCCCTCAGAGAGGCCACAGGAGGGAATGGTGTGGGACATTGAACACAAAGTCACACCCTGCGACAGTTGGAGGTCGTCTTCCAAATTCAGGGATTCTTCTTAGGGCAAAGTAGAAGAAGCTTCACTCTGTAGCTAGCTTTGCTATACCAGACCCAGGAGTTCTTGATGCTGACACTGGGCGCCAGAGAAAACATTCCATTCCTCAGCACTAAGATGCTCAGCACAAAGAATTCAAATTGAGAAAGTATTTTGTAACTGCTTCATTTTTGACGCTGTCCTTGTCATTCTCTAATGCTAGACTTTGAACAGTGGCCTCCAGTGGAATACAATGGTATCTGTTGCATTATACGACCAGAGAGAAAATCTGGATAATATATTTGTGTGCCTGTGCAAGGTTAAGGACAATTACTTCTGAGCACCAATTCATCATTGTGTTACGATTTCCAGTCAAATGCGATGCAAAACTAACTCACTATGTCAATCAGATATGAGTGCGTTATGTTATGCTATTTTATATGAACTGATATCTGTTCGTAAATACAGGGAATAATCAGTCCCGGCTCTTCCGCTTCTCACCGTCTAAAATGATTTCAATTACACAAGTTTTTTATCAAGTGAACTGGTGTCGGATGTCAGTTCCTTCATTTCATCATTATCAAAACTACTGTTTTTGAGGAAGCAACACAATTGTGACAGTCGTCAAAAATATGTCATGAGTACCTTACTTTCCGAGTACCTGTTTGTTGACAATGTCACAGTAATACTGCAAGCAGTTTGGGGTGTGTCAGTCATGGCTCAGTTAGTATCACTCTTGCCTCTGGGTCAGAAAGTTGTGGGTTGATAGCCCTCATTCCAGAGACTTGAGCACATCATCCAAGCTGACACTCCAGTGTGAGTACTGAGGGAGTGCCGGTCTTTTGGGTGAGGTGTTAAATTGGAGCCCCGCCTGCCCTCTTAGGTGGATGTGAAGTGATTGAAGAAGAGCAGGGCAGTCCTGTCAATATTTATCCTGCAACCAACATCATTAAAAAAAAACAGATTACATGAACATTTATAAACTATTTCAAGAAGGGAGGTAGGAAGGCAAAACTGGGTTTGGGAGAGTGTTTTAAAGGACAGGGGAGTAATGGCTGAATGATTACCCTCTACTGGTAGAAGGAACAGAAGACTCAAAATAATACAATATCTGCAGGGTTCAGGGAATTTGTATGCGGAACTTTTCCTCAGGAGATTTAATGAATGGGGGTTCATGATAGGATAAATTGTGTGTTTCCTGGAGACAGAATGGGCTCGAGAAGCCAACTAGCCATTCATCGAATCCTAGAATGGTTACAGCACAGAAGGAGGCCATTCGGCCCGATGAGCCCGTGCCGGCTCTCTGCAAGAGCACTTCAGCTAGTCCCACTTCCCTGCCCTTTCCCTGTAGCCCTGCAATTTTTTTTCCTTCAGGTACTTATCCAATTCCCTTTTGAAAGCCGCGATTGAGTCTGCCTCCACCACCCTCTCAGGCAGCGCATTCCCGATCCTAACCACTCGCTGCGTAAAAAAGTTTTTCCTTATGTCGCCTTTGGTTCTCCTGACAATCACCTTAAATCTGTGTCCTCTGGTTCTCACCCCTACCGCCAATGGGAACAGTTTCTCTCTATCTACTCTGTCTCGACCCCTCGTGATTTTGAACATCTCTATTAAATCTCCTCTCAACCATCACTGCTCTAAGTAGAACAACCCCAGCTTCTCCAGTCTATCCACGTAACTGAAGTCCCTCGTCTCTGGAACCATTCTTGCAAATCTTTTCCGCACCCTCGCTAAGGCCTTCACATCCTTCCTAAAGGATATATATAATAGATGTCCGTGGATTGTGAGGAACCCCAGCCCATTCATTTCTTAACGCCCCAGTGATTTTTTTTGTGCTGGGTGTTGCTCACAGCATTGTCCAGGAGATTAATGTTTAATTCCTGGAGCGTTTAGGGAAATCCTGGAGGGTTGGCAACCTTGGTGTGGAGATGTCAGGTGAGCTTAGCGTCCATCTCATCTCTGAGATCCTCATATCTGGGAACACAGATGACCGGGTACTGGAGGGCAGCTGACAAATAAGCAAAGGTACTCCTGCAAGACCCTCATTGACCTTCAGACATGGAAAGGAAGAAAATGTAAAAAAAGAAGAGAATATTATTTAAATGTATCTGGGACATCAAAACAAAAATAGAAAAATAGAAATAGAAAATGTGCGCACAGGCTCGAAGAGGCCCCGCAAGTTCCTGGTTTAGACCCACAAAGCATGTGCACCAAAATCCGGCACTTGCGAACTTCTTTGACAGATCCAACGCATACAAAAGTAAAGGGTCTCTGCGGGTGGACATTGGGCTATTTGCCCAACTCTTACCCAGCGAATGTCCTTAACACATAAGGCCTGCTTTTACCAACGTAAGAGTTTTAAAAGATAGAAAAATTAAATGTTATAATTAATTTTTATATTAAAAATCCTGTCCATTAAGGTAAGTTTATTTTTAACCCTATTAAACCATTTTTTAAATATTTTCAAAAATATAAATTTTTTTCCTAAAACATCTAATTTCATATGTGAGGTTTAAAAAAAAATTTATTGTGTTGTGTTTCTGTGTTTTCGGGCTATTCTCGTTGCTAGTATTGGGAGCTCGTACAAACGGAACTCACCATTACTATCAATGAGAATATTACATTGTGATTGGTGGTCCAGGCCCACATGATCCCAGGTTGTGCTTACGCTCGTGGGATGCATGGGGCTCTGCGCTGTGCTGTGTATCTGGACCTTGGACTGGAAGTGTTCGTTCCTCGGGGACCACCAGGTACTTTTGTAAAAAAAATTTTGGTCGGAGGACAGCAGCTGGCGCAATTTTTGGCCCAGGTGATTTCACATCAGTACAGCAGTAGTTCTCCAAAACTGGCTTGACCTCTACTGGTGCATGAGAGCTATCTCAAAATGGACTCACTAAAAGAGCTGAAAACAGGACTGATACTTATAAAGGGAGTTTGGTTCTCCTTCACCACCAGGTAGCTAAGTCTCACAGCTGACTGACCCTTCCCTCGAGTCAGCAAACTCACCACATGGGCATTTTGGTCAACTTTAATTTAACTCACAGGCTGCTCAGCAACCATCATGTGCGAGCCAATCTGCCGAACAAATCTATTTTTGTGTTATCTGCATTCTGCTGTCAGGCGGTGGCAGAAGCTTGTTTAAACATTTATCAAAGTAATTATCCTGGATTAAGATGTTTTCAGAGATCAGCTTACTCCTTCATCAGTGCGCAGTGATACTGCTGGGAATGGTAGCATAGAAACATAGAAATTTACAGCGCAGAAGGAGGCCATTTCAGCCCATCGTGTCCACGCCGGCCGACAAAGAGCTGCACGGCCCTCGGTCAGCAGCCCTGAAGGTTACATATAAACCTATGAACACTGAACAATGGCGGAAAGGTAAAGAGCCACCGGCCCAACCAGTCCGCCCCACACAACTGCGACACCCCCTGCACCGCAACATTTTATACTCCACCCCAACTGGAGCCATGCGATCTCCTGGGAGAGGCAAAAAAAGCAGATAAAAACCCAGGCCAATTGGGGAATAAAATCTGGGAAAATTACTTTCCGACCCATCCAAGCAATCAAAAATAGTCCAGGAGATCACCTTGGCCGTATTTGATTCCCTGCAGTACTTAGCATCGTATCTGCGCCAGCCAACAAGAGGTTATCCAGTCTAATCTCACTTACCAGCTCTAGGTCCATAACCCTGCATGCTACGGCACTTTAAGTGTCCATCCAAGCACCTTTTAAATGTGGTGAGGGTTTCTGCCTCTAGCACTTTTCCAGGCAGTGAGTTCCAGACCCCCACAACCCTCTGCGTGAAGAAGCTTCCCCTCAAATCCCCTCTAAATCTTCCACCACCAACCACCTTAAACCTATGCCCCCTCGTAATTGACCGCTCCACCAAGAGAAATAGGCTCTTGCTATCCACTATAACCAGGCTCCTCAAAATTTTATACACCTCAATGAGGTCTCCCCTCAGCCTCCTCTGTTCCAAGGAGAACAAACCAAGCCTATCCAATCTCCTCTGCACCCTCTCTAGTACAATCACGTCTTTCCTATAATACGGTGACCAGAACTGCACGCAGTATTCCAGCTGTGGCCTAACCAGAGTATTATACAATTTAAGCATAACCTCCTTGCTCTTATATTCTATGCCTCGGCCAATAAAGGCAAGCATTCCGTATGCCTTCTTAACCAACTTATCAACCTGGCCTGCTACTTTCAGGGATCTGTGGACAAGCACTCCAAGGTCCCTTTGTTCATCTACATTTTTAAGTGGCCTACCGTTTAATGTGTATACCCTTTCCTTATTAGCCCACCCCAAGTGCATTACCTCACACTTCTCCGAATTAAATTCCATTTGCCACTGTTCTGCCCACTTGACCAGTAGATTACATAAGAACATAAGAACGTAAGAAATAGGAACAGGAGTAGGCCATACGGCCCCTCGAGCATGCTCCGCCATTCAATAAGATCATGGCTGATCTGATCATGGACTCAGTTCCACCTCCCTGCCCGCTCCCCATAACCCCTTATCCCCTTTGATATCCTCCTGCAGTACATGACTTTCCTCATCACACAGCCAATTTTAGTGTCATCTGCAAACTTCTTAATTATACTCCCTAAATTCAAATCTAGATCATTGATGTATACCACAAAAAGCAAGGGACCCAGTATTGAGCCCTGCAGATCCCCACTAGAAATATCCTTCCGGTCAGAAAAACATCCATCAATCATTATTCTTTGCTTCCTACCTCTGAGCCAATTTTGGATTCAACTTGCCACTTTGCCCTGGATCCCATGGGCTTTAACCTTTGTGGCCAGTCTACCATGTGGGACCTTATCAAAAGCTTTGCTAAAGTCCTATACACTACATTGTACGCACTACCCTCATCTACCCTGGTCACCTCCTCAAAAAATTCAATCAGGTTAGTCAAACACAATCTTCCCTTAACAAATCCGTGCTGACTGTCCCTAATTAATCCTTGCCTTTCTAAATGTAGATTTATCCTGTCTTTCAGGATTTATTCCAATAATTTTCCCACCGCTGAGGTTAGGATGACAGGCCTGTAACTACTTGGCCTATCCCTTTCTCCCGATTTAAACAAGGGTACAACAGTAACAGTCCTCCAGTCCTCCAGCACCATGCCGAAATCCAAGGAGGACTGGAAAATGATGGTCAAGACTTCTGCTATTTCCTCTTTTACTTCGCTCAACAGCCTGGGATGCATTTCATCTGGAACTGCGGACTTATCTACTTTCAAAGCTGCTAAACCCCTTAATAACTCCTCTCTCACGATGTTTATTTCATCCAGAATTTCACACTCCTCCTCGATAGCAGTATCTGCATTGCCCCTTTCCTTTGTGAAAACAGATGCAAAGTATTCATTAAGAACCTGACCAACATCTTCTGCCTTCACACAAAGATTACCCCCATGGTCTCTAATTGGCCCTACCCTTTTTTTAATTATCCTCTTGCTCTTAATATATTTATAGGACATCTTTGGGTTTTCCTTAATTTTATTAGCCAAGAAATTTTCATGTTCTCTCTTAGCATTCCTAATATCCTTTTTAATTTTACCTCTGAACGCTTTATATTCCTCCAGAGATTCTACAGTATTTAGCCGTCGGTATATGACATACGCTTCCCTTTTTTTCTTTATCCTCCCCTGTAAGTCCCTAGACATCCAGGGGGCTCTCGAATTGTTATTCCCACCCTTTTTCTTTAAGGGCACATGTTTGGCCTGAGCCCTCCAGATCTCCTCCTTGAATACCTCCCACTGTTCCGACACTGATTTACACACAAGTAGCTATTTCCAGTCCACTGTGGCCAAATCACTCCTCAACTTAGCAAAGTTAGCTTTTCCCAAATTTGGGACTTTTATTCCTGGTCTATTCTTGTACTTATCCATAACTAACTTGAATCTGACTGAATTATGGTCAAAGAATTGATTAAAGAAACTATTACAGCGGTGAGGAGGGATGATATGTCAGAGGAATCATCAAGTGAGACCATATGGGTTGAATTGAAAAATAAAAAAGACCCCCAAACAGTGGGAGGGAGATAGAGGAGCAAATATGTAGGCAAATTTCTGTGAAGTCCAAAAACCATAGGGCAGTAATAGTAGGGGATTTTAACTATCCTAATATTGATTGGGACAAATTTAGTGTGAAGGGTATAGAGGGTATGGAATGATTAAAAAGCATTAAAGAGAACTTTTTTATTCAGTATGTGCTACCCAACTGCTTTCCCACTAATACCCCTTCTACCTGCCCAGCTTCATTCCCCAAAACTAAATCCAAAACCGGCCCCTCTCATGTTGGGCTTGTTACATACTGACTAAAAAAGTTCTCTTTAATGCATTTTAATAATTCCATACCCTCTATACCCTTCACACTATATTTGTCCCAATTAATATTAGGATAGTTGAAATCCCCTACTATTACTGCCCTATGGTTTTTGGACTTCACAGAAATGTGCCTTCGTATTTGCTCCTCTATCTCCCTCCCACTGTTTGGGGGTCTTTTTTACTTTTCAATTCAACACATATGGCCTCATTTGATGATCCCTCTGACATATCAACCCTCCTCACCACTGTAATAGTTTCTTTAATCAATACCGTGACCACCTCCCCCCGCCCCCAACCTGCTTTTACCCCACTCTCTGTCTTGTCTAGAAATCCTGTAACCAGGAATATTGAGCTGCCAAACCTGCCCCTCTTTCACCCATGTCTCTTTAATGGCTATAATATCAAACTTCTATGTATCTACCTGCGCTCTTAGCTTATCCACCTTATTCGCTATAATCCTTGCATTAAAGTATATACCATTTAGCACAGGAAGACCTCCTTGATTATTGTTTTCTAACCCTTGTTTCCTTTGCCTTACAGAGTCACTTTTTAAATTCTTGCTATCCAATTTTAGCTTTACTTCCTTCCCTATTGAATTTGTTCCCAGGTTCCCATCCCCCTGCCAAGCTAGTTTAAACTCTCCCAAACAGCACTAGCAAAACTCACTGCGAGGATATTGGTCCTGGCGCTGTTGAGGTGCCATCTCCCCCAGAAGCAGTCCCAATGCCTCAGGAATTTAAAGCCCACCCTCCTGGCACAAGAACTGTCAATGTTTGGAAAATTTAGAATGAGCCTTTGCACATGGCAGCATGAGGCAATGGGCGGACGAAGGGAGGGTTCTCCTCTTTACCAGGTTTCCCCCTTCGTGTCACTGCCAGTCATCGTTTAGTGGGTAGCATTCTTGCCCCTGAGTCAAAAGATTCAAGTTCCACTCCAGTGGCTTGAGCACAAAATCTAGGTTGAAACTCCAGTGCATTACTGAGGGATTGTTGCACTGTCAGAGGCACTGCCTTACATTAACCATGCTCTCTCAGATGGATGTAAAAGATCCCACAGCACTATTTCGAAGAAGAGCAGAGTTCTCCCTGAGGTCCTGGCCGATATTCATCTCTCAGTCAACATAGGGTTGGATTTTCCAATCCTTTACACTCCGGGTTTCGCTCCGGAGCAGTGTGAAAGGCAAGGTTCAGGTCTCCCCTGCCCCGGCGCAATTCTCGGGTCGGGTTTTGCAGCGGGCGCTCAGCAGCACCGCCAGAAAGAACTGCGCCGGATGTGCAAAGCCTCTCGTTGCAAAACCGGCAGTAGTTTGGCCACTTGCCCGATCCGTCCGCCCGGAAGTGCGCCCGCAATGACCGCCTGGGAAATCTGTGCGGTCCAGCCATGCTGGCGTGCAGAGGAAGCAAAGTACACCGAAGGTAAGTGCGAGTGTTTTTAGGTTCCAACCCCCCAACGCCCCCCCTCTTCACTCTCCACAGTGTAAAGCCGACCACGTGTTATAGAAACCACCTGATTTTTACTTCCATTGAATTTACTGCCCCTTTGCAGTATGGCCATAGTCCAGAACCACCTCCAAAGTTACTAAACTCCACTACCTCCCTGCAATTGCTGCAAAATGCAACTCCCCGTCTGCCCCCCACCCCCGCTCCTGCCTCCAACTATTGCTTCAATTTGCTTCGTGTTGCCTATCATCATTCTGAGTATTCTGGGCTTTAAAAAGGTAAGATGTGAAAATTAAATAAACATATAAGCCTGGAGTCTGCGCTCAGTCGCGCTGTTTTTTCTGGGGTGTAATTTTCCCAAGGTTGGCGTAACCGACGCAAATGATCGCGGAATTTTGCGTTCAGCGCAATTCAAGTTTCCTCCATCTTTTGTGCTAGTTTTAAAAATACCCCACTAGAATCAGCCCCCGCCCACAAAACAAGCCCCTGCCACAAAGCTGGCCACGCCCCTAGGGTGAATAAATCACCATTGGGAGTTTCCGCTAATTGCATGCGTTTGTGGGTGCAAGGACAGTAATCGGTACGTTCTGAAAGATTTTTAATATATTTTTTTAAATTTACTAATGAACTCATTATTGTACCCCAATCTAACTAGAAAATAGTTTTCAACATGTTTTTTTAAAGTCATCTTTAGCCATTTAAAATTGGATCACTCACAGGTGCTGGATTGACACTGTGATTTAAAATACTTATTTTTTTTTGATAAACCCATTTTCAGCTGTATTAATCAAACTTTTCCAAGTTACCACTCTTAACTATATCAAGCAATATTTTTGAAAGCAACATTTAAAAAAAGAAATGATGGTTTATAACATTGCCCCACTTGCTGGCTCATGGCAGATTTTGCATTCGACGATTTGCAGATGAGTTTGTGCAGGAACTTGGGGGAAAAAAAACACTTTTTAAAATGGCTGCAATTTGGGCGCCAGAATAGCCGATTGCGCCAAAAGCAAACACCCTGCCCCTTATTATTACTGACACTCCATGGTCTCGTCCCTCCCTATTTCTGTAATCTCCTCTAGCCCCACAACCCCCACCCCCGAGATATCTGCGCTCCTCCAATTTTGGCCTCTTGAGCATCCCTGATTTTAACCATCCACCATCGGTGGCCGTGCCTTCAGCTGCCTAGGCCCCAAGCTCTGGAACTCCCTCCCAAACCTCTCCGCCTCTATACCTCGCTTTCCTCCTTTAAGACGCTCCCTAAAACCTGCCTCTTTGCCCAAGCTTTTGGGTATTTGCCCTAATGTGTCTCAGTTTTAAATTTTGATTGATAATGCTCTTGTGAAGCACCTTGGGACGTTTTACTCTAAAGGTGCTATATAAATGCAAGTTATTGTTGTTAATGGTTTTGTGACAGAGTGACAGAGACTGTAACTCCAGTATTGGACTGTTCAGTCACCTGAGAACTCACTTTTAGAGTGGAAGCAAGTCTTCTTCAATTTCGAGGGATTGCCTATGATGATGCAAATAGTTTTCACTGAAAAATTAAGAGTTGGAAAATTCGATTCCCAAAACACTGGAAACAAACATTCCAGAATATTTTTAATAAAAAATACATTTGATTCATTGATGCAGATACTTGTCATTTGTGTTTGACTCATTAGATAATTGCCTGGGTGGAGAGCATTGCGAAAGATTGGGTGTGGTGTATCGCATGCCTGCCAAGAGGTACGGTAATGTAGTGGTATGTTATTAGACTAATAATCCTGAGGTCTGAACCAATAAGCCAGAGAACATGAGTTTAAATCCCACCATGGCAGTTTGAGAATATGAATTCAGTTACAAAAAATTACCTTGAAATAAATAGCTGGTATCAGTACAAGTGACTGCCGTCCTTACCCAGTCTGGGCCTATATGTGACTCGAGTCGCACACCAACTTGGTTGATCCTTAGCTGCCCTCTGAAGTGGCTGAGCGAGCCAATCAGTTGTATGAGGGTGACCAGGGATGGACAATAAATGCCGGCCTTACCAATGATGCCCACATCCTAAGAGTGAATTTAAAAAAAACATACCTGTAATAAAACCTGCCCAATTTTCCATTCATTATAGTGCGCTCACGTAATCCCATGGGCGATGGACTATATTACCTCATCATCATAGGCGGTACCTCGAACGAGGATGAATTGCTTCCACACCAAAAGGGATGAGTTCACAGATGTTTCAATGAAGGGCCCGCTGTTCCAGTCCTGAACTCCAACTGAGGGGGTGGAAGATTCCTGTGCGTGGATTTTTTTAACGTGTGATGACTGTTGCACAGCAGACACCACACGGGCTTGACAGAGCTAGGTCTTGGTCCAGTGGCAAGGGTTAACCAGGACGACTGGAGACCAGCTCTGCCGCACAGACCTAGTGAGCACACATAACGCAGTGTGGGCTGGCCTGTGCTGCCTTTAATACCTAATCATCTGTCGAAACACTATTTATTTACTTTGCTTAAGTTCCCACTGATGATTCAATGAGCAACTGCACAATGCAAAATGGCTGGGGCCAAACACATCAGGCAGTCTCTAAGTTTGAATCCCAGGTCTGAAACAATTATAACATGGTATTCTTTGTACAAGTATTTATGATTTTGCTGTAAATAGTGAAAAGTCTAATCCACAGGTGTCCTTATTGACTGTTGTCACGGTATCACCGAGAATGAAGTGAACTTATTTGAAATGTGGGACTCCCAGTGAGACTGGAATTTCCCTGGTCTACAAGATAATGTTGTCATTTTGCAATTACATGATAGTTGATTACGACTTGTTTTTCATGCCAAGTGCTGGGAAAAGACACCTAGATAAATATTCAGTGAATCACAGATCTGATTTCATTGACCACAATATCATCAGAGACGCACCCTAGATACCATGAGACAATGAGTATAAACATGCACAATTTGTGTTTTCCACATGAGCACACATGATACGACTGATTTAAAGGTGTTGCACAAGATGATGGTGATGCTTGTGGATACTAGGGCCTTTTAAACATCATACACCGGTTGCCAGTTCTGATAAACAGCAACTTGGCTTGCTGCTGGCACAATGGAGATTAGCATCTTAACAAGCCAAAAGTAAGATAACTAACAAGAGAGCAGGAAGGCATTAGTCTAGCTATATTGATTGGAAAAATCGACAACTATGACAGAAAAGCTTAAGGAGGACCCGCAATGAGGATCACTAGATTTGCTTGAGGACAGCCTAACCCACGACCTCTACCACCTAGAAGGTCAAGGGCAGCAGGCACATGGGAACACCATCACTTGCAAGTTCCCCTCCAAATCTCACACCATCCTAGAAATAAATCGCCGTTCCTTCATTGTCGCTGCGTCCAAATCCTGGAACTCCCTCCCCAACAGCACTGTGGGAGCACCTTCACCACACGGATTGCAGCCGTTCAAGAAGGTGGCCCATCACCACCTTCTCATCAGTGGTCCCAGTATTGATCCTTATGGAACACCATTTCTCACCATTTGCCACTCTGAGGGCTCAATTTTGGCCCACCCCTTTTTTCGGCGCGCTTACCGGAGATGCGGCGCTTTTCTCCGTTGATAAATGCGCCGAAAATATCGCTCCTCACTTTGACCACTGTCTGGTCTCTCCTCGGTCATCACGCAGCGTGGCCAGTCAAGTCGGGGGCGGAGCCAGCGTCCTGCGTTGAAAACAGTGCTGGGACGTCTGCACATGCGCATTGGAGTCGGGTCGCGATGTCTGCGCATGCGCAGTAGCGCCGAGATTTGGCAATTGGCCATTTTTAAAAGGAATCATAGCTGCTTGTGTTTTGCCCTTGCTGCAGCCTGTTGCAGCTTGTCCAGTGAGTTTGCTCCTTGCAGCCTGTGTGTGCCTTCCCGGACTGAGTTTTCGGATGAAGGTGGGACTAAGTTCTATTTTTTATTTCTTCTTGAATGCTTATTATTTTTTGTGCTTTGTTTCGTGCTTTACAAGTCTTGGTGCAAGGTCCTCTCCGCTTCCCTTCCCGTCCCTATCCCAGGCCGAATGGCCTCCGATGTACCTACCTGCGCTGATTTCTTAACTCTCTGCAAGGGTTATCTGAAGTGGCCACATACGCTGGCCTAAGTAGATTTGGAGTAACTATTAGCTGGCCATAGTGGCCTAAATGGACAAAATTGGCGTAGGTGGCTGGTAACGCCCCCTTTTGAGAGAAAAAAACAAAACGAAAAAAAGCGTAACTAACTCACGTACACTGGCGCAAATTGAATGTGCAAAATGGGGATTTTTAAGATACTCCAGAAAAATCAAGTTGCTCCAAAAAAACGGAGCAACTCCTTGCCAAAATTGAGCCCATAGTAAGTATCTTTAATCCCTTCTCTCTGTTTTATAGCCAGGTAGTTGCGGAGTTGAAGTTATAGAGGATTACACAGGATATGCGGCACAGAAGCGGGCCATTCAGCCCAACCAGCCAAAGCTGTGTTTATGCTCCACTCGAGCCACCTCCTGTCTCTCCTCATCTAAATCTATCAGCATAACCCTCCATGCCCTTCTCTCTCATGTGTTTGTCGATGTTGGAGTGGTGGAGCTGGGTGCCATCAACATGCGATGATGTTATTAGCATGTAGGCGAGAAACAGTGAAGAAGTCAAGGATGAAACTGTAGAGCACCTCCAGTGTCGAGCCAGCGGAGAAGACATAGTAGGAGATGTATTGGAAGGTTAGAGTGTAACCAATCCAGGGTGGCCCCACGGTGAACTATGGAGGAGAGACAGTAGAGAAGGATGTAACTGTCGATGTTATCGAATGCTCTAATGAGGTCAAAGTGGATGTTAACATTCACAGCATGGTATCAATGCTATGAAAAGGTCAGACTCAACAGAACGGATGCAAACACATTTGAAGTTACAGCAAGTTTTGAGTTGATGAGGATGCCGCAGTTGAAGATGGGATGGGGTGAGGCTGATGGAATTGATGGGTGGGGAACAGTTTCTGTGGAAAGGAAGCTGTTGACACAGTCATTTAGCATTTGGCCCAGGAAAGGTAGCTTGGTGTCTCTGCAGGAGGGTATGAAGAGTACCAGACGTGAATTTTGTGGGGAAGTGAGCCTGATGAGGCAAGATGGAGGAAAGCTACAACTGAAGTTGGGGCTGGGAGACTGAGGACAGTTCTGAAGGAGGAGGCTGAGGAAAGCCAAAGGCTAGTCTCAATTTTCAAAACGGACAAGTCCCCGAGCTTCGCGCACTTGGCATCGGGGAGGGCGTAGCATAGGAGGGCACCGGAGGAGGTGGCTGGTCATTCAGAAGAGCAAATTGGTCCTTCTCTTCCAGTTTGGGGACAGTGAATGTACGAACTCCTCTTAAGTAATAACCTTACCTTTACTTTACAATTACAATTCATCAAACCATTAAAAAGATGCAGTTGCCATAGTGAAGTATGTATTTTTAATGACTGACATCCCCATCATTAAGAGGTAACAAGTGCCCTCTTCTTAAAGTGGGACAACCAATAAACAGTAAATTATGCAAATTTTAAATGAAACTTCTACAATCAGGTTAAATTTAATCCCGGGGAGGGTGACAAAGCTCTCCATCCCTCCGGTGCCCACCGGTCACGGAAAGCATCATGCGTGCAAGTGGACACCGCGCGCTCCCTCTCCAGGAACGCCCGGATGCGAACATAGCCGCGGAAGAGAGGCAGGCGCTCGGGCCGGACGACCCACTCGGCCACGCGGTGCCGGGGCCTATGAATGGCCACCTTTCCAGGCCCAGGAGCAGCACTTGAACTGGAAAACAAGGAAATGTAACGAACGGAACTGCCGTCAGCACCCAAATAATTGTGTATGGGATTGCTGACCGCAGCTAAAGGTAGTGAAATGCCTTTGAATGTACTGTACAGATTTTTTTATGAATAAAGTATATTTTGAAATTTAAAAAAAAGACCCATCAAGGAGGTCCTCCGACTTGCCCGCTCAGCTCTGCACCGGGAAGCCAAAGATCAGGAGCATGGGACTGACGTGCAGAAGTGTGTTGCACTGTTGTCATAGTGAAGTGCGTTGCACTGTTGCCGTGGTGGTGTGTCGTGCACTGTTGCCATGGTGAAGTGAGCACTGTGTTGCCATGGTTGACAACTGCAACATGGTGGGCGACGCAGTGACATCACTGCGTCAATGGTCACATCTGCCACTAGAATCACAGGTTCAATAAAAACTGGAAATAAAAAACAGAAACAGCATTGCACAAACTTGTATTGCAACAGGTTCTACTAACTGAGCCTCTGGCACCCTTCCCAATACATAGAAACATAGAAACATAGAAAATAGGTGCAGGAGTAGGCCATTCAGCCCATCGAGCCTGCACCGCCATTCAATGAGTTCTTGGCTGAACATGCAACTTCAGTACCCCATTCCTGCTTTCTCGCCATACCCTTTGATCCCCCTAGTAGTAAGGACTACATCTAACTCCTTTTTGAATATATTTAGTGAATTGGCCTCAACAACTTTCTGTGGTAGAGAATTCCACAGCTTCACCACTCTCTGGGTGAAGAAGTTTCTTCTTATCTCGGTCCTAAATGGCTTACCCCTTATCCTTAGACTGTGACCCCTGGTCTGGACTTACCCCAACATTGGGAACATTCTTCCTGCATCTAATCTGTCAAAACCCGCCAGAATTTTAAACGTTTCTATGAGATCCCCTCTCATTCTTCTGAACTCCAGTGAATACAAGCCCAGTTGATGCAGTCTTTCTTGATATGTCAGTCCCGCCATCCCGGGAATCAAGCTGGTGAATCTTCGCTGCACTCCCTCAATAGTAAGAATGTCCTTCCTCAAGTTAGGAGACCAAAACTGTGCACAATACTCTAGGTGTGGCCTCACCAAGGCCCTGTACAACTGTACAAACACCTCCCTGCCCCTGTACTCAAATCCCCTTGCTATGAAGGCCAACATGCCATTTGCTTTCTTAACCGCCTGCTGTACTTGCATGCCAACCTTCAATGACTGATGTACCATGACACTTCCCCTTTTCCTAATCTGTCACCATTCAGATAATAGTCTGTCTCTCTGTTTTTACCACCAAAGTGGATAACCTCACATTTATCCACATTATACTTTATCTGCCATGCATTTGCCCACTCACCTAACCTATCCAAGTCACCCTGCAGCCTCATAGCATCCTCCTCGCAGCTCACACTGCCACCCAACTTAGTGTCATCCGCAAATTTGGAGATACTACATTTAATCCCCTCGTCTAAATAATTAATGTACAATGTAAACAGCAGGAGCCCCAGCACAGAACCTTGCTGTACCCCACTAGTCACTGCCTGCCATTCTGAAAAGTACCCATTTACTCATACTCTTTGCTTCCTGTCTGACAACCAGTTCTCAATCCATGTCAGCACACTACCCCCAATCCCATGTGCTTTAACTTTGCACATTAATCTCTTGTGTGGAACCTTGTTGAAAGCCTTCTGAAAGTCCAAATATACCACATCAACTGGTTCTCCCTTGTCCACTCTACTGGAAACATCCTCATAAAATTCCAGAAGATTTGTCAAGCATGATTTCCCTTTCACAAATTCATGCTGACTTGGACCTATCATGTCACCTCTTTCCAAATGCGCTGCTATGACATCCTTAATAATTGATTCCATCATTTTACCCACTACTGATGTCAGGCTGACCGGTCTATAATTCCCTGTTTTCTCTCTCCCTCCTTTTTTAAAAAGTGGGGTTACATTGGCTACCCTCCACGTGATAGGAACTGATCCAGAGTCTATGGAATGTTGGAAAATGACTATCAATGCATTCGCTATTTCCAAGGCCACCTCCTTAAGTACTCTGGGATGCAGTCCATCAGGCCCTGGGGATTTATCGGCCGTCAATCCCATCAATTTCCCCAACACAATTTCCCGACTAATAATGATTTCCCTCAGTTCCTCCTTCTTACGAGACCCTCTGACCCCTTTTATATCCGGAAGGTTGTTTGTATCCTCCTTAGTGAATACCGAACCAAAGTACTTGGTCTGCCATTTCTTTGTTCCCCGTTATGACTTCCCCTGATTCTGACTGCAGGGGACCTACGTTTGTCTTTACTAATCTTTTTCTCTTTACATATCGATAGAAACTTTTGTCGTCAGTCTTAATGTTCCCTGCAAGCTTCCTCTCGTGTTCTATTTTCCCTGCCCTAATCAAACCCTTTGTCCTCCTCTGCTGTGTTCTAAATTTCTCCCAGTGCCCAGGTTCACTGCTATTTCTGGCCAATATGTATGCCACTTCCTTGGCTTTAATACTATCCCTGATTTCCCTTGATAGCCACGGTTGAGCCACCTTCCCTTTTTTATTTTTACGCCAAACTGGGATGTACAATTGTTGTAGTTCATCCATGCGGTCTCTAAATGTCTGCCATTGCCCATCCACAGTCAACCCCTTAAGTTTCATCCACCAATCTATCCGAGCCAATTCACGCCTCATACCTTCAAAGTTACCCTTCTTTAAGTTCTGGACCATGATCTCTGAATTAACTTTTTCATTCTCCATCCTAATGTAGAATTCCACCATATTTATGGTCATTCTTCCCCAAGGGGCCTCGCACAATGAGATTGCTAATTAATCCTCTCTCATTACACAACACCCAGTCTAAGATGGCCTCCCCCCTAGTTGGTTCCTCAACATATTGGTCTAGAAAACCATCCCTTATGCAGTCCAGGAAATCCTCCTCTACCGTATTGCTTCCAGTTTGGTTAGCCCAATCTATATGCATATTAAAGTCACCCATGATAACTGCTGCACCTTTATTGCATGCACCCCTAATTTCCTGTTTGATGCCCTCCCCAACATCACTATGACTGTTTGGAGGTCTGTAACACAACTCCCACTAACGTGTTTTGCCCTTTGGTGTTCTGCAGCGTGACCCATATAGATTCCACATCATCCAAGCTAATGTCCTTCCTAACTATTGCATTAATCTCCTCTTTAACTAGCAATGCTACCCCACCTCCTTTTCCTATTATTCTATCCTTCCTGAATGTTGAATACCCATGGATGTTGAGTTCCCAGCCCTGATCATCCTGGAGCCACGTCTCTGTAATCCCAATCACATCATATCCGTTAACATCTATTTGCACAGTTAATTCATCCACCTTATTACGGATACTCCTTGCATGAAGACACAAAGCCTTCAGGCTTGTTTTTTTAACACCCTTTGTCCTTTTAGAATTATGATGTAGTGTGGCCCTTTTTGTTTCTTGCCTTTGTTTACTCGGCCTTCCACTATTGCTTTTTACCTTTCTATCATCTGTTTCTGACTCCATATTACTTCGCCCTATCTCGCTGCATAGGTTCCCATCCCCTTGCCATATTAGTTTAAACACTCCCGAACTGCATTCGCAAATGTTACCCCTAGGACATCAGTTCCAGTGCTGCCCAAGTGCAGACCGTCCCTTTTGTACAGGTCCCACTTCCCCCAGAACTGCTTCCAATGTCCCAGGAATTTGAATCCCTCCCTCTTGCACCACTGCTCAAGCCACGTATTTATCCTAACTATCCTGCTCCCTCTACTCTGATTAGCACGTGGCACTGGTAGCAATCTAGAGATTACTACCTTTGAGGTCCTACTTTTTAATTTAACTCCTAGCTTCCTAAATTCAGCTTGTCGGACCTCTTCCCGCTTCTTACCTATATCGTTGGTACCTACATGTACCACGACAACTGGTTGTTAACCCTCCCTCTCCAGAATGCTCTGCAGCCACTATGAGACATCCTTGCACCAGTGAGGCAACATACCATCCTGGAGTCTCGGTTGCGGCCGCAGAAACTCCTAACTATTCCCCTTACAATAGAGTCCCCTATCACTATAGCTCTCCCACTCTTTTTCCCACCCTTCTGTGCAGCAGAGCCAGCCATGGTGCCATGAACTTGGCTGCTGCTGCCCTCCCCTGATGAGTCATCCTCCTCAACAGTACTCAAAGCGGTGTATCTGTTTTGCAGGGGGATGACCGCAGGGGACCCTTGCACTACCTTCCTTGCACTGCTCTTCTTGCTGGTCTTACATTTCCTAGCTGGCTGTGGACCCTTCACCTGTGGTAAGACCAACTTGCTACACGTGCTACTCACGTCATTCTCAGCATCGTGGATGCACCAGAGTAAATCCACCCTCAGCTCCAATTCCGCAACGCGGTCTGTCAGGAGCTGGAGGCGGATACACTTCCCGCACACGTAGTCGTCAGGGACACTGGAAGTTTCCCTGAGTTCCCACATGGTACAGGAGGAGCATATCACGTGACCGAGCTCTCCTGTCATGACTTAACCCTTCGATTAACTTAAATTGACAACAACAATGCTAAAGTTGACTCACTGTTATCGAAGAGAAAAAAGAAAAACTACTCACGAATCACCAGCCAATCACTTACCCCCTTGGCTGTGACGTCACCTCTCTGTTTCTTTCTACTTCTTTTTTGCCTTCTCCCTGTAGCTGCACAAGCTGAGCCTTTATAGGCCTCTCGCCGACCCCGGACTCATGCCTCTCCACGCACCTCCGACGCTGCTCCACGCACCTCTGACCCTTTGCCCCTTTCACTGAGCCGGCTTTCTTCCCCTCGGCCTTTGCTCTTCCTTTGTACAGCCCTCCATTATCTCAGTCACGCAGCTATTCTCCAAGTGTGAGCACGGCCAGAGAACAGTGGCGGGCTCTGTTATGATGGTAATCGCCCAACACCGTCTTCACCTGGCATTCACACAGTGAGCAGCTTCTAAAAACTGCTTTTCAGCAGCAGACGGCCACCTCCCATTTAAATTTCACCCGCGGTAGCGGCCGCCAACCCGGTACGCGTCCGCTGAAGTTGTCGCTGTTAGCGCCCGGCACTGCTTCAGGGGCCGAAACCCAATTTTGGTGCTGGGGCGATGTCATGGTGATGACATCACGCTCTCCAGTTGCAGGAGATCGGGGCGCAACGCCGTAGCGCCGCCACCAAACTCCCGGCGGAATTTAGCGGGCGTCGTTAGCGACGCCGCGCCCGTTCGCAAAGTCATTCGCGCCGCGTTAGCGCTCCCTGGAGACACTAACAGATGCACTGACACTAACACTGGCAGCCCGGCTCAACCCGGGGGCATATTTTTCGTGCCGAAATACCAGTCGTCCGACAAAACAAAACATGGCGGTAGCGGCAGTGCGCCCTCCCCGTTAACAGAAGCCGCCCCGCCGTTGCAGAAGGCCACAGCCTCACTGGACCACCGGGAAAAAGGTTGTTCTGACACCGCCGGGCGGGCCAAAGATTTTCCGAGGGGAATGTCGCCGTTGGGGGGGGTTCGATCGGTGGTTTACACGGTGATGATCGGCAGCAGCGGAGCGGTAAGGAGGGGATCGGGGTGCTGCCGGAAAAACTCAGGAGGGTAATTGGGCTTTGAGTGGCCATTCCACCAAAGGTCGGCGGCCATGCCACTCCACAGCGTGGCTGCCGATTTGTGGTGGTAACAGGCCATAAAGGAAGGGGCAATTTCAGCCCCACTACCTTTAATCCCTACTTTCTGTTTTGTAGGCGGGTAGTTGTGGAATTGAAGTTGATTTTAGAGTGGTAGAGCTGGGTGTCGTCAGCATATTATGACATTATCAAGAGGTAGCTTGTAGGCGAGAATAGGAAGACATCAAGGATAAAACTGTAGGACACCTCCAAGGTCACTGTGTCGAGCCAGAGGAGAAGACATAGTCGGAGTTCTGACAAAGGATCATCAGCCTGAAACATTAACTCTTGTTTCTCTCTGCACAGATGCTGCCTGACCTGCTGAGTGTTTCCTCGCATTTTCTGTTTTTACTTCAGATTTGCAGCATCCGTAGTATTTTGCTTTTTTTTGTGTTCGTGTTTAATTCACTGCCACCTCTCTTCCAGGAATGCCCACCTTGGTGGTGAAATTTGATCCACTGTTGCCATAGTGAAGTGTGTTGCACTGTTGCCATGGTGAAGTGAGCACTCTGTGCAATGGTTGACAACTGCAACATGGTGGGTGACGCAGTGACATCATTGCGGCAATGGTCACATCTGCCACTAGAATCATAGGTTCAATAAAAAAAGGAAACAGCATTGCAAAAGCGTGTATTGCAACAGGTTCCACTAACAGAGCCTCTGCAACCTTCCCAGTACAGTGACTTTGCCCCTTTCACTGACCCAGCTTTCTTCCCCTCGCTCTTTGCTCTTCCTTTGTACAGCTCTCCATTATCTCAGCCACGCAGCTATTCTCCAAGTGTGAGCACGGCCAGAGAGCGGTGGCAGGCTCTGTTACAGTGGTAATCGCCCAACACCATCTTCACCTGGCTTTCACACAGTGACCAGCTTTTAAGAACCGCAGTCAATTTCCAAACCCTCTGCTTCCCTACTCCCAGGAAACTTGGACCGATCGCTCCGACAGCCATCCTTTGTTAACGTGCGTAGACCCGCGAGCGAGCCTAGGACCATCCTGCTCTGCCTCACTCAACACCGCAACACATGCCCAACCATTTCACTGCCATTTTTTTTCTCCTCCTTCATGCTTTCAATAATCACAATTGTGCTGAAGGAGCTGATAGGCTAGCTGCAGTCTTGGTTCATTGGCCTGCGCAGCTTTATGATTAGTCGCAAGGAGGTGTGCCTGACAACTCCCTTGGGGATGGTTGGTCTTCCGTTTGTCTCTCACCGCCTCACAACAGCAACACTGAGATCAAAATGACGGCCACAGACTGAGATGCAACCATGCGAGGTCACCTCGTTGCCTAGTATACGGGTGACATGGGGAGGTAATTTTCACCTTCATCACTTGGTGGTAAACTGATGGAACATATCACACGTCATAATAGAACGTGTTTCATTTCTACTGAAATCCGGCCAGTTTATACACCCAAATGGCGAATATGAACATTCATCCATGGCTCAGTGGGTTGCACTCTCGTCTCTTGTAGGCCAAAGATTGTGGGTTCCGATCCCTCTCCAGTGACTCGAGCACAAAATCCAGGCTGATACTGCCAGTGAAGTCAGCCTGGTGGGTGTGAAACGCTCCCATGCTATTTCGATAAAGAGCAAGGTAGTTCTGGCCAATACTAATCCCTCAACCAACATCATCAAAAAACAGATTATCTGGTCATTATCTCATTACTATTTGCAGGAGCTTGCTGTGCGCAAGTTGGTTGCCGCGTTTCCCTACATTACAACAGCAACTACACTAAAGAAAATGAATGCCAATCACATTGGGGCATCCTGAGGTCATGAAAGGTGAAAGTGCTTCCATTATTTATACCAAACTGGTGTCAAAGTTCATGCTGTTAAAATAGCAGAAACATGGAAAAATTGCGCTATTGCTTTACAGCAGAATTATCATTTCATTGTCTACTTTCTACTCTTTCAGCACTTTAAAGTCAGTAAACCACAATGGAAAAAAAAACACACACGCAGCCAAGAATTACTTACCGCACTGGAACAGATCCTTGAAAGAGCAGGCAGGTTACTCCAGGGTCACTATGGATCAGACCCTGTTGCAGTCCTGTTGTGTTTGAGTGAAGTCTCCACAGTGTATGTGAACAAGAGAGGAAGTGATAGGGCCAGGAAAGAGGAAATGGATGTGATGTGCCTGACGAGTGCTCCATTGGTAGTCTTTGCGCGCTGTCATTTAGGAACTGATAATGCATTCTTGTACCATGATTCCATGACCACTGCTTTCTCGGTGAGGCATGTATCTGACGTGCAGAGAACAGCCCTCACAATGGGACCAAATTTAGCCAGTACAGGTTTCTGGCGCACTCACCAGAGGTGCGCCGCTTTTGTAGAACTCCAAGGGCGCCAAAAATCTTCGGGCCGAGTTTGGCCGTTCCCCAGCCTCTCCTCCATGGAGGCGTAGTGTGGCAACTGGATTCGGGGGCGGAACCAGGCCCCAGCACTGAAAACAGTGCCGGGGCCTGTGCACATGTGCGCTAAATTGTGCGCACATGCGCAGTAGCTCCTAGCCCCCAGAATCTGAGAGTATGAGATGCAGGCTGTGTGGGAGGGGCCGATGCTCGGCATCCCTATCCCGGGCTGAGTGGCCTGTTGCACAGGCCAGCCGCTACCTTCCCGTGCTGAGGGCTACCAGAGACAGGTTGGTGGGGGGAAGAGTTTTGATCGGGGGTGGTGGGGAAGGCGAAGGGGAGGAGTTTTTGGGGAGGAGGGAAGGGGCAGAGTTTTGATCCGGTAGAGTAGGCCGGCTGTGGATTTCTTCCCCACCCCCCCACGTTAAGATGCCGCCTTCACCACCCACCACCCCCAGCTCCCCCCACACCCCCCAGCCTGCCGCGTTGAGCCTTCTTCCTCCCTCCCACTGTTCAGATGCCGCGTTCTCCCTCCCCTTTCCCAGGCCGAAGGGACTCTTGGCATGGCCAGCCGCTACCGAGTTGAGTTGAAGGTAGGATTTACTTCAGTTCTTTATTTGTTCATTTAATTATTTACTTCAGTTCTTTATTTTTTATTGAATGCTTATTACCTTTTGTGCTTTGTTTGGTGCTTGGTGGAGCTTTAAATGTAATTACTTGTGCCGGTTCCTTAACTCTAGGTAAGGTTTTCCTGTGCAGACAGAAGTGGCAACATATGCTGGCCTAAGGTAGTTTAGAGCAACTATTTGCTGGCCAAACTGGCTTAAATGGCCAAAACAGGCGTATGTGGCTGGGAACGCCCTCTTCTGAAAAAAAAACGAAACAAAAAATAAACCTAACTAACTCACTTACACTGGTGCAAATTAAATGGCTAGAATTACAACTAAAAAGATACTCCAGAAAAATCGAGTTGCTCCAAAAAAACGAAGCAACTCCTGGGGAAATTTGGGCCCGATACATTATGTGAGCTCAGCTCCCAGTGTCAATTGTGGCTCAGTGGGTAGCACGTTCGCCTCTGAGGCGAAGATTGTGGGTTTTGAGCACATAAATCTAGGCTTTCTCGTACCGCCTTTTGGGTGAGACGTTAAACTCGTCTTCCCTCTCAGGTGGACGTAAAAGATCCCATGGCACTATTTCAAAGAAGAGCAGGGGAGTTATCCTCGGTGTCCTGGCCAATATTTATCCTTCAATCAACATAACAAAAACAGTTTATCCCGTCATTATTACATTGCTGTTTGTGGGAGCTTGCTGTGCGCAAGTTGGCTGCTGCATTTCCCACATTGCAACAGTGACTACGCTCCAGTTCGGGGCCAGAAGAGGCGAGGGCCCAGGGGCAGCATAGGCCAGCCCACTCTGCGATATGTGTGCGCACTAGGTCATAGAAACATAGAAAATAGGTGCAGGAGTAGGCCATTCGGCCCTTCGAGCCTGCACCACCATTCAATAAGATCATGGCTGATCATTCACCTCAGTACACCTTTCCTGCTTTCTCTCCACACTCCTTGATCCCCTTAGCCGTAAGGGCCATATCTAACTCCCTCTTGAATATATCCAATGAACTGGCATCAACAACTTTCTGCGGCAGGGAATTCCACAGGCTAACAACTCTCTGAGTGAAGAAGTTTCTCCTCATCTCAGTCCTAAATGGCCTACCCCTTATCCTAATACTGTGTCCTCTGGTCCTGGACTTCCCCAACGTCGGGAACATTCTATCCCCATCTAACCTGTCCAGTCCCGTCAGAATCTTATATGTTTTTATGAGATCCCCTCTCATCCTTCTAAACTCCACTGTATAAAGGCCCAGTTGATCCAGTCTCTCCTCATATGTCAGTCCAGCCATCCCTGGAATCAGTCTGGTGAACCTTCGCTGCACTCCCTCAATAGCAAGATCGTCCTTCCTTAGATTAGGAGACCAAACTGAACACATTATTCCAGGTGAGGACTCACCAAGGCCCTGTAAGACCTCCCTGCTCCTATATTCAAATCCCCTAGCTATGAAGGCCAATATACCATTTGCCTTCTTCACCGCCTGCTGTACCTGTATGCCAACTTTCAATGACTGATGAACCTCGAAACCCAGGTCTCGTTGCACCTCCCCTTTTCCTAATCTGCCGCCATTCAGATAATATTCTGTCTTCGCGTTTTTGCCCTCAAAGTGGATAACCTCACATTTATCCACATTATACTGCAGCTGCCATGCATTTGCCCACTCACCTAACCTGTCCAAGTCACCTGCAGCCTCTTAGCGTCCCCCTTACAGCTCACACTGCCACCCAGCTTAGTGTCATCTGCAAATCTGGAGATATTACACTCAATTCCTTCATTTAAATCATTGATGTATATTGTAAAGAGCTGGGGTCTCAGCACAGAGCACTACGGCACTCCACTAGTCACTGCCTGCCATTCTGAAAAGGACCCATTTATCCCCAGTCTCTTCTTCCTGTCTGTCAACCAGTTCTCTATCCACTTCAGTATATTACCCCAATGCCATGTGCTTTAATTTTGCACACCAATCTCTTGTATGGGACCTTGTCAAAAGCCTTTTGAAAGTCCAAATACAACACATCCACTGATTCTCCCTTGTCCACTCTATTCGTTACATCCTCAAAAAATTCCAGAAGATTTGTCAAGCATGATTTCCCCTTCATAAATCCATGCTGACTTGGACCGATCCTGTCACTGCTTTCCAAATGCGTTGCTATTTCATCCTTAATAATTGATTCCAACATTTTCCCCACCACTGATGTCAGGCTAACCGGTCTATAATTACCCGCTTTCTCTCTCCCTCCCTTTTTCAAAAGTGGCGTTAGATTAGCTGTGCTTCAGTCCATAGGAACTGATCCAGAGTCAATAGACTGTTGGAAAATGATTACCAATGCTTCCACTATTTCTAGGGCCACTTCCTTAAGTACTCTGGGATGCAGAATATCAGGCCCCTGGGATTTATTGGCCTTCAATCCTATGAATTTCCCTAACATAATTTCCTGCCGAATAAGGATATCCTTCAGTTCCTCCTTCTCACTAGATCCTCGGTCCCCTAGTACTTCCGTAAAGTTATTTGTGTCTTCCTTCGTGAAGACAGAACCAAAGTATTTGTTCAATTGGTCTACCATTTCTTTGTTCCCCATTATAAATTCACCTGAATCCAACTGCAAGGGACCTGCGTTTGTCTTCACTAAACTGTTCTCTTCACATATCTATAGAAGCTTTTGCAGTCAGTTTTTATGTTCCCGGCAAGCTTCTTCTCATACTCTATTTTCCACCTCTTAATTAAACCCTCTGTCATCCTCTGCTGAATTCTAAATTTCTCCCAGTTCTCAGGTTTGTTGCTTTTTCTGGCCAATTTATATGCCTCTTCCTTGGATTTAACGCTATCCTTAATTTGCCTTGTTAGCCACGGTTGAGCCATCTTCCCCGTTTTATTTTTACTCTCGATAGGGATGTACAATTGCTAAAGTTCATCCATGTGATCTTTAAATGTTTGCCATTGCCTATCCACTGTCAACCCTTGATACTGTCAGTATCATTTGCCAGTCTATTCTAGCCAATTCATGCCTCAAACCATCGAAGTTACCTTTCCTTAAGTTCAGGACCCTAGTTTTTGAATTAACTGTGTAACTCTCCATCTTAATAAAGAATTCAAGCATGTTATGGTCACTCTTCCCCAAGGGGCCTCACACAACAAGATTGCTAATTAGTGCTTTCTCATTACACATCACCCAGTCTCGGATGGCCAGCTCCGTAGTTGGTTCCTCGACATATTGGTCCAGAAAACCATCTCTAAACACTCCAAGAAATCCTCCTCCACAACATTGCTACCCATTTGGTTAGCCCAATCAATATGTAGATTAAAGTCACCCATGATAACTGCTGTACCTTTATTGCATGCATCCCTAATTTCGTGTTTGATGCTGTCTCCAACCTTACTACTACTGTTTGGTGGTCTGTATACAACTCCCACTAGCGTTTTCTGCCCCTTGGTATTCCGCAGCTCCACCCATACCAATTCCACATCATCCAAGCTAATGTCCTTTCTTACTATTGCATTAATTTCCTCTTTAACCAGCAATGCCACCCTACCAATTTTCCTTTCTGTCTATCCTTCCTTAATGTTGAATACCCCTAGATGTTGATTTCCCAGCATTGGTTACCCTGGAGCCATGTCTCCGTGATGCCAATTTTATCATACCCGTTAACTGCTGTCTGCGCAGTTAATTCGTCCAACTTATTCCGAATACTCCTCGCATTGAGGCACAGAGCCTTAGGCTTGTCTTTCTAACACACTTTGCCCCTTTAGAATTTTGCTGTAATGTGGCCCTTTTTGCTTTTTGCCTTAGGTTTCTCTGCCCTCCACTTTTACTTTTTTTCTTTCCATCTTTTGCTTCTGCCCCCATTCTACTTCCCCCTGTCTCCTGCATAGGTTCCCATCACCCTGCCATAGTAGTTTAACTCCTCCCCAACAGCACTAGCAAACACTCCCCCTAGTACATTGGTTCCGATCCTGCCCAGGTGCAGACCGTCTGGTTTGTACTAGTCCCACCTCCCCCAGAACTGGTTCCAATATCCCAGGAATCCCAGGTCCTACTTTTTAATTTAGCTCCTAGCTCCCTAAATTTGTCCTGTAGGACCTCATCCCATTTTTTTCCTATATCGTTGGTATCTATATGCACCACGACAACTGGCTGTTCACCCTCCCTTTTCAGAATGCCCTGCACCCGCTCCGTGACATCCTTGACCCTTGTACCAAGGAGGCAACATACCATCCTGGAGTTTCGGTTGTGGCTGCAGAAACGTTTCTCTATTCCCCTTACAATTGAATCCCCTATCACTATAGCTCTCCCACTCTTTTTCCTGCCATCCTGTGCAGCAGAGCCACCCACAGTGCCATGAACTTGGCTGCTGCTGCCCTCCCCTGATGAGTCATTCCTCTCAACAGTAACCAAAGCAGTGTATCTGTTTTGCAGGGGGATGACCGCAGGGGACCCTTGCACTGCTCTTCCTGTTGGTCACCCATTCCCTATCTGGCTGTGTACCCTTTACCTGCGGTAAGACCAACTCACTAAACGTGCTATTCACTTCATTCTCAGCATCGTGGATGCTCCAGAGTGAACCTACCCACAGCTCCAGTGCCGCAATGAGGTCTGTCAGGAGCTGCAGGCGGATGCACTTTCCGCATACATAGTTGGCAGGGACACCGGAAGCGTCTCTAACTTCCCGGATAGTAAAGGCGGAGCATAACACGTGTCCGAGCTGTCCAACCATGACTTGATCCTTAGATAAACATAAATTGGCAACAACAATGCTAAATGTTACTTACTGATATAGAAAAGAAGAAAAAAACTACTTACCAATCACCAGTCTATCACTTACCCACTTGGCTGTGACAACCCCTTTCAATTTCTTTCTACTTTTTTGCCTTCTGCTGCACCTGCACCGGCTGGCCTCTTGTAGGCCTCACGAACTGCCGCTCCGCCTCCCGACTCCCTGCTGGGCCTCCCGACTCGACGCTGACCTCTTGTAGGCCTCACGAACTGCCGCTCCGCCTCCCGACTCCATGCAGAGCTGGTCTCTAGTCGTCTTGGGTAATCCTTGCCACTGGACCAAGACCTGGCTCTGTCAAGCCTGTGTGTTGGCTGGTGTGCAACGGCCACCCCAGGTTAAAAAATCCATGCACAGGCATCTTCAACCCTTCAACATGTAATTCGGGATCTGGAATATTAGGTCCTTCATTGAAACACCCGTGAACTCTTCAATTTTTGGCGCGGAAGCAAGTCATCCTCATTTCGAGAGGCTGCCTATGATATGATCACACTCCAAATGTACTTCATCAGCTATAAAGTGCTTTGAGACATCCGGTGGTCATGAAAGTTCACCAGACTGATTCCCGGGATGGCAGGACTGACATATGAGGAGAGACTGGATCGACTGGGACTGTATTCACTGGAGTTTAGAAGAATGAGAGGGGATCTCATAGAAACATTTAAAATTCTGACGGGATTGGACAGGTTAGATGCAGGTAGAATTTCCCCAATGTTGGGGAAGTCCAGAACCAGGGGTCACAATCTTAGGATAAGGGCTAAGCCATTTCGGACTAAGATAAGGAGAAACTTCTTCACTCAGAGAGTTGTTAACCTGTGGAATTCTCTACCACAGAAAGTTGTTGATGCTAGTTCGTTAGATATATTCAAGAGGGAATTTGATATGGTCCTTACGGCTAAAGGTTGGTACATCATATTAGTTACATAGTGAATACAAAGTATTTGCATACATGAGATCATTCCCGCCCACAGTCTTTGATGCGAGCTGATTACAGGTTAAGGCGACCCGGAGCCCTGTGTTCCCTGCTTGACCGTCTGAGTGTCGCTTCTGGCCTGGGTGAGTTGATTGGGCCACTGCTGTCTTGCAGCGCGATTGGTTGGGTTGGACTGTTGGGGATGGTGGGATCATCCTCGTGGTTGGCAGCGAGGTCTGTTGTCAATTGGGCATGTGTCGGTGGGTCGCTAAAGATAAGGTCCTTGTCCAGTGGTTCATGGTTATCTGTGAATCGTAATTTGGTTTGGTCCAAATGTTTTCTGCACATTTGACCGTTAAGCAGTTTGACAACAAACCCTCTGTTCCCCTCCTTGGTTAATACAGTACCGGCGACCTATTTGGGGCCCTGACCATATTTCAGCACAAATACAAGGTCATTTACAGTGATGTCGCGTGATACAGCCGTGTTTTGTTGATAACGCCTGGTTTCCACCTGATCAATGAGGTCAGGGTGTACTAAGGAGAGCTCGTTTCATTAGTAATTCTGCAGGGGGAACCCCGATAAGTGAGTGGAATCGTGTCCTGTAGTTGAGTAGTACCCGGGACAGGCGGGTTTGTAAGAAGCCTTCCGTGACACGTTTCAAGCTCTGCTTTATGGTTTGGACTGCCCGCTCTGGTTGGCCATTGGATGCGGGCAGATCTGACATGTTTGATGCCATTGCGGGTCATGAATTCATTTAATTCTGAGCTGGTGAAGCACGGACCATTGTCGCCGACAAGAATGTCGGGTAAGCCATGGGTGGCAAACATAGCCCTGAGGCTTTCAATGGTGGCTGCGGACGTGCTGGATGCCATTATTACACATTCAGTCTATTTGGATAGGTGTCCACAACAACCAGGAACATCTTTCCCAGAAAGGGGCTCGCATAATCCACATGGATCCCGGACCATGGTTTTGAGGGCCAGGACCAGAGGCTAAATGGAGCCTCTCTGGGAGCATTGCTCAGTTGTGAGCATGTGTTACACTGGTGCATGCACAACTCCTGGTCCAAGTCAAAGCCGGGCCACCAGACGTGGGACCTAGCGATAGCCTTCATCATGACAATGCCTGGGTGCGTGTTGTGTTGGTCACGTATGAAGGTTTCCCTGCCTTTCTTTGGCAAGTAACACGGTTGCCCCTTAAGAGGCAATCTGAATGGATCGACATTTCATCTTTACAACGGTGAAAAGGCTTAATCTCGTCTTGCATGTCTCTAGGGACCGCTAACCAGCTCCCATTGAGGACGCAACTTTTTACAAGGGATAGCAGGGGATCCTGGCTGGTCCAGGTCTTAATTTGGCGGACTGTTACGGGTGACCCTGCACTTTCAAAGGTATCCATGGCTAGTAGCAGGTTTGCAGGCTGCACCGTTTCCACACCAGTGGTGGACAACAGAAGTCGGCTGAGAGGATAGGCGCAGTTTTCAGTGCCTGGCCTATTGCGGATCACATAGTCATAGGTAGACAGTGTTAGTGCCCATCTTTGGATTCGGGATGAAGCATTGGTGTTTATGCCTTTGCTTTCCGAAAACAGTGAGATTAGGGGCGTGTGGTCCATCTCTAAGTCGAACCTGAGTCCAAACAAATATTGGTGCATCTTTTTTACACTGTAAACACAGGCTAAAGCCTCCTTTTCAACCATGCTGTAGCCTCTTTCGGCCTTTGATAGGGTTGTGGACACATATGCAACCGGTTGGAGCTTGCCCACTGCATTGGCTTGCTGCAAAACACACCCGACACCGTACGATGACGCATCACATGCCAAAACTAAACGTTTAAATGGGTCAGATAATACCAGCAACTTATTCAAACACAGCAGGTTTCTGGCCTTCTCAAAGGAGGCCTCTTGATTTTTACCCCAAGCCCAGTTGTCTCCCTTGCGTAACAGCTTGTGCAATGGTTCCAGCAAGGTGCTCAACCCTGGAAGAAAGTTATCGAAATAGTTGCGGAGTCCCAGGAACGAGCGCAGCTCCGTTACATTTCGTGCTGTGGATGCATTCTTGATGACCTCTGTTATATATATGTGTGGACTTGCATTTATTCTGTACAGCCACCAGAGGGCTCATTCCCCGAAGTCCCAAGGGATCCCATAATCCCTTGGGAGCACAGGTATTTAAAAGAAGGCTTCACAAGTTAGAGAGGCACTCTGGAGAACTGCAATAAAAGACAAAGATCACACTTTACTTTGAACTTATAATGTTCAGTCTGCATACAGAATAACTGGCGACAAGATACAGATAGCGAACCCAAAGATGCAGAGAACAGTGGGCATCCTGGAGAAATTTTCGGAAGGAGATGATTGGGAAACTTTTGTGGAGCGACTCAATCAACACTTCGTGGCCAACGAGCTAGATGGGGAAGAGAGCGCTGTCAAACATAGAGCAATCCTCTTCACCGATTGTGGGGCACCAATGTATGGCCTCATGAAGAATCTGCTCACTCCAGCGAAACCCACAGAGAAATCATACGACGATTTGTGCACACTGGTCCAAGAGCATTTGAACCCGAAGGAAAGCGTTCTGATGGCGAGGTACTGATTCGACACCGACAAAAGGTCTGAAGGCCAGGAAGTGGTGAGTTATGTCGCCGAGCTGAGCCGTCTTGAAGGACATTGCGAATTTGAAGGACATTTTGAGCACATGCTCAGAGACTTTTTCATACTTGCCATTGGCCACAAAACCATACTTCGCAAGCTTTTGTCTGTAGGGACCCCAACCTTGAGTAAGGCCATAGCAATAGCCGATGCGTTTATTGCCACCAGTGACAATACTAAGCAAATCTCTCAGCACACAAGTGCTGCTACAAGTACTGTGAACAAAGTGATGTTGTTTTTGAATTGTAACGTACGGGGCAGGACCTGCAGCTACACGTCCGCAGATGTCTCAGAGCCCACCATCAAGGGTGATGAATACAAGGCCATTAACACCTTGTTGGCGCTGCGGGGGTGATCATTGTTTCCATTCATGCCGATTCAAATGATACATTTGCAAGGGCTGTGGAACAATGGGACACCACCAACGAGTGTACAGGCGAGCTGCTAAGCCTGTTAAACCTGCAAACCATCACATTGCAGAGGGGGACAGGTCCACAGAGGATCACTACGAACCAGAGCCTCAGATAGAGGAGGCAGAGGTACATGGGGTGCACACATTCGGCACGAATTGTCCCCCGATAATGCTGAATGTTGAACTAAATGGACTCCCGGTATCAATGGAGCTGGACACGGGTGCGAGCCAGTCCATCATGGGCAACAAGACTTTCAAAGGATTGTGGTGCAACAAGACCTCAAGGCCAGTCTTAACTCCAATTCGCACGAGACTAAGCACTTACACTAAAGAACTGATTCCTGTAATCCTGAAATTTGTTTAAGATCTGGGCACACGAAGTGTCGTCAGCGGGCGATAGCGCTCGGATGTCGTCCCAGTTCCAGCGTACCTTTCCCAGCCAGCTCCTGCCGAGCAGCGTGGGACCATCGCCCGGTAGCGTAAAGGTTTCCTATGATGGAATGGTGCACAAGCTATCGCTCTGGGTGGTACTGGGCGATGGTCCCATGTTGCTCGGCAGGAGCTGGCTGGGAAAGATACGCTGGAACTGGGACGAAGTTCGAGCGCTATCGCCTGCTGATGACACTTCGTGTGCCCAGGTCTTAAACAAATTCCCTTCACTGTTCGAACCAGGCATTGGGAAATTCCAAGGAGCAAAAGTGCAGATCCACCTAATTCCGGGGGCGCGACCCATCCATCACAAGGTGAGAGCAGTACCGTACATGATGAGAGAAAGAGTAGAGATCGAGCTAGAACGGCTGCAATGAGAGGGCATCATTTCACCGATCGAGTTCAGCGAGTGGGCCAGTCCTATCGTCCCAGTTCTCAAGGGAGACGGCACCGTCAGAATCTGTGGTGATTACAAAGTAACTATCATCGTTTCTTCCTGCAGGACCAATATCCACTACCAAAAGCCGACGACCTCTTTGCAACGCTGGCGGGAGGAAAGACGTTCTCAAAGCTGGATCTGACTTCAGCCTACATGACGCAGGAACTGGAGGAATCATTGAAGGCCCTCAACTGCATGAACACGCACAAAGGTCTTTTTGTTTATAACAGATGCTCTTTTGGAATCCGATCAGCGGCGGCGATATTCCAGAGAAACATGGAAAGTTTACTGAAGTCAGTCCCACACACCGTGGTCTTCCAGGATGACATCTTGGTCACAGGTCGGAACACAGTCGAGCACCTGCAGAACCTGAATGAGGTTCTTAGTCGACTCAACCGTGTGGGGGTCAGGTTAAAATGCTCGAAGTGCATTTTCCTGGTGCCTGAAGTGGAATTCTTGGGAAGGAGGATTGCGGCGGACGGCATCAGGTCCACCAACGCAAAGACAGAGGCAATCGAGAACGTACCGGGGCCACAGAATGTGATGGAGCTGCGATTGTTTCTGGGACTCTTGAACTACTTTGGTAACTTCTTACCGGGTCTCAGCACACTGCTAGAACCACTACATGTCTTACTGCGAAAAGGGGGTGAATGGGTTTGGGGCAAAAACTAAGAAAATGCTTTTGTAAAAGCGAGAAAATTGTTATGCTCAAACAAATTGCTTGTGTTGTATGATCCATGTTAGCGTTTGGTACTAGCATGTGATGCGTTGTCATATGGCGTCGGGTGTGTATTGCAACAAGCTAATGCGGACTTAGAGTCCTGCGTTCACAGATGTAACACATGCTCGCAGTTAAGCAATGTACCCAGGGAGGCGCCGTTAAGTTTATGGTCTTGGCCCTCCAAACCGTGGTCTAGGGTACATGTCGACAATGCAGGCCCGTTCTTGGGTAAAATGTTCCTTGTGGTTGTAGACGCGTACTCCAAGTGGATTGAATGTGAGATAATGTCGGCTAGCACGTCCATTGCCATCACTGAAAGCCTGCGGACCATGTTTGCTGCACACGGCTTACCCGATATCCTGGTGAGCGACAACGGGCCATGTTTTACCAGTGCTGAGTTCAAAGAATTCATAACCTGTAACGGGATGAAACATGTCACATCTGCCCCATTTAAACCTGCTTCCAATGGTCAGGCAGAGAGAGCAGTGCAAACCATCAAGCAAGGCTTGAATAGGGTAACTGAAGGCTCACTGCAGACTCGACTATCCCGAGTCCTGTTTAGTTACCGCACGAGACTACATTCACACACTGGGATTCCACCTGCTGAACTGCTTGTGAAAAGAACACTTAAGACAATGCTCTTGTTAGTTCATCCTGATCTACATGAACAGGTAGAGAGCAAGCGGCTTCAACAAAGTGCACACCATGATAGCGCAAATGTGTCACGCGAGATTGAAGTCAATGATCCTGTATTTGTATTAAATTATGGACAACGTCCCAAGTGGCTTCCCGGCACTGTCGCGGCCAAAGCGGGGAGCAGGGTGTTTCAGATCAACCTTTCAAATGGACTCATTCACTGGAAACACTTGGACCAAATCAAACTCAGATTCACGGACTACCCTGAGCAACCCACCTTGGACCCTACCTTTTTTGACCCCCCAACATACACACCAGTGGCAACCGACACCACCGTTGACCATGAAGCAGAACCCATCATCCACAGCAGCCCTGCAGTGCCCAACACACCAGACAGCCCAGCAAGGCCAGCTGCACAGCAGCCCAGCGAGGGCCCAACAAATGATTCAACAACACCAGCTTTCACACCGAGACGATCAACCAGGGCAAGAAGGGCCCCAGATCGACTCACATTGTAAATTGTTACACTATTGACTTTGGGGGGGGATGTTGTTATATATGTGGACTTGTATTTACTCTGTACAGCCACCAGAGGGCTCATTCCCCGGCGTCCCAAGGGATCCCATAATCCCTTGGGAGCACAGGTATTTAAGAAGGCTTCACAGGTTGGAGAGGCACTCTGGAGACCTGCAATAAAAGACTAAGGTCACACTTTACTTTGAGCTCACAGTGTTCAGTCTGACTTTTTCTCCATACACAATAGCCTCTGTCTTCGAGTCCGTGGGTCTGATGCCGTCTGCCGCAATCTTCCTCCCCAAGAATTCTACCTCTGGCGTCAGGAAAACACATTTGGATCGTTTCAACTGGAGTCCAACTCTCTTTAGTCAACTTAAAACTTCTTCCAGGTTGTGCAGGTGTTCGGAGGTGTCGCGGCCAGTGATGAGGATGTCGTCCTGAAATATGATGGTGCGTGGAACCGATTTCAACAGGCTCTCCATGTTTCTTTCGAATATGGCTGCAGCCGAGCGAATCCCGAATGGGCACCTGTGGTACATGAACAGTCCTTTGTGTGTGTTAATGCATGTTAATTTTTTCGACGACTCAACCAGCTCCTGGGTCAGGTAAGTGGAGGTTAGATCCAGCTTGGTGAACGCCTTTCCCCTGCTAATGTCGTGAAAATGTCATCGGCTTTGGGTAGTGGTTACTGGTCCTGTAACGAGACTCGGTTGGTCGTTACTTTGTAGTCGCCGCAGGTTCTGACCGTGCCATCGCTCGTTGAACTCGACTAGGATATGATTCCCTTGTGTTGAAGTCTGTCCAATTCGATTTTCACTTTCTTTCACTTGAGCACAGGAAGCATTAGCCATTGACGACAATACTTTGACGTCTTTCCAGTTCCACCGAATCTTCCCCATCCAGCTTCTGCCAAGCATCGTTGGCCCATCGCCTGGTACAATCCACAGTGGCAGCTCGTGTGTCTCTCCCTCATAGGATACTTTTACGTTCGCACTGCCAATAGCTGGTTTCAGTTCCTTGGTGTAAGTGCGCAACTTTATCTGAATCGGGCTCAGATTGGGTCTTTGTGCTTTGTTGTTGCCCCACAGCCTTTCAAATGCCTTCTGGCTCATAATTAACTGACTCGCAGCAACATGGATACAGGAACGCCATTTAATTTGACTTTCATCATCATGAGAGGATTTTTTGTGGAGAGGATGTGCACCCCACACACTGCTCCCTCGGGCTGAGTTGCCTCTCTAGCTTGTCCTTTGTGATCCATGCTGGATCGGGACTCTTCTGACGACTCCACTGCCTCGTGGTGAGTCGCAGTATGTTTGCACATTCACTGGAAGTGGCCCCTTGTTCTGTAGCTTTTGCACGCATAGTCTTTAAATCAACATTGATGGGCTCCATGATTACCCCCGCAACGCCAGCATTGTGTTAATGATTTTGCATTTACACCCCTTGGCGGCCTAGCAGCAGCAGGCATGTAGGCTCTGCTCTGTACAGTTCTTATTGGTTCAACAGTTCTGCTTGCAATCGGCATTATTTTACGTACAGTACTTGCCAGTGAGCTCCAATTTTGGCAGGAAGTCATCTGTATGGTATCGCGAATTAGTTCAGTCAACTCATCGCATGTCTTATCCTTGGCTTTCGTGGGCCAGCAAGTCCCTAACGAGGCGGTAGACCTCGGGCTCAGAACTGGTCACCAGTATAGCCTTGCACTTCTCCGCCAATGTGTCCGTCAACCCTGCCAGGTCATTTGCCACAAAATATTGCTCAAGCCTTTCCGTGAAGGCATTCCAATCATCACCCTCTGCAAAGTCTTTTAATGTGCCAAAGGTAGCCATAATCGCATGAAAATCCGTATTCTCGTCGCCAGTTATTATGTCTGCAATTACCATCGAATAACTCCACGAGGCCTTGTAGTGTGAGTAAGAGCTGTGTGACTTCAATCCATTTAATATGATTGTAAAGTGCAGGGCAGCATGGCTGGCTGCCTTTTATAAGCCCCTGCACACCAGGGCAGGAAACCCATTGTGCCTCCAACCGCAGCGCCCTCAGGTGGTACATCGTACATAGTTACATAGTGAACACAAAGAGTTTGCATACATGACAGTCTTGGTCCCAAGCTTACCAGATTTCAGGCGTTGTACCTGTACTAGGTATAGGGCAGATCAAAGGTGTTGATAGAGTAGATAGATAGAAACCATTTCCTCTGGCAGCGGGTGTTCAAAACAAGGGGGAAGAACCTTAAAATTAGAGCCAGGCCGTTCAGAGGTGATGTCAGGAAGCACTTCTTCACACAAAGACTAGTGGGAATCTGGAACTCTCTTCCCCAACAAGCTGTTGATGCTGGGGGTCAACTGAAAATTTCAATTTCTAAATTGAGCTAGATAGATTTTTGTTAGGCAAGAGTTATTAAGGGTTACAAAACCAATGTGGGTAGATGGAGTTAACATACAGATCAACCATGATCTAAAAGAATGGCGGAACACTCTCGAGGGGCTGAATGGCCTCCTCCTGTTCCTCTGTTGCTATGACCCTGAGAAATTTGTTTTTTAAACGGGATATAGGTTACAGTTGTGCTATCAGATTTTCAATCAACTTTTTTTTCTTCTCAAACTTAATTCAACCAACCTCGATTTATTCTAATGAAGTAATCTTAAAAAGTAACCAAGAAAGGAGAAGGAAAAATGTCGCAAGCTTATGAACCTGAAAGATGTAAGTTCGTAAAACGATGATGCAACTTTATCTGATTGCTGGCAAGACAACCAACCGTTTTGCGTTAATCCGTACGATTTGTGAGTGCCCACTTTAAAATGAGTTCTCGATTAGTAGCCTGTTAGACCTGAACTGCTGCTGCATTGTCCCATACGGAAGGATCAAGTGATTCCATTCAGTGAAAAATAAGCAAATCTGAGGGATTGGCACCTTCTTTTTATCAACGCCCTTTGAGCACACTGGGAGCTGGTAACACCGCCACATTACACCAATCCTAACTGGCAAAATGTCCAAAGGCCTCCCACTCCATCCCCCTCCCCAACTCCTGTCTGAGGTTTGCAACCTTGGTGTCATATTTGACCCCGAGTTGAGCTTCTGGCCACATATCCGCGGCATAACTACGAGCCTCTATCAGCACCTCCGTAACATCGCCTGTCTCTGCCCTGTCTCAGCAAGTCTGCTGCTGAAACTCTCATCCATGCTTTTGTTATCTCTAGACTTGATTACTCCAATGCACTCTTGGCTGGCCTCCCACATTCTACCCTACATAAACTTAAGATGATCCAAAACTTGGCTGCCCGTGTCCTAACTTGCACCAAGTCCCGCTCACCCATCACCCCTGTGCTCGCTGACCTACATTGGCTCCCGGTTAAGCAATGCCTCGATTTAAAAATTCTCATCCTTGTTTTCAAATCTCCCCATGGCCCTCACCGCTCCCTACCTCTGTAATCTCCTTCAGCCCCAGAACCCCCCCCCCCCTCCGCACCCCACCCCGAGATATCTGCGCTCCTCTAATCCTGACCTCTTGAGCATCCCCGAGTTCAATCACTCCACCATTGGTGGCCATGCCTTCCGCTGCCTAGGTCCCAAGCTCTGGAACTCCCTCCCTAAATCTCTCCACCTCTCCATTTCTCTTTCCTTCTTTAAGATGCTCCTTAAAACCTACCTCTTTTACCAAATGCCATAATTTCTCCTTATGTGGCTCGGTGTCAAATTTCATTCTGTGACCCTCCTGTGAAGCGCCATGGGATATTTTATTACGTTAAAGGCGCTTTATAAATACAAATTGTTGTTGTAAGAAGAATAAAGAGACAATAAAAATAAAATGATATAATTTTAAACTCATACCTTCGTTTTCACCAAAAATGTCTAATCTTCCATTTCCTGCTTATTCTTCCACAAGCAGCATAAGCGAATCTAATCTTCCCTGTGATGTCTTCTTCAGAACTCACATGCTCTGCCAATAACCTACCAAGATGTGCAAACCTTTCCACCTGTTCAACTGCATCCCCCCTCACTGCAATGTCTATATCTTCCTGATGCTTCCCATATGACACGACCTTTGTCTTCTTTCTGTTAATGTGTAATCCAAATTTTTTACTCTTCCTGCACACCGTATCAGTTAGTTCATGCAAATCTGTATCAGATGTTGCTATGAGATCAGTGTCATCAATAAGTGTGCGATTGTTTGAAGACTTGCCACACCAGGAGATTCCTCCTTTTTGTGCTGGCTAGTTGAAAAGAAAGAAAGACTTGCCTACTCGATTGACTGCTCCATGATGTTGCGGATGGCGGCATGGCTCTCATTGTGGCGTTCCTCCGGCTCTGTGGTGGGGTTGCGGAGGGGGGTCATTAGCCAGGTGGCCAGGCCATATCCCTTGTCCCCGAGCAGCTAGCCTCGGCCTTCCTGTGGTAGCTGAAACAATCATGTCATAGCGCTCTCCCGCAGGATAAACGCATCATGTGCGCTTCCAGGATAGCAAGCATCTACTGCGAGGATGCGCTGTGTGTGGTTGCACACCAGCTGCACATTTAGGGAGTGGTGTCCCTTTCTGTTTCTGAAGACCTCTGTATTCTGGAATGGTGCTCGCAAGGCCCTGTGCGTGCAGTCAATTTTTCCTTGAATCCTCGGGAAGCCCGCTTTCCTGGAAAACCTACATGCGTGCTCATTCTGTTTCTCCATGGTCATTGGGAAGGTAATGAAGTCCATTCTGCGAGTGTAGAGAGCCTGTGTGACGTCGCGGATGCAGCGATGTGCTGCAAATTGTGAGACGCTGCATATGTCCCCCGAAGCAGCCTGGAAGGAGCCAGAGGCATAGAAGGTGAGTGTCACAGTGACCTTCACTGCGATGGGCAGCATAGTCCTGGTGCCGGTGTGAGGCTGCAGGTCTTTCTGCAGGAGATGGCATATCTCTGTAACTGCCTCCTTTCGGAAGCGCAGCCTTCTGACACACTGATCTTCGGACAGGTCCAGGTATGGGCGTTGCCACCGGTAAAGCAGTGGGGGGTATGGCCTCCTGCCCCGATGTCTAGGGGCTCTCCTCCTTCGGCCGCCAACATGGCCAACAGCCCTTCTCTCTTGACACCGCCTACTAGAGCATGTAGAATGCGATGTTGGCAGCATAGTAATGCACCCAATAAAGTTTTCAAAATATCTTTTTGTCAAGCTGAACTGTAATGTTTGTCTGCTGCCTCAAACTCGGAGGCTCACGCACCGTGCTGTGTGTAAACGTTGCACTGACTGTGACCTCTGAGGCAAGCGCTTCCTCATCCCTTTAAGTAGTCGCCAGTTAACGACTGTGGAAGGCTGTACCGACTGTTTCGTCAGACGTGATTAGTGGCGGTCGCTCAATGAGGCGGCTGTACCTAATTTAGCGAGCGGGGTGTAAGCGTGGGTGTTGCACCAGGACTGATGTCAGGATCGGACTGATCGTCAGCAGACAGGCGCTAGCGTTTTGCACCACCGGTAAACCTCAACTAAATTTTTCGGCGGGGCGCTACAAGCTGTGCGCCCGATCGGTGAGCTATCACACTCGCATTAACGCCCCTTCTCTCCCTCTATCTCTCTCTCTCTGTCTCTCTCTCTTTGTCTCTCTGTCTCTCACTCTGTGTATCTCTCTCTCTCTCACTATCTCTCGCTCTGTCTCTATCTCTCTCTCTCTCTCTTTGCCTGTTGGCCTTCATAGCTAGAGGATTTGAGTATAGGAGCAGGGAGGTCTTACTGCAGTTGTACAGGCCCTAGGTGGGGCCACACCTGGAATATTGTGTTCAATTTTGGTGCCCTAATCTGAGGAAGGATGTTCTTGCTATTGAGGGAGTGCAGCGAAGGTTCACCAGATTGATTCCCGGAATGGCAGGACTGACATATGAGGATAGACTGGATCAACTAGGCTTGTATCCACAGGAGTTTAGAAGGATGAGAGGGAATCTCATAGAAACATATAAAATTCTGACGGGATTGGACATGTTAGAGGCAGGAAGAATGTTCCTGTTGCTGGGGAGTTCCAGAACCAGGGGTCACAGTCTAAGAATAAGAGGTAAGCCCTTTAGGACTGAGATGAGGAGAAACTTCTTCACTCAGAGAGTGGTTAACCGATGGAATTCCCTACCGCAGAAAGTTGTTGAGTTTGTTAGATATGGGAGTTAGATATGGCCCTTACGGCCAAAGGGATGAAGGGGTATGGAGAGAAAGCAGGAAAGGGGTACTGAGGTTGAATGATCAGCTATGATCTTATTGAATGGTGGTGCAGGTTCGCAGGGCCGAATGGCCTACTCCTGTACCTAATTTCTATGTTTCTATGTTTCTGGCCGCTAACTAAGGTGCTACACTACTGATTTCCAGCCCCTAATGTGTCGAATCAGTTTATAAATTGCCCTTCTGCACAAATAGTGTTAAATGTTTACTTTTCAATATTTATTTGGCGCATGTTTCAATTAACAGAACAAGTAGCCATTATTGAACTTTGTGACTTTTGATTTTATGCTCTGATTTAAAGTCACTTTACATCTGTTCATTCAGCAGGAGGGCTGACATTAATTGCACTTCCACAGTTCTGGAACAGTGAATTTGATCATTATCTAAATCAAATTAGCACTCTCACCAGTATTTAGTCTTCACTTCCACAATAGTTTTCTGCTACACTCAACAGGATAGACAATGGTAACTTAATTCAGCTCCTTCAATTCCTCTTAAGGTTATGCATTGTATATAAGAACAAAATAAACTTGCATTTATATAGCGCCTTTCATGACCTCAAGATGCTTTACAGCCATTGAACTACATTTGGAGTGCAGTCACTGTTGTAATGTGGGAAACACAGCAACCAATTTGAGCACAGCAAGCTCCCACAAACAGAAATGTGATAATGACCAGATAATCTGTTTTAGTGGTATTGGTGGAGGGATAAATATTGGCTAGGACATATAAGGGCACAGCTGATGGGAGCGGCAGAGGTCTGCTTTGCTCAGCCGCACTGCAGAGTAAAAAGCATTTGGAGAGCCAGATGTGTCATTGGGTGAAATGAGCTAATATTTGCATTTGCACTCTATTCGGTCTCTGCGCGATGTCACGGAACCCAATGCGACCAGTGCACTACCGACAAGTACAAAGGGTAGAGAGGTGCAAGGAGATCATTCTCACTAACTACAAAAAGTGAAAAATAAGATATGCAAAAGTAAGTCTCAATTAGTATATTGGAAAAAATGTCAGCTTGGTATACTGTTTTCGCTGCTCATGTTCCAGTCTCCTCTGAATTGGGGAGACCAAACTTAAATCCAGTGATCGCTTTACTGAACGCCTTCGTTCAGTTCGCAAGCCACTAATTCTCCTTCCCACTCCCACTCTGACCTCTCCGTCCTCCGCCTCCTACACCGTTCAAGTGAAGCTCGACAGACGGTCGAGGAACTGTAAGTGGTTTTGCCCTTGGTAATTTTGAATTACCCCGCTTTTCATAGTTCTAGACCCCGGGAATTATAGTAGTAAACAGAATACTCAGTTATAGACAGATCTTTCAGTCTCAACCGACACAATGCTTTTATTCAAGTTAAAGAACACACCTGCTTCCAGTACAACACACCCTGGTGGCGTAAAACAAACACAGTACAACACACAACACTGGCCCATCTGAACAGGCCCCTATCGCGAAGTACCCACGACTAAAACACCCCTACTTGGCTCAATAGGGCACCACCAAATCTGTCCAACAGACTGTGCGTACGCCTTTGATCCATGCAGAAACCTCCCCAATAAATCTCTCAGGCTTGGTTGGGACACACGACACCCAGAACCAGAGGTCACAGTCTAAGGATAAGGGGTAAGCCATTTAGGAATGAGATGAGGAGAAACTTCTTCACTCAGAGAGTTGTGAACCTGTGGAATTCTCTACCACAGAAAGTTGTTGAGGCCAGCTCGTTAGATATATTCAAAAGGAAGTTAGATGTGGCCCTTACGGCTAAAGGGATCAAGGGGTATGGAGAGAAAGCAGGAATGGGATTTTGAAGTTGCATGATCAGTCATGATCATATTGAATGGTGTTGCAGGCTTGAAGGGCCGAATGGCCTACTCCTGCACCTATTTTCTATGTTTCTATGTTTCACACTATGCAGTAGTCTAAAGGATGCATGGGCTGGGATAATGTTCACCAGTTACCCCTCTAGCTTACTCTCTGCTTCTCCCGATGAGGCGTATCTTCTGGTTTCATACCAATTTGTGGTTTCCAAGTCCAATCTCAAGGTTAGATCCTCAGTCGAAAATGCGAGGCTCTCTTTGTTGTAGATGGCTTCTTCTCTCCGTCCCAGACGGAGTGTTCAGTCCTTGAATGCACTGAATGAAGCAAGCAAGCGTAGAAGAGGAGTGAGAGAGCGATGGCTGCAAACTGCCGCCTCTTGTACCTGAGAAATGCTTGCTGAATTCTCGCACCAAAAACCAGTCCTTTGCCTGAGGCAATCCAACTAAGGAGCGATGATGATGATCATCATCATAGGCGGTTCCTCGAAACGAGGATGACTTGCTTCCACACCAAACAAGGACAAGTTTACAGGTGTTTCAATGAAGGAACCGAACTACATCCTGAAAGGTTGAAAATGCCTGTGCATGGATTTTTTTAATGAGGGGTGGCCGTTGCACACCAGCCACCACACGGGCTTGACAGAGCTAGGTCTTGGTCCAGTGGCAAGGGTTACCCAAGACGACTGGAGACCAGCTCTGCTGCACGGATCTAGTGTGCACACGTATCGCAGTGTGGGCTGGCCCATGCTGCCCCTAGGCCCCTGGCCCCGAACTCGTGCCTCCCCTGTGCCCCGATCACATCCCTCCACAGTCTCTCACCGCTCCTTCGCCCTGACCTCGCTGCTCCTGCTGTATCTGCCCACGCTCCAATCACCGACCTGGGTCTTGATGACGTCACTCTTCACAGCCGTCGCCCTCCTGCATCAGCTCGTGCTGTACCTTGTAGTGGCCTCCACGCTGCCCACGGCCGCCGCTCGCCGCTCCTTTTATGGCCCCGACTTGCAAGCAATGAATCACATCTTCAGCCTGTGCCTTTGTTACTGGGCTGTTCCTGGGGATAAAGGCTCCATCGAGTCTGGGAGGACAAATAGCTTCCTTTGTCCTGAGGTTCCCGCGCTCCGGGGCTCTCCGTCATTTCGATGGCTTGCGCACTGACCAGTTTAGCTGATCTCTCAATGATGGGTTTCCATTACAGGACAAAAGGGTCCTCTATCTACTTTCAGCCATCTGATGCCCGCCCACCTGATGTGTATTCTTCATCTTTCGATTAGGCACTTTACAACAACAACAACGTATTTAAATAGTGCCTTTAACGTAGTAAAATGTCCCAAGGCGCTTCATAGGAGCGTGATAAGACAAAAATTTGACATCGAGCCACATAAGGAGAAATTACAGCAGATGACCAAAAACTTGATCAAAGAGGTAGGTTTTAAGGAGCACCTTCAAGGAGGAAAGAGAGGCGGAGATGTTTAGGCTGGAAGTTCCAGAGCTTTGGGCCGAGGCAGCTGAAGGCTGAAGGTTGAGCGATTATAATCAGGGATGCTCAAGAGAGCAGAGTTTGAGAAGTGTAGAAATCTTGGGGGGTAATGGGGCTGGAGGAGATTACAGAGATAGGGAGGGTCGAGGCCATGGAGGGATTTATAAGCATGGATGTGAATTTTGAAATTGAGCCTTCCAGACTCAACATCGAATTCAACAACCTTAGATCATAGCCACCGTTCGCATTTTCTCAGACAACAGGTGCTGGTGATAGTTTTGCTGTAACCATTGATACCTCCTCTGGACCACTCTTTACTTGTCCCATTTCCACTCCCTTTTGTCTTGCACGTGCATTCCTTTTGTCATCTAATTACTCCTGCCCTCCAACCTATCACAGATTTCACTTTTATTCTCTCCTCCCTCTTATTTTTCCCCAAGCTTTGCATTTGCTCAAAAACTGTTAATTTTCAAATTTCTTTCATCTCTGATGAAGGGTCATTGACCCGAAACGTTAACTCGGTTTCTCTCTCCACAGATGCCGCCTGACCCGCTGAGTGTTTCCAGCATTTTCTGTTTTTATTTCAGAGTTCCAGCATCCGCAGTACTTTGCTTTATGCTTCAATTACTGCTGTCCGATCGGTGCCATTTGAATTTGTTGGTCAAGGCTTTATCTTTTTTCTTGTAATCTAGCCCAGCATCTGCCTGCTTGAAAGAATGACAGGCCTCCGGAGACTAATATATCTTGGAATGTTTGGAAGAAATGTGATGTATGGAATGGATTCCTTATCGAGGACCCCACAGTACAACCTGAAGGATCAAACCTTCCTCGTAAACAGTGGGCAACCATCAACCGCCTCAGAACCGGTCATGGTCAATGCTGCCACCTTCTCCATAGGTGGAAGATTAAAGCATCCTGTGACTGTGGAGCTCCTAATCAGACCCTGGAGCACATAATCGAGCACTGCCCTCAGAGATAATTCACAGTCAGCCTACAAGATATCCACGCAGTTACACCGGAAGCTTCGGCCTAGATATCTGACTTAAATATTGACATTTGTTTTGCTTTTCTATTACCATATGAAAGAAGAAGAAGGCTGATATATCAAAGCATGAGTTCACTACGTCAGTTAAGGGTAATGATAGATTGCTTTTGTGACCGTTCCATTTTTCAAACATGTGACAGTTTATTTGTGCACCTGAACAAATTGTGCAAGTTAAATATCTCTGCCTTAAATCGGCACTAATTAAACGCAGATTGAAATAAAAACAGAACATAAGAAAATAAGAACATGAAGAGCCTGCTCTGCCATTTAATACGATCATGGTTGATCCAATCATGGACTCAGATCCACTTCCCTTATTCTCTTATCGGTTAAGAAACTGTCTTTCTCTGTTTTAAATTTATTCAATGTCCCAGCTTCCACAGCTCTCTGAGGCAGTGAATTCCACAGATTCACAACTCTCTGAGATGTAGTAAGAATGATAGGCAGGTCGCGCAGGAGTCTCCCCGTGAGTCCATCTCGCTTTCAAACCAATATTCACTTCTGAGTATCAGTAAGGGCGATGGTGCCTCTGGGGAGTGCAGCCAGAGACAATTCCAAGGCACCACGGGCGGCTCAGCTGCACAGGAGGAGGGACGAAGAACAAAAGAGCCCTAGTGATAGGGGATTCTATAGTTAGGGGAACAGACAGGCGTTTCTGCGGCCGTAGATGTGGTTTTGTGCCTCCCTGGTGCCAGGGTCAAGGATGTCACAGAGCAGATGCAGGGCATCCTGGGGGGGTGGAAGGTAAACAGCTAGAGGTCGCGGTCCATATCGAGACCAACGACAGAGGTAAAATGAGGAATGAGGTCCGACAGGAAGAATTTAGTGAGCTAGGAAGAAAATTAAAGGGTAGGACCTAAAAAGGTAGTAATCTGTGGGTTACTACCGGTGCCACGTGCTAAATGTGTATAAGAATAGAAGGATAGAGAGAATGAACACGTGGTTGGAAAGTTGGTGTAGGAGGGAGGGCGTTAAATTCTTGAGGATTGTACTCTAGACCACGGTTTGGAGGGCCAAGACCATAAACTTAGCGGCGCCTCCCTGGGTACATTGCTTAACTGCGAGCATGTATTACATCTGTGAATGAGGGACTCTAAGTCCGCATCAATACCGGGCCACCACACGTGGGATCTAGTCATCGCTTTCATCATTACGATACCTGGGTGGGTACTGTGGAGGTCATTGATGAAGGTGTCTCTGCCTGCTTGGGAACTAATACTCGATTGCACCACAGAAGGCAGTCTGCCTGTATAGATATTTCATTTTGCGCCATTGGAACGGCATTATCCCTGCCTGCATTTCCACTGGGACACTGGACCAGCTCCTGGGAAGCATACAGCTTTTAACTAGAGATAATATGGGGTCCTGGCTTGTCCAGGTTTTGATCTACCGGGCAGTGACGGGTGATTGCTCACTCTCAAATGCTTCCATAACCATGGCTAGATCTGCGGGCTGCGCCATTTCCACCCCTGTGGTGGGCAATGGCAAGCTACTGAGAGCATCGGTGCAGTTTTCTGTGCCTGGCTTGTGGCAGATGGCGTAGTTGTACGCAGACAACGTGAGCGCCCATCTCTGGATGCGGCCGATGCATTGGTAATTATCCCTTTACTCTCGGAGAACAGGAATATAAGTGGCTTATGGTCAGTTTCCAATTTGAATTTTAGCCCAAACAGGTATTGATGCATTTTCTTTACCCAATAGACACACGCTAATGCTTCTTTCTCAATCATGCTGTAAGCTCTCTCAGTCTTAGACAGACTCCTGGATACATAAGCAACTGGTTGCAGTTTCCTGAAATCATTAACTTGTTCCAATACACACCCGACACCATACGACGACGCATCACATGCTAGTACCAAATGCTTACATGGATCATACAAAACAAGCAATTTGTTTGAGCATAACAATTTTCTCGCTTTTACAAAGGCATTTTCTTGGCTTTTGCCCCAAACCCATTCATCCCCTTTTCGTAGTAAGACATGCAATGGTTCTAACAGTGTGCTGAGACCCGGTAAGAAGTTATCAAAGTAGTTCCCAAAGGAGTCCCAGAAACGACCGCAGCTCTGTCACGTTCTGTGGCCTTGGTGCGTTCTCGATTGCTTCCATCTTCTTGTTGATGGGCCTGATGACGTCCGCCGCAATCCTTCTTCCCAGGAACTCCACTTCAGGCACCAGGAAAATGCACTTTCAGCATTTTAACCTGAGCCCCATGCGGTTGAGTCGATTAAGAACTTCCTCCAGGTTCTGCAGATGCTCGACTGTATTCTGACCTGTGACCAAGATGTCGTCCTGGAAGAACCCGGTCTGCGGGACCGACTTCAGTAAGCTTTCCATGTTTCTCTGGAATATCTGCCGCCGCCGATTGGATTCCAAACAGGCATCTGTTATAAACAAAAAGATCTTTGTGCGTGTTGATGCAGGTGAGGGCCTTCGATGATTCCTTCAGTTCCTGCGTCATGTAGGCTGAAGTCAGATCCAGCTTCGTGAATGTCTTTCCTCCCGGCAGCATTGCAAAGAGGTTGTCAGCCTTTGGTAGTGGGTATTGATCCTGCAGGGAGAAACGATTGATAGTTACTTTGTAATCGCCACAGATTCTGACGGTGCCGTCTCCCTTGAGGATTGGGATTATCGGACTGGCCCACTCGTTGAACTCAATCCTGGAAATTATGTCCTCTCTTTACAGCCGGTCTAGCTCGATCTCTACCCTTTCTCTCATCATGTACAGTACTGCTCTCGCCTTGTGATGGATGGATCTGCACTTTTGCTCCTTGGAATTTCCCGATGCCTGGTTCGACCAGCGAAGGAAATTTGTTTAAGACCTGGGCACACAAAGTGTCATCAGCGAGCGATAGCACGCGGACATTGTCCCAGTTCCAGCATATCTTTCTCAGCTAGCTCCCGCCGAGCAGCGTGGGATCATTGTGGTACCACCCAGAGTGGTAGCCTGTGCACCGCTCCATCGTAGAAGACCTTTACAGTAGCACTGCTGATTACAGGAATCAGTTCTTTCGTGTAAGTTCTTAGTTTCATGCGAACTGGAGTTAAAACTGGCCTTGAGGCCTTGTTGCACCACAACCTTTCAAAAGTCTTTTTGCCCATGATGGACTGGCTCGCGCCCGTGTCCCGCACCATTGACACCGGGAGTCCATTTATTTCAACATTCAGCATTATCGGGGGGCAATTCGTGGTGAATGTGTGCACTCCATATACCTCTGCCTCCTCTATCTGAGGCTCTGGTTCGTCGTGATCTTCCGTGGATCTGTCCTCCTCTGCAATATGGTGGTTTGCAGGTTTAACAGGCTTAGCAGCTTGCCTGCACACTCGTTGTAGGTGTCCCATTGTTGCCCCTGCCTTTTCAAACATTCTCTTTTTATCGGCATGAATATAAACGATGATCACCCCCGCAGCGCCAGCAAGATGTTCATGGCTTTGCATTCATCACCCTTGATGGTGAACTCTGAGACATCTGCGGACGTTTAGCTGCAGGTATGCGTGACCTGCCCTGTACATTACGATTCAAAAACAACATCACTTTGTTCACAGTGCTTGTAGCAGCACTTGTGTGCTGAGAGATTTGCTTCGTATTGTCACTGGTGGAAATGAACGCCTGGGCTATCGCTATGGCCTTACTCAAGGTTGGAGTCTCTACAGTCAAAAGTTTGCGAAGTATGGTTTCGTGATCAATGGCAAGTATGAAAAAGTCTCTGAGCATGTGCTTCAAATGTCCTTCAAATTCGCAATGTCCTGCAAGGCATCTTAGCTCGGCGACATAACTCACCATTTCCTGGCCTTCAGAACTTTTGTAGGTGTAGAACCGATACCTCACCATCAGAACGCTTTATTCGGGTTCAAATGGTCTCGGATCAATGTGCACAAATCGTCGTATGATTTCTCCGTGGGTTTTGCTGGAGCGAGCAGATTCTTCATGAGGCCATACGTTGGTGCCCCACAGATGGTGGGGAGAATCGCCTTTCGTTTGGAAGTGCTCTCTTCTCCATCTAGCTCGTTGGCCACGAAGTATTGGTTGAGTCTCTCCACAAAAGTTTCCCAATCACCTCCCTCTGAGAATTTCTCCAGGATGCCCTCTGTTCTCTGCATCTTTGGGTTCGCATCTCATCGTCAGTTGTTATGTATGGAGAAAGAGTCAGACTGAACACTGTGAGTTCCAAATAAATTGTGATCTTAGTCTTTTATTGAACGTCTCCAGAGTGCCTCTCCAACTTGTGAAGCCTCCTTAAATACCTGTGCTCCCAAGGGATTGGGACTCCAGGGGTGAGCCCTCTGGTGGCTGTACAGAGTAAATACAAGTCCACACATATAACACTGGTCAATATTTAACCCTCAACCAACATCACTAAAACTGATTATCTGATCATTTTTTCATTGCTGTTTGTGGAATTCTGCTGTGCACAGAATGGCTGCCGTGTTTTCTACATTACAGTAGTGACTACATTACAGAAAAATACTTAAGTGGCTGTAAAACGTGCTTTGGGAGATTATATATAAATGATTTATAGGCTTTATAAAAATGATTGCTCCTATTTCTTCCTATTCGACATGGACAACTTCATCAAAGTTTGACATGGTTAAAGAAAAAAAGAAAGAATTACATTTATATAGCGCCTTTCATGACCTCAGGATGGCCAAAGTGATTTACAGCCAATGAAATACTTTTGAAGTGTCGCCACTGTTTTAATGTAGCAACCGCGGCAGCCAATTTGCACACAGCAAGCTCCCACAAACAACAATGTGATAATCACCAGATAATCTGTTTTTTAGCGATGTTGGTTGAGGGATAAATATTGGCCAGGACACTGGGGATAACTCCCCTGCTCTTCTTCTAAATAGTGCCATGGGATCTTTTACGTCCACTTGAGAGGACAGGCGGAGCCTTGTTTTAACGTCTCAGCTGAAAGACCACACCTCCGACAGTGCAGCGCTCCATCAGCCCTGCACTGGAGTGGCAGCCGAGATTTCTTGTGCTCAACTCTCTGGAGTGGGACTTGAGCCCACAATCTTCTAACTCAAAGATGAGAGTGCTATCCATTGAGCCACAGTTGACAGGGTTACAGATATAATTTGAGTAGTTTTTTTTACTGTGACATTCGTGGTATATTTTTTAGTATCAATGTCCAAACTGAAAACCTATTAAACTGGTAAACTTAGTTAAATAGAAAAAGCTGTGGCTGTTGATATCCTGGTCAATATTTATCGCTCAACCAACATCAAGAAAAAGCAGATTATCTTTTTGCGGGAGCTTTCTGTGCACTAATTTGGTGCCACTTTTCCTACATTACAACAGTGGCTGCACTTCAAAAACGTACTTCATTGGCTGCAAGGTGTTTTGGGATGTCCTGAGGTTGTGAAAGGGGCTATAGAAATACAAGGTCTTCTTTGTTTCACTCCTATCGATTCAGCCTGTGCCTTTTGAAAGAAATTTAAGAAAGACATGCATTTATCCAAGGGGTGCTTTTAACCTGTACATGATTGGTGGAAACCGGTCAGACGGGCAGTTGACGTAGCATGTGGGAATGCCCCCAGTATTGTCCCGCTCTCTTCCCGCAGGCTACGATTTCATCTGCACTCTGAGCAGGCGAGAAGGACTCCCGCCGGAAACCAGAATGGACATTCCGTAATTGGCAGGTCACACTACGATGATGTCATTGGTGCCCTGATTACTCTTTATAGGGGCTTATTGCGCACAAATTGGCTGCCGTGTTTCCTGCATTACAACAGTGACTACACTTCAAAAGTATTTCATTTGCTGCAAAAGGTGTTGGGACATCCGATGGTCATCAAAGGCGCTATATAAACGCAAGTCTGCCAAACATCTACAGGTTAAATTGCCTTTCATTCCAGCCCAACGATGGGATAGGCTGTAAGTTTTACAACATTTGATGCAAAGTGACAGTTTGACATGCAAATACTGACCAAAGCTCATCAGATAATTGGTCACAAGGTTGCTTTACTGGAGATGACGTATTGTTAAGGAAATTGACATGGTTGCTGTAGTGTTTCCTCTTTATTGAGCTGCCACTCATTGTGCTCAATTAGCTGGATTCTGGTGTTGGCGCGTCTCACAGCTCACAAGATTTTATTGTAAAATGGCTTCATTGCATGTAATAATACAAGAGTCCTGTTATTATCAACTCACGGCAGGTGTGTACCTGATCTCTTTTATTCCCTCTCAGATTAGTACATAAGAACAAAAGAATTAGGAACAGGAGTAGGCCATCTAGCCCCTCGAGCCTGCTCCGCCATTCAACAAGATCATGGCTGATCTGGCTGTGGACTCAGCTCCACTTACCCACCCGCTCCCCGTAACCCTTAATTCCCTTATTGGTTAAAAATCTATCTATCTGTGATTTGAATACATTCAATGAGCTAGCCTCAACTGCTTCCTTGGGCAGAGAATTCCACAGATTTACAACCCTCTGGGAGAAGAAATTCCTTCTCAACTCGGTTTTAAATTGGCTCCCCCGTATTTTGAGGCTGTGCCCACTAGTTCTAGTCTCCCCGACCAGTGGAAACAACCTCTCTGCCTCTATCTTGTCTATCCCTTTCATTATTTTCAATGTTTCTATAAGATCACCCCTCATCCTTCTGAACTCCAACGAGTAAAGACCCAGTCTACTCAATCTATCATCATAAGGTAACCCCCTCATCTCTGGAATTAGCCTAGTGAATCGTCTCTGTACCCCCTCCAAAGCTAGTATATCCTTCCTTAAGTAAGGTGATCAAAACTGCACGCAGTACTCCAGGTGCGGCCTCACCAATACCCTGTACAGTTGCAGCAGGACCTCCCTGCTTTTGTACTCCATCCCTCTCGCAATGAAGGCCAACATTCCATTCGCCTTCCTGATTACCTGTTGCACCTGCAAACTAACTTTTTGGGATTCATGCACAAGGGTCGTCCTCTCGGCTTACGCCGCTGACGTGCTCCTCGCGGTAGAGGATCCCGCTGACCTGCGGAGGATGCGTGAGTGCCAAGAGATTTACTCGGCCGCATCCTCCGCCAGAATCAACTGGGAGAAATGTTCCGGACTCCTGGTAGGTCAGTGGCGGGTGGACTCCCTGCCGGAGGAGCTCAGGCCTTTTGCCTGGAGCATGACCCATCTTCTCTATCTGGGAGTCTACCTTAGCCCCAACGAGGGAGCCTGGCCGGTGAACTGGCAGGAGCTGGAGGCCAAGGTCGCCGCTCCCTAGGGCGCTGGACAGGACTGCTCCGAGTGCTGTCCTACAGGGGTCGAGTGCTAGTCATAAACCAGCTGGTGGCCGCAATGTTGTGGTACCGGCTGGTCACTTGACCCCTCCCCCTGCGTTTGTCGCCAAGATACAGAAGAAGCTGGTGGACTTCTTCTGGAACAACAGGAAGCACTGGGTCTCTGCTGCGATCTTGAGTCTCCCGCTTGAGGAGGGCGGTCAGTCGTTGGTGTGCGTCAGCGCCCAGCTCGCGACTTTCCGTCTTCAGACCCTGCAGAGATACCTTTACGTCGAGCCCCCTCCTAGGTGGTGCGCTCTGGTGACGTATTTCTTCCGCCAGCAGCGCGACCTCAACTACGACACGCAGCTCCTGTTTGTGAACTTGGGGGGTGCCAGGACCACCCTCCGGGAGCTGGCTGTCTTTTACAGGGACCTCATCAGGGTCTGGAACAAAGTCTCCACCAAGCGCAGCTCTCCGCCGGCTGGAGTGGCGGCTGTCCTGCAGGAGCCGCTGCTCGGGAATCCGTACCTCCACGACCGAGGTTTTATGTGGCAGTCGGAAGAGAGAGCTGTGGCTGGTGAGGTGACCAGGGTCAGGGACCTGCTCGATGGCGGAGGAGCGGGCTGGATGGCGCCAGGCACGCTGGCGCGGCGCCTAAATTCAGCCGACGTCCGCCATGCGGCCGAAGCCATCGGGTCGCTAAAAACAGCTTTGGGCCCTGACTCTGTTAGGTGCATCGAGGAGGCTCAAGCACGTGGGGAGATCCCGTCCGAACTGATTCCCGTCCGGACGGAATTCCTCATCGGCGCCAAATCCCGGAACCTCCCTCGGGGGCCGGCGCCTCACAACTTGAGCCGCCTCGGGGAAATCCCCTCCGTGCCTTTCAGTTCCGCGCGGAGGGGTTTCCTGTATGGGCTGCTCCTGCACACTCTCAACTTTGCCATCCTCGCCGGCCGTCCGGACACGCCATGGCGTACCATCTTGCCGTCCGGAGGAGGCGGGGGTCCCCGATGGAGGGCACTCTACGCAGGGGTCCTCCCACTATTCATCGGGGACTTGGCCTGGAGGGTGGTGCACGGAGCAGTGCCGTGCAATAAATTTTTAAGCCGGTTCACGGACTCCCAGGCCGCCTGCAATTTCTGCGGTCTGGAGGAATCCGTGTTCCATATTTTTAGTGAGTGCACAAGGTTGCAGCCCCTGTTCCATTATTTGAAGGGGCTGCTCCTGAAATTCTGGCTGCACTTCAGTCCCACTCTCCTGATCTTTGGGCACCCTGTGCAGAGGGGAGCGGGTAGGTCCGAAGGCCTCCTCGTAGGACTGCTCCTGGGCACGGCCAAGGGTGCCGTCAGCCGGTCCAGGCAGCGGGCGGTCGAGGGGGTCGTTCAACCTGACTGCCTGCCACTCTTCCGCTCTTACATCCGGTCCAGGGTGTCCTTGGAGATGGAGCACGCGGTGTCCACCGTTACGCTCGCGGACTGGAGTGCATCATCACACCCGGCAACCAAATTTTAATTTGATTTTACGTTTTAAAGTTTAATTTGTTTTAATTGCTGGTGCTTTTAGTGTCCCCCTCCCCTTTTATAGGGGGCACTGGAAAAAATGTGATTTTAGCGCCCAAAAAAAAAAACACAAAAAAGAAAAAAAAGGGCCTTGTAAATGTCTGCTGTGTCATCCAGGGCGGGTGGCACGGTTTAATGTTTTATGTTTTACAGGTAAACTCCAAAAGAGTTTCATGCACAAGGGTCGTCCTCTCGGCTTACGCCGATGACGTGCTCCTCGCGGTAGAGGATCCCGCTGACCTGCGGAGGATGCGTGAGTGCCAGGAGATTTACTCGGCCGCGTCCTCCGCCAGAATCAACTGGGAAAAATGTTCCGGACTCCTGGTGGGTCAGTGGCGGGTGGACTCCCTGCCGGAGGAGCTCAGGCCTTTTGCCTGGAGCACGACCCATCTCCTCTATCTGGGAGTCTACCTTAGCCCCGACGAGGAAGCCTGGCCGGCGAACTGGCAGGAGCTGGAGGCCAAGGTCGCTACTCGCCTAGGGCGCTGGACAGGACTGCTCCGAGTGCTGTCCTACAGGGGTCGAGCGCTAGTCATAAACCAGCTGGTGGCCGCAATGTTGTGGTACCGGCTGGTCACTTTGACCCCTCCCCCTGCGTTTGTTGCCAAGATACAGAAGAAGCTGGTGGACTTCTTCTGGAACAACAGGAAGCACTGGGTCTCTGCTGCGGTCTTGAGACTCCCGCTTGGGGAGGGCGGTCAGTCGTTGGTGTGCGTCAGCACCCAGCTCGCGACTTTCCGTCTTCAGACCCTGCAGAGATACCTTTACGTCGAGCCCCCTCCTAGGTGGTGTGCTCTGGCGACGTATTTCTTCCGCCAGCAGCACGGCCTCAATTACGACATGCAGCTCCTGTTTGTGAGTGTGGGGGGCGTCAGGACTGCCCTCCGGGAGCTGCCTGTCTTTTACAAAGAACTCATCAGGGTCTGGAACAAAGTCTCCACCAAGCGCAGCTCTCCACCGGCTGGAGTGGCGGCCGTCCTGCAGGAGCCGCTGCTCGGGAATCCGTACCTCCACGACCGAGGTTTTAGGTGGCGGTCAGACGAGAGGGCTGTGGCTGGTGAGGTGACCAGGGTCAGGGACCTGCTCGATGGCGGAGGAGCGGGCTGGATGGCGCCAGACACACTGGCGCGGCGCCTAAATTCTGCCAACGTCCGCCACGCGGCCGATGCTATCGAGTCGCTAAAAGGAGCTCTGGGCCCCGACTCCGTTAGGTGCATCGAGGAGGCTCAAGTACGTGAGGAGATCCCGTCCAAACTGACCCCCATTCGGACGGAATTCCTCATTGGCGCCAAACCCCGGAACCTCCCTCGGGGGCCGGCGCCTCACAACTTGAGCCGCCTCGGGGAAATCCCCTCCGTGCCTTTCAGTTCTGCGCGGAGGGGTTTCCTGTACGAGCTGCTCCTGCACACTCTCAACTTTGCCATCCTCGCCTGCCGTCCGGACACGCCATGGCGTACCATCTTGCCGTCCGGAGGAGGTGAGGGTCCCCGATGGAGGGCACTCTACACGGGAGTCCTCCCAGTATTTATCGGGGACTTGGCCTGGAGGGTGGTGCACGGAGCAGTCCCGTGCAATAAATTTTTAAGCCGGTTCACGGACTCCCAGGCCGCCTGCAATTTCTGCGGTCTGGAGGAGTCCGTGTTCCATATTTTTAGTGAGTGCACAAGGTTGCAGCCCCTGTTCCATTATTTGAAGGGGCTGCTCCTGAAATTCTGGCTGCACTTCAGTCCCACTCTCCTGATCTTTGGGCACCCTGTGCAGAGGGGAGCGGGTAGGTCCGAAGGCCTCCTCGTAGGACTGCTCCTGGGCACGGCCAAGGGTGCCATCAGCCGGTCCAGGCAGCGGGCGGTCGAGGGGGTCGTTCAACCTGACTGCCTGCCACTCTTCCGCTCTTACATCCGGTCCAGGGTGTCCTTGGAGATGGAGCACGCGGTGTCCACCGTTACGCTCGCGGACTGGAGTGCATCATCACACCCGGCAACCAAATTTTAATTTGATTTTACGTTTTAAAGTTTAATTTGTTTTAATTGCTGGTGCTTTTAGTGTCCCCCTCCCCTTTTATAGGGGGCACTGGAAAAAATGTGATTTTAGCGCCCAAAAAAAAAACCACAAAAAAGAAAAAAAAGGGCCTTGTAAATGTCTGCTGTGTCATCCAGGGCGGGTGGCACGGTTTAATGTTTTATGTTTTACAGGTAAACTCCAAAAGAGTTTCATGCACAAGGGTCATCCTCTCGGCTTACGCCGATGACGTGCTCCTCGCGGTAGAGGATCCCGCTGACCTGCGGAGGATGCGTGAGTGCCAGGAGATTTACTCGGCCGCGTCCTCCGCCAGAATCAACTGGGAAAAATGTTCCGGACTCCTGGTGGGTCAGTGGCGGGTGGACTCCCTGCCGGAGGAGCTCAGGCCTTTTGCCTGGAGCACGACCCATCTCCTCTATCTGGGAGTCTACCTTAGCCCCGACGAGGAAGCCTGGCCGGCGAACTGGCAGGAGCTGGAGGCCAAGGTCGCTGCTCGCCTAGGGCGCTGGACAGGACTGCTCCGAGTGCTGTCCTACAGGGGTCGAGCGCTAGTCATAAACCAGCTGGTGGCCGCAATGTTGTGGTACCGGCTGGTCACTTTGACCCCTCCCCCTGCGTTTGTTGCCAAGATACAGAAGAAGCTGGTGGACTTCTTCTGGAACAACAAGAAGCACTGGGTCTCTGCTGCGGTCTTGAGACTCCCGCTTGGGGAGGGCGGTCAGTCGTTGGTGTGCGTCAGCACCCAGCTCGCGACTTTCCGTCTTCAGACCCTGCAGAGATACCTTTACGTCGAGCCCCCTCCTAGGTGGTGTGCTCTGGCGACGTATTTCTTCCGCCAGCAGCACGGCCTCAATTACGACACGCAGCTCCTGTTTGTGAGTGTGGGGGGCGTCAGGACTGCCCTCCGGGAGCTGCCTGTCTTTTACAAAGAACTCATCAGGGTCTGGAACAAAGTCTCCACCAAGCGCAGCTCTCCACCGGCTGGAGTGGCGGCCGTCCTGCAGGAGCCGCTGCTCGGGAATCCGTACCTCCACGATCGAGGTTTTAGGTGGCGGTCAGACGAGAGGGCTGTGGCTGGTGAGGTGACCAGGGTCAGGGACCTGCTCGATGGCGGAGGAGCGGGCTGGATGGCGCCAGACACACTGGCGCGGCGCCTAAATTCTGCCAACGTCCGCCACGCGGCCGATGCTATCGAGTCGCTAAAAGGAGCTCTGGGCCCCGACTCCGTTAGGTGCATCGAGGAGGCTCAAGCACGTGAGGAGATCCCGTCCAAACTGACCCCCATTCGGACGGAATTCCTCATTGGCGCCAAACCCCGGAACCTCCCTCGGGGGCCGGCGCCTCACAACTTGAGCCGCCTCGGGGAAATCCCCTCCGTGCCTTTCAGTTCTGCGCGGAGGGGTTTCCTGTACGAGCTGCTCCTGCACACTCTCAACTTTGCCATCCTCGCCTGCCGTCCGGACACGCCATGGCGTACCATCTTGCCGTCCGGAGGAGGTGAGGGTCCCCGATGGAGGGCACTCTACACGGGAGTCCTCCCAGTATTTATCGGGGACTTGGCCTGGAGGGTGGTGCACGGAGCAGTCCCGTGCAATAAATTTTTAAGCCGGTTCACGGGCTCCCAGGCCGCCTGCAATTTCTGCGGTCTGGAAGAGTCCGTGTTCCATGTTTTTATTGAGTGCACGAGGTTGCAGCCCCTGTTTTGTTATTTAAAGGGGCTGCTCCTGAAATTCTGGCTGCATTTCAGTCCCACACTCCTGACCTTCGGGCACCCTGTGCGGAGGGGAGCGGGTAGGTCCGAGGGCCTCCTTGTAGGACTGCTCCTGGGCACGGCCAAGGGTGCCATCAGCCGGTCCTTGCAGCGGGCGGTCGAGGGGGTCGTTCAGCCAGACTGCCTGCCTCTCTTCCGCGCATACATCCGGTCCAGGGTGTCCTTGGAGATGGAGCACGCGGTGTCCACCGGTACGCTCGCGGCTTTCCGCGAGAGGTGGGCACCGGAGGGACTGGAGTACATCATCACGCCCGGCAACCAAATTTTAATTTGACTTTATGTTTTTAAGTTAATTTGTTTTAATTGCCAGTGCTTTTAGTGTCCCCCTCCCCTTTTGTGGGGGGCACTTGGAGAAAAAATATGTTTTTGTGCCCAAAAAAAACCCCCCCAAAAATACCACAAAAAAAAGGGGCCTGTAAATGTTTGGTGTTTCCCCCAGATCGGGGGGGCACGGTTTAATGTTTTTTGTTTACTCCCAAAAAGAGTTTCATGCACAAGGGCCAATTGTGGAGCAGTGGAGGCGTGGCCTAAACAGTTGGAGCTGTGAGCAGTGAGAGAAGGAGCTGCTGCTTTTGCTCCTGGCTGGGCCTGTGAATCAGCCCAGGAAGAGAAGGAAGGAAGGAAGGGGCTTCACCACCAACTTTCACCCAGAGGGAGAGGAGGAAAAAGCAGAAAACTTTAACAACTTCACCATTTCTACAAAGAGTTGGAGAGAGGGGGAAAGACCAACAACAACATCCAGTGTGGAAGGAGGGAGACTCTACCATGTATTGGTGCAGTCTCTAAAAGACTTTGCTGTATCGGTGGGGGGAGGAAAGAAGACCAGTCGGGGGCCGGAACATCGCGGGGGGTGTGTGTGTGTGGAAGTGTGTGTGGGGGCCTTGCTTACAACTAGGCCCCACACACCTTTGAAGCACCCCTCCCCCATTGCCTAGCCTGGGATAGCTGGAGCTACCAGGCTGAAGAAACAATTAATCCACCCTAATTGACATCGTTGGGAGTGTGTGCCTGTGTGGCTCCAGCTGCACCAGGTGAAGACATCTTCTCCCCTCACCCGAAGACCACCCCAAAGACTATTTTTGTTTGCCATCTGGGATTGCACCCACCCACAGCTGCGAGGGGAGACCTGCCCTCGCAGTTCCCCCCCTTCCCACACCCCACTCTCTTTCTCTGTTACTCTCTGTCTCTCCCCTCTCTCTCTGAGAGCCCTTTCCTCCCAAATTGATTGGAAAAATATAAAACAATTAAGACAACTGAGCAGAGGGAGCAAGGCCCCTCCCCAATTGTCAACTAGGGGAGAGGTGTGCCTCGTTAAGGGCTCCTCTGCTCAGTCTATTAAACAAGGCCATTTAAAGACCATTAAGGCCTCTGACTTTGGGGTGGGTGTAGCCCTTAAAGGGACCCCATGATGGCGACCCCATCTACACCAGTGGCAGGGCCAGCTAGGACTTATGCGCAGGCGGCATCCACATCCACGGCACCTCCTGCGCCACCTGCTGCCCTGCCACCATTCAGACTTATAACTAAGAAACACGGGGTCAAGAGCTACACTCACCCCACAATGAGCATTGAGGAGTGCGTGCGGGCGATGGCTGGGGTAGTCGGCCCCTCAGCCATTGTCGCAGCCTCCAAGATGTCTGGGAAGGCCGTGTTCTTCCTGGGGTCGGAGCGGGCGGTGTCCCTGGCCATTGAAAAGGGGCTCACGGTGGGCGGGGCGTTCCTGCCGGTGGACCCTCTCGAGGCCACCGCGCAGAGGGTCATCATATCGAACGTCCCGCCCTTTGTTCCCGCTGAGCTCCTCCTCCCTCACCTACACCAACTGGGGGAGGTAAGGTCGGGGATCAACCCCATACCGCTTGGCCTCAGGGAGAACAGCCTGCGCCACGTGTTCTCCTTCCGCCGCCAGCTCTTTGTCCGGCTGGCGCGGGAAGAGACGACAGAGGGCAATTTTAATGTGGTGCACGAGGGGACTGCCAACCGCATCTTTTGGACGTCGGACGGCGTGCGGTGCCATGCCTGCAGGGAGGTGGGGCACGTTCGCAAGAACTGCCCCGCCTCCAAAGCCGCCAAACCACCGAGGGCGGCCAAGGCTGGCGCCGCCGCCACCCCTCCCCCTTGTAGCGTCCGCATGCCGGGAGCTGTTGGTGCGCGGGCATCGTCGGGGGCCTTTTTTTCACGGCCTCCGGCGGGGGGGAGGGAGAGCGTCCGGCCGGAAAGAAGGCGCGGAAGAAGGTGAAACACCTAGAGGCGGGTCCCCTTAGTGCGCCAGACAAGCTGTTCACCGCGCTCGGCCCAACCCCGTCACTGGCGAGCGCGGGGTGCCCTGAGCCCGTGCCCGAGCCCTTGACTAATACCGCAGAGGGGTTCGGGCCCGGGCAAGATAAGAAAAAGGGGGGAGTGGAGCGGGAGGCCTCGGCAGACACGGGTGTCTCCCTGTCTCCGTGCCCCCCCAGGAAAAAAAGGAGGCGCCGCTCCAATGTCCCGCGTCCCCCACCGGCGCCCCCAAATTGCGCCGTAGGCACGAGGAATCTGTCCCCGGGGAGGGTGAGGCAGTCGAGGCTGCCCAGCCGCTGCCTCCCGGGGATGGCGTGAAAGATCTGCCTGTCGTGGGGGGCGTGGGGCCAGCGGAAGAATGCGTAGCCGCCGGGTCGAACGTCCCGGAGACTGAGGCGGGCGGGGCCGAAAAGGCCGAACCTGAGCCGGCCAGCCAATATCCAACTTCCCCCGGGATTTGCTCGACTCGGCAGAAATACAAAGTATTAACACTTTTAATGAATCTGTACACGCTGGGCCGGGGGGTGGCGGCGGAGAGGGGGAGGAACACCCACCCTCGCCCCCTACTTTGGAGCTGGAGCGCTTGGAGGGCCTGGGGATTTCCTATGGCCGGGTCTCTCCTTGTTCCCCGGTTCCTGGGGCAGAGGAGGAACCCCTTCCGCTGTCGCTTCCCGACCCAGCACCAATTCTAAAAGAGCCCAGTGGGGACTCCTCTGCCGACGATCCTGGGGGTGGGATCGGGGCAGAGCCAGGGCCGGATGGAGCGGCCGAGCCGTTTGCCGTACCTCGTGCAGTCGACGGGCCGGCTGCTAGCGGCGACCTCCCGGAGGGGGACGGGGACTCGGTGGAGGACGCGGGTGAAGATCTCGAGTCCATCGCCAGTGAGGCGGTGGATCTCCTCGTGCCCGCCGCTGAGGCCCCCCTCATTCCTGTAGAGGATCTCCGCGACTTTTTGGTCGAGAGCCAGGGTCGCCGCAACCGAGCCCATCTGGCCCGGGAAAGATGGTCCGAGCCGGGGCTGCTCATCGCTTCCGTCCACGCCGCCGCTAAAACCATGGCCGCGGGCGGGCCCTTATCAAGGGCGCAAGGCCTTGAGCTGCGCCGGCTCAAAAAGTTCCTCGCTGGGCTGCTGAAGGAGTGGAGGTCAACAAAAGACTCCGCTCCCTCCCCCGCAATAGGTTAAGGTAGAGGTTGCACTATGCTTTTGCCATGAAGATAACCATAGCCAGCCTCAACATCAACGGCGGCAGAGGCACGCCGTAGATTTGACAATTTTTCGCTCCTGCGGGAGGGGAAATATGCGGTGTGCTTCCTGCAAGAAACCCACACCGTTCCGGGAGACGAAGCCACGTGGCTCCTGGAATGGCAAGGAGAGGTCCGCATGAGCCACCTCACCGCCACTTCTAGTGGGGTGGCCATCTTGTTGGCCCTGCATTTTCAACCGGAGATCTTGGGGGTCGAGGAGCCCGTGCCAGGCCGCTTGCTGCACGTAACGGTTCGCCTGGGGGACATGCCGCTCCATCTCGTGAACGTGTACGCCCCTCAGCCCGGCCCGCAGCAGGCGCGCTTCTTCGAAGAAGTGTCCGCTCTTCTTGGCTCCGTCGACGTCGGCGACTGCATTGTCCTCGGGGGGGTTTTTAACTGCACCCTCGAGGCGAGGGACCGCTCCGGTGCCCCGCAGAGCATGACGGCGATGGAGAAGTTGAGGGACCTGGTCGGGTCCTTCGACTTGGTGGACGTCTGGCGAAATCTCCACCCCGATTCCAGCACCTTTACTTGGGTGAGGCCTGGAGTAGGATGGTCCAGAGTCGACCGCCTTTACGTGTCTCGGGCGTACGTTTCCTGCTTCCCGGCGGCCTCCATGCGACCGGTGCCATGTTCGGACCACCACCCGGTGTGGGCGGAGCTCGCTTCGCTCCGCGCGAGGACGGGGTCCGGGTACTGGCACTTTAACAACCGGCTGCTGGAGGACGTGCGGTTCCAGGACTCGTTCCGTCGATTCTGGGCCGACTGGAGAAGGAAGCAGGGGGGCTTCCCCTCCTTGAGGCTATGGTGGGACGTGGGCAAGGCTCACGTCCGCGTCTTCTATCAAGAGTACGCGAGGGGGTCGACCAAGAGGCGGGCGGCCGGAGTCGGGCGCCTAGAAAAAGAGGTGCTCGACCTGGAATCCCGTCTCGGTCAAGTCGTCGAGGACCCGCCCCTGCGGACGGTGTACGAAGCTAAGAAGGCCGCGCTGAAGGACCTGCAGCTCGTCGGGTCCCGAGGCGCGTTCGTGAGGTCGCGGATCCGGTTCCTGCGGGATCTGGACCGCGGCTCCCCCTTCTTCTACTCGCTGGAAAAAAGGCAGAGTGTCCGTAAGCAGCTCTTGACGCTGCTGGCCGATGACGGCTCTCTCGTCTCGGATCCGGAGGGCGTCAACAACAGGGCTCTGTTCTCTCCGGATCCGTCCAGCGAGGAAGCGCGTAGAGTTTTGTGGGAGGACCTGCCGAAAGTCAGCCCGGAGGGCGGTGAAAATTTGGAAGCTCCGCTAAGCCTGGCGGAACTGACTGGTGCCCTCGACCGGCTCTCGAGGGGAAAATCCCCGGGGCTGGACGGGCTGACCGTGGAGTTCCACAGGGCGTTCTGGGACGTCCTGGGGAGCGACTACGCGCGGGTCCTGGGGGAAAGTCTGGCGACCGGGGAGATGCCCCTCTCTTGGCGCAGGGCAGTCATCGTCCTGCTGCCTAAGAAGGGTGATCTCCGCCTCCTGAAGAACTGGCGCCCGGTCTCCCTCCTCAGCACAGACTACAAAATCTTCGCCTTGGCACCGTACTGGACCACATGATCCACCCCGACCAGTCCTACACGGTCCCGGGCTGGACAATCCACGATAACATCCATCAGGTCCGGGACCTCATCCATCATTCCCAGGAGGCTGGCCTTTCGGTCGCCTTCGTATCTCTCGACCAAGAGAAGGCGTTCGACAGGGTGGATCACGACTATCTGCTCGGAACTCTGTGCGCTTTCAGGTTCGGGACGCATTTCGTCACCCGGATCCGACTTTTGTACGCTGCCGCGGAGTGTCTGATTAAGGTTAACGGGTCCTTGACGGCGCCCCTTCGCTTTAGGAGAGGGGTGTGCCAGGGATGCCCCATGTCCGGCCAGTTATATGCCATCTGCGTGGAGCCTTTCCTGCGCCTCCTGCGGACGAGGTTGACGGGACTGGCTCTGCAAGGGCTGGGCGTGGAGGTCATCCTCTCGGCTTACGCCGATGACGTGCTCCTCGCGGTAGAGGATCCCGCTGACCTGCAGAGGATGTGTGAGTGCCAGGAGATTTACTCGGCCGCATCCTCCACCAGAATCAACTGGGAAAAATGTTCCGGACTCCTGGTGGGTCAGTGGCGGGTGGACTCCCTGCCGGAGGAGCTCAGGCCTTTTGCCTGGAGCACGACCCATCTCCTCTATCTGGGAGTCTACCTTAGCCCCGACGAGGAAGCCTGGCTGGCGAACTGGCAGGAGCTGGAGGCCAAGGTCGCCGCTTGCCTAGGGCGCTGGACAGGACTGCTCCGAGTGCTGTCCTACAGGGGTCGAGCGCTAGTCATAAACCAGCTGGTGGCCGCAATGTTGTGGTACCGGCTGGTCACTTTGACCCCTCCCCCTGCGTTTGTCGCCAAGATACAGAAGAAGCTGGTGGACTTCTTCTGGAACAACAGGAAGCACTGGGTCTCTGCGGCGGTCTTGAGACTCCCGCTTACGGAGGGTGGTCAGTCGTTGGTGTGCGTCAGCGCCCAGCTCTCGACTTTCCGTCTTCAGACCCTGCAGAGATACCTTTACGTCGAGCCCCCTCCTAGGTGGTGTGCTCTGGCGACGTATTTCTTCCGCCAGCAGCGCGACCTCAATTACGACACGCAGCTCCTGTTTGTGAACTTGGGGGGTGTCAGGACCGCCCTCCAGGAGCTGCCTGTCTTTTACAAGGAACTCATCAGGGTCTGGAACAAAGTCTCCACCAAGCGCAGCTCTCCGCCGGCTGGAGTGGCGGCTGTCCTGCAGGAGCCGCTGCTCGGGAATCCGTACCTCCACGACCGAGGTTTTATGTGGCAGTCGGAAGAGAGGGCTGTGGCTGGTGAGGTGACCAGGGTCAGGGACCTGCTCGATGGCGGAGGAGCGGGCTGGATGGCACTAGGCACGCTGGCGCGGCGCCTAAATTCAGCCAACGTCTGCCGCGCGGCCGAAGCCATCGAGTCGCTAAAAACAGCTTTGGGCCCTGACTCTGTTAGGTGCATCGAGGAGGCTCAAGCACGTGGGGATATCCCATCCGAACTGACCCCCGTCCGGACGGAATTCCTCATCGGCGCCAAACTCCGGAACCTCCCTCGGGAGCCGGCGCCTCACAACTTGAGCCGCCTCGAGGAAATCCCCTCCGTGCCTTTTAGTTCCGCGCGGAGGGGTTTCCTGTACGGGCTGCTCCTGCACACTCTCAACTTTGCCATCCTCGCCGGCCGTCCGGACACGCCATGGCGTACCATCTTGCCGTCCGGAGGAGGCAGGGGTCCCCGATGGAGGGCACTCTATGCGGGAGTACTCCCACTATTCATCGGGGACTTGGCCTGGAGGGTGGTGCACAGAGCAGTGCCGTGCAACAAATTTTTAAGCCGGTTCACGGACTCCCAGGCCGCCTGCAATTTCTGCGGTCTGGAAGAGTCCGTGTTCCATGTTTTTATGGAATGCACGAGGTTGCAGCCCCTGTTTTATTATTTAAAGGGGCTGCTCCTGAAATTCTGGCTGCACTTCAGTCCCACTCTCCTGATCTTTGGGCACCCTGTGCGGAGGGGAGCGGGTAGGTCCGAGGGCCTCCTCGTAGGACTGCTCCTGGGCACGGCCAAGGGTGCCATCAGCCGGTCCAGGCAGCGAGCGGTCGAGGGGGTCGTTCAACCTGACTGCCTGCCTCTCTTCCGCGCGTACATCCGCGCCAGTGTGTCCTTGGAGATGGAGCACGCGGTGTCCACCCATACGCTCGCGGCATTCCGCGAGAGGTGGGCACCGGAGGGACTGGAGTGCATCGTCACGCCCGGCAACCAAATTTTAATTTGATTTTATGTTTTAAAGTTTAATTTGTTTTAATTGCCGGTGCTTTTAGCGTCCCCCTCCCCTTTTATAGGGGGCACTTGGAGAAAAATATGTTTTTGTGCCCAAAAAAAACCCGAAAAACACAAAAAAAAGCACAAAAAAAAGAAAAAAAAGGGCCTTGTAAAAGTCTGGTGTGTCATCCAGGTCGGGTGGCACGGTTTAATGTTTTATGTTTTTCAGATAAACTCCAAAAAGAGTTTCATGCACAAGGACTCCCAGGTCCCTCTGCACCGCAGCATGTTGTAATTTCTCCCCATTCAAATAATATTCCCTTTTACTGTTTTTTTTTCCAAGGTGGATGACCTCACATTTTCTGACATTGTATTCCATCTGCCAAACCTTAGCCCATTCACTTAACCTACCTCAATCTCTTTGCAGCCTCTCTGTGTTGTCTACACAACCCGCTTTCCCACTAATCTTTGTGTCATCTGCAAATTTTGTTACACTACACTCTGTCCCCTCTTCCAGGTCATCTATGTATAATGTAAATAGTTATGGTCCCAGCACCGATCCCTGTGGCACACCACTAACCACTGATTTCCAAACCAAAAAGGACCCATTTATCCCGATTCTCTGCTTTCTGTTAGTCAGCCAATTCTCGATCCATGCTAATACATTTCCTCTGACTCCGCATACCTTTATCTTCTGCAGTAACCTTTTGTGTGGCACCTTATCGAATGCCTTTTGGAAATCTAAATACACCACCTCCATCGGTACACCTCTATCCACCATGCTTGTTATATCCTCAAAGAATTCCAGTAAATTAGTTAAACATGATTTCCCCTTCATGAATCCATGTTGCGTCTGCTTGATTGCACTATTCCTATCTAGATGTCCCGCTATTTCTTCCTTAATGATAGCTTCAAGCACTTTCCCCACTATAGATGTTAAACTAACCGGCCAAAAGTTACCTGCCTTTTGTCTGCCCCCTTTTTTAAACAGAGGCATTACATTAGCTGCTTTCCAATCTGCTGGTACCTCCCCAGAGTCCAGAGAATTTTGATAGATTATAACGAATGCATCTGCTATAACTTCCGCCATCTCGTTTAATACCCTGGGATGCATTTCATCAGGACCAGGGGACTTGTCTATCTTTAGTCCCATTAGCCGGTCTAGCACTACCCCCTTAGTGATAGTAATTATCTCAAGGTCCTCCCTTCCCACATTCCCGTGACCAGCAATTTTTGGCATGGATTTTATGTCTTCCACTGTGAAGACCGAAGCAAAATAATTGTTTAAGTCTCAGCCATTTCCACATTTCCTATTATTAAATCTCCCTTCTCATTTTCTAAGGGACCAACATTTACTTTAGTCACTCTTTTCCGTTTTATATATCTGTAAAAGCTTTTACTATCCGTTTTTATGTTTTGCGCAAGTTTACTTTCGTAATCTATCTTTCCTTTCTTTATTGCTTTCTTAGTCATTCTTTGCTGTCGTTTAAAATTTTCCCAATCTTCAAGTTTCCCATTAACCTTGGCCACCTTATACGCATTGGTTTTTAATTTGATACTCTCCTTTATTTCCTTGGTTATCCATGGCTGGTTATCCCTTCTCTTAACGCCCTTCTTGCTGTATTGCCTGCATGACCTCCGACAGTGGTGCCCTCTGATATCTGGTGACCCCAAGCATAAATATATTTCAAGATCTTAGTGTCAGTCACTTTACAATACAAAACGATCTGGGGCTTTCCACTCACGAGTTGGTCATCTCAGTTCAATATTAGTTCTTGGTGAACATTCTAAGTCAGTTGTGACTGGAGGTTGAGTAACAGTTCTGGTGGGAATGGTAATAATAACAGAGACTGTAGGTCCGGGTTTAGGAATGACAACAAAGGTCTCTGGTGAATGAACGATAGTTGGTGGGTCACTGACTGTAACTTCCTCAAATGGTTCCAGTTCATCTGTGTGCCACAGTTTTACCTGGTTAACGTGTTTTCTGCATATTTGGCCATCCTTGAGCATGACAATGAACACCCTTTTACCCTCTTTAGCTATAACCATACCAGCGACCCATTTTGGATCTCGACCAACATTCAGTACAAACACTGGATCATTGTCAGAGATATCTCATGACACAGCAGTACGATCATGATACAATTGATGACTTTGATGTCTGTTTTCAACATGATCATTCAAATCAGGATGAACAAGTGAAAGCTTGGTCTTGAGATTTCTCTTCATCAGCAGTTCAGCAGAGGAAACACCAGTAACAGTATGAGATCTTGTCCTATAACTGAGCAATATACAAGACAAACGAGTTTGAAGTGAACCCTGAGTTACATGTTTCATACTATGTTTGATAGTTTGAATAGCATGCTCCGCTTGACCATTAGAAGCAGGTTTAAATGGAGCAGAACTCACATGTCTAATACCATTGAGTTTCATGAACTCCTGAAACTCAAAGACTTGTGAAACAAGATCCATTGTCGCTCACAACAATGTCAGGCAAACCATGAGTAGCAAACATGAAACGAAGGCTCTCAATAGTTGCTGTAGATGTACTGCATGACATAATAATACACTCTATCCACTTTGAATATGCATCCACCACAACAAAAAACATCTTTCCAAGGAATGGACCCGCAAAATCGATGTGGATCCTCGACCATGGTTTAGATGGCCACGACCAAAGACTCAGCGGAGATTCTGCTGGTACTTTACTTAGCTGCATGCAAGTATTGCACAGCGGGAGTCCGGGGATCGGCGGCAGTCGGAGAGGCGGAGCAGCAGCATTGGTGAGGCATATAAAGGCCCAGCAGGAGTCTGGGGATCGGCAGCAGTTGGAGAGGGGGAGCAGCAGTGTTGGTGAGGCCTATAAAGGCCCAGCAGTAGTCCGGGGATCGGTGGCAGTCAGAGAGGTGTAGCAGCAGCATTGATTAGGTCTATAAAGGCCCAGCCGGTGCAGCTGCAGCAGGGGCAGAAGGCACACAAAGAAGTAGAAAGAAATTGAAAGGTTATGTCACAACCAAGAGGGTAAGTGATTGGCTGGTTATTAGTGAGTAGATTTTCTTTTTGTTTTCCCTATCAGTAGGTAACCTTTATCATTGTTGTTGCCAAACTAAGTAAATCTAGAGGTTAAGTCATGGCAGGAGAGCTCAGACACGTGTAATGCTCCTCCTGTGCTATGTGGGAACTCAAGGACGCTTCCAGCACCTGACAGACCGCATTGTGGCACTGCAGCTGTGGGTGGATTTACTCTGGAGCATCCACGATGCTGAGAATGACGTGAATAGCACATTTAGTGAGTTGGCCACACTGCATGTAAAGAGTACACAGCCAGATAGGGAATGAAAGACCAACAGGAAGAGCAGTGGAAGGATGGAAGGAAGTTAGTGCAGGGGTCCCCTGCGATCATCCCCCTGCAAAACAGATACACCGCTTTGGGTACTGTTGAGGGGATGACTCATCAGGGGAGAGCAACAGCAGCCAAGTTCATGGCACCATGGGTGGCTCTGCTGCACAGGAGGGGAGGAAAAAGAGTGGGAGAGCTACAGTGATAGGGGATTCGATTGTAAGGGGAATAGATAGACATTTCTGCGGCCACAACGAGACTCCAGGATGGTATGTTGCCTCCCTGGTGCAAGGGTCAATGATGTTTCGGAGTGGGTGCAGGATATTTTGAAAAGAGAGGATGAACAGCCAGTTGTGATGCATATTGGTACCAACGATATAGGTAAAAAACGGGATGAGGTCCTACAAGCTGAATTTAGGGAGCTAGGAGTTAAATTCGAAAGTAGGACCTCAAAGGTAGTAATCTGAGGATTGCTACCAGTGCCACGTGCTAGTCAGAGTAGGAATCACAGGATAGCTCAGATGAATACGTGGCTTGAGGAGTGGTGCAGAAGGGAGGGATTCAAATTCCTGGGACTTTGGAACTGGTTCTGGGATAGGTGGGACCAGTGCAAACTGGACGGTCTGCACCTGGGCAGGACCGGAACCAATGTCCTCGGCGGAGTGTTTGCTAGTGCTGTTGGGGAGGGGTTAAACTAATATGGCAGGGGGGATGGAACCTATGCAGGGAGACAGAGGGAAGTAAAATAGGGGCAGAAGCAAGAGACAGAAAGAAGAAAAGTAAAAGTGAAGGGCAGAGAAAGCGAAGGCAAAAATCAAAAAAGGCCACATTGCAGCAAAATTCGAAAAGGGCAAAGTGTGTTAAAAGACAAACCTGAAGGCCCTGTGCCTCAATGCGAGGAGTATTCGGAATACGGTGGACGAATTAACTGTGCAGATAGCAGTTAACGGATATGATGTAATTGGCATCACCGAGACATGGCTCCAGGGTAACCAAGGCTGGGAACTCAACATCCAGCGGTATTCAACATTCAAGAAGGATAGATAGAAAGAAAAAGGAGGTGGGACAATGTTGCTGGTTAAAGAGGAAATTAATGCAATAGTAAGGAAGGACATTAGCTTGGATGATGTGCAATCTGCATGGGGGAGCGGCGGAATACTAAAGGGCAGAAAACGCTAGTGGGAGTTTTGTACAGACAACCAAACAGTAGTATTGAGGTTGGGGACAGCATCAAACAAGAAATTAGGAATGCGTGCAATAAGGGTGCGGCAGTTATCATGGGTGACTTTAATCTACATGTAGATTGGGCTAACCAAACTGGTAGCAATATGATGGAGGAGCATTTCCTTGAGTGTGTTAGGGATGGTTTTCTGGACCAATATGTTGAGGAACCAACTGGAGGGCTGGCCATCCTAGACTGGGTGATGTGTAATGAGTAAAGACTAATTAGCAATCTTGTTGTGCGAGGCCTCTTGGGGAAGAGTGACCATAATATGGTAGAATTCCTTATTAAGATGGAGAGTGACACAGTTAATTCAGAGACTCGCGTCCTGAACTTAAGGAAAGGTAACTTCAATGGTATGGGACGTGAATTGGCTAGAATAGAGTGACAAATGATACGTAGAGGGTTGACGGTGGATAGGCAATGCAAACATTTAAAGATCACAAGGATGAACTTCAGAAATTGTACATCCCTGTCTGGAGTAAAAATAAAACGGGGAAGGTGGCTCAACCATCGCTAACAAGGAAAATTAAGGATAGTGTTAAATCCAAGGAAGAGGCATATAAATTGGACAGAAAAAGCAGCAAACCTGAGGACTGGGAGAAAGTTAGAATTCAGCAGAGGAGGACAAAGGATTTAATTAGGAGGGGGAAAATAGAGTATGAGAGGAAACTTGCCAGGAACATAAAAACTGACTGCAAAAGCTTCTATAGGTATGTGAAGAGAAAAAGATTAGTGAAGACAAACTTAGGTCCCTTGCAGTCAGATTCAGCTGAATTTATAATGTGAAACAAAGAAATGGCAGACCAGTTGAACAAATACTTTGGTGCTGTCTTCACGAAGGAAGACACAAATAACCTTCCAGAAGTACTAGGGGACAGTGGGTCTAGTGAGAAGGAGGAACTGAAGGATAGCCTTATCAGGCGGGAAATTGTGTTTTGGAAATTGATGGGATTGAAAGCTGATAAATCCCCGGGGCCTGATAGTCTGCATCCCAGAGTACTTAAGGAAGTGGCCCAAGAAATAGTGGATGCATTGGTGATCATTTTCCAACAGTCTATCGACTCTGGATCAGTTCCTATGGACTGGAGGGTAGCTAATGTAACCCCATTTTTTAAAAAAGGAGGGAGAGAGAAAACGGGTAATTATAGACTGGTTAGCCTGACATCAGTAGTGGGGAAAATGTTGGAATCAATTATTAAAGATGAAACAACAGTGCATTTGGAAAGCAATGACAGGATCGGTCCAAGTTAACGTGGATTTATGAAACGGAAATCATGCTTGACAAATCTTCTGGAATTTTTTGAGGAAGTAACTAGTAGAGTGGGCAAGGGAGAACCAGTGGATGTGGTGTATTTGGACTTTCAAAAGGCTTTTGACAAGGTCCCACACAAGAGATTGGTGTGCAAAATCAAAGCACATGGTATTTGGGGTAATGTACTGATGTGGATAGAGAACTGGTTGGCAGACAGGAAGCAGAGAGTCGGGATAAACGGGTCCTTTTCAGAATGGCAGGCAATGACTAGTGGGCTGCCGCTGGGCTCAGTGCTGGGACACCAGCATTTTACAATATACATTAATAATTTAGATGAAGAAATTAAGTGTAATTTCTCCAAGTTTGCAGATGACACTAAACTGGGTGGCATTGTGAGCTGCGAGGAGGATGCTAAGAGACTGCAGGGTGACTTGGACAGGTTAGATGAGTGGGCAAATGCATGGCAGATGCAGTATAATGTGGATGAATCTGAGGTTATCCAATTTGGAGGCAAAAACAGGAAGGCAGAATATTATCTGAATGGCAGCAGATTAGAAAAAGGGGAGGTGCAACGAGACCTGGGTGTCATGGTACATCAGTCATTAAAAGTTGGCATGCAGGTACAGCAGGCGGTGAAGGCGGCAAATGGGATGTTGGCCTTCATAGCTAGGGGTTTTGAGTATAGGAGCAGGGAGGTCTTACTGCAGTTGTACAGGGCCTTGGTGAAACCTCACCTGGAATATTGTGTTCAGTTTTGGTCTCCTAATCTGAGGAAAGACGTTCTTGCTATTGAAGGAGTGCAGCGAACGTTCACTAGACTGATTCCCGGGACGGCTGTTCTGACATATGAGGAGAGACTAGATCAACTGGGCCTTTATTCACTGGAGTTTAGAAGGGTGAGAGGGGATCTCATAGAAACATATAACATTCTGATGGGACTGGACAGGTTAGATGCAGGAAGAATGTTCCCGATGGTAGGGAAGTCAAGAACCAGGGCACACAGTCTAAGGATAAGGTGTAAGCCATTTAGTACTGAGATGAGGAAAAACTTCTTCACTCAGAGAGTTGTTATCCTGTGGAATTCTCTTCCGCAGAGAGTTGTTGATGGCAGTTTGTTGGATATATTCAAAAGGGAGTTAGATGTGGCCCTTATGGCTAAAGGAATCAAGGGTTATGGAGAGAAAGCAGGAAAGGTGTACTGAGGTGAATGATCAGCCATGATCTTATTGAATGGTGGTGCAGGCTCAAAGGGCCGAATGGCCAACTCCGGTAACTATTTTCTATGGACACATGATACCAGATCTTAGTCAATTCCAGGCCACCATATATGAGACCTAGCAATGGCTTTCATCATAATAATACCGGGATTAGTGCTATGTAGCTCATGTACAAATTTTTCTCTGTCTTTCTTAGGCATGATGACATGATTACCCCACAGTACTGAATGGACAGCTCATCCTTGCGACGGGTGTAAGGTTTGGTCTCTTCACACATCTCCGTAGGTGTATCAGACCAATCACAACTGAGGAAACAACATTTCACAATTTGACACAATAGGGTAATGGCTGGTCCAGATCCTAACTTGCTGAGCAGTGACAGGAGTTTCATCACTCTCAAAAGCATCCATTGCCAACATTAGATCTGCGGGTTGAGGTGTTTTTACATCAGGTGTAGGCAAAAACAAATGACTTAGTGCATTGGCACAATTCTCAGGACCAGGTCTATGACGAATAATGTAATTATAGCCAGACAATGTCAATGCCCACCTCTGAATAACGATGCATTGTTATTAATACCTTTGTTTTAAGAAAACAATGAAATCAGTGGTTGTGATCCGTTTCTTGTTCAAATCCGAGACCAAACAGCTACTGATGCATCTTTGTTACACCATACACACAGGCAAAAGCTTCTTTGTCTATCATGCTGTAAGCTCTTTCCGCTTTTGATAAACTTCTCAAAGCATACGCAACAGGTTGTAGCTTACCCGACTCATTGGCTTTTTGGAGTCTACAGCCAACACCATATGATGAAGCATCACAGGCTAATACAAAATGCTTACATGGATCATAATGAATAAGTGACTTCTTTGAACAGAGCAAACTCTTAGCTTTCTCAAAGGCTCCATCCTGAGACATACCCCAGACCCAATTGTTGCCTTTTCTGAGTAGCAAATGCAATGGCTCTAATAAAGTGCTCAATCTAGGTAAGAAATTACCAAAGTAGTTAAGTCACCCAAGGATCAAACGCAACTCTGTCACATTCTGAGGCTTGGGTGCATTTTTGATGGCCTTGTTTTTTGAATCAGTAGGTCTGATTCCATCGGCAGAAATCTTCCTACCAAGGAATTTAACTTCAGGTTCCATGAAGGCACACTTCGAACGTTTCAGCCTGAGTCCCACTTTGTCCAGACGATGTAGAACTTCCATAAGATTGTTCAGATGTTCAGCGGTGTCGTGACCTGTGACCAGAATGTCATCTTGGAACACAACAGTTCTAGCAATGGACTTCAGTAAATTCTCCGTATTCCTCTGGAATATGGCTGCAGCCAAACGAATTCTGAAAGGACATCTGTTGTAGACAAACAGTCCTTTATGGGTGCTGATGCAGGTCAGTTTCTTCGAATTATCAATGAACTCCTGTGTCAGGTAGGCCGATGTCAGATTTAGCTGAGTGAATGACTTTCCACCAGCTACCATGGCAAATAGGTTATCAGCCTTCGATAATGGGTACTGAACCTGTTTCGAGAATCAGTTAATCGTAATCTTTTGGTCTCCACAAATCCTGACAGTGCCATCACACTTCAACATAGGAACAATAGGGCTGTCATTGAACTCGACAGGTGATATGACCCCTTCATGTTAGAGTTTGTCAAGCTCAATCTCAATCTTCTCCCTCATCATATAAGGGACAGACCAAGCTTTGTGATAGACAGTCCTTGCATCAGACTCCAGGTGAATCTGCACTTGGCGCCAGTAAAATTACCAATGCCAGTCTCAAATAAAGAAGGAAACTTCTTCAACACTTGAGCACAAAAAGTGACGTTCACCGAGGACAACGCTTTGACATCACTGCAGTTCAGCTTGATGTTCTCGAGCCAATTCTGACTGAACAGCATTGGACCATTTCCTGGGACGATCCATAATGGTAGATCTTGGATCACACCATCATACGACACCTTGACTATTACATTGCCAATCACAGGTATGGGTTCCTTCGTATAAGTACGCAACTTGGCCTTGACTGGACTCAGCTTAGACTTCACAGCCTCAGTGTCCGACAGCTTGTCAAATGTCACTTGGCTCATGATCGACTGACTTGCACCCGTGTCCAGCTCCATTGATACAGGCACACCATTCAGCTTCACATTACCAGTTATTGGCTGGCTCCTGGACAAGAATGACTACAAACTATAAACTTCCTCCTCAGGTTGTGTATCAAAGTCAGCACTGGACTGGTCATCATCAACGATATGATGAGCAGCAGCAGCACGCTTGCTCAGCTGTAGACACATTTTCTGGAGATGTTCCACTTTTGAGCAGCCATTACAGGAGTATTGTTTAAACCGACACTGATGAGGCTGATGATTGCCCCCATAACACCAACAGGGTGAACTCAGCTTCGTACCAGTTGCCGGGCTCTGAGCAGTTACAGATTTCACAGGTAAACAGTTGACTTGGTCCTGCCATAAGTAGCTTTGCCAAAGGATGACATAATCTTGTTTACAATACCTGACAAGTCTGCCGTGAAGCTCCGACATTTTGATGATATCTGCCTCAAGTTCTCATCAGTCGTCATGCATGCCTGGGCAATTGTGATGGCCTTTTTCAAGTCCAGTTTCTCTTAGGTCAATAACTTCCATAGAATCACATCATGGTTGATGCATATCACGAAAAAGTCTCTCAACATGTCTTCCAGCGTGTTCCTGAACTTACACGGCTCAGCAAGACATCGTAGGTCGGCGACGAATGCCGACACGTCCTGGCCCTCAGCACGGACATGCGTGTAGAAGCGATAGCGTGAGAGGATGATCCCTTCCTTCTGCTTTAGATGGTCATGCACCAAATCACACAATTCCTCGTTAGACTTGGCAGTTGGACGCAAATTAGAGAGAAGGTTCTTCATGATGCCGTAAACCTTCTGACCACAGACTGTGAGGAGAACCGCACTGCGATGGACTGCATCAGCCTCTCTCTCCATTTTGTTGCAACAAAATATTGATCCAGGCAGTCGACAAAATCCACCCAATCCTCGCCATCCACGAATTCGTGCAGAATTCTAATAATGCCCATTGTAAATCGGAAAATTCTCAGTTTACCTCATCGCCAATGTAATAACACAAGAATCCTGTTATTATCAACTCACAGCAGGTGTGTACCCGATCTCTTTTATTCCCTCTCGGATAAGTACAAGATCCGACTTGATGTATTACCTGCATGACATCCGGCAGTGGTGCCCTCTGGTGTCTGGTGACCCCAAGCATAAATATATGACACTGCACATGTAAACTGACTGAATAATTTCCCATCATTATCACCATCAACAATTATCAGACACAGTCTTGGATCTTGGAGAAATTATTACTTCTGGTGGGTGTAGCCCAGAACCAGGGGGCATAACCTTAAAAATAAAGCTAAGCCATTCAGGGGTGATGTCAGGAAGTACTTCTTCGCATAAAGGCTAGTGGAATACTGGAACTCTCGCCCACAAAAAACTGTTTAGGCTGGGGGTCAATTGAAAACTTCAAAACTGAGGTTGACAGATCTGTTAGACAATTGTGTTAAGGGATACGGAACCAAGGCAGGTAAATGGAGTTAAGATACAGATCAGCCACAATCTAATTGCATGGTGTAACACGCTCGAAGGGCTGGATGGCCTACTCCTGTTAATATGATCTAGATTTTTAATGTCATTTATTATTCAACACTGATTGAAATAGATGGTACAAAAGATGGGTGTTTCATTTAGATTTTGGCGCACTGCTTTGAGGGATCTGCAATTTACATCGTGGGGCACAGATCCCGTTGGTTGGTCTGTGAGTGAAATTGGCAACACGTTTGCGAAGGTTTCTTCTGGTAGCTAGTCTTATTTGTTCTTGGGATAGCGGCGGACTGCATTTACTGCCCAGTTCTGGTTGCCTTGAGAAGGTTGTGGTGGGTCTTTTTCTTGAACTCTGTCAGTCCTTGAGCAGACGGTTCTCCCACAGGGATGTTAGGTTGGGAATCCCAGGACATTGCCCCAGCCACGATGAAGGAAAAGCAACTTTTGCCCAAGTCAGGATGGTGTGTGACTTGAGGGGAACTTGGAGATGCTAAATGTTCCCATAGTATTGCTGCCCAAAATGGTAAACTTATTTTTTTAAGTATTTCTAGTAATATCATAAGAACGTAAGAAATAGGATCCGGAGTAGACCATACGACCCCTTGAGCCTGCTCCGCCATTTAATAAGATCATAGCTGATCTTGGCCTCAACTCCACTTGCCTGCCCGCTCCCCAAAACCCTTGACTCCCTTATCATTCAAATATCTGTCTATCTCCACCTTAAATATATTCAGTGACCCAGCCTCCACAGCTCTCTGGGTTAGAGAATTCTAAAGATTCACAACCCTCTGAGATTATGTAATCAAGTAGTCAGCATGGTTTTATGAAAGGGATACTGCGTGCAATTTTGGTTTCCATATTTACGAAAGGGTATACTTGCTTTGGAGGCAGTTCAGAGAAGGTTCACTAGGTTGATTCTGGAGATGAGGGGGTTGACTTATGAGGAAAGGTTGAGTAGGTTGGGCCTCTACTCATTGGAATTCAGAAGAATGAGAGGTGATCTTATCGCAATGCATAAGATTATGAGGGGTATTGACAAGGTGGATGTAGAGAGAATGTTTCCACTGATGGGGGAGACTAAAACTAGAGGGCATGATCTTAAAATAAGGCGCCGCCCATTTAAAACTGAGATGAGGAGAAATTTCTTCTCTCAGAGGGTTGTAAATCTGTGGAATTCGCTGCCTCAGAGAGCTGTGGAAGCCGAGACATTGAATAAATTTAAGACAGAAATAGACAGTTTCTTAAACGATAAGGGGATAAGGGATTATGGGGAGCGGGCGGGGAAGTGAACCTGAGTCCATGATCGGATCAGCCATGATCGTATTAAATGGTGGAGCAGGCTCGAGGGGCTGTATGGCTACTCCTGCTCCTATTTCTTATGTTCTTATGTTCTTATAAGAAATTCCATCCCATTTCTGCTTTAAATGGGCGACCCCTCATTCTGAAACTATGCCCCCTTCTGAAACTTTGTTACATCCTCAAAGAACTCCAGCAGATTTGTCAAACATGATTTCCCTTTCATAAAACCATACTGACTACTTAACTACATTATAATTTTCTAAATGTCCTGCTACTTCTTCCTTAATAATGACTCCAGCATTTTCCCAATGACAGATGTTATACTAACTGGTCTATAGTTTCCTGCTTTCTGTCTCCCTCCTTTCTTAAATAGGGGCGTTACATTTGGGGTTTTCCAATCCGCTGGGCCTTCTACAGAATCCAGGGAATTTTGGTAGGTTACAACCAACGCATCCACTATCTCTGCAGCCACTTCTTTTAAGGCCCTTGGATGCAGGCCATCAGGTCCAGGAGACTTGTCAGCTTTTAGTCCCTTTCCGTGAGGGTGCATTTATACTGAACTTGAATGTTGCTTTGAACCAGTTTCTGCTCTGCAACCCTTGCAATGTTTGCGATGTAACTGCAGAGATGAATCCCAACATCATAGTGCAAAATCCTCTCGAGGAGGCAGTCTTATGCTGCATGGCTTTGACATTTCACACAGTATCGCTTCAGTGCATTGTCAGCCATGGTTTGCTGAATGCTCAGTGGGGTCCACATGTTCTAAAACTTACCCAGAACTTAATTAAATACATTGAAAGTGCATGAAAGTGTTCTGAATGCATACAAGGTGCAGAGCTTTGCACTTGTGTGATAAGCATGTGTCCCCAGAGCTACTTTTGAAAGCACCAGTCCTAATTTCAGACAGACAATCTAGGGGGAGAGCTGGAATGACCGGTCTTCTCCCTCCCTTTTTACTGGCCACCGGGGTCACCAGGAAATGGGTGTTCCCCAGGAACAAGGGTCAGGAAAATTGGAATCTTTCTTTACCTGAGGTGCGCTGTCGAAGTTGAAGTCCATAACTGTATTGAACAGGCCCTGAATTCTCAACAAACATTCTTGGTGCGTGAATCTACAGACCATGAGATTAAATTTGAAGTCTAATTTTAAAATGCATGAAATCCTGGGCTTCCAAGAGGCTTGTTTCTCAATGACAGAATAACCAACAGTGCAATTGCACAGTTTCACAAGAGAATGGAAGCCATGGATGCAGTGTCTATAGACAGCTCCATTTTTGTATTTTAATAAGCTGGGCTTCCATTATTTCAGCAAGCATAAATAATCAAATTCCCCAAGCTCTGTGAAAGTTCTCGGTACTTCTAATTAATGAGACCATAATTATCTTCATCTAGAATTTAAACAACTGAAAGTTCCTTTTAGCTGAAATCCCCTTTGAGATTTGATTAGATTTTTTAACCACAGCAATTTCACACCATTGTTCAATACTTGTACATCTTACTTCATTGCACTTTGCAGATTACACGTAATGAATAATGAATACTGAAGACCAATTGCATGGCACTCGTCTCCTTGAGGGTGGAATTTCACGTGAAATAGCACTGTGCAATGTTAATTACAAATGCGTCAAAGCAACGTGAAATTCCTCTGTCTAGTATTTTAACAAAGGCTGAGTGTAAAAATGCACACCATGACTTCAACGCCAGAGAGAATACAAATTATGTCAGTACCCGTCATGAACAGTTAGACTCGTGGAGACTGAAGGGGTGAAATTGACCCTTTTTCTAGCCCCATTAGTGCTTCCGGAGGGCGCTAATGGAGCGCAATGGCATTTTTGCCTGGGGGAAGGAGCTCCGGGTAAATTGCCTCGGAGATTTGGGGGGCACAGTGCGCGCCGACCCCTCACTGCCCTGTACCGAACCCTTTGTGCCCCGTGAGGAAAATTGCCCCGCGGGTCACGAAGCTGGGGCGCCTCGTCAGAGCGAGGCCTTTAGTGCCCTGGGTCGCCATCTTTATTTGTCGGCCGACTCTTGGTTCGACGCGACAATGGCAGCCCTCGCGTCAACCGGGCCACCACTGTGCAGCCCGGCACTCCGTTTTGGGTGCCTGGCCGCTGGCCTGGTCGATCACATCCCTTGGTGGCCCAGTGGTGGATACCATAAGGGCCTGCAGAGTGTGCAGCGGCCCTCCCCTCTAATTGAAGTGGAGGGGCATTGTAGCACGTCAGATCTATGTAGAGGATCTGCATAGCGCTGGCCTGTTCCATGCGGCGCTTGACTCAACACCGGGAGAAAACCTCAAAGCAAGCGGAGCACGATCCAATTCCGCATCGGGGGCTGGACCTCCAAACCGGGCGCAGGAAGGTTACCACCCCCAATTGGGCAGAGGGCAATTTCAGGGCCTAAAAGTATTGGATGCAATATTGTTTTGACCTTTGACAGCTAAGCAGGTCAAAGGGCAAATACTGTGACATTTGCATTTATTATCTTTTATATTTCTACTTAAAATTACGCAGCATTTACAGGACAGAAACAGGCCATTCTGCTCTTGAGAAACTAATGGGACTAAAACCCGACAAATGCCCTGAACCTGATGGCCTGGTTGTGATGTTTCAAAATTCCCTAGATTCTAGAATGGTCCCAGCGGATTCGAAGGTAGCCAATGTAACACCGCTATTCAAGAAAGGAGGGAGAGAGAAAAGAGGAAACTACAGGCCAGTTAGCCTGACATCAGTCATTGGGAAAATGCTGGATTTAATTGTTAAGGAAGTAGTATCAGGACACTTAGAAAATCATAACATGATTTGGCAGAGTCAACATGGTTTAATGAAAGGGAAATCGTCTTTGACAATTTTTTTTAGAGTTTATTGAGGATGTAACTAGCAGGATAGATAAAGGGGAACCAGTGGATGTAGTATATTTGGATTGCCAAAAGAAATTTGATAAGTTGCCACATAAAAGGTTATTACACAAGATAAGGGCTCATGGGGTTGGTGGCAATATATTAGCATGAATGGAGGATTGGTTAATGGACAGAAAACATGAGAGTAGGGATAAACGGGTCTTTTTAAGGTTGGCAAGCTGTAACTTGTTGGGTGCTGCAAGGGTCAGTGCTGGGGCTTCAGCTACTTACAATTTATATTAATGACCTAGATGAAGGGACCGAGTGCAATGTATCCAAGTTTGCTGACAATACAAAGCTAGGTGGGACAGTACACTGAGGAGAACACAAAGTGTCTGAAAAGGGATGTGGATAGGCAGATGGAGTATAACATAGAGAAATGTGAGGTTATTTCCTTTGGTAGGATGAATAGAAAAACAGAAAATTTTAAATGTTGGTGTTCAGAGAGATTTGGGTGTCCTTGTGAAAGAAGCACAGAAAGCGAGCGTGTAGATATGGCAAGCAATAAGGAAGGCAAATGGCATGTTGACTTATATTGCAGAGGGGTTGGAGTATAAGAGTAAGGAAGTCTTGCTACAATTGTACAGGGCTTTGGTGAGACCACACCTGGTGTACTGTGCACAGTTTTGGTCTCCTTATCTAAGGAAGGATATACTTGCCTTGGAGGTGGTGCAACAAATGTTCACTAGACTGATTCCTGGGATGAGAGGACTGTCCTATAATGAGATATTGTGTAGAATGAGCCTATATTCTCTGGAGTTTAGAAGAATGAAAGGTGATCTCATTGAAACATACAAGATTCTGAAGCGACGAAGGGTCATTGACCCGAAACGTTAACTCAGCTTTCTCTCCACAGATGCTGCCTGACCCGCTGAGATTTCCAGCATTTTCTGTTTTTATTCAAGATTCTGAAGGGGATTGACAGGGTGGATGCTGAGAAGTTGTTTCCCCTGGCTGGAGTATCTAGAACTAAGGGGCATAGACTCAGGATAAGGGGTAGACCATTTAAGACCGAGATGCAGAAGAATTTCACTCAGAGGGTTGTGAATCTTTGGAATCCTCTGCCCCAGAGGACTGTGGATGCTGAGTCTCTGAATATATTCAAGGTTGAGATAGATAGATTTTTGGACTCTAGGGGAATCAAGAGATATGGAGATCGGGCGGGAAAGTGGAGATGAGGTTGAAGATCAGCCACGATCTTATTAATTGGTGGAGCAGGCTCGAGGGGCTGTATGGCCTACTCCTGCTCCTATTTCTTATGTTCTTATGGTCTGTGACCATGTTTGTGCTCTGCACAAGCCTCCTCCCATCCAACTTCATCTGACCCGATTGACATAACCATCTATTCCTTCCTTCTTCATGTACATATCTAGTTTCCCCTGAAAGGCATCTATGTTATTCTCCTCAACCACTCCACGTGGTCGCAAGTTCCTCATGGTATGCACTTAACTGTATTAGTTGCAGGTTCTCAGTTACAGATTGCTGTAGGAATTGGTCATTCAAAGTTTAGGATGTGATTAAAGAGCAGTTGGATGAAGCTGCTGTCAGTATATTTAAAAATAAACTCAAAATGGAATAAATCTGTCTCCACAGTCGAAGAAAGAACTTTGAATTCATTTATCTGCTGTTGATTGAGGACTTACTTTTGGCCAGGACAGCTCCTCTGTTATTCCAATAATATCATGGTATCTTTTAGGTCCACTTGAATAGGCAGACTGAGTCTCGGTGCAATGTTTCAACTGAAGGCGAGTAAATCTGACAGTGCTGCACTCCCTCAGTACTACACCGGTAATGTCAGCCTACATTACGTGCTGACGTCCTGCAGTGGGACATAAACCCATGACGTTCTGAGCTAGAAGTGAGATTACTATAACTGAGCCAAGCCGTCACTTGAGTTATAAGAGGTAACTTCACAAATTATTGAACTCAGCCTGGAGTTTCAGGCACTATGGATTCCTTATCAGGAATGCAGATAATCCTGCCCCTCCACCGTGATTTTTATTTAATTTGTTTCGGGATGTGAGCGTCACTGGCAAGGCCAGCATTTATTGCTCATCCCTAATTGCCCTTGAGAAGGTTGTGGTGAGCCGCCTTTCTGAACCGCTGCAGTGTGTGTGATGAAGGTATCCCACAGTGCTGTTACGGAGGGAGTTCCAGGATTTTGACCCAGCATCGATGAAGCAACTGTGATATATTTCCAAGTCAGGATGGTGTGTGACTTGGAGGGATCTTGGAGGTGATGGTGTTCCCATGTGCCTGCTGCCCTTGTCCTTCATGGCGGTAGAGGTCGCGGGTTTGAGAGGTGCTGCTGAAGAAGCCTTGGCGAGTTGCTGCAGTGCATCTTGTAGATGGTACACGCTGCAGGTACGGTGCGCAGGTTCATGGATGGAGTGAATGTTGAAGGTGGTGGATGAGGTATCAATCAAGCAAGCTGCTTTGCCCTGGATGAAAGTGTTTGAAGACCAGCCCTCAAAACTGCCACCAAGCTCATGGTGTACAGGGCTGTTGTAATACCCGCCCTCCTGTATGGCTCAGAGACATGGACCATGTACAGTAGACACCTCAAGTCCCTGGAGAAATAACACCAACGATGCCTCCGCAAGATCCTACAAATCCCCTGGGAGGACAGATGCACCAACATCAGCACCCTCGACCAGGCCAATATCCCCAGCATTGAAGACTGACTACACTTGATCAGCTCCGCTGGGCAGGCCACATAGTTCGCATGCCAGACACGAGACCCCCAAAGCAAGCGCTCTACTCAGAACTCCTTCACAGCAAACGAGCCAAAGGTGGGCAGAGGAAACGTTGCAGGGACACCCTGAAAGCCTGTCTGAAAAAGTGCAACATCCCCACTGACACCTGGGAGTCCCTGGCCAAAGACCGCCCTAAGTGGAGGAAGTGCATCCGGGAGGGCGCCGAGCACTTCGAGTCTCATCGCCGAGAGCATGCAAAAGTCAAGTGCAGGCAGTGGAAAGAGTGTGCGGCAAACCAGTCCCACCCACCCCTTCCCTCAATCTGTCCCACCTGTGACAGGGACTGTGGCTCTCGTATTGGACTGTTCAGCCACCTAAAGACTCATTTTTAAGTGTGGAAGCAAGTCTCCTCGATTCCGAGGGACTGCCTATGATGTTGATGACTTGTTCCTTGTAGGTGTTGGAAAGATTTTGGGGAGTCAGGGGATGAGACACACCCCACACAATACCCAGCCTCTGACCCGCTCTTGCTGCCACAATATTTATGTGGCTGGTCCAGGCACGTTTCTGGTCAATGGTAACCCCCAGGATGTTAATGGTGGGAGATTCGGTGATGGTAATGCTGCTGAATGTCAAGGGGAGGTGGTTAGATTCTCTCTTGTTGGAGATGGTCATTGCTTGACACTTGTGTGGTGCGAATGTTACTTGCCACTTACCAGCCCAAGCCTGAATTTCTTCCAGGTCTTGCTGCATGTGGGCATGGAATGCCTCATTTTCTGAGGAGTTGCGAATGGAACTGAAAACAGTGCCATCATCAGCGAACATCCCCACTTCTGACCTTATGATGGAGGAAAGATCATTGATGAAACAAGTGAAGATGGCCTCGGACACTGCCCCGAGGAACTCCTGCAGCGATGTCCTGGGGCTGAGAAGATAAAACTCCAACAACCACAACCATCTTCCTTTGTGCTAGTTGTGACACCAGCCAGTGGATAGTTTTCTCCCTGATTCCCATTGACTTCAATTTTACTAGGGCTCCTTGATGCCACACTCGGTCAAATGCTGCCTTGATGTAAAGGAGAGTCACTCTCGCCTCACCTCTGGAATTCAGCTCTTTAGTCCATGTTTGGACCAAGGCTGTATTGAGGTCTGGAGCCACATGGTCCTGGCAGAACCCAAACTGAGCATCAGTGAGTAGGTTATTGGTGAGTAAGTACCGCTTGATAGCACTGTCAACGATACCTTCCATCGCTTTGCTGATGATTGAGAGTAGACTGATGGGGCGGTAATTGGTCGGATTGGATTTGTCCTGCTTTTTGTGGACAGAACATACCTGGGCAGTTTTTCACATTGTCAGGTAATTTCTGTCCATTGAAATGAATGATGGAAAATCTTGCAGAAAGGAGTGGGGCCTGTGGAGAATTCCTGAATTCACAATATGCACTCCAGTCGGGAGGATGGATTCATAAAAGGAAACGTATAAAATACACAAGTGGTTTTCCTGGCAATGTACCTCACATCCCAGGTGGGCCCACTGGTTTTCAGTTTGAATGAGGAAAATAGGGAAGACTTGTGCAACATGATCCCAGAAACATTGGTAGAAATCCTGAAATCTCCCGCAACAAGTACTGAATTTGACTTTCTCAATAAGACCCTCTTGCTTCAGGTTCACATTATAGTCAGAAACATCTCTAGCAGCTGGCTTAAATCACCCGAACATGCAGCCTTCAACTCTTTCCCACCGATCCATTTTTATCTCTTAAGTTGTATAAAGCAGAAATCATTTCCATTGAGAAAACCTTTCAAACATGACGTTGAACCAAGGTCAGGCCTGCATGTTCTGGTGGACACTTAAAGCCAAATGGGAAGATGATAGGATTGTTATTCAGAAAGGAGGAGATCAAATGAACCACTGATTTCTTCATCCAAGCTGATCTAATTCAATTCTGACATGAAATATTTGTTTCATACAAACAAGAATGAAGTATTCTCTGAAGGAATTGTATAATCAAATTATGATAAAAGGCTCTCTGGCAGGGATGCACCAATTTGAGTGCCAAACCCGGACATAGTGCATTACTGAGTGACTCCCAGTGGTTTAAGAGGCCCTGATATGCACAAGTCCTTGAGATTTATTTTTACAGGTTCGAGCTAGTTGGCTGTTGTTTTTGTGCAGCCTCCTGCTCAATCAAATGTCCGAATTACCATTAATCTGCCTTTACTGTTGAAGATTAATTGAATAATTACCGAAAACTAGGCACAGACCTTTGCAGCCAAAGGGTTTAACAAAGGGAGGGTTTCAAACTTGAATTCCTGACAGGCAGCAAAGCCCCAAAGCTCCAGTGAAAATGATTTTGAGCAGTGAAAAAATGAAAAATAACCGGGTGAGAAAAGGCCATTTGCTACATCAATCCCATTCCTGCCTGCGCCCGGTTATTCTATTGTCATCATAGGCAGTCCCTCGGAATCAAGGAAGACTTGCTTCCACTCCTAAAGTGAGTTCTTCGGTGGCTGCACAGTCCAATATGAGAGCCACAGACCCTGTCACAGGTGGGACAGGTATTCGTCGGGGGAAGGGGTGGGTGGGACTGATTTACCGCACGCTCCTTCCGCTGCCTGCGTCTGACCTCTTCACGCTCGCAGTGTTGAGATTCAGAGAGCTCAACGCCCTCCCGGATGCACTTTCTCCACCTGGGGCGGTCTTCGGCCAGGGTCTCCCAGGTGTCAGTAGTGATGTCGCACTTTGCCAGGGAGGCTTTGAGGGTGTCTTTGTAACGTTTCTGCTGCCCACCTTTGGCTCGCTTGCCATGAAGGAGCTCCACGTAGAGCAATTGCTTAGGGGGTCTTGTGTCTGGCATGCGAACTAAGTGGCCTGCCCAGCGAAGCTGATCGAGTGTGGTCAGTGCTTCAATACTGGGGATGTTAGCCTGTGCGAGGACACTGAAGTTGGTGCGTCTGTCCTCCCAGGGGATTTGCAGGACCTTGTGGCGACATCGTTGGTGATATCTCCATATATCTCAATATATTCTATCATGAAAATTCCTCCCATCACCTACTGTTGACTCCCAATTTTAAGGAACACTATATTCCTTCCCTTACTTCCCTTGGGAGTTGAGGAAATAAAGCAGAGTTATTACTATCTCCTAGCGAGAGTCTACCCACCGCCCCTTGACATTCCGTGATATTACCATCGCCAAACCCCCACCATCGATGTCCAGGGAGTCACCATTGTCCAGAAACTTAACCTGGACAGCCCCATAAATACTGTTGCTACAAGGGCAGGTCAGAGGCTGGGTATTCTGTATTGAGTCACTCAACTCCTGATTCCCAAAGCCTTTCCACCATCTACAAGGCACAAGTCAGGAGTGCGATAGAATACTCTCCACTTGACTGGAACAGTGCAGCTCCAACAACTTTCAAGGAGCTCCAACCATTCAGGACAAAGCAGCCCGCTTGATTGACACATTAAACATTCACTCCCTCCACCACCGGCGCACCGTGGCTGCATTGCGTACCATCGACAAGATGCACTGCAGCAACTCGCTAAGTCTTCTTTGGCAGCACCTCCCAAACCCGCGACCTCTACCATCTAGAAGGACAAGGGCTGGTGGCTGGATGTGTGAAATCGAGTGATGGTGTATCTTCTTCTTCTCTCTCCTCCCCCTCTTCTTGATCAATCACCGGCTGGTCAGGCAGGATCTTGGGTGCCTGAAATAAGGAAGGCACAAGGGTAGGTTTGTGGTGATGGGAGTGGGGTAAAGCAAGAGGTGCATGCTTACAACATGTGCAGCTTGCAAATCAGAAGAGATTGTGAGATGAGGGGGAACTGGGATGTGAGAAGGATGATAACGTATGAGGATCCTGGCATCTTGTAATATTTTAGCCCCGCTGCTGGCCAAGGACTCAGCTGTGCCCCTGCCAAGAATGGCCAGCACCGTCTCCTCCAAGAAGGTGAAGAAGTGTGAGGTGTGCCTCGTGTTTGGTAGAAATTGTTGGTAGGTGAGTGATGTGCTTTAAGCAGTGTGTGAGGTCAGTGGTGCAGTTGGTAGGAGACGGCTTTTGAAGATGCATTCACTGACCTTGACCACTCGTCTGAGGTCATGAAGCTTCCTTGGGCACTGGAGCCAGGGCCTGGGGGCAACACATTTGGCAGTGATTGCCTTGGTGGTCTGGTCCCACATCATTCTTTCTGGAGAGCCTCCTGGTCCCCTATGGGTAGAGGACCTCTCTTCCAGTGTTCACCCCCTACACAAATCTCAGGTGCTGCATCTGAGATCCTGGGTGCCCTTTCCCTGCCCTGTTGAGTCATTTAGGTTAACACTGAAGCACTCTTATCAATTATCATCAGCAGATATTAAGAGGTGCAGGCTGCCTTTAAGAGGTGCACGTTAGCTTTAAGTAAAACTAACCTCGCTTGAACATTGCAAACTTCGGCCCCTTGCTGAGTGCACAGCCTGTCAGCAGCATGTTCAGCACTGGGCTGTGTGCTGCAATCATTATAATTAGCAGGCGGCATGAAACTGACATGTTGCCTGTGCCCCTTGAAGAATCATAGAATTATAGAATCATAGAATTAAAGAATCATAGAATCATAGGGGCCGATTTTCATCAAGGCCTCCGCCTGCCCAAGTGCCGCCCAAAATGTCACCGATGGCCGCTGAGGTACCGGACGGTACTTTGGGCGGGATATTCATGGCCGAGGTCCCTCGAAGGTCAGCGGGCGGAAAATCAATGATGTACGCCGCCAATCTGGGCAACAGCGAGCGAGAGGTCTCATTCTCGGCGGCAGAGACGCTTGCCACCCAAGTGTCGCCGAGGATGGAGTCAGGCCCACGGAGGATCGAAGAGCTGAAAAAAAAAATCAACACTAAAAAATAAAAAAAACTTTCCAAAGACCTCCAAGAGACACCATCCAGGTAAGTCGCTGTTGACATTTAAAAAAAATATATTCACTTACCTTTTTTTCAGTTTCTTCAGACTGACCGTCGGGGACAGACCAGCCTCCAGCCAGCGGTCCACCCCCGTTCTGCCGCCGAGTCCCGCCTACTGCCGCCCGCAGGAATCTGGGAGCTCAGTTGCGCCACTCGGCCGTCCGCTGACGTCAGTGGGCAGTTCCCGGTGGCTCTCCCCTTCCGCTCACTCCACGCTACCCCAAAAGTAGCACTGGGCGAATCTTCAGGAGGAATGTTGGCGGCAGTGGCAGGTGAGGTGATGAATTTCGGCCCCATAAACTCATAGAATCATAGAAATTTACAGCATGGAAGGAGGCATTTTCGACCTATCATGTCCGCGCCAGCCGTCAAAGAGCAATCCAGCCTAATCCCACTTTCCAGCTTTTGTCCGTAGCCCTGTAGGTCCCCGGTTTTTCAGCGCTGTATAATTTCCCCCCCTCCCCACCCCAATGTTTGAGCTCAATGATCTTTTATAAGAACTGAGAGGGATAATGGACTTCTAGCTTTGTTTTAGATTAGGAAGAAAGCCAACGCCCTGGAGAGGGTGCAGAAGAGATTTACCAGAATGGTACCAGTGATGAGGTACTTGAATTGTGCAGAGACTGTGTGCGCACGAGACCCATGCAGCAGAGGTGGTCTCCAGTTAGTCCTGGTTAATCTTTGCCACTGGACCAAGACCTAGCTCTGTCAAGCCCGTGTGGTGGCTGGTGTGCAACGGCCACCACACATTAAAAAAATCCAAGCACAGGCATCTTCCACCCTCCAAGATGTAGTTCGGGATCTGGAATATTAGGTCCTTCATTGAAACACCTGTGAACTCATTCCTTTTTGGCGTGGAAGCAAGTCATCCTCGCTTCGAGATACTGCCTATGATGATGATGCTAGAGTACAGTACTGTGGTAGCTATGGTTCTGGGCTAACCCAATAGTTGAGAGTTAAAATGCCACCGTGATGAACTGTAAAATTAATTTGAATAAACAATGATTGTTGTAAAAACCTAATTCGTTCTTCCACATATCTCTACCTGCTCCAGCCTACACATGAGTCTAGCTCACACCACGTGCTTGACTCTTCATGTTCTCTGCAGCCTACCTCAGAGTTGGTGTGTTCAGGGAAACTAGGTATGGGCAGCAAATGCAGCATTGGCCATTGTTGTTTTCATGCACAATTTGAGCCATTAGGTAGCTTTTGTCTTCTTGGTGAACACTATCAAGCTTTGGGAGTTATATGTAGAGTTTAACTCCATAGGCTAGATCCTCCTCTTTTGAGCTTAGCGCCCAAAAATGGGCGTTATTTCAGGCATGGGCAGTAAAAAAGGGTTTTCAGATCACCGGCTTCTCTCCCATTCTCAAAACACCTAGTTTACATTTTTGAAAATGGGCGTTACCGCGAGCGATATCAAATGGGCGGTAGCGTTAAATTTTTCTGACTTTCTGCCGGAAAGTGTGGCCGTCCTTAGCAATGGCATGGCAACGCTCGAGTCCCGCGATTCTGGAGGTTAAGGGTCACCATGACATGCGCAGAAGAGGAGCCAGGGAGAGAGGGAGCTCAGAGGGACTGAAAGCGTGTGTGGCTGTGGTGTGTGCTTGTTTGGCTGTTGTGGGAGGAATGACGGAGATTCACCAGCAGCAAAAAGCCCACTAAGCACCAAGAACATAGTTGGCATCGAGTTTTTGTCCAACAAATAACATATAAAAAGGAAAGGATGGACGAGGCCCTGGAGCCGGTAGCCAGGAACACTGATGGCAGAGGGCTCCCAGTGGTCCCGGAGTACTGCACTGCACCCCAAGGTGACACACTCCCATTGGCAATAACATATGAGAGCCAGCAGCAACATCTTGCTTATGGATTGGAGCATACTCTCACCTCAGGATGGTCCTCTCCCATATCAATCCAAGCAGCGCCCCGCCCCCCCCCACCCCCACCCCAATGAAGCATCGCCTGAGGACCTCTTCGGCCAGGTGGCTTGGATTCAGGAGGGGAAGGGAACGGGGTAGAGAAGCGGGGTTGGGGGAGGGGGTCGGTGGGGGAAAGGGTTGGTTTGTACAGAAATACTGATGATTTCAGACTAATGTTCGGTTTAAATGTTTTTTATTTAACATAACCTTCAGCACAATGGCTCAGATAGCTGCACCATTACACGCTGGTGATTCCTCAACATCAAAGGGTATAATCACACTTAATTTCAATCAACTTAATCTTTAACTATCACTAAGGTGATGCCCACCATTGATATATGACCTGCATACCCAGCAGTGCGTCAGCCTTTAAATAACACCAATGTTCTTTCAGGTAAAGCAGTCATTGATGAGCTCCTGACATAAGGCTCTTGCAGCTATCATGCCACCATGGACCCTTTCATGCAATCTACAGGGGGGCGGGGGCATGGCTTCAGTGTCAGCCTGATTGTCTGGCCCGATGTTAGCGTCCGCCTCCTCGTCCTCCTCTTCCTCTCTCTGGTGAGGTGGACTGTCAGGCTCATCAGACAATTCTTGTCCCCTCCTGATAGCCAAGTTGTGTAGCATGGAGCAGACCACCACGAATTGAGCTACCTGCTCAGGGTGGTATTGGAGCTCACCTCCTGAGTGGTCCAGGCACCTAAAGCACTGCTTCAGCACACCAATGGTTTTCTCAACGATATTGTGAGTTGCTCTGTGGCTCTCATTGTATCGCTTCTTGGCCTCGGTGTGGGTGTCATGCAGCGGGGTCATCAGCCAGGTGGTGAGGCCATATCCTTTGTCCCCAAGCATCCAGCATTGACCTTGTGGCTCATTGTTAAACAAATCAGATACAGTGCTCTCAAGCAGGATGTGCGCAGCATGGATGCTGCCCTGAAATTGAGCATCCACAGCCAGTATAATTTGCTGGTGCCCAACCAGCTGGACATTCAGGGGATGGAATCCCTTGCAGTTCTTGAAAACCTCAGCATCCTGAAAAGGTGCCTGCATCACGATGTGCGTGCAGTCTATTGCTCCCTGCACCTTGGGGAAGTTTGCAATTCTGGAGAAACCTGGAGCCCTCTCACTCTGTGCCTCGCTGGTCATAGGGAAGCTGATCAAGTCCCTCCTGCATGCATACAGGGCTTCAGTGGCCTGTCTAATGCAGTGATGTTTGGCATGCTGAGAAAGTCCGCAAATGTCGCCATTTGTGGCCTGAAAAGAACCCGAGGCGTGGAACGACAGTGCTGCGGTGACTTTGACCTCGACGGACAGTGCAGTTCTGATGGAGCTGGCAGGCTGCAGATCTGCTCTTATCAGCTGGCATACCTCAGTGATAACCTCTTTGTGGAAGCACAGTCTCCTAAGGCAGGTGGTGTCGGACAAGTCGATGTAAGAATGCTTCTCCTTGTACTTGTGGGGGGTGTAACATCTGGTCCTCCTCATCTGACTGTCACTTTGTTTATTGGGCACACAATGCAGTGCAGCTTTCCTTTGGCAATATTGAGTCTGCTGCATGTATTTGGTCACCAAGAGAGGGTGAGAAAGGACAGGCCACATTGCAGAAGTTCATTGTTTCCAACCGATTGCACACAAACAAGGAATGTCTCGATGAACACAACTCTTCAATTCCAATCGGTCACAGTGTGGTCAAGATGTTTTTAGAGATGTTCACGTCAACTCCAACAACCTGCAGAGTACATCTGAACTCCGCCGAGGTTGAAGCACAGCAGCCTGTTAAAGGACGCAACATGTAATCTACAATATGGCGTCCATAACGCTGTGATGCGTCCCAGTTAGTTCCATTTTTTGTGGGCGGTTTTATGAGCGAGTGATAATTTGTGCGAAATGTGTGCGAGGTGGTGAAATTGATGATGGGCGATCTCCATGGCTGCAAGTTTGGGTAAATATGCTGTTTACGACAAAAAACAGTGGGCGGGCGTTAATATTGAATCTCGGCGTTAATTCCGTGCAGGAAGTAACGCGGGTCGATATTATGGCCGTTGAATTTGCCCATCCTGCTGATTCCGCCCAAAAAAGTGGGCGGGCGGTAATATTTTTTTCCGACGTTTAGGACATGGGGAAAGTAACACTCAGCGATAACTTTCCGAAAAATGCCCCTCAGTTTCCATTTTGTGCCAAAATGGGCGATATATGGGCGTTATACGTCATTTCAGCAGTAAAATAGGCATTAAGTAGGCGTTAAGCAGGCAAAAAAAGTGAAGGTTCTAGCCCCATGTTCCTATTCATTTCCCAATATTTCAAGTCATGGGTAGTTACAGATCTTTCTGATGTTTTATTTAAAATAAAAAGAGAAAATACTGCAAATACTCAGCAGATCAGGCAGAATCTGTGGAGAGAAAAACAGAGTGAACATTTCAGATCGATGATCTTTCGTTAGAACTGAAAAAGTTAGAGATATAACTTTAAGCAAGATTTTAAGCAAGATGGCTAACTAAGGAAATAAGGGAGAGTATCAAATTGAAAACAAAGGTATACAATGTGGTGAAGACGAGTGGGAGGCCAGAGGATTGGGAACATTTTTTAAAGCCAGCAGAGAACAACTAAAAAAAATGATTAAGACAGAGAAGACAGATTATGAAAGTAAACTAGCACAAAATATAAAAACAGATAGTAAGAGTTTCTACAGGTACATAAAAAGGAAAAGAGTGGCTAAATTAAATGTTGGTCCCCTGGAGGATAAACATAGAAACATAGAAACATAGAAAATAGGTGCAGGAGTAGGCCATTCGCCTTTCGAGCCTGCACCACCATTTAATAAGATCATGGCTGATCATTCCCTCAGGACCCCTTTCCTGCTTTCTCACCATACCCCTTGATCTCTTTAGCCGTAAGGGCCATATCTAACTTCCTCTTGAATATATCCAATGAATTGACATCAACAACTCTCTTCTGCAGGGAATTCCACAGGTTAACAACTCTCTGAGTGAAGAAGTTTCTCCTCATCTCAGTCCGAAATGGCCTACCCCTTATCTTAAGATTATGTCCCCTGGTTCTGGACTTCCCCAACATTGGGAACATTCTTCCCGCATTTAACCTGTCCAGTCCCGTCAGAATCTTATATGTTTATATGAGATCCCCTCTCATCCTTCTAAACTGCAGTGAATAAAGGCCCAGTTGATCCACTCTCTCCTCATATGCCAGTCCAGCCATCCCTGGAATTAGTCTGGTGAACCTTCGCTGCACTCCCTCAATAGCAAGAACGTCCTTCCTCAGATTAGGAGACCAAAACTGAACACAATATTCCAGGTGTGGCCTCACTAAGGCCCTGCACAACTGCAGTAAGACCTCCCTGCTCCTATACTCAAATCCCCTAGCTATGAAGGCCAACATCCCATTTGCCTTCTTCATCGCCTGCTGTACCTGCATGCCAACTTTCAATGACTGATGAACCATGACACCCAGGTCTTGTTGCACCTCCCATTTTCTTAATCTGGTGCCATTCAGATAATATTCTGCCTTCGTGTTTTTGCCCCCAAAGTGGATAACCTCACATTTATCCACATTATACTGCATCTGCTATGCATTTTCCCACTCACCTAACCTGTCCAAGTCACCCTGCAGCCTCTTAGCATCCTCCTCACAGCTCACACCGCCACACAGTTTAATGTCATCTGCAAACTTGGAGATATTACACTCAATTCCTTCATCTAAATCGTTAATATATATTGTAAAGAGCTGGGGTCCCAGCACTGAGCCTGCGGCACTCCACTAGTCACCGCCTGCCATTCTGAAAAGGACCCGTTTATCCCGACTCTCTGCTTCCTGTCTGCCAACCAGTTCTCTATCCATGTCAGTAGATTACCCCCAATACCATGTGCTTTGATTTTGCACACCAATCTCTTGTGTGGGACCTTGTCAAAAGCCTTTTGAAAGTCCAAATACACCACATCCACTGGTTCTCCTTTGTCCGCTCTGCTAGTTACATTCTCAAAAAATTCCAGAAGATTTGTCAAGCATGATTTCCCTTTCATGAATCCATGCTGACTTGGACCGATCCTGTCACTGCTTTCCAAATGCGCTGCTATTTCATCCTTAATAATTGATTCCAACATTTTCTCCACTTCTGATTTCAGTCTAACTGGTCTATAATTACCCGTTTTCTCTCTCCTTCCTTTTTTAAAAAGTGGTGTTACATTAGCTACCCTCCAGACCATAGCAACTGATCCAGAGTCAATAGACTGTTGGAAAATGATCACCAATGCATCCACTATTTCTAGGGCCACTTCCTTAAGTACTCTGGGATGCAGCCTATCAGGCCCCGTGGATTTATCAGCCTTCAATCCCATCAATTTCCGAAACACAATTTCCCGCCTAATAAGGATATCCTTCAGTTCCTCAATCTCACTAGACCCACTGTCCCCTAGTACATCCGGAAGGTTATTTGTGTCTTCCTTCGTGAAGACAGAACCAAAGTAGTTGTTTCATTGGTCTGCCATTTCTTTGTTCCCCATTATAAATTCACCTAATTCCGACTGCAAGGGACTTATGTTTGTCTTCACTCATCTTGTAAAGTCCTTACTCTACAGCATGAAACCACACGAGGCACATTCCAGGGACAAGGCCACTCTGTGACCTTAGCTTTTTATTACAGCACTCCAGAAGAGATGACCCTGCGTGGGACGTCCCTTTATATACCTGTGTGATCAGGTAAGGAGTGTCTCCCACAAGTTCACCCCCTGTGGTCAAGGTGTGCATCTCAGTTGAGTGTATACAGTAATACAGTGGTGTTACATTGTAGTTACAAACATGACATCACCTTCCCCCCCGCAAAGTCTTACTGGGATCATAGGTTCAGTCTTTCAGGTGGTAGTGTGAGCTCCATCTCATGGTCCTTCAAGTTCCTCCATGTCGATGCTGAACCTTTTTTTTACTTGGTCCAGATGCTTACGGCATATCTGGCCATTGTTGAGTTTTACCATGATGATCCTATTCGCCTCTTTGCCAATTACAGCAACCTCAAGCCATTTGGGCCCCATGGCGTGATTGAGGACGAAGACAGGATCATTTATTTTTACACATCTCCCCCTTGAATTACGGTCATGCTACTCGTTTTGTGACTTGCGCTTGCCCTCAACTATGTCGGTCAGGACTGGATGGATGAGGGACAACCGAGTTTTGAGTGTCCATTTCATGAGTAGCTCTGCGGGTGGGACCCCCGTGAGCGAGTGCGGGTGGGATCTATAGGCCAGCAGGAGGCGCGATAGGCGGCATTGTAGGGAGGCTTCTTGAATCCTGAGCATACCTTGTTTAATGATTTGGACTGCCTGTTCCGCCTGGCCATTGGAGGCCGGCTTGAACGGCGCAGTCCTGACGTGGTTGATGCCATTGCCTGACATAAACTCCTGGAATTCATAGCTCGTGAAACACGGGCCATTGTCACGAACCAGGATGTCCGGCAAGCCATGGGTTGCAAAGATCGAACATAGGCTTTCCACAGTGGTGGATGACGTGCATCAATATTGGATGATGCACACGATCCATTTCGAGTACGCATCTGCTAAAATAAGGAACATCTTCCCCATGAATGGGCCCGCGTAGTCAACGTGAATGTGTGACCATGGCTTGGTGGGCCAGCGCCACGGGCTGAGTGGGGCCTCCCTGGGGACATTATCCAGCTGGGCACAGGTCATGCACCTGCGAACACAGTGTTCCAGGTCTGAATCAATTCCAGGCCACCAAACATGTGACCGGGCAATGGTCTTCATCAGCACAATGCCTGGGTGCTCGCTGTGGAGTTCCCTGATGAATGCGTCCCTGCCCTTCTGGGGCATGACTACCCAGCTGCCCCATAGTAGGCAGTCAGCTTGGATGGAGAGTTCATCCATCCGCCTGTGGAAAAGTCTGACCTCCTCAAGGCATGCTTCGAGTGCAGGCGCCCAATCCTCAGTTATGACACATTTCTTAATCAGGGATAGGAGGGGATCTCTGTTAGTCCAGATTTTGATTTGGCAGGCTGTGATGGGGGAGCCTGCACTGTCAAAAGCATCAGCAGCCATGACCATCTCAGTGCTTTGCTCAGCTGCCCACTCGGTGGTGGCCAGTGGGAGCCTGTTGAGTGCGTCAGCGCAGTTTTCAGTGCCGGGCCGGTGCCGGATGGAGTCGTCATAAGCAGCTAGCGTGAGAGCCCATCGCTGTATGCGAGCTGATGCGTTGGCATTGACAGCCTTGCTATCTGACAACAGGATGTGAGTGGCTTGTGGTCCGTCTCTAATTCAAACTTCCTACCAAAGAGGTACTGATGCATTTTTTTTACACCATAGACACATGCAAGCGCTTCCTTCTCGACCATGCCATATCCCCGTTCTGCTTGAGAGCGCGACCTGGAGGCATAAGCCACAGGTTGTAGCCGACCCTCAGCATTACCCGGCTGCAACACGCACCCAACCCCATAAGACGATGCATCATAAGTCAGAACTAAACGTTTACAGGGGTCATACAGAGTCAACAACTTGTTTGAACAAAGTAGGTTTCGCACCCGATCAAAAGCCCGTTCCTGACAGTCCCCGCAAAACCAATCACAACCCTTACGCAGGAGCACGTGTAGCGGCTCCAACAATGTGCTCAAGTTCGGCAGAAAGTTCTCGAAATAGTTCAACAGTCCCAGGAATGAACGCAGCTCCGATGTGTTGCAGGGCCTGGGTGCTCGTCGAATCGCCTCTGTTTTGGATTCGGTGGGCCGAATCCCATCTGCAGCAACCCTCCTGCCCAGAAACTCAACCTGAGGAACTAAGAACACACATTTAAACTGCTTGAGTCGCAGGCCTACCCGGTCCATTTGGCGTAGCACCTCCTCCAGGTTGTGGAGGTATTCCTCGGTATCTCGACCTGTGATGAGGATGTCGTCCTGGAATACGATCGTTCCAGGAATGAATTTAAGCAGGCTTTCCATGTTTCTTTGAAAAATCGCGGCCACTGATCCAATGCCAAACGGGCACCTGTTTTACGCAAACAGTCCCTTGTGCATGGTGATGGTGGTCAGTAGTTTGGATTCGTCGGCCAGTTCCTGGGTCATATCGGCTGAAGTGAGATCCAACTTGGTGAACAACTTGCCTCCTGCCAGCGTGGCGAAGAGGTCCTCTGCTCTTGGGAGCGGGTATTGGTCTTGTAGGGACACCCGATTGATGGTGGCTGTGTTGTTGCCACTGATCCTGACAGAGCCATCCGCTTTTAGAACTGGAACGATGGGACTCGCCCAGTCGCTGAATTCAACAGGCGAGATGATGCCCTCTCGCAACAGCTGGTCCAATTCACTCTCTATTTTTTCCCGCATCACATACGGCACCGCTCTGGCTTTATGGTGCACTGTCCTCGCGTCCGGGGTGATCTGTATCACCACTTTAGTGCCTTTGAAAGTCCCGATGCCTGGTTGAAATAATAACTCGAATTGTTGTAGGACTTGTGAGCACGAACTTCGCTCCACCGAGGACATTGTGTGAACATCCCCCCATTTCCAGTTTATCTCGGCTAACCAGCTTGACCCAACAGTGCGGGACCATTGCCCAGGACAATCCAGAGTGGCAGCCGGTTCACTAACCCATTGTGTGTGACAGCCATCATTGCACTGCCTAGCACCGGAATGATTTCCTTGGTGTAAGTCCGTAGTTGCGTCTCAATATGTTCTAATTTGGGTCTACTGGCTTTGAGTGGCCATAGTTTCTCGAATTGCTGAATGCCCAAGGGTGACTGGCTGGCCCCAGTGTCCAGCTCCATGCGTACTGGGATGCCGTTCAGCAAAACCCTCATCATCATTGATGGCGTTTTGGTGTATGAACTGTGAAATTTCGCCGCATGGACCCACTGAACCTCGGCGTCCATCGATTTGCCCTAAAGTCATCCTGCCTTACAAAACCCTTTTCTGGTCCCTCGGTCTCATATATCAGTCTGGTTGCAGGTTTTCTACACATTCGAGCTAAATGGCCACTGAGATTGCAATTTCTGCAGACAAAATGTTGGAATCTGCAAGACCTAGCTGAGTGTTTTCCTCACACCTCCAGCATGAGTTAAAGTTTCCATTGTTGGGGACAAAGGGACTATGGCCAGGAATTCCATGCTGACTGTCCCTTTGACTGCTCTTAAGTACCCTATTAGTGAGTGTTAATGGCCCCATCCCGGGCCGCATTGTCCACTGTGATCAGTTCAGCCTGCCATTGTCACTATTGAGGTCCTGCTCTGGGATCTATTGCTGCCTGGTAAATGTCGGACTGACCCTGCCTGCCTGCATGGCTCCGAGTAGCATTTATGATGTTGACTCCCTGATCCATCGCCGCGTTAGACGCAGAATTGCGCACATAAATCATTTTCATCTCTTCCTTCCCCGCCATGAAAGTTTGAGCTAACAACGCCGCCGCTTCCAAGGTTAAGTCATTGTTCTCAATTAACTTGCGAAAAATTCCCGCATGACCGATACCCTCGATGAAGAAGTCCCTTAGCATTTCCCCCCTGCAGGCATCTGTGAACTTACAGAGGCTGGCCAAATGTCGGAGGTCCGCCACATAAGTCCGGTATGCTCTGTCCTTCACGGCATCGGTGGGTGTAGAATCTGTGTCGAGCCATGTGTAAGCTGCTCGCCAGTTTGAGGTGCTCCTCGATTAATTTGTTGAGCTCTTCAAAGATTTTGTCCGACGGCTTTTCGGGTGCCAGTAAGTCCTTCATGAGCGCATAAGTCTATGTCCCGCAGCTGGTCAGGAGATGAGCCCGTCGGCCGCTGGATCCCCTAGCCAGTCTTTAGTTACGAAGCTTTGCTGAAGCCTCTCGACAAAATCGTCCAAGTCTTCCCCAACACAGCACCGTTCCTCTGTGCTACCAGTGGCCATTCTCGTGGGTCGTGAATTCCTGTTTCTCGTCGCCAATGTAAAATCCGTACTCTACAGCATGAAACCACACGAGGCACATTCCAGTGATAAGGCCACTCTGTGACCTTAGCTCTTTATTACAGGACTCCAGAAAAGATGACCCTGCGTGGGACCTCCCTTTATATACCTGTGTGATCAGGTAAGGAGTGTCTCCCACAAGTTCACCCCCTGTGGTCAAGGTGTGCATCTCAGTTGAGTGTATACAGTAATACAGTGTGTTACATTGTAGTTACAAACATGACATCACCTTCTCCCCCCACCCCCAAAGTCTTACTGGGATCATAGATTCAGTCTTTCAGGTGGTCTATGCTCCCTCGTGGAGCACCGCAGTTGGGGCTCTGGTCGTTGGACGCTGATGTGAGTGTCTGTCACCTGTGGTGATTCCGGCCTGTCCGGGCTGACCTCAGGGACTGTGCATTCTTCCGATTGCTCTTGTTGCACGTTCGCTGGTGGTAGTGTGAGCTCCATCTCATGGTCTTCTTCAGGTTCCTCTGTGTCCATGTTGAACCTTTTTTTTACTTGGTCCAGATGCTTACGGCATATCTGGCCATTGTTGAGTTTTACCACGATGATCCTATTCCCCTCTTTGCCAATTACAGTACCCTCAAGCCATTTGGGCCCCATGGGGTGATTGAGGACGAATACAGGATCATTTATTTCTATACATCTCCCCCTTAAATTATGGTCATGCTACTTGTTTTGTGACTTGCGCTTGCCCTCAACTATGTCGGACAGGACTGGGTGGATGAGGGACAACCGAGTTTTGAGTGTCTGCTTCATGAGTAGCTCTGTGGGCGGGACCCCCGTGAGCGAGTGCGGGCGGGATCTATAGGCCAGCAAGAGGCACGATAGACGGCATTGTAGGGAGGGTCCTTGAATCCTGAGCATACCTTGCTTAATGATTTGGACTGCCCGTTCCACCTGGCCATTGGAGGCCTGCTGGAACGGCGCAGTCCTGACGTAGTTGATGCCATTGCCATTGCATCTCAGTTGAGTGTATACAGTAATACAGTGGTGTTACATTGTAGTTACAAACATGACAAATTTTTTTCTCTTCACATATTTATTTATAGAAGCTTTTGCAGTCAGTTTTTATGTTCCTGCAAGCTTCCTCTCGTACTCTATTTTCCCCCTCTTAATTAAATGCTTAGTCCGCCTCTGTTGCATTCTAAATTTCTTCCAGTCCTCAGGTTTGTTGCTTTTTCTAGCCAATTTATATGCCTCTTCCTTGGTTTTAATACTCTCCTTAATTTCCCTTGTTAGCCACAGTTGAGCCTCCTTCCCCGTTTTATTTTTACTCGAGACAGGGATGTACAATTGCTGAAGTTCATCCATGTGATCTTTAAATGCTGGCCATTGCCTATCCACCATCAATCCTCTAAGTGTCCTTTGCCAGTCTATTCTAGCCAATTCATGCCACATACCGTCGAAGTTACCTTTCCTTAAGTTCAGGACCCTTGTTTCCGAATTAACTGTGTCACTCTCCATCTGAATAAAGAATTCTACCATATTATGGTCACTCTTCCCCAAGAGGCCTTGCACAACAAGATTGCTAATTAGTCCCTTCTCATTACACATCACCCAGTCTAGGATGGCCAGCTCTCTAGTTGATTCCTCGACATATTGGTCGAGAAAACTATCCCTAATGCACTCCAGGAAATCCTCCTCCACCGCATTGCTACCAGTTTGGTTAGCCCAATCAATATGTAGATTAAAGTCGCCCATGATAACTACTGTACCTTTATTGCACACATCCCTTATTTCTTATTTAATGCTGTCCCCAACCTCACTACTACTGTTTGGTGGTCTGTACACAACTCCCACTAGCGTTTTCTACCCTATGGTATTCCGCAGCTCTTCCCATACCGATTCCACATCATCCAGGCTAATGTCCCTCCTTACTATTGCATTAATTTCCTCTTTAACCAGCAACGCCACCCCGCCTCCTTTTCCTCTCTGTCTATTCTTCCTAAATGTTGAATACCCCTGGATGTTGAGTTCCCAGCCTTGATCACCCTGGAGACATGTCTCCGTGATGCCAATTACATCATACCCGTTAACTGCTGTCTGCGCAGTTAATTCATCCACCTTATTCCGAATACTCCTCGCAGTGAAGCACAGAACCTTCAGGCTTGTCTTATTAACACACTTTGCCCCTTTAGAATTTTGCTGTAATGTGGCCCTTTTTATTTTTTGCCTTAGATTTCTCTCCCCTTCACTTTTACTATTCTCCTTTCTATCTTTTGCTTCTGCCTCCATTTAATTTCCCTCTGTCTCCCTCCATAGGTTCCCATCCCCCTGCCATGTTAGTTTAACTCCTCCCCAACAGCACTAACAAAAACTCCCCCAAGGACATTGGTTCCAGTCCTGCCCAAGTGCAGACCGTCCAGTTTGTACTGGTCCCACTTCCCCCAGAACCGGTTCCAATGTCCCAGGAATTTGAATCCCTCCCTTCTGCACCAATCCTCAAGCCACGGATTCATCTGAGCTATCCTGCGATTCCTACTCTGACTAGCACGTGGCACTGGTAGCAATCCCAAGATTACTACTTTTGAGGTCCTACTTTTTAATTTAGCTCCTAGCTCCCTAAATTAGTCTCGTAGGACCTCATCCCGTTTTTTACCTGTATCATTGGTACCTATATGCACCACGACAACTGGCTGTTCACCCTCCCTCTTCAGAATGTCCTGCACCCGCTCCGAGACATCCTTGACCCTTGCATCAGGGAGGCAACATACCATCCTGGAGTCTCGGTTGTGGCCGCAGAAACGCCTATCTATTCCCCTTACAATGGAATCCCCTATCACTATAGCTCCCCCACTCTTTTTCCTGCCCTCCTGTGCAGCAGAGCCACCCACGGTACCATGAACTTGGCTGCTGCTGCCCTCCCCTGATGAGTCATCCTCCTCAACAGTTCCCAAAGCGGTGTATCTGTTTTGCAGGGGGATGACCGCAGGGGACCCCTGCACTACCTTCCTTGCACTGCTCTTCCTGTTGGTCACCTATCCCCTATCTGGCTGATTACCTTTAATCTGCGGTAAGACCAACTCGCTAAACTTGCTATTCACGTCATTCTCAGCATCCTGAATGCTCCAGAGTGAATCCACCTGCAGCTCCAGTGCCGCAATGCGGTCTGTCAGGAGCTGGAGGCGGATACACTGGGCAATTAATAATGGAGAACAGGGAAATGGCAGAGACATTGAACAAATATTTTGTACCAGTCTTCATGGTAAAAGACACTAAAAACATCCCAATAGTGGATAATCAAGGGGCTATAGGTAGAGAGGAACTTAATACAATCTCTATCACTAATGAAGTAGGACTATGTAAAATAATGGGACTAAAGGCGGACATGTCCTGATGACTTACATCCTAGGGTCTTAAGAGATGTGTCTGCAGAGATAGTGGATACATTGGTTGTAATCTACCAAAATTCCCTGTAGTCTGGGTGGTCCAAGCAAATTAGAAAAACGGAAATGTAACGCCCCTATTGAAAAAAGGAGGGAGACAAAAAGCAGTTAGCGTAATATCTCTCGTTGGGAAAATGCTGGAGATGATTATTAAGGAAGCAGCAGTGGGACATTTGGAAAAGCATGATTCAATCAAGCAGAGTCAGCACCGTTTCATGAAAGGGAAATCATGTTTGACAAATTTGCTGGAGTTCTTTGAGGATGTAACGAGTAGGGTGGATAAGGGGGAACCAGCGGATGTGGTGTATTTGGATTTTCAAAAGGCATTTGATAAGGTGCCACATAAAAGTTTCCTGCACAAGGTAATATCTCATGGGATTGGGGGTAATATATTAGCATGGATAGAGGACTGGCTAACTAACAGAAAACAGGGAGTCAGGATAAATAGGTCATTTTCCAGTTGGCAAACAGTGACTAGTGGGGTGCCGTAGGTATTGGTGCTGGGTCCTCAACTATTTACAATCTACATTAATGACTTGAATGAAGGGACCGAGTGTAATGTAGCCAAGTTTGCTGATGATACAAAGATGGGTGGGAAAGCAAATTGTGAGGATGACACAAAAAATCTGCAAAGGGTAAGTGAGTGGGCAAAAATTTGGCAGCTGGAGAATAATGTGGGAAAATGTGAGGTTATCCACGTTGGCAGAAAAAATAGAAAAGCAAATTATAATTTAAATGGAGAAAAATTACAAAGCGCTGCATTAAAGAGGGACCTGGGGGTCCTTGTGCATGAAACACAAAATGTTAGTATTCAGGTGGAGCAAGTAATCAGGAAGGCAAATGGAATGTCGGCCTTTATTGCAAGGGGGATGGAGTATGAAAGCAGAGAAGTCCTGCTACAACTGTACAGGGTATTAGTGAGGCCATACCTGGAGTACTGCGTAGATTCTGGAGATGAGGGGGTTGACTTATGAAGGTAGGTTGAGTAGGTTTGACATATACAATTTGGAGTTGAGAAGAATGAGAGGTGATCTTATCGAAACATATAAGATAATGAGGGGGATCGACAAGGTAGATGCAGAGAGGATATTTCCACTCATAGGGGAAAATAAAACTCGGCGACATAGTCTTCGAATAAGGGACGGCCCATTTAAAACTGGGAAGAGGAGGAATTTCTTCTCTCAGAGGGTTGTAAATCTGTGGAATTCTCTGCACCAGAGAGCTGTGGAGGCTGGGTCATTGAATATATTTAAGGCGGAGAGAGACAGATTTTTGAGCGATAAGGGAGTGAAGGGTTATGGGGAGCTGAGTTCATGAACAGATCAGCCATGATCTTATTGAATGGCAGAGCAGGTTCGAGGGGCTGAATGGCTTGCTCCTGCTCCTATTTCTTATGTTCTTATGTTTTTATGTTAGAAGATGAGTCTAGAAGAGGTGCAAAAAGGCATGGCAAAAACATCAACAGCTGCCATTTGAAAAAAAAGTGTTTATAGTCTGAAATTGTTGAACTCAGTGTTGACTCCGGAAGGCTGTAAAGTGCCTAACTGAAAGATGAGATGCTGTTCCTCGAGCTTACTTCGATATTTTAGTTATTTGTTTCTGGCCGCGACTTAGATGGCAATATTTAGCACCCTCTCTTCACTGGTCTAAGGACGTTGAGTAGTGTGAGCCTGGAGTCATCTGTAGGCCGGACAAGGCAGGTGCATCTGGTCTCTTCCTGGATATTCGGAACCAGTTGGATTTTTTAAACTAATCTGGTAGATTTTACGGCCAACTTGTCCAGCCCAAACTGTACCTGATTGCTCAAATTCAATTTTGCAATGGGATTTGAACTCCTAACCTGTGGGTTGCTAGTGTGCTGCCATAACCATGTGAATTAGAGGACTGTGGCTGAAGAGTGGTTATTGTACTGGACTCCAACACAAGGGCCTGGACTAATAATCCAGAGATTCCCACATTGGTAGTTTGAGAATTTAAATTAGTTCATAAATCTAGAATCAGTAAAAGTGACCATTTAGACAATGGAATTGAATGTAATATCTCCAAGTTTGCAGATGACACTAAGCTGGGTGGCAGTGTGATCTATGAGAAGGATGCTAAGAGGCTACAGGGCGACTTGGACTGGTTAGGTGAGTGGGCAAATGCATGGCAGATGCAGTATAATATGGATAAGTGTGAGATTATCCACTTTGGTGGCAAAAACAGGAAGACCTTATCTGAATGGTGCCAAATTAGTAAAATGGGAGATGCAACGAGACCTGGGTGCCATGGCACATCAGTCATTGAAAGTAGGCATGCAGGTACAGCAGGCAGTTAAGAAATCAAATGGCATGTTGGCCTTCATAGTGAGAGGATTTGAGTATAGGAACAGGGAGGTCTTGCTGCAGTTGTACAGGGCCTTGGTGAGACCCATACCTTGAATATTGTGTGCAGCTTTGGTCTCCTAATCTGAGGAAGGACTATTGAGGGAGTGCAGCGAAGGTTCACCTGACTGATTCCCAGGATGGCAGGACTGACATATGAAGAAAGACTGGATCGATTAGGCTTATATTCACTGGAATTTAGAAGAATGAGAGGGGATCTCATAGAAACATATAAAATTCTGACGGGACTGGACAGGTTAGATGCAGGAAGAATGTTCCCGATGTTGGGGAAGTCCAGAACCAGGGGTCACAGTCTAAGGATAAGGGGTAAGCCATATCGGACTGAGATGAGGACAAACTTTTTCACCCAGAGAATTTTGAACCTATGGAATTCTCCACCACAGAAAGTTGTTGAGTCCAGTTCATTGGATATATTCAAAAGGGAGTTAGATGTGGCCCTTCCAGCTAAAGGGATCAGGGGACATGGAGAGAAGGCAGGAGTGGTATACTGAAGTTGCATGATCAGCCATGATCATATTGAATGGTGGTGCAGGCTCGAAGGGCTGAATGGCCTGCTCCTGCACCTATTTTCTATGTTTCTATGAAGCAGTGGATTGTCATATTTAAAAAGAAACAACTGGTTCCCTGATGTCCTTTTTGGGAAAGGAAAGCTGCTGCTATGGCCTATAGGTGACTGAAATCCCACACCAAGGTGGCTAACTCGAATCTCTCTTCTGAAGTGGCCTAGCAAGTCACTCAGTTACAGGAAACAACAGCTTGCATTTCCCTAGCGCCTTTAATGTGGTAAAACATCCCAAGACACGATACAGGATGGTTAACCAACAAAATTTGACACCGCAACATATAAAGAGATTTTAGGCCAGGTGACCAAAAGCTCGAACAAAGAGATAAGTTATAAAAAAGCGTCTTAAAGAAGGAAAGGGAGGTAGAGAGGCGGAGAGGTTCAGGCAGGGGATTCCAGAGCCGAAGGTTGAGGCAACAGAAGGCACGGCCGCCAATGGTGGAGCGATCAAAATGAGGGATACACAAGGGGCCAGAATTAGAGGAGCGCAGTGATCTCGGGGGGTTGTGGGGCTGGAGGAGATTACAGAGATAGGGAGGGGCGAGGCTATGGAGGGATTTGAAAATAAGGGTGAGAATTTAAAAACTGAGGTGTTGCTGGCCCGGGAGGCAACGTAGGTCAGCGAACACAGGGGTGATGGGCGATGGTGCAAGTTAAGATATGGGTAACTAGCAATAGGTAATAAATGCTGGCCTTGCCAGCGATGCCCACACTCTAAGAAGGAACAAAAAGAAAACTAAGCCACCATACACACCCATGAAAGAAAGTGCATAAAACACATATATTGGCACCCTTGCACATTATCAGGATCAGTGCCTGAATTAATCTTTAATCTCTAATCATTTTTCTTTGTGTGTTATGTTGTACCCAGCACACATCTCCCGGAAATGTCTCGAAATGCCTTCACATGCAATGAATTACTGCAGAATTCAGTAGCTTGTATGCGAGCACATGTGGTAGCCAATTAGCGCACAGCATGATTTCCCGCACAGTAATGGGATGACTGTTACCGTTTTACAACACATGCCTGTTGCAGATGCTGCATTGTGCCTTGTATGCGCTTTATTACTGTTCTCCTGCAGGGGGTGTCGTAGCACTGACTTGTTCCCTGAAGCTGGTTCCTGCGGGAATGAAGTTGGACCGATTACAGATTTAAGTTCAAACAACATTCCTTAACTTTGGAAAAAGTTCAGGATGTAACTTGAGAGTACAGTTTTTAACCTCGTTTAAACTATTCCAATGTTCTCCTGGCTTCCCACCTACCACCCTCTGGAAACTTGCCATACTCCACCCACTGGCCTCAGATCGTGGATGAACTTGGTTTTAGTTGCCTCACATTGTGTACCCCTACTCCAAAATAGAACACCTTAAAGAGCCCTCCTTCTGCCCCCAAAAGTATATAGTTACAGCTTAAGTCCCAAAGCCTGCGTTACTCTAACTTGACAACGTGAACAACATTTCGGGGTCTGTGCCAACTTTTGATTGAAACGGTTGGTGAGCTTTTGCCAGTTTTCTAGGTTGGCATGGATGCAGTTAGATCTGTGATGGGCAAGACAGCAGGTCGCTGTGGCAGGATAACCTAAATGGGGTCAACGGCCTCCCTCGCCGATAGTGCTCTCGGTGATTTCAAAGACCTTCGCAGAAACATGGAGCCACTATCATACCTTGTCAAAAATGTCCAGCTGTTGCGCTGAAGATGCCGTTTTGCAATGTTTAGTGGGATCTCAGTTATCCCTTGACTACATCCTCAGCTGACTTCTTCAATCTGAAACATCAGTCATGAAGTCCCCAATTCTCATTTGATTGGAACCGAACTTAATTTCTAAATTTAATTCCAGAATCAGACTAAAAGACTTCAAGGAACACAAATCAGCACTTTGTGCATTGGTCATGTGAATAATTGAGTCTGCTCAAGGCAAGCTCCAAATTTGCTTTCCTTTTACAGTCACCAGAGGCTCTGGAAGAGTATTACTGAAGCTCTTTTATCAAGAAAAGAGAAGGCTGAGGGATGACGTGCTAGAGGTCTTTAAGATTATGAAAGGGTCTGCTAGGATAGACATAGAGAAGATGTTTCGACTTGCAGGGGAGACCAGAACTCAGGGCCATAAATATAAGATAATCATCAATAAATCCGATAGGGAATTCAGGGGTAACTTCTTTGCCCAAAGAGTAGTTAGAAAGTGGATCATACTGCCACACAGAGTAGTTGGGACAAATAGCATCGATGCATTTAAGGGGAAGGTAAATAACATGAGGGAGAAAGGAATAGAAGGATATATTGACGGGTTTTGTTATTCGTTCCAGGATGTGGGCATCGCTGGCAAGGTCAGCATTTATTGGCCATCCCTAATTTTCCTTGAGAAGGTGGTGGTGAACTGCCTCCTTGAACTGCTGCAGTCCGTGTGGTGAAGGTCTCCCACAGTGCTGTTAGGGAGGGAGTTCCAGGATTTTGACCCGGCGACGATGAAGGAACTTCGGTGTATTTCCAAGTCTGGATGGTGTTTAACTTAGAGGGAACTTGCAGGTGATGGTGCTCCCATGCCCCTGTTGCCTCTAGGTGGTAGAGGTCAGGGGTTTTGATTGAAGACATACAATCACCCGTCCAGTTCGTAGATGTAATCGTTGATTGTAGGTTCGTGGTCGTTGGTTCCGTGACTGGTTGTTCCCTCTTCTGTCATTCTCTTCAGTTCTGTTCCTTTCCGTTTGCTTCTGTACTTCGCTTCGGAGCTGCTTCTCGCTCGTGCTGCCAAAAAGGTTGTGGCGAGTTGCTGCAGTGCATCTTGTAGATGGTACACACTGCAGCCACGGTGCGCCGGTGGTAGAGGGAGTGGATGTTGAAGGTGATGGATGGGGTGCCAATCAAGCGGGCTGCTTTGTCCTGAATGGTTGGAGCTTCTTGAGTGTTGTTGGAGGTGCACTCTGTAGGGTGTTTGTTTTACACTCTACCTTGATTCGTAGACCTCGGGAATTGCAGGAAAGAACGACACGTGACGCAAAGTTTAGGCTTAACCCAACTGTCAGTTTTATTATGCAAAAACTAACTAAAAACTACAGAACTAGACTACTGAGAAAATTGACTGAAGACATACAATCACCCGTCCAGTTCATAGCTGTAATCGTGGACTGTAGGTTCGTGATCATTGGTTCCGTGACCAGTTGTTCCCTTTTCTGGTCGGTCTCTTCCATTCTGTTCCATTCCGTTTACTTCCGTACTTCGCTTTGGAGCTGCTTCTTGCTCGTGAATTTATATCCATTTTATGAATAATCCTCCGCTGAGCTGCGGTTTCCGATAATGTGTTTGGATCGATTCGTTGTTTGTGGTGATCCATTTGACTGGTTGTGATGATGGACCTGGATGTCCCCAATTTGCACACAGAGTCTACAGGGCAAAAGATAACTCCTTATCTTAAGTACCCCGTTCTACAAAAATGTGCACCTTGTGGGGATCCCTTTGTTGTTCTGGTTCCTTGCAAACTTGGAGTCTCCAGGGAGAATTGTTTTTTTCCCCCCTCCGGCAAGTCAGTTCAGGGGCTCTTCTGTGGGTTTATATCAAACATATCAAACCCATTGTTTCTAAGCATAAAACCTGTCATGTATTCAACTGTCATTGTAACCCATGAATAAGCTGACCTAAGTTGTACACCTTGAGATCACTGACCACAAGGGGGTGAACTTGTGGGAGACACTCCTAACCTGGACTATCCAGTATAAAAGGGGAAGCTCCAACCACCATCGCTCTCTTGAGGTCTTGGTAATAAAGGTAACTGGTCACAGAGTGATCTTCTCTCAAGTTCGGGCCTCGTGTGCATTTATACTTTATAGTAAGGACATATCATTGGTGATGAGAAACTGGAATTTAAACCACGCGAGCATAGCTACCAGCAGCACAGGAGTGAGGTACAGTGTTGGTGATGATTGGGACGACTTTATTGAGAGACTACAGCAAAGTTTTGTCACTAAGGAATGGTTGGGACAGGATTCGGCCGACAAAAGCAGGGCTCGTCTCCTGATGGTTTGTGGATCCAGAACCTACTCCCTGATGAAGGACCTTCTAGCGCCAGAGAAGCCGGTGGACAAGACATTCGAAGAGCTCAGTAAGTTGATCGGGGAACACATTAAACTGGTGAGCAGCATGCCCATGGCGAGACACCGGTTTTACATGCACCGGCAGCGAGAAGGGCAAAGCGTTCCAGACTTCGTGGCAGATCTCCGGCGACTGGCGAGCCTATGTAAGTTCCCAGGTGCATGCAGAGTGGAGATGATGCAAGACTTTTTTATTGAGGGCATCGGGCACGCTGGGGTTTTCAGGAAACTGGTTGAGACCAAAGACTTGACCTTGGAAGCGGCTGCTCTCATTATCTCAGGGGAGGAAGAGACCAGAATGATTGATGGCAAAAATCTTGGCTCAAATGCGGCAAACAACCAGGGAGTCAACATTGTTAATGCGGCACACAGTTCTCTAGGCAGACAAGGGCAATCGGACATGCCCCAGCATGCAGTCTTACCCAAAGGGGGAATTCAACAGAGATAATGGCTAGCTGAATGGCGATTCATGCCGTCGCAATGGACAATGCGGCCAGTAATGGGGCCATCAACACCTGTTAATGGTGCGTTTAAGGACAGTTACAGAGACAGTCAGAGACAATCAACTGGTAATGGACCTTTTGTTTCCAACAATGGGGTCTCTAGCTCATGCTGGAGGTGTGGAGGCAAACATCCAGCCAGAGCTTGCAGGTATCAGCAATATACCTGCAGAAACTGCAACGTCAGCGGTCACTTGGTGCTTATGTGCAGGAAGCCTGTGGCCAGGTTGATGTACGAGGAGGACGGAGCCGATGTAAGCCTTATGAGGCCAATTGAATACTGGGGGAAATTGCTGGAAGCTGAAGTTCAGCGAGTTCATGTGGAGCACATATACAGTTCATATACCAGGACACTACCGATAATGTTGAAAGTGCACCTCAATGGCATCCCAGTATTAATGGAGCTGGACATGGGGGTCAGCCAGTCCCTGATGAGTATCAAACAGTTCGAAAGGTTGTGGGTGTCCAAGACCAGGAGGCCAAAATTATTACTGATTGACGCACTGCTACAGACATATACAAGGGAGATCATTCCGGTGCTAGGCAGCGCCATGGTAGTTGTGACCCACAAAGATTCAGAGAACAGGTTGCCACTCTGGATTGTCCTGGGGGACAGTCCCGCACTACTGGAGAGGAGTTGGCTTGCTGTCATGAATTGGAAATGGGGCGATGTCAATGCAATTTCTTCTGTGGAGCGAGTATCATGCTCACAGGTCCTGGATAAATTTGACTCATTATTTCAACCCGGCATCAGCACTTTCATGGGGACCAAGTTAGTGATTCACTTAAACCCGGACGCCAGGCCAGTACACCACAAGGCCAGAGCGGTGCCGTACGTGATGTAGGAAAAGATAGAAGGTGAATTGGACCGCCTGCTGAAAGAAGGCATCATCTCGCCAGTCGAATTCAGTGACTGGGCGAGCCCGATTGTGCCAATGCTCAAGGCGGATGGGTCAGTCAGGATATGTGGTGATTACAAGTTCACCATCAATCGGGTGTCACTCCAAGACCAGTACCCGCTACCGAGAGTGGAGGACCTCTTTGCGACACTATCCGGTGGCAAATTTTTTTCAAAATTGGTCCTGACCTCAGCTCACATGACCCAGGAGCTGGCGAGTGAGTCGAAGAAGCTGACCACCGTCACGACACACAAGGGGTTGTTTGAGTATAACAGATGTCCGTTTGGGATTCGTTCGGCCGCCGCGATCTTTCAGCGAAATATGGAAAGCCTCCTCAAGTCGATTCCAAGGATGGTGGTTTTTCAAGACGACATCCTCATCATGGGTCGTGATACTAAAGAACACCTCCACAACCTGGAGGAGGTGCTACGCAGACTGGACCGGGTAGGGCTGCGACTGAAAAAGGCGAAGTGCATCTTCTTAGCTCCAGAGGTAGAATTCCTGGGAAGGAGGGTAGCAGCAGACGGGATCAGCCTTACTGCATTCAAAACAGAAGTGATCCAGAGAGCACCCAGACTGCGTAACACGGCAGAGCTGCATTCGTTCCTGGGGCTCCTGAATTATTTTGGTAACTTTCTTCATAAATTGAGCACGCTGTTAGAGCTGCTACACGTGCTCCGACGCAAAGGTCACGATTGGGTCTGGGGGGATAGCCAGGAAAGGGCTTTTGATAGAGCACGCAATTTGTTATGCTCCAACAAACTATTAACGTTATATGACCCGTATAAGAAACTAGTTTTAACATGTGATGCATCGTCCTATGGGGTCGGATGTGTGTTGCAGCATGTGAATGCCAAGGGTCAGTTACAGCTGGTAGCTTATGTCTCTAGAAGTCTGTCCCGGACAGAAAGGGGCTACGGGATAGTAGAAAAGGAAGCGCTAGCATATGTATCTGCAGTAAAAAAAATGCACCAGTACCTGTTTGGCAGGAAATTTGAGCTGGAGACAGATCACAAACCCCTAACATCCCTTTTGGCCGACAACAAGGTCATAAATGCGAATGCATCGGCCCGCATACAGAGGTGGGCACTTACGTTAGCCGCCTATGACTACACAATTCGGCACAGACCGGGCACTGAAAACTGTGCCGATGCACTCAGCAGGCTACCACTAGCCACCACTGAGGGGGCAGCTGAACATGATGCTGAGATGGTCATGGCTGTTGAAGCTTTCGAAAGCGAAGGCTGACCTGTGATAGCCTGTCAGGTTAAAGTCTGGACAAATAAAGACCTGCTACTGTCTTTAGTTAAGAAATGTGTCCTGAATGGGGACTGGGCAGCCACATGCGAGGCATGCCCTGTGGAGTTTAAAGCATTTCATAGGCGCAAGGAAGAACTCTTGATTCAGGCCGATTGCCTACTGTGGGGAAACTGAGTACTCATGCCCCAGAAGGGCAGAGAGGTGTTTATCAGAGAACTCCATAATGAGTACCCGGGTATTGTCATGATGAAGGCAATTGCCAGGTCACACGTTTGGTGGCCAGGGATAGATGCAGACCTGGAACTTTGTGTTCGCAGGTGCAACACGTGTGCTCAGCTGGGCAACGCAACCAGTGAATCCCCCCTTAGTCCCTGGTCCTGGCCCGCCAAGCCATGGTCACGCATCCATGTGGACTACGCAGGTCCTTTCATGGGGAAAATGTTTTTGGTTGTAGTAGACGCCTACTCCAAATGGATTGAGTTTGCCATTTTAAATTCAAGCACATCCTCTCATCCTCTGCCACTGTAGAAAGTCTGCGGGCAATGTTCGCCGCCCACGGTCTACCGGACGTCTTGGTCAGCGACAATGGCCCGTTCTTCACAAGTACTGAATTCCAGGAATTCATGGCAGGCAATGGAATTACCCATGTCAGAACGGCACTATTCAAGACGGCCTCAAACGGCCAGGCGGAACGAGCAGTGCAGATAATCAAACAGGGGATGCTCAGAATCCAAGGGGGTTCCCTACAAAGCCGCTTATCACGCCTCCTGTTGGCCAATAGATCCTGACCACACTCGCTCACAGGGGTTCCACCCGCAGAGCTACGAATGAAAAGGCTGCTCAAAACCAGGTTATCCCTTATACACCCTACTATGAAAGAAATTTTTGAGAGCAGGCATCAGTCACAAAGTGACTACCATGACAGGAATGCAAGGGCGCGATGTATTGATGTCAATGATCCTGTTTTTGTCCTTAATTATGCTGCAGGGCCCAAATGGCTTGCAGGCCAAAGAGGGGAATAGAGTTTTGGTCATTAAACTTACCAATGGACAAATCTGCCACAAACACGTGGATCAAACTAAAAGGAGGTTCAGCAACCCCATAGAAGAAGCAGAGAAAGAACACGACAAAGAGTTTACTCCACCACAGGTGACCAAACACCGGAACCAATTGGAGGAGAGCCCAGTCACTGTGGGCAGTCTGGACAGGCCTGAGCCACCGCAAACAGAAGACACTCAGGCCAACGCCCAACAACCGGAGCCCCAACTCAGGCGCTCTACAAGGGAGCGTAAACCACCAGAGAGACTTAACCTGTGATCCCAATAAGATTTTGGAGGGGAGGTGATGTCATGTATTCAACTGTCATTGTAACCCATGTATCAGCTGACCTAAGTTGTACACCCTGAGTACACTGACCACAAGGGAGCGAACTTGTGGGAGACACTCCTGACCTGGACTATCCGGTATAAAAGGGGAAACTCCACCCACCGTCGCTCTCTTGAGATCTTGGTAATAAAGGTAACTGGTCACAGAGTGATCTTCTCTCAAGTATGGGCCTTGTGTGCATTTATACTGTATAGTGAGGACATATTAAAACCAGACTGGTGCTCAACCGCACAGATTGTCCTTAATTGGTGATGAGTCACCACCTGCCCCGGGCTGGCACCTTTTCCTCCATTTGTCCAGTCAATCCCAAAAGCTTGCATTAAATCAATTTGGTCAATTTTTTGTTCGCGGCCACTTTCTGTGCTTTCTGGAAAAGTGTGTAATCTTATAACTCATCCAGTCAAGTGGAGAGTATTCCATCACACTCCTGACTTATGCCTTGTAGATGGTGGAAAGGCTGATAGTGAGCAGGTAAGACACCCGCTGCAGAATACCCAGCCTCTGACATGCTCTTGTTGCCACTGTGTCCAGTTAAGTTTCTGGCCAATGGTGACCCACAGGATGTTGATGGTGGGTGATTCAGCGATGGTAATGCTGTTGAATATCAAGTGGAGGTGGTTAGACTTTCGCTTGTTGGAGATAGTCATTGCCTGGCACTTGTGTGGTGCGAATGTTACTTGTCATTTATCAGCCCAAGCCTGAATGTCATCCAGGTCTTGCTGCATGTGGGCATGGACTGCTCCATTATCTGAGGAGTTGCGAATGTAACTGAACACTGTGCAGTCATCAGCGAACGTCCTTATTTCTTCCTTTATGATGGAGGGAAGGTCATTGATGAAGCAGCTGAAGATGGGCCGAGGACACTGCCCTGAGGAACTCCTGCAGCGATGTTCTGGGGCTGTGATGATTGACGTCCAACAACCACAACCATCTTCCTTTGTGTTGGGTATGACTCCAGCCAGTGGAGAGTTTCTCCCCTGATTCCCATTGACTTCAGTTTTACTAGGGCTCCTTGATGCCACACTTGGTCAAATGCTGCCTTGATATCAAGGGCATTCACTCTCACCTCACCTCTGGAATTCAGCTCTTATGTCCATGTTTGGACGAAGGCTATAATCTGGTTTGGAGCCGAGTGGTTCTGGCGGAACCCAAACTGAGCATCGGTGGGTAGGCTATTGGTGAGTAAGTGCCACTTGATAGCACTGTTGACGACATCTTCCATCACTTTACATAGAAACATAGAAACATAGAAACATAGAAAATAGGTGCAGGAGTAGGCCATTCGGCCCTTCTAGCCTGCACCGCCATTCAATGAGTTCATGGCTGAACATTCAACTTCAGTACCCCATTCCTGCTTTCTCGCCATACCCCTTGATCCCCCTAGTAGTAAGGACCTCATCTAACTCCTTTTTGAATATATTTAGTGAATTGGCCTCAACAACTTTCTGTGGTAGAGAATTCCACAGGTTCACCACTCTCTGGGTGAAGAAGTTCCTCCGCATCTCGGTCCTAAATGGCTTACCCCTTATCCTTAGACTGTGACCCCTGGTTCTGGACTTCCCCAACATTGGGAACATTCTTCCTGCATCTAACCTGTCTAACCCCGTCAGAATTTTATATGTTTCTATGAGGTCCCCTCTCATTCTTCTGAACTCCAGTGAATACAAGCCCAGTTGATCCAGTCTTTCTTGATAGGTCAGTCCCGCCATCCCGGGAATCAGTCTGGTGAACCTTCGCTGCACTCCCTCAATAGCAAGAATGTCCTTCCTCAGGTTAGGAGACCAAAACTGTACACAATACTCCAGGTGTGGCCTCACCAATGCCCTGTACAACTGTAGCAACACCTCCCTGCCCCTGTACTCAAATCCCCTTGCTATGAAGGCCAACATGCCATTTGCTTTCTTAACCGCCTGCTGCACCTGCATGCCAACCTTCAATGACTGATGTACCATGACACCCAGGTCTCTTTGCACCTCCCCTTTTCCTAATCTGTCACCATTCAGATAATAGTCTGTCTCTCTGTTTTTACCACCAAAGTGGATAACCTCACATTTATCCACATTATACTTCATCTGCCATGCATTTGCCCACTCACCTAACCTATCCAAGTCGCTCTGCAGCCTCACAGCATCCTCCTCGCAGCTCACACTGCCACCCAACTTAGTGTCATCCGCAAATTTGGAGATACTACATTTAATCCCCTCATCTAAATCATTAATGTACAGTGTAAACAGCTGGGGCCCCAGCACAGAACCTTGCGGTACCCCACTAGTCACTGCCTGCCATTCTGAAAAGTACCCATTTACTCCTACTCTTTGCTTCCTGTCTGACAACCAGTTCTCAATCCATGTCAGTACACTACCCCCAATCCCATGTGCTCTAACTTTGCACATCAATCTCTTGTGTGGGACCTTGTCGAACGCCTTCTGAAAGTCCAAATATACCACATCAACTGGTTCTCCCTTATCCACTCTACTGGAAACATCCTCAAAAAATTCCAGAAGATTTGTCAAGCATGATTTCCCTTTCACAAATCCATGCTGACTTGGACCTATCATGTCACCTCTTTCCAAATGCACTGCTATGACATCCTTAATAATTGATTCCATCATTTTACCCACTACCGATGTCAGGCTGACCGGTCTATAATTCCCTGTTTTCTCTCTCCCTCCTTTTTTAAAAAGTGGGGTTACATTGGCTACCCTCCACTCCATAGGAACTGATCCAGAGTCAATGGAATGTTGGAAAATGACTGTCAACGCATCCACTATTTCCAAGGCCACCTCCTTAAGTACTCTGGGATGCAGTCCATCAGGCCCTGGGGATTTATCGGCCTTCAATCCCATCAATTTCCCCAACACAATTTCCCGGCTAATAAGGATTTCCCTCAGTTCCTCCTCCTTACTAGACCCCCCGACCCCTTTTATAACCGGAAGGTTGTTCGTGTCCTCCTTCGTGAATACCGAACCAAAGTACTTGTTCAATTGGTCCGCCATTTCTTTGTTCCCCGTTATGACTTCCCCTGATTCTGACTGCAGGGGACCTACATTTGTCTTTACTAACCTTTTTCTCTTTACATATCTATAGAAACTTTTGCAATCCGTCTTAATGTTCCCTGCAAGCTTCTTCTCATACTCCATTTTCCCTGCCCTAATCAAACCCTTTGTCCTCCTCTGCTGAGTTCTAAATTTCTCCCAGTCCCCAGGTTCGCTGCTATTTCTGGCCAATTTGTATGCCACTTCCTTGGCTTTAATACTATCCCTGATTTCCCTTGATAGCCACGGTTGAGCCACCTTCCCTTTTTTATTTCTATGCCAGACAGGAATGTACAATTGTTGTAGTTCATCCATGCGGTCTCTAAATGTCTGCCATTGCCCATCCACAGTCAACCCCTCAAGTATCATTCGCCAATCCATCTCAGCCAATTCACGCCTCATACCTTCAAAGTTAGCCTTCTTTAAGTTCTGGACCATGGTCTCTGAATTAACTGTTTCATTCTCCATCCTAATGCAGAATTCCACCATATTATGGTCACTCTTCCCCAAGGGGCCTCGCACAACGAGATTGCTAATTAATCCTTTCTCATTACATAACACCCAGTCTAAGATGGCCTCCCCCCTAGTTGGTTCCTCTGATGATGATTGAGAGTAGACTGATGGGGCGGTAATTGGCCGGATTGGATTTGTCCTGCTTTTTGTGGATTGGACATACCTGGGTTAGCTGAAGAAGGTTGGGAGCTGGCTCATTTGGAGCATAAACACCGGTATGGAGCTGTTGGACCAAATTACCTATTTCTGTGCAGTAAATAGTATGGCCGGAACTTTCCCATAAACCAACCTGGTGAGTTTAGAGTGTGTGGATAGTTAAATTGTTAAAAGTGAGATCCCCGACCTAATCCCACCTCATAACCTGCCCACTTCCTCTTATCGTGTTGTGTGGCACTACCACCGTGCTAAATGGGACAGATCAGAACAGATCGAGCGTCTCAAAACTGGGCATCCATGAAGCATTGTGGGCCATCAGCAGCAGCAGAATTGTATTGTACCACAATCTATAACCTCATGGCCTGGCATATCCCTCACTATTATTACCATCAAGCCAGGGGACCAACCCTGGTTCAATGAGAAGTGTAGAAGAGCATGCTCCTCAGGTAATGAATTGCTCCATGCCCGCATGCCGCAAGACCTGGACGACATTCATGCTTGGGCTCTTAAGTGACAAGTAATATTCCAAAAGTAGCAGGCAATGACCATGTCCAACAAGCGAGAGTCTAACCATCTCCCCTTGATATTCAACGGCATTACCATTGCCGAATCCACCACCATCAACATCCTGGGTGTCAACATTGACCAGAGACTTTTCTGGACCAGCCACATAAATACCGTGGCAACAAGAGCAGGTCAGAGGCTGGGTATTCTGCGGCTAGTGTCTCACCTCCTGACTCCCCAAAGCCTTTCCACCGTCTACAAGGCACGTTATGAATGTGATGGAATACTCACCACTTGTCTGGATGAGTGCAGCTCCAACACCACTCAAGAAGTTCGACACCAACCAGGACAGAATAACCCACTTGACTGGCACCCCATCCACCACCTTCAACATTCACTCCCTCGGCACCGTGGCTGCAGTGTGTACCGTCTACAAAATGCACTGCAGCAACTCGCCAATGCTTCATTGGCAGCAACTCTCAAGCCCACGACCTCTACTACCTAGAAGGACAAGGGTACCAGGCGCATGGGAACACCATCACCTCCACATTCCCCTCCAAGTTTCACACCAAGCTGACTTGGAAGTATATCGCTGTTCCTTCATCATCGTCAGTTCAAAATCCTTGAACTCCCTCGCTAACTGTACTGTGGGAGCACCTTCACCACAAGAACTGCAGCAGTTCAAGGAGGTGGCTCACCACCACCATCTCAAGGGCAATTAAGGATGGGCAATAAATGCCGGCCTTGCCAGCGACGTCCACATCCCATGAACAAAATGTTTTTAAACTTACGGTTTTGATGGAGGTGGGAAGTGAGGGGGTTGGGGGGGTGGGGAGGAGGGGGGTTGGGGGGTGGGTGCAGACAACCAACCTACTCCCAGGGGGCTGAATTTCTATTTAAATATTGTAATGAGGTTGGAAGCCTCTATTTTCCCCTCCACTTTGACCCGACCATACTGACCCCACCCCCGCGATTGTAAACCCCCTCCAGAAGGCCTCCGATCAAACCCCCAGGCCTCCCCCACCTCCCCCAGGCCTCCAAAAGGACATGGGACACAGGAAATAGGAGCAGCAGTAGGCCAGTTGGCCCCTCGAGTCTGGTCTGCCATTCAATATCATGGCTGATCTGACTCAGCCCCACTTCCCTGCCCGCAACGATGATGATGAGGCCAGCCATGATCCTCCACCTCCCATCCTCTATGATCCCTGACCTCCCTGCGATCTCTGCTTGCCTGCTGATCCCCGACCTCTACGATCCCCTGCCAATCCTGCCACCCCCACACCGCTCCTCTCTCCCTCTCCCGATCCTCTCTCCTCCCCCTCCTGATCCTCTCTCCCCCCTCCCCATCCTCTCTCCCCCCTCCCCATCCTCTCCCCCCACCTCCCGATCCTCTCTGCCCCCCTCCCGATCCGCTCTCTCCCCTCCCGATCCTCTCTCCCTCTCCCGATCCTCTCTCCCCCCTCCTGATCCTCTCTCCCCCCTCCTGATCCTCTCTCCCCCCCTCCCGATCCTCTCTCCCCCCTCCCGATCCTCTCTCCCCCCCCTCCCGATCCTCTCTGCCCCCCTCCCCATCCTCTCCCCCCCCCTCCCCATCCTCTCCCTCCCCTCCCGGTCCTCCCTCCCCCCTCCCGATCCTCTCTGCCCCCCTCCCGATCCGCTCTCTCCCCCTCTCGATCCTCTCTCCCACCTCGTAACTGAGGCCTACCCGCCCACAACCTCTCAGGCTGGCTGGCTGCGGGCGGCAAACCGAGGCCTCGCATTCAAATTGGGCCTTGCCGGTAAAGTCGGAAAGGCCTGCGTCAACCTGACCTCTCGAACTTCCCGCCCGCCTCGGAGAACCCCTGCCCCCAACCCACCTCCCCGAAGAAATTTCCGGCCCATGTGATTCTATGTAATTGATGGCTCAGTTTGGTAAATTCACCGCTTCGTGTAGTACTGAACCATACAGGCAAAGGGAGACCCAGGTTTACTTCCCAGACTGCACTGAGTTATGGGAGTTATAATTGGCCTCATTATCCCAGGGCTGGTGATGGTGTTATTATTGTAGCTATATATGTTCCCTTATTTCACTCGCTGTTCCGTTTTGCACAGACCAATTTCACTCGAACAACAACTTGCATTAATAGAGCGCCTTTAAAGTAATGAAATGTAGCAACGTAACTGGACAACATTTGACACCGAACCACATAAGAGATACTTAAATAGGCTTGGTCTAAGAGGTAGGTTCTAAGTGTGGTTTAATAGAGGGGAGAGGTTTTTGGAGGGATTTCCAGAGTTTCGGGCTCAGGCAGCCAAAGACACAGCCGCCAATAGTGAAGCGATGAAAATCGGGGATACACAAGAGGCCAGAATTGGAGGAGTGCAGAGACCTCGGTGGATCGTACGGCTGGAGGAGGGTTGCAGAAATAGGGAGGGGCAAGGCCATGGAGGGATTTGAAAAACAGGGATGAGAATTTTAAAATTCTTTAATGAGAACACCAGTAACAAAAGGGACCGAGTATCTGTGCAAACTAAAATCAATATGGATGCATTTCAAATCACAATTGTCAGATGATTGACAAAGCAATCTATCTTGCGTACTTCCCCTGGCTATAGAAAGCTAACAGCGAGCTTGTAGACACTATTGTCCATATCTCATTTCAATTTCATTGTGAAGGAACCGAATCTAAATTATACGACTGGTACTTAACAATATTATTTAGGTTGATTAGTTGAGTCCAGACTGCGCCCGCTCTGAGTCTGTAAGATGAAATTGATGAGTAGATGCAGAGCTGTGGTAGGTGAAATTGTTTTAAACTTTATTAAAGTTATGCCTTTTTCATTCAATCTTGAATCACAATTAACCGCAAGCCAGTTCAAGTATCGAGGGACAAAATCAGTCAGGCTTTCTGCTTCTGATCACGATCCATTGTTTCCTCTGGGAAATTTATGTGAGTGGACAGGATTGGAGTTGACTGTGATCCTCCCATGACTGAATAGCTTACCGCAATTGGTCGGCAGGCTCATGCATGTAAAATGGGCACTTCCCTTGGGGTGGGGAGAAGGAGTGAATTTTGGAGAATCTAAAGAGGCTTCAGTGGGTAGAAACTCTTGTCTCTGAATTAGAAGGTCGTGGGTTCAAGCGCTACTCCAGAGAGTTGAGCACAAAATCTAGACTGACACTCGCAGTGCAGCACTGTTGGAGGTGCCGTCTTTCAGATAAAATGTTAAAGCCTCTCAGGTGTACATAAAAGATCCCATAGCACTATAGCTCTGGCCAATATTTATCCCATTTGATATCTCGCCATTATCGCATTGCTGTTTGTAGAATCTTACAGTGCACAAATTGGCTGCCATGTTTCCATCATTACAACAGTGACCATGCTTCAAAAAGTATTTCATTGGCTGTAAACTGATTTAGGGATGTCCTGAGGTCATGAAAGGCACTATGTAATGTCTGTCTGTCCAGTCTGTTTTTCTTTCTGTCTTTCTCTCTTTCTATCTGTCCTCCTGTCGTCCTGTCCGTCTGTCCATCACTTCCTCTGTCCTTCCATCGATCCCTCTCTCCATCCATCCAGCAGCTTGCAGTGTCAGCTGTGGGTCACCTCTGAGTCAGAAGGTTGTGGGTTCAAGTCCTACTCCAGGGACTTGAGCTCAAAAATCCAGGCTGACTCTCCAGTGCAGTACTGAGGGAGATCCAAGACCACCCCAATCTCTGTCGTCGAGCTACAGTACACGGACGACACTTGTGTCTGCGCACACACAGAGGCTGAACTCCAGGACATAGTCAACGTATTCACTGAAGCGTATGAAAGCATGGGCCTTATGCTAAACATCCATAAGACAAAGGTCCTCCACCAGCCTGTCCTCGTTGCACAGCACTGCCCCCCCCCCCCCAGTCATCAAGATCCACGGCGCGGCGCTGGACAACGTGGACCATTTCCTACATCTCGGGAGCCTCTTATCAACAAGAGCAGACACTGACGACGAGATTCAACACCGTCTCCAGTGCACCAGTGCAGCCTTTGTCCACCTGAGGAAAAGAGCGTTTGAAGACCAGGGCCTCAAAACTGCCACCAAGCTCATGGTCTACAGGGCTGTAGTAATACCTGCCCTCCTGTTTGGCTCAGAGACATAGACCATGTACAGTAGACACCTCAAGTCACTAGAGAAATACCACCAACGATGTCGCCGCAAGATCCCACAAATCTCCTGGGAGGACAGTCTCAGCAATATTAGCGTCCTTGACCAGGCCAATATCCCCAGCATTGAAGCACTGACCACACTTGATCAGCTCCGCTGGGCGGGCCACATTGTTCGCATGCAGACATGAGAATCCCAAAGCAAGCGCTCTACTCGGAACTCCTTCACGGCAAACGAGCCAAAGGTGGGCCAATGAAACGTTACAAGGACACCCTCAAAGCCTCCCTGATAAAGTGCAACATCTCCATTGACAATTGGGAGCCCCTGGCCAAAGACCGCCCTAAGTGGAGGAAGTGCATCCGGGAGGGCGCCGAGCACCTTGAGCATGCAGAAATCAAGTGCAGGCAGCAGAAAGAGATTGCGGCAAACCTGTCCCACCCTCCCTTACCCTCAACAACAATCTGTCCCACCTATGACAGGGACTGTGGCTCTTGTATTGGACTGTTCAGCCACCCAAGGACTCATTATAAGAGTGGAAGCAAGTCTTCCTCGATTCCGAGGGACTGCCTATGATGATGATGACTAAGTGAGTGCCGCACTGTCGGAGGTGCCGTCTTTTAGATGAGATGTTAAGCCGAGGCTCTCTCAGGTGGGCGTAAAAAATCCCAAGGCACTATTTCGAAGAAGAGCAGGGGAGTTATCGCCGTTGTTCTGGACAATATTTATCTCTCAGTCCAAAGAACAGATTATCTGGTCATTGTCACATTGCTGTTTGTGGGAGCTTGCTGTGTGCAAATTTGCTGCCGTGTTTCCCACATTACAACAGTGACTGCACTTCAAAAGTACTTTATTGGCTGTAAAGCGCTTTGTGACATCCGGTGGCCATGAAAGGTGCTATATAAATGCAAGTCTTTCTCATCTATTCATCCATGCATGGAAAAAAGCCCTTCAGCCCCCTTGACTTCACCCCTCCATCTAACAACTCACTGTTACAGCATTGAGCTGTTTTTTTTTTAATGGGGGCAGGTTCCCCGGTCCTGTGCACTTCGTTTTTCGCCCCGGAGGGCCAGAAATGGCGGCGGTGACGTCTTCTGGGCGTACGGCCAGTCTCCAACACCCTGCGGGAGTGTTCCGGGCCGACTTTGCGGCCGGAAGAGCAGCGCCGGTGTGCTTTTTGTCTCCCGACTCGCGGCTTGCCCCGCAGTGACCACGTGGGCAAACAGACGGCCCAACCTATACTGACTGCAGAGAGGTAAGTAATGCAGTCAGTCTAAGGTAAGTGTGATTGTTTTTACATTTAATATTTTGCGATTTATGTTGTAGTGATGTGGGCTATGTATTGGGAATGTTTTTTGGGGGATTTTTTTCTCCCCAGGCGTCTCTTGGAGCACTCCTGGGCCAGCTCTTTAGTTCAGGATTTTCCCATGCTAATGCCCTGAGAGAGGTGTCATCATAGGCAGTTCCTCGAAATGAGGATGACTTGCTTCCGCGCCATAAAGGAATGAGTTCACAGGTGTTTCAATGAAGGACCTAATATTCCAGATAATAAGAATTAGGAACCGGAGGAGGCCATCTAGCCCCTCGAGCCTGCTCCGCCAATCAACAAGATCATGGCTGATCTGGCCATGGACTCAGCTCCAATTACCCGCCCTCTCCCCATAACCCTTAATTCCCTTATTGGTTAAAAATCTAGCTAACTGTGATTTGAATACATTCAATGAGCTAGCCTCAACTGCTTCCTTGGGCAGAGAATTCTACAGATTCACAACCCTCTGGGAGAAGAAATTCCTTCTCAACTCGGTTTTAAATTAGCTCCCCCGTATTTTGAGGCTGTGCCCCCTAGTTCTAGTCTCCCCGACCAGTGGAAACAACCTCTCTGCCTCTATCTTGTCTATCTCTTTCATTATTTTAAATGTTTCTATAAGATCACCCCTCATCCTTCTGAACTCCAACGCGTAAAGACCCAGTTTACTCAATCAATCATCATAAGGTAACCCCTCATCTCCAGAATCTGCCTAGTGAATCGTCTCTGTACCCCCTCCAAAGCCAGTATATCCTTCCTTAAGTAAGGGGGGGGGGAGCGGGTGTCGGGTCGGAGCGGGTGTCGGGTCTGGTCGGCGGTGGGGGGGGGAGGTGGGGAGCGAGTGTCGGGTCTGGTCGGGCGGGGAGCAGGAGCTGGCCGTGGGAGGAGCCCCAGTGAGGCCATTGGGCCAGGGCTAGGGGCTGCGTGCTTCGGGCCCCTCCCACACAGTTCGGCGCCTGGAGCTACTGCACTTGCATGCCGACTGTAGCGCGCATGTGCAGAGGTCCCGGCACTGTTTTCAGCGCCGGGACCTGGCTCCGCCCCCCCACAGCTCGTGCTGGCTGCGCCGAGGGCCAGAGGACCTGTAAGTCGGTGCAGACTACCGAGGATTTTTTTCGGCGCCGTTTTAGGCGCGAAAAACGGGCGCCCAGCTCGGAGGGGTGCCCGTTTTTTTTCTTGTGGAAACTTGGGCCCTATGTTTCCACTTGTGGGAAGATCATAGCTAGAGGTCATCAATATAAGACAGTCACCAAGAAATCCAATAGGGAATTCAGGAGAAAATTATTTACCCAAAGAGTGGTGAGAATGTGGAACTCGCTACCACAGGGAGTGGTTGAAGTGAGTAGTATGGACTAGTTGGGTGAATGACCTTGTTTCTCTGTCGTATATCCAATGTAATCCTCTGTTCACTGTTTAAACCCTGTTTGTTTTAAGCAGACTAACATGTCTATTAAAATAGTGGAAAGGGGAATGTCGTATCATTACGGGTTAAGGCTCCACTCGCGAACATCACCAACAGTCATTTCTAGGCTTTGCCCTCAAAGGGTGCATTCAGGTGCCATATTTAGCATTTTTGCGATAGAGTTGGTGCTTCCCAGTGGCACTAAAGATGGAAGCTGGTGTGTAAGTGACAGATCAATTCAAACTCCAGATCTCAAACTCTAGCGTAAACACAATCTGGGACCCAAAAGACAAAGGGAGCGAATATAATGGCCCAGATGTGGCTGGTATGCCCCGTTAGTTAGACTTTTCCCCTCACCCTGCAGCTCGATAAATGTTTGCCCAGTCAGTTGTTGGAACTGTGAACTGATGATAGTGCAGCGGGGGCAACGGAGCATGCGGCCTTGGTTAAAAATGAGACCAAAAGGCTGTCTCCTTGAAGAATGAGAGTTAAGGATTGGAAAAGAAACAGAAATTTTTGCAGAAGGACATAGGGTGAATTATAATCAAATCAGGTAAAGAAAGAGAAATAAATGTAGGATTAAGAGAGAGAGAAAAAGAGACAGAAAGAAAAATAATTAAAATTCAACTTTTTGAATTTAAAAATTTCTAACAACAATTTGCTTCCTGTAGGAATGAGACCCCCCAGATTGAATTGTTCCCTTTCTGGGCTGGAGAGGTTGATTGGCACTACAGAAATGTAAAAAAAAAGTACTTGCACTGTTAAATATCAGCCCTAACATTTTGTGGCGAGTTTAATTGCTAATCAATGCGTAAATGCAGCAATTTAATTAAACTCAGGGAGAGGTTGAGGGTGAGCTGCCGTTTTCGTGAGATTAACGGTGGAGTGGTGCAATTCGTCCAGCAACTTGTGGCGATTCACAATTCAGGCCGCATATCTTCCTCGCCACAAGGTGCTGGACAATATATCATCATCATAGGCAGTCCCTCGAATCGAGGATGACTTGCTTCCACGTCAAAAAGTTCACAGCTGTTTCAATGATGGAGCTAAAATTCCAGGTCCGAACTAAATCTTGAAGGGTGGAAGGTGCCTGTGCTTGGATTTTTTTAACGTGTGGTGACCGTTGCACACCAGCCACCACACGGGCTTGACAGAGCTAGGTCTTGGTCCAGTGGCAAGGATTAACCAAGACACCTGGAGACCAGCTCTGCTGCAGGAGCCTAGTGCGCACACATATCGCAGTGTGGGCTGGCCCGTGCCATACATTAATACTGGAGAGCACTATTAAACTCGCCGTTATTTTGCCAACAAAATCTGGCCCGATGTTAAGAAACATTATATCGTGCCTTTCATGACTTCAGGACGCCCACAGCACTTTACGGCCAATGAAGTATTTTTAAAGTATAATCACTGCTGTAATTTATTTGTCAAACTTATGTGTTTTGTCTTAAAACACTCCTGTAAAGTGCCTTGGGATGTTTTACTACATTAAAGGTGCCATATAAATACAAGTTGTTGTTGTTAATGTAGGATATTCCGCTGAGCATCTAAAGTTTCTTTGCCGAGAGCGTTAAGAAATCAAGCGCAGGCAGCGGAAGGAGTGTGCGGCAAACCAGTCCCACCCACCCTTTCCTTCAACCACTGTCTGCCCCACCTGTGACAGAGACTGTAAATCCCATATTGGACTGTACAGTCACCTGAGAACTCACTTTTAGAGTGGAAGCAAGTCTTCCTCGATTTCGAGGGACTGCCTATGATGATGATGATGATGATGATATTTGCACACAGCAAGCTCCCATAAACAGCAATGTGATAATGACCAGATAATCTGTTTTTTTTAGTGATGTTGATTGAGGGTTAAATTGGCTCCAGGACACCAGGGATAACTCCCCTGCTCTTCTTCAAAATAGTGGCGTGGGATCTTTTACGTCCACCTGAGAGGGCAGACGGGATCCCGGTTTAATATCTCATCCAAAAGATGGAACCTTCGACAGTGCAGCACTCTCTCAGCACTGCACTGGAGTGTCAGCCTAGATTTTTGTGCTCAAGTCTCTGGAGTGGGACTTGAACCCACAACCTTCTGACCCAGAAGCAAGAGTGTTCCCAACTGAGCCAACAACAAACTATTAGCTTGTAAGTGCTACTAACTCAACGTTGGCATCCCAATTGGCTGTCCCTCCTGGGGATAATGTGGAAAGCATATTTTTAATGTCTGCAAAACAAACTCAATGTTTTGTGCACATGTAGTGCGATGTCATGACGTCACCACTCAACCATCGTTCCCAGTTCTGGTTGGGTTTGGAAGAGCCAGTGTGAATCCTCCCTCAAAGCAGACGCGGCAACTATTCACTCCTTGTTCGTTGGCTAGCACATAACTATGTCGTAAGGGTCCCATGTGAAATGAGCTTGAGCAGTCGTGGCCCAAATGCTGGTGGACACAAAATGGATCATAATTTGAAATTATTTGTCACAAAATTGGCGATCTTATTCAGAGGAGACATGAGGATTGCTGACGGAAGAAATTCATATTGGCACAGTGGAAGTTGGGGTGTAATTATTGAAGTACGGAATCATGAATCATAGAATGATGCAGCACAGAAGGAGGCCATTCGGCCCATCGTGCCTGTGCCGGCTCTTTGAAAAAGCGATCCAATTAGTCCCACTCCTTCGCTCTTTCCCCATTGCCCTGCAAATCTTTCCTTTTCAAGCATTTATCCAATTCATTTTGAAAGTTATTATTGAATCTGCTTCCACCACCATTTCAAGCAGCTCATTACAGATCATCATAATATGCCTTCATGTTGCCTCTGGTTCTTTCTGCAATTACCTTAAAGCTGTGTCCTTTGGTTACTGACCCTTCCGCCACTGGAAACAGTTTCTAATTACTTACTCTATTAAAATACTTAATGATTGTGAACACCTCTATCAAATATCACCTTAACTTTCTCTGCTCTAGGGGGAACAACCAGAGTTTCTCAAGTCTCTCCACACAACTGAAGTCTTTTATATTTCATATATATAGGGGCCGAACTTGGTCAAGGCCTCCGCCCGCCCAAGTGCCGCCCAAAGTGCCGCTGATGGCCGCCAAGGTACCGGACGGTACTTTCGGCGGGGTTTTCATCGCCGAGGTCTCTCGAAGGTCGTCGGGCAGCAAATCAACGACGTATGCCGGGTTGAGCTCTCATTCTGGGCGGCAGAGGCGCTTGCCGTCCAAGTGCTGCTGCGGATGGAGTTGGGCCCACGGAGTGTCGAAGAAGTAAAAATAAAAATCATCACCAACAAAAAAAACACATCTGGCGACCTTCAGGGTACCCCAGGTAAGTCCCTGTAAAGAAATCATTTAAAAACACTCCACTTACCTTTTTTTACAGGATCTTGACACTCACCATTCAGGACAGAGCAGCCTCCACACAGCGGTCCACCGCCGTCCTGCTGCCGACTCCCGCCCGCATGATGATGGGAGCTCGGCGGGCGGGAGCTCAGTTGCACGACTTGGCCGTCCACTGACGTCGGCGGGCACTTCCCGGCGGCTCTCCGCTCCAGGCCGCGTCGAAAGTGGCATTCAGAGGTTCGAGCAGAGGAATGTCGGCGGCAGTCGGCGGCAGTCGGCGGTAGTGGGCGGTAAGGCCATCAAAATCGGCCCCATAGTCTTTTATTCCTGGTACCATCTTAATAGGGGGAATTTTAATGTGCACCTGGCTATGTTTTATCTAATCTGATATCAAGGGATATAGAGCAGGTGGAGTTGAGATACAGATCAGCCATGATCTGATTGAATGGTGGAGCAGGCTCAAAGGGCTGAATGGCCTACTCTTGCTCCTAATGCTCCCATGCGACAAAAAATGGATTTTGGTCAAATGGAATTTATAATTTATATTTTGTATTGACAGAAACAGCATGCAAGGGGACCAAGGTCACACAAGGTACCCTCTCGGAGACCAGATATGTTGCTAAGGCAAGCACAATGGAATGTCTAAAGGTGTTAATTGTTTAATTTACCACAATCATTGCAGCCAATCACAAACAATCTTGTCATTGTCAAAGGTAGGCTAACCATTTAATATGATGAGAGAGAAATGCAGTCTTTAGTGAAACGATTGTTGACCTAATTTAATTATCAGAGATGCAGTCGTCTATTGCCTTTTATTTCAGTGTAATGTCAAAGGTGTTTGGATCGTGGTCCAGTGGGTAAGTGTCTGCAGATGCAGTTCCGGGTCACTTTGGCATTGATCAAGGAATCAGTCCAAAATCTGGGGTCGTCATTTGATAGATAGTGGGGTCTGAGCAGTTTGAGAAGGGAATGTGTTATATATGTAAACTTGTATATACTTTGTACAGCCACCAGAGGGCTCATATCCTGGAGTCTCAAGGGATCCCATAATCCCTTGGGAGCACAGGTACTCAAGGAGGCCTCACAAGCTGGAGAGGCACCCTGGATACCTGCAATAAAAGACTAAGGTCACACTCTACTTTGAACTCACAGTATCCAGTCAGACTCTTTATTCATACATAACAACTGATGATGAGATACAGAACATGAACCCCACCGCAACGATGCAGAGAACAGTGGGCATCCCAGAGAAGTTTTCGGAGGGAGATGATTGGGAAACCTTCGTGGAGCGACTCGACCAATACTTCGTGGCCAATGAGCTGGAAGGAGAAGCGAATGCTGCCAAACAAAGGGCGATCCTCCTCACCGTCTGTGGGGCACCAATGTATGGCCTCATGAAATATCTGCTTGCTCCAGCGAAACCCACAGAGAGATCGTACGATGATTTGTGCACACCGGTCCGGGAGCATCTGAACCCGAAGGAAAGCGTTCTGATGGCAAGGTAGGGGTTCTACACCTAAAAAAGGTCTGAAGGCCAAGAAGTGGCGAGTTATGTTGCCGAGCTAAGATGCCTTGCAGGACATTGCGAATTTGAAGGACATTTGGAGCACATGCTCAGAGACATTTTCGTACATGGCATTGGCCAGGAAATGATACTTCCCAAACTTTTGACTGTAGAGACCCCAACTTGAGTAAGGCCATAGCATTAGCCCATAAATTCATTGCCACCAGTGACAATACTAAGCGAATCTCTCAGCACACGAGTGCTGCTACAAGTACTGTGAAAAAGTGATGTTGTTTTCAAATCGCAACGTACAGGACAGGCCCCACATGCCTGCAGCTGCACGTCTGCAGATGTCTTACAGTCCACCATCAAGGATGATGAATGCAAGGCCCTTAACACCTTGTTGGCGCTGTGGGGATCATCATCGTTTCCATTCATGGCACTTCAAAGGGTACGTTTGAAAGGGCTGTGAAACAATGGGACACCTTCAACGTATGTGAGGGCAAGCTGCAAATCCTGCTAATCCTGCAAAATACCATGTTGCAGAGGAGGACAGATCCACGGCGGATCACGACGAATCAGAGCCTCAGACCGAGGAGGCAGAGGTATATGGGGTGCACACATTTATCACAAAGTGTTCCCCGATAATGCTGAAGTTTGAACAAAATGGACTCCCGGTATCAATGGAGCTGGACACAGGCGCGAGCCAGTCCATTATGAGCAAAAAGACTTTTGAAAAATTGTGGTGCAGCAAGTCCTCAAGGCCAGTCTTGACTCCAATTCGCATAAAACTGAGAACTTGAGAACAAAGGAACTGATTTCCGGAATCGGCAGTGCTACTGCAAAAGTCTCCAATGATGGAGCGGTGCACAAGCTACCACTCTGAGTGGTACCGGGCAATGGTCCCACGCTGTTCGGCAGGAGCTGGCTGGGAAAGATACGCTGGAACTGGGACGATGTCCGAGCGCTATCTCCCACTGATGACATTTCGTGTGCCCAGGTCTTAAACAAATTCCCTTCACTGTTTGAACCAGGCATCAGGAAGTTCCAAGGAGCAAAAGTGCAGATCCACCAATTCCGGGGGCGCGACCCATCCATCACAAGACAAGAGCAGCACTGTAGATGATGAGAGAAAGGGCAGAGATTGAGCTAGACCGGCTGCAAAGAGAGGGCATTATTTCGCCGATCGAATTCAAAGAGTGGGCCAATACGATCGTTCCTGTCCTCAAGGGAGACTGCACTATCAGAATCTGTGGTGATTAGAAAGTAACTATCAATCGCTTCTCCCTGCAGGACCAATAGCACTACCAAAGGCAGACGACCTTTTTGCGACGCTGGCAGGAGGAAAGACATTCATGAAGCTGTACAAACCCAGGCATCGTAATGATGAAAGCGATAGCCAGATCTCACGTGTGGTGGCTCGGTATCGATGCGGACTTCGAGTCCTGCGTGCACAGATGTAACACATGCTCGCAGTTAAGTAATGCACCCAGGGAGGTGCCACTAAGTTTATGGTCTTGACCCTCCAAACCTTGGTCTAGGGTACATGTCGACTATGCAGGCCCGTTCTTGGGAAAAATGTTCCTTGTGGTTGTAGGTGCGTACTCCAAATGGATTGAATGTGAGATAATGTAGGCAAGCACGCACGCTGCCACCACTGAAAGCCTGCGGGCCACGTTTGCCATGCACAGACTACCCGATGTCCTGGTGAGCGGCAACGGATCATGTTTTACCAGTGCCGAGTTCAAAGAATTCATGATCCGCAACAGGATCAAACATGACATATCCGCCCCATTCAAACCAGCATCCAATGGTCAGGCAGAAAGAGCAGTGCAAACTATCAAGCAGGGCTTGAAGAGGGTCACTGAAGGCTCACTGCAGACTCGCCTACCCCGAGTCCTGCTTAGTTACCGCATGAGATCCCACTCGCTCACTGGGATTCCACCTACTGAACTGCTCATGAAAAGGGCACTTAAAACAAGGCTCTCGTTAGTTCATTCTGATCTACATGAACAGGTAAAGAGCAGGCGTCTTCAACAAAGTACACATCATGATAGCGCAAATGTGTCACGCGAAATTGAAATCAATGATCCTGTATTTGTATTGAATTATGGACATGGTGCCAAGTGGCTTCCTGGCACTGTTGTGGCCAAAGAGGGGAGCAAGGTGTTTCGGGTCAAACTTTCAAATGGACTCATTCACCGGAAATACTTTGACCAAATCAAACTCAGATTCATGGTCTATCCTGAGCAACCCACTTTGGATCCTACCTTCTTTGACCCCACAACATACACACCAGTGGCAACCGACACCGCGGTTGGCCACGAAACAGAACCCATCATCGTCAGCAGCCCAGCAAGGCCAGCTGCACTGCAGCCCAGCGAGGGCCCAACAGATGGTTCACCAATACCAGCATCTGCACCGAGATGATCAACCAGGGAAAGAAGGGCATCAGATCATCTCACCTTGTAAATAGTTACACTGTTGACTTTGGGGTGGAGTGTTGTTATATATGTAAACTTGTTTATACGTTGTACAGCCACCAGAGTGCTCATCCCCTGGAGTCCCAAGGGATCCCATAATCCCTTAGGAGCACAGGTACTTAAGGAGGCCTCACAGGTTGGAGAGGCACTCTGGATACCTGCAATAAAAGACTAAGGTCACACTCTACTTTGAACTCACAGTATCCAGTCAGACTCTTTATTTATACATAACAGAATGGACCACTGATTGGCCATAGTCCTTTTTGACAGACAGCTCAATGGCCTGGGGTCTCCAATTATGGAATGTTGTTGAGCGTTCATGTGTTTAACTCAGTCATTCAGTCAGTAGCAAAAAGCTCTGTATTTTAAGCTTGTGTCTCTTTGCCGAGGAGCTGGACTAGACTTCAAATGGTAGGGTACTCTGTTCCACATCTTAAAAGCATATGGGCTCCATTTCTCCAATGCAGATTTTTGGTGCACTGCAAGAGTTATGCCCATTTTTTTTGGCCCTGACTACTTGAAAGAAATAAGCTTCAGGGGGGAGGAACCTAATGTCTGCGCCAAAAAACACGATGTCCCCACTTCTGCGCATGCGCAAAAAAAAAGGACATTTTTGACGTGATTGCTATGGACGCGCATACCCAGTACACCTCCCGGTCTGCATTCGGCCATTTTTAAAGAGTCCATTGTGTGTGAGAACTTTAATTCTCATTGGAAAAATTGAAGCTGCAATACAAGATGTAACGTGGCTCAAGAATTTCTCACAGGACCGAAATGGAGGCACTGGTTACTGTAATTGAGAACAGATGGCAGGAGCTGGACACCAGCAGAGGTCACATAAAAGTTTCACCAAAAGAAATGAGGAAACGCTGGAACCAACTTGCAGAAGATTACTGTGCAATGGTGACCAACCCGCAGTCCGGAGGCCAGTGCAAAAAGAAGTGGCAGGACCTTGATCAAGTAGTTAGTGTAAGGAATATTTTCATTTATTCAATGGAATTGCAATTGTAACTGTGACATCTGTATATGTCCCACCCAGCAGAAAGACACCCTCTCTAAAAAGTTATATTTTCATCTTTGCAGAGGAAGGTGGCACACAACAAAAGGGAAAGAACTTGAACAGGAGGCGGCCCGGCAAATCTGCACCCACTGACACCCTTGGAAGAGAGGGTCGCTGCTTTGATGGGTCCTACCTGGAGAAAAGCAACCACCACTGCACAAGCTGGGCCCACACTCGAGGGAGAATGTAAGTCCTGCAAATTACACAGTCTGGCTTTGCTAAATGTTAAGTACTGTGCGGGCTAGCCATGCTTCGGTTCATGGGGAGGTCTCTGTCAGCTACGCTTCAGCTGATGCAATGTGCTATCATTCATTGTGGTCCTTCAAATCAGTCTGCTGCCTGCGCTGTGTGAGCCTACTCATGCCACCCTGCCCCTTCCTCTGCTGCTAACCATTTGTCTGGTCTGTTATATTTTGCAGAACTTGAGGTCAACCCTGACTAGGCTGAAGCCGATGCAGGAGAAGATTCAGATGCGGACGAGCCTGAAGAGGAGAACATCTTCCAATCCCATCTTCCAGACCAAGAGCATGGGGTTGAGGCTGAGGGGAAGGATGAAGCACCCCACTGTTGTATTCACTCTGGAGGAAGTGCAGGTGCTGCCCATTGAGGTGCCAGGCCCTTTCCTGAGTGGTACGAGTGTTGTTGGGACATTCCATGGTTTCTCACAGTCCAAGGCTGTGGGTCCCAGTGGGGTGCAGCGAGCCACACCCAGGATGAGGACCAGGATGAGGAGGGGAAGGAGAGCTCGACAGTGCTCTCCTGAGGTGCAGGATCTAAAAGATGCAGTTCAGATGATGGCAATGAGTGCGGAGAGCATTGACCTTACACGATCACTCCTGGGCACCATCAGTGGGGTGGGTGATGAGGTATCGGGACTGTCGCGAGAATTAACAACACTCTCACGAGAAATGGGAACACTGTCTGGGCACATGAGGGAGGGAATGTCGCAGGCAGCTGATACACTGTCGGTGAACATGAGGGAGGGAATGTCGCCGGTAGTTGAGACATTGTCAGGGCACATGAGGGAGGAAATGTTGGAGTTAGCTGCTGAAATAATGGAACACGCCCAGACCCCATGGCCATTGAGAGAATCAACTACCACTCCCAGTCCAATCCCCACACCAGCCTCTGAAGAGCCCCAGCCGGGCCTTCCACATTACCGCCTGCCACCCCCGCCCCCCATCAAGAAGTGCGCATTACCCAAAATGTTCAAAAAAATAAGCTTGGTACCAACCCGAGAAACGCTACGCCACCAACTGCGGACAGGGATGGAGTCAACAAGACCGCTCGCAGCGTGTGGTCTTAAAATAAGATGGAGGAGAGATGGGTGCAGCCTTTCTTTGTTGCTGTTGTTGTTATTATTATTGTTGTTACTGTTGTAACTGTTCTCAAATTCAAAATTTTTTGTAAGTTTTGTAAATTTACAAGTTTAAAAGTTTGTAAATGATCTTAAAATTTTTAAGTGATCGTAAAGTTTGTATGTGATCTTAACTGAAAACTTTAAAGTTTATTAAAGTTAAGTTAAGTACAAATAAGTGTTTGTTGAACTTTAAAAAAATATATATTTGAAATTATAACTGAATCATTTCCATTATTTGTTCCATTATTAACACAACTTTTTGAATTAAAGAAGAATCATTTCCATCATTTGTTCCATTAACACGACACAACATTACGGAACAGCTCCAAACAGTAAACATGGTCCATGTGGAATAGTTGCCGCTGAGCCTTCAGGCAGCAAAGTGTTCACGGATGAATTGCTGGCACAGGGCTCGAGCAATCTTTAAAGGGGCACAATGGCCCGCCCTCCTCCGCCGTTGTACTTCGGGTTCAGGTTCTTGCATGGCTTCCTCATCCTCATCCTCATCCTCCTCCTCCTCATCATCATCATCTGCATCTTCCTCCTCATTATCAGCCAATCTCACCTCAGGTGGGTCTTCTACTGCCAGCTGCTGCTGCCTCATGATGGCTAAGTTATGCAGCATGCAGCACACAACAGTAAACTGACCAACAATCTTAGGGGAGTATTGCAAGTAGCCTCCGGAATGGTCCAGGCATCGGAAATGCTGTTTCAAGATGCCAATGCTTCCCTCTATTATGCTGCGCGTCACAATGTGCGACATGTTGTATTCCCGGTCAGCTTCCGTCCGGGTTATTAGTAGGGGCGTCATGAGCCAGGTGGCGAGGCTGTACCCTTTGTCTCCCAGCAGCCAGCTCTGCCTTTCTAGCTGCTGCTGAAACATGGCAGATATAATGCTCTCGTGTAGGATGAACACATCATGGGTGCTCCCAAGGTATCTTGCATCAACAGACATGATGCGATGGCATGTCATCACACATGAGCTGTACATTGATGGAGTGGAAGCCTTTTCTGTTCCTGTACATCTCAGAATCCTCTAAAAGTACTTGCAAGGCGATGTGGGTACAATCAATGCAGCCCTGTACCTTTGGGAAGCCAGCAATCCTGGAGAAGCCCACAACCCTTTCACGCATTGCCTGGGCAGTCATGGGGAACTTGATGTAGTCATTCCTCTGGACATATAATGCAGCAGTCACCTGGCAAATGCAGATATGTGTTGCATGTTGAAAAATGGCACACACATCCCCAGTTGTGGCCTGGAACGATCCAGATGCATAGAATGAAAGTGCAGCTGCAAACTTCACTTCAACTGACAAAGCAGTCCTCCTGATGCTTCTAAGTTGCAGGTCTGCTTTGACCAACTCTCAGATCTCAGTACAACTTATTTGCTGAAACACAGCCTTCTCACACAGTCTGCATCACTCAGGTGCAGGTATGAACGCCTGTCTCGATATATCCGCTGTGGGTAAGGCCTCCTGCCCCTCATCCTACGTGCTCTGAGGTTCGTTATGCGATGACGTCGAATCAGTCATCTCCTCCACGCCACCGTCATGCACAAGGCTTGCATGATGTATGGCATTGTCAGTATTGCCCCCATGATTAAATTATACCTTTGCAAGAAACTCAAAACAGCAGGGCAAGCTTCTTTCCTCTGTCTCTCTCCCCAAGGTCGACACCCTAGTATGGACCACACCCAGGTCTAGGCATGTGCGATAGGCTTGCTTAGAATGGGAAGCTATGCATTCAAATGAGGACAGTTGGGGCAATGAAGTCGAATGCAAATCTATAATTTTAGATTTTTTTCAAAGTACCACCCCACCACTAACCGAATGTCTCCTCACCAGGCTCAAGGGTTGGCTGGCAGAATCGCTCCCTCGCCCGGAAGGGACTCGGCAAACTCACCACCCACCCCCACACACCCCCCCACCCCACACCACCCCCCCGAGCTTCATTTGATGCTGCTGCATAGTGTAAGGGTTCTCATCCCTTCAGTTTGGCTTCCACACAACCCCACTACTCCCTGGGCTTCTTTTGAAGCCAAGCCCCTGTGTCTGGGCACGGGACCGATTCTGCCGGCCGACACTCCAACCCTCAGCCTGGTTTGGAGACGTTCAGTGATGGGGTGGCACTTTGAAAAAAATCCAAAAATTGAAGAATTGCATTAAATTTCCATTTTCTGCGTTTTAAGTTTGAAAAAATTAAGCTTCATGATGCATATTTAATGTGTTCTTGAATCCTTCCAAAACTTCGCTTAAAACAATGGTGTCTTTCTACGTCGATTTTTTGCAGTGCGCTGGTTTTTCTTAAGTGCTCAGAAGGTTTTTTTCTGAGTGGTCACATACGCCATCCTAGGAGAAATGTAAATTGGTCAAAGTTGCATAAAAGTGAAAAACTGGTGCAGATATCAGGTTATGACGCAAAAAAAAACTAAAAAAATCGGAACTAACTGAGTTACGCTGATGCACAATCTTTGGGGAAACTTGGATATTTTAATTTAGGCCAAAACAAGCGGCACACGCCAAAAAAACAGCGCACATCACTTGGGAAAATTGAGCCCTATGTTTCAGAGACTATGGGCCCAAGTTTCCACATGATTTGCTCCTGATTTTTAGGAGCAACTGGTGGAGAACGGAATATCTTAGAAATCGCAATTCTCCACATTTAAGTTTTCTGCAGTTCTAGTCATTTAGAACAGTTTCACTTTTGAACAGAATTTTCTTTTCAAAAGGGGGTGTGTCCGGCCACTGACGCCTGATTTGAAAGTTTCCACAGTGAAAACATACTCCAAACTAACTTAGAATGGAGCAAGTGAAGATTTTTGTAGGCCTGAAAAAACCTTGTCTACACATTAAAAAATCAGGCGCAGGTTACAAATGAGGCGTCCGGAACGAGGTGGGGGGGGGGAGGGGGGGAAGGGAAGTCATTAAATTCTACAATAAATCCTTAGTTATACTTATACAAATATTATACAAATAATTCCAACCTGAATAAAAATTTATAAGCAAAGAAAAGATTAAATAAACCATGTTCCTACCTGTGTGAAAGTGCTTCAGGCAGGGAGAATGCTGCAGGAAGCCTCACAAGTTGAGGCAGCCGTTCCCGACGGCAGGGGAGGGAGGGGGGAAGGCAGTGAGGGCCCGACCGACCGACGGCAGCAGCCGTTCCCGCGGGGGGGGGGAGGGGAAGGCTGCAGGAAGCCTCAGAAGTTGAGGCAGCCGTTCCCGACGGCAGGGGGGGGGGGGGGGGGGAAGGGGGAGGCCCCCCTGCCGTCGGTCTGGCCCGTCGGGAAACGGCTGCCTCAACTTCTGAGGCTTCCTGCAGCCTTCTCACTGCTGCAAGAAGCCTCAGTGCTGATCATGGAAGGGCAATGTGCTTTTATTAAAAATGAACAGCTGCAAAGAACTACAAAAATGGCCGAGTGCCAATGTTTCCTTCACACTGCGCGTGCGCGAACGCTCCAACGCGCATGCGCAGGGTTGCCGGCACGAAAAAAACTAATTTAAATGGTACCCGCCCCCTCCTACTTACAAAATCGGCGCAAGTGGTAGGCTCCGCCCCCTGGGCGCCGTGCCAAGCTGACATCGAGCTGCAAAGTGCTCGAGAATAGCAAGTTTTTTTTCAGGCGCCGTTTTCGGCATGAAAAACGGGTGCCCAGCTCGGAGGGGCGCCTGTTTTGCCGCATGTGGAAACTTGGGGCCTATGTTAGGAGAGTCATCATCATAGGCAGTCCCTCGAATCAAGGATGACTTGCTTCCACGTCAAAAAGTTCACAAATGTTTCAATGAAAGACCTGATATTCCAGGTCCTGAACTACATCCTGAAGGGTGGAAGATGCCTGTGCGTGGATTTTTTTAACTTGTGGTGGCCGTTGCACACCAGCCACCACACGGGCTTGACAGAGCTAGGTCTTGGTCCAGTGACAAGGATTACCCAAGACGACTGGGGACGTGCTCTGCTGCACGGACCTAGTGCGCACGCATATCGCAGTGTGGACTGGCCCGTGCTGCCCCTGGGCCCTCGCCTCTTATGGGCCCCGATCTCGCGCCTCTCCTGGGCCCTGATCACATCCCTCTATGAACTCTTGCAGCTCCTTTGCCCCGACCTCGCCGCTCCTGCAGTACCTGCCCGATCACCGACTTGGATCTTGGTGACGACCCTCTTCACTGCCGTTGCTCTCCTGCTCCAGCACGTGCTGCTCCCTGGAGTGGTATGCCGCCACGCTGCTCCTTCCACTCCCCGGCCTGCTCCGATGGTGTTCGCAGGCCAGGGGCCGCTCAGCCTGCTGGGTTAGGCTTCCATGATGCTCCTTCCGCTCCCCGGCCTGCTTCGATGGTGCAGTTAGGAGAGTAGAGTATGATTCAATGCGTTGTCTTGTGTACTGTTCATTTACCTGCCCAATTTAAATACATTACAACAATGTCTATGCCTCAAAATGTACATCAATGGCTGTAAAGTAATTTGGGACACGCAATGCACTAGACTTTTGGCACATCATCCATTTATCATAGAAACATAGAAAATAGGAGCAGTAGTAGGCCATTCAGCCCTTCGAGTCTGCACCGCCATTCAATATGATCATGGTGATCTTCTATCTCAACACCATCTTCCCGCTTTCCCCCTATACCCCTTGATGCTTTTTGTTTCTAGAAATCTATCTATCTCCTTCTTAAATATATTCAGTGACTTGGCCTCCACAGCTTTCTGTGGTAGAGAATTCCACAGGTTCACCACCCTCTGAGTGAAAAAATGTCTCCTCATCTCGGTCCTAAATTTCGTACCCCGTATCCTGAGCCTGTGATCCCTTGTTGTAGATTTCCCAGCCAGGAGAAACATCTTCCCCACATCCAGTCTATCCAACCCAGTCAGAATTTTATACATTTCAATGAGATCCCCTCTCATTCTTCTAAGCTCTATTGTTTAGCCTAGTCGACCCAATCTCTCCTCATACGGCAGTCCTGCCATCCCAGGAATCAGTCTGGTGAACCTTCGCTGCACTCCCTCTATGGCAAGTATATCCTTTCTTATGTAAGGAGATCAAAACTGCACACAATACTCCAGATGCAGTCTCACCAAGGCCCTGTCATAAGACATCTTTGCTCTTGTACTCAACTCTTCTTGTGATGAAGGCCAACATACCATTTGCCTTCCTAACTGCTTGCTGCATCTGCATGTTTGCTTTCAATGACTGGTGTACAGGGACACTCAGGTCCCTCTGTACATCAACACTTCCCAAGCCATCACCATTTAAATAATACTTTGTCCTTATGTTTTTCTTACCAAAGTGTATAACTTCACATTTATCCACATTATATTGCATCTGCCATGTGTTTGCCCACTCATTCAAGCTATCTAAATCGCCTTGCAGCGTCTTTGCATCCTTCTCACAACTCACAATCCCACCTAGTTTTGTGTCGTCAGCAAACTTGAAAATATTACATTTGGTTCCCTCATCCAAATCATTTATATATATCGTGAATAGCTGGGGCCCAAACACTGATCCCTGTGGTACCCCACTAGTCACTGCTCGCCACCCCGAAAAAGACCCATTAATTCCTACTCTGTTTCCTGTCAGTTAACCAATTTTCAATCCATGCCAATACATTACTCCCAGTCCTATGTGCTTTAATTTTGCACACTAATCTCTTATGTAGGACTTTATCAAAGGCCTTCTGAAAATTCAAATACACTACATTCACTGATTCTCCCTTGTCTATTCTATCAGTTACATCCTCAAAAAACTCCAGTAGGTTTGTCAAATGTAATTTTCCTTTCATAAATCTATGTTGATTTTGTTTAATCCCGTTGATATTATCTAAGTGTGCCGTTATCACATCCTTTATAATAGACTCCAGCTTTTTCCCTACTACTGATATCAGGTTAACCAGTCTGTAGTTACCCGTTTTCTCTCTCCCTCCTTTTTTAAACAGTGGAGTTGCATTTGCCACCCTCCAATCTGCAGGAACTGTTCCATAATCTCTACAATTTTTGAAAATGACAAACAGTACATCTATTATTTCCATGGCTACCTCTTTTAGTACTCTGGGATGCAGATCATCAGGCCCTGGGGATTTACCTAAAAGGCCAGCGGGAGTCAGGCAGTTCGAGCAGTCAGTCGAAGAGGCGGGAACTCGGAGCAGCACGAGTCCGGGGTCGGCGAGAGGCTTGTGCAGCTACAGGGAGAAGGCAAAAAAGAAGTAGAAATAAACAGAAAGGTGACATCACAGCCAAGGGGGTAAGTGATTGGCTGGTGATTGGTGAGCAGTTTTTCTTTTTTCTCTTCTATAACAGTCAGTAACTTTTAACATTGTTGTTGCCAATTTAAGTGTATCTAAGGGTTAAGTCATGGCAGGGGAGCTCGGTCACGTGATATGCTCCTCCTGTACCATGTGGGAACTCAGGGACGCTTCCGGTGTCCGTGACAATTACGTGTGCGGGAAGTGTATCCGCCTCCAGCTCCTGACGGACCGCGTTGCGAAATTGGAGCTGAGGGTGGATTCACTCTGGAGCATCCACGATGCTGAGAACGACGTGAGTAGCACGTGTAGCGAGTTGGTCTTACCGCAGGAGAAGAGTCCACAGCCAGCTAGGGAATGGAAGACCAGCAGGAAGAGTAGTGCAAAGAAGATAGTACAGGGGTCCCCTGTTGTCATCCCCTTGCAAAACAGATAAACTGCTTTGAATGCTGTTGAGGGGGATGACTCATCAGGGCAGGGCAACAGCAGCCAAGTTCAAGGCACTGTGGCTGGCTCTGCTGCACAGGAGGGCAGGAAAAAGAGGTCAGAGGGTCTAGTAAGGAGGAGGAACTGAGGGAAATCCTTATTAGTCGGGAAATTGTGTTGGGGAAATTGATGGGATTGAAGGCCGATAAATCCCCAGGACCTGATGGACTGCATCCCAGAGTACTTTAGGAGGTGGCCTTGGAAATAGCGGATGCATTGACAGTAATTTTCCAACATTCCATTGACTTTGGATCAGTTCCTATCGAGTGGAGGGTAGCCAATGTAACCCCACTTTTTAAAAAAGGAGGGAGAGAGAAAACAGGGAATTATAGACCGGTCAGCCTGACATCAGTCGTGGGTAAAATGATGGAATCAATTATTAAGGATGTCATAGCAGCGCATTTGAAAAGAGGTGACATGATAGGTCCAAGTCAGCATGGATTTGTGAAAGGGAAATCATGCTTGACAAATCTTCTGGAATTTTTTGAGGATGTTTCCAGTAGAGTGGACAAGGGAGAACCAGTTGATGTGGTATATTTGGACTTTCAGAAGACTTTCGACAAGGTCCCACACAAGAGATTAATGTGCAAAGTTAAAGCACATGGGATTGGGGGTAGTGTGCTGACATGGATTGAGAACTGGTTGTCAGACAGGAAGCAAAGAGTATGAGTAAATGGGTACTTTTCAGAATGGCAGGCGGTGACTAGTGGGGTACCGCAAGGTTCTGTGCTGGGGCCGCAGCTGTTTACATTGTACATTAATGATTTAAATGAGGGGATTAAATGTAGTATATCCAAATTTGCAGATGACACTAAGGATACTATGAGGCTGCAGAGTGACTTGGATAGGTTAGGTGAGTGGGCAAATGCATGGCAGATGAAGTATAATGTGGATAAATATGAGGTTATCCACTTTGGTGGTAAAAACAGAGAGACAGACTATTATCTGAATGGTGACAGATTAGGAAAAGGGGAGGTGCAACAAGACCTAGGTTTCATGGTACATCAGTCATTGAAGGTTGGCATGCAGGTACAGCAGGCGGTTAAGAAAGCAAATGGCATGTTGGCCTTCATAGCGAGGGGATTTGAGTACAGGGGCAGGGAGGTGTTGCTACAGTTGTACAGGGCCTTGGTGATGCCACACCTGGAGTATTGTGTACAGTTTTGGTCTCCTAACTTGAGGAAGAACTTTCTTGCTATTGAGGGAGTGCAGCAAAGGTTCACCAGACTGATTCCCGGGATGGCGGGACTGACCTATCAAAAAAGACTGGATCAACTGGGCTTGTATTCACTGGAGTTCAGAAGAATGAGAGGGGACCTCATAGAATCGTTTAAAATTATGACGGGTTTAGACAGGTTAGCTGCAGGAAGAATGTTCCCAATGTTGGGGAAGTCCAGAACCAGGGGTCACAGTCTAAGGATAAGGGGTAAGCCATTTAGGACCGAGATGAGGAGAAACTTCTTCACCCAGAGAGTGGTGAACCTGTGGAATTCTCTACTACAGAAAGTTGTTGAGGCCAATTCACTAAATATATTCAAAAGGGAGTTCGATGAAGTCCTTAGTACTAGGGGGATCAAGGGGTATGGCGAGAAAGCAGGAATGGGGTACTGAAGTTGCATGTTCAGCCATGAACTCATTGAATGGCGGTGCAGGCTAGAAGGGCCGAATGGCCTACTCCTGCACCTATTTTCTATGTTTCTATGTTTCTATCTGCCTTCAGTTCCATTTGTTTCTCGAGCACTATTTTCTTACTAATAATCATTTTGTTAAGTCCTGACTCGAATGTACTGACTTACACGAGACACATGCTGAAGTCAAGGTCAGTCAGGACCTGCACCTTTAATTCACAGCTCTCAAGTCCTGCACTTGCCTGAGACATCCCTTTATATACCTCAGTGGGACAGGTATGGAGTGTCTCCTGCAAGTGCACCCCTGGTGGTAAGGTATGCTTATTGTTACAGGTCAAATCCAGTTACAGTCATGTATAGCATGGTAAGATACAGTTATATACAATAATGTGAGATACATGACTCACCCTCCCCCAAGGTCTTATTGCCTTTATAGATTCAGTCTCTCAGGTGGTCTGCGCTCTCGCACGGAGTGTCTTAGTTGTGGTTCAGTTGTTTGCCTTGGTGCCTGTTTTTCGTTCAGTGTGATTGCTGGTATCTCGCCTGGGCTGTCTATTTGGTTCGGTGTGATTGCTGGTATCTCGCCTGGGCTGTCTGTTGAGACTTCCCTTTCCTCAGGTTGTTCCACCTGTCTGTTCACCAGGTGTGGTGTGAGTTCCACATTGTAGTCTGCCTCTGGTTCTTCAGTGTTATCAGTGAATCTGCTTTTTACTTGGTCTACATGCCTCCGGCAGGTTTGGCCATTGTCCATTTGTGCAACCAGTAGCCTGTTTCCCTCTTTGTCTGTTACTGTCCCTGCCAGCCATTTGGGACCCCGCCCATAGTTTAGCACAAACACTTTGTCCCCTATCTCATTCCACCTCCCCCTCGAATTTCGGTCAGTTAGCTTTTGACGCTTAGCCTCAACAATTTCATGCATGTCTGGGAGGATTAACAAGAGCCTGGTCTTTAGGATTCGTTTCATTAATAGTTGCGTGGGGGGAAGCCCAGTCAAAGAGTGCAGATGAGATCTGTATGCCAGCAGCAGTCATGATAGGCGGCTCTGCAGCATGGGACCTTGGATTCTGAGTATGCCTTGTTTAATGATCTGCACTGCTCGTTCCGCCTGGCCATTGAAGGCTGGCTTGAAAGGTGCCATCTTAACGTGATTTATACCGTGGTCAACTATAAAATCGTGAAATTCTGCGCTGGTGAAGCACGACCATTATCACTGACCAATATGTCAGGAATGCCATGCGTTGCAAACATGGTTCTAAGACTCTCCACAGTGGTGGAGGTGGTGCTCGAGTTTAAAATGGCACACTCGATCCATTTTGATAATGCATCAACAATTACGAGGAACATTTTTCCCATGAATGGGCCCGCATAATCTACATGCACCCGTGACCACGGTTTGGTGGGCCAGGGCCAGGGGCTGAGGGGGGCCTCCCTGGGGGCATTACTGAGTTGGGCACAAATGGTGCACCGACGGATGCTGAGCTTCAAGTCCGCGTCAATGTCAGCCCGCCAGACATGAGATCTGGCTATGGCCTTCATAAAGACAATCCCTGGGTGCTCGCGATGGAGCTCCCAGACAAATACCTCCCTGCCTCGTAAGGGCATAACTACTCGGCTGCCCCACATCAGGCAGTCGGCCTGTAGTGAGAGTACATGCATGCGCCTATGGAAGGGTTTGACCTCCTCGGGGCAGGCATCATGAGCCTCTGCCCAGTCACCGATTAAAACGCATCTTTTAACTAGAGATAACGTGGGGTCGCTGGTTGTCCAGGCTCTGATTTGGCAAGCCGACATGGGCGAACCTGTGGATTCAAAGGAATTGATTGCCATGACCATCTCACAGTCCTGTTCATCGGACTCTTCTGTGGTCGCCAGGGGTAGCCTGCTAAGCGCGTCGGCACAGTTGTCTGTGCCTGGTCTGTGCCTTATCGTGTAGTCGTAAGCCGCCAGCATGAGTGCCCACCGCTGAATGCGCGCCGAGGCGTTGGCGTTGATTGCCTTGCACTCGGATAGTAGGGACGTGAGGGGTTTGTGGTCAGTTTCTAACGCAAACTTGGCCCCGAAAAGTTATTGGTGCATCTTTTTGACACCATACACACACACGCGAGCGCCTCCTTCTCAATCATACCGTACCCGCGCTCCGCCCGCGAAAGTGACCTGGAGGCTTAAGCAACGGGCTACAATTTACCCGCATCATTGACGTGCTGTAAAACGCACCCGACCCAGTACGCTGATGCATCACACGTAAGGACTATCTTTGTACCTGGGTCAAAAAAGGCTAAAATACTCTTGGAACATAGAAGGTTGCGTGCCTTATTGAAGGCGCGTTCTTGGGCATCCCCCCCAAAACCAATCGCACCCCTTTCTGAGTAGCACGTGGAGAGGCTCCAGAAGCATGCTCAAGTTCTGCATGAAGTTCCCAAAGTAATTGAGTAGCCCGAGAAAGACGGGCAGTTCCGAGACATTCCGGGGCCTGGATGCCAGGCGAATCGCTTCGGTTTTGGATTCGGTTGGGCGGATTGCATCAGCGGCAATCCTTCTTGGATTTCTTAACTCTTTGGCCTACCCGATCCAATCGACTTAGTACTTCCTCAAGATTGTGGAGATGAGAGTCGGTGTCCCTGCCCGCGATGAGTATGTCATCTTGAAACACAAATGTCCCTGGGATGGACTTGAGCAGACTCTCCATGTTGTGCTGGAATATAGCAGCTGCCGACCTGATGCCGAATGGGCATCGATTGTACACAAAAGGCCTCGATGTGTGTTGATGGTGGTGAGTAGCTTAGACTCTTCAGTCAGTTCTTGCGTCATATACGCAGATGTGAGGTCAAGTTTCGAGAAAAGTTTTCCTCCGCTGGCAAATAGGTTATCCGCTCTGGGCAGCGGATATTGGTCCTGTAGGGAGACTCTGTTTATGGTAGACTTGTAATCCCCAAAGATTCGCACGGATCCATCAGGCTTCATGACGGGGACGATGGGACTTGCCCAGTCGCTGAATTCCACGGGAGAAATTATGCTTTCCCGCAGAAGCCGGTCCAGTTTGTTTTCAATCTTTTCCCTCATCACATAAGGCACAGCTCTAGCCTTGTGATGGACCGGTCTGGTATTCTGTGTGATGTAGATTCTAACTTTAGCCCCTTTGAAGGTGCCCACACCTGGCTGAAAGAGATGTTCAAAACGGCTTAGAACTGTTGAGCAGGAGGTCCGTTCCTCTGACGACATGGCGTGAACATCATCCCATTTCCAATTAAGTTCTGCTAGCTAGCTTCTCTCCAACAGGAATGGGAGATCCCCGGGGACAATCCACAGGGAAAGTCGGTGCACCATCCCTTTGTGTGTGACTGAGAGCATGGCGCTGCCAAGGACTGGGACGATTTCTTTAGTATAGGTCCTTAGTTTGGTGTCGATCTTTGTGAGTTTTGGTCTGTTGCTTTTGTGCGGCCACAGCTGTTCAAATTGTTAAACGCTCATGAGGGATTGACTGGCCCCCGTGTCCAGTTCCATGTTGACGGGTATCCCATTGAGTAGAACCCTCATCATAATTGGAGGCGTCTTGGTGTAAGAACAGTGGACATTGATCGTGTTAACCCGCTGTACCTCGGCGTCCCATGCACTGTTCCAATCGTTTTCTAGTCCACTTTCCGACCCTTCCGATTCATATACGAGCTGAGCTGCTGTTTTTCTGCACATGCGAGCCAGATGCCCTGTGTAGTTGCAGTTTCTGCAAACGACATGCTGAAATCGACACACCCTGGTTGAGTGCCTTCCCCCACATCTCCAACACAGACCGTTTCCATTGTTTCCAAAGGATGAGCTGCGTCTGGTTGATCTCCCTTGAGCTTCTCTCAATCTGTTGTTGATTGCTTGCATTGTGGGTTGATGAGGTATGATCGGCCGTTCATGTGACCCTTGGTTTTGATGGCTTCTGGCGCCACTGTCTGCTGTTGAAGGCCTGCTCTCCTGCCTTTGTCTGTGTGTGGGGTAGCGGTTTGTTTCACAATGTGAATCCCTTGTTCTGATGCCTCGTTGGTTGTCGTACCCGAAGTATAGATCAGCCTCGTTTCTTCTTCGCCTGCCAAGAACGTCTGTGCGACCAGTTCTGCTGCCTCTAGAGTCAAGTTCTTAGTCTCTATAAGCTTTCGGAATATGCCTGCGTGGCCTATTCCTTCAATAAAAAAGTCTCTCAGTACTTCTATCCTTAGTTCATCGGGGAACTCACATGAACTAGCCAGCCTCCGAAGTTCCGCCACGAAGTCGGGTATGCTTTGGCCCACACAGCATCTGAAGTTGTAGAACCTGTGTCTGGCCATGTGTAGGCTGCTCGCTGGCTTCAGGTGATCTCTCACCATTGTGCTCAACTCCTCAAACGACTTGCTTGCTGGTTTCTCGGGTGCCAGCAGGTCTTTCATTAAAGCGTATGTTTTCGAGCCACAGCAAGTCAAGGGATGGGCTCTTCTCTTGTCTGCCTTATCATCGCCCAGCCAGTCTTTGGTCAGAAAGCTTTGCTGGAGCCTTTCTATAAAGTCATCCCAATTGTCTCCAGCATTGTATTTCTCATCTGAGCTGTTGGTAGCCATTCTGTGGATTCTGTGATCCCGTAACTCGTCGCCACTGTTAAGTCCTGACTCTAATGTATTGACTTACACGAGACACATGCTGAAGTCAAGGTCACTCAGGACCTGCACCTTTAATTCCCAGTTCTCAAGTCCTGCACTTGCCTGAGACCTCCCTTTATATACTTCAGTGGGACAGGTATGGAGTGTCTCCTGCAAGTGCACCCCCGGTGGTATGGTATGCTTATTGTTACAGGTCATATCCCGTTACAGTCATGTATAGCATGGTAAGATACAGTTATATATAGTAATGTGAGATACATGACACGTTTCATTTAATTACTCTTGCTCTGTAGACCCTTTGTTCCCTAGTATTTCTGGGACGTTATTTGTGTCCTCTTCCGTGACGACAGAACTGAAGTATTTATTTAATTGTTCTGCCATTTCCTTGTTCCCCATTAGAAATTCTCCTGTTTCTGTCTGTAAAAGACCTACATTTGTCTTCACTAATATTTTTCTTTTTATGTACTTGTAGAAACTTTTGCAGTCGGTTTTTATGTTCCTTGCAAGTTTACTCTCATACTCTATTTTTCTCTCTTAATCTCTTGGTCCTTTCTTGCCGAAATCTAAACTGCTCCCAATCCTCACGCTTGCTACTTTTTCTGGCAACTTTGTGTAACTCCTCTTTGTATCTAATACTATCCTTAATTTCTTTTGTTAACCATGGTTGGGCCACTTTTCCTTTTGTGTTTTTACGCCAGAAAGGAATGTCTAACAGTTGCAATTCATGCATCGGTTCCTTAAATATTAGCCATTGCTTAGCCACCGTCATGCCTTTTAATGAATCTTCCCAATCTATCATAGCCAATTCATTCCTCATACCTTCATAGTTTCCTTCGTTTAGATTTAGGACTCTAGTTTCAGATTGGACTACTTCACTTTCCATCTTAATCAGAAATTCAATCAAATTATGGTCACTCTCCCCTAAAGGACCCCGCACAACAAGACTCTTAATTAACCCCTTCTCATTACGTAATACTCAATCTAGGATAGCCTGTTCCCTAGTAGGCTCCTCAACCTACTGGTCTAAAAAAAACATCTCGTACACACTCCAGGAATTCATCTGCCACAGTATTATTATTAATTTGGTTTGGCAGTCGATGTGTAGATTAAAGTCACCTACGATTACTGTAACACCCTTGCAACATGCATCTCTAATTTCCTGTTTGATGCCATCCCCTACACTACCACTACTGCTTGGAGGCCTATAGACAACTCCCACCAATGTTTTCTGCCCCTTGGTGATCCTTAGCTCCACCCAGACTGATTCTACATCTTGATTTTCTGAGCCAATATCCTTTCTCACTATTGCTCTGAATTCATTCTTTACTAACAATGCCACACTACCCCCTTTACCTTTTTGCCTGTCCTTCCTAAATATTGAATATCCTTGGATATTCAGCTCCCAACTCTGGTCACCCTGCAACAATGTCTCCGTAATTGCAACTATATCGTATTTGCTTCCATCTATTTGCGCTTTTAATTCATCTACTTTATTACAGATGCTTCGTGCATTCAGATACAATGCTTTTAAATTTGTCTTTTTAACATTATTCGACATCTTAATATTATTTTGTACGATAGCCCTATTTGTCTTATCGCTATTTTTTCTTACCTGGACCCTATTTGCTAGTGCACTCTTTTGTTTGTATGCCCTGTCCCTTCCTGACATAATCTGGTTATCCTTACCACAGTCACTTTTCTGCATTGCTTCCATATCACCCATTTAGCGCCCATATAAGCGCTGAGATTTAGGCTATAGCCCATATTTGATGAAAAGTGAAAACTTGCGCCAGATTATCTCCCATTTATCGCCGATCCAACTTTCGGCACTGCTGAATGAGCTGCATCGCCCGGCCTAATTTAAAAAAAAATATGACGCCATCCCCGTGCAAGGCCGAGAATAGTGCTTATAATGGAAACTAGCGCCCGATTATCACCCAGATTATCGCCGAGCACTACTTTCGACATTTTACCCACAATTCGCCCAAATGATCTCTGGCCGATAAAGTCGCTGAAGAAAAGCTGCAATCACCTGACCTTAACTTGGCACTATGGACACCATTTGGTAACTCAGAGGATTCGTAATAAAAGGCTGCTTGAAGGGGTTTTCAAGAGAATCAATTTGTGAGTGATTTTAAGGGCCTTTTTGACTCTTGCTAATCATCTAATCACATTTGTATCTGTCAAGGACAAAGTAAGGGCATTTATAGCGATTTATAGTGATGTGGACTGTAATTTCTCAATCAGTATTGATCACTAATCACATGCTGCAGAATAGAGATGGGAGAAGGTTTGTTCAAGAGCATTATGTGCCCAATCAAAGAGATGGCAGACTGCTGCAGAGGAGACATTACACCCAACGCATTTAGAGGGATAAGCGATCATACCTGGACTTGTCCGATAACACGTGTGTTAGAAGGCTGTGATTCCGTAAGAAGGTCATCAGTGAGATATGCCAGCTAATTAAAGAAGATCTGCAGCCTACATTAACCATCAAGACCGCACTGCCCGTTGACGTCAAGGTTACTGCGGCACTTTCCTTCTCTGCATCAGTGTCTCAGTTGGTGGCACTTGCGGTATCTCTCAACACAGCATACATTGCGGGCATTGGAGCTGCGGGTGGATTCACTCTGGAGCATGCACGATGCTGAGAATGACATGAATAGCACGTTTAGTGAGTTGGTCTTATTGCAGGAAAAGGGTACACAGCCAGATAAGGAATGGATGACCAACAGGAAGAGCAGTGCAAGGAAGGTAGTGCAAGGGTCCCCTGCGGTCATCCCCCTGCAAAACAGATGCACCGCTTTGGGGGAGATGACTCACCAGGGGAGGGCAGCAGCAGCCAAATTCATGGCACCATGGGTGGCTCTGCTGCACAGGAGGGCAGGAAAAAGAGTGCGAGAGCTATAGTGATAGGGGAGTCAATTATACGGGGAATAGATAGACGTTTCTGCGGCCGCAACTGAGACTCCAGGATGGTATGTTGCCTCCCTGGTGCAAGGGTCAAGGATGTCTCGGAGCGGGTGCAGGAGATTCTGAAAAGGTAGGGTGAACAACCAGTTGTCGTGGTGCATATAGGTACCAACGATATAGGTAAAAAATGGGATGAGGTCCTACGAGATAAATTTAGGGAGCTAGGAGCTAAATTAAAAAATAGGACCACAAAAGTAGTAATCTCAGGATTGCTACCAGTGCCACGTGCTAGTCAGAGTAGGAATCGCAGGATAGCTCAGATGAATACATGGCTTGAGGAGTTGTGCAGCAGGGAGATTCAAATTCCTGGGACATTGAAACCGGTTCTGGGGGAGGTGGGACCAGTACAAGCCGGACGGTCTGCACCTGGGCAGGACCGGAACCAATGTCCTAGGGGGAGTGTTTGCTCGTGCTGTTGGGAAGGAGTTAAACTATTATGGCAGGGGGATGGGAATCTATGCAGGGAGACAGAAAGAAGTAGAATGGGGCAGAAGCAAAAGATAGAAAGAAGAAAAGTAAAAGTGGAGGGCAGAGAAACCCAAGGCAAAAAGCAAAAAGGGCCACAATACAGCAAAATTCTAAAGGGGCAAAGTGTGTTAGAAAGACAAGCTTGAAGGCTCTGTGCCTCAATGTGAGGAGTATTCGGAATAAGATGGACGAATTAACTGCGCAGATAGCAGCTAACTGGTATGATGTAATTGGCATCACGGAGACATGGCTCCAGGGTGACCAATGCTGGGAAATCAACATCGAGGGGTATTCAACATTTAGGAAGGATAGACAGAAAGGAAAATTGGTAGGGTGGCATTGCTGGTTAAAGAGGAAATTAATGCAATAGTAAGAAAGGACATTAGCTTGTATGATGTGGAATCGATATTGGTGGAGCTGCGGAATACCAAGGGGCAGAAAACGCTAGTGGGAGGTGTGTACAAACCACCAAACAGTAGTAATAAGGTTGGAGACAGCATCAAACAAGAAATTAGGGATGCATGCAATAAAGGTACAGCAGTTATCATGGGTGACTTTAATCTACATATTGATTGGGCTAACCAAACTGACAGTAATGCGGTGGAGGAGAATTTCCTGGAGTGTTTTAGGGATGGTTTTCTGAACCAATATATTGAGGAACCAAGCAGGGAGCTGGCCATCCTAGATTGGGTGATGTGTAATGAGAAAGGACTAATTAGCAATTTTGTTGTGCGAGACCCCTTGGGGAAGAGTGACCATAATATGGTAGAATTCTTTATTAAGATGGAGAGTGACACAGTTAATTCAGAAACTAGGGTCCTGAACTTAAGGAAAGGTAACTTCACTAGTTTGTGGCATGAATTGGCTAGAATAGACTGGTGAGTGATACTTAAAGGGTTGACGGTGGATAGGCAATGGCAAACATTTAAAGATCACATGGATGAACTTCAGCAATTGTACATCCCTGTCTGGAGTAAAAATAAAACAGGGAAGGTGGCTCAACCGTGGCTAACAAGGAAAATTAAGAATAGTATTAAATCCAAAGAAGAGGCATATAAATTGGCCAGAAAAAGCAGTAAACCTGAGGACTGGGAGAAATTTAGAATTCAGCAGAGGAGGACAAAGGGTTTAATTAAGAGTGGGAAAATAGAGTACAAGCAGAAGCTTGCCAGGAACATGAAAACTGACTGCAAAAGCTTCTATTGATATGTGAAGAGAAAAAGATTAGTGAAGACAAATGTAGGTCCCTTGCTGTCAGATTCAGGTGAATTTAAAATAGGGAACAAAGAAATGGCAGATCAAATTGAATAAATACTTTGGTTCTGTCTTCACAAAGGAAGACGCAAATAACCTTCCGGAAGTACTAGGGGACTGAGGGTCTAGTGAGAAGGAGGAACTGAAGGATATCCTTATTAGGCAGGAAATTGTGTTAGGGAAATTGATGGGATTGAAGGTCAATAATTCCCCCGGGCCTGAAAGTCTGCATCCCAGAGTAATAAAGAAGTGGCCTTAGAAATAGTGGATGCATTAGTGATCATTTTCCAAATGTCTATCGACTCTGGATCAGTTCCTATGGACTGGAGGGTAGCTAATGTAACACCACTTTTAAAAAAGGGAGGGAGAGAAAAAGGGGGTAATTATAGACCGGTTAGCCTGACATCAGTGGTGGGGAAAATGTTGGAATCAATTATTACGGATGAAATAGCAGCGCATTTGGAAAGCAGTGACAGGATCGGTCCAAGTCAGCATGGATTTATGAAGGGGAAATCATGCTTGACAAATCTTCTGGAATTTTTTGAAGATGTAACCAGTAGAGTGGACAAGGGAGAACCAATGGATGTGGTGTATTTGGACTTTCAAAAGGCTTTTGACAAGGTTCCACACAAGAGATTGTTATGCAAACTGAAAGTACATGGTATTGGGGGTAATATACTGACGTGGATAGAGAACTGGTTGGCAGACAGGAAGCAGAGAGTCGGGATAAACAGGTCCTTTTCAGAATGGCAGGCAGTGACTAGTGGAGTGCCGCAGGGCTCAGTGCTGGGACCCCAGCTCTTTACAATATACATTAATGATTTGGATGAAGGAATTGAGTGTAATATCTTCAAGTTTGCAGATGACACTAAACTGGGTGGCAGTGTGAGCTGTGAGGGGGACGCTAAGAGGCTGCAGGCTGATTTAGACAGGTGAGGCAAGTGGGTAAATGCATGGCAGGTGCAGTATAATGTGGATAAATGTGAGGTTATCCACTTTGGGGGCAAAAACACGAAGACAGAATATTCTGAATGGCAGCACATTAGGAAAAGGGGAGGTGCAACGAGACCTGAGTGTCATGGTACATCAGTCATTGAAAGTTGGCATACAGGTATAGCAGGCGGTAAAGAAGGCAAATGGTATGTTGGCTTTCATAGCTAGGGGATTTGAGTATAGGAGCAGGGAGGTCTTACTGCAGTTGTACAGGGCCTTGGTGAGGCCTCATCTGGTTCAGTTTTGGTCTCCTAAGCTGAGGAAGGACGTTCTTGCTATTGAGGGAGTGCAGCGAAGGTTCACCAGACTGATTCATGGGATGGCAGGACTGACATATGAGGAGAGACTGGATCAACTGGGCCTTTATACATTGGAGTTTAGAAGGATGAGAGGGGATCTCATAGAAACAGACAAGATTCTGACATGACTGGACAGGTTAGATGCGGGTAGATTGTTGTCGATGTTGGGGAAGTCCAGAACCAGGGTACACAATCTTAGGATAAGGGGTAGGCCATTTAGGACTGAGATGAGGAGAAACTTCTTCACTCAGAGTTGTTAACCTGTGGAATTCCCTGCCGCAGAGAGTTGTTGATGCCAGTTCATTGGATATATTCAAGAGGGAGTTAGATATGGCCCTTATGGCTAAAGGGATCAAGGAGTATGGAGAGAAAGCAGGAAAGGTGTTCTGAGGTGAATGATCAGCCATGATCTTATCGAATGGTGGTGCAGGCTCGAAGGGCCGAATGGACTATTCCTGCACCTATTTTCTAAGTTTCTTTGTTTCTATGCTGCATTCGACAGGTGATTGAAGCCCTTTACGCATGCAGGATGGACTTTATAAGTTTCCCTATGACCAGGGAGGCGCAACAGTCAATATTTGTAACACAACCATAACATAACAACACCCTCCCACCATCCCAAAAACTGAACATTCAACAAAAAATTATTTTTAACAACAGCAATAACTATATACAGCAATCCCCTTCTTCCTGCGGCCACGCTTCCCTCTTGCACCTTGACCCCGCCTTGTACTAACCCCCATTTCCCAGTAACTCCCCAAGTAATGAGACCAAGATGTCTTGCAGCAGGAGACCTCAAGGCCTGCTGCTGTGGAATGAGGGCTGGGGGCGCGGGGCATGGGGAGCGCGGGGGTGTGACATTAGCAGCATCCCCTCAGTGGCTGGAGGAGAAGATGTTTCCGAAGATAGGTCTTCCGAGTCAGAAGGAAGTACTTCCTCCTGTCTCGTATCTGTCGTGGTGCTTGGTGGGATGACACCTTGGGGTGCAGTGCTGTCTCCTGACACTATTGCAAGCTGCAAGGCATCGACAGAGTCGGTCGTTCGCCCCATTACACAACTATCCGCTCCATGCCCTCTGTTATTCAAGCGGACATTACAGCAATGTTTCCGATCAACCCACCAAGCGCCTGGAGGAGCTCTCGACCGATGTGGACGCTCTCCCTTGACAGTGAGACCAAGTCCTCGTTTGGATCTGCCCATCGCAGCGCATGCCTACCTCGCTGACTCAACCTCCGTGGGGTCGGCGTGGGCATTGGTCGCCTTGGAGTGGCCTGCTGCAAGCCGCTTGGCCCCGCTACTTCATCTGTAGATGAAGACGTGGTCGCAGGTACCACAGATGACAGCTGCTCATCTTCCTCCTCCTCGGTTTTGTCTTCTGCACCCGTGGTGATGACCACCTGCAGCGGCAAAGGGGTTGGTGCAGGGGCCTCCCTTCGCACCTCGGGAGTATGTGGAGCTGCAAAACATAATTGAGGTTATTAGAAGAGAAGGGGAGACATGAGAATGCTTGCGCTGCACTGGCATATGTACGAGGAGCAACACTACTGAAATAAATGTGAAGGAGAGACGTTACATATGATTAACCTGAGAGTACAGAAGTTTCATGCATAACATTACATCATTCATATATTATAATGCAATGTCATTAAATTAATTTAAATTACCATTGGTTTACCACTGCTTTACACATTATTCACGTGGCGCAACAACGGGATCTGCACCACCACGGATGGCAGAACGATTATGTTTGCCCACTCGTGTTGTGGCACGTTCCTCTAAGTCTGTGATCAGATGGAGCTCAGCAGGCCCTCCTCCAGTCCACTTCTGCTCAGCACAATTCTTAGATATCTTCCTCTGCAAACGTAACAAGAGCATGGCATAAGCAAATTGATTCGTTACCATTTTGGAAACACAACAGATATTGTCATCCACAATTAGTCACCTCATGCTATTCATCATTAACATTAATGTATTATGCTAATATGGTTTATATCCACAATGGATGCATGGTTATAACATCCACGATCAGAGAAAATATTTAATAAAACCTTTTTTGGAATTAATGCTTGACACCAAACATCTCGCATATAATCTCCAAGAAAGCCCCCATCCACGGGCCGTGCCATTCGGCACCTGAGGGGAGGTAGGCAGTTTAATTGAATCGATGGAGGTCCACCGGGGGGAGAATCAGGACCACTGGTGAGCTTGGCAATGTCAGGACTGTAATGGGAGGGGGCACCGTGTCCATGAGCTGTGCTCGGAGACCTCCGTGTGGCCGGAGCTTATGTCCCAACGTGTCCCAGGGCAGACAGTGAGCCAGGGCAGCTCTCCCCCAGTCCAGGCTGGGTCACTGTGTGAGTGATAGCAGTCGGAGAGACTCAGACAGTCCGGGTAAAGGTGACCGGATCCCTCAGTGCTCAGTCGTGCCCCATCCACCAACGTAACCCAAAAGGAAACGGTGCCCAAGTTAAAGACTTCCTCATAGCAAACTAAAGTGGTAGAAATGCCAAATGTTTGCGGTCTGTCTGTTTCCAATTATTCCTTTAAATAATAATAATTAATACTGCTGATTAAATGTAAGGCATCTCAGCAAAATTAGACTTAAAGGGTGCAGGTTCCGACCCCAGTCCAAATCTTAGCAGGGAAGCTAACCAAGGTTACCCAGCTTAATTACAATCCAGCAGATTTACATTCTAATTAATTTAATCGATCATTAAAATTAAAATGTAATAATTTTATATTTACTCTTGCTGAAGCAACCAGGCTGTTCCACCTCTTCCGGCACTGGTCTGCCTCACGTCTATTGTGGGCCACTGAGGATACAATCACTGCGATACCGCCTCATATTTTCTGATAGGTGTGCAGGGGGAGGTTTCCCACGCCCACCCCGGGTTAACCTGGGTCCCTACCGACTTTCAACCTCATTTATAAAGGCCTCATTAGCTTCATCTGAAAACGCCATAGCCCTCCTTCTCCCTGACAGCTACTCCTCGTGTACACTTGTATCGGACGACATAGCTCCAAGATTTAAGAATAAACACTCCAATTACGACTATCCAACGCATTACTCAAGTTACAGCTCTCCAACTCTGATCACTGCTCCTCTTTCTCTCTCCTTCTCTCTCCACCTCTCTTTGACTGTTCTGAGCATGTGCAGATGACCCCTGAACTCCCGAACTTCTTTGCTAAAAAAAATGCGCATGCGCAGAATGGCCGTTGCCATGGACGGCAGCCTTGTACAACTAAATACATCGTTAAGGCCCATTTCACATCGCTAAGACTATTGCCCAAAATAAAAAAACAAAACTAGCGGTCTTTAAAATAGACGATATTCCAGAGATCCTGAAAAATAAAAAAACACTAAGACCGGGAATATCGCCCATTTTTCTTCCATTCTTTCTTAAAACCTTTTGTTGGTTCAGAGCCTAGAATTGATATTCAGTTTGCCTTTCAAAGAAAGGAGAACAAATTGGTGGCAATTGATTTCTTCCAGTAGCCAGTGTACAAAATAAAGGTTCTCTCTTACAATCGCTGGATCTCACTATCATTTACCTCCTTATTGGGCCAGTTCAGGCATTCTGCTGAGAGCAGGGGACTTGAGGTTTATTTATGGGAGTGCTCGGTGATGCAGAATCCAAGAAAATATCTAGATTCAATTAACAGTAACACTAGGAATGCTTGGCACTGGCACTGCTGGAATAATATTCCATTCTCCAGCAATTTATCTGGATGAGCACAAAGATTCATCCGCCAATTTTTTTACATTTAGTGGGTGGAAAGCTGATTAATTCAATGGATCGTACAAAACAACCAAGAAAAAATAAAAATAAAATCGAAGACAAATAGAAATTTTTCTCAGCATCAAATATCACAGCGCATGGATTCTCATGAGAACATGGATTCCCATGCATAGTGTGCAATCATAGAGTGAACATAGAGACACATGAACAGAAGGAGGCCATTTAGCCCCTTGGGCCTGTGCCACCATTCAATGAGATCATGGCTGATCTGTGACTGACCTCCATATCCCCGCCATTGCCCCATATCCAGTAATAACTTGTGGTAAATAAAAATCGATCAAACTCAGATTTAAAATTAACAAATGATCTAGCATCAATTTTGCAGAAGAGAGTTCTAAATTTCTATCAGCCTTTGCTTGTAGAAGCGTTTCCTAATTTGTATAAGCATTTCCTAATTTCACTCCTGAAGGGTCTTGCAATGTATGTACCTGTGAGTGTGCTCACAGGTTTGTAGAGCTGTTCACTGACCCCAGTCCGGATGGAATTCCTCATCGGCGCCAAGCCCCGAAACCACCCTCGGGAGCCGGCGCCTCACAACTTGAGCCTCCTCCAGGAAATCCCTCAGTGCCTTTCAGTTCTGCATGGAGGGGATTCCTGTATGGGCTGCTCCTGCACACTCTCCATGTTGCCATCCTCATTTGCCATCTGGACACACCACACCGCACCATCTTGCCATCTGGAGGAGGCGGGGGTCCCCAATGAAGTGCACTCTATGCGAGAGTTCTCCCTCTATTTATTGCGGTCTTGGCCTGGAGGGTGTTGCATGGAGCAGTCCCGTGCAATAAGTTTTTAAGTTGCTTCACGGGCTCCCAGGCCGCCTGTATTTCTGCGGTCTGGAAGAGTCCGTGATCCATGTTTTTATGGAATGTGCGAGGTTGCAGTCCCTCTTCCAATATCTGAAGGGGCTGCTCCTCAAATTCTGGTTGCACTTCAGTCCCACACTTCTGATCTTTGGGCACCCTGTGCGGAGGGGAGCGGGCAGGTCAGAAGGCTTCCTTGTAGGACTGCTCCGGGGCATGGCCAAGGGGGCCATCAGCTGTTCCAGGCAGCGGGCAGTCGAGGGGATCGTTCAGCCCAAATGCCTGCCTCTCTTCCGCGGTTACATCCAGGGTGTCCCTGGCGATGGAGCATGCGGTGTCCACCGGTACGCTTGTGGCCTTCCGCGAGAGGTTGACGCCGGAGGGACTGGAATGCATCATCATCCCCGGCAACCGAATTTTAATTTGAACAACATAATGTCTAAAGTTTAATTTGTTTAAGTTTGTCGATTTTAGTGCCCCCCCCCCCACCTTTTAATCAGGGGGCACTTGATTAATGATTTATTCTTTTACAGATAGAACAAAATAGTTGTAGAGCTGTTGAGTTGGGAGTGGCTTAGCCAGTCACGTGATGTTTACAAGACTCAATAAAACCCCAGTCAGTTGTGTTCAGCGGATCCACGATGAGATAGGTGAGCCTGGTGGATGAACTGGTAATGTGTAGTGCGATTGTTAAACCTTTGCTAATAATCCAACTAGTTCTTAATAGCAATGTGTTGCTACGAATTCTTAAGCAAAGAACCCATGAAGCAAATATATTACAGGACTGGCTCTAATTTTTAGACTATGCACCATAGTCCTAGACTCCCAAACCAGCAGAAATAGTTTCTCTCTATCTATCCTGTCAGTTCCCCTTGATCCCGGGAGTAAAAATGCCGTGCACGTCCAGATCCCGGGAGTTAAAATGGTCTGCGCCTCCTTATCCCGGGAGTTAAAATGACGTGTGCATTCCGATCACAAGAGTTAAAATGGCGTGCACGTTCTGATGACACGCTCAGAGTCGGTGAGGTGAGTGTTTGATCGGAACGGTTGGTGGGCATGTGATAGAGGCAGCTGATGACTGGGTAAGTGACCATTCAGTGCTTGCTTTTGACTGAATGCTGACTTAACTTCAATTCTTTAATTTCATTGGATTTTTAAAATATCTTTGTCATTTCCTTGTAACGTTCCTCCTCCACATCTGCCTACACAAGTCTCCATTGTGTAAAAGGTTACCACCGCCCCCAACAAAACACCCACTCTCACTCACCTCACCACGGCTAGGTGTTGCATCACTGTCATTCAAGCAGTAACATTGCAATGGTAACTCAAGACACACACTTCTGTTTGCGTTTTCATTTAGATTTGATTGACAATTTAAACGTCTTGGCTTTTCAACAACAACAACAAAAACTTGTATTTATATCTCTCTCCTCAGGTACTGTTCCCCTCAACCTCAAATCTGCCATCATCACCTCTCTCCTCAAAAGACCAACCCTCATGTTATCGCCTCCCAAATCCATGCCCATTTTTCCCGAAATTTCAGGTTTGAATCCCTCCAATCCGGTTTCCGCTCCTACCACAGTACCGAAACAGCTCTCATCGAGGTCACAAATGACATCCTTTGTGACTGACAGAGGCAAACTATCCATCCTCGTCCATCTTGACTTGCCTGAAGCCTTTATTGGGAAGACCGAAGCCATTGTTTTCCATCCTCGCCACAAACTCCGTTCCCTAGCCACTGATTCCATCTCTCCCCCCAAATTCTGTGTGAGGCTGAACCAGACTGTTCACAACATTGGTGTTTTGAACTTGAAATGAGCTTTCGACCATATACAAGGCATAACTAAGACTGCCTATTTCCACCTCCGTAACATTGCTCGTCTCCGCCCTTGCCTCAGCTCATCCATGCCTTTGTTACCTTTAGACTTGACTATTGCAAGGCACTCCTGGCTGGCCTCCCACATTCTACCCTACGTAAACTAGAGGTGATCCAAAAACCCTGCTGCCCATGTCCTAACTCGCACCAAGTCCCGCTCACCCATCACCTCTGTGCTCGCTAACCTACTTTGGCTTCCAGTTAAGCAACATTTTGATTTAAAAATTCTCATCCTTATTTTCAAATCCTTCATGGCCTTACCCCTCCCTATCTCTGTAAACTCCTCCAGACCCACAACCCCCCCGAGATGTCTGCGCTCCTCTAATTCTGCCCTCTTGAGCATCCCTGATTAAAATCGCTCAACCATTGATGGCCGTGCTTTCAGCTGCTTGGGCCCCAAGCTCTGGAACTCCCTCCCTAAACCTCTCCGCCTCTCTACCTCTCTTTCCTCCTTCAAGATGCTCCTTAAAACCTACCTCTTTGACCAAGCTTTTGTTCACCTGTGCTAATTCCTACTTATGGGGCTCGTTGTCTTATAATACTCATGTGAAGCACCTTGGGATATTTCATTACGTTAAAGGCACTATATAAATACAAGTTGTTGTTGTTATATTGTACCTTTAACGTAGTAAAATGTTCCAAGGCACTTCACAGAAGCATTATAAAACAACATTTGCCACCAAGACACATAAGGAGATATAAGGGCAGGTGACCAAAAGCTTGGTCAACGAGGTAGATTTTAAGGAGCGTCTTAAAGGAGGAAAGCGAGGTAAAGAGACAGAAAGGTTTAGGAAGAGAGCTCCAGAGCTTAGGGCCTAGGTAGCGCAAGGCACGTCCACCAAGTTTTTGGATCACCTCTAGTTTACGTAGGGTAGAATGTGAGGGGCCAGCCAGGGATGCACAAGAGGCTAGAATTAGAGGAGTGCAGATATCTTGGGATGTTGTGGGGCTGGAGGAGATTACAGAGCTAGGGAGGGGGTGAGGCCATGGAAGGATTTGAAAACAAGGATGAGAATTTTATAATCGATGTATTGCTTAAGTGGGAGCCAATGTATGTCAGCGAGCACAGGGGTAATGGGTGAACGGGACTTGGTGTGAGTTAGGACACAGGCAGCAAAGTTTCAGATGACTTCAAGTTTACCGAGGGTTGAACGCAGATGGCCGGCCAGTAGTGTCTAGAATAGTCAAGTCTAGAGGTAACAAAGGTATGGATCAGAGTTTCAGCGGCGGATGAGCTGAGGCAGGGTCTGAGTCGGGCAATGTTACGGAGGTGGAAATAGGCGGTCTTTGTGATGGCGCTGATATGTAGACAGAAGCTCATGTTGGGGTCAAATATGACACCAAAAGTCACAAACAGTCTGGTTCAGCCTCAGACAGTTGCCAGCAGGAAGAGCAATGGAGTCAGTGGCTAGGGAACGGAGTTTGTGGCGGGGATCGAAGACAGTGGCTTCGGTTTCCCTAATATTTAGCTGGAGGAAGTTTCTTCTCAGCCAGTACTGGATGTCGGAGAAGCAGTTCGACAATTTAGAGACCTGCCCATGTCACTAACATTTAAGGAGCTTTCTGTTCCAGCTATAGCCCTGAAATTGCAAGACTCTGGTTAAGAACATAAGAACATAAGAAACAGCCACCACATGTTAAAAAAATCCACGCACAGGCATCTTCCACCCTTGAGGATGTAGTTCGGATCCTTCATTGAAACACCTGTGAAATAATCCTTTTTTAGTGTGGAAGCAAGTCATCCTCGTTCCGAGGGACCACCTATGATGATGATGATGATAACAACATAAGAAATAGAAGCAGGAGTAGGCCACCTGGCCCCTTGAGCCTGCTCCGCCATTTATAAGATCATGCCTGATCTGATCATAGACTCAGCTCCACTTCCCTGCCCGCTCCCCATAACCCTTTATTCCCTTATCGCTCAAAAAACTGTTGATCTCAGCCTCCACAGCTCTCTGGGGCAGAGAATTCCACAGATTTACAACCCTCTGAGAGAAGAAATTCCTTCTCATCTCAATTTTATAATTATTCTGAGACTATGTCCCCTAGTTTTAGTTTCCCCTACCTGGTCGAGCCCCCTCATTATCTTATATGTTTCGATAAGATCACCTCTCATTCTTCTGAACTCCAATATGTATTGGCCCAACCTACTCAACCAATCTTCATAAGTCAACCCCGTCATCTCCGGAATCAACCTACTGAATCTTCTCTGAACAGTCTACAATGCAAGTATATCCTTCCTTAAATACGGAGACCAAAACTGTACGCAATACTCCAGGTTCAGGGGCAGGGTCTTGTTCACGGGTTTACATGTGCTAGAAAGGAATGCAGAGGTCAGTGCGCCCGACTAGTGGCATGCCCAATCTTTCCACTGCTAACATCAACAGGAGTCGTGTCAATCTGGCATGCTGATTTCCCCCTCCATTTCGAGAGTTTGTGTTCTCACAAAGTGCGACTCTTGTCCGGAGCAGAGTCTAGTGATTTTGCGCCGAGTGTCGATTTATTGAGTGCAGTGAATTCCATGGAACAAAATATCTTGCATCTTCACAGTGAATTTGAACATGCTAAAACTCCAAACCTAATCATAGAATCATAGAATAATAGAATAGTCCAGCATAGAAGGAGACCATTCGGCCCATCGAGTTTGTGTTGGCTCTTTCGAAGAGCAATCCGGTTAGTCCCATTCCCCCACTCGTTCCCTACATCCCTGCATTTTTTTCTCCTTCAACTATTTAACCAATTCCCTTTTGAAGGCCACTATTGACTTTATATCCATCACACTATCAGGCAGTGCATTCCAAATCCTAACCACTCGTTGCATAAAACAGTTTTTCCGCATGTCGCCTCTGGTTCTTTTGCCAATCGCCTTATATCCGTTCCCTCTCATTATTGACCTTTCAAACATTAGAAACAGTATCTCTTTATTTACTTTATCTAAACCCTTCATGATTTTAAACACCGCTATCAAATCTCCTCTTGGCCTTCTCTACTCCAAGGAGAAAAACGGCACGGTAGTCGACTTTATTTCCCTCCTTTTTATTTCTCTCCTTTATTCTGAAGGTGTTAGCTTGCGCAGGTACAGAGATGCCAGATATGCTTCAGCGTCTCCTGCCCTGATGGTTATGAGTGAACCCAGATTGTGAGTGTCGCCAGGCTATTCAACTGTGAGAAGCCGTCGCAACCAAGCTTATGGGCGACCCTGAAACCGCTTCCACCCAAACCGTGGCAGGTGTGGATACTTGATGCACCAAATAAGAACATAAGGAATAGGAGCAGGAGTTCACCATTCGGCCCCTCGAGCCTGCTCCACTATTCAATCAGATCCCTGCACTTCCACTTCCCTGCCCGCTCCCCATAACCCTTGACTCCCTTATCGTTCAAAAATATGTCTATCTCTACCTTAAATATATTCAATGTCCCAGCCTCCACAGCTCTCTGGGGTAGAAAATTCCAAAGATTCACAACCCTCTGAGAGAAGAAATTCTTCCACATTTAGGTTTTAAATGGGTGACCTCTTATTCTGAAAATATGCCCCTAGTTCTGGATTCCCCCATGAGGGGGAACATCCTCTCTGCATCGACCCTGTTAAGCCCCCTCTATGGCAGAAGGTGGGTACTGGTATTCCACAAGGATCAGTGCTGGGTCTACTGTTGTTCACAATTTATATTAACGATTTTGACTTTGGAAAATGAAGCATAATTTCTAAATTTGCGGATGACACCAAATTGGGGGGTATAATCAATACTGAGGAAGACTTCAACAAATACAAAAATCACTACAAGTTGTGAGGCCATAACAATGCAAACCAAGCACGAGGGTTTATTTCTAGAGGTATAGATTTGAAAAGTAGAGAAGTTATGCTAAATCTGTATCGAACCTTGGTTAGACCACACTTGGAGCACTGCGTACAGTTATGGTCATCATATTATAAAAAGGATATAAAAGCACTGGAGAGGGTGCATAGAAGATTTATGAAGATGACACCAGAAATGCGAGGGTACATATATCAGGAAAGGATGTACAGGCTGGGTCTCTTTTCTCTTGAAAAAAGAAGGCTGAGGGTTAACCTAATAGAAGTCTTAAAATTATGAAAAGTTTTGCGAGAAACATAGAAACATAGAAACATAGAAAATAGGTGCAAGAGTAGGCCATTCGGACCTTCGAGCCTACCACCATTCAATGAGTTCATGGCTGAACATGCAACTTCAGTACCCCATTCCTGCTTTCTCGCCATACCCCTTGATCCCCCTAATAGTAAGGACTACATCTAACTCCTTTTTGAATATATTTCGTGAATTGGCCTCAACAACTTTCTGTGGTAGAGAATTCCACAGATTCACCACTCTCTGGGTGAAGAAGTTTCTCCTCATCTCGGTCCTAAATGGCTTACCACTTATACTTAGACTATGACCCCTGGTTCTGGACTTCCCTAACATTGGGAACATTCTTCCTGCATCTAACCTGTCTAAACCCGTCAGAATTTTAAACGTTTCTATGAGATCCCCTCTCATTCTTCTGAACTCCAGTAAATACAAGCCCAGTTGATCCAGTCTTTCTTGATATGTCAGTCCCGCCATCCCGGGAATCAGTCTGGTGAACCTTCGCTGCACTCCCTCAATAGCAAGAATGTCCTTCCTCAAGTTAGCAGACCAAAACTGTACACAATACTCCAGGTGTGGCTCACCAAGGCCCTGTACAACTGTAGTAACACCTCCCTGCCCCTGTACTAAAATCCCCTCGCTATGAAGGCCAACATGCCATTTGCTTTCTTAACCGCCTGCTGTACCTGCATGCCAACCTTCAATGACTGATGTACCATGACACCCAGGTTTTGTTGCACCTCCCCTTTTCCTAATCTGTCAACATTCAGATAATAGTCTGCTCTCTGTTTTTACCACCAAAGTGGATACCCTCACATTTATCCACATTATACTTCATCTGCCATGCATTTGCCCACTCACCTAACCTATCCAAGTCACTCTGCAGCCTCATAGCATCCTCCTCGCAGCTCACACTGCCACCCAACTTAGTGTCATCCGCAAATTTGGAGATACTACATTTAATCCCCTCATCTAAATCATTAATGTACAATGTAAACAGCTGGGGCCCCAACACAGAACCTTGCGGTACCCCACTAGAGTGGATATCGAGAGAATATTTCCACGTGTGGGGAAGAGCATAACTAGAGGCCATCAATAAAATCACCAATAAATCCAATGGGGAATTCAGGAGAATCTTCTTTACCGAGAGAGTGGCAAGAATGTGGAACTCGCTACTGTTATATATGTAAACCTGTAAATACCTTGTGTAGCCACCAGAGGGCTCATTCCCCAGAGTCCCAAGGGATCCCACAATCCCTTGGGAGCACCTCTACTTAAGGAGGCCTCACAGGCTGGAGAGGCACTCTGGAGACCTGCAATAAAAGACTACGGTCACACTTCTTTAAGCTCACAGTATCTAGTCAGACTTTTTGTTCATACACAACACCTGACGACGAGATAAAGATGATGAACCCAACAATGCAGAGAACAGTGGGCATCCTGGAGAAATTTTCAGAGGGAGATGATTGGGAAACCTTCGTGGAGCGAGTCAACCAATACTTCATGGCCAACGAGCTGGAAGGAGAAGCGAACGCTGCCAAATGAAGGGTGATTCTTCTCACCGTCTGTTGGGCACCAATATATGGCCTCAAGAAAAATCTGCTTGCTCCAGTGAAACCCAAAGAGAGATCGTACGATGATTTGTGTACACTGGTCCGGGAGCATCTGAACCCGAAGGAAAGCGTTCTGATGGCGAGGTACCGGTTCTACACCTACAAAAGGTGTGAAGGCCAGGAAGTGGCGAGCTATGTCGCCGAGCTGAGATGCCTTGCAGGACATTGCGAATTTGAAGGACATTTGGAGCACATGCTCAGGGACTTCTTTGTACTTGGCATTGGCCATGAAGTGATACTTTGCAAACTTTTGACTGTCGAGACCTCAACCTTGAGTAAAGCCAGAGCGATAGCCCAGGCATTCATTTCCACCAGTGACAATACTAAGTAAATCTCTCAACACACAAGTGCTGCTACAAGTACTGTGAACAAAGTGATGTTGTTTTCAAATCGGAACATACAGGGCAGTCCCCACATGTCTGCAGCTGCATGTCCGCAGATGTCTCACAGTCCACCATCAAGGGTGATGAATGCAAGGCCATTAACACCTTGTTGGCGCTGCAGGGGTGATCATCGTTTCCATTCATGCCACTTCAAAGGGTACGTTTGCAAGGGCTGTGGAACAATGGGACACCTCCAACGTATCTGCAGGCGAGCTTCAAACCCTGCTAATCCTGCAAACCACCATGTTGCAGAGGAGGACAGATCCACAACGGATCACAATGAACCAGAGCCTCAGACCGAGGAGGCAGAGGTATATGGAGTGCACACATTTACCACAAAGTGTCCCCCGATAATGCAGAAGGTTGAATTAAATGAACTCCCGGTATCAATGGAGCTGGACATGAGCGCGATCCAGTCCATTATGAGACAAAAGACTTTCGATAAATTGTGGTGCCGCAAGGCCTCAAGGCCAGTCCTAACTCCCATTCGCACTAAGCTGAGAACTTACACAAAGGAACTGATTCCCGTAATCGGCAGTGCTACTGTAAAGGTCTCCTACAATGGAGCGGTGCACAAGCTACCACTCTGGGTGGGCCCGGCCGGTGGTCCCACCCTGTTCGGCAGGAGCTGGCTGAGAAAGATACGCTGGAACTGGGACGATGTCCGAGCGCTCTCGTCCGTTGACGACACTTCGTGTGCCCAGGTCTTAAACAAGTTCCCCTCGCTGTTTGAACCAGGCAACGGGATATTCCAAGGAGCAAAAGTGCAGATCCACTAATTCCGGGGGAGCGACCCATTCATCACAAGGCGAGAGCAGTACCATACATGATGAGAGAGAGGGTGGAGATCGAGCTGGACTGGCTGCAACGAGAGGGCATCATTTCGCCAATCGAATTCAACGAGTGGGCCAGTCCGATCATTCCAGTCCTCAAGGGAGACGGCACCATCAGAATCTGTGGTAATTACAAAATAACTATCAATCGTTTCTCCCTGCAGGATCAGTACCCACTACCAAAGGCAGATGACCTTTTTGCGACGCTGGCGGGAGAAAAGACATTCACAATGCTGGACTTGACCTCAGCCGACATGACGCAGGAACTGGGAAGAATCATCGGAGGGCCTCACCTGCATCAACATGCACAATGTTCTCTTCAGTTACAAAGTGGGATTCGACCATAAGAACATAAGAATTAGGAACAGGAGTAGGCCATCTAGCCCCTCAAGCCTGCTCCGCCATTCAAAAAGATCATGGCTGATCTGGCCGTGGACTCAGCTCCACTTACCCGCCCGCTCCCCATAACCCTTAATTCCCTTATTGGTTAAAAATCTATCTATCTGTGATTTGAATACATTCAATGAGCTAGCCTCAACTGCTTCCCTGGGCAGAGAATTCCACAGATTCACAACCCTCTGGGAGAAGAAATTCCTTCTCAACTCGGTTTTATATTGGCTCCCCCGTATTTTGAGGCTGTGTCCCCTAGTTCAAGCCGCCCCGACCAGTGGAAACAACCTCTCTGCCTCTATCTTGTCTATCCCTTTCATTATTTTAAATGCTTCTATAAGATCACCCTTCATCCTTCTGAACTCCAACGAGTAAAGACCCAGTCTACTCAATCTATCATCATAAGGTAACCCCCTCATCTCCGGAATCAGCCGAGTGAATCGTCTCTGTACCCTCTCCAAGGCTAGTATATCCTTCCTTAATTAAGGTGACCAAAACTGCAAGCAGTACTCCAGGTGCGGCCTCACCAATACCCTATACAGTTGCAGCAGGACCTCCCTGCTTTTGTACTCCATCCCTCTTGCAATGAAGGCCAACATTCCATTCGCCTTCCTGATTACCTGCTGCATCTGCAAACTAACTTTTTGGGATTCATGCACAAGGACCCCCAGGTCCCTCTGCACCAAAGCATGTTGTAATTTCTCCCCATTCAAATAATATTGCCTTTTACTGTTTTTTTTCCCAAGGTGGATGACCTCACATTTTCCGACATTGTATTCCATCTGCCAGTCCTCAGCCCATTCGCATAACCTATCTAAATCTCTTTGCAGCCTCTCTGTGTACTCTTCACAACCCGCTTTCCCAGTAATCTTTGTGTCATCTGCAAATTTTGTGACACTACACTCTGTCCCCTCTTCCAGGTCATCTATGTATATTGTAAACAGTTGTGGTCCCAGCTGCTTTCCAATCCGCTGGTACCTCCCCAGAGTCCAGAGAATTTTGTCCCATTAGCCTGTCCAGCACTACCTCCCTAGTGATAATGATTGTCTCAAGGTCCTCCCTTCCCACATTCCCGTGACCAGCAATTTTTGGCATGGTTTTTGTGTCTTCCACTGTGAAGACCGAAGCAAAATAATTGTTCAAGGTCTCAGCCATTTCCACATTTCCCATTATTAAATCCCCCTTCTCATCTTCTAAGGGACCAACATTTACTTTAGTCACTCTCTTCCGTTTTATATATCGGTAAAAGCTTTTACTATCTGTTTTTATGTTTTGCGCAAGTTTACTTTTGTAATCTATCTTTCCTTTCTTTATTGCTTTCTTAGTCATTCTTTGCTGTCGTTTAAAATTTTCCCAATCTTCTAGTTTCCCACTAACCTTGGCCACCTTATACGCATTGGTTTTTAATTTGATACTCTCCTTTATTTCCTTGGTTATCCACGGCTGGTTATCCCTTCTCTTACCGCCCTTCTTTTTCGCTGGAATATATTTTTGTTGAGCACGATGAAAGAGTTCCTTAAAAGTCCTCCACTGTTCCTCAATTATGCCACCATTTAGACTGTGTTCCCAGTCTACTTTAGCCAACTCTGCCCACTGTAGTCCCCTTTGTTTAAGCATAGTACGCTCGTTTGAGACACTACTTCCTCACTCTCAATCTGTATTACAAATTCAACCATACTGTGATCACTCATTCCGAGAGGATCTTTTACTCGGAGATCGTTTATTATTCCTGTCTCATTACACAGGACCAGATCTAAGATAGCTTGCTCCCTTGTAGGTTCTGTAACATACTGTTCTAAGAAACAATCCCGTATGCATTCTATGAATTCCTCCTCCAGGCTATCCCGTGCGATTTGATTTGACCAATCGATATGTAGGTTAAAATCCCCCATGATTACTGCCATTCCTTTTTCACATGCCTCAATTATTCCCTTAATTGTTGTCCGCCCCACCGTGAAGTTATTATTTGGGGGCCGATAAACTACGCCCACCAGTGACTTTTTCCCCTTACTATCTCTAATCTCCACCCACGATGATTTAACATTTTGTTCATTCGAGCCAATATCGTCTCTCACAACTGCCCTGATATCATCCTTTATTAACAGAGCTACCCCACCTCCTTTCCCTTCTTGTTTATCCTTCCGAATTGTCAGATACCCTATATGTTTAATTCCCAGTCTTGGCCACCCTGCAACCATGTTTCTGTAATGGCCACCAAATCATACCCATTTGTAATGATTTGTGCCGTCAACTCATTTACTTTATTTCGAATGCTGCATGCGTTTAGGTAGAGTGCTTTAATACTAGTTTTTAAACCATGATATTTAGTTTTGACCCCTGCTGCAGCCCCCTTATATTCATACATATTGTCCCTTCCTATCACCTTGTGGTTTACCCTTACCCCAGTGCTACTCTGCTCTGTTGTCTCCTGCCTTTTGCATTTTTCTTGGGGTCCTGTTCATTTGAGCTCTCACCCACTCTAACTAGCTCAGAGCCCTCTCCTGGGTTCCGACTACTCGTCGCATTGAGGCGCAGAGCTTTCAGGCTTGCCTTTTTATTACACTTTGACCCTTTAGAATTTTGCTGTATAGTGGCCCTTTTTGTTTTTTGCCTTGGGTTTCTCTGCCCTCCACTTTTCCTCATCTTCTTTCTGTCTTTTGCTTCTGTCTCCATTTTGTTTCCTTCTGTCTCCCTGCATTGGTTCCCATCCCCCTGCCATATTAACTCCTCCCCAACAACACTAGCAAACACTCCCCATAGGACATTGGTTCCGGTCCTGCCCAGGTGCAGACCGTCCGGTTTGTACTGGTCCCACCTCCCCCAGAACTGGTTCCAATGCCCCAGGAATTTGAATCCCTCCCTGCTGCACCACTCCTCAAGCTATGTATTCATCTGAGCTATCCTGCGATTCCTACTCTGACTAGCACATGGCACTGGTAGCAATCCCAAGATTACTACTTTTGAGGTCCTACTTTTTAATTTAGCTCCTAGGTTCTTAAATTTGTCTCGTAGGACCTCATCCCTTTTTTTACCTATATCGTTGGTACCTATATGCACCATGACAACTGGCTGTTCACCCTCCCTTTTCAGAATGTCCTGCACCCACTCCGAGACATCCTTGGCCCTTACACCAGGGAGGCAACATACCATCCTGGAATCTCGGTTGCGGCCACAGAACTGCCTATCTATTCCCCTTACAATTAAATCCACTATCACTATCGCTCTCCCACGCTTTTTCCTGCCCTCCTGTGCAGCAGAGCCAGCCACGATGCCATGAACCTGGCTGCTGCTGCTCTCCCCTGATGAGTCATCCCCCTCAACAGTACTCAAAGCGGTGCATCTGTTTTGCAGGGGGATGACCGCAAGGGACCCCTGCACTACCTTCCTTGCACTGCTCTTCCTGTTGGTCTTCCATTCCCTATCTGGCTGTGTACCCTTTACCTGCGGTAAGACCAACTCGCTAAACGTGTTATTCACGTCATTCTCAGCATCGTGGATGCTCCAGAGTGAATCCACCCTCAGCTCCAGTGCCGCAATGCGGTCTGTCAAGAGCTGGAGGTGGACACACTTCCCACACACGTAGTCGTCAGGGACACCAGAAGCATCCCTGATTTCCCGCATAGTACAGGAGGAGCATAATACATGTCCGAGCCATGACTTAACCCCTAGATTAACTTAATTTGGCAACAACAATGCTAAATGTTACTTACTGAAATAGAAAAGAAAAAGAAAAACTACTCACCAATCACCAGCCAATCATTTACCCACTTGGCTGAGACGTCACCTTTCGATTTCTTTTACTTTTTTGCCTTCTGTCCCCACTGCAGCTGTACCGGTAGGCCTCTCGCCGACCCCGGACTCGCGCTGCTCCGAGCTCCCGCCTCCTCGACCGCGGCGATATTCCAGAAACATGGAAAGCTTAATGAAGTCGGTCCCACACACGGTGGTCTTCCAGGACGGCATCTTGGTTACAGGTCTGGGCATAGTCGAGCAGAATCTGGAGGAGGTTCTTAGTCGACTCAACCGCGTGGGGCTCAGGTTAAAACGCTCGAAGTGCGTTTTCCTGATGCCTGAAGTGGAGTTTCTGGGGAGCAGAATCACGGCGGACGGCATCAGGCCCACCGATTCGAAGACAGAGGCAATCGAGAATGCACCGAGGCCACAGAACGTGACGGAGCTGCGGTCATTTCTCGGACTCCTGAACTACTTTGGTAACTTCTTACCGGGTCTCAGCACACTGCTAGAACCACTGCATGTCTTACTGTGTAAAGGAGATGAATGGGTATGGAGCAAAAGCCAAGAAAATGCCTTTGTAAAAGCTAGAAAATTGTTATGCTCAAACAAATTGCTTGTGTTGTATGATCCATGTAAGCATTTGGTACTAGCATGTGATGCGTCGTCGAACGGGGTCGGGTGTGTATTGCAACAAGCTAATGAATCTGGGAAATTGCAACCGGTTGCTTATGCATCCAGAAGTCTGTCTAAGGCTGCGAGAGCCGACAGCATGATTGAAAAAGAAGGGTTAGCATGTGTTTATGGGGTAAAGAAAATGCATCAATATCTGTTTGGGCTCAAATTTGAATTGGAAACCGACCATAAGCCACTAATATCTCCTTTTTCTGAAAGTAAGGGGATAAATACGAATGCATCGGCCCGCATCCAGAGATGGGCGCTCACATTGTCCGCATACAACTACACCATCCGCCATAGGCCAGGCACAGAAAACTGTGCCGATGCTCTCACGGCTGCCATTGCCCACCACGGGGTTGGAGATGGCACAGCCTGCAGATTTAGTTATGGTAATGGAAGCATTCGAGAGTGAGCAATCACCCGTCACAGCCCGACAGATTAGAACCTGGACGAGCCAGGACCCCTTACTGTCCCGAGTAAGAAATTGTATACTTCACAAGAGCTGGTCCAGTGTCCCATTGGAAATGCAGGAAGAGATAAAGCCGTACCAGCAACGCAAAGATGAAATGTCTTTACAGGCAGACTGCCTTCTGTGGGGTAATTGGGTAGTGGTCCCCAAGAAGGGCAGAGACACTTTTATCAGTGATCTCCACAGTACTCACCCAGGCATTGTAAAGATGAAAGCGATAGCCAGATTCCACGTATGGTGGCCCGGTATCGATGGGGACTTAGAGTCCTGTGTGCACAAATGTAACACATGCTCGCAGTTAAGCAATGCACCCAGGGAGGCGCCACTAAGTTTAAGGCCTTGGCCCTCCAAACCGTGGTCCAGGGTCCATGTCGACTATGCAAGCCCGTTTTTGGGTAAAATGTTCCTAGTGGTTGTAGATGCATACTCCAAATGGATTGAATGTGAGATAATGTCAGCAAGCATGTCCGCTGCCACCACTGAAAGCCTGTGGGCCATGTTTGCCACGCACGGCCTGCCTGATGTCCTTGTGAGCGACAATGGGCCATGTTTCACCAGTGCCGAGTTCAAAGAGTTCATGTCCCGCAATGGGATCAAACATGTTACATCTCCCCGTTCAAACCAGCATCCAATGGTCAGGCAGAGAGAGCAGTGTAAACCATAAAGCAGAGCTTGACGAGGGTAACTGAAGGCTCACTGCAGACTCGCCTATCCCAAGTCCTGCTTAGCTACCGCACGAGACCCCACTCGCTCACTGGGATTCCACCGCTGAACTGCTCGTGAAAAGGACACTTAAGACAAGGCTCTTGTTAGTCCACCCTGATCTACATGAACAGGTAGAGAGCAGGCGTCTTCAACAAAGTACATATCATGATAGCACAAATGTGTCATGTGAAATTGAAATCAATGATCCTGTATTTGTGTTGAACTATGGACAAGGTCCCAAGTGGCTTCCCGGCACTGTCATGGCCAAAGAGGGGAGTAGGGTGTTTCGAGTCTAACTTTCAAATGGACTCATCTACCGACACTGCGGTTGACCACGAAGCAGAACCCATCACCCGCAGCAGCCCAGCAGGACTCACCACACCAAGGCAGCCAAGCAAGGCCAGCTGCACAGCAGCCCAGCGAGGGCCCAACACACATTTCACCAAAACTAGCATTTGCACCGAGATGATCAACCAGGGAAAGAAAGGTCCCAGGTCGACTCACCCTGTAAATAGTTACACTATTGACTTTGGGGGGGGGCAGTGTTGTTATATATATAAACCTGTAGATACCTTGTGTAGCCACCAGAGGGCTCATTCCCCAGAGTCCCAAGGGATCCCACAATCCCTTGGGAGCAGCTGTACTTAAGGAGGCCTCACAGGCTGGAGAGGCACTCTGGAGACCTGCAATAAAAGACTAAGGTCACACTTTACTTTGAGCTCACAGTGTCTAGTCAGACTCTTTATTCATACACAACAGCTACCACAGGGAGTGGTTGAGGCAAATAGTATAGATGCATTTAAGGGGAGGCTGGACAAACATATGAAGGAGAAGGGAATAGAGGGTTATGCTGATAGAGTTAGATGAGGACAGAAGGGAGGAGGCTCGAGTGGAGCATAAATGCCGGCATGGATTGGTTGGTCCGAATGGCCTGTTTCTGTGCCACATATCCTATGTAAAAGCTTTCCAGTGTGTGATTGCGGTCACCCAGAACAGACCATGGAACATACAATGACTCAATGCCGATTCACAAATACAAAGGAGACATCACAGAGATACAATACACTACCCTAACACAAATATCTGGCTTAACCATCTAAATTTAAAATGATGGTTGTTGCTCTACATCTATAGCAGCCATATGGAATAGTACAACCAAGCACATTTCCGTCCTCTTGGGCATCTCTCACCTGCCTTCGCCCTTTCATTGGTGACCGTTCCTTCAGCCACTCTGGGATTCCCTTACAACTCTCCAACTCTTGGTCCTCCTTTAATACCATCTTAAAGCTCACTTTCTTGACCAATCATTTAAGGGTCGCCCCTTCCTAATCTCTTTTCGTTGGTTCAGCATCATTGGGTGTCCATCTTTATCCCCACCGATTCATCTTCCATTTTATTTACACTGTAAAAATAAAAGGAAAGGCCGTTTTTTTAAATTACCGAAAAGAACCATCTTTGAAAGTCAGAAAGCAGCAATGGTATCTATTAAAAACCTGGAGGGGGGGGTCAAAAGTTCAGAACACCTTGCTTGATCTGGTCCCTTTCAGCAGCAGACTCCAGTAAGCCTGGGCTTGACATCACGGTGGTACTGAGTGGTTTCATGTTGCCCTTGGTTACATGGTTGCTAAGCTCTGGCTAGATACTCGCTGCACAACAACTGTCAGTTTAAAATGAAATCCGATTTCATAGTGAGATCTACCTTTGTTAATATGGTATCCATATGAGCTCCAGTTTCACCCTCATGGCGCCAGAAGACATGGAATTCCTATCAACAACAAAAATGGGAGAATGTCGACACAGAAATGGAGAAATTCTGCTTCACTCCACCAACCAAGATTTGCCAAAAAGACTTACATTTATAAAGCGCCTTTCATGACCACCAGATGTCTCAAAGTGCTTTACAGCCAATTAAGTACTTTTGAAGTTTAGTCACTGTTGTAATGAGGGAAATGCGGCAGCCAATTTGCAAACAGCAAGCTCCCACAAACAGCAACGTGATAATGACCAGATAATCTGTTATTGTTATGTTGATTGAGGGATAAATATTGGCCAGGACACCGGGGATAACTCCCCTGCTCTTCTTCGAAATAGTGCCATGGGATCTTTTACGTTCACCTGAGAGGAGGGGGGTTGTGGGGCTGGAGATGATTACAGAGATAGGGACGGGCGAGGCCATGGAGGGATTTGGAAACTTCAGGTAAACAGCAGCAAGGTGCAAAGATAGATTAATGAAGCTGTACAACCCTGAATAGCGCAAGAATAGTACTATTCCTACTAGTTCTTAGGCCCCACTCATAAAATTTATCGATTCAACCACCTTAATTGTTCCTCTGCTAGCATTTTTCAACCTTGTATTGTCTGATTAGTTCAGAAACGGTCTTGTTCATGTGCATCCTTCATAAATCAATGAATTATTCCTCTTCATTTTCTGCCTTTCTCTACCCTGTATTTTAGATTTCAGTGCCTTATCACGTCTCCCTCAGGTGCGTGCTCCCACTTGCTCAAAGTGTCCCCTTAGATGTTCCAGGTCTCATTCCTCCCTCCCATCGCTCCCACTTCCCTCTCCCAATCGCTCCCACTTCCCTCTCCCCATCGCTCCCACTTCCCTCTCCCCTTCGTTCCCACTTCCCTCTCCCTATCGCTCCCACTTCCCTCTCCCCATTGCTCCCATTTCCCTCTCGCCATCGTTCCCACTTCCCTCTCCCCATCGTTCCCACTTCCCTCTCCCCATCGCTCCCACTTCTCTCTCCCCAGCGCTCCCACTTCCCTCTCCCCCTCCCTCATTTCTTTCCCCCTCCCTTTCTATACCAAACTGTATCCTGTTCCCTCCCTCCTTTGTGCACTGTATTTGGCATTTTGGAAGGGGAAGGGCATCTCCAGTTCACCCACTTGAGAGTTATTCTAAACCAACTCTTCTCACATAGAACTTTAATCAAATGGTATCATAGGAACAAGAGTAGACCATTGAGCCCCTTCAGTCTGCTCCCCAATTCAGTGAGATCATGGCGGATCTGTATCCTGACTCCATCCATCCGCCTTTGCTCCATATCTCTTGTCTAGCAACAATTTATCGATCTCTGATTTAAATGATCAATTTTGCTGACATCCACTGCTTTTTGTGGGAGAAAGTTCCACACGTCTACCATTCATTGTATGAAGAAGTGTTTCCTAACTTCTCTCCTGAATGGCCTGGGACTGATTTTACGATGACATCTCCTTGTCAGGTTTCCGTGCCTGCCACAGTACCGAAACGGCTCTCATCAAAGTCACAAATAACATTCTTTGTGACTGTGACAAAGGTAAACTATCCCTCCTCATCCTTCTTGACCTGTCTGCAGCCTTTGTCACGGTTGACCACCCCAGTCTCCTCCAACGCCTCTCCACCACCATCGAGCTGGGTGGGACTGCACTCGCCTGGTTCCATTCTTATCTACCTAATCGTAGTCTGAAAATCTCCTGCAATGGCTTCTCTTCCCGCTCCCGCATTGTTACCTCTGGTGTTCCCCAAGAATCTATCCTTGGCCCCCTCTTATTTTTTATTTATATGTTGCAAGTTGGCAACATCATCCAAAAACACGGAGTCAGTTTCCACATGTACGCAGATGACACCCAGCTCTACCTCACTGCCACTTCTCTCTACCTCTCCATGGTCTCTAAATTGTTCGACTGCTTGTCTGATATCCAGTACTGGATGAGCAGAAATTTTTTCCGATTAAATATTGGAAAGACCGAAGCCATTGCCTTTGGTCCCCGCCACAAACTGCGTTCCAAGCCACCGAATCCATCCCTCTCCCTAGCATCTGTCTGAGGTTGAACCAGACTGTTCGCAATATCAGCATCATATTTGACCCTAAAATGAACTTCCGGCCACATATCCAAGCATAACTAAAACCACCATATTTCTACCTCCGTAACATCACCCGTCTCTGCCCCTGCCTCAGCTCATCTGCTGCAGAAACCCTCATCCATGCCTTTGTTACCTCTAGACTTGACTACTCCAACACACTCCTAGCTGGCCTCCCACATTCTACCCTTCGTAAACTTGAGATCATCCAAAACTCTGCAGCCCATGTCCTAACTCGCACCAAGTCCCGCTCACCCATTAATCCTGTGCTCACTGACTTATATTGTCTCCCACTTAAGCAACTCAATTTCAAAATTCTCATCCTTGTTTACAAATCCCTCCATATCCCCTCCCTAACTCTGTAATGTCCTTTAGCCTCACAACCCCCTGAGATGTCTGCGCTCCTCAAATTCTGCCCTCTTGAGCATCCCTGATTATAACTACTCAACCATTGGTAGCCATGCCTTCAGTTGCTTGCGCCCCAAGCTCTGGAACTCACTCCCTAAACTTCTCCGCCTCTCTACCTCTCTTTCCTCCTTTAAGACGCTCCTTAAAACCTACCTCTTTGACCAAGCTTTTGATCAACTGCTGTAATTTCTTCTTATGTGGCTTGGTGTCAAATTCTGTTGTTTTGTCTTATAACACTCCTGTGAAGCACCTCGGGACGTTTTACTATGTTAAAGATGCTATAGAAATAAAAGTTGTTATTGTTGTTGTCCTAGACTCCCACACCAGCAGAAAAGATTTCTCTCTATCAACCCAAACAATTTCTTTCATATTACTAAAACCCTCAGTCAAATCACCCCTTTTGTCTTGTGGGCTCTTCTATGTTGTGTCTCTTGTTCTGCTTCCTCATCCTGGATGTTTTGAACAGATATTTCAGGGCAAGCATCCATGTGCTGTTGTCTCTGTATGTGGTCGGTAATGCCTCATTGGCTGTGATGCTTGTCACATTGCTTGTCATATTGCTTCCCACTGAGTTCAGTTTGCGGATGAAATTGCTCTGTAAAAAACATTGGTAGCACTGTCCCGATCTGCACATATATTAAAATGATCCCGACTCCATCGTCGCTGGGTCAAACTCCAGGAACTCCCCAGCTAACAGCATTGTGGGAGAACCTTCACCACACGGACTGCAGCGGTTCAAGAAGAAAGCAGCTTAATCGCCACCTTCTCAAGGGAAATTAGCCGTGGATAGTAAGTGTCAGCTTTGCCACCAAAGTCCACATTCCGAGAGCAAATTAAGAAAATATAATGAAGTCATAAACCCATAATGTTTTAAATTGTTAATTTGAATAGAAAGTGCTATTAAAGAGTTTGCGAGAGTTCTTCAGGGTAGAGATTCAGGTCAATCTCGAATTATCTGAGCATGAGTATCCTGAGTTGGAGTGGACACAAATGGAGGGTAATTCTCAAAAGGAAGATGGAAAATGATTGAGTTCATGCAATGACAAGGGGGGGGGGGGGCAGGTGGCTGGGGAGGGGGGAGGGGAGGGCAGCGGGGTCGAGAGATTGTTATGATCTGGAATCCACTGCCTGAAAGGGAAGCAGATTCAATAGCAACTTTCAAAAGGGAATTGAATAAATACTTGAACTGTATGGGGAAAGGCCAGGGGCAGTGGGACTAATTATATAGGCATGGTGGGCCGAATGGCCTCCATCGTGCTGTATGATTCCATGATTCAACCTGTCAAACCAGTGTTCAGCCAAATTTTCAAACTGTGATGTCTGTAGCTCCACCCTGTGGACTCCTCTGTTACTGCAGCCAGTGCTGTGTATAATAAAGAGCCAGGTCACCTGACAAGAAGGAGACTTCTGGAACTTCTGCCATCTTAAATGCTGTAGATGTGCTGTGTGCTCTCTCTAAATATCACAATGGCGGCAAGAATGGGATTAAATAAAATAAAGCTGAAATTTTTATTGGTGAAAGATTCAGCCAACCGACAGAGTGACTTTGAGAGCTTCCCTGTTTTGATTAACAGTTACAAATCCAAGGCAAATTACAAGCACATTTGTTTGAACTGTCAGAGTCCAGATGGCCGTGCCTATGGGAGTAATAGGGCATTTTGGGGAGTTTCAACCTGAGCGAGAAAGTTTCAGAGCGTATGTGAATCGGATAGAAATGTTTGTCACCGCAAATAATATAATCGAAATCCCCGAGAATGAAAACCAGAACCGGGTGGTGTTGAAACAAAAAAGGGCTCTGTTCTTAACTAAGGAAGGGCCTGAGGTGTATGAAACGCTGATAAATTTGCTTGTGCCTGACAAGCCAAAGGACACAACTCTGAAACAGATTCTAACTAAGTTGGAGCAGTACTACAGCCCCGTGCCCTTAGAAATTACTGAAAGTTATTGTTTCGGAATATGAAATCAGAAGGCCGAAGAAAATATCAGTGAGTACATTGTTGCATTAAAAAAGCTATCTACCTATTCACTTTCAGAAACTTTCAGGACCGAGCATTGCGTGACCACTTTGTTTGTGGGATGAAAAATGATGCGATCAGAAGAAAGTTATTGACAACGCCTAACTTGACTTTTGATTTAGCTTGTCAGATAGCTATGTCAATGAACATGGTCGACCAATATTCCCGAGAATTTCATACTATTTTCAATCGTCAGGCAACCGAGGTGAATCGCCTGCAGGTTCAAAGTAAAAGGCGGTGGGGCCCCAAAGTCTCAGAAACTGGAAATGGGAACAGAGCATTGATGTCCTGCTATAGGTGCCTGGGACAACACATTGCTCAAAGTTGTCCATATGTGAAGGCAGATTGTTTCTTCTGCAGGAAAACTGGGCATCTTGCAAAAGCATGCCGACTGAAGGGTAAACCAGCTTTCAAAACTATAAGTAGAAATCCCCAGAGATTACATAGCATGGAAGAAAAACAACAGGACGAGGAGATGTTAGAGCTAAATGTCATCAGGAGCACGAGGTTAACGGACAGCGATTTGAAAAATATCATAATCAACATAGATGTTGCAGGAATTAAAATACCCATGGAAATTGACACTGATGCATCCGTGAGTGTAGTACCGGAGTCGCTGTACCTCGACAAATTGCGTGATTTCCAATTGGAGAAATCCAAGATAGATCTACGCGGCTACTCGGGAGAGAACATTCCTGTGGTAGATCGTATCATTGTACCGGTGAAATACAAGGATCAAATTCAGAGCTTGCCTCTAATAGTAGTGGCAGGAGACAAGCCTGCCTTACTAGGAAGAAGTTGGTTGGGATCACTGAAGCTGGATTGGAGTGAGATTTTTTGTGTTGAAACGAGATTTGCATCAAAGGATGATGTCATCAAGAATTATCTGAAGGTATTCTGTGAAACGGGCAGTCCGATCCAAGGCTTCAAGAGTCAGGTTACAGAAGGACGCTAGATCGGTTCACTGCAAGCCACGTTCAGTACCATATGCACTCAAAGAGAAAGTTGAGCAAGAACTCAAAAGACGAGAGACTGAGAACATTATCTCTAAGACAGATGTATGTAATTGGGCTACACCTATTGTTGCACCTAAGTCCAATGGTAAGTTAAGATTGTGTGGTGATTATAAAGTAACCGTAAACCAGGTTCTAGAGGGTAATGTCCCCAATACATTGTCAAATATAGAAAGTTTGTTCACAACATTGACAGGTGGTCAGATCTTCTCAAAGTTAGATCTTACGAATGCCTACTTACAGCTTGAACTAGATGAGGAGTCCAAGTCATGCTTGACTATAAATACTCATCTGGGCCTATATCAATTTAATAGGCTGCCATTTGGAGTGTCTTCCACCCTTGCCATATTCCAAGGGATGATGAACCAGATTTTGCAAGGTATTGAAGGGGTAGTATGTTATTTGGATGACATACTAATTTCAGCACCAAATAGGCAAATTCATAATAACATATTGAATGAAGTCCTCAAACTGCTATAGAAACACAAAGTATGAGTGTCTGCTTGCAAGTGTGAGTTATTTCAAAACTCAGTGCAGTAATTAGGGTACAGTGCAGACAAAGATGGTTTACATCCAACCAAGGGAAAGCTGGATGCAATCAGAAATGCACCCACTTCCAGGAATGTAACCAAACTTCGATCATTCTTGAGTCTTTTGAACTATTATGGGAAGTTCCTATCAAATTTGGCTACAGTATTACATCCACTGAATGAACTTTTGAAAAAACAGGCTCATTGGAAGTGGTCAGAAGAATGCGATACAGAATTCAAGGAGTGTAAAAGCGAATTGATAGAGAGCACCATATTAGTTCACTATGACGTATCTAAGGAGATCAAGCTAGCATGTGATGCCTCTCCATATGGAGTTGCGGCAGTAATCTCTCATGTATTACATAGTGGGGAGGAGAGACCAATTGCTTTTGCTTCACGCACGCTCAGTGCCAGTGAGTGTAATTTTGCGCAAATCGAAAAGGAAGCTTTGGCATTAATTTTTGGGGTCAAGAAGTTCCACAAATACTTGTATGGTCGTAAGTTTACCATCGTTATGGACCATAAGCTCCTGACAGCAATCCTCGATCCAAAATCCCCAGTTCCAACATTAGCTGCAGCCCGAATGCAGAGATGGACTTTGATTTTGTCAGCATATAAATATGATATTGAATACAGACGATCAGCTGATCACAGTAATGCTGATGCCATATCTAGATTGCCTTCCCCATCACAATTTACACCCAATAAGGAAGAAGTGTTCTTTTTTCGTACAGGGATGAACTGCCAGTCATAGCTGAAGAGATTGGTAGAGCAACCAAACGTGACCCAGTGATGTCAAAGGTGTATAAGTATATTGTAAATGGCTGGCCAAACCAGGTAATAGACAAAGATATTCATCCATTCTTCATTCGTAGGAATGAATTAGCAGTTGATAAAGATTGTATCATGTGGGATGCAAGAGTGGTTATACCAAATAAATTCAGGTCCAAATTATTAGGAGACCGCCATGACCAGCACATGGGAATGTGCTTGACCAAGAATTTTGCATGCAGTTATTCATGGTGGCCATATCTTGACAAATATATAGGGTACATCGTCAGTCAGTGTACGACATGTCAATTGGTAAGCAAGCAACCACCATCAATACCATTACAGCCATGGAAATGGCCTCCCAGGGTGTGGCAAATGCTACATATCGATTTTGCTGAGCTAGACGGACAACAATTTTCATTGTGATTGATAGCCATTCGAAGTGGGTCGAGGTGTTTCCAATATGGAAAATAACAACAAGTAAATCATTAGACATTTTACAAAGTTAATTTTCTTCATTTGGCCTCCCAGAAGAAATTGTCTCTGATAATGGACCACAATTTCATTCAGAAGAATTTGCACAGTTCACGAGCAAAAATGGTATGAAACATACAAACGTACCACCCTGCTTCGAATGGTGCAGCAGACCACACTGTACAAATTGTAAAATGTGTCCTCATCAAACAGATGTTGGATCCAAATCCAAAGAAATGACAGTTGTCATTGGATCACAAATTGGCTAATTTTCTAATTACGTATCGTGATACTCCTCACACAACTACTGGTAGAACACCAGCAGAGTTGTTTCTCAAATGACAGCCACGAACCAGATTCTCGTTGTTAAAGCCAAACTTGGCACAGTCCGTAGAAGAGACACAATTAAGACAGAAAAAGAATCATAATAGAGGTAGAGTAAAAGAGAGAAGTGTGAAATTAAATCAGAAGGTGAGAGTGAAGAACCATCACCATAAATGGTTAAAGTGGTTACTAGGAAGAGTGGTGAAGATATGTGATCCTCGCACAATTGATCATGGACAGGCTAGGTTTGTTCACATTGATCATATGTTACCTACAGATGTGGAAATAGTTGAAGGGGGGGAAATGATTCAAATATTTCTGACATCAGAGAGTTTTGATACACCAGAAGTGTATCCTACATCCAATGTACTGGAAACAAATCCAAGAGAGAATCAGAATTTAAGTCTGAGTCCGAGTCAGGCAGACAAACAGTCTGAAGTTAGAGAGAGTTCAAATGGAAATCAAGGGCATCCCTTGGAGGAAAATTTTCCTCAGAATCAGCCTCGAATGAGTTTAAATTCGACACCATGTTTAGAAGTTTCTGTTTGAGAGTGAAGGTATCCTCTTTGAAACAGAAAACAGAAAATAAGCTTGATTTATAAATATGGTAAAATAAGTCGATATCTTTTGTTATGTATAACCATGCAAGTGATGTATGATGATTGTTTGTTATAATAACTTCTTCATTAAGGAGCGAGAAGTATAATATTTGCAGCTCCACCCTGTGGACAGCTGTGTTACTGCAGCCAGTGCTGTGTATAATAAAAAGCCAGGTCACCTGACAAGAAGGAGATTTCTGGAACTTCTGCCATCTTAAATGTTGTGTGTGCTGTGTGCTCTCTGGAAATATCATACATATATAACAACAGTGAGTACACCTCAAAAGTATTTAATAAACTGTAAAGCACATTGGGACGTCCTAAGGTTCTGAAAGGTTCTGTAGGAATGCATGTCTTTCTTTCTTTCTTTCTTTCTTTCTCTTTCTCTCTCTTCCTTTCTCTCTCTTTCGCTCTCTTTCTCTCTCTCTCATTGGAGTGATTAGTAACCAGCTTGTATTTATGGCCCCCGGTTTTGGATTCTCACCCACGTGGTTCCCTGTCCCACCAATTCTAAAGAAAAAAGCCCCAACGTGTTCAATCTTAACTGATAGCTATAATCTCTCAGTTTTGATGCCATCCTTGTAAATTTTTTGTGCACTTTCTCCAGTGTTTCTATATCCATTACCCACTGGTTCTACCTTGCAAGGCTCTGCCAGTAATGCAGCCTTGCAGAATTACCCATTTAATGTTCAGTAGCGAGAATGAGATGATCAACAATCATGCAAGTAGTTCTGGAATATTTAGGTGCGGAGACCCGATTATTATTAGATTAACTGAACCGGGTGTTGCACACCAGTAGTGTCATGTTTGCCCCAGCTTGAGTTTCAAAACTCCCACTTAATCCATCATCAAACAATCTATTTCCATCCCTGTAATATTTTTCACCTCTATCCCTATCATTTGCTCAAAGACACTGAAACACCCATCCATATGTTTGTCATCACCAGGCCAGACTTCTCGAATGCTTTCCTCCCTGGCCTCATGATCTGTAGCCTAGAAAAGAACATAAGAAATAGGAGCAAGAGTAGGCCATTTGGCCCCTTGAGCCTGCTCTGCCATTCAATAAGATCATGGCTGATCTGATCCTGGCCTCAACTCCACTTCCCCGCCCGTTCCTATAACCATTGACTCCCTTATCATTTAAAAATCTGTCTATCTCTCCTTTAAATATATTCAATGACCCAGCCTCCACAGCTCCCTGGGGGCAGAGAATTCCAAAGATTCATGACCATCTGAGAGAAGAAATTTCTCCTCATCTTGAAATACATGACTGACCCCTTATTCTGAAACTATGTCCCCTAGCTCTAGATTCCCCCACGAGTGGAAACATCCTCTCTGCATCTACCCTGCCAAGCCCCCCGCTCTCCAAACTGCCTCCAATGCAAGCATATCCTTCCTTAAATAAGACCAAAACAGCACTCCAGATATACAAACTCCAACTCGTATAACACTGCTGAGCCCACAATGCATCCCGTACTATGGTCTACTCCTGTACCAACCCTGTTCTTGACCATCTAAACTAGCTCACCATTTCCTAACACACTGATTTCATAGAAATATAGAAATATAGAAAATTGGTGCAGGAGTAGGCCATTTGGCCCTTCGAGCCTGCACCGCCATTCAATGAGTTCATGGCTGAACATGCAACTTCAGTACCCCATCCCTGCTTTCTCGCCATACCCCTTGATCCCCCTAGTAGTAAGGACTACATCTAACTCCTTTTTGAATATATTTAGTGTAGAATTTCCCAATATTTCACAAAGATTCCTGGTACCTTTCCCTTCAGAGGAGAAGAATCCCTTTCTGGACTTATAAAATGAGTTTAAAGGGGCAGACGATGCCTGCAGGGGATAAAAGGGGATGCATTCATGGAGACCCCCCCCCCCCGACCAGTGTTTGGACTTTTTGAAAAGAGAATTCAAAATGGACCTAAATTACAGAAGCCTGAGATCCCCTAAATATCTATGGGAAGGAGCATAACAAATTTAAGATTCTACAACATTTTGGCTGTGAAAAAGAATTCCCAAATACAGGAGGTGGGGCTAACCTCTGAGAAGCAAATTCGTGTATTAAGGATCCCAGACTGTCTGGGGGGAACTATTCACCTGCTAAGAGATAATCGAATTACCCAATCAAGCACAATGGAAATCATGATCAGGAAAATGGACAATCCAAAAACAATGCAAAACCAGTGATAGCACATTCTCACACCCTAATCGAGTTACTGCTGACAAAGGAGAGATTGGAAAATCAATGGACAGAACAGTTTAAACAAAGCCCAAGACATTTGATGGGAGATAACGAAGCCTTTTTTTTAGGATATATCTATCCCCCAGTTTTACAAGGAAAAACTAACAGAAAACAGACTGGAACTCACACAGACTCAAACAAGGACACAGACTGGAACACAGACACAGACACAAGCAGCCTGCTTCCTCTACAGTGAAGAAATGGAATAGTGAAGGAAACGACCAGAACTCATCAAGAACTGACCGAGCACGAGGCCTATGCAACGGAAGGTTGTCAGCAACCAAATTGACAACCACTCTACAATCTACTTCTGAACGACCCAACGGGGGAGAAATTACCAAAAGGGACTAACTAAAACGATTCCTAACCAAAGAAAGTGGGTACTTATCCCATACATCCAAAACGCAATTAACCGCATCAACGGACGACCCCCAACTGAAGACTACGCAGTCCGAAGTCCTCTCCTCCGTCTGGGGTGCGGCTCGCCTAGAAGGCCAAGTGCAGCGAACCCTGAAACCACGATTCACCGGCAACTGTCTAAAGGGATTGGTGACCATAGCCCCTGAACCCTGAGCCATAACTTAGTTGGTTAGGGGAATTGGGAGGGGGAGGCTGGGATAACTTGTGTAAATGTATCTGCATTCTCCTCTTTACCCCATTTAGAGTTTAAGCAGTATTCTTTTCCCCACAGGCTGTAATTTGACAATTTATTCAATGTGTTGTACCCCTCAGTGTGTATTGGTCTTGTGTGTTCTTAAAAGTGTGCCTTTTACTTCTTTTTAAACACAATAAAGCCATACCTGCTTCCTACCTTGAAACTGATTGTCTGTCCAAGTCTGTCACAGTTGTTTAATAATTCCTGTGTCTAGAACCAAGGGTGTGGGAGCGATTCGGAACCGCTCATATAAGGTCAGAAGGGAAAGCTGACCACCTGCAAACCACCCCTTACATTAGTGAATTGGCCTCAACAACTTTCTGTGGTAGAGAATTCCACAGGTTTACCACTCTCTGGGTGAAGAAGTTTCTCCTCATCTCGGTCCAAAATAGCTTACCCCTTATCCTTAGACTGTGACCTCTGGTTCTGGACTTCCCCAACATTGAGAACATTCTTCCTGCATCTAACTTGTCTAAACCCGTCAGAATATTAAACGTTTCTATGAGATCCCCTCTCATTCTTCTGAACTCCAGTGAATGCAAGCCCAGTTGATCCAGTCTTTCTTGATATGTCAGTCCCGCTATCCCGGGAATCAGTCTGGTGAACCTTCGCTGCACTCCCTCAATAGCAAGAATGTCCTTCCTCAAGTTAGGAGACCAAAACTGTACACAATACTCCAGGTGCGGCCTCACCAAGGCCCTGTACAACTGTAGGAACACCTCCCTGCCCCTGTACTCAAATCCCCTCGCTATGAAGGCCAACATGCCATTTGCTTTCTTAACCGCCTGCTGTACCTGCATGCCAACCTTCAATGACTGATGAACCATGACACCCAGGTCTCGTTGCATTTCCCCTTTTCCTAATCTGTCACCATTGAGATCATAGTCTGTCTCTCTGTTTTTACCACCAAAGTGGATAACCTCACATGTATCCACATTATATTTCATCTGGCATGCATTTGCCCACTTACCTAACCTATCCAAGTCACTCTGCAGCCTCATAGCATCCTCCTCACAGCTCACACTGCCACCCAACTTAGTGTCATCTGCAAATTTGGAGATACTACATTTAATTCCCTCGTCTAAATCATTAATGTACAATGTAAACAGATGGGGCCCCAGCATAGAACCTTGCGGAACCCCACTAGTCAATGCCTGCCCTTCTGAAAAGCACCCATTTACTCTTACTCTTTGCTTCCTGTCTGCCAACCAGTTCTCAATCCACGTCAGCACACCACCCCAAATCCCATGTGCTTTAACTTTGCACATTAATCTCTTGTGACCTTGTCGAAAGCCTTCTGAAAGTCCAAATACACCACATCAACTTGTTCTCCCTTGTCCACTCCACTGGAAGCATCCTCAAAAAATTCCAGAAGATTTGTCAAGCATAATTTCCCTTTCACAAATCCATGCTGACTTGGACTTATCACGTCACCTCTTTCCAAATGCACTGCTATGACATCCTTAATAATTGATTCCATCATTTTACCCACTACTGATGTCAGGCTGACCGGTCTATAATTCCCTGTTTTCTCGCTCCCTCCTTTTTTTAAATGTAAAGTTACATTGGCTACCCTCCACTCGATAGGAACTGATCCAGAGTCTAAGGAATGTTGGAAAATGACTGTCAGTACATCCGTTATTTCCAAGGCCACCTCCTTAAGTACTCTGAGATGCAGAACATCAGGCCCTGGGGGTTTATCAGCCTTCAATCCCATCAATATCCCCAACACTATTTCCCGACTAATAAGGATTTCCCTCAGTTCCTCCTTCTTACTAGATCCTCTGACCCCTTTTATATCCAGAAAGTTGTTTGTGTCCTCCTTAGTGAATACCGAACCAAAGTACTTGTTCAATTGGTCTGCCATTTCTTTGTTCCCCGTTATGACTTCCCCTGATTCTGACTGTAGGGGACCTACGTTTGTCTTTACTAACCTTTTTCTCTTTACATATCTATAGAAGCTTTTGCAGTCCGTCTTAATGTTCCCTGCAAGCTTCCTCTCGTACACTATTTTCCCTGCCCTAATCAAACCCTTTGTCCTCCTCTGCTGAGTTTAAAATTTCTCCCAGTCCCCGGGTTTGCTGCTATTTCTGGCCAATTTGTATGCCACTTCCTTGGCTTTAATACTATCCCTGATTTCCCTTGATAGCCACGGTTGAGCCACCTTCCCTTTTTTATTTTTACGCCAGACAGGAATGTACAATTGTTGTAGTTCATCCATGCGGTCTCTAAATATCTGCCATTGCCCATCCACAGTCAACCCCTTAAGTATCATTCGCCAATCTATCCTAGCCAATTCATGCCTCATACCTTCAAAGTTACCCTTCTTTAATTTCTGGGCCATGGTCTCTGAATTAACTGTTTCATTCTCCATCCTAATGCAGAATTCCACCATATTATGGTCACTCTTCCCCAAGGGGCCTCGCACAACGAGATTGCTAATTAATCCTCTCTCATTACACAACACCCAGTCTAAGATGGCCTCCCCCCTAGTTGGTTTCTCGACATATTGATCTAGAAAACCATCCCTTATGCACTCCAGGAAATCCTCCTCCACCGTATTGCTTCCAGTTTGGTTAGCCCAATCTATATGCATGTTAAAGTCAGCCATGATAACTGCTGCACCTTTATTGCATGCGCCCCTAATTTCCTATTTGATGCCCTCCCCAACATCACTACTACTGTTTGGAGGTCTGTACACAAATCCCTCTAATGTTTTTTGCCTTTTGGTGTTCTGCAGCTCTACCCATATAGATTCCACATCATCCAAGCTAATGTCCTTCCTAACTATTGCATTAATCTCCTCTTTAACCAACAATGCTACCCCACCGCCTTTTCCTTTTATTCTATCCTTCCTGAATGTTGAGTACCCTTGGATGTTGAGTTCCCAGCCCTGATCATCCTGGAGCCATGTCTCTGTAATCCCAATCACATCATATCTGTTAACATCTATTGCACAGTTAATTCATCCACCTTATTACAGACACTCCTTGCATTAAGACACAAAGCCTTCAGGCTTGTTATTTTAACACCCTTTGTCCTTTTTGAATTATGATGTAGTGTGGCCCTTTTTGTTTCTTGCCTTTGTTTACTCGGCCTTCCACTATTGCTTTTTACCTTTCTACCATCTGTTTCTGACTCCATATTCCTTCGCCCTGTCTCACTGCATAGGTTCCCTTCCCCCTGCCATATTAGTTTAAACATGTTCATGTTTACATTTTCTTATTTATAAGTCCCACCATGACCTCACCCTCTGCAACCCCCTCTAGTTCTAACTCACAGCTCGTGTCCTCATATATTCTGACTCCGGCCTACAATTTTACCACCCTATCTGCACATTCCCAGTTTGGTGCCAGGCTTCAGCCATCTTGCCTTGGCACTTCAGAATTCTCTTCCTGAACCCCTTCACCTTGATATAGCTCTCCTCGTCTTTGAAAGACTCTCGATTCGTATAAGAAATTTACTAGAATGGTTCCAGGGATGAGGGACTTCAGTCATGTGGAAAGACTGGAGAAGCTGGGATTGTTCTCCTTGGAGCATGGAAGGCCAAAGAGGTGATTCAATAAAGGTGTTTAAAACCATGAAGGGTTTAGATAGAGTAAATAAAGATAAAGCTTTTCCAATGGCTGAAGGGTTGGTAATGAGAGGCCACAAATTCAAGGGAGCCGATTTTCATCAAGGCCTCAGCCAACCCAAGTGCCGCCCAGAGTGCCGCCGATGGCCACCGAGGTACTGGACGGTACTTTGGGCTGGATTTTCATGACGAATGTCCCTCGAAGGTTGGCGGGCGGCAAATGGAAGACGTACGCCGCCAATCTGGGCGGCAGCGGGCGGGAGGCCGCATTCTCAGCGGCTTGCCGCCCAAGTGCCGCCGAGGATCGAGTCGGGCCCACGGAGGGTCGAAGATCTGAAAAAGAAAATACAAAAACGATCTGAAAACCTATCAGGGGACCCCATGCAGGTAAGTTGCTGTGGAAAATATGTTTTCCACTTATCGTTTTTAAATGTTCTTCATACTCACCGTCGGGGACAGACCAGTCTCCAGCCAGCGATCCGCCCCTGTTCTGCCGCTGAGTCCCGCTGAGTCCTGCCCACAGGAATCTGGGAGCTCGGTGGGCGGGAGGTCAGCCTGCGCCACTCGGCCGTCCGCAGGAGGAATGTCGGTGGCAGCGGGCGATGGGCTCCTGAAAATCGGCCCCTTGGTGATTGGTAAAAGAACCAGAGGCGTCATGTGGAAACAATTTTAAGCAAAGAATGATTAGGATTTGGAATGCACTGATTATGGTGGGTGGAAATAGATTCAACAGTAGCCATCAAAAGAGCAAAATACTGCGGATGCTGGAATCTGAAATAAAAACAGAAAATGCGGGAAATCTCAGCGGGTCAGGCAGCATCTGTGGAGAGAAACAGAGTAAATGGGGCAAAAGTTGCGGTCGGAGGCTTCCTGCGGGTGGACAACTCTGACCAAATTTTTTTCCCGAAAATACCTGGTGGTCTCGGAGGAATATAGACTTACTGTCCGAGGCCCAGATGCGCAGGCCAGCGTATGGGCCCACGTATCCCAGGAACATAAGCATAACCTGGGATCACGTGGGCCTGGACCACCAATCACATTGTAATACTCTCATTGATAATAATGGGAGTTCCGGTTGTACGAGGTCCCATTACTATTAATGAGAATACCCCCAAAAAACACAGAAACACACCACAATAAATACAAGAACACCTCAAATATTTAAAATTAATTGAAATTGAATTTAATTAAATGTTTTGAACAAAACAAATGTTGAATTCTGTTTTAATATGTTTTAATAGAAATAAAAATAAACTTGATTAATGCACAGGATTTTTAATATAAAAATTAGTGATAACATTTAATTTTTCTATCTTTTAAAACTCATATGCTATACGCCTGCTTTTACCAGGCGTAAGAGTTTGAAGGTCATGCACTGGGCGGGAGTTGGGCAAATAGCCCAAATCTCTCCCGCGCGGATGTCCTTCTCCTGGGAATGCAAGCAATCTGTCAAAAGATATTTTGACAGATCGCAAATCCTGGTTTTCAACGCATGTGCATTGCGCTCCCAGAACCAGCATTTGTGAGGCCTCCACAGGGTGCATGTGCACATCGTATGTACCCTTAGAGGCTGCAATTAGCCATTGTTTTAGGTCTGTGACCCTTCATCAGAAGGATCAAAGGCGGGTAAACGGAGTTGAGGTACAGATCAGCTATGATCTGACGGAGGTTCTGACAAAGGGTCACAGAGCCGAAACGGTAACTCTGTTTCTCTCCACAGATGTTGCTTGACCGGCTGAGATTTTCAGCATTTTCAGCTTTTATTTCAGCCTTCAAATGAGAATTGGATAAATACTTGAAAGAGAAAAAAATTCAGGAATAGGGGAAAGAGCGGGGCAATGGGACTGACTGGATTACACTTCGGAAGTGCCGGCACAGAGTTGATGGGCTGAATGGCCTCATCTGTACTATTCGATGATTCTATGATACCTTTGAATAATGCCTGCTGCTTCCCTTTACTCTTCTCATAACTCCTACTTTGAAATGATGAAAGGATTTAATAGAATAGATAAACAGAATCTATTTCCTCTTTCGGAGAAAATCCAGAACAAGAGGGTACAATATTAAAATTAGAGCCAGACCATTCAGGAGGGAAATCAGGAAGAACTTCCTCACACAAATTGTAGTTGAAATCTCGAACTCTCTCCCCTAAAAAAGGCTATGGATGCTGGGGAATAATTGGAGCTCTCAAGACTGAGATCAACAGACTTTGGTTGGGTAAGGGTGTCGATGGATTATGGAGCAAAGGTGGGTAAATAGAGTTGTGGTACAGATCAGCTATGATCTGATTGGATGGTGGAACAGACTAAATAAGAACATAAGAAATAGGAGCATGATTACGCCATACGGCCCCTCGAGCCTGCTCCGCCATTTAATACGATCCATGGCTGATCCGATCATGGACTCAGCTCCACTTCCCTGCCCGCTCCCCATAACCCCTTAATCCCTTATCAGTTAAGAAGCTGTTTATCTCTGTCTTAAATTTATTCAATGTCCCAGCTGCCACAGCTCTCTGAGGCAGTGAATTCCACAGATTTACAACCCTCTGAGAGATGAAATTCCTCCTCATCTCAGTTTTAAATGGGCGGCCCCTTACTCTAAGATTTTTTTTATGCCTCCTAGTTTTAGTCACCCCCATTAGTGGAAACATCCTCTCTGCATCCACCTTGTCAAGCCCCCTCATAAGCTTATACATTTAGATAAGATCAACTCTCATTCTTCTGAATTCCAATGAGTGGAGCTCCAACCTCCCCAACTTTTCCTCATCAGTCAACCCCTTCATCTCCATAATCAACCTAGTGAACCTTCTCTGAACTGCCTCCAAAGCAAGTATATACTTTTGTAAATATGGAAAACAAAACTGCACGCAGTATTCCAGGTGTGGCCTCACCAATACCTTATATAGCTGTTGTAAGACTTCCCTGCTGTTATACTCCATCCCCTTTTCAATAAAGGCCAAGTTACCATTGGTCTTCCTGATCACTTGCTGTACCTGCCTACTAACCTTTTGTGTTTCATGCACAAGCACTCCCAGGTCCCGCTGTACTGTAGCACTTTGCAATTTTTCTCCATTTAAATAATAACTTGCTCTTTGATTTTTTTTCTGCCAAAGTGCATGACCTCACACTTTCCAACATTATAATTCATCTGCCAATTTTTTGTCCACTCACTTAGCCTGTCTATGTCCTTCTGCAAAGTTTTTGTGCCCTACTCACACATTGCTTTTCCCCCCATCTTTGTATCGTCAGCAAACTTGGCTACGTTACACTCGGGCTCTTCTTCCAAGTTGTTAATAGTTGGAGTCCCAGCACTGATCCCTGCAGCACCCCACTAGTTACTGATTGCCAACCAGAGAATGAACCATTTATCCCGACTCTTTGTTTTCTGACAGTTAACCAATCCTCTATCCATGCTAATATATCACCCACAACCCCGTGAACTTTTATCTTGTGCAGTAACCTTTTATGTGGCACCTTGTCAAATGCCTTCTGGAAGTCCAAATACATCACATCCACTGGTTCCCCTTTATCCACCCTGTTCGTTACATCCTCAAAGAATTCCAGCAAATTTGTCAAACATGATTTCCCTTTCATAAATACATGTTGACTGCCTTACCGAATTATGATTTTCCACTAGACTACAGGGGCTGAATGGCCTTCTCCTGTTGATATGTATTCAGTGTCAGTTTCCTCACCCTGAGGGTGTTTCAACACATTAATGGTGCCATATAAACACAAGCTGATGAGGCTTTGATTTAGTATGGGGAAGAACTCAAAAAGAAAGAATGAAATAAGCACAAAGAACTCAAAAATTGGATGCTGGGGATGATTCTGCAATCCGGTCAGTGTGTGTGAGTATGGATGTACCAGGTGAATAGCGACAGTAAGCTTCAATCCACATAATTAGTACTCATTCTGCAATGGCTATATGAGACTTCGAATGCTATAGAGAACTAATAAGAATTCATGTGTGGAATGTCAGAAGTGTATAAACAACTTCACTCACCAAAGGCATAAATAACAAATGGTCGCAGTTAACTTTAACACTAAACAAACTTACGTGTAAACAACATACACACAGAACACAATGACATTTGGGACCCACATGTGTGCTACGTAATTAAATCTATAAAAGATGCAACATGCTGGAACTCCTTGGGGAACATCAGTCTTGCAGGAGTTCTTGGTGTGTGAGCATTGCTACTCTATATCTCATATGCACAGTATGTAAGGGATAGTGGTTAATATCTTATTCATTGAATTTAATAAAGAATACTAATCAGATGCTTCACTGTTTCTTCGTCCTTGAATTTGTGATAGAGGTGAAGGATAAATGACAAGATCCTACATTTAAGACAGAAATAGACAGTTTCTTAAACGATAAGGGGATAAGGGCTTATGGGGAACGGGCGGGGAAGTGGAGCTGAGCCCATGATCAGATCAGCCATGATCTTATTGAATGGCGGAGCAGGCTCGAGGGGCCTCATGGCCTACTCCTGCTCCTATTTCTTATGTTCTTCTTACCTCCACATACGGGCAAAATATGCCGATAACCCCAACATTATGGAGGAACATTGATATCTAGGGAGTTATAAAGAATTTACAGCACAGAAACAGGCCATCCAGCCCAACTGGTCCGTGCTGATATTTATGCTCCATATGCGCCCTCTTCCACCCTACTTTATCTCACCCGATCAACATATTTTTCTATTCCTTTCTCCCTCATGTGTTTATCTAGACTAACCATTCTCCGGGTAAAGACGTTCCTCCTGAATTCCTAATGGGATTTATTGGCGACTTTCTTATATTTATGGCACTAGGGGCTGAAATTCCCCTGTTGTGCGCTGCCCTCCGGGAGACGCTAACGGGTCGCGAAAGTGCTTTTGCCGAGAGGGCGGAGGGCACTACCGCGTCCCGCAAAAATGCATGGGAGTTAGCGGGAGGAACCAATGCAGTAGCGCTGTACCCTGCTGGTAGCGCCCCAGGCCGTGATTACATCATCATCGCCCTAAGCGCCGACCCTTATTCGCCCCACGGCGGAAATTGGCCAGTGCCTCGCGGGTCGCGATCTAGGCCGCACATCCATCCCGGGGCGAAAGTTAAAGTTTTAACCCTCTTACCAGTCAGGCCGTTGTGCAGCGATTCTGCGGGGTCCGGGCCGCGATTGTGCAGCCCGGCACAATGTTTCCGTGCCACGGTACCCCTCATGCCTGGTGACCCAGTGGAGGCCCATCAAAGGGCCTGCAGAGCTCACAGTGTCCTCCCCTTTAACGGAAGAAGCGGGTTGTTCTGTTCATACTCTATTTATTTGTTCATGCTCACTGGACGGGCATTAGGACCCTGTGGGAGCTATTCACAGTTGCTGTATTCATTCTGGTTGATGCCAGTTTGAGACACCATTTTGGGTTGTTATAAAAGCACAGTTAAGTTAAGTTACATATCTCCTGGCTCAGTTTGTCAGTTATTTACGCGTACACAACACGGGGCATTGAAATACATCAGCGCTCCGTGGAGAGGCCGTGTAGCGCTCCACGATGTACTCGGGTAGTGCCCCCAATGCCACCTCGAAAGGAAGTGGAGCACGCGACATTGCGTTCCACTTCCTGTGAGGGACGGTAACCCAAATTTAGCTTAGGGGACAGGACCTCTGCACCGAGCGCAGAATGTCCTCCCCCGGAGAGGTTATCACCCCCAACTGGAGAGATAGCCAATTGCAACCCCCGAGTTTTTGATTCCGCCCCCCCCCCCTCCGACCCAACACAAGCGGAAACACCTTCTCTATGTCTACAATTCTTTCATAATTTTATCGACCTCTATCAGGTCACCCCCTCAGCCTTCTCTTTTCTGGAGAAAAGAGTCCCCAGCCTGTTCAGCCTTTCTTGATAGTTATAACCTCTCAGTTCTGGTATCAACCTTGACAATCTTTTTTGCACCTTCTCCAGTGCGTCTTGAAATTGCCGGTATGGATTTTAAATCATGGGTTGTGTCCTGAGATTTCCCACGGTGCAGTCTCTGTGACCACCAGAACCAGACGGTAGTGCCGGCTTGCTGAATTAACCCCTTTTATCGCGAGGCAGACAAAACTTGGCTAACTAAACAAGGACCTAAATTGAAACAGGAAGCTAAATCTTAAAAACTCAATACTACAAATGCAGGCCACTAGGTTGTTTAGGTAAACATTGACATGAGTAAAGATTTATTGAAACGCTACAATGATATGAAAGTAGAGTTGCACAAACACAAATTGAGAGTTAAAATCATTTCTGACAGAAAACAAATTGAGGTGGCATTTGGGGAAAGTAAATACAGTTAAAGAAGGCAAAATCATTAAAAGCACAAGGAAATTCTTTTCAAGAGATCCGAGAGGACGAAGGCACAATTAACCTTTAATTAAGCAAATCTCATCTGCTTTCATTAGACTAAATTGCAGTTGTCTCCCCGATTCTGTGACTAAATTGCCAGCAGATATAATACCAGCAGCACAAAGAAATTAAGAAAATAGAGCAATTGAAAGTTCATAGCCTAGATGGTATGCGATCAACCATGGAACCTTCATCATCATCATAGGCAGTCCCTCGAAATCAAGGAAGACTTGCTTCCACTCTAAGAATGAGTTCCCAGGTGACTGAACAGTCCAATATGGGAATTACAGTCTCTGTCACAGGTGGGACAGACAATGGTTGAAGGAAAGGGTGGGTGGGGAGTCTGGTTTGCTGCCCGCTCCTTCCGCTCCCTACGCTTGGTCTCTGCATGCTCTCGGCGACGAGACTCGAGGTGCTCAGTGCCCTCCCAGATGCTCTTCCTCCACTTAGGGCGGTCTTGGGCCAGGGATTGCCAGGTGCCGGTGGAGATGTTACACTTTATCAAGGAGGCTTTGAGTGTGTCCTCGAAGCATTTTCTCTGCCCATCTGGGGCTCGCTTGCCGTGTAGGAGTTCCGAGTAAAGCACTTGGTTAGGGAGTTTCGTGTCAGGCATGCGGACAATGTGGCCCGCCCAATGGAGCTGGTTAAATGTGGTCAGTGCCTCGATGCTGGGGATGTTGGCCTGATCGAGCGCACTGACGTTGGTGTGGCTATCATCCCAGTGGATTTGCAAGATCTTAGGGAGGCTGCGCTGGTGGTACTTATCCAGTGACTTGAGGTATATGCTGTATGTAGTCCATGTCTCGGAGGGCAGGTATCACTATTGCCCTGCAGACCAGAAACTTGATGCCAGATTTGTGGTCCTGATCTTCAAACACTCACATCCTCAGGTGACCGAAGGCTGTGCTGGCACACTGGAGGCAGTATTGGACCTCATCATCGAAGTCTGCCCTTGCTGATAGTAGGCTCCCGAGGTATGGGAAATGCTGCACGTTGTCCAAGACTGAGCCGTACATTTTGATGACCGGGGGGCAGTACTATGTGGCGGGGTCAGGTTGGTGGAGGACCTTCGTCTTACTAATGTTTAGCATAAGGCCCATGCTTTCGTACGCCTCGGTGAAGGTGTTGACAATGGTTTGGAGTTCGGCCTCTGAGTGAGCGCAGATGCAGGCATCGTCCGGGTACAGTAGTTCAATGACAGAGGATGGAACAACCTTGGATCTAGCCTGGAGGCGACTTAGGTTGAACAGATTCCCATTGGTTCTATAGTTTAGTTCTACTCCAGTGGGGAGCTTGTTGATAGTGAGATGGAGCATTGGCAGCAAGGAAGACCGAGAAGAGCGTTGGTGCAATGACGCAGCCCCGCTTGACTCCGGTGCAGATGTGGATTGTGTCTGTGATGGATCCGTTGGTCAGGATCATGGCTTGCATGTTGCCGTGGAGCAGGCGGAGAAAGGTGACAAACTTTTGGGGGCAGCCAAAACAGAAGAGGATGCTCCATAGTCCCTCATGGTTGAAAGTGTCAAAGGCCTTTGTGAGGTTAAAGAAGGCCATGTACAAGGGTTGGTGCTGTTCCCTGCATTTCTCTTGTAGTTGTCACGCGGTGAAGATCATGTCCGTTGTAATCCTTAGTGGACGGAATCCACATTGTGATTCTGGGAGGAGCTCTTCAGCCACGGGGAGAAGATGATTGAGGAGGATTCTTGCGATTACTTTCCTAGTAGCTGACAGCAGGGAGATTCCTCTGCCTTTGCCGCATTACGGCATCTCTGAGATCTCTTGGCATGATCTCCTCCTTCCAGATAAGAGAGATGAGGTCATGTATTCACGCCAGTAATGCTTCTCCACCATACTTAGTGCCTCAGCGGGGATTTCATCTGCGCCTGTTGCCTTGTTGTTCTCAAGCTGACGGATGGCCTTTTCTACCTTGTGCAGGGCTGGGGTGTTGGTGGTGGGTAGCATGCTGCGGGATGGAGTCGAGGACACTCGTGTCGAAGGCAGAGTCTCGGTTAATCTCATAGAATCTTACAGCACAGAAGGAGGCCATTCGGCCCATCGTGCCTGTGTCGGCTCTTTGAAAGAGCGATCCAATTAGTCCCACTCCCCCTACTCTTTCCCCATAGCCCTGCAAATGTTTCTTTTTCAAGTATTTATCCAATTCCTTTCTCAAAGTTACTATTTATTCTGCTTCCACCACCATAACAACTCGCTGCGCTTGTTTTTATAAATTGCCTCATCTCCCCTCTGGCTCCTTTGCCAATGATGTTAATTCTGTGGCTCCTGGTTACCGACCCACTCACCAGTGGAAACAATTCCTCCTTATTTACTCTATGGAAACCCTTTAGAATTGTGAGCACCTCTATTAAATCTCCCCCCTAGCACTTCTCTGCTCTAAGGAGAACAATCCCAGCTTCTAGAGTCTCTCCACGTAACCGAAGTCCCTTATTGCTGATAGCAAGAATGCTAAATTAAATTAAGTGTAAAACAGGGAGCCTAGACTGTGATCTTAACCCACGGGTAATGCCAAGTGATTGGAATATAGATTAAAGAAGAAATATTTGCATTTATATAGTGTTGTTCATGTAGGCCAAGGCAGGAGCCATTCCACAAACAGCAATGAAATTAAAGAATTGTTTGTACCTATCAGCTTACCATATTTCTCAGGAAAACATTCAATGCCAACATTTATTGCCCATCCTGAACTTCCCTTGAGAAGGTGGTGTTGAGCTGCTTCTTGAACTGCTGCAGTCCCGTGTGGTGATAGTTGTTGCAGAGTGCTGTTAGGGAGGGAGTTCAAGAAATTTGACCCAACAACAGTGAAGGAATGGCCAATATATTTGCAAGTCAGGATGGTGCGTGACTTGGAGGGGATTTGGAAGCGATGGTGTTCCCATGCGTCTGCTGCCCTTGTCCTTCTAAGTGGTAGATGTCGTGGGTTTGGGAGGTGCTGCCAAAGAAGCCTTGGCAAATTGCTGCAGTGCATCTTGTAGATGGTACACACTGCAGGCAGTGGAGGGAGTGAATGTTTAAGGTGGTGGATGAGGTGCCAATTAAGCGGGCTGCTTTGTCCTGAATGGTGTCGAGCTTCTTGAGTAGTGTCACTGTTATAATGTAGGAAATGCGGCAGTTAATTTGCACACAGCAAGGTCCCATAAACAGCAATGTGATAATGACCAGATTATCAATGATGTTGATTGAGGGTTAAATATTGGCCAGGACACCGGGGATAAGTCCCCTGCTCTTCTTCGAAATAGTGTCATGAAATCTGTTATGTCCACCTGAGAGAGCAGATTTAACATATCATCTGAAAGACAGCAGCTCTGACAGTGCAGCACTCCCTCAGCACTGCACTGGAAGGGTTGTCCAAATAGATAGAAAGAAGAAAAGTAAAAGTGGAGGGTAGAGAAACCCAAGGCAAAAATCAAAAAGGGCCATATTTCAGCAAAATTCTAAAGGGGCAAAGTGTGTTAAAAAGACAAGCCTGAAGGCTCTGGACCTCAATACGAGGAGCATTCATAATCAGGTGGACAAATTAACTGCACAGGCAGCAATTAATGATTATGATATAATTGGCATCATGGAGACATGGCTCCAGGGTGACCAAGGCTGGGAATTCAACATCCAGGGGTATTCAACATTCAGGAAGGATAGACAGAAAGGAAAAAGAGGTGCGGTGGTGTTGCTGGTTAAAGAGGAAATTAACACAATAGTAAGAAAGGACATTAGCTTGGATGATGTGGAATCTGTATGGGTGGAGCTGCGAAATAGCAAAGGGCAGAAAACGCTAGTGGGAGTTGTGTACAGACTACCAAACAGTAGTAGTGAGGTTGGGGACAGCATCAAACAAGAAATTAGGGATGTGTGCAATAAAGATACAGCAGTTATCATGGGCGACTAATCTACATATAGATTGGGCTAACCAAACTGGTAGCAATACGGTGAGGAGGATTTCCTGGAGTGTATTAGGGATGGTTTTCTAGAGAACATGTCGAGGAACCAACTAGAGGGCTGGCCATCCTAGACTGGGTGATGTGTAATGAGAAAGGACTAATTAGCAATCTTGTTGTGCGAGGCCCCTTGGGGAAGAGTGACCATAATATGGTAAAATTCTTTATTAAGATGGAGAGTGACACAGTTAATTCAGAGACTAGGGTCCTGGACTTAAGGAAAGGCAACTTCAATGCTATGAGATATTAATTGGCTAGAATAGATGGGCAAATGATACTTAAAGGGTTTACGGTGGATAGGCAATGGCAAACATTTAAAGATCACATTGATGAACTGCAGCAATTGTACATCCCTGTCTGGAGAAAAAGTAAAATGGGAAAGGTGGCTCAACCGTGGCTAACAAGGGAAATTAAGGATAGTGTTAAATCCAAGGAAGAGGCATATAAATTGGCCAGAAAAAACAACAAACCTGAGGACTGGGAGCAATTTAGAATTCAGCAGAGGATAACAAAGGGTTTAATTAAGAGGGGGAAAATAGAGTAAGAGAAGAAGCTTGCCGGGAACATAAAAACTGACTGCAAAAGCTTCTATAGGTATGTAAAGAGAAAAAGAGTAGTGAAGACAAACCTAGGTCCCTTGCAGTCGGATTCAGGTGAATTTAAAATTGGGAACAAAGAAATGGAAGACCAGTTGAACAAATACTTTGATTCTGTCTTCACGAAGGAAGACACAAATAAACTTCCGGAAATACTAGGGGACCGAGGGCCGAGTGAGAAGGAGGAACTGAAGGAAATCCTTATTAGGCAGGAAATTGTGTTAGGGAAATTGATTGGATTGAAGGCCGATAAATCCCCGGGGCCTGATAGTCTGCATCCCAGAGCAGTTGAGGAAGTGGCCCGAGAAATAGGGGAAGCATTAGTGATCATTTTCCAACAGTCTATCGACTCGGGATCAGTTCCTATAGACTGGAGGGTAGCTAATGTAACATCACTTTTTAAAAAAGGAGAGAGAGAGAAAGCGAGTAATTATAGACCGGCTAGCCTGACATCAGTAGGGGAAAATGTTGGAATCAATTATTAAAGATGATTTGGAAAGCAGTGACAGGATCGGTCCAAGTCAGCATGGATTTATGAAAGAGAAATCACGCTTGACTAATCTTCTGGAATTTTTTGAGGATGTAACTAGTAGAGTGGACAAGGGAGAACCAATGGATGTGGTGTATTTGGACTTTTAAAAGTCTTTTGACAAGGTCCCACACAAGATATTGGTGTGCAAAATTAAAGCACATGGTATTGGGGATAATGTACTGACATGGATAGAGAACTGGTTGGAGACAGGAAGCAGAGAGTCGGGATAAACGGGTCCTTTTCAGAATGGCAGATAGTGACTTGTGGAGTGCCGCAGGGCTCAGTGCTCGGACCCCAGCTATTTACAATATACATTAATGATTTAGATGAAAGAATTGAGTGCAATATCTCCAACTTTGCAGATGACGCTAAACTGGGTGGCGATGTGAGCTGTGAGGAGGACGCTCAGAGGCTGCAGGATGACTTGGACAGGTTACGTGAGTGGGCAAATGCATGGCAGGTGCAGTATAATGTGGATAAATGTGAGGTTATCCACTTTGGGGGCAAAAACACGAAGACAGAATATTCTGAATGGCAGCACATTAGGAAAAGGGGAGGTGCAACGAGACCTGAGTGTCATGGTACATCAGTCATTGAAAGTTGGCATGCAGGTACAGCAGGTGCTGAAGAAGGCAAATGGTATGTTGCCGTTCATAGCTAGGGGATTTGTGTATAGGAGCAGGGAGGTATTACTACAGTTGTATAGCGCCTTAGTGAGGCCTCACCTGGAATATTGTGTTCAGTTTTGGTCTCCTAATCTGAGGAAGGACGTTCTTGCTGTTGACGGAGTGCAGCAAAGGTTCACCAGACTGATTCCTGGGATGGCAGGACTGACATATGAGGAGAAACTGGATCGACTGAGCCTGTATTCACCAGAGCTTTAAAGGCTGAGAGGGGATCTCATAGAAACATATAAAATTCTGACGGGGCTGGACAGGTTAGATGCAGGAAGAATGTTCCCGATGTTGGGGAAGTCCAGAACCAAAGGGCACAGTCTAAGGATAAGGGGTAGGTCATTTAGGATCGAGATGAGGAGAAACTTCTTCACTCAGAGAGTTGTTAACCTGTGGAATTCCCTACTGCAGAGAGTAGTTGATGCCAGTTCATTGGATATATTCAAGAGGGAGTTAGATATAGTCGTTATGGCTAAATGGATCAAGGGGTATGGAGAGAATGCAGGAAAGAGGTCCTGAGGTGAATGATCAGCCATGATCTTATTGAATGGTGATGCAGGCTCGAAGGGCTGAATGGCCTACTCCTGCATCTATTTTCTCTGTTTCTATGTTTCTATGTTTCTAATTTTTGTGTTCAAGTTCCTGGAGTGAGACTTTGTAGTCGAGCTCAATCTAGTAGACTACTGATGTAATAACAATAAAAGGTCATGTGGCAAGGTCATGTGATATAGTTCTTGTTAATGAGCCATCTTATGTGTGTGTGCTTGTTTAGCGGTGTCTTGAAGATATCACCGTTTGGTGCTGTGGATAGGATTTTATGATTTCCTAACTAATATTTTTCTTGGTGGATAATCCTGCCAACTGATGGAGAGATTCTGAGTCCAGATGGTCATGATTATAGGAATAATAAGGGGCTTGGGTGAGTTCCATCATGACCGAGAGACCGAGCATATGTCGAGCGGTTAGAAATGTTCTTCACCGCGAATAGGATCGTCGAAGTCCCTGATGATGGAAATCGTAATCGCGTGGTTTTAGAAAGGAAACGGGATATTTTCTTGACTGAAGCAGTCCACGAAGTGTATGAAACCTTGAAAAATTTGCTTGTTCTCGTCAAGCCAAAGAACTCATCACTGATGGAAATTCTAACCAAGTTACAGTCCTGAGCCTCTGGAAATTGTTGAAAGTTACCGGTGTGGAACACAAAATCAATTAAATAATGTGGGTGTCAGTGAGTACCTTGTAGCTTTAAAAAAGCTATACATGCCCAAGCATTTTGGGAACTTTCAGGAGCGTGCATTGCGCGACCGTTTTGTTTGTAGGTTGAAAACTGAAGCAATCAGAAGAAAGTTGTTGACAACTCCTAACTTGACTTTTGATTCAGCTTGTCAGACAGCTATGTCGATGGATATCGTCAACCAATACTCCCGAGAATTTCGCACCATTTCCAGTCGTCAGACATCCAAGGTGAATTGGCTGCAGGCTAAAAGTAAAAGGCAGTTGGACCCCAAGGCTTCAGCAACTAGCCAAGGTTACAGTGCATTGAAGTCATGCTCTCGGTGCCTGGGACAACACATTGCTCAAAGCTGTCCATACATGAAGGCAGTGTTTCTATTGCAAGAAAACTGGGCATCTTGCGAAAGCATGCCGACTGAAGAGTAAACCGATTTTCAATGCTAGTAGTAGAAATTGCCAGAAGGGAAGCAACAGGATGATGAGATACATGTCATTATCAGAACGAAGGTATCTAACAGCAATTTGCAAAGTATCTTCATCCATTTAGACATTGCAGAAAACAGGATACCCATGGAAATTGACACTAGTGCATCCGTGAACGTAGTACCCAAATCGCTAAATCTCAACAAGTTGCGTGATTTTCAACTGCAGCAATCAAAGATAGAGCTGCGAGGCTACTCAGGAGAGCAAATTCCCTGTTGTCTTGCCTCTCTTAGTGGTGTCAGGAGACAAGCCTGCCTTGATAGGTAGAAATTGGTTGGGATCACTGAAGCTGGATTGGAATGAGATTTTTTGTGTGGAAATGAAATTGGCATCGAAAGATGACATCATCAAGCAGTATCCAAAGGTATTCCACGAAACAAGCAGTCCGATCCAAGACTTCAAGGCGAGTGTCAGAGTGTAGAAGGGTGCAAGACCAGTTTACTGCAAGTCACGTCCCGTACCATACGTACTCAGGGAGAAAGTTGAGCAAGAACTCAAAAGACTAGAAACTGAGAACATTATCTGTAAGGTACATCCAATTAATTGGGCTACACCCATTGTTGTTGTACCTAAGTCAGATGATAAGGTAAGGTTGTGTGGTGATTATAAAGTTCGAGAGTGTAATCTACCCAATACTTTGTCAAATGTAGACGTGTTCTGTTTTTCATACATTGTTGAACTGCCAGTCAGAGCTGAAGAGATTGGTAGAGCAACCAAACATGACCCAGTTATGTCAAAGGTGTATGATTACATAGCAAATGGATGGCCAAACCAGGTATCAGAGGAAGTTATTCATCCATACTTCGTTCATACGAATTAATTGTCAGTGGATAAAGATTGTATCATGTAGGGTGCAAGAGTGGTTATACCAAATAAGTTCAGGTCCAAATTGTTAGGATATCTTCATGACCAGCACCTGGAAATGTGCTTGACCAAGAGTTTTGCACACAGTTAATTATGGTGGCCGGGTTTAGATAAAGAGATAGAGTACATCGTTAGTCAGTGTACGCCATGTCAATTGGTAAGCAAGAAACCACCATCAGTACCATTACAGCTCTGGAAAAGGCTTGCCAGGATGTGGCAAAGATTACATGTAGATTTTGCTGAGCTAGAAGGACAGCAATTGTTCATAGTGATTGATAGACATTCAAATTGGGTAGAGGTGTTTCCGATGCGGAAAATAACAAGTAAAACACTAGACAATTTGCGAAGATTGTTTTCTTCATTTGGACTCCCAGAAGAAATTGTGTGTGATAATGGGCCACAATTTTAAGACAAAAACATTTGCACAGTTCATGAGCAGAAATGGTGTGAAACATATCAAAGTTCCACCATACCACTCTGCTTCAAATGGTGCAGCAGAGCGCACAGTATAAATTGTAAAATTGCCCTCATGAAGCAAATGTTAGATATAAATCCAAGTAAATGGCAGTTGTTGTTGGACCACAACTTGGAAAATTTTCTGATTACTTATCAAAATACTCCTCATTGCACTACTGGTAAAACACCATCAGAGTTGTTTCTCAAATGACAGGCACGAACCAGGTTCTTGTTGTTGAAGCCAAACTTGGCACAGTCTGTAGAAGAGAATCAATCAAGACAGAAAGAGAGTCATAATAGAGGTAGAGTAAGAGAGAGAAGTGTGAAATTGAAACAGAATGGTTAAAGTGATTACCAGGAAGAGTTTTGAAGATATGTGGCCCTCACACATATTTGGTCAAGATGTTTGATCGTGGAAAGGTTAGGTTTGTTCACATTGATCATATTTTACCTACAGATGTGGAAAGTTGGGATGCTTCAATTTATTCTGGTGAGTACAATTCTGCAATTGTAAGGAAAGACATTAGCTTGGATGATGTGGAATCGGTATGGGTGGAGCGACAGAATATCAAAGGGCAGAAAACGGGCAGAAAACGCTAGTGGGAGTTTGGTACAGACCTCCAAACAGTAGTAGTGATGTTGGGGAGGGCATCAAACAGGAAATTAGGGGTGCATGCAATAAAGGTGCAGCAGTTATCATGGGTGACTTTAATACGCATATAGATTGGGCTAACCAAACTGGAAACAATACGGTGGAGGATGATTTCCTGGAGTGCATAAAGGATGGTTTTCTGGACCAATATGTCGAGGAACCAACTAGGGTGGGAGGCCATTTTAGACGTGGTGTTGTGTAATGAGAGAGGATTCATTAGCAATCTCGTTGTGCGAGGCCCTTTGGGGAAGAGTGACCATAATATGGTGGAATTCTACATTAGGATGGAGAATGAAACAGTTAATTCAGAGACCATGGTCCAGAACTTAAAGAAGGGTAACTTTGAAGGTATGAGGCGTGAATTGGCTAGGATAGATTGGCGAATTATACTTAACGGGTTGACAGTGGATGGGCAATGGCAAACATTTAGAGACCGCATGGATGAACTACGACAATTGTACATCCCTGTCTGGCGTAAAAATAAAAAAGGGAAAGGTGGCTCAACCGTGGCTATCAAGGGAAATCAGGGATAGTATTAAAATCAAGGAAGTGGCATACAAATTGGCCAGAAATAGCAGCGAACCTGGGGACTGGGAAAAATTTAGAACTCAGCAGAGGAGGACAAAGGGTTTGATTAGGGCAGGGAAAATAGAGTACGAGAGGAAGCTTGCAGGGAACATTAAAATGGACTGCAAAAGCTTCTATAGATATGTAAAGAGAAAAAGTTAGTAAAGACAAACATAGGTCCCCTGCAGTCAGAATCAGGAGAAGTCATAACGGGGAACAAAGAAATGGCAGACCAATTGAACAAGTACTTTGGTTCGGTATTCACTAAGGAGGACACAAACAACCTTCCGGATATAAAAGGGGTCAGAGGGTCTAGTAAGAAGGAGGAACTGAGGGAAATCCTTATTAGTCGGGAAATTGTGTTGGGGAAATTGATGGGATTGAAGGCCGATAAATCCCCAGGGCCTGATGGTCTGCATCCCAGAGTACTTAAGGAGGTGGCCTTGGAAATAGCAGATGCATTGACAGTCATTTTCCAACATTCCATAGACTCTGGATCAGTTCCTATGGAGTGGAGGGTAGCCAATGTAACCCCACTTTTTAAAAAAGGAGGGAGAGAGAAAACAGGGAATTATAAACCGGTCAGCCTGACATTGGTAGTGGGTAAAATGATGGAATCAATTATTAAGGATGTCATAGCAGCACATTTGGAAAGAGGTGACATGATAGGTCCAAGTCAGCATGGATTTGTGAAAGGGAAATCATGCTTGACAAATCTTCTGGAATTTTTTGAGGATGTTTCCAGTAGAATGGACAAGGGGGAACCAGTTGATGTGGTGCAGATGGACTTTCAGAAGGCTTTCGACAAGGTCCCACACATGAGATTAATGTGCAAAGTTAAAGCACATGGGATTTGGGATAGTGTGCTGACGTGGTTGTCAGACAGGAAGCAAAGAGTAGGAGTAAATGGGTACTTTTCAGAATGGCAGGCAGTGACTAGTGGGGTACCGCAAGGTTCTGTGCTGGGGCCTCAGCTGTTTATATTGTACGTTAATGATTTAGACGAGGGGATTAAATGTAGTATCTCCAAGTTTGCGGATGACACTAAGTTGGGTGGCAGTGTGAGCTGCGAGGAGGATGCTATGCGGCTGCAGGGTGACTTGGATAGTTTAGGTGAGTGGGCAAATGCATGGTAGATGAAGTATAATGTGGATAAGTGTGAGGTTATCCACTTTGGTTGTAAAAACAGAGAGACAGACTATTATCTGAATGGTGACAGATTAGCAAAAGGGGAGGAGCAACGAGACCTGGGTGTCATGGTACATCAGTCATTGAAAGTTGGCATGCAGGTACAGCAGGCGGTTAAGAAAGCAAATGGCATGTTGGCCTTCATAGCGAGGGGATTTGAGTACAGGGGCAGGGAGGTGTTACTACAGTTGTACTGGGTCTTGGTGAGGCCACACCTGGAGTATTGTGTACAGTTTTGGTCTCCTAACTTGAGGAAGGACATTCTTGCTATTGAGGGAGTGCAGCGAAGGTTCACCAGACTGATTCCCGGGATGGTGGGACTGACATATCAAGAAAGACTGGATCAACTTGGCTTGTATTCACTGGAGTTTAGAAGAATGAGAGGGGATCTCATGGAAACATTTAAAATTCTGACTGGTTTAGACAGGTTAGATGCAGGAAGAATGTTCCCAATGTTGGGGAAGTCCAGAACCAGGGGTCACAGTGTAAGGATAAGGGGTAAGTCATTTAGGACCGAGATGAGAGTGGTGAACCTGTGGAATTCTCTACCACAGAAAGTTGTTGAGGCCAATTCACTAAATCTATTCAAAAAGGAGTTAGATGTAGTCCTTACTACTAGGGGGTTCAAGGGGTATGGCGAGAAAGCAGGAATGGGGTACTGAAGTTGCATTATACAGCCATGAACTCATTGAATGGCGGTGCAGGCTCGATGGGCCAAAGGCCTATTCCTGCATCTATTTTCTATGTTTCTATGTTTCTCTGAGTCAGATAGTCTTGTTACGTGTGGAGTATGAGTAGCAAATCCTACCCCAGATGTATTAGAAACAAGTCCAAGAGAAAGTCAGAATATAAGTCCAAGTCCGAGTCAGGCAGACAAACAGTCTGAAGATGTAGAGAGTCCAAATGTAGATCAAGGTCAACCCTTGGAAAAAAACTCTCCTCAGGTCAGCCTATAATGAGTCTCTGTCCTACAACAAGATTGGAACGTTCAAGATCAAAGGTATCCTCTTTGAAACAGAAAAACAGTGGTCAAGTTTGATTTGTAATATGGAAAAATAAGTTCATATCTTTTGTTTTGCATACCATGCAAGTTATGTATAATGATTATTTTGTTATGATTAACTTCTTCAATAAGGAGAGAGATGTATAATATAGCTCCACCTAGTGGACTACTAGTGTAATAACAACTACTGATGTAATAACAACTCCTGATATAATAACAATACACGGTCATGTGACACAGTTCTTGCTCAGGAGCCACCTTGCCTGTGCTTGTTTAGTGGTGTCTTGAAGGTATCACAGACTTGAACCCACAAACCTCTGACTCAGAAGCGAAAGTGCCATGACTGAGTAGTGAGGCAGGTATCTGTTTATAAATGAAGCAAATTGGGCACTATCTATGGACATTCGCTGGTATATTTTAAACACTGGTCAGTTGATACACGGAACAACCTGTTGGACTTGCTGAACACCATGCCGGAATTCCTGATGAACAAAACTTGGAATGGTTGCTCTTCACAGAGAGCGTGAATTTTAACCTGAGCAATAATGAACAAACATAAGCACAGCTCGGTCACAACTAACAGCATCTAAACAAATTGTAGGTGCTGCCACTCCACATTACATTCTGATTTTCCGCAAATCTAGTCCGACACATCAGTGAAGTGGAGAGGTGCCATCTTTTGGATAGGACTTCAATTAGATTTGCCAACCCTCCAGCATTGGCCTGGAGTCTTCAGGAATTAATCTCCAGGGGCTAGATTTTACACTTTTGTGCAGATCGCCCAAAAATGGGCGGTATTTCTGGCGTGGACGGTAAAAAGGCGCTTTCAGATCGCCGGCTTGTCGCCCATTCTCAAAGCCACTAGTCTCCATTTTTAAAAATTAGGCGTTACCGCGAGCAATATAAAATGGGCGGTAGCGTTAAATCTTTGACCTTCTGCCGTAAAGTGTTGCCATCCTTAGCAGTGGCATGGCAACGCTCGATTCCCACGATTCAGGAGGTCAGGAGTCATCATGACATGCGCAGAAGAGGAGACAGATAGAGAGGGAGCTGAGAGGGACTGAAGGCATGTGTGGGTGTGGTGTGGCTGCTTTGGGAGGAAGGAGGGAGAGTTTAGAGCTTTAGAGCAAATAGGGAAACAAAAATTAGCTGTTACCAGTCAGATATTTGCCTGAATTTGGCCTATAATGGAGGGAGAGGAGGAGGTGTCACAGCACACTGTGGAGACTGATGCTAGTGAGAGCAGTGAGCTGGGAGAGGAGCATACTGGAGGGCGCAAAAGAGCGAGGAGGTTCTTGGACGAGGCAAATGCCTCCCTACTGCAGGAGGTCGAGTTACACTGCAGTGATTTGACCCAGGGAGGGCGTGGGAAGCCCACCCCAAAGGCCCACCAGAAGATAAAGGCCGAGATAGCAGAGGTGGTCTCGTTGGTGACCAACAAGGTGCGTGAGGGCACCCAATGCCGCAAATGATGGAACAACCTTGTGGGATCCGCAAAAGTAAGTATTACATTGATTTACATGTACTAATTTGATTTGTACAAGTCATGAGTGACTATCAGCAGATGTGAGGTCTTGCACTTTTACCAGGAATGTTGTAGTCAAAGCCTGTGGTCACGGTGCACGTCTTTAGGTAAAGAATGATAATTATTATAATAATCATGATTACAACTGTTGGTTATATGTTGTATCAGTCTCTGTGACAGTATCTAGCAATGATATCATGCAATGATCTCATGCCATGTCGTCCTGTTACCTTTTACAGAAGAAGCTATTGACGATGAAGTCCGTGCAGAGGCGAACGGGTGGGGGGCCACCATTCATCAGCGATATCACTGACTTGGAGGAGTGGGTGCTCGCATTCGTGGGGAAGCACCCCCGGACAGCCACGCAAGCATCTGCAGACCCTGAAGTGATGCCACGTGAGTAAAGCTTACAACATTGCGTGATGTAAAGTCAATAGATGCCACACCAACTCATATCCGAACAACCATATATAATAGATGATTTCTAAAAGTGTCATCGAAATAATGCTGGCCTAATGAAAATCATTGCAATGCACAATGCATGAAATGTGATGTCTATCATGATCTTGATAGCGGTGGTGCTTTTGTCGTGCATATGCTGTATGTAGCGCTGGAATCACCTTGTCACCCTAGCACCCGCTTCTCCTCTAATAAACTCATTTGTGTTTTGCAGCTCAGCCAGTAGCACGGCCCCAGGCACAACCACCGAGGCCAGAAGTTGGGGATGCGGGGGCGGGCTCACCAGATGATCCTACATTTGGTGCTGAGGAGCTCCGATTCTCGCCCGTCAATCCGCTGGGTCTGTTCTCTATGGATGAGAGCGTGGACTTCGAGGAACCTGCATCGCCACGCTTCAGAAGCCTTTCCACACCAAGGCCATCTAGTGCTCCTCCGGTCATTCCCGCCTCTACTCTGGAGGTGCCAGCCCCAAGCACCTCTCCACAGGGCACCCCATTTGTCCCCAGGACGGCGCCAACCCCGCGGAGGTTTCATGGACACAGAAGGTCTGGTCCACGAGCGCGACATGAGAGCGGAGAGATGGTGCAGTTGTCCAGGACGACTGTAGACATTGGTGACCAGATCCTCGCTGCATTGGGGGGGTATATCCCGACAGCTGGCCACCATGACTGAGTACGTTCCCCGGATAGCGGAGGCCCTGGAGGCGATAGCCAGGAACACTGCTGGCACAGGCCTCCTATTGGTCCTGGAGAACGGCACTCCAGCCTTAGGTTCCACACCATCACTGCAAACGACAGATGAGAGGCAGGACCAAGATCCTGCTTCTGGATCAGAGAATGTTCCCCCCTCGGCACCATCCGCTCCCATACCCATCCAACCAACACATCTGCCTTCATCCCTCCCAATGAGACACCGCCTGAGGAGCTCCTCGGCCAGGCACCATGGAATGAGGAGAGGAAGGGGTAGAGGTGGGGAGAAGAAGGGGAGGGGGTAAGGAAAGTGAGGTGCATGTCCACAGGTGATGGCTGTGTTACATCTCCATCTGGGTGTATGCAATTTGTTGTAATGTATGGGGGCTGGGGACCGCGCTCCTGCTTTGCCTTTGTATTTTGTGTTGCTGGACATGTTGACCATTTGATTGATGTTAATGGTCGAAAAAGTGGGGTGTGGGCGGGGGGTGGGTGCTTTTGGCCGTGGTACTTCTGATTTCAGACCAATGTTGGTATAAATTTTTTTTTTAATTGAACATAACCTTGTTGCGCATTGTATCAGATAGCTGGACCGTTACACACTGGTGATTCCTTAACATGAAAGGATTAAATAAAACTTAACTTCAATCAACGTAAACTTTAACTGGCACCAAGGTGATGGCCACCATTGATGTCTGAGCTGCACACACACAGCAGTGTGTCAGCATTATCACTCACAGCAACGGTCTTTCAGGCAACTTGTTCAGATATCAGCTCCTGACGTAAGAGTCCTACAGCTATGTAGGCACCACGGGCCCTTTCCTGTGATCTGGAGGGGGGCGTGGGCATGGTTGCATAGTCAGCCTGATTGTCTGGCCCTAGGTCAGCATCCAGCCCCTCGTTCTCCTCTTGCTCTCTCTCCTGAGGTGGAGCATCAGTCCCTTCTGGCAATTCTTGTCCCCTCCTGATAGCCAGGTTGTGCAGCATGGAGCACACAACCACGAATTTAGCTACTTGCTCAGGGTTGTATTGTAGCTCCCCTCCTGAGTGGTCCAGGCATCTGAAGTGCTGCTTAAGCACAGGTATTGTTTTCTGGACCACTTTGAGTGTGTCTCTGTGGCTCTGGTTGTATCGCTTCTCGGCCTCGGTGTGGGTGTCATGCAGGGGTTCATCAGCCAGGTGGCTAAGCCATATCGGTTGTCACCAAGCATCCAGCATTGTCCTTGTGGCTGACTCTTAAACATGTCAGAGACAGCGCTCTCACGCAGGATGTGAGCCTTATCAAGCTGCCCGGACATTTGGCATTCACTGCCTGGTTGTGGTCGACAACTAGTTGGACCTTCAGGGAGTGAAATCCTTTTCTGTTAAGAAAAAGCTCTGGGTCCTGAGAAGGTGCCTGCATGGCGATATGAGTACACTGTATTGCCACCCGTACCTTGGGGAACTTAACAATGCGGTAAAATGCTCCAGCCCTGTCAGTCTGAGCCTCCGTGGTCATGGGGAAGCTGATAAAGTCCATCCTTCATGAGTACAGGGCCTCCGTGACCTGTCTAATGCAGTGATGGGTGGCATGGTGAGACAGAGGGAAAATCTCGACCGCGGAGACCCGAAAGGAACCGGACGCGTAGAACGACAGTGCCGCGGTGAACTTGACCTCGACCAACACTGATGTCCTGATGGCAGGCTCCATATGTGGCCTGATGAGCTCACATATTTCAGTGATCACCACCTTGTGGAAGCGCAGTCTCCGAAAGCAGGTGTGCTTGGACACGTCGAGGTAAGACCTCTTTTTCCTGTAAGTGCGGGGTGTATATGGTCTGGACCTCCTCCTCATTCTGGCACGTCTTAGATTGGGCACATAATGATGTACATCAGACATTGAGCCATCTGCACTCTGCAGCATCTGCGTATTAATCGATGCAGGCTGAGAAATGGCTGGCCCCATTGCAATGAAAGTATAATAGCGATTGATCAGAAGCAATAATTTCCTCACTAAAATACACTTACAGTAAACGCCAATCGTCCAGAGCCTGAAAATACATCTGTTGAGATGGTCACTTCACCTAAGAAAAACTCCAGAGTCAATGCAAACTCCCCTGAAGTTGAAGCAGCCTTTTGAATGAAGCGACCTGCGATTTAAAAAATGGCAGCCACACCACTGGCGTTCATTCAGAACAGTTCCACTTTTTCAGAGCGGTGTTTTATGGTGAGTGATATTGTGGGCGAGATGTGTGCAAGGTGGTGAAAGTGACGCTGGGCGACCTCCTGTGCGTTAGTTTCGGCAAATGTGATCTTTATGACAAAAAAAAGTGGGCGGTCGGTATTATTGAATCTCGGTGGTAATTACGTGCGGAAAGTAACGCTGGGCGATATTATGGCCGTTGATTTCACCCATTCTGATGATTCCGCCCAAAAAAAGTGGGCAGGCGGTATTATTTTTTCCTGGCGTTACGCACATGGGGAAGATAAATGTCCAAAAAATGGATGTCAGTTTCATTTTTGTGGCTAAATGGGCGATATCTGGGTGTTATACTTCATTTCAGTGGCAAAATGGACATTAAGTGGGCGTTATGCATGCAAAAAAAGTGTAAAATCTAGCCCCAGGACATTGCTGCGAGCAAAACCCCGGGAGACAAATCATAGGGGCATTAAAAAATTCATAGAATCATAGAATGATTACAGCACAGAAGGAGGCCATTCAGCCCGTCGAGCCCATGCTGGCTCTCTGCACTTCACGAGTTCCACTCCCCCCACCCTTTCCCTGTAGCCCTGCAAATTTTTTTCCTTCAAGTACTTATCCAACTCCCTTTTGAAAGTCACAATTGAGTCTGTCTCCATTGCCCTTTCAGCGGTGCATTCCAAATCCTAACCATTCGCTGCGTAAAAAAAATATTTCCTCATGTCGGCTTTGGTTCTTCTGCCCATCACCTTAAATCTGCAGCTTCTGATTCTCAACCCTACCGCCAATGGGAACAGTTATCTACTCTGTCCAGACCCCTCATGATTTTGAACACCTCTATCAAATGTCCTCTCAAACTTCTCTGCTCAAAGGAGAACAACCCCAGCTTCTCCAGTGTATCCACGTAACTGAATTCCCTCATCCCTGGAACCATTCTGGTAAAGGGGCATGGCATGGGGGCAGGGTGGTTGGAAGCAGGAGGTCATGTGATCAAACCTCCATGAATATGACCAAACACAATTGAAAACCCTAACGTGAATCCATAGATTGCCTGTTCAGAAGGATGTAAAAGAACTCTTCAAAGAAAATAAATGTATCGATTATTCAACGCTGTCAAAACTAACGGGTGTCTGGTCATTCATTCATTTTGCTCTTTGTGAGATGTGCAGCACACTTACCTACATAACAACAGTAACTGCACTGCAAAACGTAATCTATTAGTTATTAAGGCAATGTCCCGAATACATCATACGGCGCTACATAAATACAACCTCGTTCATGTGTTTCAAGTTTCTTCCCCAAAGTGCATGCGGAAGCAATGAAGACTGAGTGGGATAAAGTGAGGGTAGATGGAAAAGTGACTCCACATGAAAACTCTAAGGCAGCTATAAATAAAACTGATTGAGCTGACCCTTGCCACATAACCAATCATCTCCTGATCCATCCCAGGGCTTTGTAATTCATAATTATTGATGGCTCTGTCGACATTGTAACCAGAGTTTCCTGCTGGTGCGTAATTGTTTAAGGAAATCAAGATGAAAATATGAGTTGAGTATTGCTAAAATGGATTTACAAAGATGTCTATCAAGATGGATGATAGGAAATTCTTGTTTATCATTGAAAGCTGATGTACATTTATCTGCTGACATTTCTGTATTCATGGCTCCACAATGAGTACGCTCAAGTTTGGAGCAGGCGCAGACCTTGGCCTAATCTTGCAATGATGTGAGGTGATAATTAGGCAAGTGATTTGGCGTTTCAAAGCAGCCTGTGACAAATTATACAACTCTCTGCACTTGACTGAATGCACTGTATAAATGTTCTTTCTTCCTTTCCTTCTTTCTTTCTTTCTTTCTTTCCTTCCCTCGTCCCCCTCGTTCCCCTCTCTCCCTTGATCCCCCTCACTCATTCCATTATTCTCCCTTGTTCCCTCTCCCTCTCTCTCTCCCCTCGTTCCCTCTCTCCCTCCCTTCCTCTCTCCTTCTATCCCTCTCGCCCTCATTCCCTCTTTCCCTCTCTCCCTCCCTCCCTCGTTCCCTCTCTCCCTCATTCCGTCTCTTCTTCTCTCCTTCTATCCCTCTCGCCCTCATTCCCTCTTTCTCTCTCTCCCTCCCTCCCTCTCTCCCTTGTTCCCTCTCTCCCTCATTCCATCTCTCCCTCTCTCCTACTATCCCTCTCGCCCTCATTCCCTCTTTTCCTCTCTCCCTCCCTCCCTCTCTCCCTTGTTCCCTCTTTCCCTCATACCTTCTCTCCCTCTCTCCTTCTATACCTCTCACCCTCATTCCCTCTCCCTCTCTCCTTCTATCCCTCTTACTCTTGTTCCCTCTCTCCCTCCCTTCCTCTCTCCCTCTCTCCCTTGTTCCCTCTTTCCCTCATACCTTCTCTCCCTCTCTCCTTCTATACCTCTCACCCTCATTCCCTCTCCCTCTCTCCTTCTATCCCTCTTACTCTTGTTCCCTCTCTCCCTCCCTTCCTCTCTCCCTCTCTCCCTTGTTCCCTCTCTCTCTCTCTCTCTCATTCCCTCTCTCCCTCTCTCCTTCTATACCTCTCACCCTCATTCCCTCTCCCTCTCTCCTTTTATCCCTCTTACTCTCATTCCCTCTCTCCCTCCCCTCTCTCCCCCTCTTCCCCTCTCTCCCTCCCTTCCTCTCTCCCTCTCTCCCTCGTTCCCTCTCTCCCTTGTTCACGCTCTCCCTCGTGTCCACTCTTTCCATGTCAGTGAAAATTCTGTGAAGTATCCATGCATTAAACCATAAACGATCAATTTTTATATACCATATTTCACAGCTTGACTGCATTTGCTGTATAAACAATCTTTTGTTAATTTAAATCTAAATCTTTGTATTCCTTTACTGGCTGTTGCAGTTTAAAACAAAACAGGTGTTGAATTTGTAACCTAATTTGAAGTGACACACTAATAGATTAGAGGCATGCTGCTCGTGATTAAAGTTGTATCAACCACTATGGCGCTGAATATCCGTAGCGATTCTCCTGCTCGTCCAAAGTAACTTCAGCGGAAGAGCCAGGGAAATCGTGGAAAAACACTGTTTACGTTGTTTTTCTAAGGTTTCCACAGCACTTCCTTGGTAGACGAGCGGAAGGACTGCTGTAGAAATTCACCCCTCATGTCTCACACCATTAGTATTGTTATGTATGAATAAAGAGTCTGACCGGATACTGTGAGCTCAAAGTAAAGTGCGACCTTAGTCTTTATTGCAGGTCACCAGAGTGCCTTCCAGCCTGTGAGGCCTTCTTAAGTACCTGTGCTCCCAAAGGATCCCTTGGAACTCTAGGGGATGAGCCCCCTGGTGGTGACACAAGGTATATACAGGTTTACATATATAACAACACTCCCCAGCAAAGTCAACTGTTTAAGTATTTAGAAGGTGAGTCGATCTGGGGCCTTTCTTTCCCTGGTTGATCATCTCGGTGCAAATGCTGCTTTTGGTTAGTCGTTTGTTGGGCCCTCGCTGGGCTGTTGGGCTGTCTGGTGTGGTGAGCCCTGCTGGGCTGCTGCGGGTGATGGGTTCCGCTTCGCGGCCAACCACGGTGTCGGTTGCCACTGGTGTGTATGTTGTGGGGTCAAAGAAGGTAGGGTCCAAAGTGGATTGCTCAGGGGAGTCCGTGAATCTGAGTTTGATTTGGTCCAAGTGTTTCCGGTGAATGAGTCCATTTGAAAGTTTGACCCGAAACATCCTGCTCCCCTCTTTGGCCATGACAGTGCCGGGAAGCCACTTGGGACCGTGTCCATAGTTCAACACAAATACAGGATCATTGATTTCAATTTCGCATGACACATTTGCGCTATCATGATATGTTCTTTGTTGAAGCCGCCTGCTCTCTACCTGTTTATGTAGATCAGGGTGAACTAACAAGAGCCTTGTCTTAAGTGCCCTTTTCATGAGCAGTTCAGCAGGTGGAATCCCAGTGAGCGAGTGGGTATCGTGCGGTAGCTAAGCAGGACTTGGGATAGCTGAGTCTGCAGTGAGCCTTCAGTTACCCTCTTCAAACCCTGCTTGATTGTTTGAACTGCTCGTTCTGCCTCACCATTGGATGCTGGCTTAAACGGGGCAGATGTAACATGTTTGATCCCATTACGGGTCATGAAATCTTTGAACTCGGCACTGGTAAAACATGGCCCGTTGTCGCTCACAAGGACATCAGGCAGGCCGTGCGTGGCAAACATAGCCCGCAGGCTTTCAGTGATGGCAGCGGACGTGCTTGCCGATATTATTTCACATTCAATCCATTTGGAGTACGCATATACAACCACAAGGAACATTTTACCCAAAAACGGGCCTGCATATTCGACATGGACCCTGGACCTTGGTTTGGAGGGCCAAGACCATAAACTTAATGGCGTCTCCCTGGGTGCATTGCTTAACTGCGAGCATGTGTTACATTTGTGCACGCAAGACTCTAAGTCCGCATCGATACTGGGCCACCACACGTGGGATCTGGCTATCGCTTTCATCATTACTATGCTTGGGTGAGTACTGCGGAGGTCACTGATGAAAGTGTCCCTACCCTTCTTGGGGACCACCACCCGATGACCCCACAGAAGGCAATCTGCCTGTATAGACATTTCACCTTTGCGCCACTGTACAATTAAGTATTTTGAATTCCACAGGTATCACAGAAAGAAAAAGTGGCAGACAATTTCAGCTCCAAAGCCCAAGCCCCAATCTGGTTCCATCTAATGCAAAGGAAGTTTATGATTTATTTCCTGACTGGCCATCCACCCAATACCAAGGAATCCTTCTCTTCAAATGTTACACATCTGACTTCAAATACCTGGGGTGCAGTCCCTGCTAAACTCTGAATAATCAGAGAACTTGGCCAAATGGAACATACTCATTCTATACTGGCGGACAATACCAGAACATCAAAAATATGCAAACTTGTCAATCACTGCACCTATTCTAACTGTTCCTGTCTTACATCACATAACAATTAGTCCAGCTTCTAATCTGTTGGACTGTGACGGGTGATTGCTTACTCGTGAATGCTTCCACAACCATGACTAAATCTTCGGGCTGTGCCATTTCCACCCCCATGGTGGGCAATGGCTGCGTAATGAGAGCATCGGCACAGATTTTTGTGCCTGGCCTGTGGCGGATGGTGCAGTTGTATGCGGACAATGTGCGCGCCCAGCTCTGAATGCGGGCTGATGCATTCGTATTTATCCCCTTACTTTCGGAAAAAAGGGATATCAGTGGCTTATGGTCAGTTACCAATTCAAATTTTAGCCCAAACAGATATTGATATATTTTCTTTAACCCATAACCTCACGCTAACGCTTCTTTTTCAATCATGCTGTAGGCTCTCTCAGCCTTAGACAGACTTCTGGATGCATAAGCAACCGGTTGCAATTTCCCCAAATCATTCGCTTGCTGCTATACACACCCAACGCCATATGACGGCGCGACACATGCTAGCACCAAACGCTTACATGGATCATACAACACAAGCAATTTGTTTGAGCATAACAACCTTCTAGCTTTTACAAAGGTATTTTCATGGTTTTTGCCCCATACTCATTCGTCTCCTTTACGCAGTAAGGTGTGCAGTGGTTCTAACAGTGTGGTAAGAAGTAGTTCAGGAGTCCTAGAAATGACCGCAGCTCCGTCACATTCTGTGGCCTCGGTGCATTCTCGATTGCCTCCGTCTTCAAATCGGTGGGTCTGATGCCATCTGCCGCGATTCTTCTCGCCAGGAACTCCATTTCAGGTGCCAGGAAAACACACTTCGAGCATTTTAATCTGAGCCCCATGCGGTTGAGTCGACTAAGAACCTCCTCCAGGTTCTGCAGATGCTCGACTGTATCCCGACCTGTAACCAAGATGTCGTTCTGGAAGACCACCGTGTGCGGGACCGACTTCAGTAAGCTTTCTATGTTTCTCTGGAATATCGCCGTGGTTGATCGAATTCCAAACGGGCATCTGTTGTAGATGAAGAGACATTTTTGCATGTTGATGCAGGTGAGGGCCTTCGATGATTCCTCCAGCTTCTGCTTCATGTAGGCAGAGGTCAAGTCCAGCTTCGTGAACCTCTATCCTCCCGCCAGCGTAGCAAAAAGGTCATCAGCCTTTGGTAGTGGGTATTGATCCTACAAAGAGAAATGATTGATAGTTACTTTGTAATTACCACAGATTCTGACGGTGCCGTCTCCTTTGAGGACTGGAACAATCGGACTGGCCCACTCATTGATTTCGATCGGCGAAATGATGCCCACTCATTGCAGCCGGTCTAGCTCAATCTCTACCCTTTCTCTCATCATGTACGGTACTGCTCTCGCCTTGTGATGGATGGGTCACGCCCCCGGAATTAGTTGGATCTGCACTTTTGCTCCTTGGAACTTCCAGATGCCTGGTTCAAGCAGCGAAGGGAACTTAATTAAGACCTGGGCACACAAAGTGTCATCAGCGGACGAGAGCACTCGGACGTCGTCCCAGTTCCAGCGTATCTTTCCCAGCCAGCTCCTGCCGAGCAGCGTAGGACCATCGCCCGGTACCACCCAGTGTGGTAGCTTGTGCACCTCTCCATTGTAGGAGACCTATACAGTAGCACTGCCGATTACAGGAATCAGTTCCTTTGTGTGCGTTCTCAGTTTCATGCCAATGGCAGTCAAGACTGGCCTTGAGGCCTTGCTGCACCACAATTTATAAAAAGTCTTTTTGCTCATAATGGACTGGCTCGTGCCCGTGTCCAGCTCCATTGACACCGGGAGTCCATTTAGTTTAACCTTCAGCATTATCGGGGACACTTTGTGGTACATATGCACCCCATATAACTTTGCCTCCTCGACCTGAGGCTCTGGTTCGTCGTGATCCACCGTGGATCTGTCTTTCTCTGTAACTTGATGATTTGCAGGATTAACAGGGTTTGCAGCACGCCTACACATACGTTGGAGGTGTCCCATTGTTCCACAGCTCTTGCAAACGTACCCTTTGAAGCAGCATGAATGGAAATGATGATCACCTCCGCAGCCCCAACAAGATGTTAATGGCCTTGATGGTGGACTCTGAGACATCTGCGTATGTGCAGCTGCAGGCATGTGAGGCCTGCCCTGTACATTGCGATTTGAAAACAACATCACTTTGTTCACAGTACTTGTAGCAGCACTTGTGTGCTGAGAGATTTGCTTAGTATTGTCACTGGGCTATCGCTATGGCTTTACTCAAGGTTGGGGTCTCTACAGTCAAAAGTTTGCAAAGTATCACTTCATTGCCAATGCCAAGTACGAAAACGTCTCTGAGTATGTTCTCCAAATGTCCTTCAAATTCACAATGTCCTGCAAGGCATCTTAGCTCGGCGACATAACTCACCACTTCCTGGCCTTCAGACCTTTTGCAGGTGTAGAACCGGTACCTCACCATCAGAACGCTTTCCTTCGGGTTCAAATGCTCCCGGACCAGATTGCACAAATCATCGTACGATTTCTCTGTAGGTTTCGCTGGAGCAAGCACATTTTTCTTGAGGCCATACGTTGGTGCCTCCAGGCGGTGAGGAGAATCGCCCTTCGTTTGGCAGCGTTCACTTCTCCTTCCAGCTCGTTGGCCACAAAGTATTGGTCGAGTCGCTCCACGAAGGTTTCCCAATCATCTCCCTCCGAGAATTTCTCCAGGATGCCCACTGTTCTCTGCATCGTTGGGTTCGTCATCTGTGTCTCCTCACCAGTTGTTATGTATGAATAAAGATTCTGACTGGATACTGTGAGCTCAAAGTAAAGTGTGACCTTAGTCTTTTATTGCAGGTCTCCAGAGTGCCTCTCCAATGTGTGAGGCCTCCTTAAGTACCTGTGCTCCCAAAGGATTGTGGGATCCCTTGGGACTCCAGGGGATGAGCCCTCTGGTGGCTACACAAGGTATTTACAGGTTTACATATATAACAGGTATCACTATCAGGATAACGTACACTAGGTTCTAATGGAAGCCAACAACATTTTACCTGTTCTTAAAAGCAGACTTGCATTTATATGGTGCCTTTCACAACCTCAGCACCTCCCAAAGCAAATTACAGCCAATTAAATACTTTTGAAGAGTAGTTGCTGTTGTAATGTAGGAAAGGTGACAGCCAATTTACGCACAGCAAGCTCCCACAAACAGCAATGCGAGAAAAACCAGATAATCTGTTTTAGTGATGTTGGTTGAGGGATAAATATTGGCCAGGACACTGGGGATAATTCCCCTGCAGCAGTCTGAGAGGGTAGACCGGGGCCTTTTTATAATGTCTCGTCCGAAAGACGGGGACAGTGCAGCACTCCCCCAGTACCGCACTGAAGAATCAGCCTAAGTTCTTGTGCCCTTTTCTCTGGTTCGGGATGTAAACCCATGAGGTTCTGACTCAGAGGAGGGAGAACTATCAACTGAGCCACAGCTGATGCTGCTTAACAGCATACAGCACTCCTTATTGGCCGAAAGACTTCTTGGAGCACTGCATAACAGGAGGGAAATTGTGTGGGAGACAGCAAGCATGGAGAAATGGGAAGAAAATGGAGAGTTGAAGAGGAGAGTCTTGATGTTTTGTGAAAGCAGGAAAGGGAGAAGGAAGTCAGCAGAGAGGTCCAGAGGGCAGCTTCATAGTAGGAGCACATGCAGTATTGAGTTTCTACAAAGAGTTTTCATCCATTCCTAATTTGAAGCGGTAAAATTTAATTATCTTGACTGTTACTTATTGTGTGACCTGCCACAGCCGATAAACCAGACCTTGAATCACCGCTGTATAAAGAAAATATTGAGAGGGGCGAGGAATCCATTGTTGGCGCACTGATCAATGCGTTTGTATTCACTTCCTGGCTGCCCTATTTAAACACCGTTATTAACCTCTTCATTTTATATGGCTTAATAAGCGTGTTAAAACGATGGAGTCTGAAAGCTAATGCAGACACGTTACCAGCAATGTAGCCTCTAATTTTTTCCCGTTTAACTGCCCATTCAAATTTTGGTGCATTCGTAGTTTCTCCCATGTAAAAGCCGGTGAGTGGTCTGTGCGGGACCACCAGACCACTGCGCAGCCAGCGAGAACGTTAGTTATCAGTACACTAAGAGTAAACTTGAAACACCTTGGGGCTGAATTTGGTCAAGGCCTCCGCCCGCCCAAGTGCCGCCCAAAGTGCCGCCGATGGCCGCCGAGATACCGGGCGGTACTTTCGGCAGGGTTTTCATCGCCGAGGTCCTTCATCAAAGGTCGGTGGGCGGCAAATGGGTGACGTGCGCCGCCAATCCGGGCGGCAGCGGGTGGGAGGTCGCATTCTCGGCAGCAAAGACGCTTGCTGCCCAAGTGCCGTTGAGGATGGAGTCGAGCCCACGGAGGGTCAAAGAGATAAAAATAAAAGTGATCACCAACAAAAAGGAACATCTGAGGACCTTCAGGGGACTCCATCCAGGTAAGTACCTGTAAAGAAATAATTTAAACACATTCCACTAATCTTTTTTACAGCATCTTCACATTTACCATTGAGGACAGAGCTGCCTGCACGCAGCGGACCACCGACATCCTGTCGCCGACTGCCGCCGCCTCCCGCCCGCACCAATCCGGCATCTCGGCGGGCGGAGGTCTACTTGCGCGCATCGGCCGTCCGCTGTCGTCGGCGAGCACTTCCCGGCGGCTCTTCCCTCTTGCCCGCTCCAGGCCACGTCGAAAGTGGCACTGGGTGGATGTTGCAGAGAATTGTCGGGGGCAGTGGGCGGCAGTGGGCGGTAAGTTGATCAATTTTGGCCCCCTGATGTAGAATGTACAGCACAGAAAGAGGCCATTTGACTCAACTGGTCCATGCCGGTATTTATGCTCCACACGGGCCTCCTCCCGCCCCTCTTCATCTCACCCTGTCAGCATAACTTTCTATTCCTTGCTCCTTCATGTGTTTAACTAGCTTCCCCTTAACTGCATCTATGCTACCCTCCTCAACCACTCCCTGTGGTGGCGAGTTCCACATTCTCACCACTCTCTGGGTGAAATCATTTCTCCTGAATTCCCTGTAGGATTTATTTGTGATGCTCTTACAATGATGGCCGCTGATTCTGGTCTCCCTCACAAGTGGAAACATCTTCTCTGCATCTAACCTGCTGAACCCCTTCACAAAGACCTCTATCAGATCGCCCCTTAGTCTTCTCCTCAATATCCAACAAATTCTATTTTTCTTTTAAATAACATACGAAAGCTAATGCAGACACGTTCTATTATTTTAACATTATTCAACCAAAGAATTTGAGTGCAGCCATGAAGACATGCAACGTGAATCCCAAGTGATTTCCAAACCAGTACTGACATTTATTTTGCCCCTTTGATAGTGGTAAGAATAAGAATTTGCTTGTTGCCGTGGGAAACTGATTAAAATGGATGATGGCTCTTTACAGTTGTCACATTCCAACTTCAAAGACCACAGCATATGACTCAGAGAGGGGTCATTATCTGAGCTCAGTTGTAAACAAAATAAAGATTTGCATCTCCACATACCCTATGACAGCTCAGAAGATCTAAAAGCTGCCCCTGGATTCCTTTGAAGTGCAATGTCTTGCACTGAAGTGCTATTGAGGCAAACGTGACAAGCATTCTGCATGGAGTACGATCCCCACACCCAAGTATGAGATGAAGGATAGGTTCATCATCGCTTTTCAGGTGGTGTTGCTGAATACATATTACCACGAGTGACCTCAACCCCTCATCCAAAGGACAGCATCTCCGAAAACCACGTCAGCAATGCATTGACATGCCAACCTCGTTAAAGTCCTCAAGTACTGAAGCGGGGGCTGAAAACTTCAACTGTGTCAAGCTGACACAGTGATGGCTGACATTTGGGTAATCTACATCCAGACATTTAAAATTGCAAGCGGAACTCAGAAAGAATTACATGCAAAGAGTAAGACATTTAACGGCCAAAATTGCCCCTTTCTATAAGGCGTAAGGCCGCCTGAAAGCGGCAGCCATCCAGTCGGTGCGGAGGGGCCGCCATTTTGGATAATCCCTCCCTCAGTTTTGGAGTGGTGCAGGGGACCGCCCCACCTGTTTTCCCGCCGGTCGGTGCCACTGATGGAAGAGTTCATAGAGTGCATGCGGGATGGTTTCTTAGAAAAATACATTGTGGAATCAACCAGGAAGCTGACTATTTTAGATCTGGTAATGTGTAATGCGAATGGATTAATGAATGATCTCATAGTAAAGGATCCTCTTGGGAAGAGTGACCATCGCATGTTAGAATTTCAAATTCAGTTTGAGGGTGAGAAAGCTAAGTCTCAAACTAGTGTCCTGAACTTAAATAAAGGTAATTACAAAGGTGTGAAGGCAGAGTTGGCTAAAGTGGACTGGGAAAATAGATTGAAGGGTAAGACGGTAGTTGAGCAGTGGCAAACATTTAAGGAGATATTTCTTAACTCTCAGCAAAAATATATTCCAGTGAGAAAGAAAGCCTCTAAGAGAAGGATGAACCATCCGTGGCTAACTAAGGAAGTAAAGGAAGGTATCAAATTGAAAACAAAAGCATACAATGTTGCAAAAAATAGTGGAAGGCCAGAGGGTTGGAAATTTCTAAAAATCAGCAAAGGATGACGAAAAAAGATAATGAAGAGAGAGAGAAGACAGTTTATGAGAGTAAATAAGCAAGACATATCAAAACAGACAGTAAGAGCTTCTACAGGTATATAAAAAGGAAGAGAGTAGCGAATGTAAACGTTGGTCCCTTAGAGGATGAGACTGGGGAATTAATAATGGGAAACAGGGAATTGGCAAAGACACTGAACAAATATTTTGTATTGGTCTTCACAGTAGAAGACATTAAAAACATTCCAATATTTGATAATCAAGGGGCTATTGGGAGGGAGGAGCTAAAAACAATGACTTTCACTAGAGAAAAAATACTCGGCAAACTAATGGAACCAAAGGCGGACAGGTCCCCAGGATTTGATGGCCTCCATCCTAGGGTCTTAAAAGAAATGACTGCAGAGATAGTGGATGCATTGGTTGTAATCTACCAAAACTCGCTAGATTCTGGCGAGGTCCCAGCAGATTGAAAAACTGCAAATGTAACGTCCCTATGTAAGAAAGGAGGGAGACAAAAAGCAGGAAATTATAGACCAGTTAGCTGAACATTTGTCATTGGGAAAATGCTGGAGTCCATTATTAAGGAAGTGGTAGCAGGACATTTAGAAAATCATAATACAGTCAAGCAGAGTCAGCGTGGTTTTATGAAAGGGAAATCATGTTTGACAAATTTGCTGGTGTTCTTTGAGGATGTAACAAGCAGGATGGATAAAGGGGAACCAGTAGATGTTATGTATTTGGATTTCCAGAAGGAATTTGATAAGGTGCTATATCAAAGGTTACTGCAAAAGATAACAGTGTTTGGGATAATATATTAGCATGGATAGAGGATTGGCTAATTAATAGAAAACAGAAAGTTGGGATAAATGGGTCATTTTCAGGTTGGCAAACTGTAACTAGTGGGATGCCACAGGGATCAGTGCTAGGGCCTCAACTATTTACAATCTATATTAATGCCTTGGATGAAGGGACCGAGTGTAATGTAGCCAAATTTGCTGATGATACAAAGATAGGTGGGAAAGCAAATGGTGTGGAGGACGCAAAGAATCTGCAAAGGGATATAGACAGGATAAGTGAGTGGGAAAGATCTGGCAGATGGAGTACAATGTGGGAAAATGTGAGGTTATCCACTTTGGTAGGAAAAATAAAAAAGCAAATTATAATTTAAATGGGAAGAGATTACAAAATGCTGTATTACAGAGGGATCTGTACATGAAACACAAAAAGTTAGCATGCAGGTAGCAAGTAATCAGGACGGCAAATGGAATGTTGGCCTTTATTGCAAGGGGGATGGAGTATAAAATTGGAGAATTCCTGCTACAACTGTGCAGGATATTGTTGAGGTCACACCCTTCTGTGACTAGTGGTTTGAGTGTCGGTGGGACATTTCTTGGTTTCACACCTTCCGAGGTCACGGGTCCCAGTGGTGGGGTGCAGCGAGGCACATCCAGAGCCGCACAGTCCCAGGCTGCAGGTCCCATTGGTGGGGTGCAAGCCACACCTATGGGGAGGAGGGGAAGGAGAACTTGACTGCGCTCTCCTGAGGTGCAGGATCTAACAGATGTGGTACAGATGATGTCATTGAGTGCAGAGAGCATTGACCTTACCCGATCACTTCTGGACATCATCAGTGGGGTGAGTGATGAGGTAGCACGACTGTCGGGAGAAGTAACAGCAATCACATGAGAAATGGGAACGATATCCGGGACCATCAGTGAGGAAATAGTGGTCATGAGGGAGGGAATATCAGAGGTAGTGAAACCCACGTCATTGACCATGAGGGAGGGAACGTTGCAGGTCGTTGAGGCACTGCCAGGGCCAATGAGGAACGGCATGTTGGAGTTAGCTGCTGCAGTAACGGAACACGCCCAGACCCCGTACCCATTGACAGAATCAACTGCCACTGCCACTCCAATCCCCAGACCAGCTTCTGAAGGGCACAAACCCAGGCCTTCCAACTTGCTGCCTGATGCCTATGCCACCCCCCCTACCCTCAAGAGGTGTGCAGTACCCTAGATGTTAGAAAGAATAAGCTTGATACCAAGCCCAGAAACACTGCGCCAGCGTCTGCGGGCAGGGCTGGTGGAGTAGCCAAGACCAAGCGCAGCGGGCGGTTTTAGAATAAGGTGCAGAGGTGGGTGCAGTCTTTCTTTGCTGCTGCTGCTGTTGTTGTTGTTATTATTATTGTTGTTGCTGTTGTAACTGTTCTCAAATTAAAAGTTTTTTTGTAAGTTATGTAAATTTACAAGTTTATAAGTGATCTTAATTAATGGAGTAGAAGCCTTTTCTGTTCCTGTACATCAGCCTCTGAATGTGCGTAGACGCAAGCTTCGTCTGCATAATGTAGCTCGATGACAGAGAATGGGACGGTCTTGGATCTGGCCTGGAGGCGGGACGAAGGTTGAACAGGTTACCACTGGTTCTATAGTTTAGTTCCACTCCAGCGGGGAGCTTATTGAGTGTGAGGTGGAGCATTACAGCGATGAAGATCGAGAAAAGGGTTGGGGCGATGACGCAGCCCTGCTTGACCCCGGCCCGGCCGTGGATTGGGTCTGTGGTGGATTCGTTGGTCAGGATCACAGCTTGCATGTCATCGTGGAGCAGGCAGAGGATCACTCAGGTGGAGGTACGAACGCCTATCTCGACATACCCAAGGTGGGTAAGGCCTCCTGCCCAGCACCCTACAAGTCAAATCAATTGTCTCCTACGTAGCACCATGATGCAGAAGGCTCGCACAAGGTATGGCATTGTCAGTATTGCCCCCTGACTTAAATTTAACCTTTGAAAGAAGCTTAAAATGGCAGGAAAGCAGGCAGGCAGGTCAGGTTTGCAGTTCTCTCTCCCCAAGGTCTGTATGGGTGGACCACACCCAAAGGAGTTGCGACTTATCCTCTCTCTGCCCTCCCCCCTTAATTAATTGGAGTCTTGTGACTTCTCCCCTTCTCTCACTCCCTCCCCCCGCCCCATTCATTGCAGTCTTCAGTGCAGAATGCACCTTGCTCCCCGAGCTCCATGCCTTCCGATCAGCACCTCGCTCTCTTTCTCTCTTCCTCCCTCCCCCCGCCCCCCCCCACCCGCCGTGGCTTGTTTTGTAGCCGAACCCCGAGCTGCTGTGTCGGGGCGCAGGGCCGATTCTGCCGGGCAAAGCTACAACCATCCAGCCCTGCTTCAAGACTTTCGGTGGTGGCATGTGAGTGAGTAAAAAAATGAGTAAACTTCTGAAATCCAACAAATTTACACTTCTACGTTGCCAGGTAAAAAAAGTTGAACTTTATCATTGCTTTTGACAGTGTTCTTGACTCCCTCCAAAATCTTCGATTTAAAAAAACAATGGCGTCTTTCAGCGCCGATTTGTGAATGTGCGCTGGTTTTCTTAAATGCCCAGAAGGTTTTCCGGGAGTGTGCCAGATACGCCGACCGAGGAGGAAAAAATGTTGGCCAAACTGCAAACAATTGAAAAAAATGGCACAGACATGAGGGACGTGACGTCCAAAAAAAAATGGCCCAGAAAAATCGTAATGAAGTCAGTTACGCTGGCGCAGATCGCAGGGGGAAATTTGGAAAAAAAATACGCCAAAAAAAACGTTGCAAATGACAGGAGAAAATTGAGCCTTTAAGGAGGGATTTACTTGCATTGGAGACAGTACAGAGAAGGTTCACGAGATTGATTTCTGAGACGAAGGGGTTGTCTTATGAAGAAAGGTTGGGCAGGTTGGGCCTAAACTCATTGGAGTTTAAAAGAATGAGAGGTGATTTTATTGAACCATAAAGGATTCTGAAGGGGCTTGACAAGGTAGGTGCAAAGAGGATATTTCCCCTCGTGGGGGAATCTAGAACTAGGGGGCATAGTTTCAGAATAAGGGGTCGCCTATTTAAAATGGAAATGAGGAGGAATTTCTTCTCTCCCCAGGAGTTGTAAATCTTTGGAATACTCTTCCCCAGAGAGTTGTGGAGGCTGGGTCATTGAATATATTCAAGGTGGAGATAGACAGATTTTTGAAAGATAAGGGAGTCAAGGGTTATGTGAAATGGGCAGGGAAGTGGATTTGAGGCCATGATCAGATCAACCATGATCTTATTTAATTGCGGAGCAGTTATCGGCCTCGGAGAAAAGTTGCAGAAAATTTGTGATTTACGCCACGAATCTTCGTACAACGCCGATTTTTCCCGTCGGGCGGATTTTTGTCCATTTTTTCCTGAATCTTCCGCCTCGAAATCATAGTGGAGTATAGAATTTTTATTCCACCCAAAAAAACGCTATGACCCAAAACTGAAGTTCTATCCCGGGGTCTTTAATTTTTGGATACTGGACCTTGGGAGTGCCTTGATCCAGAGTCTTGGGGTGAGGTGGGATATTTTCTTACGTTTGCATATTTTAGCAAAAAGGATGTGATTATGAAGTGAGTTTCCCTACCTGTATATATAACTTTGGACAGAGTGAGGGCAAAATTTGACTTCAATGGGGGCTCAAAACGAGTGGTAGTGGATTGGCCGCCCATTATACAGCCCGACGATATTCCTGTCCATTGACCTTGCGTGCTTCAAGGGACCGTGTTGTGGAGGCAGCGGGGATGGAAAACTGCGTTCCGGGGTAAGTAACCAAATATGATGTATGTACCTGTGAGTATGCTCGCAGATTCCATTGTGAGTGGCTTAGCCAGTCACGTGATGTTCACAAGACTCAATAAAACCCCAGCCAGTTGGATCTAGGTAAAACACGATAAGGTATGCAGTTGTGAGCCTGGTGGATGAACTGGTAATGTGTAGTTTGATTGTTAAACCTTTGATAATAAACCAACTAGTTCTTAATCGCAATGTGTTGCTATGAATTCTTAAGCAAAGTGCTCATGAAACAAATACATTACACCAAGCATAAGTCTTTTTTTATTCTTTCAGAAAAATGATGTGATTTGTGGACGGCCCTTAAATATTCAGCTACTTCGCCCTGCAGTTGGATGTCTCTCTTGTTTTGTTGACTATTCTGCTTAACGTGACTTGCGTGGACTCAGCCGAATGGAATGTTGGAAAGCCACCATGCAGCTCTCTGCTGGGCGCGCCCTTAACCGTCAGCAGTGTGTGGAATGGCAGAGGCCATGAGCATCAACCCCTCACAGAGCCTGCAGCTTCTGAACGCCTTGAAGTTCAGGAGGGCTCAAAGCTGCTGACAAAAGCAGAGGGAAGAGAGGGTTTGCTGACTCTGCTGGAAACATCGCCGAGTGGCTCTCTCGGTGAGTTCGAGGGTGCGCCGTAAGTTCAGTATGTGCTCCATATGAAAACGAAGGGTCATCGGAGGATGGAGCAAGCAGACAAGGGATTTGGAAAGAGCTTTGCGAGAGATGTGCTCAGAGATGGTAAAGTGAGTCTTTAAAATTGACTGGCTCCAAATTAGCCAGTCAGAAAAGAGTGAAGATTGATTTGTTCCAGAGATACATACACACTACACTTGTAAAATTGATAGGTTAATCCCGCAGTCTCACATCCTCAGTAGTGGGCTTTGCTCACGGAGAGCTCGGGCCAGAGAATCAGGGCTACAGTGTTGTCGTAGTATAGTATTAGGCAGTCACTCATATTGAGGATGACCCACTTCCACACCAAAAAGATGAGTTCACAGGCGTTTCAATGAGAGACCTAACATTCCAGGTCCCGAGCTATATCTTAAAGGGTGGAAGATCCCGTGCGTGAATTCTTTTAATGTGGAGTGGCCGTTGCACACCAGCCACCACACGGGCTTGACAGAGCAAGGCCTTGGTCCAGCCCTATTTCCGACCCCCATTCCCTTTGAGCGTTGTAGGGGGTGGTGTGTGGGGTCAGGTTCACCTCTGACCTTCTGAGCAGTTCGAATCGCTCCCACTCCTTGGGTTCTGGACTCTGGATTTATTTGGGGGATGTGATAAAGTGCAAGAGACAACTGATTTGGTGCAAAAGAACTTCGATTTTATTAAAGGCAAGAAAATACAATGTCAAACTTATAATCACTCAGGTAAAAAACAGTACATCACACATTCAAAGGGGTTACAGTGAATAATACACCTCCCACCTCCCAATACCTAACACTGACTAGGTTAAACTCCAGGGCAAACAGGGACTATGTTCACCGATCTTTTACTGGTAGTTGGTGGTGGTTCGTGATTTCGGAGTTCGCTGGATTCTGTAGGTTCTGCTTGCCATACCCCAAATGTCATAGAAGACTTCTTCCTGTGCAATCTTGAGTTGGGTGGTGTCCGCTGGTGTGGTAGAGCGCTTTTTGGACTTATGGGGTAAGTACTCACTTTCTTTCATTAGAAATAGGTTCAAAGTCTCTTCAGGTAATGTTTTCACTTGCTGGTTGTAGAGTGGAAACTTTCGATTCTTCGGTTTCTTCCTTGCGGAGAATTGTTTCGAAGTTGGTCGATCGTGGTGTTTTTGGTGGTACCACGTTGGCTGTGGTCGGTTGCTGCCCCAATGGTGATGTTCTTCCTATCTTTTTCCGATTTCAGGACGTCGAAGCTGGAGAAGCTAGTTAAAACTGCTGCGGTGGTCTCGCTCCCTTCTTGATGCTCTATGATGCTATGCTGCTGTATGCATACCTTCTGCTAAGCATCCCTAGTAGTGTCTTCTGAAGCAAAAGCCTAAGCAAGCATACCCTTTGTTAAAGCAGGGCCCAGTTATACCTTTGGAGCTGTTCTAATCTTCACGCCAAATCAGCCCGGATTCTTTGTTTAATTTTGGCGGGCTCATTAAATGTTAACCTGTCTCGGATGTGTTGATCTTCTAAATCTGTTTCTTGATGGAAATATTAGAAACATAGAAACATAGAAAATAGGTGCAGGAGTAGGCCATTCGGCCCTTCTAGCCTGCACCACCATTCAATGAGTTCATGGCTGAACATTCAACTTCAGTACCCCATTCCTGCTTTCTCGCCATACCCCTTGACCCCCCTAGTAGTAAGGACCTCATCTAACTCCTTTTTGAATATATTTAGTGAATTGGCCTCAACAACTTTCTGTGGTAGAGAATTCCACAGGTTCACCACTCTCTGGGTGAAGAAGTTCCTCCGCATCTCAGTCCTAAATGGCTTACCCCTTATCCTTAGACTGTGACCTCTGGTTCTGGACTTCCCCAACATTGGGAACATTCTTCCTGCATCTAACCTGTCTAACCCCGTCAGAATTTTAAATGTTTCTATGAGGTCCCCTCTCATTCTTCTGAACTCCAGTGAATACAAGCCCAGTTGATCCAGTCTTTCTTGATAGGTCAGTCCCGCCATCCCGGGAATCAGTCTGGTGAACCTTCGCTGCACTCCCTCAATAGCAAGAATGTCCTTCCTCAGGTTAGGAGACCAAAACTGTACACAATACTCCAGGTGTGGCCTCACCAATGCCCTGTACAACTGTAGCAACACCTCCCTGCCCCTGTACTCAAATCCCCTTGCTATGAAGGCCAACATGCCATTTGTTTTCTTAACCGCCTGCTGCACCTGCATGCCAACCTTCAATGACTGATGTACCACGACACCCAGGTCTCTTTGCACCTCCCCTTTTCCTAATCTGTCACCATTCAGATAATAGTCTGTCTCTCTGTTTTTACCACCAAAGTGGATAACCTCACATTTATCCACATTATACTTATAGCTTTGATATTTGCAGTGTCTGTCCATGCTTGGGGTTTTCATGCAGGCTGGATGTGCCATTGTTATTGTCGAGGAGGCGGGAGCTCGGAGCAGCGCGAGTCCGGGGTCGGTGAGAGGCCTATAAAGGCCAGCGGGAGCTCGGAGCAGTCAGTCGAGGAGGCGGGAGCTCGGAGCAGCGCGAGTCCGGGGTCGGCGAGAGGCGTACCGGTGCAGCTACAGGGAGAAGGCAAAAAAAACAAAGGTGACGTCACAGCCTAGGGGGTAAGTGATTGGCTGGTGATTGGTGAGTAGTTTTTCTTTTTCTTCTTATATTGGTCAGTAACTTTTAACATTGTTATTACCAGTTTAAGTGTATCTAAGGGTTAAGTCATGGCAGGAGAGCTCGGTCGGGTGTTATGCTCCTCCTGTACCATGTGGGAACTCAGGGACGCTTCCGGTGTCCCTGACGACTATGTGTGCGGGAAGTGTATCCGCCTCCAGCTCCTGACGGTCCGCGTTACGGAATTGGAGCTGAGGGTGGATTCACTCTGGAGCATCCACGATGCTGAGAATGACGTGAGTATCACGTGTAGTGAGTTGGTCTTACCGCAGGGAAAGGGTCCACAGCCAGATAGGGAATGGAAGACCAGCAGGAAGAGTAGAGCAAGGAAGGTAGTGCAGGGGTCCCCTGCGGTCATCCCCCTGCAAAACAGATACACCGCTTTGGGTACTGTTGAGGGGAATGACTCATCAGGGGAGGGCAGCAGCAGCCAAGTTCATGGCACCGTGGCTGGCTCTGCTGCACAGGAGGGCAAGAAAAAGAGTGGGAGAGCGATAGTGATAGGGGATTCAATTGTGAGGGGAATAGATAGGCGTTTCTGCGGCCGCAACCGAGACTCCAGGATGGTATGTTGCCTCCCTGGTGCAAGGGTCAAGGATGTCTCGGAGCGGGTGCAGGACATTCTGAAATGGGAGGGAGAACAGCCAGTTGTCGTGGTGCACATTGGTACCAACGACATAGGCAAAAAAAGGGATGAGGTCCTACGAAACGAATTTAAGGAGCTAGGAGCTAAATTAAAAAGTAGGACCTCAAAAGTAGTAATCTCGGGATTGCTACCAGTGCCACGTGATAGTCAGAGTAGGAATCGCAGGATAGCGCAGATGAATACGTGGCTTGAGCAGTGGTGCAGCAGGGAGGGATTCAAATTCCTGGGGCATTGGGACCGGTTCTGGGGGAGGTGGGACCAGTACAAACCGGACGGTCTGCACCTGGGCAGGACTGGAACCAATGTCCTCGGGGGAGTGTTTGCTAGTGCTGTTGGGGAGGATTTAAACTAATATGGCAGGGGGATGGGAACCAATGCAGGGAGACAGAGGGAAACAAAAAGGAGCCAAAAGCAAAAGACAGAAAGGAGATGAGGAAAAGTGTAGGGCAGAGAAACCCAAGGCAAAGAACAAAAAGGGCCACTGTACAGCAAAATTCTAAAAGGACAAAGGGTGTTAATAAAACAAGCCTGAAGGCTTTGTGTCTTAATGCAAGGAGTATCCGCAATAAGGTGGATGAATTAATTGTGCAAATAGATGTTAACAAATATGATGTGATTGGGATTACGGAGACGTGGCTCCAGGATGATCAGGGCTGGGAACTCAACATTCAGGGGTATTCAACATTCAGGAAGGATAGAATAAAAGGAAAAGGAGGTGGGGTAGCATTGCTGGTTAAAGAGGAGATTAATGCAATAGATAGGAAAGACATTAGCTTGGATGATGTGGAATCTATATGGGTAGAGCTGCAGAACACCAAAGGGCAAAAAACGTTAGTAGGAGTTGTGTACAGACCTCCAAACAGTAATAGGGATGTTGGGGAGGGCATCAAACAGGAAATTAGGGGTGCATGCAATAAAGGTGTAGCAGTTATAATGGGTGACTTTAATATGCACATAGATTGGGCTAGCCAAACTGGAAGCAATACGGTGGAGGAGGATTTCCTGGAGTGCATAAGGGATGGTTTTCTAGACCAATATGTTGAGGAACCAACTAGGGGGGAGGCCATCTTAGACTGGGTGTTGTGTAATGAGAGAGGATTAATTAGCAATCTCATTGTGCGAGGCCCCTTGGGGAAGAGTGACCATAATATGGTGGAATTCTGCATTAGGATGGAGAATGAAACAGTAAATTCAGAGACCATGGTCCAGAACTTAAAGAAGGGTAACTTTGAAGGTATGAGGCGAGAATTGGCTAGGATAGATTGGCGAATGATACTTAGGGGGTTGACTGTGGATGGGCAATGGCAGACATTTAGAGACCGCATGGATGAAGTACAACAATTGTACATTCCTGTCTGGCGTAAAAATAAAAAGGGGAAGGTGGCTCAACCGTGGCTATCTAGGGAAATCAGGGATAGTATTAAAACCAAGGAAGTGGCATACAAATTGGCCAGAAATAGCAGCGAACCTGGGGACTGGGAGAAATTTAGAACTCAGCAGAGGAGGACAAAGGGTTTGATTAGGACAGGGAAAATGGAGTACGAGAAGAAGCTTGCAGGGAACATTAAGGCGGATTGCAAAAGTTTCTATAGGTATGTAAAGAGAAAAAGGTTGGTGAAGACAAACGTAGGTCCCCTGCAGTCAGAATCAGGGGAAGTCATAACGGGGAACAAAGAAATGGCGGATCAATTGAACAAGTACTTTGGTTCGGTATTCACTAAGGAGGATACAAACAACCTTCCGGATATAAAAGGGGTCAGAGGGTCTAGTAAGGAAGAGGAACTGAGGGAAATCTTTATTAGTCGGGAAATTGTGTTGGGGAAATTGATGGGATTGAAGGCAGATAAATCCCCAGGGCCTGATGGCCTGCATCCTAGAGTACTTAAGGAGGTGGCCTTGGAAATAGCGGATGCATTGACAATCATTTTCCAACATTCCATTGACTCTGGATCAGTTCCTATGGAGTGGAGGGTAGCCAATGTAACCCCACTTTTTAAAAAAGGAGGGAGAGAGAAAACAGGGAATTATAGACCGGTCAGCCTGACCTCAGTAGTGGGTAAAATGATGGAATCAATTATTAAGGATGTCATAGCAGTGCATCTGGAAAATGGTGACATGATAGGTCCAAGTCAGCATGGATTTGTGAAAGGGAAATCATGCTTGACAAATCTTCTGGAATTTTTTGAGGATGTTTCCAGTAAAGTGGACAAAGGAGAACCAGTTGATGTGGTATATTTGGACTTTCAGAAGGCTTTCGACAAGGTCCCACACAAGAGATTAATGTGCAAAGTTAAAGCACATGGGATTGGGGGTAGTGTGCTGACGTGGATTGAGAACTGGTTGTCAGACAGGAAGCAAAGAGTAGGAGTAAACGGGTACTTTTCAGAATGGCAGGCAGTGACTAGTGGAGTGCCGCAAGGTTCTGTGCTGGGGCCCCAGCTGTTTACATTGTACATTAATGATTTAGACGAGGGGATTAAATGCAGTATCTCCAAATTTGCGGATGATACTAAGTTGGGTGGCAGTGTGAGCTGCGAGGAGGATTCTATTAGGCTGCAGAGTGACTTGGATAGGTTAGGTGAGTGGGCAAATGCATGGCAGATGAAGTATAATGTGGATAAATGTGAGGTTATCCACTTTGGTGGTAAAAACAGAGAGACAGACTATTATCTGAATGGTGACAGATTAGGAAAAGGGAAGGTGCAACGAGACCTGGGTGTCATGGTACATCAGTCATTGAAGGTTGGCATGCAGGTACAGCAGGCGGTTAAGAAAGCAAATGGCATGTTGGCCTTCATAGCGAGGGGATTTGAATACAGGGGCAGGGAGGTGTTGCTACAGTTGTACAGGGCCTTGGTGAGGCCACACCTGGAGTATTGTGTACAGTTTTGGTCTCCTAACTTGAGGAAGGACATTCTTGCTATTGAGGGAGTGCAGCGAAGGTTCACCAGACTGATTCCCGGGATGGCGGGACTGACCTATCAAGAAAGATTGGATCAATTGGGCTTGTATTCACTGGAGTTCAGAAGAATGAGAGGGGACCTCATAGAAACGTTTAAAATTCTGACGGGTTTAGACAGGTTAGATGCAGAAAGAATGTTCCCAATGTTGGGGAAGTCCAGAACCAGGGGTCACAGTCTGAGGATAAGGGGTAAGCCATTTAGGACCGAGATGAGGAGAAACTTCTTCACCCAGAGAGTGGTGAACCTGTGGAATTCTCTACCACAGAAAGTAGTTGAGGCCAATTCACTAAATATATTCAAAAGGGAGTTAGATGAAGTCCTTACTACTCGGGGGATCAAGGGTTATGGCGAGAAAGCAGGAAGGGGGTACTGAAGTTTCATGTTCAGCCATGAACTCATTGAATGGCGGTGCAGGCTAGAAGGGCTGAATGGCCTGCTCCTGCACCTATTTTCTATGTTTCTATGTTTCTATGTATGGGCTGGAATGGTTTTCCAGATCAGGATGATGGTTAACTCTCTCTTGGTTAATTGTTGCTATGTTCATGCCTCCTGGGGAGAAGGGTTTTCGAGTATCCACAATTCTCCAGACAATTTGCTTTAGTTTCAATATCCCAGACAGCTTTAATACTCAAAACTGGCTTCTTTGAAGGATAGTTCCTTTAGTTCTCAGCCGTGCCCACACAAACTAAATCTGCTTTGTAAAATCCCATATTCGATTAAAGTTCGTAGTTTCTTCCATGTGCACTGTAGGATCTCAAACTTTCTGGTGGATAGTTCCAAATTGAATTTCCTTTCCAATGAGTCCAAACACTGGGGGGCGGTTCTCCCATGAATTTTGCAACCCTTCAGTGTACATTCCCCACTGGAGTTGCGCTCCCTGGTAGGAGATTGTCTCACTCCACTCGCTCTATAATAAAGATGAACCTTTATGTCTGATTTACACCACACAAGTTCTGCACTGATGCAAGGTCCAAACCACTTTTCCGTCAGCGCTAAATTGATACAGGTGCAGCGTCAAGAATCCAGGACCTTTGGGCCCGAGGCCATTGTGGATTCGGGCTTTTCCGGACTTTCGATTGTCTTTCTGACGTCACGAATCTGGAAACACCCGAGCCCAGATTCAGGTATTTCCGGATTTCGGAATGTCCGAAAGGTTGTGGCGTGACGGGGGCGGGGAGGAGGGCGGGTTCCCATTGAGGAGAGAGAGGGTCGGGGCCCCGTCGATGAGATTGTTGGGCAGAGCCCCGCCGTCGACGAGCTGTTCGTGTGGGCCCTGCCACGGTGGAGCTGTTCGGGTGGGCCCTGCTGCCGAGGAGGTATTTGGACGGGCCGGCAAGGAGGCCCTGAGATAAGGGCAGCGATAGCGAGCGGGGTGAGGTGAGTGGGGCGAGGCGAGCGGCAGTGAGGCGAGGCCCGACATTGAGCAGCGACGGGACCCCGAGGTCGGCAGGGTCGGCGGGTCCGGATTCCAGAATATTTTACGGATTCTGGACGACCCTGCCACCGATCGGTCCGGAGTCCGGATTCCGGAGCTCCGGATTTTCGAAGCTGGAACTGTACAACAACTTGTATTTGTATAGCACCTTTAACACAGAAAAACATCCCAAGGTGCGTCACGCAGTGCGTATGGAAAAGTGATGCTGAGTGAAATAAGGAAAGGTGAGGGGTGGGGGGGCTGATTGAAAGCTTGGTTAAAGAGCTATGTTGTGTCTTAAGGAGGGTCTTAAAGGAAGAGAGGGATGTACAGCGGCAGAGAGGTTTAGGGAGAGAATTGCAAAGTGTGGGAACGATCTTTGAGCCTTAGGGTTACTTAAATATTTTTGTTGGGAATTCATCAGTAGTCGGAGGGGTGGGCGGGGGGGAGTTTGCTGCGACAAACCTTGTTGGCCTGTCACTGGGTAGTGTTTAAATGTTTCCGCTCCAGTCTGTTCAATTGCTCGATCGATAGCAAGGCTTCCCAGCTCTGCTGTCAAAGCAATGTGCAGTGTCGCTGACATATGTCCAACATTTGAATATCATTTTAGTACACCCACCCCCCATACATGGGCAAAGATATTGAATGTCAACCATCAACTCCAGTGAGAAGTCTAATAGGAGTGGAAATGGGCAGGGAAATGGAGGATCACAATCTAATCCCATCCCATTCTCCTCAGTTCTTCCCAAATATTGGCCGAGGGAATGCAGAAGATACTACTCCAGCAGTTTAAGAACAAGTTAAAGCCAAGATCCAGTGAGAGTCCATCCCAAAGCCATAGCACAAGTTTCATTGGTTACAGGGTGGATTGAGGATTAATTCAAACAATCCTGATGGATTTGCATCTTGCAAATATATGAAAAAGGACAGGAAAAGGCCAATGGGTCTATCAAGCATATTCCATGCTTACAGCGTTAAACCCATCCCTATTAAACCCCCACCCCCAGCCACAGAGTCCCCTGGGAGAGGTAAGGGTGCTTTAGACCAATTTAGAAACAGACATTGGGAAATTCCTCTCAGACCATGATAGGTGATGAAGCAAGTTTCAGAAGAGCATGCCAGGAGCAGCACCAGGTGTACCTAAAAATGAGGTGCCAACCTGGGGAAGCTGCAACACAGGACTACATGCATGCTAATAAGCGGAAGCAGCATGCCATGGTTAGGGCTAAGCGGTCCCACAATCAATCGATCAGATCAAAGCTCTGCAGTACTGCCACATCCAGTCATGAATGGCGGTGGACCATTAAACAACTAACAAGAGGAGAAGACTCCATGAATATCTCCATTCTCAATGATGGCGGAGCCCAGCACGCGAATGCAAAAGACAAGGCTGAAGCGTTTGCAACCATCTTTAGCCAGAAGTGCTGAGTGGATGATCCATATCGGCCTCCTCCTGAGGTCCTCACCATCACAGAAGCCAGTTCGATTCACCCCACGTGATGTCAAGAAATGGCTGAGTGCTCTTGCTACAGCAAAGGCTATGGACCCCCGACAACATCCCGGCTGTCTTACTGAAGACTTGTGCTCCAGAACTAGCCATGCTTCTAGCCAAGCTGTTTCAATACAGCTACAACACTGGCATCTATCTGGCAATGTGAAAAACTGCCCAGGTATGTCCTGTCCACAAAAGCAGGACAAATCCAATCTGACCAATTACCGTCCCATCAGTCTACTCTCAACCATCAGCAAAGTGATGGAAGGAGCAGGGACGGAATAAGGGTGCCTCGAGCCCTGGGCCATACCCCAGCCATAGGACCCCTACTCCCATTCACATCCTGTAGTAAATGACATTCGTGAGCTAAGTCACAGGGCACTATACTGAGTATGCATCAGGTCAAGGTCAGGTCAGGTCTGCATCTCAGGTTATGTTCTCGTTAACACTATGACGACACTCATTTAATATTTTATTATGTTTCCAAACAATCAAACCAATACCTTGATGAAACCCTGTATAAACAGTACACGACAACGCTTTAATTTTTTTAAATCCTTACATTTTGAAACTAAATCGACAATGACAACAATTTAGAACAAGACAGTGCAATTTTTTTGGAAGACCATCGTTTGTCATTTGCATTCCATTTTCTCCACCGAGGCAACTACAAGTATAATGTTACATTCGGCTTTTCCTATATTTTTGTCAGCTAAACTCATCAATGATTTTCGAGAAGTCAAGTTCTCTCAGTACTTCGCTCTCGATGTTCATGATTGAAAGACTATTAAATCGATCTTGTCCCATTCGGTTCCTGACTTCATCCTTGATGTGTTTTAGTTTCGAGAAGGACCGCTCACCACTGCAATTTGATACCATCATCGACAGATATATCTGAAGAGCTAACTCAATGTTAGAAGAGGTTTGGGTGAGGGCGTGTGTATGGAGGAATTGGTACATTCTCAGCTCTGCTGACTTAGTTGGTTTGACACAAATTGAGGTTTGAAACTCTGTTCAGGATACCACCAAGCTAAAAAACTGGATGAATTCACTTTCAATCATAGGTTCCAGATCTTTAGGATAGGAGCGGGCAAGATTTGCTGCGGTTTGCTTGATCTCATGAGTTGAGAGAGCGGCTAGCTTGGACAAGAATCCAAACTTACAGTTGATTTATTTGTATGCTTCAAGGCGGTGTTTCAAGGTACTGATTAGTTGATCAATGATGACAAGGAACACTTCAGTTTTGAATTTCTCCTTGGGTGACAGCACAATGTTTTCAGCATCTCCATCATCGTAGCGGCGGTTGAATACCCAGACGTGCCTCTGAGCTGAATTGTTCTCGTTGTGGCCACACAGTTTAATCCTGTGGTCTTCGAAGTCCTCAAACTCTGTCCGCTGAGTCTTGACAATATTGTCAAGGGACTCGAGTAAGGACACCATGACATTTAGATTCCAGCAGGTCTCTTGAAGCGAGAGATTGGTCAGGTGAAAGCGCTTCAAGACTATGGTCCAAATAACAATGGGAATAGTTGAATCCAGTTCGTATAGTTTGTCAAGGATCAACTGAGCTTCATTTCAGCATTCAACTTTCTGTTCCTCGTCAATTGCCAGGGATTCCAACACTTCACATATGGGGGTGTAATCTTTGAGCAGGGCTGACACTGCTTCATACCTTGCTGACCATCGAGTAGCAGAAAGCTGTTTGATGATAGATAGCCCTAAAGGCTTTAGTTTTTCATAAAAGTTGCCAGCGATACGTCGAGACAGAGAGAAAAGTGTCAAATGTCAAAAAATCTGACGACCACTGGGCTGCATTCGACACTGTTTTTCCACACTAATTTGAGTGAGTGCGCTGCGCATGGTATAAACGTCGCATATGGGCATTGCTCTTTGATGATAGTTTGGACACCAATGTATTTCCCACTCATATATGAAGCATTATCATAAGATTGTCCACAGCAATTTTGTATTTTGATCCCATTTTCATCCAGAAAGACCAGTATTATTTCTGCTACTTTTTGTCCAGTATGACCGATTATCGACAAAAACTTTAGGAACCTTTCCTCAGGTCCAGTGGTAGAACATAGCAGGTGACAAATGTCAGCTGATCTGAGTGTGTGACATCTGGTGTTGAATCAACAGATATTGAATAGAACTTCGCTGATTTCAATTCCTGGATAATCGTCTCAAGTCCTTTGCCACCCATCAGACTAATCAGTTCTTCACAAATGGTGGAAGACAAGTATGAAGTAAGCCCCTTGCCTTTGTTGGTGAACTGCTTGATGTGTTCAGCAAGAAATGCATCGTAGTTTGCGAGAACCTCCAACACACCCAGATAATTACCATTACTTGGAGACCCAACGATTTCGTCTCTGTCTTGCAATGAAAGACCTCGTTCACAGAGAAACGTTATCACACAGAACGCCCACTCTAGCACCTTGCATCAGTGCTACCGTTCATTTTCAAACTGAACAATACGATCATCCATATAGCCAGTGCCTGCTTGTCTAGTGCACATTACTACCATGGCTTCTCTATGCTGGTGGCTGTTTTTGTGAGATGAAATCCTCTCATTTCCATGCTTCCAGTCAATAAATCCATGAGTAAAGTGGCTACTTGTTCGTGCTGTGACCTTGCAAGCAGAGCAGTATACTTTACCATTTGATGGTGAATAACAGAGCCACGTTTGCTCCACACATTCCCCTGTCAGCGGATGCACACGTGTGAAGAAGGATTTCGAGCAGTATCGGCGACATCCTTCCTTGGCATGAATCACGCCAGAGTTTGGAAGTCTTTATCACAGTTTCGGCAATCCTCACTACCTTTTGCAATCCAATGGCTTTACATGTCTTCTCAGGTATTGTCTCCCTACAGCCCAATGTCACTCGGAAGTTGCGCCTCTTTCACGCCAGTTGGTTTTCACCTGCTTCAACATTTTGGACTTGGAACTTCAACTCGGCCAGCCCCGGGTCCGGTGCCACTAGTGGGTTAGTTGTTGAAGTTGATTGCACAGTGCCATCTTGGCCTTCATCTTCAAGATCTTGAGTTTTTAGTTGGAAAAAATTATCTGGTTTAAGAAGTTCAGTAACTTCTTGTCTCTTTTGCTCCTTGTGTAGTTGGTGCTCTTTCCTTTTTTTCGCCCCCGATTTGTGTGGACATCTAGAGTCTGTTACATCAAGTCGAGAATAACATGCGCCTGAGCCCTCGCGGCTTCGCTCCGCTCTTGCTACATCCCTCATGTCAATACTGTTTACCCTTAATCCCACCCTGTATTGGGACCCGGGCGACTGACCCATCTGCACACCTCCCTTATTCCGTCCCTGGAAAGATGTTATATACAGTGCTATTAAGCGGCACATACTCATCAATAACCTGCTCACTGATGCCCAGTTTGGGTTCCGCCAGGACCACTTGGCACTGTGGGTCATCAACAGAAGCAGAATTTTACTCCACCACAATCTGTAACTTCATGGCCCGGCATATCCCTCACTCTACCATTACCATCAAGACAGGGGACAACCCTGGTTCAATGAGGAATATAGAAGAGCATGCCAGGAGCAGTACCAGGTGTACGTAAAAATGCCCGACACGAGACTCCCAAAGCAAGCAGTCTACACGGAGCTTCGACACGGCAAGCAAGCCCCAGGTGGGCAGAGAAGACACTGCAAGGACACCCTCAAAGTCTCCTTGATAAAGTGCAGCATCCCCACCGATACCTTGGAGTCCATGAAGACCGCCCAAAGTTCAGGAAGAGCATCCAGGAAGGCACTGATCACCTCAAGTCCCATTGCCGAGAACAAGCAGAAGCCAAGCGTAAACAACGGGAGGAGCATGCGTTAACCCAGTCTCCCCACCCACCCTTTCCTTCAACCACAGTGTGCCCACCTGTGACAGAGGCTGTAGGTCCTGCATTGGAGTCCTCAGTCACCTGAGAACTCACTTTTAGAGTGGAAGCAAGTTATCCTCGACTCCGAGGGACTGCCTATGATGATGATGACCTAAAAATGAGATGCAAACCTGGGGAAGCTGCAACACAGGACTAAATGCATACTAAACAATGGAAGCAGCATGCTATGAACAGAGCTAAATGATCCCACAATCAAGAGATCACACCAAAGCTCTGCAGTCCTGCCACATCCAGTCATCAATGGTGGTGGCTCATTAAACAACTAACAGAGGACAAGGTTCCATGACTATCCCCATCCTCAATGATGGCAGAGCCCAGCACTTGAGTGCAAAAGACAAGGCTGAAGCGATTGCAACCATCTTCAACCAGAAGTGCTGAGTGGATGATCCATATCGCCCTCCTCCTGAGGTCCCCACCATCACAGAAGCCAGTCTTATATTCACGCCACGTGATATCAAGAAACGACTGAGCGCATTGAATATAGCAAAGGCTATGGGCCTCAACAGCATCCCGGCTGTTGTGCTGAAAACTTCTGCTCCAGAACTAGCCGCACCTCTAGCCAATCTGTTCCAGTACAGCTATAACACTGGCATCTACCCAACAATGTGGAAAATTGCCCAGGTATGTCCTGTCCACAAAAGCAAGACAAATTCAATCCAGCCAATGACTACCCCATCAGTCTACTCTCAATCAACAGCAAAGTGATGGAAGGTGTCGCCTACATTGTTACCAAGCCACACATACTCACAAATAACCTGCTTACCGATGCTCAGTTTGGATTCCACCAGGACCACTTAGCTCCAGACATCATTACAGCCTTGGCCCAAACATGGACAAAAGAGCTGTATTCCAGAGGTGAGGTGAGAGTGACTGCCCTTGACGTAAAGGCAGCATTTGACCGAGTGTGGCAGCAAGGTGCCCTCGTAAAACTGAAGTCAATGGGAATCGGGGAAAATTCTCCACTAGCTGGAGTCATACCCAACACAAAGGAAGATGGTTGTGATAGTTGGAGGTCAATCATCACAGCCCCAGGACATCGCTGCAGCAGTTCCTCAGGACAGTGTCCTCGGCCCAACCATCTTTAGCTGCTTCATCAATGACCTTCCCTCCATCATGTCAGAAGTGGGGATGTTCGCTGATGACTGCAGTGTTCAGTGCCATTCATAATTCCTCAGATAATGCAGAAATGCGTGCCCGCATGCAGCAAGACCTGGAAGACATTCAGCCTTGGCCTGATAAGTGGTAAGTAACATTCACGCCACACAAATGCCAGACAATTACCATTTCCAACAAGTAAGAGTATAACCACCATCCCTCGACATTCAACAGGATTACCATCACCGAGTCCCCCACAATTAATATCCTGGGGATCACCATTGACCAGGAACTTAACTGAACCAGCCACAGAAATAACGTGGCAACAAGAGTGGGTCAGAGGCTGAGTATTCTGCGGTGAGGGTCTCACCTCCTGACTCCCCAAAGCCTTTCCACCATCTACAAGTCACAAGTCAGGAGTGTGATGGAATACTCTCCACTTGCCTGGATGAGTGCAGCTCCAACAGCACTCAGGAAGCTCGACACCATCCAGGACAAAACAAGATTGGTACCCCATCCACGACCTTAAACATTCACTCCCTCCACCACCGGCGCACCGTGGTTGCTATGTATACCATCTCCAAGATGCATTGCAGTAACTCGCCAAGACTTCTTCGTCAACACTTCCCAAATATGCGACCTCTACCACCTAGAAAGACAAGGACAACAGGCACATGGAAACACTACCACCTCCACACCATCCTGACTTGGAAATATTTCACCATTTCTTCATCGTCACTGGGTCAAAATCCTGGAACTCCCTCCCTAACAGCACTGTGGGAGCACCTTCACCATACGGACTGCAGCGGTTCAAGAAGGCGGCTCACCACCATCTTCTCAAGGGCAGTTAGGGATGGGCCATAAATGCTGGCCTTGCCAGCGAAGCCCACATCCGAATAAAAAATAGGAGTTCATGGTGACCATCAATATGCAATCGCATAATTACACCACAAATTGCATCATTGAGCCTCCCTCTGTGTCGAAGCAGGGCATGACACTTTACATGTCAGGAAAAAGTACATATTTAAGTGGCTCGAACTGATTTATGGCACTCCCCAATATAACTATAATTTAAGATATTCAGCAACACACACAAAACCATTTATAAAGAATTCAAAATGCCTTCCAATCAGAGCAACTCTTTCAGCTCCCATTTGAACACTTGCAGCAAATCCATACTTAATGGACCTACTTACTCCAGAGCTTAATGATAATCGGTAAGAAGAAAGAAATAACTGGCATCTAACTTTATGCTTCCATAAAATGGTCTGAAGCACCCCCACCCACCCACCCCAATTATCGGCAACTATCGCACTCAAGTAATCTATTCACGAGAACAGAATCTAATTCTTTCGAACTTCAGTCATATCCATTTGAAGTTACGATTTTCCAAACTAAGAAGTCTGTTCTAATAACTAAGGGCCCTTTGACTTGCTGGTAATCAAGTAGGCTTTTTACTAAGCATTCTCCAGGGCCTTGATATCCCTCACCATCAGAGGGGACAAAACTGGGGGGGTAATATTATACCGGCGACTACCCCACATGACCAAGAGTAAGGATAATACTTCTAGTTTTGTATTTAATTGTCTCATCTACACATCCTAACATTTGCTTCTGCAATAGCCTTGCTAAGGAGGGAGTGGCCAAAGAAAGTATTATAGCACTGGAGAGGGACGATGTAGTTGAGGGCCAAGACAGAGACTATTTGTTTAGCATTTAGGAACAATAGAGGAACTATTACACTACTGAATGTACACTGCAGGTCACCAAATAGTGGGAAACAGATGGAGGAGCAGATTTGCAGGTAAATTAGAGTAAGACACAAGAGAACTACAGAGTAGTGATAACAGGGGGCTTCAATTATCCTAATATAGACTGGGATAATACCAGTGTAAAGGGCAGAGAGGGGGAGGAATTCCTGAATTGCATACAAGAGAACGTTCTTGATCAGTGTATTTCCAGCCCAACAAGGAAGGAAGCAGTGCGGGATCCAGCTCTGGGGCATGAAGTGGGGCAAGTGAAGCATGTTTCAGTGGGAGAGCATTTGGGGAACAGTGATCATAAAATCATCAGGTTTAAAATAGTTATGGAAAAGGAGAAGGTACAATCAAGCATAAATGTACTTAACTGGAGGAGAGCTGACGCCAGTGAGTTGAAAAGGGATCTGGTGCAGGTTGGTTAGAATCAAAATTTGGGAGGCAAAACAGTAATTGAACAATGGGAGGCCTTCAAAGAGGAGACGGTTAACGTACAGAGTAGATATATTCGCACGAGGGGGAAAGGAAGTGCATCCAAAACCAGAGCTCCTTAGATGACCAAAGATATAGAGATTAAAATGAGACAGAAAAATGTTTATGACAATTGTAAGGTTCATTATACAGTAGACAACCAAGCTGAATATAAAAAGCACAGAGGAGATCTAAAAAAGTGAATAAGAGGGGCAAAGAGAGATTATGAGAATAGATGAATAACTAATATAAAAGGAAGCCCAAAAGTCTTTTATAAACAAACAAATAATCATCATCATAGGCAGTCCCTCGAAATCAAGGAAGACTTGCTTCTACTCTAGAAGTGAGTTCTTAGGTGACTGTACAGTCCAATACGGGAATTACAGTCTCTCTCACAGATGGGACAGACAGTGGTTAGAGGAAAGGGTGGGTGGGGAGTCTTGTTTTCCGCAGGCTCCTTCCACTGCCTGCGCTTGTTTTCTGAATGCTCTCGGCGACGAGACTCGAGGTGCTCAGCGCCCTCCCGGATGCTCTTCCTCCACTTAGGGCGATCTTTGGCCAGGGACTCCCAGGTGTCGGTGGGGATGTTGCACTTTATCAGGGAGGCTTTGAGGGTGTCCTTGAAATGTTTCCTCTGCCCACCTAGGGCCTGCCTGCCGTGTAGGAGTTCTGAGTAAAAAGGTAGTCAATAGAAGGGTGGGGTTGATATGGGACCAAAAAAGAAATCTTCTTGTGGAGGAAGAGGGCATGGCTGAGGTACTAAATGAATATTTTGCATCTGTCTTCACTAAAGAAGAGGATGCTGCAATGTAACATCAAAGGAAGAGGCAGTAGCGATATTGGATAGGATAAAAATAGGTAAAGAGGATGTACTTAAAAGTTTGTCAGTCCTCAAAGTAGAAATGTCATGCAGTCCGGATGGGATTTACCCTCAGTTACTGAGGGACGTAAGGTTGAAATTTCCGGAGGCTCTGGCCTCAATCTTCCAATCCTCCGAGGTGGTGCCAGAGGATTACGTTACACCCCTGTTTAAAAAAGGGGAGAAGGATAAATCGACAACAACTGGCCAGTCAGCCTAATGTCGGTGGTGGGGGAACCTTTAGAGACAATTATCCAGGACAAAATGAATTGGCATTCAGAAAAGTATAGTCGAATAAATGAAAGCCAGCACAGATTTGTTAAAGGCAAATCATGTTTGACTAATTCTTTGATGAAGAAACAGAATGGGTTGATGAAGGTATTGTGGTGGATGTTGTGTATATGGACTTTCAAAAGGCATTGGACAATGTACCACATAATAGACTTGTTAGTAAAATTAAAGTACATGGGATTAAAGGGACAGTGGCAGTGTGGACACAAAATTGGCTAAGGGACAGAAAGCAGAGAGTAGTGGTGAACCATTACTTTTCAAACTGGAGGGAAGTATACGGTGGTGTCAGTATTAGGACCACTGCTCTTTTTGATATATATTAATGACCTGGACTTAGGTATACAGTGCATAATTTCAAAGTTTGCAGATGATATGAAACTTGGAAATGGAATCAACAGTGAGGTGGATAGTAACAGACTTTAGGAGGACATCGACAGACTGGTGAAATGGGCAAACACGTGGCAGATGAAGTTTAACGCAGAGAGCCATGAAGTGATGCATTTTGGTAGGAAAAATGAGGGGAGGCAATATGAACTAAATGGTACAGTTTTAAAGAGGGTGCAGGAACAGAGAGACTTGGGCATGCACGTAAACAAATCTTTGAAGGTTTGCAGGACAAGTTGAGAAGGCTGTTAAAAAAGCAAATGGGATCCTCAGCTTTATTAATGGAGGTATAGGGCTAGAAATTGCGTAGCGCCCTGTCTGGGTCGATAACTTTTGCGCTACCCAATTCCAGCAGACGCAACTTCCGGTTTATTGCTCCAGGAGGGAAGTGTAGCACTTAATCAAGTGTGACCACTTCCCATTGGGGTGCTAAACGGAGCAAGAGGGACAGTAGTGGCAGAGTGCAGTACAATGTCCCGCGCAGCACTGCCGCGATCACAGGCTCCTTCCCTCCCTTAAAGAGAAGGGCCATTGCTGTTGCGCTTTGAAGGTGAGCCTGGAAATGGTGGGCGACTGCAACTGTGATCCACGAAGAGCAGCCCCAAGCACTGTAAGGAAGTTCCGGGCTGCTCAAACGCGCCATGGGAAACATTCAGAAAACAGCACAGAGGGCTCAGAATACAATTTGCTCTATCTGGCCACCAATGCCTTTAAGTACCCCTCCCCAAGTGGTCAGCCAAGCTCACAATGCCTCCTGCAGCTGCCGTTGTTGACGCCCAGCGATACTGCAGGAGGCGGAAGGGAATTTAGGATCCGGAGCAGACACGGGGCGCTGCACACCAGAGAGTGTCACGATCTCCAAGGAACAGGAGATCGTGATGTTAAGGTTTACCATCAGCGCTAACCTGCAAGGGAAGTTCGTGGGCGTCGGTACTTTCACCGCGCCCAGACAGAAAGCCGTTAGCGCCCTGTTATCGCCATCCAGAAGCGCTAACGGAAGGCGAAAAAGAGGCCAATTTCTCTTCCCTTGGAGTACAAAAGCAAGAAAGTTACGCTAAATCTTTATAAAACACTGATTAGGCCTCAGCTGGAGTATTGTGTTCAATTCTGGGCACTGTACATTAGGAATGGACTTAGAGAGGGTGCAAAAGAGAATGGTGCCAGGGATGAGGGATTTCAGTTCTGCAGAGAGCCTGGTGAAGCTGGCATAAAAGCAGAAAATGCTGGAATTCTCAGCAGGTCAGGCAGCATTTGTGGAGAGAGAAACAGAGTTAACGCTTCAGGTCTTTAACCTGTCGGTTCTCTCTCCACAGATGCTGCCTGACCTGCTGACTATTTCCAGCATTTTTATTTCAGATTGCCAGCATCCGCAGTGTTTAGCTTCTGTATTACTGGAGAAGTTGTTGCTCTCCTGAGAGCAGGGATTTGATTGAGGTGTTCAAAATCCTAAATGGTTTTTGTAGTGTATTGAGAAAGAGTCAGACTGAACACTGTGAGCTCAAAGTAAAGTGTGACCTTAGTCTTTTATTGCAGGTCTCCAGAGTGCCTCTCCAACCTGTGAAGCCTCCTTAAATACCTGTGCTCCCAAGGGATTATGGGATCCCTTGGGACTCCAGGGGATGAGCCCCCGGGTGGCTGTACAGAGTAAATACAAGTTTACATATACAACAGTATTGATAGAGTAAATAAGGAGAAATTTTTCCCACTGGCAGAGTGTCAGCAATTAGAGGACACGGATTTAAGGGAAGAGATGACATGAGGCAACATTTTGTGACCTTAGAATGTGCTGCCTGAAAGGGCGATGGAAGCAGATTCAATAGTAACTTTCAAAAGAGAATTGGATATGTGCTTGAAAAGTAAACATTGTGGGGTTGTAGGGAATGAGCGGGGGAAGTGGGACCAATTGGCTCGTTCCTGCAAAGAGCTGGCACAGGTACGATGGGTCGAATGGCCTCCTTCTGAGCTGTAAGATTCTATCACTCTATGATTCTATGCATGAGGGAGAAGGGATTAGAGGTACAGCCTGGGAAGTGGCAATTAGAGAGGGAGGAGGCTCGTGTGGACTATAAACACCAAGCAGTTGGGCCGAGTGGCCTATTTCTATGCTACAGATTTTATGGAATTCTATGTAGAGTCGAACACAAACCCACCCTCAGCATCCACACGTGTGTGTTTTTCAGATGGGATCAGGAGTGCGAATGGCCGTTGACTTTTCTGCTAAAAGACAATCAAAATGAAATATTTTTCAGGGCTATGGGGAAAGAGCAGGAGGAGTGGGACTAGTCGGATTGTTCTTTCAAAGAGCCAGCACAGAAAAGATGGGCTGAATGGCCCCCTGCTGTGCTGTATCATTCTATGATTTTATCGAGCCCCTACCTTTGGCCCAGCTGATATCAACTAAATCTGTAGCGACGATATACCTTTTGGAGTGACAGTGAGATACTGTATTTTAGAAAAAAAGGAAATAAATATTAATCGATGGTTTAAGCATTAAGTATTGGTCTTGCCTCTGGCTAAAGGAACAGGCTGAGTCATCTAGTGCAATATTAGCTTTACAAGAACTATCAATATTTCACTATCATAATCAACATTTAATGAATTCAATGATACCAGATATCTCTGTAAATTATAGTTTTTGATGTACCCCACATTTTCAATTTGATATTGGCTGACTCATGAGGCAAAATGTGCAATTTTTATTGGCTAATTCTGTCATTTTGTTTGATGGCAGTGGACAGGTCGCTCCAGAAGCACTGTCACTCACCTTGAAGTGTCAGCCATGGCTCAGTGGGTAGTACTGTGGCCTCTGAGTCAGAAGGTTATGGGTTTAAGCCGCACTCAAGGGACTCGAGCACAAAATCCAGGCTGACGCTCCAGTGCAGTGCTGAGGGAGCGCTGCTCTGTCGGAGGTGCCGTCTTCCGGATGAGATGTAAACCGAGGCCCCTGTCTGCCCTCTCTGTTGTACGTACAGGACCCGGCGACACTATTTCGAAGAAGAGCAGGGAGTTATCCCCGGTGCCCTGAAAAATATTTCGCTCTCAACCAATACCACTAAAACAGAGTGGGCCTGAACTTGGGGTCCCAAGGGGTGCATAAGAAGTGTGCACGTGCCCGTAGGGGCCCCACAAGTTCCGGGTTTAGGCAGGCACTGCACACACGCTCTTGACAGATAGAAAGAAACATAGAAACTTACAGCGCAGAAGGAGGCCATTTCGGCCCATTATGTGTCCACGCCGGCCGACAAAGAGCTGCACGGCCCTCTGTCAGCAGCCCTAAAGTTACTTATAAACCTATGAACAATGACGGAAAGGCAGAGCACCCAGCCCAACCAGTCCACCTCACACAACTGCGACACCCCTTATACTGAAACATTCTACACTACACCCCAACCGGAGCCATGTGATCGCCTGGGAGAGGCAAAAAGCAGATTGTACGTATTCGAAAGGAATGGGCCTCCGCGGGCTGAGAGTTGGGCTATTTTCGCAAATTCTGCCCAGCGAATGCCCTTGAAATTCTTACGCCTGGTAAAAGCAGGCGTAAGGCTTACTTTTACCAGCGTAAGAATTTTACAAAATAGAAAAATAAAATGTTATCACTCATTTATACATTAAAAACCCTGTCCAATAAGGTAAGTTTAGTTTTAGCTCCGTTAAAACATATTTTTTTAAATTTCAAAAAATAAAATTTTTGATTAAAATATTTAAATAAATAGAATTTTAATTCATTTTAAATATGCAATGTTTGTTTAATTTATTTCAAGCTTTCTTATATTTTTTAAGTGATCCGCATTCATATTTATGGGAGTTCCGTACAAACGGAAACCCCATAAGTATGAATGGAGATTCCCTTCTTTTATTGGTTGGGCAAGCCCATGTGATCCCAGGGGCGCTTGCGAACTGCCTGCGTCCCTGAGATACACGGGCCTTTACCTACAGATACCTGGAGAGGCCCAGGAATCTCCGAATCTCCCGGACCACCGGGTAAATTCATAGATTTTTTACAGGTCGGAGGCATCGCCTGCAGGAAGCCTCCGACCGCAAATTTTCCCTCATAATCCAGTCATTATCACATTGCTCTTTGTGGGAGCTTGCTGTGCGCAAATTGGCTGCCGTGTTTCCTACATTACAACAGCAAGTACACTTCAAAAGAATTTCATTGGCAGTAAAGTGCTTTGAAATGTCCGATTTTCGTGAAAGGTGCTATATAAATCCATTTCTTTCTTTAATATTCAAGGCTAAGATAGATAGATTTTTGGACTCTAGGTAGATCAAGGGATATGGAGATCGGGTGGGAAAGTGGATGTGAAAACCTGTGGTTGTGTAAGACGCAATGCGATATAAAGTTTTTTCTCTCCTTAAACTATTTATCTAGCTCCTCGCTGGAATGAGTTCTGAATTGGTTATACTGGATAAGGTAATGGATATGACTGGGAAGCATGAAAAATAGATTGATATCAGAAATTATAAATGACGGCTGGATGATGCACTGTCGCAAATGTGTGAGAAATATCACGTTCCACAAAAAAAAATCACAAGACTAGAATAAATCCAATAGAAATTAAGGTCGTTGGCAAAAGAGCCAGAGGGGAGGATGAGGAATTTTTTTTTACGCAGCAAGTTGTGATCTGGAATGCACGGCCTGAAAGGGCGGTGGAAGCAGATTCAACAGTAACGTTCAAAAGGAAATTGGATAAGTGATTGAGAAGGAAATAATTTTCAGGGCTATGGTGAAAGAGCAGGGGGGAGTGGAATTAATTGGATAGCTCATTCAAAGAGCCGGCACAGGCAGGATGGGCTGAATGACCTCCTTCTGTGCAGCAAGACTCTCTGCTTCTATCCGCACCTCTGTCAGCGCACTGTGATCCAGAGACTGACATAATTGAACGCCTCCCCGCTTTTGGCTGGTGCCGACACGAGTTTCTAATCCCTCGGTCTCAACTTGCTATTTTTTTTCTTTTCAGCAGCGAGCTGAATATTTACCCTGGGTCTGACGTGTGCTGCAAGGGCTCGATATTTTATCCCAGGCTATGACTGTATGTGGTTTGCATAGGTCAGTAATTCCTCACTACTTTGCAAAAAAGGAGCGTGGGTTGCCAAATTGGAATGCAGCCTTGCTTTTATGCTGATAGTGAATATGAGGAATGTGATACCACAGTAAGTTCCAATTTGTAATGAGGTTATTGGGGCAGGCAAAAAAAGGGAGTTGATTAAGGAATCTAAAGCTCGAATAAGTCTAGGGAGTGGTGGGTGTGGGCGGGGTGGGAGTGGTGTGGGGGGTGTGGGGTGGGCAGGGTGGGGGAGGGGTGCGTGGGGCGGGTGGGTGGGGCCCGTGGGGCGGGTGGGTGGGTTGTGTGGGGTAGGCTGGGTGTGGGGAGGTTATTTGGGGGTGGTGTTGGGTGGGTGGGGTGATGTGGGGGGGTGTGTGTGAGGCGGGAGTGTGGGGTAGGCAGGGTGTGGTGATTTGAGGGGGGTGGGGTGGGGGGGCCGTGGGGCAGGGTGGGAATGGTGTGGGGTGGGTGGGGTGATGTGGGGGTGGCGTGGGGTGGGTGTGTGAGGTATGTGGAGTAGGCAGGGTGTGGGGTGGTGTGATTGAGGGGGCTGAGGTGGGTGGGGGGCGTGGGGCGGGGTGGGAGTGGTGTGGGGTGGGCAGTGTGTAGGGGAGGGTAATTTGAGAAGTGTGGGGGGATGTGGGGTGAGTTGGGGTGTGTGGGGTGGGCAGGATGTGGAGGGGGTGATGTTGGGCAGGTGGGACGGGTGCGGCGGGGTGGGGTGGGTTGGGGTGTGTGGGGTGGGTAGGGTGAGGGAGGGGTGATGTGGGGCAGATGGGTGGGGTGGAATTGGTGTAGGGTGTGTGGGGTGTGTGGCTTGGGCAGGGTGGGGGAGGAGTGTTGTGGAGTGGGCGGGAGGGGCAGTGGGGGAGTGTGGGACGGGTGGGGGCAGTGCCATGGTGCGGTAGTCTTGGCTTAAATCCCACTGACTCGAAAGTAAGATAGCTCGAAAGACTGCATCGATTCCACTGAGGTGGAACTCTGCGGAGTCAGGCTGGGCCGGACTGTGTGCATTCTGAGCAGCGCTGTATGAGAGGGAGATCTGTGTTTACAGCTGGATCAGTCCTCTTGCTGAGAAGCAGGCTGTGTGTGTTGGAAATGCCTGTTGTACAGTATCCAGTGACCTACAGCATGTAGCCAGGGATGAACTGTAGAAATCTGCCAATGAGGGACAGTTGCCTGGTGACATCACACGCTCTCTCCCCTCCAATGAAAACTGCTGCTCACCAGTATCTGCCGTGGTCACTTTACTGTGTGACTGGGGAGTGCACTGGACTGGATTTGCAGACAGAAATATTAATAAGCGCTCCATGTTTTCAAAAAGAAAATAATAAATCTCACTCTAGTGTGACGGAGCTCATTCACTTTCCTTCAGACTAAATAACGGTAAGGAAGCTTACTTTCTCTTCTCTCAATCGTTTTTAGATGTAAGTGGTGGGGGTGCAGAATAAACCTGGCTAAGTGCTAGGGCATTTGCAGACTCATTTGCTTGCAACAGGTAGTGAGGCTGCATAGTTAGTCACGATATAATTCAGCCATTAAGTACCAAACTGTTGCAGTGACTTCAACAGATTGATGTGCTTTTTCGGTTGCCGTAGAAACCAATTCAGAAAGCCGTGAGTGGTGTCTTCATTTGTTTTTTTCTCTCTCTCTAGCTTGCTGCTTTTCCGAGGCTTTTGCTCTTTACATTGCTAACGTAGAGGGAGGGGGAGTCAGTGAGCTAGCCGCAGGATTCCCCACTACCAGCGAAGAAAGACAGGGTGCCCTGGGAGTATCTGGTGACTTGCTCCATCTCCATATATTTGCTAATGATGTTGAGTTATTGTGACGTGGGGCTGTGCAGAAAACGACAGGAGGAATCCATTCTGGTGCCAGACTGTAGTCTGGGTCTCGTGCTGGGAGCTGTACTGTTGGATTTTTTTTTTTGTGCTCATTTTGTCTGTGACACGGTTGTGTGCACTCTGCTCCCTCTACATACTTTTGCAGAAGTGTGACTCTCTAACTTTTTGTTGGGGGCACTAATCCCTAGCACTGTGTTGCGTGAGTTTCAAGAATTGCTTCATCGGCGAGTGACAGGATGTGGGATTAACACCTCTGCTCCTCCCACACAGTGGGCTTCTCATTCCAGTTCTGGCCTCATGGGCGGTTATCCATACCTTCCCCTACAGGAAGGGGAGGGAAACACACTATGTGACCAGGAAGTTCTCGAGAGGGTACAGAGGAGATTTATGAGGATGTTGCCAGGACTGGAGAATTTTAGCCATGAGCAAAGACTGGATAGGCGGAGGTTGTTTTCTATGGAATAGAGGAGGCTGAGGGGAGACCTTATTGAGGTGTATACATTTATGAGGAGCCTGGATAGAATGGAGAGGAAGGACTTATTTCCCGTAGCAGCGAGGTCAATAACTAGGGGGCATAGATTTAAAGTAATTGGTGGAAGGTTTAGAGGGGAGTTGAAGAGAACTTTTTCACCCAGAGGTTTGTGGGGGTCTGGAACTCACTGCCTGAAAGGGTGTTAAGAGACAGAAACCCTCACCACATTTAGAAGATACTTGGATGTGCACTTGAAGTGCCGTAACCTACAGGGCTGCGGACCAAGAGCTGGAAAGTGGGATTAGGCCAGATAGCTCTTTTTCGGCTGGCACAGACACAATGGGCCGAATGGCCCCCTTCCATGCTGTAAATGTCTATGATTCTATCAAATTGCAAGCCCTGTTGTTTGATAGTATACTTTTGCTTGCTCTGCGGATGTTGGGAAAAGCTCGTTTTAAATATTGATTTTTCATAGGCAAGGACAGCATTTATTGCTCATCCCTAGTTGCTCTTGAGAAGATGGTGGTGGGCTTTCTCCTTAAACCGCTGCCGTTTCTCTGTTGAAGGTGTTCTTAGCGGGTTGATCCAAACAGGCCATGTCACAGGGCAGTTAAGGGTCAACCACGTTGGTGAAGGACAGAAGCCCGGATAAGGTCGGCAAGTTTCCTTCCCTAAAGGACGTCGGGGTTTTATGACAATCTGACAGCTTGATAAAAGAAAGAAAGACTTGCATTTCTATAGCACCTTTCACAACCACTGGACCTCCCAAAGCCTTCCTGTGAAGTCATTGCTCTATAGCATGTTGACCATTTTAAAAAAGGAGCTGGGAAAATGATAGTTGTCAATGGAACCGACGGCTTTAAGGGTCACTACAGACATGGGTTGAAATGGTGCAGGGCAAAAGAAGCAACAAAAGCACTGATATAAAATTCCCTTGCATGCCAAATTTCAGATGGGCTCATTTTGTCACATGACACGATTTCAATTCCATTGATTAAGATCTGCATATCTGATTTAGCAACAGCGTAAATGGTTTTATAAAGGGCGGATGGGTGGGAGAATATGGATTGTTGGACAACCGGCCCATCAGTATCATCATTTGTCTGCCGAGCATTGTGTTGGGAATATAACTATCTACCCGCTTAGGGCAAATGAATGGGCTCCCCGAAAGCACAGACTGTATCTTTTGTGCCACTTGCCTGCGCTGCTTTAAGTGTTAGTTGTTGGTATTTGTACGGGTGGCTGTGCAACAACAACAACTTGTACTTATATAGCACCTTTAATATAGAAGAAACATCCCAAGGCGCTTAACAGCAGCATAATCAAACAAAATTTAACAATGAGGCACATAAGGAGAGATTAGGGCAGATGGCCAAACGCCTGGTCAAAGAGGTAGGTTTTAAGGAGCATCTTAAAGGACGAGAGAGAGGTAGAGAGGCGAAGAGTTTAGGGAGAGAATTCCAGAGCTTAGGGCCTAGGCAGCTGAAAACACGGCCACCAATGGTGGAGAGATAGAAATTGGGGATGGGCAAGAGGCCAGAATTGGGAGAACGCAGATATCTTTGAGGGTTGGTGGTCTGAAGGAGGTTGCAGTGATCTGGAGGGGCGAGGCCATGGAGGGATTTGAACACAAGCAAATGTCGGCCCTTAACTCCAAGAAGATTTTGATGCTCAGCTGTGAACTGGCCCTTCAAACTCTAGCATCAGCCCCTTATAATTATACTGCTGAATGTGACATAACAGGACATTGTGACATCTGACCTGCTACATACTACAGAGCTCTCCATAAATCTTCTTATAAATGGAGTCTTCTGCATCCAAGTTGGTAGCATTTAACGTCTGCTTATAAAGTTAGAAGACACATCAATCATTCTGAAAAGACTCTGAAATATGAAATAAAAACAGAAAATGCTGGAAATATTCAGCAGGTCAGGCAGCATCTGTGGAGATGACTTATGAGGAAACGTTGAGTAGGTTCGGCATCTACTCATTGGAATTCAGAAAAATGAGAAGTGATCTTATCGAAACGTATAAGATTATGAGGGAGCTTAACAAGGTGGATTAAGAGAGGATGTTTCCACTGATGGGGGAGACTAGAACTAGAGGGCATGATCTTAGAATAAGGGGCTGCCCATTTAAAACTGAGATGAGGAGAAATTTCTTCTCTCAGAGGGTTGTAAATCTGTGGAATTCGCTGCCTCAGAGAGCTGTGGAAGCTGGGACATTGAATGAATTTAAGACAGAAATAGACAGTTTCTTAAACGATACGGGGATAAGGGGTTATGGGGAGCGGGCGGGGAAGTGGAGCTGAGTCCATGATCAGATCAGCCATGATCGGATTAAATGGCGGGGCAGGCTCGAGGGGCCGTATGTCCTACTCCTGCTCCTATTTCTTATGTTTTTATGTAAATGAAACAGAGTAAATACTTCGGGTCGATGGCCTTTCGTCAGAACTCAGATATTTGAAACTTTGAAATATGACCCCTGCAGGTCCTCCTCCAAAATCTTTTACTGTCTCTTTATATCAATATGCCTACGTTTATATAGCATCTTCTCATATCATAGAATCATACCAAAGTACAGCTCAAAAGGAGGCCTTTCGGCCCATCTTGCCTGTGCCGGCTCTTTGAATGAGCTATCCAATTAGTCTCACACCCAAAATCCTGCAATTGTTTCCTTTTCAAGTATTTATCCAGTTCCCTTTTGAAAGTTATGATTGAATCTGCTTCTAGTGCCCTTTCAGGCAGTGCGTTCCACATCACAACAATTCACCGCCTATAAAATTCTCATCTCGGCTCTTGTTCTTTACCTTAAATCTGTGTCCCTCTGGTTACCGACCCTCCCGCCAGTGAAAGCAGTTTCTCCTTATTTGCTCTATCAAAACCCTTCAAGATTTTGAACATCTCTATTAAATCTCCCCTTAATCTTCTCTGCTCTGAGGAGATTGTAGTATATATAGGCACCTTTGGTAATGACTCCACGATACAGGATATGGTACTTAAACTGTGTAGACCTGTAGTCCTTTATTTGCAGCACCTCGAGTGAGGACACCAAGCTGTGAGCTCCCTTTTTATACTGGGTTACCCCCAGTGTGTGGATAACCCTTAGGCCTCCAGCAGCAGCACCCGCTGGTGTACAGTAAGGTGTGTACAGTGTAAGGGTCCATTCAGTGTTACAGACATCATATAACAATGCAAGCATGCATACATACAGAGAACAATCCCAGTGTTTCTAGTCTCGCCACACAACTGAAGTCCCTCATCCCTGGTATCGTTCTGGTAAATCTCTCCCACACGCTCTCTAAGGCCTCATCAAAATATTTTCCATAGTGTTTTTTGATGAACAGTTACTGTCATTTTGTTAGCCATTTTGCCCACAGCAAGATCCCACAAGTAGCATCGGGATTAAGTTGGTCAGTTTTTTTAATGTAGTGGTTTTGATTGGGGGAGGAATGTTGAACAATTCACCAGGAGAATTGCTTACTCTTCTTTGCTCAGATACCTATCCTGGCAGGTGCAACTAGGGTCCAAAGACTCATCAGAAGGACAGTACCTATGGCACTGCAGCACTCCCTCAGTATTGTACTAGAGTGTCAGCCTGGATTATCAGCTTGCCACCTCCGTACCCAGAGAGGATGAACTGAGGAAAGATGGAAGCTGATATTAAGTCAACAACAACAAAAACAACAACTTGTATTTATATTGCGCCTTTAATGCAGTAAAATATCCCAAGGTACTTTACAACAGTATTATCAAACAAAATTTGCTACATAAGGAGATATTAGGGCAGAGTTTAGTCAAAGAGGTAGGTTTTAAGGAGTGTCTTAAAGGAGGAAAGGGGTAGAGAGGCAGAGAGGTTTAGGGAGGGAGTTCCAGAACTTGGGGCCCAGGCAACAGAAGGCAAGGCCACCAATGGTGGAGTGATTATGATCAGGGATGCTCAAGAGGCCAGAATTTGAGGAGTGCAGACATCTCGAGGGGTTGTGGGGCTAGAGGAGATAACAGAGATAAGGAGGGGTGAGGGCCATGGAGGGATTTGTAAACAAGGATGAAAATTTTGAAATCGAGGCGTTGCTTAACCGGGAGCCAATGTAGGTTGGCGAGCACAGGGGTGATGGATGAGCGGAACTTGGCGCGAGTTAGGTCATGGGGCAGCCAAATTTTGGATGACCTCAAGTTTACATAGGGTAGAATGTGAGTGGCCAGCCAGGAGTGCGCTAGAATAGTCCAATCTGCAGGCTTTTGGATTTAATAAGCCGAAAAAAAGTCACGATCAAAAGAAAGACAATTTCTTTGCAATGAACAATGTCATTCAAGTCACTGCCCGAATACTAGATTGAAATAGTGATTCCGCAATCCCTTACTCCCATCAGGGAGCAACACTTACCGTGAGCGGGGAGTCAGATATAGTGTTATAACCAACATTCCCTCTAAGCTCCGATCCCACACGGCCGCGGAGCTGTCTGCCGGTCCCGTGCAGCCCAGAACCGGCGTTTCCAACATGACATTTCGCGCACGTGGGAACCTTTGAATGGGCCATGCAGCCCGTTTGTTAGATCTCTTAATTTCCAATGAAATACGAACTCTGATTGTAGTTTTAATGTAACTTTATTCTAGCTTTAAGCCAGGCCTTTGTCCTTCTGAGACCACATGGCCAAAATGGCTGTACTTATACCTGGTTCAATTTACAGAAAATAACTCGTCTTCTTTGACCTTATTGGCTCACTGGATAGTCTGTTAGCCTTTAATTGATGTGTCTCACCACATGTCCGGACTAGTAAATTCCACACAAATTTACACCAACCCGAGTTCCATCGTGGCCACAATGGAAGTCTGGTTTTAGTAGATTGATTAACCTTATTCCAATTTAATCCAAATCAATATCTTAATTCAACCAGTAAACAACCTTCCCTTAAGCATAACATACCCCTGTGCCACTTACAGACGGTCTGCTGGTACCTGCAAGGCGTCTCACATGCGGGACAGCAGCTACAGCTGCTTGGTTGCAACAACATTTAATCAACATAAATGAACAATATAAAAGTAAAATAATTACAACGAATAGAATTAAACCTTCCACCAATGAAGTTCCTATTGAACCTAGCCATTCAGTGGCTCCGCTCCACAAAGTGAATGATGGGGGTTGCTTAAGTTTTTCTACCTCCTTTTGGATATGCTCCGCTAAGTGGGTAATTTCTTTGGAGCTATCTGGGATATATGTGCAACACTCAGTAGGGCGCAAGTACCTCCCTTTTCAGCCAGGATGTAATCAAGGGTCAGTCTATTCTGTAGGGCTACTGTGAAGATTGCGACCATTTCTGCATTGATTTTAACTAGGGCCTCTGAGGTATCATTGGCTACCCGTTCCACAACGGATGCCATGTTAATGGATTCCCTTGCCAGTTTGGCGGTCCCATACCTGGGGATCAGAATGGCAAAGAACCTCTCTGTTTCTGTGATGGCTCTCTCAGGACGGCATAGATGTTCTGACAGGGACTTTATATGATACATATAAGGCACAATGTAGGCTAAATAGCAGGATCCCGTCCAATTCTGGGGCAGCCAAGGGTAGGCCTTGTGGCCACACACCCAATAGGTGCCATTATAGGCAATGAATGTTAGCTGTTTCTTTGTCAGCAACATTCCGGGGCCTGTCCAGGCTTTTCCATCTGTTTTATTCAGAATCCCCGTTACGTTAAAAATTCCCACATCGGCCCAGTTTGGATGGTTCCGTGGCTTGATTATACTATAATTCCGGGAGCAGTTACTATACCCCATATTTTGGCCTTCTTTGATGTTTCTAATCAGACAGACCGATTCCCCCGGTCTTCCTATTCCCGTTGTATTAGTGATAACAAAAAATGGGGGCCGTTTGGAATTATTGTAGCACGGTTGGTATCCCCCTTCAAAGGTAGTCAGATTGTAACCTGCTGACTTCCATTTACGTGCCCAGTTTTCCGTATCCTGAAACGCATTGCCTGTTTTGTTTTGATTAATTATCCACTCAGCCATTTCCGAGATATTCAAGGGAACTGGCCTCAAGGGAATCCCTCCCTTTGAGTGAATAGGAATATGCGCACATACCCAACAACTAGAAATGTTACCTTGTTTGGCATAAATGTATGACATATATAAAAAGGTATTTACATGTAATTCCCTTGGTACTCTACTATTTCCCTTTGGTGCAGAGGGTCGGCTAGTAAGAAGTAGGCCTATGCCTAGAATACCTACAATCAGTAACACAGTAAATTTATACATTTTGGCAAAAAGTAATTGTCCTTATTAGATTTCAGCTTCAGTTATGGGTGCTCGTTTAACGTGTGAAGCGTGGATCCAGGCTTTCTTTCCTTGGACTTTAACAACTGCCTGGGTGGTCAATAACACTTGATAAGGTCCCACCCAAAGGTTCTTTATGCAACTTTTTCACATAGATCCAGACTCCCGGGATGATGTCATGTCCTCCTTCGGGTGGATTACCCCAAGCTGCCGATACCTGTCGGGAAACAGAACTAATAGCATTGGTTAGGTTCTGACAGTATGATAACAAACTGTCACTCATTAAGTGAATATCAGCTTTCCTTAAATCGATAGTTCCTGGCAGCAACATGGGTCTTTTCTGTTATCATTTCAAATGTGCTTAGACCTGTAGTTCTGTTCGGGGTTGCTCTAATGCTACATAGCACTATTGGTAGTGCCTGGGGCCATGGTGTTCCTTCTTGGTGATATTTGGCAAGCCGTTGTTTCAGAGTTCGATTCATTCGCTCTACTTGTCCTGATGATTGTGGATGATAAGGACAGTGTAAATCCCAAGTAATGTTCAGTAACCTACAGACTTCTTGGCAGAGAGCACCTGTGAAGTGTGTTCCCTGATCTGAGTCAATGCTACTCGGGACTCCCCATTGGGAAATGTAATCCTTACACAAGACCTTTGCAGTGTGATTGGCTGTGGCTCTTTTCGTTGGGACAGCTTCTGCCCATCTAGCGAATCTGTTGACCATGACAAGAATGTTAATGTATCCTTGGCATAGAGGAAGAGATATATAATCAACCTGCAGATGCTGGAATGGTCCGACAGGGGCAGGGGGCCTCAGTTGGGGCATTACCGTGATGGGTCCAGAATTATTTTTCTGGCAGACCACACAGCGGTCTGCTACCAGCTGGGCATGTTTTTTAAATCCCCAACCCCACCAGCTTTTCTGGAACCGTGCCGTCATCTGTTGTGAGGCCAAGTGTCCCCACGAGTGGATCTGTTGGGCTAAAAAAGGCATAAGCGCTTGTGGCGCGACTGGCTTGTCGGTAACTCTTTGTCTCCAGACACCATCTTCGCATAGCTTAATTCCTGCCACAATCCATGTCCATTTTTCCTCTCGGAAGCACTCGCCTTGCATTGTTTGAAGGTCTCGTGTCAGAGTCCTGAGTGCTTTCAATCTGCACATCTGTGTTGGTTCTTCTGGGGGAGCGCCCTGTGAGGCGGCATCTTTAGCTGTCTGGTCGGCTAGGGCATTTCCCTGTGCTTCTGTGGTATTTTCCTTGGTATGGGCCTTACAATTCAGGATGGACACTTCCTGAGGTAATTGTATGGCCTCTAGTAAGTCTCGGACTTCTTTTCCATTTCGGATAGGTGTACCAGCAGCAGTGAGGAATCCTCTTTTCCGCCATAACATACCAAAGTCGTGAGCGACTCCAAAAGCATAACGCGAATCTGTGTAGACATTAGCTGTCTGTCCTTCTGCTATTCGACATGCTTCTGACAGGGCCCATAACTCGGCCTGTTGTGCTGACGTTCCTGAGGGTAAACATCCTTTTGCCAGTAACTCATATAAGGTTGTAACTGCCCATCCTGCTTTTCTGGTACCATTGTCAACAAAGGAGGAACCATCTGTAAACAGGATGAGGTCTGGGTTGTGCAGAGGCTCCTCTGCTGCTAAGGCTGCTTCTTCTGTTTCTTTTAAAATCTCCACGCAGTCATGCTCTTCACATTCTCCCCCCTCTTGCTCCCTCAATTCTGACATCGGGAGCATAGTTGCGGCATTAACCGGGCTGGCCCGGACGATATGGAGATTAGGAGCTTCTAAAACTGCTGTCCAGCGGGTCCATCTAGCTGCCGTCACCTGAGACATTCTTTTCAAAGACAGCAAAGTGTGTACAGTGTGGGGACACTTGACAATCAGCTTTTGGTCGAGGACTAGACCCGCAGTGATCATTACCGCTCGACATGTAGCTTCCATGGCCCTTAGGCAACTTCCCCATCCGAGGGCTACCGCATCCAGTTTTGCCGAATAATAACCAATAGGTCTTTGCCGATCCCCATGTTCTTGTGTCAGTATAGCTGTCATGTATCCTTCTTTCTCATGGACAAACAGGGTAAATGGCTTACCACTGTCGGGGATTCCCAGAGCTGGTGCCGAACACAAAGCCTTTTTCAAACTCAGGAAGGCCTCTTGCTGTTCTTTAGTGAGGGTGATGGCTTCTTTAGAGGCACGTTTCCCCTTTAAGATATCATTCCCTGGCTGAGCAAGCTATGTGGAGGAGTCAATCCAATTTCTATTAAAGTTACACAATCCCAAAAAGGACCTTAGTTCCTGAATAGTGGTGGGTTTTTTAGCAGCCCGAATGGCTGCAGTTCTATCCTGGGTAAGTTCTCTCTTTCCTTGTGAAATCTTTTGTCCCAGGTATACAACCTCTTCTTGGGATATTTGTGCTTTGTCGATGCTGGCTTTATGTCCTTTCAGCCGAAGGTGGTCCAGCAAAGCTCGTAAATCTTGTTCATGCTGTTCTCCCGTGTTTGAAGCTAGCAGGATATCGTCTACATATTGGATGACTGTGGATGACAGGGGAGGTAATTCTCGCAAATGGCTTTGTAAAGCCATGTGGAATACCGTAGGGCTGTTGTGGAAACCCTGCGGTAACCGGGTCCAAGTATACTGTTGTCCTTGGACCGTGAAAGCAAACCACTGTCGAACCTCCGGTGCCAGAGGCAACGACCAAAATCCGTTGGCCATATCTATAACCGAGAAATATTTATGTTCCGGTTTGAGGGCATTAAAAATGGTGGAGGGATCTGCGACCAAAGGAGCTTTTTGATCAATACACTGGTTAGCTTTCCTATAATCGACAGTCAATCGACATTAGATTTCTGTACCGGCCACACGGGGCTATTGGAGGAGCTATGCGTTTTAATAAGCACCCCTTGTTTCTCCAATTGCTGAATAACCGGTAAGATTCCCGCGATGGCAGTTGGACTGATGGGATACAGTTTAGTGCATGGAGGCTTGGTCCCGGTAAATGACGCAGGCTCCATCTGGAATAGGCCACAATCGTTCTTATCTTTAGCTCATATCGGGTGTTCCTTCAATTCTTCTTTCTTCAAAGTTCTAATTGACCATGTCACCTGACCATCCTCAAAATGCAACGATGAATCTACTTGGATTAGAACGTCCATTCCCAAAAGGGGTTCATCTACTGGGCCTATCCAGACCGGCGTGGTTAGTTCATGTGGACCCAGCCCTATAAGTACTGGTGTTGTCCTTTTAATTTCCATTTTATGGCCCCCAACTCCATAGGCTGTACGTGCCCTACCATTCAACGCAAAAAGTCTCCATGTTGTAGGGGTAAGCATGTTAATTCCGCCCCTGTGTCTAAAAGACAGTCCGCATCCTTATCGCCCACCCTCACAGTTATATATAGCCCATCTCCCCTTTGTTGTATTAGTGCGAGGAGGTGGACCAGGGTGGGCTTTAATCGTTTTTTGCTATCCCAAGTAACTCCTTCTGTTGTTGTATTGTCAGTCGCTTAAATGCTTCTATGAGGTCGTTATCTTGTGACAAGCCTGGCTTGTTGGCTGAATTGTATCCCTGGCTGCGTCCACTTCCCCAGCCACGACCTTGCTGTTTTGCCCTGCACATCTTGGCCCAGTGACCTTCTTTCCCACAATAATGACATTTTCCGAGTAATTTTCCCAATAACTGTCTATCGGAATCCTGGGATTTCCATCCCACAGCCTGTACAGCTCGGACTTTAGCTCCCATATCCCGATCTAATTGGTTACATTGATCCACCAATGCTGCAAAGGTAGTTCCTCTACCTTCCTAGTCCGGTAACACTACCTTAAGCATTTTGGACAGTTCTGGCTTTAAAGCTGCTGTCAGGGGTCCAAACACTTGTTCATCCGTTTCCTCATCCGTATTATTCATACCCGAATGTTCTAGCCACGTGCATCTAAACCGCTCGTCATACTCCAGGACCTCCTCTGTTCCTTTTTGTTGGCAAGCTGCAATTTTTCCCCAGTCTGTCTGAGCTGGACTGAAGGCTTGCAGCCAGTGTTTAATCGCCTCCCATCCTGCGTCTAATTCTTGCTCATCCTGCCCCAAAGCTTCTTCTACCTTGTCGTGCAATTTTCTTCCTTGTGTTTTTGGCACCATTATGGTCAAAATTTGCACTCCATCCCAGGGATGAAGTTGATACATATTTCTTAAGCGGTCCAATTGGTCCCACGTTTTCACTCCCCCTTTCTTTGGATTGGGCAATTCCTTGGACCATTTATCAATTTTCTCTGGGTCTGCCGGATCATGGACTAAGTATTCTGCAGACACCCTTTTCCTCGTTTTTTTGGTTCCGCCCTCATCCGCAGTCTCTTCTGATTTGACTACAACTCGTCTTTTTTTAAACGGGGCAAAGCGCACCCCTAATTCTTCATCCTCCGACCCTGTATCGTCGGAGGACTCAGAATCCGTATCTATTCCTCGGTCGTGTCTTCGGGTTTGCACTTTTAATTTGTCCAAACATGGGTACCCTGGGAATTGACCGATACATTTTCCTTTTCCTATTACTGACTCTTGACCTAATGATTTTTTCCATTCTTTAATTTCACCTTTAAGATCTTTAACTTCCGCTTCCGACTTTTCAAGTTCAAATTTTTTCTGTCGCAGCTGTGCACAAACAGCTTGCAATTGGTCCTTTGTACTGGTCAGTTCTCGATCATGTTGGGAATACATTATAATTTCATTCCGCTTTCGGATCTGTCCCATAACGGCTAGGGACCATCTCGTTCACTCTTTATTTTTCATACGGGTCGTTTTTCCCTAGACCCTTTTAATCTCGTCCAAGGACCATTGTTCTTTGGATGTTCCGTACTTTTGTTCGATCTTAATACAGGTTTTAGATAAGTCGAATTGTTGCTCTATGTATTCTTTCAACTGTTGGAGGATTTCATCTATCGAAACCTCAGGTGGTGCCTGCCCGCCTTTAACAGTTGTAGGCAATTCTTTGCTCTTATCTCCTGCTGCCATAATACTGATTTCTTTACTGGGGTCTCGAGTCGTAGGCTTTCCAGCCGATCAGTAGATCGGTGATTAATTAACTAACACACCACCGAAGTTAGACGTCTATGGGACCTCGAGCCGACTATCAACCGGAGGCTTCGCAAACCGGAGGCTTTCGGAATCGCGTAGAAGGAGAGACGAATTTAGACTTTTGACCGAGAACTTTTATAAAGAGGAGTCCTTACCTCAGTATGTAGGTCCGATGTCCAAAATTCAGTTTCTTCCCTCAGCGATCGTGTTCGTGACGCCAAAATTGTTAGATCTCTTAATTTCCAATGAAATACGAACTCCGGTTGTAGTTTTAATGTAACTTTATTCTGGCAGCAGCAACAAGCTTCTGGCTTTAAGCCAGGCCTTTGTCCTTCTGAGACCACATGGCCAAAATGGCTGTACTTATACCTGGTTCAATTTACAGAAAATAACTCGCCTTCTTTGACCTTATTGGCTCATTTGATAGTCTGTTAATCTTTAATTGGCTCGCTACCCAAGGTCCTAAAATGTCAAGTTGATTGATGACTTAATGCAATGTGGTTTGTGTTTTCTCAAAAACTGCAGCCAGACTGCAGAGCTTGAATTCTCTATCACCATTAAAGGGACCACGCACCCTAAATCTAAAATTAGGGGGAACATCGGCTACAAAGCTGTTGTCTTGATTCTCCAACTTGAGCTCCTGATTGGAATCAAGGGATTGCCCCTTTAACCCTTAGATTGCCGACACGCTCGATAGAAACTTCAGTCTCCCAGGTTTGGCTAATTCTGTTTTAGCTTATAGGACTGCAAATAACATTATAGCCATAGATCTAGCTGAATATTCACCCTTAGACTACTAAAATTGTCATGTATTCAACTATCATTGTAACCCATGTATAAGCTGACCTAAGTTGTACACCTTGAGAACATTGACCACAAGGGGGTGAACTTGTGGGAGAGACCCCTAACCTGGACTTTCAGGTATAAAGGGGGAAGCTCCATCCACTTTCATCACCGGAGGTCTTGGTAATAAAGGTAACTGGTCACAGAGTGACCTTCTCTCAATAAAGTCATCCCAATCATCACCAACACAGTACCTCTCTTCTGTGCTGTTAGTGGCCATGCTCGCGTGGTTTAAATCCCAGTTTCTCGTCGTCAATGATATGTCCTTACTATACAGTATAAATACACACGAGGCCCATACTTGAGAGAAGGTCACTCTGTGACCAGTTACCTTTATTACCAAGACCTCCGGTGATGAAGGTGGGTGGAGCTGCCCCCTTTATATCTGAAAGTCCAGGTTAGGAGTGTCTCCCACAAGTTCACCCCCTTGTGGTCAATGTTCTCAAGGTGTACAACTTAGGTCAGCTTATACATGGGTTACAATGATAGTTGAATACATGACAAAAATAGACAGAATTTAAAAGAAAATTGAGCACATTCATTCTGCTGTCCACAGGGAGTAATTTTGACCTTATTTAAAATGAAGATGGGGAGAGATGTATAATAGTAATAATAACTTTTACTACATTAAAGGTGCTATATAAATAAAATGTCCCAAGGTGCTTCTTCACAACAGTGTTACAGACAAAACAAATTAAGTTGACACCGAGCCACAAAAGAAGAAATGATGGCAGTTGAACAAAAGCATGATTAAAAGAGATAGGTTTTAAGGAGCATCTTAAAGGAGGAAAGAGAGGTAGCGAGGCGGAGAGGTTTAGGGAGGGACTTCCAGAGCTTGGGGCCCAAACAGCTGAAGGCCTGGCTACCGATGGTTGAGCATTTATAATGAGGGATGTTCAAGAGGGCAGAATTTGAGGAATGCAGACATCTTGTGGGATTATGAGGCTGGAGGAGATTACAGAGATAGGGAGGGGTGAGGCCATGGAGTGATTTGTAAACAAGGATGAGAATTTTGAAATTGAGGCATTATAACGGACAGCTGATCGAATATCCCTCGTTTAACACACGTAGCCAAAGACAAAATGATCCCTTCTTTTCCTTTTCTCTTTTGTTTAATTAATATTGCCTTTCTCTACCTATATAAAACAACAAAAGCAGCTTGTATTTATATAGCGCCTTTAATGTAGTGAAACGTCCCAAGGCGCTTCACAGGAGTGTTATGAAATAAAAAATGTGACACAGAGCCGCGTAAGTAGAAATTAGCACAGGTGACCAAAAGCTTGATCAAAGAGGGAGGTTTTACGGAGCGTCTTGAGGAGATAAATGAGGTAGCGACGCAGAGAAGTTTAGGGAGGAAATTCCAGAGCTTGGGGCCCAGGCAACAGAAGGCACGGCCACCAATGGTGGAGTGATTATAATCAGGGATGCTCAAGAGGGCAGAATTAGAGGAGCACAGACATCTCGGATGGGTTGTGAGGCTGGAGGAGATTACAGAGATAGGGAGGGGCGAGGCTATGGAGGGATTTGAAAACAAGGATGAGAATTTTGAAATCATGGCATTGCTTAACCGGGAGCCAATGTAGGTCAGTGAGCACAGGGGTGGTGGGTGAGCGGGACTTGGTGCGAGTTGGGACACAGGCAGCTGAGTTTTGGATGACCTCAAGTTTACATAGGGTAGAATGTGGGAGGCCGGCCAGGAGTGCGTTAGAATAGTCGAGTCTAGAGGTAACAAAGGCATGGATGAGGGCTTCAGCAGCGGATGAGCTGAGGCAAGGGCGGAGATGGACAATTTTATGGAGGTGGAAATAGGCAGTCTTAGTTATGCTGCGGATATGTGGCCGATAGCTCATTTCAGGGTCAAATAGGACACCAAGGTTGCAAGCTGTCATGTTCAGCCTCAGACAGAAGTTGGGGAGTGGGATGGAGTCAGTGGCTGGGGAATAGAGTTTGTGGCAGATACCCAAAAACAGTGGCTTTGGTCTTCCCAATATTCAATTGGAGAACATTTCTGCTCATCCAGACCTGGATGTCGGACAAGCAGCCTGAAAATTTAAAGGCCGTGGAGGGGTCGAGAGACGTGGTAGTGAGGTAGAGCTGGGTGTCATCAGCGTACATGTGACGCTGTGTTTTCAGATGATGTTGCCAAGGGGCAAAAATAAAGTAGAAAAAGCAACCTGTGCATTTATACAGCGTCTTATCGCAGCATTATGATGGTCTGACAGTATTTTTCAGAGTTAATTATAGCTTGGAGTGCAGTGACTTCAGTGATGTAGACAGACGTATCAGATAGCCTCGATCACTAGAGGAGGTAATTGGGATTAGACTGGATGACCTTTTGTTGGTCGGCGCAGATATCATGGTAAGTACTGCAGGGAATCAGATATGGCCAGGTTGATCTCCTGGACTAGTTTTGATCGCCTGGATGGGTCGGAGAGAAGCTTTCCCAGATTTTTTCTCCCTGAATTGGCCTGGGTTGGTGTGGGGCGGACTGGTTGGCTGGGTGCTCTTTGCCTATCTGTCATTGTTTCATGGGTTTATATGTAACCTTTAGGGCTGCTGACCAAGGGCCGTGAGGCTCTTTGTCGGCTGGCGCCGACACGCTGGGCCGAAATAGCCTCCTTCTGCGCTGTAAATGTCTATGTTTCTATGTTTCCCCTCCCCAAGCATCTCGAAGCTTCTATCTACCTGTTTCCCTAATGCCGACTCTGGCCAGCGTTCGAGGAATCTCTTTCCCATTTCGCTGCGTGATTTTTCTGCGTCAATGTCAGAAAGACAGGGGTGGAAGGCAAGTGCCCCCACTTGTCTTGCAACATCGAAGGAGACGGCCAGAATATCATCTCATTTTCTGCAGTGAGTTCTTCGTGAAGTGACGAGCCTGAATTTGGTGCTCGGAGCGAGCATCCACGGAGTGGGCCCGGTTACGCCAGCTTGGGAATCTTTCCAATTCATACAAGTTATAGATCTCTCCCCATTTTAATGATCCACAAAGTCAAAATTAGCCCCAGAGTGGGCAGCAGAATTAATGTGCTTAATTTTCTGTCTATTTTAGTAGTCTAAGGGTGAATATTCAGATAGATTTATTGCTGTAATGTTATGTAGACAAGCAGGGCAGCCATTTTGCCCAGAGCAAGACCCCGCAAACAACAGGAAGCTGAATGGACAGTTCATCAGTTTTTGGCGGTATTGGTTGAAGGATGGACCGGGACTACCATATCAGGCCCACATTTAGCACCTGCATTGAAGGATAGCATGTCTAATAGTGTAAATTCAAATAACTGTAACAGGACTTGAACCCACAACCATTCTAGGCCATACAGGAGTGTTTAACTGACTGAGTCAAGCCGACGCTCTGATGTGATCTAGGCAGTTCTGCAAAGTCCACCATAGAATGGAATCAAGAATGGATATAGTATAGAAGGAGGCCATTCGGCCCATCGAGCCAGTGCCGGCTCTCTGCAAGAGCACCTCAGCTAGTCCCACTCCCTCGCCATTTCCCCGTAGCCCCCTGCAAATTTATTTCCTTCAGCTACTTATCCAATTCCCTTTTGAAAGCCAAGATTGAGTCTGCCTCCACCACCCTTTCAGGCACTGCATTCCAGATCCTAACCAACCGCAGCATAATAAAGTTTTTTCTCATGTTGTCTATAGTTCTTTTGCTAATTATACCCCTTTCAGCAAGAAATTCAGTGTCAAGACTTTGGACCTTTTAAAGGTAAAGACTTGTGGAAAACATGAACACACATCTAGCGGTAAGTTGACACCCTGCAGTATCTCCTTTCTGCCACTTAGTGGTAAATTATGGTCCTACACTAGCAATTGCTGAATATTTCTTAAGTGCTTGAGGTCTGAACCTTGGTACCTGTCATGTCCTGGACCGGACAGGAACCAAACTTTATTTTTTAAACCCCCGAATATGAAATAATTTCTGCAAGAATGTAGATCATTTAAAAAAAAATGAACAATACTTCAGTTAAATTCTCACGTTCTACCCGACGTAAACCTGAGGTCATCCCAAACTCGGCTGCCCATGTCCTAACTCGCACCAAGTCCCATTCGCCCATCACCCCTGTGCTCGCTGAACTACATTGGCTCCCGGTTAAGCAACGCCTCAATTTCAAAATTCTCATCCTTGTTTTCAAATCCCTCCATGGCCTCGCCCCTTCCTATCTCTGTAATCTCCTTAAGCACCACAACCCACCCGAGATATCTGTGATCCTCCAATTCTAGCCTCTTGAGCATCCCTGATTATAATCGCTCAACCATTGGTGGCCAGTTCTTCAGCTGCCTAGGCCATAAGGCCTGGAATTCTTCCCCTAAACCTCTCCGACTCTCTACCTCTCTCCTCCTTTAAGGTCCTTAAAACCCACCTCTTTGACCAAGCTCTGCTCTAATATCACCTAATGTGTCTCGGTGTCAAATTTTATGCGATAATGCTCCTGTGAAGCGTCTTGGTGCCATATGAATACAAGTTGTTGTTGTTAAACAAATGTATTCTAAAGTCAGTCCTCCTCGTAGAGTGGTCATGAACTAACCGAAATGGCAGAACTGGCTCGAGGGGCTGAATGGCCTACTGCTGGGCCCATATTCCTCGATCAGCAATCCCCTGAGGCTGTGCTTTGGTAGTGGAAGGTTTTCTAGTTCTGGGAGGTAATAGCGATGCTTGGGAAGAGGGGAAGAGGGAACGGTGCAAGTTCAACAACAACCCGGGGTCAGCGAGTTGCCGATCCCTGTCTAATTTCAGTGGTCCAACGGAGGCTCGGCCCATGGAGAGGATAACCTGAAGCAGACTTTGGTCACTGGTCATCAGATCAGGTAACTCACCTCAACTAAAACTGTGATTAAGAGGAGCCTGCGATGAAGAAAGTAAGATTGAAAAACCTTTACGAGAATCGTGACCGGAACCAAAAAAAAAATGATTCTACGGAGCTGAAAGGGTTAAATTATGAGGACAGGTTGCATCGACTAGGCCCCTTGCGTATAGAGGATTAAGGGGTGCTCTAATTGAGGTGTTTAAGATGATTGAAGGATTTGACAGGTTAGATAGAGTGAAACTATTTCCTCTGGTGGGGGAGTCCAGATTAAGGGGGGGGGGGCATAACCTTAAAATTAGTGCTAGGCCATTCAGGCATGGTGTCACGAAGCACTTCTTCACACAAAGGGTAGTGGGAATCTGGAACTCTCTCCCCCAAAAAGCTGTTGAGGCTGGAGGTTCAATTGAAAATATCAAAACTGAGATTTTAGTTCGGCAAGGGAATTAAGGGTTACGGAACCAAGGTGGGTAGATGGCGTTAAGACACAGATCAGCCATAATACGTCCTTACTATACAGTATAAATGCACACGAGGCCCATGCTTGAGAGAAGGTCAGTCTGTGACCTGTCCTTTATTCCATAGCACTCAAGTGCTGGAAGTGGGTGGAGCTTCCCCTTTTATATCTGAAGGTCTAGGTTAGGAGTGTCTCCCACAAGTTCACCACCTAGTGGTCAGTGTTCTCACAGTGTACAACTTAGGTCAGATTATACGTGAGTTACATTGCTGGTTTGAATACATGACAAGCCAGATCTAATTGAATGTTGGAACAGGCTCCAGGGGCTGAATGGCCTCCTTCTGTTCCTATGGGTCAAGGAATATGGAATTCCTATATTGTTTATTGTCTTTTTTAGCCCTTTGCTTTTTACAGGATTCAGAAATACATTGTTAACGTGGCAGGAGTATTGAAGTAGGATCAGTTGGCTCTAGCAATATGTCAACACTTGTATCTCATAAAAACACTGGAAGAATGCCTCTGAAATTCTAGAAGAACTGGCAACTCGATTTTCTTCTCAGTCTCGCTGGATACAGTTACTGATGGGTTTCCAGTGCTGTGTTATGATATGCGTGCATATGACAGTGCCATCAAGAGGCTATTGGCTGCACTGCATCCGAACTCAGCTAACCTGCTTTGATTGGCACAGATATTTGTTTACAAGGCAATAGACTTATGCCACTGGGTTTTAAAAGTGGAGAGATCGCTTTATATGTTAGTTGTAGATTGAGAAGAGGACTGACATTCGATAATGTAGAGCAGAAGATCTGCACTGTAGAGGGAACAGAGGTTGATGCGGAGTCAAGCCCCCACTGACAGAGTGGGAGATCTGCCACACTACAATTACAAGTACATTTCGCAAGCCCAGTGCGCCACTTACTCTCTCTGCAGCACTACGCTCCCATTCCACTTTATCCAATGCTCCCACTCCACTTTATCCAACTCTCCCACTCCACTTTATCCAACTCTCCCACTCCACTTTATCCAACTGTCCCACTCCACTTTATCCAACTCTCCCACTCCACTTTATCCCGTAGCGGATTTCTGGCTCCATTTTGTCCAGCAATAATCTCCCGCTCCACTTCATCTGATGCCAGTTTCTTGCTCCACACTATCCACCCGCTTTTTATTGGCTGTATAATAGAAGGTCACCTGAAATGTGAGCTGCCTTATGTGTAACAACTATTCGGATCATTCGGCAAACCCTAACATCTTTTTAATGACCTACGTTTATGTTGTGTCTCATCATATCTCTGTTGATGGCAGAATATCCTGGCCACCATGTCTAAATTCAGGAGTGATTATACAAACGATAGTTCATTATTTCCAGTATCCGTCCTTTAGGTTAACCCTTTCTCCGCTGTACTTGTTTCATATTCTCTCTCAGATGCACATAGGCAAGAGGTTCAGCCATCTCCGACTATTCAGGAATATTTTACAAAATAAACAAGCCCTCCAAAGCCTTGCAGCAGAACTAAGCTATAGTGCTTGCTCCACCGCATTCTCAAATTGAGGACAACTGAGCAGTGTGTACATGTACTGAGGCCGACATTTGAAGGAAAGCTGGCACCCGTTACCATTATTTAAATGGGGAGTGATTATAAAACGCTGTAGTACAGAGCGATATGGGGGTTCTTCTGCATGAAACACAAAACGTTAGTATGCAGGTACAGCAAGTAATCAGGAAGGCAAATGGAATGTTGGCCTTTATTGTAAAGGGGATGGAGTATAAAAGTAGGCAAGTCCTGCTCCAACTGTACAGGGTGTTGGTGAGACCACACCTGGAGTACTGCATTCAGTTTTGGTCTCCTAATTTAAGGAAGGATATACTTGCATTAGAGGCAGTTCAGAGAAGGTTCACGAGGTTGATTTCTGGAATTCTCTACCACAGAAAGTAGTTGAGGCCAATTCACTAAATATATTAAAAAGGGAGTTAGATGAAGTCCTTACTACTCGGGGGATCAAGGGGTATGGCAAGAAAGCAGGAAGGGGGTACTGAACTTTCATGTTCAGCCATGAACTCATTGAATAGCGGTGCAGGCTAGAAGGGCTGAATGGCCTGCTCCTGCACCTATTTTCTATGTTTTCTATGTTTTCTATGAGGGGGTTGTCATATGAAGATAGGTTGAGCGGGTTGGGCCTATACTCCTTGGAGTTTAGAAGAATGAGAGGTGATCTTATTGAAACATATAAGATTCTGAGGCGGCTTGACAGGGTAGATGCACAGAGGATGTTTCCCCTCGTGGGGGAGTCTAGAACTAGGGGGCATAGTTTCAGAATAAGGGGTCGCCCATTTGAAGAGAAACGAGGAGGAATTTCTTCTCTCAGAAGGTTGTGAATCTTTGGCATTCTCTACGAGCTGTGGAGGCTGGGTGATTGAATATATTCAAGGTGGAGATAGACAGGTTTTTGAATGATAAGGAATAAAGGGTTATGGGGCGTGGGCAGGGAAGTGGAGTTGAGGCCAGGATCAGATTAGTCATGATCTTATTGAATGGCAGAGCAGGCTCGAGGGGCCGTATGGCCTACTCCTGCTCCCATTTCTTATGCCCCTATGTTCTTTACCTCCCCACTCCTTCTCAGTTAATGCTGACGCTTACCTTCCTCTCACCCAAAAGGGTTGGTCCTAGCTGATGGCTCCATCTCTCTCTCTTTTACTACCATCCATTTCTCCATCTGTGTTTCCTCCATACCTATCCATTTCACTGCCTTCCATTCCCCCTCTCACTTCGATCTGTACCACCCCCTTCCATTCTCATCCACTTCTCCCTTCCTGCTATCTATTCATTCCCTCCTCCCCTTGCCATCCATTTTTCCCCTGTCCCCTCCCGCTACCCTCCTCTCCGCCCCTCCCCTACAAAGTGGCTTCTAATGCGCCATGCAACAACAACAACAGCAACAACTTGCGTTTATATAGCCCCTTTAACATAGTAAAAATGTTCCATGGCGCTTCACAGGAGCAGGAGTATAATCAAGCAACATTTGACACTGAGCTACATGAGGAGATATTAGGACAGATGACATAAGAACATAAGAAATTGGAGCAGGAGTAGGCCATTTGGCCCCTCGAGCCAGCTCCACCATTCAATAAGATCATGGCTGATCTGATCTTGGGCTCAGCTCCACTTCCCCGCCCGCTCCCCGTAACCCTTTACTCCCTTAATCGCTCAAAAAATTGTCTATCTCCACTTTAAATATATTCAATGAGCCAGCCTCCACAGCTCTCTGGGGCAGAGAATTCCACAGATTTACAACCCTCTGAGAGAGGAAATTCCTCCTCATCTCTGTTCTAAATGGGCAACCACTTATTCTTAAACTATGCCCCCTAGTTCTAGATTCTCCCACGAGTGAAAACATCCTCTATGCATCTACCTTGTCGCGTCAGGTTGGGCCTATATTCCAATGAGTATTGGTCCAACCTGCTGAACCTTTCTTCATAGTCAACCCCTTCATCTTAGGAATCAACCCATTGAACGTTCTCTGAACTGCTTCCAATGCAAGTATATCACTCCTTAAATAATGAGACCAAAACTGTATGCAGTACTCTAGATGTGGTCTCACCAATACCCTGTACAGTTGTAGCAGGACTTCTCTGCTTTTATACTCCATCCCCCTTGCAATAAAGGTCAACATTCCATTTGCCTTCCTGATTACTTGCTGTACCTGCATACTAACTTATTGTGTTTCATGCACAAGGACCCCCAGGTCCCTCTGTACTGCAACATTTTGTAAACTCTCTCCATTTGGAAACATAGAAGCATAGAAAATAGGTGCAGGAGTAGGCTATTCGGCCCTTTCGAGCCTGCACCACCATTCAATAAGATCATGGCTGATCATTCACTTCAGTATTCCTTTCCTGCTTTCTCTCCATACCCCTTGATCCCTTTAGCCGTAAGGGCCATATCTAACTCCCTCTTGAATATATCCAATGAACTGGCATCAACAACTCTCTGTGGTAGGGAATTCCACAGGTTAACAACTCTCTGAGTGAAGAAGTTTCTCCTCATCTCAGTCCTAAATGGCTTACCCCTTATCCTTAGACTATGTCCCCTGGTTCTGGACTTCCCCAACATCGGGAACATTCTTCCTGCATCTAACCTGTCCAGTCCCATCAGAATTTTATATGTTTCTATGAGATTCCCTCTCATCCTTCTAAACTCCAGTGAATACATTTAAATAATAATTTGCTCTTTTATTTTTCCTGCCAAATTGGATAACCTCACACTTTCCCACATTATACTCCATCTGCCAAATGTTTGTCCACTCACTTAGCCTGTCTATATCCCTTTGCAGATTCTTTGAGTCCTCACAACTTGCTTTCCCACCCATCATCATCAAACTTGGCTACATTACACTCGGTCCCTTCATCCAAGTCATTAATATAGGTTGTGATAATAATATAGCTAATCTAGAAAGAGGTAAGTTTAAAGTAGGAGAGAGAGAGCCGGAGGGGTTTTGGGTGGGAATTCCAGAGATTAGGGCCTAGGGCAACTGAAGATATAGTAAAACGTCCCAAGGTGATACTCAGGAGCATAAGGAGATAATAGGACAGGTGACCAAAAGCTTGGTCAAAGAGGTAGGTTTTAAGGAACGTCTTAAAGGAGAAAAGAGAGGTAGAAAGGTTTAGGGTGGGAATTCCAGAGTTTAGGCCCCAGGCAGTTAAAGGTACAGCCAACAATGGTGGAGCGATTAAAATCAAGGTTGCACAAGAGGCCAGAATTGGAGAAGTGCAGAGAGCTTGGAGGGTTGTGGGGCAGGAGGATACAAAGATAGAGAGCATATATAACCCAATATCCAAAATGTTGGCTTTTGATAGCCATGACCTTTTGTAAGCAGAAGAAATAGAGGACGATCTCAAAAGGGAGTCATTAAGTCACAAAGCATTAAAGGAGCACAGATATCTTGGAGGGGTGTGGGGCTGAAGGAGATTACAGAGCTGGGGAGAGGCGAGGCCATGGAGGGATTTGAAAACAAGGATGAGAATTTTGAAATTGGGGTGCCAATGTAGGTCAGCGAGCACAGGTGTGACGGATGATGCGGGTCTTGATCGTCTCTCAAAGCTCTATCAACGAGACTGCTGTTGCTGGCCACGAGAGGTGGGAACTCTCGCAAGAGCATTGAGGGTGAGAGCAGGATTTATCCAGTACATTAGTCACTGAACTGGAGATTAGCCGGACTGGAGAATGGGGGCTGGGGGGTGGGGGGTGCGGGGAGTGGTCGGTTGTGCGTATTTATGTCAGCAAATGCTAACAGGCTGACCAGATCCAGAAAATAAAAGTCGTCAGTATGAGAACTCTGAGGGTCAGCACGTATGCACTAAGTAACGCCCAGTATGCGGGCGGAGGCCATCAATAGCCAGAGTAGTGAAGTACTGAGAATAGATGCATCATGCTGTCTCCCTGTCCCCATTCTTCTATAATGCCATTAAATCCATTTACAGAATCCACTGATTAATAGCAGGATGGGGAAAGTTTACAGGAATGCCATCCACTGCTCTGGGACAAGATGCATGTGACCTGAAGACTATATATTGTACTTCCGGACTATAGCATAATCTAGAACTAGGGGGCACAGTTTCAGAATAAGGGGCCGCCCATTTAGAACTGAGATGAGGAGGAAGTTTTTCTCTCAGAGGGTCATAAATCTGTGGAATTCTCTGCCCCATAGAGCTGTGGAGGCTGGGTCATTGAATATGTTTAAGGCGGAGATAGATTTTTGAGCGATAAGGGAGCAAAGGGTTATGGGGAGTGGGCAGGGAAGTGGAGCTAAGCCCAAGATCAGATCAGCCATGATCTTATTAAATGGCGGAGCAGGATTGAGGGGCCAAATGGCCTACTCCTGCTCCAATTTCTTATGTTCTTACCCATCACCACATTCTAAATGCATTACATAAGAACATAAGAAATAGGAGCAAGAGTAGGCCATTCAGCCTCTCGAGCCCAATCTGCCATTCAATATCATTGCCAATCTTCTATCTCAACTTCACTTTCCTGCACTATCCCCATATCCAAAAATCTATCGATCACATTGGACTACCTTTTTCTACAGGCAATGAGACAGGCAGGTAGGATAAACACGGCAGTAAATAAAGTAATAACCCCTTTTTACTACAGGTTTCAAACCTAGCGAGGTGTAGGGATCATTTCCTTGATCAACAACAGCAATTTGCATTTATATAGCGCCTTTAACGTAGTAAAACATCCCAAGGCGCTATACAGGAGCAAAAGGAGATATTAGGACAGGTGACCAAAAGCTTGGTCAAAGAGGTAGGTTTTAGGAGCATCTTAAAGGAGGAAAGAGAGATAGAGAGGTTTAGGGAGGGAATTCCAAAGCTTAGGGCCTAGGCAATTGAAGGCACAGCCACAAATGGTGAAGCGATTACAATCTGGGATGCGCAAGAGGCCAGAATGGGAGGAATGCAGAGAGCCTGGAGGGTGAAAGGGCAGGAGGAGGAGGATACAAAGATAGAGAGCATGTATAACCAATCTCCAGAATGTTGGCTTTTGATAGCCATGACCTTTTGTGACCAGAAGAAATAGAGGACGATCTCAAAAGGGAGTCATTAAGTCGCAATGCCGATCCCTGCTCTCCTTGTTCTAAAGCAAGTCATCGAATAATAAGTTCAAAACAGTGGCTTTGCCTGTGAACACCCAAAGTGCGCACTGCAAAGTTTGATGAGCAGACTAAGACCTCAGGGTTATGCTATCCACAAAGCATCAGAAAGAAACAACATTTCTGTCCTTCCACACAGCAGGCAATTATCTCAGAGCAAGGCATCGGCCTTTAGCGTAGCCTCCACAGTTAGTTATGACAAAAGTGGCTGTAGTTATTGTCTGCACTTTTATATCTAAATGTGTGTGTCCAGCCCCATCTCAAGCATTGATTTATTAACCTCGCTTGGAAAATGGTTCAAGAAGTTTCCCGACTTATTCAAACACAGTTGAAACTTCTGGCAAAAGTGGAGAAATTCCGATTATGATCTTCAAGGCACCACTTTAGAAGGAGACAGATTTCAGTTATTACGTGACAGAACAATCCCAGTGATAGATCAACTCAGATATTCATCGCCTCACCCTTTATCCCAAGATCCCAACACACGTACCACCAGGTAGTCGGATCTCTGTTTGATTCAACTAAGGAGCTCTGGGATTCATTAAGACAATAACCTCTATGCTGCACATGTCTCTTCATGGTATCTGTACAAGCTAAACTTCTTGGGATGGAAATTCGATCTTCTGCTGTCCCTCAGACCCAGAGGGTCAGCAATGGCGGTGGAAAGCACTTGCGCCTGGACGACCAGCTTCCAGCGCCCCCATGGGGCATTCGGTGCCGAGTATCGGCGGGGGCACGGAGCATTACCACCCGGGAGAGGTGAGCCGGTGTGCAACACCCCTGGGTTGCCACACCGGCTCGATTTTTGGTTGCCGCCCGACCTTTAGCGCTCTGTATGGAGAGAAAGCAGGAATGGGGTACTGAGGTGAGTGATCAGCCACGATCAAATTGAATGGTGGTACAGGCTCGAAGGGCCGAAAGGCCTACTCCTGCACCTATTTTCTATGTTTCTATGTTTCTATGTAGCGCTGCCCCCCGCCCCCGGTGGGAACGCCTGTGAAATCAGGTGTTCCGAGTCATAGTGGCCGTAGTCAGGTAAGTGTGATTGAATTTTTATGATTTTTTTGAGATTTATGTTGCTGTGGCGTGAGCTATATATTGGGAATATTTTTGGTGTGTATTTTTCAGATTTCCCCCCCCAGCCCAGACCTCTATTATGGCGCTCCGAGGCCGGCTGTTTAGCTTGGGATTTTTCCTTACTCAGCCGGCCTAGCGCTCTAAAAGAGCCTTGCAACGCCTCCCTTAACGCCCCGCTCCAAACTCCGGTCCTAGCTGATGAATTTTGCCGTGGCAGATGCAAACCATTTGCCATCCCAAAATTTACCGCTTTGCTCAGGACACCGCCCCAAGTGAGGCGTGACCAAATTTCTACCCGCTTGTTTACTAAATGCTAATTAAACCAACCATGCATTTCTGTAATATTTCAGACAGAGAATGAATATAAGCATTTATTTATGCAGCAGTGCATAAGAAAAGCAATATTTTACTTGAACCCAAAACCAATAAAAAAGGCTTTGCTATCTCCAGGAAATACAATTACAATTAAATCTTTACCCGGCAGATATCCCTTCTCCTAGAATAACTTCCGACACATTTTTTTAAAATTCATTCTCGGGATAAAGGCATTGCTGGTTAGTCTGGCATTTATTGCCCATCCCTAATTGCCCTTGAGAAGGTGGTGGCGAGCTGCCTTCTTGAACCATTGCAGTCAGTGTGGTGAAGATGCTCCCACAGTGCTGTTAGGGAGGGAGTTTCACCCAACGACGATGAAGGAACTGTTATGTCTTAAGTAAAGCAATGTGACTGAGTACTGTAGACGTAAGTGTGATCTTAGTCTCTTTATTCTAACTCCAGAATACTGGTACAGCATGGGAGGCCTGCTTATATACAGTGCTCCCAAGGGATGCTGGGATCCCTTGGGACTCCAACAGATATGCCCTCTGGTGGCGTTACTGTGCAGGTTACATAGGGTTACATACATAACGACAATATATTTCCAAGTCAGGATGGTGCGTCACTCGGAGGGAAACTTGCAGGTGATGGTGTTCCCATGCGCCTGCTGCCCTTGTCCTTCTAGGTGGTAGAGTGCGCGGGTTTGGGAGGTGCTGCTGGAGAAGCCTTCGCGAGTTGCTGCAGTGCATCTTGTAAATGGTACACACTGCAGCCACGGTGCGCTGGCAGTGGAGGGACTAGGATTGGCATCATGAGCAATGCTGTGGGAGATGCAGTAGCTTGTATGGTTAAATGTGAGGTTATCCACTTTGGTGGTAAAAACAGAGAGACAGACTATTATCTGAATGGTGACAGATTAGGAAAAGGGAAGGTGCAACGAGACCTGGGTGTCATGGTACATCAGTCATTGAAGGTTGGCATGCAGGTACAGCAGGCGGTTAAGAAAGCAAATGGCATGTTGGCCTTCATAGCGAGGGGATTTGAATACAGGGGCAGGGAGGCGTTGCTACAGTTGTACAGGGCCTTGGTGAGGCCACACCTGGAGTATTGTGTACAGTTTTGGTCTCCTAACTTGAGGAAGGACATTCTTGCTATTGAGGGAGTGCAGCGAAGGTTCACCAGACTGATTCCCGGGATGGCGGGACTGACCTGTCAAGAAAGATTGGATCAATTGGGATTGTATTCACTGGAGTTCAGAAGAATGAGAGGGGACCTCATAGAAACGTTTAAAATTCTGACGGGTTTAGACAGGTTAGATGCAGAAAGAATGTTCCCAATGTTGGGGAAGTCCAGAACCAGGGGTCACAGTCTGAGGATAAGGGGTAAGCCATTTAGGACCGAGATGAGGAGAAACTTCTTCACCCAGAGAGTGGTGAACCTGTGGAATTCTCTACCACAGAAAGTAGTTGAGGCCAATTCACTAAATATATTCAAAAGGGAGTTAGATGAAGTCCTTACTACTCGGGGGATCAAGGGTTATGGCGAGAAAGCAGGAAGGGGGTACTGAAGTTTCATGTTCAGCCATGAACTCATTGAATGGCGGTGCAGGCTAGAAGGGCTGAATGGCCTGCTCCTGCACCTATTTTCTATGTTTCTATGTATGAAATGTGCACAAGCTATACATCATGAATATGGTATAGCAGTGACATCAAATGCTTTGGCCTTGTCTCCCCCAAATGAAAATTCAACCTCATAGGCAGTCCCTCGGAATCGAGGAAGACTTGCTTTCACTCTTAAAATGAGTCCTTAGGTGGCTGAACAGTCCAATACGAGAGCCACAGTCCCTGTCACAGGTGGGACAGATAGTCGTTGAGGGTAAGGGAGGGTGGGGCAGGTTTGCCGCAGGCTCTTTCCACTGCTTGCGCTTGGTTTCTGAATGCTCTCGGTGATGAGACATATCCTAAACAAATGATTGACTTTCTTTCGACAGTTTATATCCATCTAATCTCAAGTAAACTTGACAAAATTGCATGTCTGCTCCTAAACAGTTTGCTGTATCACTGACAGTGATTTGCGCAGACGGAATATGAACCAGACAGCGAATGCCACGTCTCCACTTTCAGCTCCAGAATAACTTTGCAGATCTGTGACATTCTTTGGCATGTTCCCTTCTGTGCCTGTACTTTCTCTGCGGATCTGTTATGATGAACTTATTGTGCTGCATAGTAGCATTATTCTCATTTTCAGTCGTCTCACGGGTAAGTGGTGTGGCGTGGAGCCGTGCTAATCAGGAGGCATGCTCCAATCACCCAACTTGTGTTGAGTTAGCGGACCTGAGCCAAGATGACAGATGGAGGCACCCCTCTGGTCGCTGACCTACATTAGCTCGATTTAAAAGTTCTCATTCTGGTATTCAAATCCTTCCATGGCCTCGTCCCCTCCCTATCTCTGTAACCTCCGCCAGCCCTACAAACCCTCTGCGCTCCTCTAATTCTGGGCTCTTGAGCATCCCCGATTTCATTCGCTCCACCATTGGTGGCCGTGCCTTCAGCTGTCCAGGCCCTAAACTCTGTAATTCCCTCCCTAAACCTCTCTGCCATTCTCTCCCCCATTAAGACCCTTCTTAAAATGTACCTCTTTGACAAAGCTTTTGGTCATCTGTCCTAATATCTTCTTATGTGGCTCAGTGTCAAATTTTGTTGGATAACACTCCTGTAAAGCTACACGGGGATATTTTGCTATGTTAAAGGTGCTATATAAATGCACATGGTTGTGCAGCATTCCCATTGAACAGCTATGGAATAATAAAGTCAGCCAAGGATCTAGCTTGCTTCCATTTACCCCCTCAGTTGGAAAGTGGATGGGTGCAGATGTCAAGTGACAGCAGGTCCAGCTGTAGGCTGCTCACCTCCCCACACTCCCCAGCTGACATTCACCATCTAGGCCCACAGAGGGAGGCCCACTCGGCCAAGGTAGCAAAGGGCGAGCGACACATTGTGGAACTGTACCCCACCATTGGCCAGTGCCTCCAGTGGGGAAGGACTTCCTCTGGTGGCAACATGCAAAACAAATCCAAGAAGATTTCCTCTGGACGACGGTTCCAGCGAAATCCAAAACAAGGGGAGCCTTACATTCACGGATAAAGTAGCCACACATGCTGAGGAGAGGAACCCAACCCCACAGGGAAGACTGGAGAAGTCAATTAAGAAGTTGCTGATTGAGAACTTGACAACCCCATAACTTAGTGCACTGTCACAACCCAACAGGGATAAGGCAGATCACCATAAATATCGTCAGCGTACATAAGAACATAAGAAATAGGAGCAGGAGTAGGCCATTTGGCCCCTTGAGCCTGCTCCACCATTCAATAAGATCATGGTTGATCTGATCTTGGTCTTGAACTCCACTTCCCCACCTGCTCCCCATAGCCGTTCACTCCCTTACCGTTCAAAAATCTGTCTGTCTCCACCTTAAAGATGTTCAATGACCCAGCATCCACAGCTCCCTGGGGTAGAGAATTCCAAAGATTCACAACCCTCTGGGAGAAGAAATTCCTCCTCATTTCCGTTTTAAACCGGTGGACCTTTATTCTGAGTACGCAGACCATTGCCCAATAACGCAGTTGACCCAGGTTTTTTATGAACATCTACACAGGATAGCCTATTTAGATGGGTGCTTGTTTATAAAATGATGAGATTTACTGATGGGAACAGCTCCAAGTGCTGAATAGCAACAGTGTGGTCTGAAGTATAACACTCCACATCAATCAAAATAATAGAATATTCAAACCCATATAAAGCAGAATCTGAAAATTATGTTGACCAGAAAAATTGGCCAGGCAAAACTAGTCATTTAAAAGAAAAAAAAATCTGGATCTTATTAAGCTCTGGAAATGACCCTGTGCAATATAATCATGAAAACAATTTACATCAAATTAGTTTGACTGCTTCTTTACCAGATGTTCATTTATTTTAAACAAGCTGACGCCTCCCGTAACTAGCGGACAGATGAATTTGGCACAGATATGTCACGTGTTTGTCCGATGATGCCGCACGGCCTGGTTGCCAGGCATTATTACTTAGAGAAGGTAGGCCCGAAATATTTATTTCCTTAAATGCAATGATGTTTGCTCGCCGACATCTGAAGCTCAGATAAAACTTGTAAGATCGGGACTGTTGGCCTCCTTTTAACTGTGAGCTTCAAAGCTTCCTAAGTGACCAGGACATGTTTAATGATTTAGCTGCGGCCTAGTTGCAGTTATACTTCAGCCGGGCAGTAGCTGAGACTTTCTCCTGTGAGGTAAGAATCCATCTGGTCCACGGCTGCTGGTGAAGGTCAGTGTATCCAGTAAAAAAAAAACATACAGCAACGTGTTGGCAATTTGTTCGAGCCATCAGACAGAGAAAATCTGCACCGACATGCTTACAATGTCCCTGTGACTTAGTGACAAAGGGAACTTTAGTATGGCCCCAAGTTTCCACATGATTTGATCCTGATTTTTAGGAGCAACTGGTGGAGAACGGAGTATCTTAGAAATCGCAATTCTCCACATTTAAGTTTTCTGCAGTTCTAGTCATTTGGAACAGTTTCACTTTTGAACAGAATTTTTTTTCAAAAGGGCCACTGATGCCTGATTTGAAAGTTTCCACAGTGAAAACGTACTCCAAACTAACTTAGAATGGAGCAAGTGAAGATTTTTGTAGGCCTGAAAAAACCTTGTCTACACATTAAAAAATCAGGCACAGGTTACAAATTAGACGTCCGGAACGAGGTGGGGGGGGGGGGGGGGAAAGGGAAGTCATTAAATTCTACAATAAATCCTTAGTTATACTTATACAAATATTATACAAATAATTCCAACCTGAATAAAAATTTATAAGCAAAGAAAAGATTAAATAAACCATGTTCCTACCTGTGTGAAAGTGCTTCAGGCAGGGAGAATGCTGCAGGAAGCCTCAGAAGTTGAGGCAGCCATTCCCGACGGCGGGGGGGGGGGAGGGGGAGGCCCCCCTGCCGTCAGTCGGGCCCGTCGGGAAACGGCTGCCTCAACTTCTGAGGCTTCCTGCAGCCTTCTCACTGCTGCAAGAAGCCTCAGTGCTGATCATGGAAGGGCAATGTGGTTTTATTAAAAAATGTTAAAAATTGAACAGCTACAAAGAACTACAAAAATGGCCGAGTGCCAATGTTTCCTTCACACTGCGCGTGCGCGAACGCTCCAACGCACACGCGCAGGGATGCCGGCACGAAAAAAACTCATTTAAATGGTACCCGCCCCCTCCTACTTACAAAATCGGCGCGAGTGGTAGGCTCCACCCCCTGGGCGCCGCACCAAGCTGACATCGAGCTGCAAAGCGCTCGAGAATAGAGCGTTTTTTTTCAGGCGCTGTTTTTGGTGCGAAAAACGGGCGCCCAGCTCGGAGGGGCGCCTGTTTTGCCGCGTGTGGAAACTTGGGGCCTAATTCCTGCCTAAATTTGATTCACCTCAGTGAAGACTCCAAACTGCATCACATCGGCTGCAAGCATGGAGCATAATTGGCCTGTCAAACTTCACTTGTGCTTTTATATAAAACTCTGAACTAGTCTAGGTGCAAATAATTTGTCATGCTCTACTAGAAGTTATGTAGTGTTATGTCCCTGGTGGTTTGCACTCCTTGCTTTGTCTATGGACAGAATTTATTTTGATTTCCCATGTGTTAGAACACTGATATTTCAACCAAATTTGATTCCGCTTTATGCACTTCAAGGTGATTTTACTATTAAATCAAATTGTACAATTTTAAACTGGGTGCAGGAACAGGGAGATCCGGGGGTGTACGTACATAAATCTTTGACAGTGGCAGGACAAGTCGAGAAGGCTATTTATGTCCCACACGAGCCTCCTCCCACCCCTCTTCATCTCACCCTATCAGCATATCCTTCTATTCCTTTCTCCCTCATGTGTTTATCCAGCTTCCCTGAAGTGCATCTATGCTATTCGCCTCAACCACTCCTTGTTTGCAAAACCTTCTAGAAGGTATTGGAACAGTAATTCCCCGTCGCCTGCAATGACCTCCACACTTGGCAGGGAGCTTCTTTGCTGATTGCAGCCAGAGGCCACTGCTATCCTTCATCTTCTAAGTTGTGATTGGGAAGCATCCAAGCTGAGAAATTCCAGCACTGGCCAAACCATCCTCCCTTGGATTAGGGAGATTACTGAACACTGAAAGTATTCCATCTAACTCTTACCTTCTCCATTAATGTAACATTAGTTTGATTACCTTTTGCCCACCTGTCTGTAAAATAAAACATTATTTAATTCACTGGAACTCCCTCCTTGAACCTCTTCGCCTCTCTTCCTCGTACCCTCCTCGTTTAAATTGCTCCGAAAACCTACCTCTTTGACATTCCTTTTGATCACCTGTCCTTATATCTCCTTATGTGTCAAACTTTGTCTGATAACGCTTGTGTGAAGCGCCTTGGAACGTTTCACTACATTAAAGGCATCATATTGTTGTCGAATAGCTAATTGTCTTCAAATTCTTTCACCAGAAAATTTTGGGCTGTTGAAGTATTGAGCTTTGATGGCTATCAGCAGAATAACCTTTGCCAATTTTTTCCCTTTCTCTCCTGACAATTGGACCATAGACGTTTACAGCACAGAAGGAGGCAAATTGGCTCAGTGTGTTTGCCAGCAACTTGGGAGCAACTTAAAACTAACCCTTCTGCCGTGCTCTGTTCCCATGGCCATACCTCACCACCACATTCTCAAGGTCAATTAGGGATGGGCAATAAATGCTGGGCCTTGCCAGCAACGCCCACATCCCAGGAACGAATAAAAGAAACTCATCTTCTGCTTCAAAACAATTGCCTAAAGTGTTGATTCCAAGGGGTCCACCTGACCTCCTAACCTTCACCCGAGTTCTCATTTTTCATGAGTTAGACCAGGCAATGAGTGGGAGACTATTCCAATGTGTGGTTGTCGCAGCCAATCCCAAACTTATCCTCACATGATGTCCATCCGCACTCACTTTTCAACAGAGGTTATTGGGTAGAATTGGCTGTTTAGCATTGAGTCCTTCCCGAGTCAACAACAAGAACATAGAAACATAGAAAATAGGTGCAAGAGTAGGCCATTCGTCCCTTCTAGCCTGCACCGCCATTCAATGAGTTCATGGCTGAACATGCAACTTCAGTACCCCATTCCTGCTTTCTCGCCATAGCCCTTGATCACCCGAGTAGTAAGGACTTCATCTAACTCCTTTTTGAATATATTTAGTGAATTGGCCTCAACAACTTTCTGTGGTAGAGAATTCCACAGGTTCACCACTCTCTGGGTGAAGAAGTTTCTCCTCATCTCGGTCCTAAATGGCTTACCCCTTATCCTTAGACTGTGACCCCTGGTTCTGGACTTCCCCAACATTGGGAACATTCTTCCTGCATCTAACCTGTCTGAACCCATCAGAATTTTAAACGTTTCTACGAGGTCCCCTCTCATTCTTCTGAACTCCAGTGAATACAAGCCCAGTTGATCCAGTCTTTCTTGATATGTCAGTCCCGCCATCCCGGGAATCAGTCTGGTGAACCTTCGCTGCACTCTCTCAATAGCAATAATGTCCTTCCTCAAGTTAGGAGACCAAAACTGTACACAATACTCCAAGTGTGGCCTCACCAAGGCCCTGAACAACTGTAGCAACACCTCCCTGCCCCTGTACTCAAATCCCCTTGCTATGAAGGTTAACATTCCATTTGTACCTGCATGCCAACCTTCAATGACTGATGTACCATGACATCCAGGTCTCATTGCACCTCCCCTTTTCCTAATCTGTCACCATTCAGATAATAGTCTGTCTCTCTGTTTTTACCACCAAAGTGGATAACCTCACATTTATCCACATTATACTTCATCTGCCATGCATTTGCCCACTCACCTAACCTATCCAAGTCACTCTGCAGCCTCATAGCATCCTCCTTGCAGCTCACACTGCCACCCAACTTAGTGTCATCCGCAAATTTGGAGATACTACATTTAATCCCCTCATCTAAATCATTAATGTATAATGTAAACAGCTGGGGCCCCAGCACAGAACCTTGCGGTACCCCACTAGTCACTGCCTGCCATTCTGAAAAGTACCCATTTACTCCTACTCTTTGCTTCCTGTCTGACAACCAGTTCTCAATCCATGTCAGCACACTACCCCCAATCCCATGTGCTTTAACTTTGCACATTAATCTCTTGTGTGGGACCTTGTCGAAAGCCTTCTGAAAGTTCAAATATACCACATCAACTGGTTCTCCCTTGTCCACTCTACTGGAAATATCCTCAAAAAATTCCAGAAGATTTGTCAAGCATGATTTCCCTTTCACAAATCCATGCTGACTTGGACCTATCATGTCACCTCTTTCCAAATGCGCTGCTATGACATCCTTAATAATTGATTACATCATTTTACCCACAACTGAGGTCAGGCTGATCGGTCTATAATTCCCTGTTTTCTCTCGCCCTCCTTTTTTAAAAAGTGGGGTTACATTGGCTACCCTCCACTCGATAGGAACTGATCCAGAGTCAATGGAATGTTGGAAAATGACTGTCAATGCATCCGCTATTTCCAAGGCCACCTCCTTAAGTACTCTGGGATGCAGTCCATCAGGTCCTGGGGATTTATCGGCCTTCAATCCCATCAATTTCCGCAAAATAATTTCCCGACTAATAAGGATTTCCCTCAGTTCCTCCTCCTTACTAGACCCTCTGACCCCTTTTATATCCGGAAGGTTGTTTGTGTCCTCCTTCGTGAATACTGAACCAAAGTACTTGTTCAATTGGTCTGCCATTTCTTTGTTCCCCGTTATGACTTCCCCTGATTCTGACTGCAGGGGATCTACGTTTGTCTTTACTAACCTTTTTCTCTTTACATATCTATAGAAACTTTTGCAATCCTTCTTAATGTTCCCTGCAAGCTTCTTCTCGTACTCCATTTTCCCTGCCCTAATCAAACCCTTTGTCCTCCTCTGCTGAGTTCTAAATTTCTCCCAGTCCCCGGGTTCGCTGCTATTTCTGGCTAATTTGTATGCCACTTCCTTGGCTTTAATACTATCCCTGATTTCCCTTGATAGTCACGGTTGAGCCACCTTCCCTTTTTTATTTTTACGCCAGACAGGAATATACAATTGTTGTATTTCATCCATGCCGTCTCTAAATGTCTGCCATTGCCCATCCACAGTCAACCCCTTAAGTATCATTCGCCAATCTATCTTAGCCAATTCACGCCTCATACCTTCAAAGTTACCCTTCTTTAAGTTCTGTAGTATCTATGTAGTATTTTTAACATAGTAAAACAAAGCAGCAGAGAGTGGTAGAGAGGCGGAGAGGTTTAGGGAGGGAGTTCCAGAGCTCAGGGCCTAGGGTGTAGGTTGGGCCTATAAACATTGGAGTTCAGAAGAATGAGAGGTGATCTTATCGAAACATATAAGGTAATGAGGAGGCTCGACAAGATGGATACAGAGTGGATATTTCCACTCATCGGGGAAACTAAAACTTGGGGACATAGTCTCAGAATATGGGGCCGTCCATTTAAAACTGAGATGAGGAGAAATTTCTTCTCTCAGAGGGTTGTAAGTCTATGGAATTCTCTGCCCCAGAGAGCTGTGGAGGCTGGGTCATTGAATATATTTAAGGCGGAGATAGACAGAGTTTTGAGCGATAAGGGAGTCAATGGTTATGGAGAGCGGGCAGGGAAGTGGAGCTGAGTCCATGATCAGATCAGCCATGATCATATTGAATGGTGGAGCAGGCTCGAGGGGCCAAATGGCCTACTCCTGCTCCTATCTCTTCTGTTCTTATAACGCTGAAGGCACACCCGGCAATGGTGGAGCAATTAAAATCGGGTTGCGCAGGAGTCTAGAATTGGAGGAGCTCAGAGATCTCGACAGGTTGTAGGGCTGGAGAAGGTTACAGAGATTGAGAGGGGCGAAGCCAAAGACGGATTTGAAATCAAGGATGAGAATTTTTAAATCGAGGCATTGCTGGACCGGGAGCCAATGTAGTCCTAGGCTATTGATGCCAGTTGGCTCTACTCTACTGCAACTGGTCACGAGATCAACAAAGACCAGGCCTGGTCCCCGGATCTACCTGATCTATATGGCTGAGTTAGTAGGAAAGCCATCGAAGATGTCCTACTGAATGTCTTACTTCTTGGACAACTGAATGCCTCACACAGGCAGAAACCCTTCCCCATGTTTAAAAATCTCCCAAACTACTGAGAAACATACTTAGGTCATTTTCATGTGGCTGTTATGGTGTTGACTCTTTCCCTGCAGATACACATCCAACTTTCCTCGGCACAGGTTGGCAAGAGCCAAGGTTTAGGTGCCCTCGGTGGCATAGTGGAATTGCCGGCGTTTAACCAGCCTGGTCATTTTGAGGGAAGAAAGCCCCACTTATTTCGTCCATGAGGATGATAGTTATTATTTGGCGATTTGGACAATTGTCAATGGAACATTCACTGCCTTCAGTTCCACCATTCCATGTTTTATCCAGGGGAGGAGGGGAGTGGAAAAAGAGTTATACATTTGTTGTATTTTCCCCTAGCAACATTGAATATCACCCAGCAAACATTTGAGCCGGGAAAATAGAATTATAATTGATTGGAAATGCCAATGGTGTCAGTAAAGGTAAGCTTTTCCTGGCACTGAGTTGGGAATCAGTGGCACCCAGCCGGATAGTTTTGTGGTTCCTGTGAGCATTTCTGAACCCTGGTGCCACCACAGCCCAATAATGACCTGTGGCAATACTTCTGTGATTTTAAAAATTGCAACTGTACAGTTCTTCTGTTAATAGCCAGCTCGATACAGGTACAGCGTCCCGAATCCGGAATTCCGAAAATTGGAATTGTACGAAACCTGCACATTTTTGAGGCGGCCAAATTGACGACATAGGGCAGCAAGCGATGAGGAAACCGGTAAAAAAATGCAGCGCCGGGGAGCCGTGAGCGGTGGGAATCGTCAGGCGGCGGGAATTGGTGCGCGGCGAGGTCCGAAATCGGGCAAAACCCGAAATCCGGCATGGATTCGGTCCCGAGGATCCTGGATTTCAGACATTGTACCTGTATTCAGTACAAATATGAGATTTCCTCCCTGACCATTTGCTTATGTGTGTGAGCTTTGAACTATCCGCTATTGTGATAGTTTCAATGGCAGAACACTCCTCAGTTTGGTCCTGCCTCCGACAGACCAGAAAGGCTCCAGGCTTTATTCCTTGCTCTGTGCTGATCTTAGTCGAGGGGCAGGGGGCTAGAATTGGGCTTCATTGCCCCTGAGGTATGAAAGCCAAAAAAAAACATCAGATGGGGTTATTGATCTTGATCGCTGTTCGGTCTTTACTAGAAAATGCATGAGGATAGGATCTGATGAACTGTGATGCACTCTGATTAAGCTGGTCTCACATTTGAAGATCTGGACAAGGTACCAGAGGGTTGACACATAGAATGCACAGAAACAAGCCATCCAGCACAACTGGTCCGTGCCGGTGTTTATGCTTCATACCAGTCTCCTCCCACCCTACTTCCTTTAACCCTATCAGCATATCCTTCCAATAATTTTAAATTCATGACGTCTTTTGCAGAAAAAAAAAATCATCACTGAGTTCCCTACCAGAGGAAATAGTCTTTCTCTATTCACTATCAAATCTCACAATTTTAAAAACCTCTGTTAAATCTCCTATTGGCCTTCTCTGCACCAATGGAAATAATCCCAATTCTTCAAGTTTCTCCTCATAACTGGCATCATCCAGGTGAATCTATGCTTTACTGCTGTGGCATTATATCTTGGCATGCGTCAGGAAGATTAAAAAATATCTTGGCACACTTTAGGCACAGGTGCGATGGGCCGAATGGCCTCCTTCGGTGCTGTATGATTCTATGATTTTATGTTCCAAGCTAACCTTCTTATATATTGAGTTGCCATACCAACGAATATTAATATCTTGCATTAAGTCCTTTCATTCGTGCTTTATGGGTTTGCTTGCAAGAATGAACAAGAGCCAGTACATAATGTACCTCTCCTAGTGAATAATTGCACGGTTAGCCTATCATACACAAAGTTAGTCTATCATAATCACACACCTCTGCTCCAATGTAACTCTGTATCCTCAAGGGGAAGGAGCTTCAAGGCAGTCATTAGCATCCCGACCTATGCACATTGTACTTGACTAAGATCAGTGCTGACACAGAAGGCTGGGAAGATGATTTCTCTACAGCTGGCCGTCTTAGCATTCGAGTAAATGCAGATTGCACAGAACAAAAACACGGAAAGGTCAGAAGTGTCATTTCAGTTATTGCAGAGGGTTTCTGTGACAGAGGCTATCTCAGGCTACAGTTTTCGCGAGGCCTTCTGTGCGCAGTGATTGTAATATTCAGAATGCTTTCTGATGAATATAAATTATAACTTCGCTCTGGTATGAACTTACAATTTATCAATCGTGCCTTCAGCCCACTGCAGTCTCCAGAGGCAGGGCTGATCTGTAGGTGGTTTTAAAAGCTTGCCTAATTAACGAGGGCACTGGATTCTCATCACGGAACCTCTTTCGTTGCTGTGGATGAACCTGACTGTGTCTACTGTGCTACTGATAATGTAGGGCATTTTATTTAGCTAGCCATTGCTTATGTTAACTATTTTCGGGCTTGCTTCTTAAGAGCTATCATAACCATCTGTCAAAACCAAGTGATACAGAAATGCCAATATCTTTTTTCCTGTAAATTATTTTAGCTGTCAGCTGTGATGCAATTAGGAGTGCTCTCACCTGAGTCAAAAGGTTGTGGGTTCAAGTCCCACTCCAGAGATTTGAACGCAAAAATCCGGGCTGACACTCCAGTGCAGTACTGAGGGAGTGCTGCACTGTCAGAGGTGCCGTCTTTCAGATGAGACGTTAAACCGAGGCCCTGTCTGCCCTTTCAGGTAGACATGAAAGATCCCATGGCACTATTTCAAAGAAGAGCAGGGGAGTTATGTCTGATGTCCTGGTCAATATTTAACCCTCATCCAATGTCACTGGTCATTATCACATTGCTGTTTGTGGGAGCTTGCTGTGCACAAATTGGCTGCTGCATTTCCCTGCATTACAACAGTGACTACACTCCAAAAGTATTTGATTGGTTATAAAGCACTTTGCGACATCCTATGGTCGTGAAAGGTGCTATATAAATCTAAAAGCAAAATACTGCGGATGCTGGAAATCTGAAATAAAAACAGAGAATGCTGGAAATACTTAGCAGGTCAGGCAGCATCTGTGGAGTTTGAAAAGGAGCTAACGTTTCAGGTTGATGATCTTTCATCAGACTGGGAAAAGTTAGAAATGGAACCGGTTTAAAGCAAGTACAGAGGCAGGGAGAGGGGAGAGTGGAGGAAAGAAGAAAAGGGAAGGTCTGTGATAGGGTGGAAGGCAGGAGAGATTAAGTGACGAAAGGGATGATGGTGCGGGGCAAAAGGGATGGTAATGGGACAAGTAAAGAAACTAAAGATGGGTCTAGAGGCGCTGTAAATGGCAACAGCAGAATCATTACCAGGGCCTGCGGTCTGAGAAAATCGGAGCGATGGTTATGATCTGAAATTGTTAACTCGATGTTGAGTTTGCAAGCTATATAAATGGTAGCCTTCCTTTTATTTTGTGATTTTCTCCCTGCATCACCCATCTACTCTGACTGAGAAGATCACCATTTAGAATTAAAGACGGACAATGCTGGTGATGCACAAAGGGTCAGTCTGCATTTGAAAGAGAAACGAGGATGAATTTTACCAATCCCACATCTAAAGGGCATGTAGGCCAGATACCTGTAGCTCCCCGCGTGTTGGGCCATGCTCTCTCAGTGCCTGGCTCCACATCAGGAGTGTTGGGTCAGTGGACACACTCCACTAGAGGTTAAAGCATCGGGATTCAACAATGGCTTGTGCTACAAATAGTCTGGATTGTCACTCTTCCCTCTCACTATCGTTAACTTTGACAGATCTCTTGCGCAGATGTCAAGGAGCTAAATTAACATCAGACCGAGGCATTGCTGCTCCCGTTAAGTGTAGCACACAATGTTCAAATGATTTTCTATTCACTTGCCACTTGTTGTTGCCAGAGATGCTGATTATGGTTAACTGTGTTTGGAGAACTTCCCATTCTACAAGAACTTCCATGTTATCCAGTGCCAGCTCACTGCTCACTGGGTGAAGGTAATCACATGCTATCAGCATAATGTGGATTGAGGCCTATCCAGTAAGAGGGAACTGATCAGTAGAATCCTGCTCTATTTTAGACCATGGTCTGTTCAGTAAGGTAGTTGCAAGATAGGATCTCCACCAATGAGAGACTGGAGCTGAGAACTCACCCACCAAGCCCATGAAAGTCAAACAAGACTCCTTTCTTGCCCAGTATGTAAGAAGGCCAACAAGTGAGTAATCACTGCTGGATCTAGTAACGGAAAATAAACCAGAGCAGATAAGAGACGTAAGCATAGGGGAACATCTAGACAATTGCAATCAAAATGCAATAATATATAAAATAATGATTGAGTAAGACAAAGACAAAATAATCGATTGGAAAAAAAGCTAATTTTCAGGGGATGAGAATGGAACTAGGGCAGGTAAACTGGAAAACAAAATTGACAGACAAAGAAATTGAACAGCAGTGGGAAATATTTAAAAAGGTGGTCAATAGAGTTCAGGAGAAGTATATTCCGCTAAAAAACAAGAACATCTAGCGAATAATGAAACACTATGGGGCCGATTTTCAGCAAGGCCTCCCCCCGCCCAAGTGCCGCCCAAAGTGCCGCCGATGGCCGTCGAGGTACCGGATGGTACTTTGGGCGGGATATTCATGGCCGAGGTCCCTCGAAGGTTGGCGGGAGGAAAATGGACAACGCACGCCACCGATCTGGCCGGCAGCGGGCGGGAGCTCTCATTCTCGGCGGCAGAGGCGTTTGCCGCCCAAGAGCTGCCGAGGATGGAGTCGGGCCCACGGAGGGTCGAAGAGCTGAAAAAAAAAATGCAGCAGTAAAAAAATTAAAAAACTATTGGAAGACCTCCAGGGGACCCCATGCAGGTAAGTCGCTGTGGAAATTTAAAAAAAATATTCACTTACCTTTTTTTCAGGTTTTTCCTACTCACCGTCGGGGACAGACCAGCCTCCAGCCAGCGGTCCACTCCCGTTCTGCCGCCGACTCCCGCCAACTCTCTTCCGCAGAAATCTGGGAGGTGGGAGGTCAGTCTGCGCCACTCGGCCGCCCGCTGACGTCAGCAGGCGGTTCCTGGCGGCTCTCCCCTCCCGCCCGCTCCAAGCCACCCCGAAAGTGGCACTGGGCAGATCGAGAAGACCAACGTCAGCGGCAGTGGACAGTGACATGATGAATTTCGGCACCACATAGATGAATAAATAGATATGGTCCTAAATAAAATTTTTTTTAAAAGGCATACACTAAATACATAGGCAATAAAGGAGAGGTCGACAAAAGGGAATATGAAGAGGCTAGTTCTTTGCTGTCAACTCTATATAAGGTGATCCAAATGTATACCTTTATAACAAGCATCAAGGCAAACCCAAAGGGAGGCTGGAATATTAGACTGGAGCTATGATACAGTGAAGTCCTACTTCATTCATTACTGCCTGGCCATAACTAGACTGTATTTATTAACCCACAAGGTTGGAATGCTGCTTTCTGTCTCGTGACATCAGATGTCATGGGGCTAAATTTTCCGTCTTTGCATTCTCGGGCAACATTCCCGGTAACCATTTATCCCTAATCTTTCTACTTGTGGGGAAGACCAAAACTTGGGCCCATAAAGGTAAGATCGCCACCAATAAATTCAATAAGGAATTCAGGAGAAACTTCTTTACCCAGAGAGTGGTGAGAATGTGGCACTCGCGACCACAGGGAGTAGTTGAGGCTGTAGGTAGGTGAACCCGGATTTTTCTCCTTTCTCTAATTCCAGAATCAGACCTGAACCCGTCCGGGTGGGATAAAAATGGTTCAGGCTCACAACTCTGTATTCTTTTAACTGTTTATTACACTATAGATAACAAACATCACTGCACTATTTCATTTATCTTCAAACACTACTCATCCCAGCAGTCACTCAGGGAAGTATATTTCCATTGGACGTCCTAATTTTACTGCAAAAATGGCCAACATGCTCCACCCTTTGTTTCTGATTGGTCCCCTTGGAGGATAAGCCACACCCTGAAGTTGCACAGGAATGTGTAACTGGAACTGCCCATCCCAAGGTCTCACTGACTTTGCAAATTGTAACTCGATCCACTTTGACTTCCTGAAGCGACAGAGGACAGAGCTCCCCATAAGACAGCAAGGGCCAGCCAAAGTGCCTTACCCCAGTCCAAGTGCATCCCTCCCCAGTTGAAGTGCCTTACCCCAGTCCCAGTGCATCCCTCCCCAGTCGAAGTGCCTTACCCCAGTCCAAGTACATCCCTCTCTAGCCAAAGAGCCTTACCCCAGTCCAAGTACATCCCTCCCCAGTCGAAGTGCCTTACCCCAGTCCAAGTGTATGCCTCCCCAAGCCAAAGTGCCTTATCCCAGCGCAAGAGCATCCTCATCCCTCCAACCCCACCATAGATGGGACATTGTGTACGGATTGTTAACAGGATTATTGGGTATGAAGTGAATAGTGACAGTGTCGTGACTTCTGGATATCATCCACTCCAACAATGTCTCTTGTAGGGGGTTGGAAGAAGGTGATCCGTCTTCTCCCCACCTGTATCTCTTCCCCCCGCAACCTGTATCTCTCTCTCCCCCGCCAGCCTCTCTCTCCTCCCCGAGCCTCTCTCTTCCCCCCCCAGCATCTCTCCCCCAGACTCTCTCTCCCCCCTGCCTCTCTCCTCCACAGTCTCTCTCTCCCCAGCCTTTCTCTCCCCTCAGTCTCTCTCTCTCTCCCAGCCTCTATCACCCCAGTCTCTCCCTCGCCAACCTCTATCCCCCCAGTCTCTCTCTCCCCAGACTCACAGACTCTCTCTCACCCCCAGCCTCTCTCCTCCACAGTTTCTCTCTCCCCAGCCTCTCTCTCCCCCAAGTCTCTCTTTCCCCAGCCTCTATCCACCCAGTCTCTCTCTCCCCAGCCTCTCTCTCCCCCCCAGATCTCTCTCCCCGCCCAGCCTCTCTCCCCCCCGCCCAGCCTCTCTCTCCCCCCCCAGCCTCTGTCCCCCCACAGCCTCTCTTCCCCCCCCCCGCCTCTCTCCTCCCCAGCCTCTCTCTCCCCCAAGCCTCTCTCTCTCTCCCAGCCTCTATCCTCCCAGTCTCTCTCTCCCTAGCCTCTCTCTCCCCCAGGCTATCTCTCTCTCTTTCTCTCCCCCCCCCAGCCTCTCTCTCCCCAGCCTTTTTACCCCCCATCCTCTCTCTCTCCCCACCGTCTCTCACTCTCTCTCCCAACGCCCCCCCCGCAGCCACTCTCTCTCCCACCCCCTGTCTCTCTCTACCCCCGCAGCCTTTCTCTCGCTATCGGCCCCCCCGTCAGCCTCTCTCGGGCCCAGGACCGCTGCTCTCGACCCCCCCCCGTACCCACTGCCAGCTACTTTCGGCCCCAGGCCGGTCGGGGGGGGAGAGAGTTGGCGCCTCAGGTCCTGCTTCTCGGCACAATGTGCATGGAATGATTCAGGCCGGGGTTGGGAGGGGGGAGGGGCGGAGCTTGACAGGGGCGTGGCTTGTCACCTGTCGGTCAAAAAAGTGTAGTACAAATAGTTACATCGATTTTGATATGTGCGGTTGAGCAAGACAATCCACAATTGCCTTGCAGGTTGCCAATGTTCATCCCTTAACCCACCCCTTTTATAATACAAAAGGTCCTACCCATGATAATGAATGATGCAATCCCCCCTTTGATGTACCATTTGGTCACTTCCCCATCCTTGGTCAGTAAATAGTCCATTATCACACAAAATATATCCTCCTTTGGTTTGATAGTTCAACCATTATCATACAAAGTGTTTTTATTGGGGAGTTACATAGAAACATAGAAAATAGGTGCAGGAGCAGGCCATTCAGCCCTTCTAGCCTGCACCGCCATTCAATGAGTTCATGGCTGAACATGAAACTTCAGTACCCCCTTCCTGCTTTCTCGCCATAACCCTTGATCCCCTGAGTAGTAAGGACTTCATCTAACTCCCTTTTGAATATATTTAGTGAATTGGTCTCAACTACTTTCTGTGGTAGAGAATTCCACAGGTTCACCACTCTCTGGGTGAAGAAGTTTCTCCTCATCTCGGTCCTAAATGGCTTACCCCTTATCCTTAGACTGTGACCCCTGGTTCTGGACTTCCCCAACATTGGGAACATTCTTCCTGCATCTAACCTGTCTAAACCCGTCAGAATTTTAAAAATTTCTATGAGGTCCCCTCTCATTCTTCTGAACTCCAGTGAATACAAGCCCAGTTGATCCAGTCTTTCTTGATAGGTCAGTCCCGCCATCCTGGGAATCAGTCTGGTGAATCTTCGCTGCACTCCCTCAATAGCAAGAATGTCCTTCCTCAAGTTAGGAGACCAAAACTGTACACAATACTCCAGGTGTGGCCTCACCAAGGCCCTGTACAAATGTAGCAACACCTCCCTGCCCCTGTATTCAAATCCCCTCGCTATGAAGGCCAACATGCCATTTGCTTTCTTAACCACCTGCTGTACCTGCATGCTAACCTTCAATGACTGATGTACCATGACACCCAGGTCTCGTTGCACCTTCCCTTTTCCTAATCTGTCACCATTCAGATAATAGTCTGTCTCTCTGTTTTTACGGATTTATAATGCATTTTTCACTCCTTCAACAATGTTTTTCCTTTAGCATTTCAAAAGGGTGTTGCAACCACTCCAGACTGGGTGGGGCCGTGGTCATTAAGTTCATACTAGGCTAATCAGTTTACAAAACCGTCTGCACTGTACACCCTGTTAACCCTTAAAGTGTCGGCTTACTTTAAGTTAAATGTGTTCTTCCTGAAAGTCTGACTACAAGACGAATAGCATCGATGCCTTTAAGGCGAAGCTAGATAAACACAAGAGGAAGAAAGGAATAGAGGGTTATGTTAACATAAGAACATATGAATTAGGAACAGGAGTAGGCCATCTAGCCCCTTGAGCCTGCTCCGCCATTGAACAAGATCATGGCTGATCTGGCCATGGACTCAGCTCCACTTACTCGCCCGCTCCCCATAACCCTTAATTCCTTTGTTGGTTAAAAATCTATCTATCTGTGATTTGAATACATTCAATGAGCTAGCCTCAACTGCTTCCTTGGGCAGAGAATTCCACAGATTCACAACCCTCTGGGAGAAGAAATTCCTTCTCAACTCGGTTTTAAATTGGCTCCCCCATATTTTGAGGCTGTGCCCCCTAGTTCTAGTCTCCCCGACCAGTGGAAACAACCTCTCTGCCTCTATCTTGTCTATCCCTTTCATTATTGTAAATGTTTCTATAAGATCACCCCTCATCCTTCTGAACTCCAATGAGTAAAGAGCCAGTCTACTCAATCTATCATCATAAGGTAACCCCCTCATCTCCGGAATCAGCCTAGTGAATCGTCTCTGTACCCCCTCCAAAGCTAGTATATCCTTCCTTAAGTAAGGTGACCAAAACTGCACGCAGTACTCCAGGTGCGGCCTCACCTATACTCTGTACATTTGTAGCAGGACCTCCCTGCAATTGTACTCCATCCTTCTTGCAATGAAGGCCAACATTCCATTCGCCTTCCTGATTACCTGCTGCACCTGCAAACTAACTTTTTGGGATTCATGCACAAGGACCCCCAGATCCCTCTGCACCGCAGCATGTTGTAATTTCTCCCCATTCAAATAATATTCTCTTTTACTGTTTTTTTTCCCAAGGTGGATGACCTCACACTTTCCGACATTGTATTCCATCTGCCAAACCTTAGCCCATTCGCTTCACCTATCTAAATCTCTTTGCAGCCTCTCTGTGTCCTCTACACAACCCGCTTTCCCACTAATCTTTGTGTCATCTGCAAATTTTGTTACACTACACTCTGCCCCCTCTTCCAGGTCATCTATGTATATTGTAAACAGTTGTGGTTCCAGCACCGATCCTGTGGCACACCACTAACCACCGATTTCCAACCTGAAAAGGACCCATTTATCCTGACTCTCGGCTTTCCGTTAGTTAGCCAATTCTCTATCCATGCTAATACATTTCCTCTGACTCCGTGTACCTTTATCTTCTGCAGTTACCTTTTGTGTGGCACCTTATCGAATGCCTTTTTGAAATCCAAATACACCACATCCATCGGTACACCTCTATCCACCATGCTTGTTATATTCTCAAAGTATTCCAGTAAATTAGTTCAACATGATTTCCCCTTCATGAATCCATGTTGTGTCTGCTTGATTGCACTATTCCTATCTTGATGTCCCGTTATTTCTTCCTTAATGATAGCTTCAAGCATTTTCCCCACTACAGATGTTAAACTAACTGGCCTATAGTTACCTGCCTTTTGTCTGCCCCCTTTTTTAAACAGAGGCGTTACATTAGCTGCTTTCCAATCCGCTGGCACCTCCCCAGAGTCCAGAGAATTTTGGTAGATTATAACGAATGCAGCTGCTATAACTTCTGCCATCTCTTTTAATACCCTGGGATGCATTTCATCAGGACCAGGGGACTTGTCTAACTTGAGTCCCATTAGCCTGTCCAGCACTACCTCCCTAGTGATAGTGATTGTCTCAAGGTCCTCCCTTCCCACATTCCCGTGACCAGCAATTTTTGGCATGGTTTTTGTGTCTTCCACTGTGAAGACCGAAGCAAAATAATTGTTTAAGGTCTCAGCCATTTCCACATTTCCCATTATTAAATCCCCCTTCTCATCTTCTAAGGGACCAACATTTACTTCAGTCACTCTTTTCCGTTTTATATATCGGTAAAAGCTTTTACTATCTGTTTTTATGTTTTGCGCAAGATTACTTTCATAATCTATCTTTCCTTTCTTTATCGCTTTCTTAGTCGTTGATAGGGTTTGATGAAGAGGGGTGCGAGGAGGCTTGTGTGGAGCATAAACCCCGGGATAAACCAGTTGGGCTGAATGGCTGTACATTCTATGTAATGCAATGTATTCCTCTCCTTGACGGTAAAACCTGATGATTTCATCAGTGAATATAACTTAAGCGAGCATATTCTTAAAAAAAACACTGTGGAGACACGGTAGCTGTTTTAATGCGCTTTTCATTTCCTTATATTTCTGCTTTCTCTGTCAATATTTACAGAGCTGTGAGACACAAGACAATGCAATTTGTGTTCTGTACTTGAGTCATATTGTCCGTGAGGATTGTGGGAGCACCTTCACCACATGGACTGCAGCAGTTCAAGAAGAAATCCCACCATCACCTTCTCGAGAGTGATTAGGGATGGGCAATAAATGCTGGCTTCACCAGCGACGCCCTCAGCCGGGAATGAATGATAATAAACATTATAAAAGGTGCTCGACTAAGCAGATTTCCAGGGTCGAGAGGCAATTATTACCTGGAACAGATCGTAGATGAATTCTTGCTGACTTTTTTTTTATACAAGTTGTTTATTTTGAAATATACAGCCAAAATCATTTCTCTCCCCCCATATACGCACAGTAGTTTTACCACTTCATACCCCTGTCAGGAAATTTCACGCACGTGTCTTAAATTTAGCTGCGATCCGCACAATTTTTTCAGTGGTTTGGATAATCAGGTATAACCATCCTGAGGCATTTTCATCCACCTCTTCATGTCATTAGCAGAGGCTAATGAGTAACATTGGACGGTAGCATAGTGGTGATGTTACTGAACTAGTAATCCAGAGTCTTAGACTAATTGATCTGGAGATGTATGTTCAAATCCCATGACAGCTGGGGAATTTAAATTCAGTTAATTGAATAAATCTAGTGAATGTAAAAACCCATCTGGTTCACTAATATCCTTTAGGGAGGGAAATCTGCTGTCCTTACCTGGTCTGGCTATATGTGACTCTAGACCCACAGCAATGTGTTTGACTCTTAAATGGCCTGGCAGGGCAATAAATGCTGGCATTGTCAGTGATGCCCACATTCTGTAAATAGAAAAAAAATAATTTGGTGACTGACATGGGTAAATATGAAGGGATGGATGATTGCGGAGGTGAACCTCTGATATTCAGTGGTGCAATGCATTGTGTTGTCATCACACGTGAAAAAAATCCACACACAGGTATCTTCCACTCTCTCAATTGGAGTTCAGGACTGGAACATCTGTGAACTCTTGTGGAAGCAAGTCATCCTCGTTTGAGGGACCGCCTTTGATGATGGCATTGTGTTGTACCAGTGTACCACCTTTTCCAGTTTCTTTGTTAGTTTAAGTGTCAGCCTTGGCTCAGTGGTAGCGCTCTTACCTTTGAGGCAGAAGGTCCACCCCAGAGCCTGAACACATCATCTAGGCTGAAACTCCAGTCCAGTACTGAAGGAGCACTGCATTGTTGGAGCTGTCACCTGTTAGGTGAGACGTTAAGAAGGCCTGTTTGTCTGGTCAGGTGGACATAAAAGATCCCTTGATACGATTTGTCCTGGCTGACATTTGCCACTCAATCAACACCAATAAAACAGATTAGCTGATTGTTGTTTGTGGAACTGAGATGTGTGCAAATTGGCTACCACATATGCCAAAAGTGGCAACACTTCAAAAGTACTTCATTGGCTCGGAAACATTTTGGGAAGTCCCAAGGATGTGAAAGGCACTACATAAATGCAAGTGTTCATTTTTTTTCTTTCCCTTTACAGCTCAGGCATTTTCATCTGACCACATGCATTTGCTGATCACTTTCAGGTCAGAGGTAACTTCCTGGAGGCAAAGTTAAAACAGTACTTTTTCCTGCCTCTTAGACATTCACGTTCACAAAAGCTTAGCTTGTAGTGTCTGCCCAGCATAGAATCATGGAATGTTTTTCTTCCTGCCTAATTTTCTATTTATTTCTCACATATACCATTAGTCGTAGACTGACAGAGATTGAGTGCCATGTTTAGTCAATAACTCTATTGTAGTTGTATCATATGACTACCAGAATGGTAGACTCAGAACTAGAATCACACTGGTCTTTTCCCACCTAGCATTTCCTATATCCCTCGCAGACAAATGTCTCCATTCTAAAGCATAACTAAAAGTTTAATATCTCTTCTGGAAAATTTGGAAGTTAACATACAGTATGGTGAATTTTCACGTTCATCTCTTGGGATGGATCCATTGGCAATTGGGATGGATCAGTTGCCAATGGAAACAACATTTGGGTGGGATATAAAACAGGTGGCTTACCGCTACCGCCCATTCAGCCCAGTGTCACCGTTTTAGAATCATAGCATGGCTACTGATACGTCCTTACTACACAGTATAAATGCACACGAGGCCCATGCTTGAGAGAAGGTCAGTCTGTGACCTGTCCTTTATTCCTTAGCACTCAAGTGATGAAGGTGGGTGGAGCTTCCCCTTTTATACCTGAAGGTCCAGGTTAGGAGTGTCTCCCACCTAGTGGTCAGTGTTCTCATGGTGTACAACTTAGGTCAGTTTATACATGGGTTACAATGCTGGTTGAATATATGACATCACCTCCCCCCACAAAGTCTTATTGGGATCACAGGTTGAGTCTCTCTGGTGGTTTACGCTCCCTTGGAGAGCGCCTGAGTTGGAGCTCCAGTTGTTGGGCGCTGGCCTGAGTGTCTGCTGTTTGCAGTGCCTCAGGCCTGTCCGGACTGCCCACAGTGACTGGGCTCTCCTCCCTTTGGTTCCGGTGTTCGGTCACCTGTGGTGGAGTGAACTCTATATCGTGTTCTTCCTCTGCTTCTTCTATGGGGTTGCTGAACCTCCTTTTTGTTTGATCCACATGTTTGCGGAAGATTTGTCCATTGGTAAGTTTAACTACCAGAATCCTATTTCCTTCTTTGGCAACCACAGTGCCTGCGAGCCATTTGGGCCCTGTAGCGTAGTTGAGGACAAAAACAGGATCATTTACATCAATACATCGCGCCCTCGCATTCCTGTCATGGAAGTGATATTGTGACTGGCGCCTGCTCTCGACAATTTCTTTCATTGTGGGATGTATAAGGGATAATCGGGTTTTGAGCGTCCTTTTCATTAGTAGCTCTGCGGGTGGAACCCCTGTGAGCGAGTGTGGTCGGGATTTATAGGCCAACAGGAGGCGTGATAAGCGGGTTTGTAGGGAACCCCCTTGGAATCTGAGCATCCCCTGTTTGATTATCTGCACTGCTCGTTTTGCCTGGCCGTTTGAGGCCGGCTTGATCGGTGCCGTTCTAACATGGTTAATTCCATTGCCTGCCATGAAGTCCTGGAATTCAGTGCTTGTGAAGCACGGGCCATTGTCGCTGACCAAGATGTCCGGTAGACCGTGGGCGGCGAACATTGCCCGTAGACTTTCTACCATGGCAGAGGATGTGCTTGAATTTAAAATGTCACACTCGATCCATTTGGAGTAGGCGTCTACTACAACCAAAAACATTTTCCCCATGAAAGGACCTGCGTAGTCCACATGGATGCGTGACCAAGGCTTGGCGGGCCATGGCCAGGGGCTAAGGAGGGCTTCCCTGGGCGCATGGCCTAGCTGGGCACACGTGTTGCACCTGCGAACACAAAGTTCCAGATCTGCGTCTATCCCTGGCCACCAAACGTGTGACCTGGCAATTGCCTTCATCGTGACAATGCCCGGGTGCCCATTGTGGAGTTCTCTGATGAACACCTCTCTGCCCATCTGGGGCATGACTACGCTGTTTCCCCACAGTAGGCAATCGGCCTGAATCGAGAGTTCATCCTTGCGCCTGTGAAATGGTTTAAATTTCTCAGGGCATGCCCTGTACGTGGCTGCCCAGTCCCCATTCAGGACACATTTCTTGACTAGAGACAATAGCGGGTCTCTATTTGTCCAGACTTTAATCTGACGGGCTGTCACTGGTAAGCCTTCGCTTCCGAAAGCTTCAACAGCCATGACCATCTCAGCAGCATGCTCGGTATCCCCCTCAGTGGTGGCTAGTGGGAGCCTGCTGAGTGCATCGGCGCAGTTTTCGGTGCCCGGTCTGTGCCGAATTGTGTAGTTATAGGCAGCTAACGTGAGTGCCCACCTCTGTATGCGGGCCGATGCGTTTGCATTTATGGCCTTGTTGTCGTCCAAAAGGGACGTTAGGGGTTTGTGATCTGTCTCCAGCTCAAATTTCCTGCCAAACAGATACTGGTGCATTTTCTTTACCGCATATACACATGCGAGCGCCTCCTTTTCTACCATCCCGTAGCCCCTTTCTGCCTGGGACAGACTCCTGGAGGCATAGCTACCGGCTGTAACTGACCCTTCGCATTGACATGCTGCAATACACACCCGACACCATAGGACGACGCATCGCACGTTAACACAAGTTTCTTACATGGGCCATATAGCGTTAACAGATTGTTGGAACATAACAAATTGCGTGCTCTATTAAAAGCCCTTTCCTGGCTGTCCCCCCAGACCCATTCACGACCTTTGCGTAGGAGCACGTGTAGCGGCTCTAGCAGCGTGCTCAATTTGGGAAGAAAGTTACCAAAATAGTTCAGGAGCCCCAGGAACGAACGCCGCTCCGTCGTGTTACGGGGTCTGGGTGCTCTCTGGATCGCTTCCATCTTGGATGCAGTAGGGCTGATCCTGTCTGCTGCTACCCTCATCCCCAGGAATTCTACCTCTGGAGCTAGGAAGACGCACTTTGCCTTTTTAAGTTGCAGACCTACCCGGTCCAGTCTGCGTAGCACCTCCTCCAGGTTGTGGAGGTGTTCTTCAGTATCGTAACCCGTAATGAGGATGTCGTCCTGAAAAACCACCGTCCCTGGAATCGACTTGCGGAGGCTTTCCATATTTCGTTGGAAGATCACGGCGGCCGAGCGAATCCCGAACAGACATCTGTTGTACTCAAACAACCCCTTGTGTGTCGTGATGGTGGTCAGCTTCTTCGACTCACTCGCCAGCTCCTGGGTCATGTAAGCTGAGGTCAGGTCCAATTTTGAAAAAAGTTTGCCACCGGATAGCGTCGCAAAGAGGTCCTCCGCTCTCGGTAGCGGGTACTGGTCTTGGAGTGACACCCGATTGATGGTGGCCTTGTAATCGCCACATATCCTGACCGACCCATCCGCCTTGAGCACAGGCACAATCGGGCTCACCCAGTCACTGAATTCAACTGGCGAGATGATGCCTTCCCTCAACAGGCGGTCCAATTCGCCTTCTATCTTTTCCCGCATCACGTACGGCACCGCTCTGGCCTTGTGGTGTACTGGTCTGGCGTCCGGGTTTACGTGAATCACTACCTTGGCCCCTATGAAAGTGCCAATGCCGGGTTGAAATAATGAGTCAAATTTGTCCAGGACCTGTGAGCATGATACTCGCTCCACAGAGGAAATTGCATTGACATCGCCCCATTTCCAGTTCATGACAGCAAGCCAACTCCTCCCCAGTAGTGCGGGATCGTCCCCTGGGACAATCCAGAGTGGCAATCTGTTCTCCGAATCTTTGCGGGTCACGACTACCGTGGCGCTGCCTAGCACCGGAATGATCTGCTTTGTGTAAGTCCGTAGCTGTGCGTCAATCGCCAATAATTTTGGCCTCCTGGCCAATACATGGGTTACAATGCTGGTTGAATACATGACATCTACAACACAGAAGGAGGCCATTTGGCCTGTCGAGCCCGTGCCGGCTCTTTGCACTTCAGCTAGTCCCACTCCACCGCCCTTTCCCTGCAGCCCTGCTAATTTTTTTTCTTTCAGGTACTTATCCAATTCCCTTTTGAAAGCCACGATTGAGTCTGCCTCCACCACCCTCTCAGGCAATGCATTCCAGATCCCAACCACTCGCTGCGTAAAAAGAATTTCCCTCGACTCGCCTTTGTCCGTAAACATAAGTCTGGAGTGATTCAGTACAATTTCTAAGTTTCGGATTTTGCAGTCAAGTGTGATGTTGTGAGGTGAAGCCAAAGAGTGAATGAAATAGTGATGCAGCTTTTCAGGTTTTCATTCCTTTTATTTCTGCATCAAACATTGTGTCCCATCTGTCAAGCTGGGCACTGCTGAAGAGAAGCTGTAAAAAAAGATAAAATGGATCACATTTTTCTGCCTGCGACGGCACAGAGACTCCGTGCATGTTAATGGTCCCTCTGTTTGCAATATTGATTAACCCTGCGACTGCTCCCAGTTGGAGATCAGTTCAGAAGCAAATCATGCTCAGAATCAGTCGCTTTTTAAATTATCTTTTGCTGGTGTGAGGATTGTATATTCTCGACAGTGAGCATCTGCCCGAAAATATTCTTGCATGTCACGCGTCTCTGAGTCACAAGGTCAGGGGTTCAAGCCCCACTCCAGAGACTTGAGCACAAAATCCAGGCTGACACTCCCAGTGCAGTGCTGAGGGAGTGCAGCATTGTCGGAGGTGCCGCCTTTCAGATAAGGAGTTAAACTGAGACGCCGCCTGCCCGTCTGGATGTGAAAGATCCCGTGACACTATTTTGAAGAAGGACAGGGGAGTTACAGTTTCTAAAACAGGAGGCCGAGTTGAAAATCTACCCTTTGACATCCACTCCTTTACTTGGTGAGGAAAGCCGTAACTTTTGTTGAAATCATTCTGGGGATGTGAATCTCGCAGAGAATGCCGGTATTTAATGACATTCCCTAGCTGCCCTGAAAAGGTGTTGGAGTATCTTCTTGAGTTGTAGCAGTTTGATACAGTTGAGGGGCTTGCTGGTCTACTTCAGCGGGCAGTTATGAATCAACCACAAAGGTGTGGGACTGCAGTCACATAGAGGCTCCTGGGTAAAAAGGAAAGGTTTCCTTCCCGAAAGGACATTCGTGAACCAGTTGGATTTTTATGACAATCTGAAAGCATCCTCATCACTGTTATTGAATTTCAGTTCATAATATTGATTTGAAGAAGCTCGATTCAATTTATTTCCCAAGGTTGTCATATTATTTCCAGACGTTTTAAACTGAATAGTAGAATTTGAACTCACGGGGCCCGAAATTCCGTACCGCTGGAAAGCTGCTGCTCCCCCCCACCCCCACCGCCCCCCCGCCAGTGTTTTTGGGCCATTAGCGCCGACATTTTTCATGGCTGGGCCACCCCATATTCAGTTCTAAAAATGAACAAATGGGTTCCAGCGCTAATGAACCCTTTCAAAGTGGATTTTTCAGCAGTGTGGCTGTCTTAATTTGAGCGTTATCACCACTGAGAAATTCAGCATGCAGGTAAGGGTTTCTAATGAGCCAGCTGCTCCAAGGCCAGCATTTGCAGCAAGGCCCTGAGTGGGGAAGGATGTTGGAAGGATGGCTGGTGTAAGAGGTGCAAGGAGAGCCAACTGGTATCGAGCTGGAGACACTGATGGACGGTGTGGAGGACAGAAGAAGAATACTGTTTCCTGACGCGGAGAGACCTGGCAGACTGCCAGTACATAATGCATGGAGGGAGATTGCAGGAGAGGTGTCAGGGACCTCCATATGTGTGAGGACGCACCCTCCCAGAAGGGTGCTGGCCAGTCTGCACCCGGCCCTTCCAGGCTCACAGGTGTTCCAGGGAGTCCTAGAAGGACAGCTGCAGGTCCCAGACAACAACCACTGCAGCATTCCCGGACCCATGATGGAGCTACAGGGATGACAGTTAGGTGTAGTGTTAGGGTAGTCACAAATAACAGGTGTTATAGTGAGATGCACAGGGGTAAAAAATTATTACAGTATTATTATATTGTTCTTTATGGTCTGTTTTTGCTGAGGTTTGGATAATTGGATAATTCTTTATTTTTGGCACATATATCTATCTAGGTGTTTCATCTGGGAGTGGGCAATTCTGCGTTAAGGCACATTGCGATGGCCATTGAAAGTGGGAGCTGAAGGGTCATGTGTGGATGGGATTATCTGAAGCGAGCAGCTATGAGATGCAGCTGCACCTCCCTTCCAGGGTGGCGATGGGGACAACTCCTCCTAGCTCTGGGGCGACGGGGATTCTCCTCCTCCTCCTCCTCCGGTGGTACTGCTGGCTCGACCTCCAGTGGCTGTCCCCTCATGAGGGCCAGGTTGTGCAGCATGCAGCAGACCACGACGATTATGGAGAGCCGTTGAGAAGAGTACTGCAAAGTGCCACCAGAATAGTCCAGGCACCGGAACCTCTGCTTAAGGGTGCCTATGCACTGCTCAATGATGCACCTGGTGGCACAATGAGCATCATTCTATGCATGCTCTGCCGCTGTCCTGCGGTTCCGCAGTGGAGTGAGCAGCCAAGTGGACAGGGGATATCTCCTGTACCCTAGCAGCCAACCGCAATCCTGAGTAGGGTCGGTGAAGACGGCAGGCACACTGTACCAGGAAGGCTGCTGCGTTGTTGTCTGGGACCTACAGCTGTCCTTCTAGGACGTCCTGGAACACCTCTGAGCATGGAAGGGCCGGGTGCAGACTGGCCAGCAATCTCCCTCCATGCATTGTGTACTGGCGGTCTGCCAGGTCTCCCCACGTCAGGAAACAGTGAGGCCGAAATTCACCGTCACTCTCGGGACAGCCACCGCGGAGTTTGGGCGGGAGAACGAAAAAATCGATGGGCCGCCGTGGTCGGGTACTTTTCCCTCCCCGAGCCATATTCAGCTCGGCGGGTGGGGAGGGGGGATTTGAGCGGTGTGCACTTCCGCCGGAAACGGCGCGGTGAAGCCGCTATAAAGGAGACATTCCAGTGGAGAGCTCTGCAGTGTGCGGGCCGCTGGAAAGTGGCAAGGACAGCGTTTTTCAGCTACAAAAAGGTAAGTATTTTCCCAGCAGTGCCCCCACGAGTTATTCGAGTCGGTGCTCGAACGGGACACCGCGGGAGTGTTGTCGCAATCGGGGCCCTTTGGTAGGGAAATAGTTTAATTAATTATAATGTTTTTATTTCAGATTCCAGCATCCACTGTATTTCTTTTTTAATAGAAACATAGAAACATAGAAAATAGGTGCAGGAGTAGGCCATTCGGCCCTTCTAGCCTGCACCGCCATTCAATGAGTTCATGGCTGAACATTCACCTTCAGTACCCCATTCCTGCTTTCTCGCCATACCCCTTGATCCCCCTAGCAGTAAGGACCTCATCTAACTCCTTTTTGAATATATTTAGTATTTAGTTTTATTAATTATTTAGTATTATTAATTATTAGTATTTTTATTTAAGATTCCAGCATCCACTGTATTTATCTTTTAATAGTTTTATTAATTGTTTTGGCTTCATTAAACCTGCTGAGTGCTTCTCAGAGGTTTGCACATACCCCTGTACTTTTGTACAACTTTCAGGTTTGACTCTTTAGTGGAGTCCTGTGGGCTGCAGAGACCTGCTTGGCAGGGTTCACCCTGAGGATGGGAGGAGTGTTGGGAGGGTGACACCTGGTACACCTGGTCAGAAGCAGGGCGGCACGCAGGAGAAGGCGTTGCCATCAGCACCGTGCAGGGAGGCAGCGGGCAAGGGAGGCAGCAGCCATGATTCATTCATTCTGCACCAGACCAGTGTGTCCACCGTCTTGACCGGCCCAAATCAGGATTGCAGTTGGCTGCTTGGCGACAAGGGATATCCCCTGTCCACTTGGCTGCTCACTCCACTGCGGAACTCCAAGACAGTGCCAGAGCATGTATACAACGATGCTCATTGTGCTACCTGGTGCATCATCGAGCAGTGCATAGGCACCCTTAAGCAGAGATTCCAGTGCCTGGACCGCTCTGGTGGCACCTTGCAGTACTCTCCTCAATGGGTCTCCATCATCGTCATGGTCTGCTGCATGCTGCACAACCTGGCCATCATGAGGGAACAGCCGCTGGAGGTTGAGCCAGCAGTAGCACCAGAGGAGGAGGAGGTGCAGGAGGCGCAGGAGGAAGAGAAGGAGGAGGCAGCGCAGGAGGAGGAGGTGCAGGAGGAGGAGGAGGAGGATCCCCGTTGCCCCAGAGGTAGGAGGTGTCGACCCATCGCCACCCTGGAAGGGCCGGGTGCAGACTGGCCACCACCCTCCTCAGAGGGTGTGTCCTCACATATATGGAGGTGCCTGACACCTCCCCTGCAATGTCCCTCCATGAGTATGTACTGCCTGTCTGCCAGGTGTCCCCACGACAGGGAACAGTGTCCTCCACACCATCCATCAGTGTCTCCAGCTCCATACCAGTGAACCTGTTGGCTCTCCTTGCACCTCTTACACCAGCCATCCTTCCAACATCCTTCCCCCCTCAGGGCCTTGCTGCAAACGCTGGCCTTGGAGCAGCTGGCTCATTAGAAACCCTTACCTGCATGCTGAATTTCTCAGTGGCGATAATGCTCAAATTAAGACAGCCATGCTGCTGAAAAATCCACTTTGGAAGGGTTCATTCGCGTTGGAACCCATTTGTTCATTTTTGGAGCTGAATATGGGGTGGCCCAGCCACAAAAACATTTTGGTGCTAATGGCCACAAAAAGGTGGAGGAGCACCAGCTTTCCAGCGGTATGGAATTTCGGGCCACTAGTACGCTATCATTTAATTAGATATTGGGTAGTAAAGGTATGCTCCAGTACAATAGGGAACCTGAGATCCATGTACAGGAGTGAACGGTGACACTATCTACCATAGCCCAGGGGCCGATGCAACAGTAATTGAAGGTTCTGAAGGATATTCTTCCAATTTGGAAAAAATTACAGAAACTGCAAAACATTTGAATGAAAACTTACGTTTGTACAGAGTTCTCAATGTCAAAAGATGGACACAGATGAAGGAATTCACTCAACCAATCAAAGCTCAAAAGTTCAGGAAAAACACTTGCATTCCCTCTCCACATAATCTATATTGGAAAAAATCTAACGGGGAAAAATTCAGTATTGCCCTGTTTGGGGGCGGTAACAGTTGGGAGGCACGTGACTTCGCGCCAGGCACTGAAGTCTCGCCCCTCTCCAGAAATTTGGGTTAACGCCCCGGAAAGAAAAGGATTGGTAAATCAGGCGCTCCACTTCCTTCCTGGGGTGTGTCTTCCTGGGGCGTGTCTTAGCAGCGCTGCTTTGTCCGAGGGGCCTTCCCTTAATTAAAGGGAAGGGCCCACGCTGCCGACTCTGCAGATGATAAAAGGACCTACCAAGGCCACCAGGGAGCAGGGGGTGCCGCGTGATCAGCCCGTTACTCAGGCAGAGCGCAGAGCTGAGCGATCGCGGGCAGGACCCTGCGGAGAAACCGGGTCAGGAATGGGAAAATCAAGGTACGTTCTTTTTTTATTTTTTATTTGGCCATCTTGCCTTTAACCATCGCCCTGGTAGCGGCCACCCAAGACGCACCTCCTGTGGCTGTCGGTGATTTTGCCTGGCGCTGCTGCATTTAGGGTGCAGGGGGCGGAAGTCAATTTCGGGGCCGGAGCGCTAACGGAATGATGCGAGCGGCGATGACGTCACGATCTCCAGGCGCATGAAATCGGGGCGCAAAGCCATAGCGCCACCGCTAAACTCCCACCCAATATGGTGGGAGTCGTTAACAGCGCCGCATCAATTGTAAACTCGGAGGCACTAATGAGAGGTGAAAATGAGTTGATTTTCCAGCCCTAAGAGTTTAACCTCCATTTCCCATCTCAACGACCATTCCAATTGTTATTCACTCTTTGTGAAAAAGTAGTCACTGGCATCTATCCTAAATGACTTTTCGACCAGCTTTAGCCAAAGTGTCTTGGCTTTCTTTCAATTCGTGCTCTGAATTTATCTGATCTACATCATTTAGTAATATCTTGTACAGTTATGTAAGATCCCCTCTCGATACCCTCTCTTTAAAGCCAAAAGCCTCAGTTTCTCCAGACTCTCCTCACAGCCCTATCACAGTGTCAGCCGTAGCTCAGTGGGTAGCCCTCTCACTTCTGAGTCAGAAGATTGTGGGTTCATATTCCCATTCCGAATTGAACACAAAAATCCAGGCTGAAACCAGTGCCGTGTTGAGGGAGTGCTGCACTGTCGGTGATGCTGCCTTTCAGATGAGATGTTAAACTGAGGCTCTGTCATCTCTCTCAGGTGGATGTAAAAGATCTCATGGCACTATTTCAAAGAAGAGCAGGGGAGTTCTCCCCAGTGTCCTGGCCAATATTTAGCCCCCAATCAACATAACAAAAAAAAAACAGATTATCTGGTCATTATCACATTGCTGTTTGTGGGAGCGTGCTGTGCACAAATTGGCCGCCGTGTTTCTTACATTACAACAGTGACTAAACTCCAAAAAGTACTTCATTGACTGTAAAGCGCTTTGAGATGTCTGGTGTTCATGAAAGGCGCTATATAAATGCAAGTCTTTTTTCAATGGAAATAAAAATCAGGCAGTTGCCATAACAGTGGCTGATCCATAGCAACAGTTTCCCACGCAGGTAAAAATCCACCCGGAAATCTATCTAACTATCCTTCCCCCAACTTTTATTTTACCTCTTCCTAACTTCCTCGCAGCCTTCCTGTTGTTAAAACCTGTCTGTCTGCGTCTCTCATTTCGTCTCTCTCTTCAAGACAGACAGGGATCAAATCCCTTTGCAAAGCACTTGGGTATTGTGTTTCCACTCTTACATCCCCTAAAAATAAGCAGTGTCACAGGAACCCTCAGTCCCACATCTCAACAGACATCGATGTCAATTAACCCAGAATCACCTACCTTCACCGGTCGTCTATTACAGTTATTTTCACAGCAATGTTATATGAAGCTCAGACATAGGTGAGGGCTAGGTCAAAGGTCGCTGATGGGACTGAGACTCTGGGAGAAAGCCCAAACTGAGCTTATTATTTCCACCTCACCCTCTCTAACCTGGAAACTAAAGTTGGTGTTCCATTGAAACTCAGAGGGTGGGCCAGGGGTGGGGGGGAGTGGGGGTGGGGGGAGCAGGTGGGGGTTACGGGGTGATTCCACAACCATGCAATCTGACTGGAGAGCAGCACTCACAGGAAATGCTCCTTGGGACATTGTGGGCACCCAGCCTCGGATTCCTGAGTTGCAATCCCTCTCGAGAGCGTTGGATCGCGAATCACACCCGACTGTTCCGTTCCCTTAGAGACCTGGGTTCGAACACAGCCCACACTCGTGAGACCTAGGGATCTTGCGTGAAATGTGCTTGACCCGTCTCAACCCGGTTCTTAGTGGACACGGCCTCAGAAGACAAAATTGCCCTTAAATTGGCACTGCATTAACATTTGTCTGCAGGCCGACAAGGATGGCTGATGAAGCAAATGGAAAAATGTTTCACTGGTGCACTGGATGATGCTCTTCTAAGAGTGAGGTTAAGGCACATTGTCAGAAAATGGCTTGCTCTTGTTTCTGGCAACAGATATAGATGTTTGATATTGGGACATTGAGTAGAATGGGGCCTATACTCTCTGGAGTTTAGAAGAATGAGAGGAGATCTCATTGAAACATAAAAGATTCTGAGAGGGTTTGACAGGGTAGATACAGAGAGGCTGCTTCCCCTGGCTGGAGGGTCTAAAACTAGGGGGCATAGTCTCAGGATAAGGGGTCGGCCATTTAGGACTGAGATGAGGAGGAATTTCTGCACTCAGGCGGTTGTGAATCTTTGGATGTCTCTGCCCCAGTGGGCTGTGAATGCTCAGTCTTTGAGTATATTCAAGTCTGAGAGTGCTAGTTTTTTTGATTCTAAAGGAAAGAAGAGCTATAGGGATCAGGCGGGAAAGTGGAGTTAAGATTGAAGATCAGCCATGAGCTTAATTAATGGCGGAACAGTCTGGAGGGGCCGTATGGACTACTCCTTCTCCTTTTCTTATGTTTTTATGTTCTTATGTTAATCAATCCCGAATGAATTATCTTCTGTGGAAGTTTGTATCAGTTATTTTCAAGGCAATATTATATCAAGCACAGACATAGCTGAATCCTCGGTCAGTATTCCATTGGTAAAAGGATTTCTGTTGCGACTGAGACTGTGGTCGAAAGCCCAAAGCTGGGGTTATTATCCCCTGCTTAAACTCACCCTCTAACCTGTAAACTAAAGTTAATATAAAAGCAGAAAAAGCTGGATACATTCAGCGGTTCAGGCAGCACCTGTGGAGATAGAAACAGAGTTAACGTTTCAGGTCGGTGACCTTTCGTCAGAACTAAAGTTGACGTTCCCTCGAATCTCCTGGAAGGAAGTTTGCACAGTATTGCTATTTTGATTCTATGTTGGAGACAGATGATAAGGAGCGTTACTCTGCATCTGGCCAGGGTCGCTTGACAATGACATTTGGTAACACAATCAGAAACAATGTTTCACTTTCCAGGATTAACTTACCTTGATGAGCATAAAAACTCAAAAAAAAATAGATTTTGTTTTTTAAATTGCAACAAAGGGCAAGAAATGACCAGGAAGATCGCAGTTTCTATGGATTCCAACTGAACTTGATGACCGTAAAAAATGTAAGTGATCAATGGTTTCACCACAGTTAAAGTATAGTGATTTTTATAAAAAATCTCTTGAAACTTTTAGTGAGGGCTGTATAGTTCTCCATTGAGCCTAAAATTCTCTCCGCTCCATTGCTCCCAGGTCTAGCGCCATTGTTTCCCTCCAATTCTGGGGGCGGGAGTTGTTGTGTATGTAAATAAACAGACTAACTGAAGTAGAAGTATAGGGCCCAAGTTTCCACATGATTCGCGCCTGATTTTTAGGAGCAACTGGTGGAGAACGGACTATTTTAGAAATCGCAATTCTCCACATTTTTTTTTCTGCAGTTCTAGTTAGGTAGAACAGTTCTAGTTTAGAACAGAATTTTTTCTTCAAGAGGGGGTGTGTCCGGGCACTGACGCCGGATTTGAAAGTTTCCACAGTGAAAATGTACTCCAAACTAAAGTAGAATGGCGCCAGTGAAGATTTTTGTAGAACTGAAAAAACCTGTTCTACACATTAAAAAATCAGGCGCAGGTTACAAATTAGGCGTCCAGAACGAGGGGGGGGGGGGAAGGGAACTCATTAAATTCGACAATAAATCCTTATTTATACTTCTACAAATATTATACAAATAAATCCAACTTGAATAAACATTTATAAGCCAAGAAAAGATTAAATAAACCATCTTCCTGCCTGTGTGAAAGTGCTTCAGCCACGGAGAATGCTGCAGCTATTCGTGCCGCTGAGCAAGAGAGGGAGGGAGAGAGGGGAGGGAGAGGGAGAGAAGAGAGGGGGGGGGTCGGGGAACAGGAGCGGTGGGGGGGGGGGGTCGGGGAACAGGAGCGGGGGGGAGCGGGTGTCGGGTCGGGTCAGGGGGGGGCGGGTGTCGGGTCGGGGGGGGGGAGCGGGTGTCGGGTCGAGGGGGGGGGAGCGGGTGTCGGGTCGGGGGGGGGAGCGGGTGTCGGGTCGGGGGGGGGGAGCGGGTGTCGGGTCGGGGGGGGGGAGCGGGTGTCGGGTCGGGGGGGGGAGCGGGTGTCGGGTCGGAGGGGGGAGCGGGCCTCGGGTCGGGGCGGGGAGCGGGTCGGGGGGGAAGCGGGCCTCGGGGCGGGGAGCGAGTCTCGGGGCGGGGGGGGGGGGATGAGCGGGTCTCAGGTCTCGGTCGGGGCGGGGGGGAGTGGGTCTCGGGTCTCGGTCGGGGCGGGGGGGGGGAGAGCGGGTGTCGGGGCGGGGGGGGGAGCGGGTCTCGGGTGTCGGGGGGGGGCGGGGAGCGGGTGTCGAGTCGGGTCTGGTCGGCGGGGGGTGGGGGGGAGCGAGTGTTGGGTCTGGTCGCGGGGGAGCAGGAGCTGGCCGTGGGAGGAGCCTCATTCACGCAGCCCCAGTGAGGCCATTCAGCCAGGGCTAGGGGCTGCGTGCTTCGGGCCCCTCCCACACAGTTCGGCGCCTGGAGCTACTGCACTTGCGTGCCGACTGTAGCGCGCATGTGCAGAGGTCCCGGCACTGTTTTCAGCGCAGGGACCTGGCTCCGCCCCCCCCCACAGCTCGTGCCGGCTGCGCCGAGTGCCACAGGACCTGTAAGTCGGTGGAGAATACCGAGGATTTTTTTAGGCGCCGTTTTAGGCATGAAAAACGGGCGCCCAGCTCAGAGGGGCGCCCGTTTTTTTTCTTGTGGAAACTTGGGCCCAATGTAACTAACTGTGTCCTTTATAGCAGCTCCCAAAACCAGCATGTTTACAGCAGGTGTGAATAGCCCTCACAGGGTCCTAATGCCCTTCTTCTGAAAAACACAGTCTATGAATCGGCAAAATCCATCATTGAGCTCACAGGTGTGAGGGCTGAACTTTCGCCCGATCTGTTTTGGAGGCGAAAGTGAAGATGTGAGCTTATGACTCCGGTTTGGGCGCTTAACTCTGACCCAATCTCCGTTCTTCAGTCAGGGCTTTTGAGCCCGTCGTTTTGTGTCAGTGTACGATTCATGCTCGTCGCCAAATTGTGTTGTGTACGTAAATAAACAGACTAACTGAAACAGGAGTAGTGTAACTAACTGTGTTGTTTATAGCAACTCTCAAAATGGTATCCCAAAACCACCATGTTTACAGCAGGCGTGAATAGCCCCCACATGGTCCTAATGCCTGTCTAGTGAGGGTTTGTGTAACCAACAAATAGAGCATGAACACAACAGGAGGCACCCTGTAATTGTCCTTACACTGACTCTAAAAGGACAATGGGACCGCAGGAAAGGCGGTTAGCTTTTCTGTTTGTTTGAGGTGCCGGAAGTTTACCTGCATCTGACACTGTGTCCACCTTTCATTTAATTTATTTAAAGCTTTAGCTAGCCTTGTGTGCTACTTTCTTCTCATTACAGAACGGCTAACTATCTTCTGAAGCCTGTCACATTTGCTCTTTTCACTCAGTAGACATTCCCTGATGTTACCCTCTCCGGGTGTTACATAGAATTATATAGAATTAACAGCACAGCAAAAGACCATTTGGCCCAACAGGTCTTCGCCGGTGTTTATGCTCCACACGAGCCTCCTCCCACCCCTCTTTCTCTAACCCCATCAGCATAACTTTCTAATCCTTTGTCCCTAATGTGTTTATCAAGCTTCCCCTTAAATGCATCGATGCTACTCGCCTCAGCTACTCTTTGTGGTAGCAAGTTCCACATTCTCACCACAATATTTTCAGCAAAGAGTTTGCTTTTGATCATGTTTATGATTTTGTTAAAAACACATTTGTTTTGTTTGTGTGTTCTTGGGATGTGGGTAACCCTGGCAAGGTTGCAGTTGTTGCCTATCCCGAGTTGCTCTGAGAGGTATTGGTTGGCCTGCTCCTTGAACCGCAACAGTCCTTGTGATATCTACCCACTGCTTTTAGTTGAGTGCTTTGCTAGGCCACCTCAGAGATATTGAAAGTCAGCCTGGCCAGGTCAGACCAAGCAGGGGCGGCAGTGTTAGATCTCTTAATTTTAATGAAATACGAACTCCGATGGTAGTTTTAACTTTTTAATCTTGGCAGAGAGTAACAAGCTGCTGGCTGATTGCCAGTTTCTTTGTCTTACTGAAACCACATGGTCAAAATGGCTGTATTTTATACCGGGTTCAATTTACAGAAAAGAACTCGCGTTCTTTGACCTTATTGGCTCACTACCCAAGGTCCGAAAATGTCAAGTTGATTGATGAGTTAATGCAACATGCCGAACTGCATGTAGCAGCCTTGACTTGGGGGTCTGTGAATTTTCACAGTCTGTCGAAATGAGCCTGTTTGAATACTCTATCAATCCCCCCTTTGATTCTTTCACAAACTGAATCATAAAACTTCAGGTATCACTGGTTAAACATTCTACAAAATAATTTAATAGAGTTTCCTTCTAAAATTTGTTGATGTGTTTCGCCACATGTCCGGACTAGTAGCTTCCACACAAATTTACACCAACCCGAGTTCCATCGTGGCCACAATGGAAGTCTGGTTTTAGTAGGTTAATTAACCTTATTCCAATTTAATCCAATCAATATCTTAATTCAACCAGTAAACAACCTTTCCTTAAGCATAACATACCCCTGTGCCATGTACAGATGGTCTGCTGGGACCTGCAAGGTGTCTCACCTGCGGGACAGCAGCTACAGCCGCCTGGTCGCAACAACATTTAATCAACATAAACATACAATATAAAAGTAAAAGGTATTTACATGTAATTCCCTTGGTACTCTACTATTTCCCTTTGGTGCAGAGGGTCGGCTCGTAAGAAGTAGGCCTATGCCTAGAATACCTACAATCAATAATACAGTAAATTTATACATTTTCGCAAAAAGTAATTGTCCTTATTAGATTTCAGCTTCAGTTACGGATGCTCGTTTAACGTGTGAAGCGTGGATCCAGGCTTTCTTTCCTTGGACTTTAACAGCTGCCTGGGTGGTCAATAACACTTGATAAGGTCCCTCCCACTTGGCACCCAAAGGTTCTTTATGCAACTTTTTCACATACACCCAGACTCCCGGGATGATGTCGTGTCCTCCTTCGGGTGGATTACCCCAAGCTGCCGATATCTGTCAGGAAACAGAACTAATAGCATTGGTTAAGTTCTGACAGTATGATAACAAAGTGTCACTCATTAAGTGAACATCAGCTTTCCGTAAATCGATAGTTCCTGGCAGCGACATGGGTCTTCCTGTTATAATTTCAAATGGGCTTAGACCTGTAGTTCTGTTCGGGGTTGCCCTAATGCTACATAGCACTATTGGTAGTGCCTGGGGCCATGGTGTTCCTTCTTGGTGATATTTGGCAAGCCATTGTTTCAGAGTTCGATTCATTCGCTCTACTTGTCCTGATGATTGTGGATGATAAGGACAGTGTAAATCCCACGTAATGTTCAGTAACCTACAGACTTCTTGGCAGACAGCACCTGTGAAGTGTGTTCCCTGATCTGAGTCAATGCTACTCGGAACTCCCCATCGGGGAATGTAATCCTTACACAAGACCTTTGCAGTGTGATTAGCTGTGGCTCTTTTAGTTGGGACAGCTTCTACCCGTCTAGACAATCTGTCGACCATGACAAGAATGTTAGTGTAGCCTTGGCATGAAGGAAGAGATATATAATCAACCTGCAGATGCTTGAATGGTCCGACAGGGGCAGGGGGCCTCAGTTGGGGCATTACCGTGATGGGTCCAGAATTATTTTTCTGGCAGACCACACTGCGGTCTGCTACCAGCTGGGCATGTTTTTTAAATCCCCGACCCCACCAGCTTTTCTGGAACCGTGCCGTCATCTGTTGTGAGGCCAAGTGTCCCCACGAGTGGATCTGTTGGGCTAAAAAACGCATAAGCACTTGTGGCGCGACTGGCTTGTCGGCAACTCTTTGTCTCCAGACACCATCTTCGCATAGCTTAATTCCTGCCTCGATCCATGTCCATTTTTCCTCTCGGGAACACTCGCCTTGCATTGTTTGAAGGTCTCGTGTCAGAGTCCTGAGTGCTTTCAATCTGCACATCTGTGTTGGTTCTTCTGGAGGAACGCCCTGTGAGGCGGCATCTTTAGCTGCCTGGTCGGCTTGGGCATTTCCCTGTGCTTCTGTGGTATTTTCCTTGGTATGGGCCTTACACTTCAGGATGGACACTTCCTGAGGTAATTGTATGGCCTCCAGTAAGTCTCGGACTTCTTTTCCATTTCGGATAGGTGTACCAGCAGCAGTGAGGAATCCTCTTTTCCGCCATAACGTACCAAAGTCGTGAGTGACTCCAAAAGCATAACGCGAATCTGTGTAGACATTAGCTGTCTGTCCTTCTGCTATTCGACATGCTTCTGACAGGGCCCGTAACTCGGCCTGTTGTGCTGACGTTCCTGAGGGTAAACATCCTTTTGCCACTACCTCATATAAGGTTGTAACTGGCCATCCTGCTTTTCTGGTACCATTGTCAACAAAGGAGGAACCATCTGTAAACAGGATGAGGTCTGGGTTGTGCAGATGCTCCTCTGCTGCTAAGGCTGCTTCTTCTATTTCTTTTAAAATCTCTACGCAGTCATGCTCTTCACATTCTCCCTCCTCTTGCTCCCTCGATTCTGACATCAGGAGCATAGTTGCGGGATTAACCGGGCTGGCCCGCACGATATGGAGATTAGGAGCTTCCAAAACTGCTGTCCAGCGGGTCCATCTTGCTGCTGTCACCTGAGACATTCTATTCAAAGACAGCAAAGTGTGTACGGTGTGGGGACACTTGACAATCAGCTTTTGGTCGAGGACTAGACCCGCAGTGATCATTACCACTCGACATGTCGCTTCCATGGCCCTTAGGCAACTTCCCCATCCGAGGGCTACCGCATCCAGTTTTGCCGAATAATAGCCAATAGGGCTTTGCCGATCCCCATGTTCTTATGTCAGTATAGCTGTCATGTATCCTTCTTTCTCATGAACAAACAGGGTAAATGGCTTACCACTGTCAGGGATTCCCAGAGCCGGTGCCGAACACAAAGCCTTTTTCAAACTCAGGAAGGCCTCTTGCTGTTCTTTAGTGAGGGTGATAGCTTCTTTAGAGGCACGTTTCCCCTTTAAAATATCATTCAGTGGCTAAGCAAGCTGTGTGAAGGAGTCAATCCAATTTCTGTTAAAGTTACACAATCCCAAAAAGGACCTTAGTTCCTGAATAGTGGTGGGTTTTTTAGCAGCCCGAATGGCTGCAGTTCTATCCTGGATAAGATCTCTCTTTCCTTGTGAAATCTTTTGTCCCAGGTATACAACCTCTTCTTGGGATATTTGTGCTTTGTCGATGCTGGCTTTATGTCCTTTCAGCCAAAGGTGGTCCAGCAAAGCTCGTAAATCTTGTTCATGCTGTTATTCCGTGTTTGAAGCTAGCAGGATATCGTCAACATATTGGATGACTGTGGATGACAGGGGAGGTAATTCTCGCAAATGGCTTTGTAAAGCCATGTGGAATACGGTAGGGCTGTTGTGGAAACCCTGCGGTAACCGGGTCCAAGTATACTGTTGTCCTTGGACCGTGAAAGCAAACCACTGTCGAACCTCCGGTGCCAGAGGCACCGACCAAAATCCATTGGCCATGTCTATAACCGAGAAATATTTATGTTCCGGTTTGAGGGCATTAAAAATGGTGGAGGATCTGCGACCAAAGGAGCTTTTTGATCAATACACTGGTTAGCTTTCCTATAATCGACAGTCAAACGCCGAGTCTCATTAGATTTCTGTACCGGCCACACTGGGCTATTGGAGGAGCTATGCGTTTTAATAAGCAACCCTTGTTTCTCCAATTGCTGAATAACCGGTAAGATTCCCGCGATGGCAGTTGGACTGATGGGATACTGTTTAGTGCATGGAGGCTTGGTCCCGGTAAATGACGCAGGCTCCATCTGGAGTAGGCCATAATCGTTCTTATCTTTAGCCCACATCGAGTGTTCCTTCAATTCTTCTTTCTTCAAAGTTCTAATTGACCATGTCACCCGATCATCCTCGAAATGCAACGATGAATCTATTTGGATTAGAATGTCCATTCCCAAAATGGGTTGATCTACTGGGCCTATCCAGAGCGGCGTGGTTAGTTCATGTGGACCCAGCCCTATAAGTACCGGTGTTGTCCTTTTAATTTCCATTTTATGGCCCCCAACTCCATAGGCTGTACGTGCCCTACCATTCAACGCAAAAAGTCTCCATATTGTAAGGGTAAGCATGTTAATTCCGCCCCTGTGTCTAAAAGACAGTCCACATCCTTATCACCCACCCTCACAGTTATATATAGCCCATCTCCCCTTTGTTGTATTAGTGCGAGGAGGTGGACCAGGGTGGGCTTTAATCGTTTTTTGCTATCCCAAGTAACTCCTTCTGTTGTTGTATTGTCAGTCGCTTAAATGCTTCTATGAGGTCGTTATCTTGTGACAAGCCTGGTTTGTTGGCTGAATTGTATCCCTGGCTGCGTCCTCTTCCCCAGCCACGACCTTTCTGTTTGGCCCTGCACGTCTTGGCTCAGTGACATTCTTTCCCACAATAATGACATTTTCCGGGTAATTTTCCGAACAACTGTTTATCGGAATCCTGGGATTTCCATCCCACAGCCTGTACTGCTCGGACTTTAGCTCCCATATCCCGATCTAATTGATTACATCGATCCACCAATGCTGCAAAGGTAGTTCCTCTACCTTCCCAGTCTGGTAACACTACCTTAAGCATTTTGGACAGTTCCAGCTTTAGACCTGCCACAAAAGTTGCTTTCAGTGGTCCAAACGCTTGTTCATCAATTTCCTCATCCGTATTATTCATACCCGAATGTTCTAACCACGTGCATCTAAACCGCTCGTCATACTCCAGGACCTCCTCTGTTCCTTTCTGTTGGCAGGCTGAAATTTTTCCCCAGTCTGTCTTAGCTGGACTGAAGGCTTGCAGCCAGTGTTTAATCACCTCCCATCCTGCGTCTAATTCTTGCTCATTCTGCCCCAAAGCTTCATCTACCTTGTCGTGCAATTTTCTTCCCTGTGTTTTTGGCACCATTATGGTCAAAATTTGCACTCCGTCCCAGGGATGAAGTTGATATATATTTCTTAAGCGGCCCAATTGGTCCCACGTTTTTACTCCCCCTTTCTTTGGATTGGGCAATTCCTTGGACCATTTATCAATTTTCTCTGGGTCTGCCGGAGCATGAACTAAGTATTCTCCATACACCCTTCTCTTTGTTTTTTTGGTTCCGCCTTCATCCGCAGTCTCTTCTGATTTGACTACAACTCGTCTTTTTTTAAACGGGGCAAAGCGCACCCCTAATTCTTCATCATCCTCCGACACTGTATTGTCGGAGGATTCAGAAACCGTATCTATTCCTCGGTCGTGTCTTCGGGTTTGCGCTTTTAATTTATCCAAACATGGGTACCCTGGGAATTGATCAATACATTTTCCTTTTCCTATTACTGTCTCTTGACCTAATGATTTTTTCCATTCTTTAATTTCACCTTTAAGATCTTTAACTTCCGCTTCCAGCTTTTCAAGTTCAAGCTTTTTCTGTCGCAGCTGCGCACAAACAGCTTGCAATTGATCCTTTGTACTGGTCAGTTCTCGATCATGTTGGGAACGCATTATAATTTCATTCCGGTTTCGAATCTGGCCCATAACTGCTAGGGACCATCTAGTTCGCTCTTTATTTTTCATACGGGTCGTTTTTCCCCAGTCCCTTTTAATCTCGTCCAAGGACCATTGTCCTTTGGAGGTTCCGTACTTTTGTTCGATCTTAATACAGGTTTTAGATAAGTTGAATTGTTGCTCTATGTTTTCTTTCAACTGTTCGAGAATTAAATCTAGCGAAACTTCAGGTGGTGCCTGCCCACCTTTAACAGTTGTAGGCAATTCTTTGTTCTTATCTCCTGCTGCCATTATACTGAGTTCTTTACTGGGGTCTCGAGTCGTAGGCTTGCTAGCCGATCAATAGGTCAGTGATTAATTAACTAACACACCGCCGAAGTTTAGACGTCTATGGGACCTCGAGCCGACTACCAACCGGAGGGTTCGCAAACCGGAGGCTTTCGGAATCGCGTAGAAGGAGAGGCGAATTTAGACTTTTGACCGAGGACTTTTTTTTGAAAGAGAGGTGTCCTTACCTCAGTATGTAGGTCCGATGTCCAAAATTCAGTTTCTTTCCTCAGCAATCCTGCTCGCAGCACCAAAATTGTTAGATCTCTTAATTTTAATGAAATACGAACTCCGATGGTAGTTTTAACTTTTTAATCTTGGCAGAGAGTAACAAGCTGCTGGCTGATTGCCAGTTTCTTTGTCTTACTGAAACCACATGGTCAAAATGGCTGTATTTTATACCTTGTTCAATTTACAGAAAAGAACTCGCCTTCTTTGACCTTATTGGCTCACTACCCAAGGTCCGAAAATGTCAAGTTGATTGATGAGTTAATGCAACATGCCGAACTGCATGTAGCAGCCTTGACTTGGGGGTCTGTGAATTTTCACAGTCTGTCGAAATGAGCCTGTTTGAATACTCTATCAGGCAGGCTCCCTTCCATAACGGACGTTCGTGAACCAATTTGTGTTTGATACAATCCAGCCGCGTTGATGATCATTTTTCGAGTGATGCTTTTCAATTAACGTCAACTGAAAAGAAAATGAGGCAGAGTGTAAAGCGGGCTGCTGATATACTGTTGCTTGTTTGGTAATAATTTATACCCCATTTACTTTGTAACTAGCCATGATCATCATTTCTTTTCAATGAGCGTAAAGCATAGAAACATAGAAACATAGAAAATAGGTGCAGGAGTAGGCCATTCGGCCCTTCTAGCCTGCACCGCCATTCAATGAGTTCATGGCTGAACATTCAACTTCAGTACCCCATTCCTGCTTTCTCGCCATACCCCTTGATCCCCCTAGCAGTAAGGACCTCATCTAACTCCTTTTTGAATATATTTAGTGAATTGGCCTCAACAACTTTCTGTGGTAGAGAATTCCACAGGTTCACCACTCTCTGGGTGAAGAAGTTCCTCCGCATCTCGGTCCTAAATGGCTTACCCCTTATCCTTAGACTGTGACCCCTGGTTCTGGACTTCCCCAACATTGGGAACATTCTTCCTGCATCTAACCTGTCTAACCCCGTCAGAATTTTATATGTTTCTATGAGGTCCCCTCTCATTCTTCTGAACTCCAGTGAATACAAGCCCAGTTGATCCAGTCTTTCTTGATAGGTCAGTCCCGCCATCCCGGGAATCAGTCTGGTGAACCTTCGCTGCACTCCCTCAATAGCAAGAATGTCCTTCCTCAGGTTAGGAGACCAAAACTGTACACAATACTCCAGGTGTGGCCTCACCAATGCCCTGTACAACTGTAGCAACACCTCCCTGCCCCTGTACTCAAATCCCCTTGCTATGAAAGCCAACATGCCATTTGCTTTCTTAACCGCCTGCTGCACCTGCATGCCAACCTTCAATGACTGATGTACCATGACACCCAGGTCTCTTTGCACCTCCCCTTTTCCTAATCTGTCACCATTCAGATAATAGTCTGTCTCTCTGGCAACAGGGTCCTCTCCTGGTTCCAGCGGTTAGTGCACTACCTGGTAATACTGAGCCGTACAGACGAGTAGGGTTTGTTCCGCAAATTGCATTAAGTTCGCCAGGATAGTTGCAGGGCATTTTCAGTTGGCCTCAGAGTTCTGAGTTATGGGGGGGAAAGATCACGCAGAATCCTCAGAATAAGGAATCTTGAAACTGACTGCGTTCCTGCAGTGATGGAATTCACCTGAGGGTGGTCACAGAAACAGGCGCTGTGCTCTGTGAGTTCCTTACTCATATATTGAACAACTCACAGGGGTCTGGGATTGTTCCCGTGGATTGGGGAGGGGCCAATGCGATGTCAATATTTTTAAAAGGGCAATATATCACTACCGGAAAATTACCGGTTATCTTGATTATCGAAATGCCTTTGGCCCAAGGTGCCACACATTAGGCTAATAAAGGAGTTTGGGCTGTGTGGGATATTCGGGCAAATGTTGGATTGGATAAGGAATTGGCTGCATTGTCATAAACAGACGATAGTTATTAACGGTACTGGCCCTGTGTGGGGAGCAGTCACTGGTGGAGTCCTGCGGGAATTGGTGTTATCACTGTCCCACTTCCCCACCTTTATCAATGATCTGGATGAGGGTGTTGGTAATACTGTCTGCAAGTTGATGGATCATACGTGTGGATGTAAAGCCATCGGATGAGGTAAACAGAATGTTATAACTGGCACAGTTAGCATTGCGAACATAAGAACATAAGAAATAGGAGCAGGAGTCGGCCATTCGACCCCTCTAGCCTGCTCTGCCATTCAATAAGATCATGGCTGATCTGATCTTGACCGAAACTCCATTTCCCTGCCCGCTCCCATAACCCTTGACTCCCTTATTGTTCACAAATCTGTCTATCTCCAACTTATATATATATTCAATGACTCAGCCTCCACAGCTCTGTGGGGTAAAGAATTCCAAAGGTTCACGACCCTCTGAGAGAAGAAATTCCTCCTCATTCTGAAACAATGTCCCCTAGTTCTAGATTCCCCCACGAGTGGAAACATCCTCTTTGCATCTAGCCTGTCAAGCCCCCTCAGAATCTGTTACATTTCAATAAGATCAATGCTTATTCTTCTAAATTCCAATGAGTATAGGCCCAAACTGCACAACCTTTCTTCATAATACAGCCCCTTCATCTCAGGAATCAACCTCGTGAACATTTGCTGAACTGCCTCCAATGCAAGTATATCCTTCCTTAAATAAGGAGACCAAACTCGATGCAGTGTGGTCTCACCAATGCCCTGTACAGTTATAGCAGGACTTCCCTACTTTTATTCTCCATCCCCCTTGCAATAAAGGCCAACGTTTCTTTAGATATAATTCTCTCTAGGTATTTGTTGCCGACCGTTTATATAGGGTGCGTTATGCACACAACTTCTGGTGTCCTGGCCAAGAGGCATGAAACCATCCATCCACCTGAACTGTTTAATGCCTCATCCAAAAGATGGCACTCTGACATTGCAGCAATCCATTAGTACTGCACTGAAATTTCAGTTCAATTCTTGGCGTGGAGCTTCAACCCGCAACCATTTCACCCCGAGATGAGAATGCTGCTGATGAACCAAGTTGGTACTTAGAAACATAGAACATAGAAAATAGGTGCAGGAGTAGGCCATTCAGCCCTTCGAACCTGCACCGCCATTCAATAAGATCTTGGCTGATCATTCCTTCAGTACCCCTTTCCTGCTTTCTCTCCAGACCCCTTGATCCCCTTAACCGTAAGGGCCATATCTAACTCCCTCTTAACTATATCCAATAAACTGGCATCAACAACTCTCTGCGGCAGGGAATTCCACAGGTCAACAACAACTCTCTGAGTGAAGAAGTATCTCCTCATCTCAGTCCTAAATGGCCTACCCCTTATCCTAAGGCTATGTCCCCTGGTTCTGGACTCCCCAACATTGAGAACATTCTTCCCGCATCTGACCTGTCCAGTCCTGTCAGAATCTTATATGTTTCTATGAGATCCCCTTTCATTCTTCTAAACTCCAGTGAATAAAGGCCCAGTTGATCCAGTCTCTCCTCATATGACAGTCCAGCCATCCCTGGAATCAGTCTGGTGAACCTTCGCTGCACTCCCTCAATAGCAAGAACGTCCTTCTTCAGACTAGGAGACCAAAACTGAACATAATATTCCAGGTGAGGCCTTACTAAGGCCCTGTACAACTGCAGTTAGACCTCCCTGCTCCTATATTCAAATCCCCTAGCTATGAAGGCCAACATCCCATTTGCCTTCTTTACCGCCCACTTTCAGTGACTAATGAACCATGACACCCAGGTCTCGTTGCACCTCCCCTTTTTCGAGTCTGCCGCCATTCAGGTAATATTCTGCCTTCGTGTTTTTGCTCCCAAAATGGATAACCTCACAGTTATCCACATTATACTGCATCTACCATGTATTTGCCCACTCACCTAAACTGTCCAAGTCACCCTGCAGCCTCTCAGCATCCTCATCACAGCTCACACCGCCACCCAGTTTAGGGTCATCTGCAAACTTGGAGATATTATACACTATTCCTTCATCCAAATCGTTAATGTATATTGTAAAGAGCTGGGGTCCCAGCACTGAGCCCTGCGGCACCCCACTAGTAACTGCCTGCCATTCTGAAAGTGACCCATTTATCCCGACTCTCTGCTTCCTGTCTGACAACTAGTTCTCTACATGTCAGTACATTACCCCCAATACCATGCGCTTTGATTTTGTACACCAATCTCTTGTGTAGGACCTTGTCAAAAGCCTTTTGAAAGTCCAAATACACCACATCCACTGGTTCTCCCTTGTCCACTCTACTAGTTACATCCTCAAATATTCCAGAAGATTCGTCAAGCATGATTTCCCTTTCATAAATCCATGCTGACTCGGTCCGATCCTGTCACTGCTTTCCAAATGTGCTGCTATTTCATCCTTAATGATTGATTCCAACATTTTCCCCACAACTGATGTCAGGCTAACCAGTCTATAATTATCCGCTTTCTCTCTCCCTGCTTTTTTAAAAAGTGGCGTTACATTAGCTACACTTCAGTCCATAGGAACTGATCTAGAGTCGAAAGATTGTTGGAAAATTATCACCAATGCATCCACTATTTCTAGGGCCACTTTCTTAAGTACTCTGGGAGACAGACTATCAGGACCCGGGGATTTATCGGCCTTTAATCCCATCAATTTCCGTAACACAATTTCCCGCCTAATAAGGATATCTTTCAGTTCCTCATTCTCACTAGACTCACTGTCCCCTAGTAGATTCGGAAGGTTATTTGTATCTTCCTTTGTGAAGACAGAACTTGGTTCAATTGGTCTGTCATTTCTTTGTTCTCCATTATAAATTCACCTGAATCCGACTGCAAGGGACTGACGTTTGTCTTTACTAATCTTTTTCTCTTCACATATTTATAGATGCTTTTGCTGTCAGTTTTTATGTTCCCTGCAAGCTTCCTCTTGTACTCTATTTTCCCCTTCTTAATTAAACCCTTAGTCCTCCTCTGTTGAATTCTAAATTTCTCCCAGTCCTCAGGTTTGCTGCTTTTTCTAGCCAATTTATATGCCTCTTCCTTGGTTTTAACACGATCCTTAATTTTCCTTGTTAGCCATGGTTGAGCCACCTTCCCAGTTTTATTTTTACTCCAGACAGGGATGTACAATTACTGAAGTTCATCCATGTGATCTTTAAATGTTTGCCATTGCTTATCCACCGTCAACCCTTTAAGTATCCTCTGCCAGTCTGTTCGAGCCAATTCACACCTCATACCGTCGAAGTTACCTTTCCTGAAGTTCAGGACCCTAGTTTCCGAATTAACTTTGTCACTCTCCATCTTAATAAGGAATTCTACCATATTATGGTCACTTTTCCCCAAAGGGCCTCGCACAACAAGATTGCTAATTAGTCCCTTCTCATTACACATCACCCTTTCTAGGATGGCCAGCTCCCTGGTTGGTTCCTCGACATATTGGTCTAAAAAACCATCCCTAATACACTCCAGGAAATCCTCCTCCACCGCATTGCTACCAGTTAGGTTAGCCCAATCTATATGTAGATTAAAGTTGCCCATGATTACTGCTGTACCTTTATTGCACACATCCCTTATTACTTGTTTGATGCTGTCCCCAACCTCACTACTACTATTTGGTGGTCTATACACAACTCCCACTAGCGTTTTCTCCCCTTTGGAATTCCGCAGCTCCACCCATACCGATTCCACATCATCCAGGCTAGTGTCCTTCCTTACAATTGCATTGATTTCCTCTTTAACCAGCAACACCACCCCGCCTCCTTTTCCTTTCTGTCTATCCTTCCTCAATGCTGAATACCCTTTGATGTTGAGTTCCCAGCCTTGGTCACCCTGGAGCCATGTCTCCGTGATGCCAATCACATCGTATCCGTTAACTGCTATCTGCGCAGTTAATTCATCCACCTTATTCCGAATACTCCTCGCATTGAGGCACAGAGCCTTCAGGCTTGTCTTTTTAACACACTTTGCCTCTTTTGAATCTTGCTGTAATGAGGCCCTTTTTGCATTTTGCCTTGGGTTTCTCTGCCCTCCACTTTTACTATTCTCCTTTCTATCTTTTGCTTCTGCCCCTCTACTATTTCCCTCTGTGCCCCTGCCATATTAGTTTAACTACTCCCCAACAGCATATGTGTGCGCACTCGGTCCGTGCAGCAGAGCAGGTCTCCAGTCTTGGTTAACCCTTGCCACTGGACCAAGACCAAGCTCTGTCAAGCCCGTGTGGTGGCTGGTGTGCATCGGCCACCACACATTAAAAAAATCCATGCACAGGCATCTTCTACCCTTCAGGATGTAGTTCGGGTCCTTCATTGAAACACCTGTGAACTCATCCGTGGAAGCAAGTTATCCTCGTTTCGAGGGACCGCCTATGATGATATGCACACAACACTCCCTGCTATAAAAGGTCTAAATATAAAGAACAAATCTAATTAGAAAGTTCTTGTTGGAGAGAAGACATGTAACAGTGACATGTAATTGTTTGACGTTAGACACAATTACTACATGTTACATTTTTCCTTAACCTCGTGGTTATTTCTCCACTCTGAGCCTGATATTCTTCGAACTGAGCGCTGTGTTGTTAAGTGCTGACCCTCATGTCACAATTAGATCATTTTCTATTGAAGAGCAAATAAAGTTACAATGTTCCTGCTCCCGACAAACGTGTTTACAAAAGCAATCAATTGCATTTTACATTGGCATGTTTGATCTTTCCATTAGCTTGACTCTTTAGTGCTGTTACAATCGATATTTAAAAAATGTTTGTATCCAGCTACTGCACCAGAATTCTCTTTACAGTGATTTTAGAGAATTTTCTCTCGATTTGTTTCTCTCCCTCCTGTTTTTATTGGGCCATGCGCCACACAGAGGACAGGTTAATCAATCTCTCCCAAGCATCCGTCAGTGTTCTGAAGTCAGGTCTAAGGCATGACGATGAGTAGTCCAGGGATGGTTATTGTTATGCTCATAATAAAGTAATGCAACTGAGTACTGTAGACAGTGAGTAAGTGTGACCTTAGCTCTTTTATTTAAACTCCAGAGTGCTGGTACAGCTTGGGAGGCCTGCTTATATACAGTGCTCCCTTGGGACTCCAACAGGTAGGCCCTCTGGTGGCGGTATGATACAGGTTGCCAAGGGTTACATACATAACAGTTATTCTTCCAGATGTTACTCAATTCAACCGCCACCTTCCAACTTTTCAGATCGTATCATAACGACTGTGACCAACAGCAAGATTAAAGACTTTCTTAAAGTGCCAGCCTTGGCTCACTGGGTAACTTCTGAGTCCAAAGGTTGTGGATTCAAGTCCCACTCCAGAGACTTGAGCACAAAATCTAGGCTGACACTTCAGTACATGATTGAGTGAGTGCCGCGCTGTCGGAGGTGCCATATTTTGAATGAGACGTTAAACCGCGTCCCCGACCCGTGCGCTCTCTCAGGTGGCCGTAAAAGATCGTATGGAGACTATTCCAAGCAGAGCAGGGGGCATTCTCCCCAGTGTCCTGGCTAAGACTTGTCCCTCAACCAACATCACTAAAATAAAAACAGAGGGGGAGAAATTGGGGCCGTTCGCATCTCCCGTTCGCGGGGCGCAAACTAATTTTCGCCCGGGCGCAGCATCGCAATCAACTCCCGCTAAATTATGCGGTAACCCGGAGCGCCTCGCTCCACTGCGCCGGCGATGATGATGTCATTACCGCGCACAGTGCCCTGTTTTCACTCCAAAGCAAGTCTTGGCCTGCGCCCCCTGAAGCTGCACCAGGCGTTGACAGCGACAGCTTCAGGGGACATGACCGGGGTGGCAGGAGGCTCGCGGGGCGCTACTTAAAGGAGAGGTGTCGTCCATCTTGTAAATTAATGTCATCATTTTCCCGAGCGCCCCGTTGGAATTTTGAATGCAGGGTCCGTGCCGCGATCTGGAAACCTGGCACTCCGCTCGAGTGCCGCACTGATGACATGGCACCCTGCTCCCCAGGTAGGTCCCCGGAGATTTGGCAGCTTGGTCTCTCCTACGCGTCAGCACTACGCGGCCCAGTGCATAGCGCCCCGCCCCACTCCCTCTGCTTCCACCCCATTAGCACTTCAGAGAGGAAGTGGAACACGTTCTTTTGCGCTCCACTTCTCGGGGGCGGTAACCCCAACTTCGAGAGTGTGACTTCCGCGCCTGCTGCAATAAGTCCCGCCTTGCAGATGTTACCGCCCCAAATGGGGCGCAACGCAATTTTCCCCCCAGATTATCTGGTCATTATCTCATTCTGTTTGTGGGATCTCGCTGAGTGTAAATCAGCAGCCATGTTTCCCTACATTGGAGCAGTAACTAAACTGCAAAAGTACTTCATTGGCTGTAAAGTGCTTTGGGATCGGCTGTGGTCATGAAATACACAATATAAATGCAAGTTCTTTCTTTTCCATGAGGTAATTCATTGAGCCTAAGCTTCCAGTGATGAGTTGCACTTGCAGGGTTATGACTATCTACTTACTGAATGCCATCTGCGTCATTATACAAATGGCACATATTTTTAAGAGGAAGGTTGACAGGGATAAATAGGTTGAACGATATACACTTGTTCCGACATCAACCCTTTAATGTACAAGTATGTATATTGAATGATAGAGCCTTACTCGAACATCAGCTCTTTAATGTACGGATAAGTATATTAAATAATATGAATTTAATCCACTATCAGCACTTAGAGTAAGTACGTTAATTGATGTGCACTTGCTCTTATATCAACTCCCCTCCCCCCATAATGGTGGCAGCCATTGCTCCATAGTATTAGTCCTTTCTTGCAGTCAGATGGTTATGGGTTCAAGTCTGGCTCCAGAGGTTTGACTGTATAATCTAGACTGACACCTCAATGCAGTAGCGAGGGAGCACTGGCCCTTGAATGAGATGTTAAACAAAGGCCTAGTCAGGTGGATATTTGGGCTAGAAATTGTGCAGCGTCCTGTTTGGGGCGATAATGTTTGAATTATCGCGTAAGTATCGGCAGGCGAGAATTATCTTCTGTGACTGGGAACTTCAGCTTTAGCGGTCCCAGAGGGAAGTGGAGGGCCAAATCAAGTTCTACCAATTCCATCATCATCAGAGGCAGTCCCTCGGAATCGAGGAAGACTTGCTTCCACTCTTAAAATGAGTCCTGAGGTGGCTGAACAGTCCAATACGAGAACCACAGTCCCTGTCACAGATGGGACAGACAGCCATTGAGGGAAGGGGTGGGTGGGACAGGTTTGCCGCACACTCTTTCCGCAGACTGCGCTTTATTTCTGCATGCTCTCGGCGATGAGACTCGTGGTGCTTGGCGCCCTCCAGGATGAACTTCCTTCACTTAGGGCGGTCTTTGGCCAGGGACTCCCAGGTGTCGGTGGGGATGTTGCACTTTATCAGAGAGGCTTTGAGGGTGTCCCTGCAACGCTTCCTCTGCCCACCTTTGGCTCATTTGCCATGAAGGAGTTCCGAGTAGAGCACTTGCTTTGGGAGCCTCGTGTCTGGCATGCGGACAATGTGGCCTGCCCAGCAGAGCTGATTATTGTGTTCCTAACACAGATGAGGCGGCACACAGGGAGGTTAAAGTAACAGTGACCTCAGTCTTTAATAAGACACTCCAGAGTGAGGAACAGGCCTTAAGGGCCGGCTTATATACCATGCTCCCAAGGGATGCTGGGATCCCTTGGGACTTCAGGGGATGAGCTCCCTGGTGGCGGAACATGGGAGTGCATGCTTTACAGATACACAACATCACTCCCTGCCAAAGTCAAAGTGAAAACTTTTACAAGGTAAGGCGGTTGGGAGCCTTTCTTTCCCTGGTGGACCGCATCGGTACAAATGTCTGTCCTGGTGTGTTGGCTGATCCCTTGCTGGGCTGGCGTGTTGTTGGCCCTGTAGGGCTGCTAGGTGAGCCTGGCCTTGCTGGGCTGTTGGGCGTGGTGGGTTCGATTTCCTGGTCCGGCGTGGTGTCGTTGATCCTTTGGGTGTGTGTTGTGGGTTCGAAAAAGGTGCTGTCTGCTGTGGGTTGTTCAGGGCAGTCTGTGAACCGCAGCCTCGTTTGGTCCAGGTGCTTTCTGCAAATTTGTCCATTGTCTAGTTTGACTACAACACCCTACTCCCTTCTTTAGCTATCACCGTGCCCGTGATCCACTTGGGAACATGTTCATAGTTTAGCACATACACAGGGTCATTCAGATCAATTTCCTGTGACACAGTGGCACGACCATCGTTTACATTTTGTTGCTGCCGCCTGTTCTCTACCTGGTCATGCAGGTTGGGGTGAACCAGCGAGAGTCTGGTTTTAAGTGTCCTTTTCACGAGTAGCTCAGCCGGGGGCACCCCTGTGAGCGAGTGGGGTCTCGTGCGGTAGCTGAGCAGTACTCAGGACAGGTGGGTTTGGAGTGAGCCTTCTGTGACTCGTTTAAGGCTCTGTTTGATGGTTTGTACTGCCCGCTCTGCCTGCCCATTGGAGGCTGGTTTAAACGGGTCCGAGGTGACATATTTGATCCCATTGCGGGTCATGAATTCATTAAATTTGGCACTGGTGAAACACGGCCCGTTGTCACTGACCAGTATGTCAGGCAGGCCGTGGTTGGCAAATGTGGCCCTCAGGCTTTCAATGGTGGTGGTGGCGGTGCTTCCCGACATTATTTCACATTCAATCCGTTTTGAAAAAGCATTCACCACCACCAGGAACATTTTACCGAGAAACGGGCCCACATAGTCGACATGGATCCTCGACCATGGTCTGGAGGGCCAGGACCACAAACTTAGTGGTGCCTCTCTGGGCGCGTTGCTCAACTGAGCACACACGCTGCATTGCCGTACACAGGACTCTAAGTCAGAGTCAATACCGGGCCACCACACGTGGGATCTGGCTATCGCTTTCATCATTACTATACCCGAGTGTGTGCTGTGGAGATCCGAGATGAACGTTGCCCTGCCCTTTTTTGGTAGCAGTACACGGTTACCCCACAACAGGCAGTCTGCCTGAATGGACAGCTCGTTCTTTCGCCGCTGGAACGGCTTGATTGGCTCTTGCATTTCAATTGGGATGCTGGCCCAGCTCCCATGCAGTACACAGTTTTTTACCAGGGACAGCAGAGAATCTTGGCTGGTCCAAGTCCTAATCTGGCAGGCCGTGACAGGTGATTTATCATTTTCAAATGCTTCCATGACCATCAACAAGTCTGCGGGCTGCGCCACCAACAAGTTTGCAGGCTGCGCCATTTCCACCCCCGTGGTGGGCAATGGTAGCCGACTGAGAGCATCCGTACAGTTCTCAGTGCCTGGCCTGTGGCAGATGGTATAGTTATATGCTGATAGTGTGTGTGCCCACCTTTGTATGCGGGCTGAGGCATTAGTATTTATCCCCTTGTCTTCAGCGAACAGGGATGTAAGGGGCTTGTGATCGGTTTCCAGCTCAAATTTGAGGCCAAACAGGTACTGATGCATTTTCTTTGCCCAGAACACACACGCTAATGCCTCTTTCTCAATCATACAGTAGGCCCTCTAGGCCTTAGACAAGCTACTGGATGCATAGGCGACAGGTTGCAACTTCCCTGAAACGTTAGCTTGTTGTAATACACACCCGACTCCGTACAACGATGCGTCACATGCTAGCACAAGTCTTTTACACGGGTTATACAATACAAGCAGCTTGTTGGAGCATAAAATGTTTCTGGGTTTCTAAAAAGCAATTACTTGGTTTTTTCCTAAACCCAGTTCTCACCTTTGTGCAATAACATATGTAGGGGCTCTAAAAGGGTGCTTAACCCTGGTAGGGAGTTACCAAAATAGTTGAGGAGTCCCAGGAACGACCGCAGCTCCGTGACGTTCTGTGGCCTGGGCGCGTTCCTGATAGCGTCTGTGGGTCGAATGCCGTCCGCCGCGATCTTTCTCCCCAAAAACTCCACTTCTGCCATGAAGACGCATTTCGACCTCTTCAGCCGCAGCCCTGCACGATCCAGTCGCTGGAGGACCTCCTCCAGGTTTTGTAGGTGCTCGGCGGTGTCCCGACCCGTGACCAATATGTCGTCCTGAAAGACCATCGTGTGTGGTACCGACTTGAGTAGGCTCTCCATGTTTCTCTGGAAGATCGCTGCAGCCGACCGAATTCCAAGCGGGCATCTGTTGTAGATGAACTGTCCCTTGTGCGTGTTGATGCAGTTGATGCCCTTCGAAGACTCCTCCAGCTCCTGCGTCATGTAGGCCGAAGTCAGGTCGAGCTTGGTGAACGTCTTGCCTCCTGCCAGCGTCGCAAATAGGTCGTCTGCCTTAGGTCGCGTGTATTGGTCCTGTAGCGATAAACGATTAATGGTTACTTTATAATCGCCGCAAATCCTGACCATGCCATCACTTTTGAGTCCTGGAATTATCGGGCTGGCCCACCCGCTGAATTCCACTGGGAAGATGATGCCCTCGCATTGCAGCCTGTCCAGCTCGATTACCAGTCTCTCCCTCATCATGTGAGGTACCGCTCGCGCCTTGTGGTGAATGGGTCATGCCTCTGGGACCAAGTGGATCCACACCTTTGCCCTGGAAAAGTTTCCCATGCCTGGCTCAAAAAGGGAAGGAAATTTGTTAAGAACCTGGTACATGAGGCCTCATCGACATGTGATAGCACTCGGATGTCATCCCAGTTGCAGTGGATTTTGCCCAGCCAGCTCCTTCCAAGCAGTGTGGGGCCATCGCCCGGGACAATCCAGAGAGGCAGTTCGTGCACCGTGCCCTCATAGGTGACCTTGACCATGGTGCTGCACGGGACAGTGATAAGCTCTTTGGTGTATGTTCTCAGTTTCGTGTGGATGGGGCTCAGGGCTGGTCTGATTGCCTTGTTGCACCGCAGTCTCTCAAACATCTTTTTACTCATGATGGATTGGCTAGCGCCAGTGTCCAGTTCCATGGCTGCGGGTAAGCCATTCAATTTTACGATTAGCATTATAGGTGGACATTTCATTGAAAATGTGTGCACCCTGTGTACTTCAGCATCTGCCTCCTCTTTCTGAGGCTCGAAATTGCTGTGATCCACTATGGACCGATCTTCCTCTGCCACATGGTGGTTAGCAGGTTTTGCAGAGCTTGTAGCTCATTTGCAAGCTCCTTGGAGGTGCCCCATTGTTCCACAGCTCTTGCAAACATACCCTTTGAAGCGGCATGAATAGGCTGAATGGAAGGCTCCACAACGCCAACAAGGTGTGAATTGCCTTGCATTCATCCTTTGTTGGGGACTCTGAGTCATCTGGGTCACCTGAGGCCTGCTGGCAGTTAAAGACTCATGGGTTCTGCCCTGTACATTTCTGCTCGCAAACACAGTTCCAGTTAACTTATGAACATTGCGAGCACTTGTGTGCTGAGAGATTTGTTTGGTGTTATCACTGGTGGACATAAATGCCTGTGCTATCGCAATGGCCTTACTGAGGGTCGGTGTCTCTACAGTCAAAAGTTTTCGTAGGATGGTCTCGTGGCCAATGCCCAGTACAAAAAAGTCTCTGAGCATTTGCTCCAGGTAGCCATCAAATTCACATTGTCCTGCAAGTCGCCTTAGCTCGGCGATGTCGCTCACCACTTCCTGACCTTCAGATCGCTGGCACGTGTAGAACCGATACCTCGCCATAAGCACGCTCTCCCTCGGGTTAAGATGCTCCTGAACCAGTGTACACAGTTCCTCATACAACTTATCTGAGGGTTTCACCGGAGCCAGAAGATTCTTCATGAGATTATAGGTCGGTGCCCCGCAGACTGTGAGGAGGAACGCTTTCCTTTTTGCAGCACTTCATTCTCCATCCAACTCGTTGGCTATAGAGTACTGGTCTAGCCTTTCGACATAGGCTTCCCAGTCCTCACCCTCTGAGAATTTCTCCAGGATGCCCACAGTTTGCTGCATCTTTGCGTTGGATTCCTATACTCGTCGCCAGTTATTGTGTTCTGAACACAGATGAGGCTCCACACAGAGAGGTTACAGTAACAGTGACCTCAGTCTTTAATAAGATACTCCAGAGTGAGGAACAGGCCTTAGAGGCCGGCTTATGTACAGTGCTCCCAAGGGATAATGGGATCCCTTGGGACTTCAGGGGATGAGCTCCCTGGTGGCGGAACATGGGAGTGCATGCTTTACAGATACACAACACTGATCACTTCCCTTAGAGCACTAAAGTGTGTGAGAGGGGCAGTAGCGGCAGAGCGTTGACCAATGGTCAGCTTCAGATGCTCCTTCCCTCACTTAAAAGGAAAGGCCAATGATGGGGTGCAACATTTTTATTGCTCTCTCCGTGGGGCCACGAAACCTGCGTGACTTCATTACAGCCCCAAGCACTCTAGGGGAGTATAGGACTGAGGCAATGCACAGAAACACGCTGTGTAAAACATTCAGCAGGCACCAGACTAGTGCGAGGAATTATGTTTACCCGATCTGACCAGCACTGCCTTTCAATATCACTCCCCAAGCGGTCAGCCGAGGTGACAATGCCCCCTGCTGCTGCTGTTGTTGACGCCCGGCGATGCTGCAGGGGGCAGGAGCGAATGTCACATCCGGGGCGGTAACGGCGCGCTGCGCACCGGATGACATTACGATCTACGGCGTGTAACAGAGCAAGGCGGTACGTGTTAGCACCAGGCAAACCGTTCGGGAAGTTCGCGGGCATCGGTGATTTCGCTGCACCCGGTCGGTAACCCCTCAGCGACCCATTACCGCCCCCTGCAGGTGCTAACGGGAGGCACAAGGCGGCCGAATTTCTCCCCCAAGAGGTCCCATGGCACTAATCGAAGAATAGCAGGGCAGTTTTCTTGACCAACGGTTTTCCCTTAACCAACAGCATTAAAAAGCACAGATCATCTGGTCATTTATCTCACTGAGGGACCTTTCTGTCTGCAAAATGGCTGCCACATTTGTCCACATTACAGCAGTGACTACATTTCAAAAGTACTTCACTGACCGTGCAGTGCTTTGGAGCCTCCTGAGAATGTGGACAAAATAAAGAAAGAAAGAAAGACTTGCAATACAGCCAGTAGAGAAAGAAAAACTTGCAATTACACAGTGCCTTTCAGAACCTCAGGACATCCCAAAGCGCTTTCCAGCCAATGAATTACTTTTGAAGTGCAGTCACTGTAGCAATGTAGGAAAGGCACTATATAAGTACAAGTTCTTTCTTTCCTGTATTCAATGCAATGAATATTATAACCTTACTCCAACAGCAGTTCTGTGTTATACTGGGGCGAAACCCTGTCATAGAATCAAGATTCACAGAATGATGCGGGGGGAGGCGGGGCGGGGGAGGAGGGGGGGAATATAAGAACAGAGGAACAGGCGAAGGCCACTCAGCTCCTCGAGAGGTGCAATGTGTGGAGGAATTTAAATGTGTGGACGCGGGATCATCAATGAAATGAGCATTGGCAGTTCTACATCGGTAGAGTTTACTACCTGAATGGAGCTACCAAACTGTTTCAAATCTCTGAGGTTGCCTGGGCCTTTAAGCTCCTGTTCAACTATCTGCTTTTTTTGCCTCTCCCAGGAGATCGCATGGCTCCGGTTGGGGTGGAGTGTAGACTGTTACGGTGCAGGGGGTGTCGCAGTTGTGTGGGGCGGACTGGTTGGGCCGGGTGCTCTTTAGCTTTCCGCCATTGTTCATTGTTCATAGGTATATCTGTAACCTTCAGGGCTGCTGACCGAGAGCCGTGTGGCTCTTTGTCGGCCGGCGTGGACACGATGGGCCGAAATGGCCTCCTTCTGCGCTGTAAATTTCTATGTTTCTATGTTTCTATTTTGCTACATCCAACTCACTCAGCAGCCACCATTTCCCAGCCTCCCGCGCGAGTGGCTCAGGAACACAGGCCGCAATACGTCTGGGAGCCTGCCAATAAAATGAACCTGAGGCTGACCCCGGGTCAGCAAAGGTCAGCAGTGGATCAGTCAGATGGGCAATGGCACTCCAACAACACAGCCAGGGCTGGATTTTAAGCTTTACTGTTTTCGGGGTGAAAATGGAGGTGGCCGGGAAAGTTACTGATCGGAAATAGTCTGCGCCTTGGTAAGGAATTTTCACCATTTGCGTGAAGTCAGCACAAAGGGAGGCGCTGTACACTTTTCGAGGTGCAAAAATGGGAAACTAGGCCTGGGGAGGGCAGGGAGGGGGGAGCGGAGGGGACCTTAAAAAACAATCCCAAAACGCCACCACAACACAAATCGCTAAAACAATTAAAGAAACAAATACTCAAGCTTAGCTTCACCGCACTTTACCGTCTTCACCGCCGCCGGCATGGCTCGACCGCTCTGGTTTCCCAGGCGGTGATTGCGAGGCGCGATTCCAGGTGGACGGAGCGGGTTTGAGTCAAACCTCGGACGGTGTCACAACGAGAAGCGTCGCACACCCGGCGCAGTGCTGAGCGCCAACGCAAAATCCGACCCGAGGATCGCGGCGGGGCGCAGGAGACCAGAACGCTACCCTTCACGCCGCTCCCGGGAAAAACCCGGAGCGCAAAGGACCGGAAAATACAGCCCCAAGTGGCAGACAGGAATATCCTAGCTCCAGATGCGTAAAGAAACTGGGAGAATGGAATAGAGTTTTTGCAGGAAGCGGGGTGGGAGGAAGTGTAATCAAGGTAGCTGTGAGAGGCGTGAGTTCAGGACCAGGGGCCCAGGGGCAGCACGGGCCAGCCCACACTGTGATATTTGTGCGCGCTCAGTCCATGCAGCAGAGCAGGTCTCCAGTTGTCTTGGGTAACCCTTGCCACTGGACCAAGACATAGCTCTGTCGAGCCCGTGTGGTGGCTGGTATGCAATGGTCACCACACGTTAAAAAAATCCACGCACAGGCATCTTCCACCCTTCAGGATGTAGTTCTGGTTCTTCATTCGAAACACCTGTGAACTCATCCTTTTTTTTTGGCATGGAAGCAAGTCATCCTCATTTCGAGGGACCGCCTATGATGATGATGAGCTCAATTATGAGGCGGTTTTGATCAGAGTAAATAAGGAGAAATTATTTCCACCTACAGGAGGGTCAGTAACCAGACGACACAGAATTAAGGTAATTGGCACAAGAACCAGAGAGGAGATGAGGAGAATTTGCTTTTATGCAGCGAGTTGTAATGATCTGGGACGCACTGCCTGAAAGGGAGGTGGAAGCAGATTTGATAGCAACTTTCAAAATTGGAAATATACTTGAAAAGGAAAAAATTGCAGGGCTCTGGGGAAAGAGCGGTGAGGGGAGTGGGACTATTGGGTTAGTCTTTCAAAGAGCCGGCACAGGTACGATGGGCCGAATGGTCTCCTCCGGTGCTGTCTGATTCTACGGTTGTCGAGGTTTACGCGCAGGTGTGGTACTGGAGGGTGGTCCGTGACTCTAAGAATCTTGTTTCCGATCACCGGGAGCGAGCATGACATCACGACACGTCTCCGATATTTTTGATTCAAGCAGCTACAATGTTCTCGTGCTGCACACAAGGGGCCCGGTGACATTTTCTCGATGCGAGCGGCATTTTGGCAGCACAGCAAGTGGCATCGGTCCATGTGTTGCTGAAGGGAAGTCTCAGGCTTTCATTCTAGCTGCTTGTCGAGGCTGGTCCACTACCTCGTGAGAGACAAGACCCCTCCCACCATTTTGTGTGTGACTCTAACACTGACCACACTCGACCTGCTCCGTTGGGCGGGCCACATTGTTCACTAGCCCGACACAAGACTCCCAAAGCAAGCGCTCTACTCGGAACTCCTACACCGCAAGCGAGCCCCAGGTGGACAGAGGAAACGTTTCAAGGACACCCTCAATGCCTCCTTGATAAACATCCCCACCGACACCTGGGAATCCCTGGCCAAAGACCGCCCTAAGTGGAGGAAGAGCATCCGAGAGGGCGCTGAGCACCTCGAGTCTCATCACCGAGAGCATGTAGAAATCAAGCGCAGGCAGCGTAAGGAGCATGCGGCAAACCTGTCCCACCCACTCCTTCCTTCAACAACTGTCTGCCCCACCTGTGACAGAGACTGTAATTCCTGTATTGGACTGTTCAGTCACCTGAAAACTCATTTTTAGAGTGGAAGCAAGTCTTCCTCGATTTCGAGGGACTGCCTATGATGCTGGTGATGACTCTAACTGGCCAATGTGCCCACCTTGCCAACACCACGCTCTTACTCCGCGCCATCTGTAATGCACACCTTACGCCCAGCGTGCGCAGCTCACTCATCCCCGGCTGGCAAGAGCCTTATTAAAATGTTAAAGTCGTGGTCCAATTTTAACCCTCGATTTTAACCCTCGCGACTTCGTCCAGGGGAAGCTGCCATGAAATGGCCAGAAGAGGCCCAAGGCACTTTGGACGGGTAGTTGTTGTGATGTAGGAAGTAATGTCAGGGATAAATATTGGCCAGGACACAGGGGACAACTCCCCTGCTCTTTGAATAGATTTACAGCCAACAAAATATTTTAAAATTTAGTCACTTTTGTAATGTGGGAAATATGGCAACCAATTTGTGCACAGCAAACTCTCACAAACAGCAAGGTAATAATGACCAGATAATCTGTTTTAGTGATTTTTGTAGAGGGATAAATGCTGGCCAGGACACAAGGGCAGATCTCCACTGCTTGTCTTTGAAATAATGCCATGGGATGTGCTATGCCCACCTGAGAGAGCAAACGGGGCCTCAGTTTACTATCTCATCAGAAAGACAGAACCTCCGACAGTGCAGTGCTCCCTCAGTACTGCACTGGAGTGTCAACCTAAATATTGTGCTCAAGTCTCTGGAGTGGGACTCATAACCTTTGAACTCAGAGGTGAGAGCACGACTAACTGAGCCAGCTACTGCTAGGCTCGAGAGCGAATGGTCCTGAATAAGAGTTGCGCAGCTGCCTGTAAGGGCAGCACAAGTTCCGGGTTTTAGTACGCGAAGCGCAAGCGCCGAAAGCCGGAACTGGCGTTCAATCATCAATCCTCTTGACAGATTGCACGCATCCGGAAGTAACATAAGAACTAGGAGCAGGAGTAGGTCACCAGGCCTCTCGAGCCTGCTCCGCCATTCAATAAGATCATAGAGACATAGAAACATAGAAAATAGGTGCAGGAGTAGGCCATTCAGTCCTTGGAGCATACACCATCATTCAATGAGTTCTTGGCTGAACATGCAACTTCAGTACCCCATTCCTGCTTTCTCGCCATACCCCTTGATCCCCCGAGTAGTAAGGACTATATCTAACTCCTTTTTGAATATATTTAGTGAATTGGCCTCAACGACTTCCAGTGGTAGAGAATGCCACAGGTTCACCACTCTCTGGGTGAAGAGGTTTCTCCTCATCTCGGTCCTAAATGGCTTACCCCTTATCCTTAGACTGTGACCCCTGGTTCTGGACTTCCCCAACATTGGGAACATTCTTCCTGCATCTAACCTGTCTAAACCCATCAGAATTTTAAACGTTTCTATGAGATCCCCTCTCATTCTTCTGAACTCCAGTGAATACAAGCCCAGTTGATCCAGTCTTTCTTGATATGTCAGTCCTGCCATCCCAGGAATCAATCTGGTGAACCTTTGCTGCACTCCCTCAATAGCAAGAATGTCCTTCCTCACATTAATCTCTTGTGTGGGACCTTGTCGAAGGCCTTCTGAAAGTCCAAATACACCACATCAACTGGTTCTCTCTTGTCCACTCTACTGGAAACATCCTCAAAAAATTCCAGAAGATTTGTCAAGCATGATTTCCCTTTCACAAATCCATGCTGACTTGGACCTATCATGTCACCTCTTTCCAAATGCGTTGCTATGACATCCTTAATAATTGATTCCATCATTTTATCCACTACCGATGTCAAGCTGACCGGTCGATAATTCCCTGTTTTCTCTCTCCCTACTTTTTTAAAAAGTGGGGTTACATTGGCTACCCTCCACTCCATAGGAACTGATCCAGAGTGTATGGAATGTTGGAAAATGACTGTCAATGCATCCGCTATTTCCAAGGCCACCTCCTTAAGTACTCTGGGATGCAGTCCATCAGGCCCTGGGGATTTATCGGCCTTCAATCCCATCAATATCCCCAACACAATTTCCCGACTATTAAGGAATTCCCTCAGTTCCTCCTTCTTACTCGACCCTCTGACCCCTTTTATATCTGGAAGGTTGTTTGTGTCCTGCTTAGTGAATACTGAACCAAAGTACTTGTTCAATTGGTCTGCCATTTCTTTTTTCCCCATTATGACTTCCCCTGATTCTGACTGCAGGGGACCTACATTTGTTTTTACTAACCTTTTTCTCTTTACATATCTATAGAAGCTTTTGCAGTCCGTCTTAATGTTCCACCAAAGTGGAAAACCTCACATTTATCCACATTATACTTCATCTGCCACGCATTTGCCCACTCACCTAACCTATCCAAGTCACTCTGCAGCCTCATAGCATCCTCCTCGCAGCTCACACTGCCACCCAACTTAGTGTCATCCGCAAATTTGGAGATACTACATTTAATCCCCTCATCTAAATCATTAATGTACAATGTAAACAGCTGGGGCCCCAGCACAGAACCTTGTGGTACCCCACTAGTCACTGCCTGCCATTCTGAAAAGTACCCATTTACTCCTACTCTTTGCTTCCTGTCTGACAATTAGTTCTCAATCCACGTCAGCACACTACCCCCAATCCCATGTGCTTTAACTTTGCACATTAATCTCTTGTGTGGGACCTTGTCGAAAGCCTTCTGAAAGTCCAAATATACCACATCAACTGGTTCTCCCTTGTCCACTCTACTGGAAATATCCTCAAAAAATTCCAGAAGATTTGTCAAACATGATTTCCCCTTCACAAATCCATGCTGACTTGGACCTATCATGTCACCATTTTCCAAATGCACTGCTATGACACCCTTAATAATTGATTCCATCATTTTACCCACTACTGAGGTCAGGCTGACCGGTCTATAATTCCCTGTTTTCTCTCTCCCTCCTTTTTTAAAAAGTGGGGTTACATTGGCTACCCTCCACTCGATAGGAACTGATCCAGAGTCAATGGAATGTTGGAAAATGACTGTCAATGCATCCGCTATTTCTAAGGCCACCTCCTTAAGTACTCTGGGATGCAGTCCATCAGGCCCTGGGGATTTATCGGCCTTCAATCCCATCAATTTCCCCAACACAATTTCCCGACGAATAAAGATTTCCCTCAGTTCCTCCTCCTTACTAGACCCTCTGACCACTTTTATATCCGGAAGGTTGTTTGTGTCCTCCTTAGTGAATACTGAACCAAAGTACTTGTTCAATTGGTCTGCCATTTCTTTGTTCCCCGTTATGACTTCTCCTGACTGACTGCAGGGGACCGACGTTTGTCTTTACTAACCTTTTTCTCTTTACATACCTATAGAAACTTTTGCAATCCTTCTTAATGTTCCCTGCAAGCTTCTTCTCGTACTCCATTTTCCCTGCCCTAATCAAACCCTTTGTCCTCCTCTGCTGAGTTCTAAATTTCTCCCAGTCCCCAGGTTCGCTGCTATTTCTGGCCAATTTGTATGCCATTTCCTTGGCTTTAATACTATCCCTGATTTCCCTAGATAGCCACGGTTGAGCCACCTTTCCTTTTTTATTTTTACGCCAGACAGGGATGTACAATTGTTGTAGTTCATCCATGCGGTCTCTAAATGTCTGCCATTGCCCATCCACTGTCAACCCCTTAAGTATCATTCGCCAATCTATCCTAGCCAATTCACGCCTCATACCTTCAAAGTTACCCTTCTTTAAGTTCTGGACCATGGTCTCTGAATTAACTGTTTCATTCTCCATCCTAATGTAGAATTCCACCATATTATGGTCACTCTTCCCCAAGGGGCCTCACACAACGAGATTGCTAATTAATCCTCTCTCATTACACAACACCCAGTCTAAGATGGCCTCCCCCCTAGTTGGTTCCTCGACATATTGGTCTCGAAAACCATCCCTTATGCACTCCAGGAAATCCTCCTCCACTGTATTGCTTCCAGTTTGGTTAGCCCAATCTATATGCATATTAATGTCACCCATATTAACTGCTGCACCTTTATTGCATTCACCCCTAATTTCCTGTTTGATGTCCTCCCCAACATCACTACTACTGTTTGGAGGTCTGTACACAACTCCCTAACTATTGCATTAATCTCCTCTTTAACCAGCAATGCGACCCCACCTCCTTTTCCTTTTATTCTATCCTTCCTGAATGTTGAATACCCTTGGATTTTTTGCCCTTTGGTGTTCTGTAGCTCTACCCATATAGATTCCACATCATCCAAGTTCATGTCCTTCCTAACTATTGCATTAATCTCCTCTTTAACCAGCAATGCTACCCCACCTCCTTTTCCTTTTATTCTATCCTTCCTGAATGTTGAATACCCCTGGATGTTGAGTTCCCAGCCCTGATCATCCTGGAGCCACGTCTCTGTAATCCCAATCACATCATATCTGTTAACATCTATTTGCACAGTTAATTCATCCACCTTATTATGGATACTCCTTGCATTAAGAAACAAAGCCTTCAGGCTTGTTTCTTTAACACCCTTTGTCCTTTTAGAATTATGATGTAGTGTGGCCCTTTTTGTTTCTTGCCTTTGTTTACTCGGCCTTCCACTATTGCTTTTTACCTTTCTACCATCTGTTTCTGACTCCATATTACTTCACCCTGTCTCGCTGCATAGGTTCCCATCCCTCTGCCATATTAGTCTAAACACTCCCGAACTACATTTGCAAATGTTACCCCCAGGACATCAGTTCCAGTCCTGCCCAAGTGCAGACCATCCCTTTTGTACAGGCCATGGCTGATCTGATCATGGACCCAGCTCCACTTCCCTGCTCGCTCTCTATTGCCCTTTATTCCCTTATCGCTCAAAAATCTGTCTATCTCCGCCTTAAATATATTCAATGACCCAGCCTCCACAGCTCTCTGGAGCAAAGAATTACACAGAATTACAACCCTCTGAGAGAAGAAATTCCTCCTCATCTCAGTTTTAAATGCCCGGCCCCTTATTCTGAGACTATGTCCCCTAGTTTTAGTTTCCCCTAGGGGTGGAAATATCCTCTCTGCATCCATCTTGTTAAGCCCCACCATTATCTTATATGTGAGTAGGTATAGGCCCAACCTACTCAACTTATCTTCATTAGTCAACCCCCTCATCCCCGGAATTAACCTAGTGAATCTTCTCTGAACTGTCTCCAATGCAAGTATATCCTTCCTTAAATTGAGACCAAAACTATACGCAGTACTCCAGGTGTGGCCTCATCAATACCCTGTACTGTTGTAGCAGGACTTCTCTGCTTTATACTCTATCCCCCTTGCAATAAAGGTCAACATTCCATTTGCCTTCCTGATTATTGCTATACCTGCATACTAACTTTTTGTGTTTCATGCACAAGGACTCCCAGGTCCCTCTGTACTGCAGCACTTTGCTCCAGTTAAATTATAATTTACTTCTCTATTATTTCTGCCAAAGTGGATAACCTCACATTTTCCAATGTTATACTCCATCTGCCAAATTTTGGCCCACTCACTTAGCCTGTCTATATCCTTTGCAGGTTTTTTGTGTCCTCCTCACAATTTGCTTTCCCACCTTTCTTTGTATCATCAGCAAACTTGGCTACATTACACTCTGTCCCTTCATCCAAATCATTAATATAGATTGTTAATAGTAAAGAACTGCAGCACCCCATTGTCACTGTTTGCCAACCGTAAAATGACCCATTTATCCCGACACTCTGTTTTCTGTTAGTTAGCCAATCCTCTATCCATGCTGATATATTACTCCAAACCCCGTGAACTTTTAACTTGTGCAGTAATTTTTTATATGGCACTTATTGAATGCCTTCTGGAAATCCAAATACACCACATGCACTGGTTCCCCCTTATCCATCCTACTCGTTACATCCTCAAAGAACTCCAGCAAATTTGTCAAACATTATTTCCCTTTCATAAAACCATGCTGACTCTGCTTGATTGAATCATGCTTTTCTAAATGTCCTGCTGCTGCTTCCCCAATAATTAAATCCCCAGTCTCATCCTCTTGGAACCGACATTGATTTTAGCCACGTTTTTCCTTTTTATGTACCTGTAGAAACTCTTACTATCTGTTTTTATATTTCATGCTAGTTTACTTTCATAATCTATCTTCCCTCTCTTTTATCATTTTCCCAATGACAGATGTTTGGCTAACTGGTCTATAGTTTCCAGCTTTTTGTCTGCCTTCTTTTTTAAATATTGACGTTACATTTGTAGTTTTCCAGTCCTCTGGGACCGCCCCAGAATCCAGGGAATTTTGGTCGGTTACAACCAATGCATCCACTATTTCTGCAACCATTTCTTTTAAAACCCTAGGATGTAAGCCATCAGGTCCAGGGGACTTGTCCACCTTTAGTCCCATTATTTTACCGACATTACTTCTTCAGTGATCGTGATTGTATTAAGTTCCTCTCTCCCTATAGCCCTTTGATTATCCATTATCGGGGTGTTTTTAGTGTCTTCTACCGTGAAAGCCAATATAAAATATTTGTTCAACGTCTCTGCCATTTTCTTATTCTCCATTATTAAATCCCCAGTCTCATCCTCTTGGGACCGACATTGATTTTAGCCACTTTTTTCCTTTTTATGTACCTGTAGAAACTCTTACTATCTGTTTTTATATTTCATGCTAGTTTACTTTCATAATCTATCTACCCTCTCTTTTATCATTTTTTTTAGTCGTTCTTTGTTGGCTTTTAAATGTTCCCCCATCCTTTATCCTCCCACTGCTTCTTGTCCACATTGTATGCCCTTGTTTTCAATTTGATACCAGTAAAGGGCCTCCATGGGCGGAGAGTTGGATTCTGCTCAGTAAATGCCCGTGAAATTCTTACTACCGATGAGAGTAGGAATAAGGCCTGCTTTTATCAGCGTAAAACTTTAAAGGACAGATAAAAAAAAATTTCAGTAATTTAAACATTTAAAATCCGATTAAATAAAGTAAGTTTATTTTTAGATTCTTTAAAATATGTAAGTTTATTTTTCAAAGAATTACATTTTTGTTTTAAATAACTAATTACCGGTAATTTTAAACATGTGATTTTTACATTTTTTTTGTGTAAGTGCTTGTGTGTTTTTGGGGATCCCCATTCATACTGCTGGTGAGCTGGAACTCACCCTAAGTATGAATAAAGATTTCCCTACTTGCATTGGTTGGGTTGACCCATGTGATCTCCGGGACGCGTGCGAAGCACTTACTGTGCCTGGAATGGGTGGGCCTCTATGCAGGCCTTTGCTTAGAGGCACAGTACCAGAAGTGGCCCTAGAAATAGTGGATGCATTGGTGATCATTTTCCAACAGTCTATCAACTCTGGATGAGTTCCTATGGACTGGAGCGTAGCTAATGTAACACCACTTTTTAAAAAGGGAGGGAGAGAGAAAGTGGGTAATTATAGACCAGTTAGCCTGACATCAGTAGTGGGGAAAGTGTTGGAATCAATTATTAAGGATGAAATAGTAGCACATTTGGAAAGCAATGACAGGATTGGTCCAAGTCAGCATAGATTTATGAAGGAGAAATCATGCTTGACAAATCTTCTGGAATTTTTTGAGGATGTAACTAGTAGAGTGGACAAGGGAGAACCAGTGGATGTGGTGTATTTGGACTTTCAAAAGGCTTTTGACAAAGGTCCCACACAAGAGATTGGTGTGCAAAATCAAAGCACATGGTATTGGGGGTAATATACTGACGTGGATAGAGAACTGGCAGACAGGAAGCAGAGAGTCGGGATAAACGGGTCCTTTTCAGAATGGCAGGCAGTGATTAGTGGAGTGCCGCAGGACTCAATGCTGGGACCCCAGCTCTTTACAATATATATCAATGATTTAGATGAAGGAATTGAGTGTAATATCTCCAAGTTTGCAGATGACACTAAACTGGGTGGCGGTGTGAGATGTGAGGGGGATGCTAAGAAGCTGCAGGGTGACTTGGACAGGTTGGGTGAGTGGGCAAATGCATGGTATAATGTGGATAAATGTGAGATTATCCACTTTAGGGGCAAAAACGCGAAGACAGAATATTATTTGAATGGCAGCAGATTAGGAAAAGGGGAGGTGCAATGAGACCTGGGTGTCATGGTTCATCAGTCATTAAAAGTTGGCATACAGATACAGCAGGCAGTGAAGAAGGCAAATAGTATGTTGGCCTTCATAGCTAGGGGATTTGAGTATAGGAGCAGGGAGGTCTTTCTGCAGTTGTACAGGGCCTTGGTGAGGCCTCACCTGAAATATTATGTCCAGTTTTGGTCTCCTAATCTAAGGAAGGACGTTCTTGCTATTGAGGGAATGCAGCGAAGGTTCACCAGACTGATTCCAGGGATGGCTGGACTGACATATGAGGAGAGACTGAATCAACTGGGCCTTTATACATTGGAGTTTAGAAGGATGAGAGGGGATCTCATAGAAACATATAAGATTCTGAAGGGACGGGACAGGTTAGATGCGGGTAGAATGTTCCCGATGTTGGGGAAGTCCAGAACCAGGGGACACAGTCTTAGGATAAGGGGTAGACCATTTAGGACTGAGATGAGGAGAAACTTCTTCACTCAGAGAGTTGTTAACCTGTGGAATTCCCTGCCGCAGAGAGTTGTTGATGCCAGTTCATTGGATATATTCAAGAGGGAGTTAGATATGGCCCTTACGGCTAAGGGGATCAAGGGGTATAGAGAGAAAGCAGGAAAGGGGTACTGAGGGAATGATCAGCCATGATCTTATTGAATGGTGGTGCAGGCTCGAAGGGTCGAATGGCCTACTCTTGCACCTATTTTCTATGTTTCTATGTAAGTCTCCATACCTCCTGTACGACAATGTAAATTCGTATGAATTTTTCAGGCCGGAGGCATCAGCCCGCAGGAAGCCTCCGAACGCAATTTTTAGGCCAAAGTTTTGACTGCTTTTACAATCAAATTGTTAGGTTTGGTGCTTTGTGAATATGTAATGTCAAAAATGCTCTGGTGGCTCACTGAGTTTAGCCAGTGGAAACGTAAACCTAGTGAGTGTCGTCAGGCTGGTTGACTGCAGGAGTACCAACGCAAAGCCGTGTTCTTTACTCAATGGACATCAGACAAGAGTTAATAGGTAGCACTCAGGAGCAGGCATCTGATTGAATTTTCCCTTCTCTAATCCAGGGCTATTGAGGTCAGTTGCAGTGCTTCTATCATAGTTTGTGTGTGGGAAGGGATTCACTCAGTCATCTGATCTGCTGACACACCAACGATGTCACACTGGGGAGAGGCTGTTCACCTGCTCTGCATGTGGGAAGGGATTCATTCGGTCACCGAAACTGCTGAGACACCAGCGAGTTCACAAGTGACTGCAGGGTTTGGATTCTGCTGTTATTGCTGCTGTTATTCACACCTTACTGAATCGTTCTGTTAGTTGGTGTTTGTTTTTGTTGATGTTAATAACCCTTCAACTAGGCTGGAGTTTAATATTTTGATATTTCAAATAACAGTGTGTCGATATTTGATGTCCCCAAGATAAGAGGAGACTAGTTGATGTCCTGTTTCTGACTGCTCCATTTTTGATCAGGGCGGAGGAGTGGTAAGATATCGGGACCCAGGAGCGTCGTGATCGAGGCCCAGGAGAGGCGAGGGCCCAGGGGCAGCACGGGCCAGCCCACACCGCGATCTATGGATAGTAGGAGCATATGTGCACACTAGGTACGTGCAGCAGAGCTTGGTCTCCGGTCGTCCTGGTTAACCCTTGCCACTGGACCAAGACCTAGCTCTGTCAAGCCCGTGTGCTGGCTGGTGTGCAACGGTCACCCCACGTTAAAAAAAATCCACGCACAGGCATCTTCCACCCTTCAATCTGTAGTTTCCAGATTGCAGTTGCCTGGCCATAGACCGCCCTAAGTGGAGGAAGTGCATTCGGGAGGGTGCTGAGCTCCTCGAGTATCGTCGCCGAGAGCATGTAGAAATCAAGCGCAGGCAGCGGAAGGAGCGGGCGGCAAACCTGTCCCGCCCTCCTCTTCCCTCAACGCCTATCTGTCCCACCTGTGACAGAGACTGTGCTTCTCGTATTGGACTGTTCAGTCACCTAAGGACTCATGTTAAGAGTGGAAGCAAGTCTTCCTCGATTCTGAGGAACTGCCTATGATGATGAGTTTGGGACCTGGAATGTCAGGTCTCTCATTGAAACACCTGTGAACTCATCCCTTTTTGGTGAGGAAGCGGGTCATCCTCGATACGAGGGACTGCCTAATACTATACCACAGTTTGAATCTAGGGCCTTCCTGGTCTGCACAGCTCAGCTCCTCGCTGAGTCATTTGGGCGAGCCGAACTCCACACAACATTTATTTTACATCAACAACAACTTGCAATTATATAGCACCTCTAACATAATAAAATGTCCCAAGGCGCCTCACAGGAGCATAATCTGACAAAAGAGATCGACACTGAACTGAAAGGGTAGATTTTCATTTGCCACCTTGGGCACAATATTGACATTGCAATTTGAATGGAAATAGAAATCGGACGGGTTTCTATAACAACAGTAGCAACAACAACTTGGATTTCTATAGCACCTTTAATGTAGTGAAAATTCTCAAGGTGCTTCACAGGAGCGTTATCGAACCAAAATTGGACACCGAGCCACATAAGGGGATATTAGGCCAGATGACCAAAAGCTTGGTCCCAAGTGGTAGGTTTTAAGGAGGGACTTAAAGGAGGAGAGAGAAAGAGAGGCGGAGAGGTTTAGGGAGGGAATTCTGGAGCTTAGGATCCAGGCAACTGAAGGCACGGCCGCCAATGGTGGAGCAAAGAATATCGGGGATGCATAAGAAGCCAGAATTGGGGGAATGCAGAGATCTCGGAGGGTTGTAGGGCTGGAGGAGATTACAGTGATGGGGGTGCAGGCGGGCGCGGCCATGGAAGGATTTGAATGCAAGGATGAGAATTTTAAATTCGAAGGTGTTGGTGGAACGTGATCCGAGAAATTATTTTCATAAGAACACCAGAGCATAAGAAATAGGAGCAGCAGTAGATCATACGGCCCCTCGAGCCTGTTTTTTCCGCCATAAATAGGATCATGGCGGATCTGATCTTGGTCTCAACTCCACTTTCCTGCCTGTTCCCCACAACCCTTGACTCCCCTATAGTTCAAGAATCCATCTATCCCAGCCTTGAATATATTCACTGACTCAGCTTCCACAGCTCTCTGAGGTAGAGAATTCCAAAGATTCACAACCCTCTGAGAGAAGAAATTCCTCCTCATCTCCGTCTTTAATGAGCGACCCCTTATTCTTAAACTATGTGCCCTAGTTCTAGATTCCCCCACGAGGGGAAACATCTACCCTGTCAAGCCCCACCATACCCCCCCCACCCCCCAACAATCTTATATGTTTCAATAAGATCACCTCTCATTCTTCTAACCTCTAATGAGTATAGGACCAACCTGCTCAACCTTTCCTCATAAAATAACCCCTTTCATCCCAGGAATCAACCTCATGAACCTTCTATTTCCGTTCAAACTGCAACATCAATATTGTGCCCAAGATGGCAAATGAAAATCTACCCTTTCACTTCAGTGTCGATCTCTTTTGTCAGATTATGCTCCTGTGAGGCGCCTTGGGACATTTTTACTATGTTAGAGGTGCTATATAATTGCAAGTCGTTGTTGCTGTAAAATAAATGTTGTGTGGAGTTCGGCTCGCCCAAATGACTCAGCGAGGAGCTGAGCTGTGCAGACCAGGAAGGCCCTAGGTTCAAACTGTGGTATAGTATTAGGCAGTCCAACACAAGTATATTTTCCTTTAAATAAAACAACTAATACTTTGTTAATTTCTAGCTGCTTCCCTGATGTTGCAGCATGAGTCAGCAGGTTGCCAATGATGTCTGTCTGCTGCGGCAGTATCTAGTAGATCCTCTCCGCCACTGAAATGCCACATCATGGCAGCTGTCTCTCGGAGCTGACCAAAGCTGTCTGAAGAGGAAACTCCTGGGACCCTCCTCTCTTGTAATGTTTGCTGTGCTCCTCAGTGCATTATAATTAACGACACGAGTGGGAGAAAAACGAGAAACTTGTTCGTTCTTGCTAAAAAGGGTTTGTCTGTGACGAGTCTAATGTTTTATGATGGAATTAACCAAAATCAAAATTACAAGAAGGAATCTTTAATTTCATTACGATTTTTCAAGGCTGGTTGGGGATAACAGGGGGATTTACATCGTGATCTCTGTGTCTGTCTCACATGTTGAACTTTGCCCTGAAACATTCGCATGTAAACATATCCATAGGCGTCAGCCATGGCTCAGTGAGTAGCACTGTCGTCTCTGATGAAGGAGCGGTGATATATTTCCAAGTCAGGATGGTGTGTGACTTGGAGGGGAACTTGGAGGTGATGGTGTTCCTATGTGCCTGCTACCCTTGTCCTTCTAGGTGGTAGAGGTCCTGGGTTTGGGAGGTGCTGCTGAAGAATCCTTGGCGAGTTGCTGCACTGCATCTTGTCGACGGTACACACTGCAGCCATGGTGCGTCGGTGGTGGAGGGAGTGAATGTTTAAGGTGCTGGAATGGGTGCCTGGATGGTGTTGAGCTTATTGAATGTTGTTGGAGCTGCACTCATTCAGGCAAGTGGAGATATTCCATCACACTCCTGACATGTGCCTTGTAGAATGGTGAAAAGACTGGGAGTCAGGAGGTGAGACACTCACTGCAGAATACTCAGCCTCTGACATGCTCTTAAAGCCACAGTATTTATATGGCTCTTTTAGTTAAGTTTCTGGTCAATAGTAACCCCCCAGGATGTTGATGCGGGATTTGACAATGGTAATACTGTTGAATGTCACAGAGAGGTGGTTAGACTTTATCTTGTTGGAGATGGTCATTGCCTGGCACTTATGTGGCGCGAGTGTTATTTGCCACTTATGAGCCCAAGCCTGAATGGCACCGAACCTGCAGCCAGAGAGGATTAGAAAATGATTGTCAGAGCCTCTGCTATTGCCACTTTTGCTTCTCTTAACAGCCTGGGATACATTTCATCCGGGCCTGGGGATTTATCCACTTTCAAAGCTGCTAAGCCCCTTAATGCTTCCTATCTCGTTTAATATTTTACACTCCTCCTCCCTCATTGCAAAGTCTGCATCGCCGCTCTCTTTTGTGAAAACAGATGCAAAGTATTCATTAAGAATCCTATCCATGTCTTCCGCCTCCACACACAGATTTCCTTTGTGGTCTCTAATAGGTCCCACTCTTTCTCTAGTTATCCTCTTGCTCTTAATGTACTTGTAAAATATCTTTGGGTTTTCCCTGATTTTACTTGCCAACATTCTTTCATGCTCTCTCTTTGCTTTCCTGATATCTGTTTTAATTGCACCCCTGCACTTCTTATACTCCTTTAAAGTTTCTGCAGTGTTGAGTTTCTGGTATCTGTCAGAAGCTTCCCTTTTTTTCTTTATCTTGCCTGTATGTCCCTTGACATCCAGGGGGCTCTAGATTTGTTCTCCCCACCTTTTTTTTAAGGGAACATACTTGCTCTGTACCCTCAGGATCTCCTCCTTGAATGCCTCCCACCGCTCTGACACTGATTTACCATCAAATAGCTGTTTCCAGTCCACTTTGGCCAAATCACATCTCAGCTCAGCAAAATTGGCTTTACCCCAATGGAGAACTTTTATTCTTGGTCCCTCTTTGTCCTTCTCCATAACTACCCTAAATCTTACTGAATTATGATCACTAGCACCAAAATGCTCTCCCACTGATACCTCTTCCACCTGCCCCTCTTCATTCCCCAAAACCAAGTCCAGAATCGCCCCCTCCCTTGTTGGACTTGTTACATACTGGCTAAAGAAGTTCTTCTAAATGCATTTTAGGAATTCCGCACCCTCTGTACCATTCACACTACCTTTTTCCCAGATAATATTCGGGTAGTTGAAATCCCCCACGATTACAGCTCTACTGTTTTTGCACTTTGCAGCAATTTGCCCACATATTTGTTCTTCTATCTCCCTCTGATTGTTTGAAGGTCTATCGTACCCTCCTGTAGTGGATCGGCCTTTTTTGTTCTTTAATTCAACATGTATGGCCTCGTTTGATGAACCTTCGAACATATCATCCCTTCTCACAGCTGTAATTATTTCTTTAATCAATACTGTGACCCCCCTCCTTTTTTACCCCCCTCTCTATCCCGTCTGAAAACCCTGTAACCTGGAATGTTGAGCTGCCATACCTGCCCTTCTTTGAGCCATGTCTCAGTAATGGCGATAATATTTGACTCTCAAATGTTAATCTGTGCTCTCAGCTCATCTGCCTTATTTCCTTTTATTCTTGCATTGAATTATATTCCATTTAGTATTGCCAAACTCCCCTGTTGTCTCTTTTCCAGCCCTTGTTTCCTTTGTCTTCCAAATTCACTTTCTACTTCTACTTCTCTGATGCCCAATTCCAGCTTTGCTTCTCTCCCTACTGAATCTATTCTCCAGTTCCCATCCCCCTGCCAAGCTAGTTTAAACCCTCCCCAACAACACTCGCAAACCCTCCCGTGAGGATACTGGCCCCCGCTCTTATGAGGTGCAAACTGTCCGGCTTGTACAGGTCCCACTTTCCCCAGAAACACTTCAGGAATCTAAAGCCCACCCTCCTGCACCATCTCTCCAGCCCCGCATTCCTCTTCTCTATCCTCCTGTTTCCGTGCTCACTAGCACGTGGCACCGGCAGTAATCCAAAGATTACTATCTTTGAGGTCCTGCTTTTTAATCTCTCTCTCTTAGCTCCGTAAACTCTGCCTGCAGGGCCTCAATCTCTCTTTCTACCTATGGCATTGATCCCGATATGGACCACAACCTCTGGCTGTTCACCCTCTCCCCCCAGAATGACTTGCAGCTGCTTGGTGACATCCTTGACCCTGGACCAAGGAGGCAACATACTATCCTGGAATCACGTCTGCGGCCACAGAAACACCGGTCTGCTCCCCTGACTATTGAATCCCCTACCACTATTGCTCTTCCATTCTTCTTCCTCGCGCCCTGTGTAGCTGAGCCATCCGTGGTGCCATGGACTTGGCTCTGGCTACACTTCTCGGAGGCACTCAAAGTAGAATAATGGACTTGGGGGACTCCTGCACTACCTGCCTAGTACTCCTGGTACTCCTCCTCTGTCTGGTGGTCACCAACTTCCTCTCTGCCTGCACATCCTTAAGCTGTGGGTTGACTACCTCCTGAAACGTGTTTGGAGGTTGTAATGAGGTCTGGGGTCGAGTGGTCCTGGTGGAACCCAAATTGAGCATTAATGAGCAGGTTATTGGTGAGTGCTGCTTGATAGTACTGACAACGACACCTTCCATCTCTTTGCTGATGATTGGGAGTAGGCTGATGGGGTGGTTATTGTCTGCTTTGGATTTATCCTGCTTCTTGTGGCAAGGACATACCTGGGCAGTTTTCCACATTGTCGGGTAGATGCCAATATTGTAGCTGCACTGGAACAGCTTGGCTAGAGCCGCGGCTAGTTCGGAAGCACGTCTTCAGCACAACAGCCGGGATGTTGTCGGGCCCCATAGCCTTTGCTGTGTTCAGTGCACTCGGCCATTTCTTGATATCACGTGGAATGAATCAAATTGGCTGAAGACTGGCTTCTGTGAAGGTGGGGACCTCAGGGGGAGGCCGAGATGGATCATCCACTTGGCACTTGTCGCTGAAGGTGGTTGCAGACGCTTCAACCTTAACTTTTGCACTCATGTGCTGGGGTCTAACATTATTGAGGATGGGGATGTTCATGGAGCCTCCTCCTCCTGTTAGCTGTTAAATTATCCACCACCATTCGTGACTGGATGTGAAAGGACTGCTGAGCTTTGATGTGATCCACTGGTTGTGGTATCGCTCAGCTCGCTCTAGAACATACTGCTTCGCTGTTTAACATGCATGTAGTCCTGTGCTGTAGCTTCCCCAGGTCGGCACTTCATTTTTAGGTACGCCTGGTGTCATGTATTCAACCAGCATTGTAACCCATGTATAAACTGACCTAAGTTGTACACCGTGAGAACACTGACCACTAGGTGGGAGACACTCCTAACCTGGACCTTCAGGTATAAAAGGGGAAGCTCCACCCACCTTCATCACTTGAGTGCTAAGGAATAAAGGACAGGCCACAGACTGACCTTCTCTCAAGCATGGGCCTCGTATGCATTTATACTGTGTAGTAAGGACGTATCAATGGCGACAAGAAACTGAGATTTAAACCACGCGAGCATGGCCACTAGCAGAACAGACGAGAGGTACTGTGTTAAGGAATGGTTGGGACAGAGATTCAACATTGTTAAAGCAGCACACAGTTCTCCAGGCAGACAAGGGCAGTCAGGCATTCCCCAACATGTAATCGAACCCAGAGGGGGAGTTCGACAGAGACAATGGCAAGCTGAACAGCGATTCACGCCATTGCAAGGGACAATGCGGCCAGTAATGGGGCCATCAACACCTGTTAATGGTGCACTCAAGGACAATAACAGGGGCAGTCAGGGACGATTGACTGGCAAGGGACCTTTTGTTTCAAACCGCAACTCATGCTGGAGACGTGGAGGCAAACATTCAGCCGGAGTTTACAGAGCAAAATACCTGCAGAAATTGCAGAAATGGACAATGGAGGAAATCGCTGGAAGCTGAAGTTCTGCGAGTTCCTGTAGAGCACGTATACAGTTCATACATCAGGACGCCACCGATAATGATGAAAGTGCTCCTCAATGGCATCCCAGTATCAATGGAGTTAGACATGGGTGCCAGCCAGTCCCTGATGGGTATCAAACAGTTCGAAAAGTTGTGGGCATCCAAGGCCAGGAGGCCAAAATTATCGCCGATTGACGCACAGCTACGGACTTACACAAAGCAGATCATTCCGGTGCTAGGCAGCGCCACGGTAGTCGTGACCCACAAAGATTCGGAGAACAGGTTGCCACTCTGGATTGTCCCAGGGGACGGTTCCGCACTACTGGGGAGGAGTTGGCTTGCTGTCATGAACTGGAAATGGGGCGATGTCAATGCAATTTCCTCTGTGGAGCGAGTATCATGCTCACAGATCCTGGACAAATTTGACTCATTATTTCAACCCGGCATTGGCACTTTCATGGGGGCCAAGGTAGTGATTCACATAAACCCGGACACCAGACCAGTACACCACAAGGCCAGAGCGGTGCCGTACGTGATGCGGGAAAAGATAGAAGGCGAATTGGACCGCCTGTTGAGGGAAGGCATCATCTCGCCAGTTGAATTCAGTGACTGGGCGAGCCCGATTGTGCCGGTGCTCAAGGCGGATGGGTCGGTCAGGATATGTGGCGATTACAAGGCCACCATCAATCAGGTGTCACTCCAAGACCAGTACCCACTACCGAGAGCTATCCGGTGGCAAACTTTTTTCAAAATTGGACTTGACCTCAGCTTACATGACCCAGGAGCTGGCGAGTGAGTCGAAGAAGCTGACCACCATCACGACACACAAGGGGTTGTTTGAGTACAACAGATGTCCGTTCTGGATTCGCTCGGCCGCCGCGACCTTCCAACGAAATATGGAAAGCCTCCTCAAAACGATTCCAGGGACGATGGTTTTTCAGGACGACATCCTCATTACGGGTTACAATACTGAAGAACACCTCCACAACCTGGAGGAGGTGCTACACAGACTGGACAGGGCAGGTCTGCGACTGAAAAAGGTAAAGTGCATCTTCCTAGCTCCAGAGGTAGAATTCCTGGGGATGAGGGTAGCAGCAGACGGGATCAGCCCTACTGCATTCAAGACAGAAGCGATCCAGAGAGCACCAAGACCCCGTAACACGACGGAGCTGCGTTCGTTCCTGGGGCTCCTGAACTATTTTGGTAACTTTCTTCCCAAATTGAGCACGCTACTAGAGCCACTACACATGCTCCGACGCAAAGGTCGCGAATGGGTCTGGGGGACAGCCAGGAAAGGGCTTTTAATAGAGCACACAATTTGTTATGTTCTAACAATCTGTTAACGCTATATGACCCATGTAAGAAACTTGTGTTAACGTGCGATGCGTCGTCCTATGGTGTCGGGTGTGTGTTGCAGCATGCCAATGCCAAGGGTCAGTTACAGCCGGTAGCTTATGCCTCCAGGAGTCTGTCCCAGGCAGAAAGGGGCTACAGGATGGTAGAAAAGGAGGCGCTCACATGTGTATATGCAGTAAAGAAAATGCACCAGTACTTGTTTGACAGGAAATTTGAGCTGGAGACAGATCACAAACTCCTAACGTCCCTTTTGGCCGACAACAAGGCCATAAATGCAAACGCATCGGCCCGCATACAGAGGTGGGCACTCACACTAGCCGCCTATGACTACACAATTCGGCACAGACAGGGCACCGAAAACTGCACCGATGCACTCAGCAGGCTCCCACTAGCCACCACTGAGGGGGCTACCGAGCATGCTGCTGAGATGGTCATGGCTGTTGAAGCTTTCGGAAGCGAAGGCTCACCCATGACAGCCTGTCAGATTAAAGTTTGGACAAATAGAGACCCGCTATTGTCTCGAGTCAAGAAATGTGTCCTGAATGGGGACTGGGCAGCCACGTACAGGGCATGCCCTGAGAAATTTAAACCATTTCACAGGCGCAAGGATGAACTCTCGATTCAGGCCGATTGCCTACTGTGGGGAAACCGCGTAGTCATGCCCCAGATGGGCAGAGAGGTGTTCATCAGAGAACTCGACAATGGGCACCCGGGCATTGTCACGATGAAGGCAATTGCCAGGTCACACGTTTGGTGGCCAGGGATAGACGCAGATCTGGAACTTTGTGTTCGCAGGTGCAACACGTGTGCTCAGCTGGGCAATGCACCCAGGGAAGCCCCCCTTAGCCCCTGGCCATGGCCCGCCAAGCCTTGGTCACGCATCCATGTGGACTGCGCAGGTCCTTTCATGGGGAAAATGTTTTTGGTTGGAGTAGACGCCTACTCCAAATGGATCGAGTGTGACATTTTAAATTCAAGCACATCCTCTGCCACGGTAGAAAGTCTACAGGCAATGTTCGCCGCCCACGGTCTACCGGACATCTTGGTCAGCGACAATGGCCCGTGCTTCACAAGCACTGAATTCCAGGACTTCATGGCAGGCAATGGAATTAACCATGTTAGAACGGCACCGTTCAAGCCGGCCTCAAACGGCCAGGCAGAACGAGCAGTGCAGATAATCAAACAGGGGATGCTCAGATTCCAAGGGGGTTCCCTACAAACCCGCTTATCACGCCTCCTGTTGGCCTATAGATCCCAACCACACTCGCTCACAGGGGTTCCATCCGCAGAGCTACTAATGAAAAGGACTCTCAAAACCCGATTATCCCTTATACACCCCACCATGAAAGAAATTGTCGAGAGCAGGCGCCAGTCACAATATCACTACCATGACAGGAATGCGAGGGCGTGATGTATTGATGTAAATTATCCTGTTTTTGTCCTCAACTACGATGCAGGGCCCAAATGGCTCGCAAGCACTGTGGTTGCCAAAGAGGGAAATAGGATTCTGGTAGTTAAACTTACCAATGGACAAATCTGCCGCAAACATGTGGATCAAACAAAAAGGAGGTTCAGCAACCCCATAGAAGAAGCAGAGGAAGAACACGATAGAGAGTTCACTCCACCACAGGTGACCGAACACCGGAACCAAAGGGAGGAGAGCCCAGTCACTTTGGGCAGTCCGGACAGGCCTGAGGCACTGCAAACAGCAGACACTCAGGCCAGCGCCTAACAACCGCAGCCCCAACTCAGGCGCTCTACAAGGGAGCGTAAACCACCAGAGAGACTCAACCTGTGATCCCAATAAGACTTAAGGGGGGAGGTGATGTCATGTATTCAACCAGCATTGTAACCCATGTATAAACTGACCTAAGTTGTACACCGTGAGAACACTGACCACTAGGTGGGAGACACTCCTAACCTGGACCTTCAGGTATAAAAGGGGAAGCTCCACCCACCTTCATCACTTGAGTGCTAAGGAATAAAGGACAGGTCACAGACTGACCTTCTCGCAAGCATGGGCCTCGTGTGCATTTATACTGTGTAGTAAGGACGTATCACCTGGTGCTTCTCCTGGCATGCTCTTCTGCATTCCTCATTGAACCAGGGTTGGTCCCCTGGCTTGATGGTAATGGTAGAGTGAGGAATATGTCAGGCCCTGTGGTTACAGATTGTGGTGGAATGCAATTCTGCTGCTGATGATGGCCCATAGCTCCACATGGATACCCAGATTTGAGCTGCTGGATCTGTTGTGAATCTATTCCATTTAGCACAATGATAGTGCCACACAACACGATGGAGGGTGTGATGACAGGACTTCATTTCTACAAGGACTATGTCCTTGGTGTTCACTGGTACCAATATTGTCATGGCCAGATGCATCTGCGATATGTAGATTGGTGAGGACGAGGTCAAGTAAACTTTTCCCTCTTGCTGGTTCTCTCACCACCTGCTCGAGTCTGGCAGCTATGTCCTTCAAGATTCGGCCAGCTCAGTCAGTAGTGGTGCTACTGAGCCACTCTTGGTGATGGACATTGATGTCCCCCGCCCAGAGTACATTCTGTGCCCTTGCTACTCTCAGTGCTTATTCTAAGTTGTTGTGAATATGGAGGAGTACTGATTCATCGGCTGAAGGAGGGCGGTAGGTGGTAATCAGCAGGAGGGTTCCTTGCCAATGCTTGACCTGAAGCCATGAGACTTCATGGGGTCCGGAGTCAATGTTGAGGACTCCCAGAGCCACTCCCTCCCGACTGTATACCACAGTGCTGCCAGCTCTGGTGGGTCTGTCCTGCTGGTGGGACAATTCCCAGATGTTAACGAGGAAGACTATACAGGTCAACTGGGCTGGGTGTGTCATTGTCGTGACCGAATCCGGTGCCTAGGTCGAAGCCGGGTGGTTCATCTGGTTTTATTCTTATTATTGTTTTTTGTAGTGGTTTGATAAAACTGAGTGGCTTGCTCAGCCATTTCACAGTGAAGTTAAGAGTCAATCACATTACTATGGGTCTGGAGCCACATATAGGCCAGATGGGTAAGGACAGCAGATTTACTCCCTGAAGGACATGAGTGACAATCCGATCGTTTCATGGTCACCATTACTGGCACTAGCTTTTTGTTTTAATTCTGAGTCATTTAATTCATTTAATTTATATTCCCCAGCTGCCGTGGTGGGATTTGAACTAATGTCTCTGGATCATTAGTCCGGTAGCATAACCACTATGCTCCCGTAACCCCATTAATCCGTGTCTGGTGGTGTTAGTTGAGTGAGGAACATTGGGCAGGAGACTGGGTGGAACACCTTGCCAGTTTTCAAATTGGCCATGCCATCTTTTACTTTTAGTTGAATAGACAGACTGGGCCTCAGTTTGATGTCTCGTTGAAGGATGCCACCTTCCCCAGTGCAGCCCTAAAGAGTCAGGGTAGATTAGCTGCTATAATCTTGGTCTGGGGCTTTAGCCCCACCATCTTCTGACTCTAGTAAAAATGCTACCGCCTGAACCAAGCTGACACCCAGTTACTTATTCTCACTTTAGGAAGTTCCGCTATTGCTCTATTTCCACCGACGTTAAAAGTGAAAAGTCACTCATTTCTTTTTTTATTTTTGAGTTTCAGCTGCTTCAGTTGGTAGCACTCTCACCTCTGTCAGAAAGTTTTATATCCAAGCCCCACGACATTCTCATCCTTGTTTCCTTAAAATTCTCATCCTTGTTTTTCAAATCCCTCCATGGCCTCGCCCCATCATACTTCTGTAACCTCCTTCAGCCCAAACCTCTCCAAGAAATTTGCTCTCTCCAATTCTGGCCTCTTGCGCATGCCCCGATTTTCATCGCTCGACCATTGGCAGGCGTGCCTTCATGTTGATTAGGCCCTCACTCTGGAATTCCCTCTCCAAACCTCTCCACCTCTCTCTCCTCTTTTATGATGCTCCTTGAAACGTACCTCTTTGTCCAAGCTTTTGGTTACCTGACCTAATATCTCCTTATGTAGCTCGGTGTCAAATTTTGTTTGTTAACGATCCTGTGAAGCACCTGGGGACATTTTACTACGTTAAAGGTGCTATATAAATGTAAGTTGTTGTTATTGCACAGGATTTGAACACATAATCTAGGCTGACACTCCAGTGCAGTAGTGTCCCGACCAATATACCTCCCCTGGCCAACACCACCAACAGATGATGAACTGGTCAATTATTTGACTTATTGGTCGTACGTTCTTGCTGTGCACAATTTGGCTGCTGTGTTTGACTATCATCATATGCAGTCTCTTGGAATCGAGGAAGACTTGCTTCCACTCTAAAAATGAGTCCTTAGGTGGCTGAACAGTCAAATACAAGAACCACAGACTGTCACAGCTGGGGCAGATAGTCGTTGAGGGAAGGGGTGAGTGGGACTGGTTTGCTGCATGCTCTTTCCACTGCCTACGCTTGATTTCTGCATGCTCTCGGCAATGAGATTCGAGGTGCTCAGCGCCCTCCCAGATGCACTTCCTCCACTTAGGTCTTTGGCCAGGGATTCCCAGGTGTTAATGGGCACTTTATCAGGGAGGCTTTGAGGGTGTCCTTGTAACGTTTCCTCTGCCCATCTTTGGCTCATTTGCCGTGAAGGAGTTCCGAGCAGAGCGCTTGCTTTGGGAGTCTCGTGTCTGACATGTGAAAAATGTGGCCTGCCCAGCGGAGCTGATCAAGTGTGGTCAGTGCTTCAATGTTGGGGATGTTGGCCTGGTCGAGGACGCTAACGTTGGTGTGTCTGTCCTCCCAGGGGATTTGCAGGATCTTGCTGAGACATTGTTGGTGGTATTTCTCCAGTGACTTATGTTGTCTATTGTGCATGGTCCACGTCCCTGAACCATACAGGAGGGTGGGTATTACTATAACCCTGTAGAGCATGAGCTTGGTGGCAGATTTGAGGGCCTGGTCTGTTCAAAAGAAGCGTGGTGTATAAAAGGCAAATCATTTGTCTCAGAAAACAGTATAAAATGACAAATTGATTTTCAGAAACAATCCCCCTTTATTACAACGGCAAAATACTGCGGATGCTGGAAATCTGCAATAAAACAATAACATTCTGGGGAACACTCAGCAGATCAGGCAGCATCTGCGGAGAGAGAAACTAGAGTGAACGTTAAAAGTAAAAGTTCGTCAGAAGTGACGGGCCTTTGTTATAGCGGCCAGAATTTGTGACTTATGAAGTGAAATTGGTCCCCAGCATCTGTCGTAACAAATGATTTTGTTAAACCATTAAAGTAAACAGGATAATGAATACGTTAATATTATGCATGAATCAATGTAATAATGTTAAGCCATTCATTATAAACACCACTGAGGGCAATTTCAGCATCTCGGAGGGGCGTGTGGGAGTTGTGGTGTGATTCGATACGTACCATAGACACACTGCTTCCTGCCGCTACTCTTCTGCATAAATTCTGCCATACAATTATAATTGCATGAATTGTATTATGTAATTGTTTTTCCTGCTGCTTTCAAAAAAAAAAATTACAAATAAATACTGTGATAACTGGTGATCATAAAGGTCTGACTAAACTCTTAAGAGCCGGGGGAGGGGAGGTGGGGGAGCGCACTGTGAGTGGGGGAACTCAGACGCAAGTTGTCAACGCCCACATACATTTAAGATATGGGTCTGGGCTTCTGATCTGTGATTCAGCAGAGACAGATAATAGCAAGTGTAGCAGAGGCATACTGACAGGGAATTATTCATAGCTTGCCTCTCAATATCAGATACTGGCAGCTTGCAAACATATATATAAAAATCATCTTGTTGGCACAACAGAGGTTTAAAATCACAAAGCCCATTTGTGATGAATCTGGATGCACTGTAACCCATTTATAGTGACCGTGGATATAGGAAACCCACATATAGTGACCTCAGGGTGCTCTATAATAGCAACAACTTGCATTTATAACAGAAAAAAGAAAGACTTGCATTTGTATATCATAAATCGAGGAACACTTGCTTACACTCTAAAAGTGAGTTCTCAGGTGGCTGTACTGTCCAATACGGCAATTACAGTTTCCTTCACAGGTGGGACAGACAGTCGTTGGAGGAAAGGGTGGGTGGGGAGTCTTGTTTGCCGCACGCTCCTTCCGCTGCCTGTGCTTGTTTTCTGCATGCTCTCGGCGACGAGACACTAAGTGCTCAGCGCCTTCCCGGATGCTCTTCCTCCACTTAGGGTGGTCTTTGGCCTCCCAGAGCTCCTCCCAGAGTCACAAAGCGGATTCCGTCCACAATGGGGTACAACGGACATGATCTTCACGGCACGACAACTGCAAGAGAAATGCAGCGAACAGCACGAACCCTTATACATGGCCTTCTTTGACCTCACAAAGGCCTTTGACATTGTTAATCGCGGGGGACTATGGAGCGTCCTCCTCCATTTCGACTGCCCCAAAAGTTTGTCGCCATCCTCCGCCTGCTCCACGACGACGTGCAAGCCATGATCCTGACCAACGGATCCACCACAGACCCAATCCACGTCTGAACCGGGGTCAAGCAGGGCTGCGTCATCGCACCAACCCTCTTCATTTATATAGTGCCTTTCACGACCACCAGATGTTCCAAAGCACTTTACAGTCAATGAAGTACGTTTTGAAATGTAGTCACTGTTGTAATGTAGGAAACTAACGTACGAAAAATGATGGACAGGCAAAGACCCTATAGTCCATTCAGCCTGTCCCACACAATATATATATACTCCCCTCCCCACTTCATCCAAAACCATGTGATCTCCTGAGAGAGGCAAAAAAACAGGTAAAAACCCAGGGGAAAAAATCTGGGAAATTCCTCTCCGACTTATCTAGGCGATCGAAACTAGTCCAGGAGATCACTCTGGCCCTGTATTCATGCAGTAGCTACCTTTTGTAAGAAATGATGTCAGCCCCAGCCAGAAACTGGTCCAGCTTTCGCTTGAAGTACTTAGCACACGAGATGTCATCCATGGCACGAGACGGCAGCCTGTTCCAGAGGTCCACTATTCTCTGGAAAAGAAGCACCTGCTGACATCTAACCTACATCTGGCCTTCTAAAATTTAAAATTGTGATGCTCTGATCCTCCCTAATCTATTTAATTGGAACAAACTTTTAACTGGAACACAATCTATTCCTTTCGTTATCTTATCAACCTCAATCAGATCCCTCCCATGCCTACACTTCTCTAAAGCGTAGAGTCCCAACTCTTTTAGCCTATCAGGATAACCAAGATGCTTTATACTGGCATTTAGCCTAGTGGCCTTCTTCTACACCCTTTCCAAAGCCTCAATATTGCTTTAACATAGTAAAAAGATCCCAAGACACTTCACAGGAGCATTAATAATTTGACACTAAGCCACATCAGGAGACATTAGGATGTGTGATCAAAAGCTTGGTCAAAGAGCTGGGCTTGAAGAAGCATCTTAAAGGAGGAGAGAGAAGTAGAGAGGCGGAGAGGAATTCCAGAGCTTAGGGCCAAGTCAACTGAAGACACGACCACCAATGTTAGAGCGATTAAAATCGGGGATGGTCAAGCGGCCAGAATGGGGAGAATACACAGGATCTGGAAAACATGAGCTGATTGGGTTGGGCGGAGAATGCTGGAGTGATTTTCATTGGCCCAGACTTTTCAGGAATCAATTTGAAGTGCATGAGAGATATTCTATGCTAAGGATCCAGTTAAAATGTTCCGGATGCTATATGCCAGATGCTTAATAAATCAGGGAGGTGAATTCCCCAGGAATTTTTCCTGCTCTGCTTCTGAAACTTCCCTGAAGCAAATTCACCCTCAAGGTCTTTTACTTTGGAATTGAAAGATCATTATTCATGGAATTTCCTCTGGGGCATCAGGTAAGATTCATCAGCAGTGAGAAAACTATAATTTTACTAATAAGTAACTGCTGCAGGTTACCATCAACATTGACAACAGTTACTGCCAGAACTATTAAGGAATAATTAAACCAGGTGCTAGAAGCACAGCACTGTTGAAGGCACCAAGCTTATGGTCTACAGGGCAGTAGTGATACCTGCCCTTCTATATGGCTCAGAGACTCAGATTATATACAGCAGTCATCTCAAAGTGTTGGAGAAGTACCACCAGCGATAACTACGCAAGATCCTGCAAATCCACTGGGATGATAAACGCACCAACGTCAGTGTTCTCGATCAGGCCAACATGATCGAGAACACTCGACCAGCCCCGTTGGGCAGGCCCCATCGGCCGCATGCCCGACACTCGACTCCCTAAGCAAGCGCTCTACTCGGAACTCCTACACGGCAAGCGAGCCCAAGGTGTGCAGAGGAAACGGTTCAAGGACACCCTCAAAGCCTCCTTGATAAAGTGCAACATCCCCACCAGCACCTGGGAATCCCTGGCCCAAGACCGCCCTAAGTGGAGGAAGAGCATCTGGGAGGGCGCTGAGCACCTCGAGTCTCGTCGCTGAGAGCATGCAGAAACCAAGCGCAGGCAGCGGAAAGAGCGTGCGGCAAACCTGTCCCACCCTCCCTTACCCTCAACCACTACCACTGTCTGTCCCACCTGTGACAGTGACTGTAATTCCCGTATTGGACCATGCAGCCACCTGAGAACTCACTTTTAGAGTGGAAGCAAGTCTTCCTCAATTTCGAGGTACTGCCTATGACGATGATGTTTTGCAATCCTTAATTCAACTGTAAGTGGTGTAAGTATTAAAGGAGCCCTGAATTAAAATCATTCAGACAATTTCTTTTCTGCCAACTCACAATGCAAGGAGGTAAATTCAATCCAAATTTGCACTCACGGTGGTAAATATGTGAACAGGCTGAATGAGAATTGAGTGATTGGGAGACAGGAGAGATAAGTCTGATGTTTTTTTATACTATGGGACTGGCTAGATGGAATGTATTGATCTCTTTACTATGTCAGCTGTGTGGCACTCCCAACTCTGAGACAGAAGGTTGCAGGTTCATGCACCACCCCAGAGACTTGAACACATGTTCTAGGCTGACATTGGAGTGCAGTACTGAGGTAGTGTTGCACTGTTGAAGGTGCTGCCTTTTGGATGAGATGTTAAACTAAGGCACCGTCTTCCCTCTCGGATGGACGTAAAAGCACTATTTCAAAGAAGAGCAGGGGAGTTCTCCCCAGTTTCCTGGCCAATATTTAGATCTTAACCAACATCTGTTGAAAAAAAACTGATTATCTGCTCATTAATCACATTGCTATTTGTGGGAAATTGCTGTGCACAAATTGGTTGCTATGTTTCCTACATTCCAACAGTGATTACACTTCAAGAAAGTACTTCATTGGCTGTAAAGTGCTTTGGGACATCCTGAGGTTATGAAAGGCGCTATGGAAATGCAACTCTTATTTCTTTCTCTAGTATCAGCTAATTCAAGAAGTGAAATATTTGGCAGGGAAATTGATTGAGAGGCAGGATCGATCATTTAGGACTGAGATGAGGAGAAACTTCTTCATTCAGTGGGTGGTGAATCTTTGGAATTCTCTACCCCAGAGGGATGTGGATGCTCAGTCTTTTGAGTATATTCAAGACAGTGATCGCTAGATTTTTGGATATTAATAGAATCAAGGGATATGGGGATCGAGCGGGAAAGTGGAATTGAGGTAGCAGATCAGCCATGATATTGAATGGTGCAGCAGGCTCGAGGGGCCGAATGGCCTACTCCTGCCCCTAATTCTTATGTCCTTATAAGAGAATGAGGCATTTTATACTTTGAGACCGGATGGATGGACTGCACTGATCTCTTTCAGTCTTGTGCATTTATGCAAATTGCTGTGTTGCTATATAAGGATGGTGAACCTGAGAAATTCTCTTCGACAGAAAGCTGTGGAGGCCAAGTCACTGAATATATTTAAGAAGGAAATATATAGATTTCTAGGCACAAAAGGCATCAAGGTGTATGGGGAGAAAACGGGAATATGGTGTTGAGATAGAGGATCATTCATGATCATATTATATGGCGGTGCAGGCTCGAAGGGTCGAATGGCCTACTACTGCTCCTATTTTCTATGTTTCTATAAAGTGTATTGCTTGATGCAAACAGCACCCAGCTCTTCCTCCTGTCTGACAGAAGGATAAAATTGGTCAATAGTGTGTCTATGACGAAGGTACCCCTTTAAGGCCTGTTTGAGCTTGGGTTTGTTCACCACCTGCTCTTACAGCTGTGGAACTAACTTACTTAGTCATTCCTGAACAGAGCTGATTTAAAGGACATTCTACATACTTAAGTTCTATCCGCATGTTAGTGATAAATAATACATGGCCTGAACATTTGTACACCACAGCAAACACCTTTTTAAATCTTAAAAGGACTTGAAGGGCAGAGAAGGTTAAAGGGAGATTTAATAGAGACGTTCAAAATCATGAAAAGATTTTGACTGAGTAACTAATGAGAACCCGTTTCCACCGGCTGAAGGGTCGGTCCCCAGAGGACACACATATAAAGTAATTGACAAAACAGCCAGAGGTGAGATAAGAAGAAATTGCTTTACATCGCGAGTTATAATCTGGAATGCGCTGCCTGAAAGGGTGGTGGAAGCAGATTCAATAGTAACTTTCAAAAGGGAATTGGATAAATATTTAAAAAAGGAAAAAAATTACAGGGCTATGTGGGAAAGGGCAAAGGAGTTGAACTAATTGGACAGCTCTACCAAAGAGCCGGCACAGGCACGATGGGCCGAATGGCCTCCTTCTATGCTGCAAAGTTCTACGATTCTATGCTTGGCAGAAGAGGACAGAAGAATGAGAAGCTTTTAAAAGCCAGCAAAGAATGACTTAACAAATGATTAGGAAAGGGAAGATAGACTATGAAAGTAAACTAGCACAAAATATAAAAACAGATAGCAAGAGTTTCTGCAGGTATATAAAAAGGAAAAGAGTGGCTAAAGTAAATGTTAGTCCCTTAGAGGACGAGACTGGGGAATTAGTAATGGGGAACATGGAGATGGCAGAAACTCTGAACAAATATTTTGTATTAGTCTTTATGGTAGAGGACACTAACAATATTCCGACAGTGGATAGTCAAGGGGCTATAAGGGGGGAAGAATTTAACACAATCCCAATCACTAAGGAGGTTATACTCAGTAAGATAATGGGACTAAAGGCAGATAAATCCCCTGGACCTGATGGCAGACCTGATGGGTCTTAAGAGAAGTAACGGCAGTGATTGTGGATGCATTGGTTGTAATTTACCAAAGTTTCCTGGATTCTGGGGATGTCCCAGCAGAATGGAAAATTGCAAATGTGACGCCCTTATTTAAAAAAGGAGGCAGACAAAAAGCAGGAAAATATAGACCAGTTAGCCTAACATCTGTGGATGGAAAAATGTTGGTGTCCATTATTAAAGAAGCAGTAGCAGGACATTTGGAAAAGCAAAATTCGGTCAGGCAGAGTCAGCATGGATTTATGAAGGGGAAGTCATGTTTGACAAATTTGCTGGAATTCTTTGAGGATGTAATGAACAGTGTGGATAAAGGGGAACCAGTGGATGTGGTGCATTTGGACTTCCAGAAGGCATTTAACAAGGTGCCACATAAAAGGCTACTGCACAAGCTAAAATTTCACGGGGTTGGGGGTAATATATTAGCATGGATAGAGGATTGGCTAACTAACAGAAAACAGAGAGTTGGGATAAATGGTTCATTCTTGGGTTGGCAACCAGTAACTAGTGGGGTGTGGCAGGGATCAGTCCTGGGACCCCAACTATTTACAATCTATATTAATGACTTGGAAGAAGGGACTAAGTGTAACATAGCCAAGTTTGCTGATGATACAAAGGTGGGAGGAAATGCAACATGTGAGGAGGACACAAAAAATCTGCACATAGACAAGCTAAGTGAGTGGGCAAAAATTTGGCAGATGGAGTATAATGGTGGAAAGTGCAAGGTCATGAACTTTGGCAGAAAAAAAATCAAAGAGCAAGTTATTATTTAAACGGGAAAGACTGAAAAGTGCTGCAGTACAGTGGGACCTGGGGGTATTTGTGCATGAAACACAAAAGGATAGTATGCAGGTGCAGCAATTGATCAGGAAGGCCAATGGAATCTTGACCTTTATTGCAAAGGGAATGGAGTATAAAAACAGGGAAGTCTTGCTACAGTATTGGTGAGGCCACACCTGGAATGCAGCATGTAGTTTTGGTTTCCATATTTACGAAAGGATATACTTGCTTAGGAGGCAGTTCAGAGAAGTGTCATTAGATTGATTCCAGAGATGAGGGAGTTGACTTATGAGGAAAGGTTGAAGAGGTTGGGCCTCTAATCTTTGGAATTCAGAAGAATGAGAGGTGATCTTAACGAAACATATAAGATTACGATGGGACTTGACAAGGTGGATACAGAGAGGATGTTTCCACTGATGGGGGAGACTAGAGCTAGGGGGCATGATCTTAGAATAAGGGGCCACCCATTTAAATGAGATGAGGAGAAATTTCTTCTTTCACAGGGTTGTAAATCTGTGGAATTTGCTGCCTCAGAGAGGTGTGGAAGCCGGGACATTGAATAAATTTAAGACAGAAATAGACAGTTTCTTAAACGATAAGGGGATATGGAGTTATGGGGAGAGGGCAGGGAGGTGGAGCTGAGTCCATGATCAGATCAGCCATGATCTTATTGAATGGCGGAGCAGGCTCGAGGGGCCGTATGGCCTACTCCTGCTCCTATTTCTTATGGTCTTATTATTCCCCCATGAGTGGAAACATCCTCTCTGCATCTACCTTGAAAGAGCCCCCTCAGTATCTTGTATGTTTCAATAAGATCACCTCTCATTCTTCTAAACTCCAATGAGTATAGGCCCAACCTGCTCAACATTTCTTCGTAAGTCAACCCCTTCATCTCAGGAATCAACCTAGTGAACCTTCTCTGAACTGCCTCCAATGCAAGTATATCCCCCCTTAGATAAGGAGACCAAAACTGTACACAGTACTCTAGGTGTGGCTTCACCAATACCCTGTACAGTTGTAGCAGGACTTCCCTGCTTTTATATTCCATCCCCCCTTGCAATAAAGGCCAACATTCCATTTGCCTTCCTGATTACTTGCTGTACCTGCATACTAATTTTTTTGTTTCTTGCACAAGGATCCCCAGGTCCCTCTGTATTGCAGCATTTTGTAATCTCTCTCCATTTAAATAATCATTTGCCTTTTTATTTTTCCTGCCAAAGTCAATAACATCACAATTCCCCACATTATACTTGATCTGCCAAATGTTTTCCCACTCACTTAGCCTGTCTATATCCCTTTTCAGATTTTTTGTGTTCTTCTCACAACTTGCTTTCCCACCCATCTTTGTATCATCAGCAAACTTGGCTACATTATACCTGGTCCATTCATCCAAGTCATTTTTATAGATTGTAAATAGTTGAGGCCCCAGCACTGATCCCTGTGGCACCCCACTATTTACCGTTTGCCATCTGGAAAATGACCCACTTATCCCAACTCACTGTTTTCTGTTAGTTAGTCAATCCTCTATGCATGCTAATATATTACCCCCAACTCCGTAAACTCTTATCTTGTGCAGTAACCTTTTATGTGGCACCTTATCGAATGCCTTCTGGAAATCTAAATATACCACATGCACTGGTTCCCCCTTATCTACGCTGCTCATTACATTCTCAAAGAACTCCAGCAAATTTGTCAATTATGATTTTCCTTTCATAAAACCATGCTGACTCGGCTTGACTGTATAATGCTTTTCCAAATGTCCCGCTACTGCTTCCTTAATAATGTAATGCTCCAATAGATCTTTTACATCCACCTGAGAGAGGACTTTGTTTTAAATTCTCATCTGAAAGAGTAATGCCCCAACAAGCTTCGGGATGTGATGCTGCTGGTTTCCAGGGTCAGTAGAGGGGCTTCTGATTTACGTGGAGCAGGCAGGCCCAAGCACCATTATGGGCAAATCTCTGGCACCCGCCTGCCTTGGGTGGCCAGTAAATCTGCTGCCTGCCCGCTGGTGGACAACGTGGAGAGTTAAAGGACTAACAGCCAAACTACTTCGTATCACAGAGCAATATAAACAGGATGGCTTTGAAGTGTTGCAAAAGTAAAGCAGAGCTCATTTTCTGATCTGCAAAGTGCTTGTGCAAAGCAATACACGGCAGTAATGCCGCCAGGCATGAGTGATTAAAGTACAACTTCAGGGGCTCGGGTAATAATCACAACAACTTGTATTTATATAGCGCCTTTAACGTAGTGACATGTCCCAAGGTGCTTAAATATAGGGGGAGGTATCCATTAGCTTTAGTATGGAAAGGTGATGGTTGATGAAGTATATTCTTCAAAGGGTTTAAGAACAGTTAGGTCAGGAAGTCTTGTTTGAGGGAAGTAGATTTGGAGTAAACAAATACAGTTTGAACCTCCCTTATCCAGAACTCCCTTATCCCCAGAACTCCCTTATCTGGAACCACCCCTCGTCCGGAACCATTTCCTGCCATTGGATGGCGCATGCGCAGAACTCCGACATGAACAAATTGAACAAATTGAAGTCCTTCCTTGCTGCCAACTCCCGCAATCGCTGGTCTGACCCCACGATCCACCACCTACCCCACCCCCGCCCCTCCGGGATGTCTCTGCTGCACTCCCAGCCCCAAGTCAGCCAGCCCCGATATCCCCTTGCTCAGTATCTGCACCATCCAATTTAACGTGACCACCCCTCGTCAGGAAAAATCCCTTATCCAGAACAGGCCGGGTCCTGAGGGTTCCGGATAAGGGAGGTTCAACCTGTATAGATTGTCTTCAAATGATTTGGGAACAGATACGTCATGAGGTCTTATCTGTGACACGTACCTTTGATGTAGGCAAAATATGGTGTATAAAGGAGTGTGATTCTCAACAGGTGGCAGAGGGCTCGAGAGAGAGAGAGAGAGACAGAGAGAGAGTGAGAGAGAGAGAAACTGAGAAGCCTCTCTCTGATCCGTGTTGGGTTGATCCCTCATTCTAAATATCAATAAAGTCTATTCCATATATTCCACTACAAAGCGTTTTGTGATTACTCGAAATGTATTGTTTTGAACCACTGAAGGAAGATGGTTGACTGCTGACACCCGCCCCTGGGGAGGTATCTCTCAGCCGCCTGATAAGAGGGCCCACCAAGAAAATCGTAACAAAAGTACGTTTTCAGTGCCCTGGACCCCTCACCTGTGCCGCCACCATTTTTGCCCGTCTGGAGGGCGGGGGTGGGGTGGGGGTAGTGCTGGTCCATCTCAACCCACCGGCCTCCAGAGAAATGCTGGCTCCTGTCTCAGCTGGGCAATTGCGAAAAAACCCGGCGTAGGGGCCCCCTGAACTTGGCCCTGGCCCCCACTGGTGACCTTTGCCTTGTAAGGGGTCGGGTGTAGATTCCACCCATTGCGAGATATGTTGGAAATTCCAGGAAAAGGTACAGACCCATTACAACTGGTACCCTACCATCCTAAGGCAGGTTTCCCCAGAGTTTACGGTGCGACACTGGCAGAACTGCTGTAGATTTTTGGGGCCCACATGTTTTGAAGCTCTCAACTATTTTTTGATACCATCGGATGTTAGTAATAAAACGTCATATAGTGTCAATTCACAGAGTATTTTAACGGCGATACAGAAGGGATACAGCGATATCTGAAGCCAGAATGTTTCTTCGGTAGCACCTCCCAAACCCGTGACCTCTACCACCTAGAAGGACAAGGGCAGCAGGTGCATGGGAACACCACCACCTCCATGTTCTCCCTCCAAGTCACACACCATCCTGACTTGGAAGAATATCGCCGTTCCTTCATCGTCGCTGGGTCAAAATCCTGGAACTCCCTCCCTCACAGCACTGTGGGAGTACCTTCAACACACGGACTGCAGCGGTTCAAGAAAGATCCTCACCACCACTTTCTCACGGGCAATTAAAGATGGGTAATAAATGCTGGCCTTGCCAGCGACGCCCACATCCCATGAATGAATGAAGAAAAGTGCCAGTTTCCAAATGTTCCATGTGCTATTCAGCTCATTAATCTACTTATGGCATTACTTTATTTAATTTGACACCTGCTGTGTAAGCAGATCAGCTTTAGCCTATTAGCCAGTTTAAAGTATTTAAATTAGTTAAACTAGCAAACACCCAATGTGTTAGGCACTCCTAATCCAACCACTGGAATGTTCTGCAAATCCATTATCCAGAATATCCCCTTCCCATCAAAACCAGAAGTGACAGATATTGTAACCAGCAACTGGAAAAGAAAGAATAAACTTATTTTTATACAGTGCCTTTCATGATCTCAGGACATCCCAATGTGCTTTACAGTCAATTTAATAATTTTGAAGCATCATCACTGTTGTAGTTTAGGAAATGCAACAGCTAATTTGTGCACAGCAAGATCCCACAAACGGCACTGTAATAAACAAACGGCAATATAATAATGACCAGATAATCTGTTTTAGTGATGTTGGTTGAGGGATAAATATAGACAAGCACACCAGGGAGAACTCCCCTGCTTCTCTTCGAAATAGTGCCATGGGATTTTTTCCATCTTGGTTTAACATCTCATCCAAAAGACGGCAACTCCGACAGTGCAGCACTCCCTTAGCACTGGCACTGGAGTGTCAGTTTAGATTTTGTACTCAAGTCTTGTACGCAAGTGGGATTTGAACCCACTACCTTTTGTCTCAGTTACAAGAGTTGCTACTACTGAGTCATGGCTACACCTACGGTTTAAAATAATATGGGGCAATTATGAGATTGCTTCATGTCTCATGAATCTGTCCAAAAATGTCAGAACTATTATATTAAGTACCAATATCAGCACAAAAGCACTGGAAGTACCTGTACGTGATGATCTTCAATTTGAGACAAGGCTGATATGAAAACTGTGGCAAAACAAAATAATTTTATATTAGAGCAGCAAATGATTCCTACAAATATTAATTTTAATAATCGGTACTAAGGTCCTGATGAAACTTATATAGTGAGCCTCCACATCTTAGCCAGATCATGAGGCTCTGGGATTGTGGAAAATTTGGTGTCTGCTGTAGAAACCTTCCTAGGTTCAGTCTCATCAATTGATCCAATAACCGGATCCTTTGCAGTACAGAGCTGACCCACACTATCCAATATCTAATTATATTGTAGTGTAACCTAGGGGTTGTAACAATGCAACCCCTTTGACATATGAACCGCAGGCCACAAGTATATATGTGCCCCCATGTGCCCTTCGCCCTGTTTTTCAACAGGCAGATCTGATAAACACCCTGATAAAAGGAGATGGATGACAGACCGAGAAGCTGGATTACGTTCAGAATACAAGTCACTGAACAAAAGTAGCAATCTTTTTGTTCAAACCCTTCCATGACTTCGTCCCTCCCTATCTCTATCTCCCTAACCTTGTCCAGCCCTGTGACCCACCAAACACTCTGCATTCCTCTAATTCTGGCCTCTTGTGCACCCGCGATTTTCATCGCTCTACCATTGCCTTCAGCTGCGTAGGCCCTAAACTCTATAATTTCCTCCCTAAACCTCTTTGCCTCTCTCTCCTCCTTTATAATGCTCCTTAAAACCTGCCTCTTTGACCAAGCTTCTGGTCACCAGTCCTAATATCTCCTTAAGTGGTTCGGTGTCAAATTTAGTTTGTCATAGGCAGTCCCTCGAAATCGAGGAAGACTTGCTTCCACTCTAAAAGTGAGTTCTCAGGTGACTGTACAGTCCAATACGGGAATTACAGTCTCTGTCACAGGTGGGACAGACAGTCGTTATTTAGATTGATAATGCTCCTATATAAAGGCACTATATAAATGCAAGTTGTTGTTTTTGTCCAGAAATCGGAACAAAAGCAAGTGGCAGGTGCATATTGTAGATGTATCTCAGATGTTACTTAAAGTTGCTGGAGCTGTGGAAGAAACCGAATGCTATGCCAACAATCTGATCAACAACAATCATGTTGGATTTCAGCTGTATTGTGGCGCTGCTGTCAAAGGCCTACCTGAGAGAGAGGGTAATGTGGATCTTCTGATAATCCAAGTGACAGAAAGCGTCAGCATTCGAACATTTCACTGCTCAACGTCGACAAAACACAAACGAAGCCTTGGCGAAAAGTAGAGCTGGTGTTGAAAAGAACTCAGGAGTGACAAGAAGCACAGTTATGTTTCAAATTGTGAATAATGGATGTGCAGCCAGTCTTCGTCATTCAACATATCTTGCAACTTTGCAAACATGAATCACAAGAACAGTGTGATGTCGGGTGATTTGTCAAAACTCACCAAACAAGATGAAGTGGTTAAGGCTTAGGATGTCGTCAAAGAAGAGAAAGAAACATTTCAATAGCGCCTTTCACAACCTCAGGACACCTCGAAACACTTTACAACCCAATGAAGTACTTTTGAAGTGTGGTCACTGTTGCAACGTAGGAAACGCGGCTGCCAATTTATGCACAGCATGCAGTAGTTAGATAATGATCACATAATCTATTTTAGCGATGTTGGTTGAGGGATAAATATTGGTCAGAATACAAAGATAGAACTCCCCTGCTCTTCTTTGAAATAGTGGCATGTGATCTGTTACATCCTCCTGAGAGAGCAGACAGGGCCTCGGTTTAATGTCTCATCCAAAAGATGACACCTCCGATAGTGCAGCGTTCCCTCAGCACTGCACTGGAGAAGCTAAAAAGCACTCTGCACCTTGAACCTGATGTCAAGATCTCATCTACACAGTTGCTGGTAAGGAAATTACCTCCAGCTGTAAAATAACTTGTCAAGCAGCACATTATTGAGCATGTTGACAAGAGAATCCTTTATCCACTCAATATTGGAGCATGCAATAGCATGCGATAGTGCGAAGGGATCATAACATTGGAACCAACAGAGAAACTTCACTCTGTACACCAATCACTGGAATGCATCATTTGTTATCACATGATTTCCCTTTCTTCCAAAGAGCAAACTGAATATGCACACTTACCAAACTGAAACTCAGGATCTGAACCTACTTTTATTGACATAAGACAGGTGAATGAGCAGTTAGCAGTATAAAGCAGTGATTCATACAATTCTCACCTTTCTCCAACATATGGGCTAGATTTTTGCCTCATCACCGCCTCTGTTTTTGCCCCGGAAGGGCGGCAATGGCGGCGGTAAGCTCTTCCGGGCGGGCGGCCGGCTTCCAGCCCCCCGCCGGGGTTTTCGGGGCCGATCACAGCGGGACACGGAGCATTACCGCCCGGAAGAGGCGAGCTGGCGTGCAACGCCCCTGGTTGTGACTTTTGGCTCCCGCCCAATCCGTAGCGCTCTGTAGCGCCCCCTGCTGGGACTGTCTGTGAAAGCGGGCGGTCCGAGCTGTAGCGGCCGCAGTGAGGTCAGTAATGTCCACCTCAGGTAAGTGTGATTGTTATTTCTTTTGCGGTTTATGTCGTGATGCGTGAGTTATTTATTATGAATGCTTTTGGTGTTGTTTTTCGGGGTTTTTTTTCTCCACAGACCTCTGTTAGAGTGCTCCGAGGCCGGCTGTTCAGCTCTGGATTTTCGCTTACTCTGCCGGCCAAGCACCCTAAGAGAGGTGTACAATGCCTCCCTTAGCGCTCCGTCCCACACTCAGGGCCCAGCCGCCCAAATTTGCTGACTGAGGCGCAAACTATACCCGGATGCAAACTTTACCGCCCCGTCGCCATTACCGCCCCGAAATTAGCAAAGCTGAAAACCTATCGTTTAGAATAATAACTATGGCATGTTTAAGCGTGCATTCTACATCACAAACTGCCTTCTCTTACTGTTTGGAAACTATCTCAGCTATTCCGTTTGCCGGCTTGAAGCTGTGTTCTCACGCTGCTCAGTGGAGAAGTGCAGCTGACTGTAAACTGGCGATTGAATGCAGTTGAAAGCCATGATGGAAAACCTCTGGCCACCAAGCTGTCTATCAAGGAGAACGGACAGCAGATCACTAACCCTGTCCCTTTCTCAAAGGTCTCGGACATAGCTGCCAATCCAGGCCCATCACTGCAAGCCAGGCCCAATTCATTGATCTGTGTCTGGGTGGGTTTGGGACCACCCCTTTGAAGTTATACTGAGAGGAAAGGCGAGTTTATGTCTGTATCTGTTAATAGAGCAACAGAAATGCATCAGCATTGAAAGGATTACCACACTGTGGCAATGGTAAAGATGTGTGTGATGGATGTAATGCCCCTGGTCGATTAAACAAATAATGCTCTGAATCAATCCATTGTGTTTACCCCAACAACTCGCACCTTCTGAAACTTCCTGGCTCCCGACTGCACACCATCCCCCACCCTCGCCCATCTTCCCACAGTCAAACCGTACCCCACCCCTCATCCTCTCCTGCTTCCCACAGTCAAAGCATACCCCACCCCCCCCCTCGGTCCGCTTCCCACAGTCAAACCGTACCCCACCCCTCATCCTCTCCTGCTTCCCACAGTCAAACCGTACCCCACCCCCCCCTCGGTCTGCTTCCCACCGTCAAACCGTACCCCACCCCTCATCCTCTCCTGCTTCCCACAGTCAAACCGTACCCCACCCCCTCCTCGGTCCGCTTCCCACAGTCAAACCGTACCCCACCCCTCATCCTCTCCTGCTTCCCACAGTCAAACTGTACCCCACCCCCTCCCTCGGTCCGCTTCCCACCGTCAAACCATACCCCACCCCTCATCCTCTCCTGCTTCCCACAGTCAAACCGTACCCCACCCCTCACCCTCGCCCCGCTTCCCACAGTCAAACTGTACCCCACCCCCCATCCTCTCCCGCTTCCCACAGTCAAACTCTACCCGAACACTCACCCTCGCCCCGCTTCCCACAGTCAAACTGTACCCCACCCCTCTACCCTCACCCCGCTTCCCACAGTCAAACCATACCCCACCCCTCTACCCTCGCCCCGCTTCCCACAGTCAAACCATACCCCACCCCTCTACCCTCGCCCCGCTTCCCACAGTCAAACCATACCCCACCCACCCCCTCGGTCCGCTTCCCACAGTCAAACCATACCCCACCCCTCTACCCTCGCCCCGCTTCCCACAGTCAAACCATACCCCACCCACCCCCTCGGTCCGCTTCCCACAGTCAAACCATACCCCACCCCTCTACCCTCGCCCCGCTTCCTACAGTCAAACCATACCCCACCCCTCACCCTCGCCCCGCTTCCCACAGTCAAACTGTACCCCACCCCCCATCCTCTCCCGCTTCCCACAGTCAAACCATACCCAAACCCTCACCCTCTCCCGCTTCCCAAAATCAAACCGTACCACACCCCTTTACCCTCACCCCGCTTCCCACAGTCAAACCGTACCCCACCCCCCCACCCTCTCCCGCTTCCCACAGTCAAACCATACCCCACCCCTCTATCCTCACCCCGCTTCCCACAGTCAAACCGTACCCCACCCCCACCCTCTCCCGCTTCCCAAAATCAAACTGTACCCCACCCCCCGCCCTCACTCCGCTTCCCACAGTCAAACTGTACCCCACCCCCCATCCTCTCCCGCTTCCCACAGTCAAACCGTACCCCACCCCCCACCCTCTCCCGCTTCCCACAGTCAAACCATACCCCACCCCCCACCCTCGTCCCGCTTCCCACAGTCAAACCATACCCCACACCCCCCACCCTCGTCCAACTTCCCACAGTCAAACTGTACCACAACCCCCATCGTCGCCCTGCTTCCCACAATCAAACTGTACCCCACCCACCCCAACCCTCGCCCCGCTTCCCACAGTCAAACCGTACCCCAACCCCCATCGTCGCCCTGCTTCCCACAGTCAAACCATACCCCACCATCCATTCTTGCTCCTCTTCCCACAGTCAAACAATTTCAACTAAACTGATTCTCCAGTCTTTTTATCAAAAACGATTGTGTTTTCCACTGATGTCTCTTGTTCTTTCCAGCGATCCTTCCAATGCTCAGTTCTTCCATCGCAGGGCCGAACTCCCACTTGTTGCTGATGCACACTTCACTGTTTCTTGAATGCCAGCAAGCCCTTTTCTAAGCTGATGAATGTCCCTGGAACTTCTTATTGTGAGACTGGGCTTGTTGAGAAACAATGCATGTGAGTCTAGATGTTAACCGCAGACATGCTGTTGCTAGCAACTCAAGTCGAAAATTCAATACAGAACAAAAGTTTATTTTTGTCACAACACCTCCTCCCATTGCCAAACGATGTATCCGTAGAATTTTTGGGGTTGATTGGTTGTCTGCTCCCCTGCCCTATACAGTAAACAAACTACAACAACAGTCGAAAAGTTCATGCCCTTTAATCAACTCAATAGCGAGCCAGCACAACAACTGAAACCATTGATAGAAAAGGCTCCCATTGACAGTAAAAATAATAAGCCAACTATCCTAAAAATAACAAGCAGTAGAGGTATGCACAGCCGTGTGACAGATTTTATCAAAAGTGACTGATTCGAACTGCTAATATTGCAATAGTTTTATTTTTATTTATTCATTCCTGGGATGTGGGCATCGCTGGCAAGGCCGGCATTTATTGCCCATCCCTAGTTGCCCTTAAGAAGGTGGTGGTGAGCCGCTTTCTTGAACCGCTGCAGTCCTTCATAGTTGAACAACAACAACAATAACCTTTTGTTAAGTCCTGACTCTAATGTACTGATTTACACGAGACACATGCTGAAGTCAAGGTCACTCAGGACCTGCACCTTTAATTCCAGCTCTCCAGTCATGCACTTGCCTGAGACCTCCCTTTTTCTACCACAGTGGGACAGGTATGGAGTGTCTCCTGCAAGTGCACCCCTGGTGGTAAGGTATGCTTATTGTTACAGGTCATATCCAGTTACAGTCATGTATAGCATGGTAAGATACAGTTATATACAGTAATGTGAGATACATGATATCACCCTCCCCCAAGGTCTTATTGCCTTTATAGATTCAGTCTCTCAGGTGGTCTGCGCTCGCGCGTGGAGCGTCTTAGTTGTGGTTCAGTTGTGTGCCTTGGTGCCTGTTTTTCGTTCGGTGTGATTGCTGGTATCTCGCCTGGGCTGTCTGTTGAGACTGCCCTTTCCTCAGATTGTTCCACCTGTCTGTCCACCAGGTGTGGTGTGAGTTCCACATTGTAGTCTGCCTCTGGTTCTTCAGTGTTATCAGTGAATTTACTTTTTACTTGGTCTACATGCCTCCATTTGTACAACCAGTAGCCTGTTTCCCTCTTTGTCTGTTACTGTCCCTGCAAGCCATTTGGGACCCCGGCCATAGTTTAGCACAAACACTTTGTCCCCTATCTCATTCCACCTCCCCCTCGAATTTCAGTCATGGTACTCAGTTAGCTTTTGACGCTTAGCCTCAACAATTTCATGCATGTCTGGGAGGATTAACGAGAGCCTGGTCTTTAAGGTGCATTTCATCAATAGTTGAACGGGGGGAACCCCAGTCAACGAATGTGGACGAGATCTGTATGCCAGCAGCAGTAGCGACAGGCAGCTCTGCAGTGTGGGACCTTGGATCCTGAGCATGCATTGTTTAATGATCTGCACTGCTCGCTCCGCCTGGCCATTGGAGGCCGGCTTGAAAGGTGCCGTCTTAACGTGAGTTATACCGTGGTCAACTATAAAATCGTGAAATTCTGCGCTGGTGAAGCACGGACCATTATCACTGACCAATATGTCAGGAATGCCGTGCATTGCAAACATGGTTCTAAGGCTCTCCACAGTGTTGGAGGTGGCGCTCGAGCATAAAATGGTGCACTCGACCCATTTTGAAAATGCATCAATGACTACGAGGAACATTTTGCCCATGAATGGGCCAGCATAGTCTACATGCATCCACGATCACGGTTTGGTGGGCCAGGGCCAGGGGCTTAGGGGGGCCTCCCTGGGGGCATTACTGAGTTGGGCACAAATGGTGCACCAACGGACGCAGAGCTCCAAGTCCGCATCAATGCCAGGCCACCAGACATGAGATCTGGCTATGGCCTTTATAAGGACAATCCCCGGGTGCTCGCGATGGAGCTCCCCGACAAACGCCTCCTTGCCTCGTAAGGGCATAACTACTCGGCTGCCCCACTTCAGGCAGTCTGCCTGTAGTGAGAGTTCATGCATGCGCCTATGGAAGGGTTTGACCTCCTCGGGGCAGGCATAGTGAGCCTCTGCCCAGTCACAGGTTAAAACCCATCTTTTAACTAGAGATAACATGGGGTCGCTGGTCATCCAGGCTCTGATTTGGCGAGCCGTCATGGGCGAACCTGTGGATTCAAAGGCATTGATTGCCATGACCATCTCACAGTCCTGTTCATCGGACCCTTCTGTGGTCGCCAGGGGTTGCCTGCTAAGCGCGTCAGCACAGTTGTCTGTGCTTGGTCTGTGCCTTATCGTGTAGTCGTAAGCCGCCAGCATGAGTGCCCACCGCTGAATGCGCGCCGAGGCGTTGGCGTTGATTGCCTTGCACTCGGATAGTAGGGACGTGAGGGGTTTGTGGTCGGTTTCTAACGCAAACTTGGCCCTGAAAAGGTATTGGTGCATCTTTTTGACACCGTACATGCTCGTGAGCGCCTCCTTCTCAACCATACTGTACCCGCGCTCCGCCCGGGAAAGTGACCTGGAGGCATAAGCAACGGGCTGCAATTTACCCGCATCATTGACGTGCTGTAAAACGCACCCGACCTCGTACACTGATGCATCACACGTAAGGACTAACTTTTTACCTGGGTCAAAAAAGGCTAAAACACTCTTGGAACATAGAAGGTTGCGTGCCTTATTGAAGGTGCGTTCTTGGGCGTCCCCACAAAACCAATCGCACCCCTTCCTGAGTAGCACGTGGAGAGGCTCCAGCAGCGTGCTCCAGTTCTGCATAAAGTTCCCAAAGTAATTGAGTAGCCCGAGAAAGGTGCGCAGTTCCGAGACATTCCGGGGCCTGGGTGCCAGACGAATCGCTTCGGTTTTGGATTCGGTTGGGCGGATTCCATCAGCGGCAATCCTTCTGGCCAAAAATTCAACCTCAGGCATGAGAAACAGACACTTGGATTTCTTAAATCTGAGGCCTAGCCGATCCAATCAACTTAGTACTTCCTCAAGATTGCGGAGATGAGAGTCAGTGTCCCTGCCCGTGATGAGTATGTCATCTTGAAACACAACCGTCCCCGGGATGGACTTGAGCAGACTTTCCATGTTGCGCTGGAATATAGCAGCTGCCGACCTGATGCCGAATGGGCATCGATTGTACACAAAAAGGCCTCGATGTGTGTTGATGGTGGTGAGTAGCTTAGACTCTTCGGTCAGTTCTTGCGTCATATACGCAGACGTGAGGTCAGGTTCCGAGAAAAGTTTTCCTCCAGCCAACGTGGCAAATAGGTCCTCCGCTCTGGGCAGCGGGTATTGGTCCTGTAGGGAGACTCTGTTTATGGTAGACTTGTCATCCCCACAGATCCGCACGGATCCATCAGGTTTCATGACGGGGACAATGGGGCTTGCCCAGTCGCTGAATTCCATGGGAGAAATTATGCCTTCCCGCAGAAGCCGGTCCAGTTCGTTTTCAATCTTTTCCCTCATCACATAAGGCACAGCTCTAGCCTTGTGATGGACCAGTCTGGCATTCTGTGTGATGTAGATTCTAATTTTAGCCACTTTGAAGGTGCCCACACCTGGCTGAAAGAAATGTTCAAAACGGCTTAGAACTGTTGAGCAGGAGGTCCGTTCCTCTGAAGACATGGCGTGAACATCATCCCATTTCCAATTAAGTTCTGCTAGCCAGCTTCTCCCCAACAAGGCTGGGAGATCCCCAGGGATAATCCACAGGGAAAGTCGGTGCACCATCCCTTTGTGTGTGACTGAGAGCATGGCGCTGCCAAGGACTGGGATGATTTCTTTAGTATATGTCCTTCGTTTTGTGTCGATCTTTGTGAGTTTTGTCTGTTGCTTTTGTGCGGCCACAGCTGTACAAATTGTTGAATGCTCATGAGGGATTGACTGGCCCCCGTGTCCAGTTCCATGTTGACGGGTATCCCATTGAGTAGAACCCTCATCATAATTGGAGGCGTCTTGGTGTAAGAACAGTGGACATTGATCGTGTTAACCCGCTGTACCTCGGCGTCCCGTGCACTGTTCCAACCGTCTTCTGGTCCGCTTTCCGACCCTTCCGATTCGTATACCAGCCGAGCTGCTGTTTTTCTGCATGTGCGAGCCAGATGCCCTGTGTAGTTGCAGTTTCTGCAAATGGCATGCTGAAATCGACACACCCTGGTTGAGTGCCTTCCCCCACATCGCCAACACAGACCGTTTCCATTGTTTCCGAAGGATGAGCTGCGTCTGGCTGATCTCCCTTGAGCTTCTCTCAATCTGTTGTTGATTGCTCGCATTGTAGGTTGATGAGGTGTGAACGGCCGTTCATGTGGCCCTTGATTTTGATGGCTTCTGGCGACACTGTCTGCTGTTGAAGGCCTGCTCGCCTGCCTTTGTCTGTGTGTGGAGGTAGCGGTTTGTTTCACAATGTGAACCCCTTGTTCCGATGCCTCGTTGGTTGTCATACCCGAAGTGTAGATCAGCCTCGTTTCTTCTTCGCCTGCCAAGAATGTCTGTGCGACCAGTGCTGCTGCCTCTAGAGTCAAGTTCTTAGTCTCTATAAGCTTTCAGATTATGGCTGCGTGGCCTATTCCTTCAATAAAAAAGTCTCTCAGTACTTCTCTCCTTAGTTCATCGGGGAACTCACATGAACTAGCCAGCCTCCGAAGTTCCGCCACGAAGTCGGGTATGCTTTGGTCCACACAGCATCTGTACTTGTAGAACCTGTGTTTGGCCATGTGTAGGCTGCTCGCTGGCTTCAGGTGGCCTCTCACCAGTGTGCTCAACTCCTCAAGTGACTTGCTTGCTGGTTTCTCTGGTGCCAGCAGGTCTTTCATTAAAGCGTATGTTTTCGAGCCACAGCTGGTCAAGAGATGGGCTCTTCTTTTGTCTGCCTTATCGTCGCCCAGACAGTCTTTGGTCACAAAGCTTTGCTGGGGCCTTTCTATAAAGTCATCCCAATTGTCTCCAGTATTGTATTCCTCATCTGAGCTGTAGTTAGCCATTCTGTGGATTCTGTGATCCCGTACCCCATCGCCACTGTTAAGTCCTGACTCTAATGTACTGATTTACACAAGACACATGCTGAAGTCAAGGTCTCTCAGGACCTGCACCTTTAATTCCAGCTCTCCAGTGCCGCACTTGCCTAAGACCTCCTTTTATATACCTCAGTGGGACAGGTGTGGAGTGTCTCCTGCAAGTGCACCCCTGGTGGTAAGGTATGCTTATTGTTACAGGTCATATCCAGTTACAGTCATGTATAGCATGGTAAGATACAGTTATATACAGTAATGTGAGACACATGACACCTTTAACGTAGTAAAACGTCCCAAAGTGCTAAAAATGAGCGTTATCAAACAAAATTTGACACTGTGCTAAAGAAGGAGACATTAGGACAGGTGACCAAATGCTTGGTCAAAGAGGCAGGTTTTAAACAGCGTCTTAAAGGAGGAAAGTGAGGTAGAGATGTGTAAAACATTGAGGAGGGAATTCAAGAGCTTAGGACCCAGAGGGCTGAAGACACAGATGTCGAGGATGAGGTGTAGGAAGTGGGGATGTACAAAAGGCCAGAATTGGAGCAGCGCAGAGAAAGGCTTCTGCCCCTTGCACCCTCTCCTTTTCATGCCCCCTCCTGCTCCCCAAGATGTCTGACTCCCCGTCTGTCTTTGGAGTGCTCACCTCTTACCCCGCTCCCGCCTTCGCTCCTCCCACAGACACCCGATTCTTTAGGGAGAGCTGAGCCATTTTATGGCTTGACTCTGCCCTTGACCAGTGCTGCCCTCCGCTGACTTTGTCTTTTTCCACCGTACTTGGTGTGTTTTCCACCATCTCCATCCTGTTCTCTGCTCTGCAATCTTCTGCCTCTTCCTGCGTAATTTTCTCCTTCCAATTTGCCGGCTGCATCCTAGAAACAGAGAAACATAGAAAATAGATGCAGGAGTAGGCCATTCGGCTCTTCGAGCCTGCACCACCATTCAATATGATCATGGCTGATCATTCACCTCAGTACCCCTTTCCCACTTTCTCTCCATACCCCTTGATCCCTTTAGCCATAAGGGCCACATCTAACTCCCTCTTGAATATATCCAATGAACTGGCATCAACAACTCTCTGCGGCAGGGAATTCCACAGGTTAACAACTCTCTGAGTGAAGAAGTTTCTCCTCATCTCAGTCCTAAATGGCCTACGCCTTATCCTAAGACTGTGTTCCCTAGTTCTGAACTTCTCAACATCGGGAACATTCTTCCCGCATCTAACCTGTCCCGTCCCGTCAGAATCTTATATGTTTCTATGGGATCCCCTCTCATCCTTCTAAACTCCAGTATATAAAGGCCCAGTTGATCCAGTCTCTTCTCATATGTCAGTCCTGCCATCCCAGGAATCAGTCTGGTAAACCTTCGCTGCACTCCCTCAATAGCAAGAACGTCCTTCCTCAGATTAAAAGACCAAAACTGAACACAATATTCCAGTTGAGGCCTCACCAAGGCCCTGTACAATTGCAATAATACCTCCCTTCTCCTATACTCAAATCCCTGAGCTATGAAGGCCAACATGCCATTTGCCTTCTTCACCGCCTGCTGTACCTGCATGCCAACTTTCAATGACTGCCTTCTGCCTCACTCACAGTCTTGTGGAGTTATTCTAAACATAACAGAAAGTGGTCCACGTTGTCCAGGGCTGCGCTGTGGATCTTGATGACTGCGGGGTAGTGCTGTGTGGCGGGCACAGGCTGGTGGAGGACACCCTCAAAGCCTCCTTGATAAAATGCAACATCCCCACCGACACCTGGGAGTCCCTGGCCAAAGACCGCCCTAAGTGGAGGAAGTGCATCCAGGAGGGCGCTGAGGACCTCGAGTCTCATCGCCGAAAGCATGCAGAAATCAAGCGCAGGCAGCGGAACGAGCATATGGCAAACCTGTCCCACTCACCCCTTCCCTCAACGACTGTCTGTTGCACCTCAGACACCTAAGAACTCATTTTTAGAATGGAAGCAAGTCTTCCTCGATTTCGAGGGACTGCCTATCATGATGGGCCAATAAGGCTCTGAAACCTGGAAAAAAGCCCACCACCTGCTTTTTACACACTCATTCCAACCCCCTGCAGTAATCAGCAGCACCTGCTCACTCCTAGCCCCTCCCACCGAGAGAGTGCTACCCACTGAGCCACGGATGACACTGAGATCTCAAAGGGTTGTAGGGAAGGAGGAGGTCACAGAGATAGGGAGGGACCAGACCATGGAGGGATTTCCACATGAGGGTAAGAATTTTTTAATTTAAGTTCTATGTAAAATGGTTATTTTCTTTTGGGATGGAAGATATGCCAATATTGATGTAAATTTATATCCATAGTTAAGTGCAGGAAGCTCTCTAACTCTCCAGCTCAACTGGAAACTCTTTTGAGTTTACCTGCGAAAACATAAAACATTAAACGGTGCCACCCGACCTGGGTGACACTCCAGACATTTACAAGGCCCTTTTTTTTTCCCCCCCTTTTTTTTTGTGTTTCCAGCTCAACTGGAATCAAGTGCATGAAACTGACATCTGTATGTGATTAGTTGAAAATTGTCGAGCAGTAAAGTGCAGATGTCTTTAAGTTCTTCAGCCTTTTCTCATTTATTATCATCTGACTTTAATAACAAATGATACAATTATATAGATCTTTTCATTGCATTTAATGCAGTCAATCAATCAATCAAAGCTCTTCCTCTTGTTGTGTATCTGACACTTGGCATATTAGTCCATTCTATCGTGACATCTGACGGTGTTGACCAGCAGGAATCGCTGACAGGCCACAGTGGTGGCTATGGCAACACCGCTTTAGCCACATGCACTAACTTTAGTAGAAAATGCCTTAGATGCACTCACACAATTCAGGTCAATGCACTTTGCTCGTATATATTTACTTCACAAATAGTTTCCGCCATTACAACAGTGACGACACTTCAAAAAAAAGTACTTCATTGGCTGTAAAGCACTTTGAGACATCCGGTGCTCGTGAAAGGCACTATATAAATGCAAGTCTTTCTTGTTTTCTTTTCTGTAACCAATGAAGTAAAACACTCACAACGATCAAAAACCACTCATTTCATCTTACCATTTTACCAACAAATGTACAATAAGGATAAAGTTCACATATGCACACACCGTGCGAGTATGAGTACTGAAATCACAGACCCAACGACAGTGCCCATTGCTCATTCTTCATTTACTGATCAGAAGTAAAACTAGCCACATCTGGATTCCCAATGAGCCAGATGTGACTAGGATCTAACATATTGGACCACACACTGCTCTAACGCAGTCTGTGCAGGGACTCCAATGTTAACCACACCAGGGACTGAAACGTCTATCAAACTGCAAGAATCAGAAGTGGGTGAGAATGGTATGAAGCAGTGAAGGAGGTCAGTTTTAGTTTGTGCGATATTGTAAAATGGCCGATAGCAAATTGGCAGTCTGTATTACATCTCTCCCGATTTTTATTTCCACTATCGCACAAAGTCAAAATCTACCCCCAGTAAGCATAGGTTGGGATAAGAACATAAGAACATAAGAAATAAGAGCAGGAGTAGGCCATATGGCCCCTCGAGCCTGCTCTGCCATTTAGTAAGATCATGGCTGATCTGATCTTGGCCTCAACTCCACTTTCCTGCCTGCTCCCCATAACCCTGGGCTCCCCTATAGTTGAACAATCTGTCTATCTCAGCCTTGAATATATTCAATGACTACAGTTCTCTGGGATAGAGAATTCCAAAGATGCACAACTGTTGTGTATAGAGAAAGAGTCAGACTGAACACTGTGAGCTCAAAGTAAAGTGTGACCGTAGTCTTTTATTACAGGTCTCCAGAGTGCTTCTCCAATCTGTGAAGCCTCCTTAAATACCTGTGCTCCCAAGGGATTATGGGATCCCCTGGGACTCCAGGGGATGAGCCCTCTGGTGGCTGTACAGAGTAAATACAAGTCCACATATATAACAACACTCTCCCCCAAAGTCAATAGTGTAACTATTTACAATGTGAGTCGATCTGGGGCCCTTCTTGCCCTGGTTGATCGTCTCGGTGTGAAAGCTGGTGTTGTTAAATCATTTGTTGGGCCCTCGCTGGGCTGCTGTGCAGCTGGCCTTGCTGGGCTGTCTGGTGTGTTGGACACTGCAGGGCTGCTGTGGATGATGGGTTCTGCTTCGTGGTCAACCGTGGTGCCGGTTGCCACTGGTGTGTATGTTGGGGGATCAAAAAAGGTAGGGTCCAAGGTGGGTTGCTCAGGATAGTCCGTGAATCTGAGTTTGATTTGGTCCAAGTGTTACCGGTGAATGAGTCCATTTGAAAGTTTAACCAGAAACACCCGGCTCCCCTCTTTGGCCACGACAGTGCCGGGAAGCCACTTGGGACATTGTCCATAAATTAATACAAATACAGGATCATTGATTTCAATCTCGCATGACACATTTGCGCTATCATGGTATGCACTTTGTTGAAGCCGCCTGCTTTCTACCTGAGCATGTAGATCAGGGTGAACTAACGAGAGCCTTGTCTTAAGTGCTCTTTTCATGAGCAGTTCAGCAGATGTGATTCCAGTGAGTGAGTGGGGTCTCGTGCAGTAGCAAAGCAGGACTCGGGATAGGCGAGTCTGCAGTGAGCTTTCAGTTACCCTAAGCCTTGCTTGATGGTTTGCACTGCTCTCTCTGCCTGACCATTGGACGCTAGTTTAAATGGGGCAGTTGTGACATGTTTGATCCCGTTACGGGTCATGAATTCTTTGAACGCAGCACTGGTAAAACATGGCCCGTTGTCGCTCACCATTGGGTAAGCTGTGAGTGGCAAAAGTGGCCCACAGGCTTTCAGTAGTGGCAGCATACGTGCTAGCCGACATTATCTACATTCAATCCACTTGGAGTGTGCATCTACAACCACAAGGAACATTTTCCCCAAGAACGGGCCTGTATAGTCGACGTGTACCCTAGGTTTGGAGGGCCAAGACCATAAACTTAGCGGCACCTCCCTGGGTACTTTGCATAACTGCGAGCATGTATTACATCTGTGAACGCAGGACTCTAAGTCCGCATCGATACCGGGCCACCACACGTGGGATCTGGCTATCGCTTTCATCATTACAATGCCTGGGTGGGTAATGTGGAGGTCATTAATGAAGGCGTCTCTGCCCTTCTTGGGGACCATTTCTCGATTGCCCCACAGAAGGCAGTCTGCCTGTATAAACATTTCAACTTTGCGCCGCTGGAACAGCTTTATCTCTTCCTGCATTTCCACTGGGACACTGGACCAGTTCCCGTGAAGCACACAGCTTTTGACCAGAGATAATAAAGGGTCCTGGCTTGTCCAGGTTTTGATCTGCCGGGCAGTGACGTTGATTGCTCACTCTCAAATGCTTCCATAACCATGGCTAGATCTGCGGGCTGCGCCATTTCCACCACGGTGGTGGGCAATGGCTGCCTACTGAGAGCATCGGCGCAGTTTTCTGTGCCTGGCCTGTGGCGGATGGCGTAGTTGTATGTGGACAATATGAGCCCCCATCTCTGGATGCGGGCCGATGCGTTGGTATTTATCGCTTTACTCTGAGAGAACAGGGATATAAGTGGCTTATGGTCAGTTTCCAATTCGAATTTTAGCCCAACAGGTACTGATGCATTTTCTTTACACCATAGACACACGCTAATGCTTATTTCTCAAACATGCCTTAGACAGACTCCTGGATGCATAAGCAACCGGTTGCAGTTTCCCGAAATCATTAGCTTGTTGCAATACACACCCGACCCGATATGACGACGCATCACATGCTAGTACCAAACGCTTACATGGATCATACAACACAAGCAATTTGTTTGAGCACAACAATTTTCTCACTTTTACAAAGGCATTTTCTTGGCTTTTGCCCCAAACCCATTCGCCCCCTTTTCGTAGTAAGACATGCAGTGGTTCCAGCAGTGTGCTGAGACCTGGTAAGAAGTTACCAAAGTAGTTCAAGAGTCCCAGAAACGACCGCAGCTCCATCACGTTCTGTGGCCTCGGTGCATTTTCGATTGCCTCCGTCTTCACGTTGGTGGGCCTGATGCCGTCCGCCGCAATCCTCCTTCCCAGGAACTCCACTTCAGCCGTTAGGAAAACGCACTTTGAACATTTTACCCTGAGCCCCACACGGTTGAGTCGACTAAGAGCCTCCTCCAGGTTCTGCAGGTCCTCGACTGTGTTCCGACCTGTGACCAAGATGTCGTCCTGGAAGACCACAGTGTGCGGGACTGACTTCAGTAAACTTCCCATGTTTCTCTGGAATATCGCCGCCACTGATCGGATTCCTAACGGGCATCTGTTATAAACAAAAAGACCTTTGTGGGTGTTGATGCAGTTGAGGGCCTTCGATGATTGCTCCAGTTCCTGCGTCATGTAGGCTGAAGTCAGATCCAGCTTCGTGAAAGTCTTTCCTCCTGCCAGCGTTGCAAAGAGGTCGTTGGCCTTTGGTAGTGGGTATTGGTCCTGCAGGGAGAAACGATTGATAGTTACTTTGTAATCACCACAAATTCTGATGGTGCGTCTCCCTTGAAGACTGGGAAAATAGGACTGGCCCACTCGCTGAATTCAATCGGTGAAATGATGCCCTCTCTTTGCAGCCGGTCTAGCTCGATCTCGACCCTTTCTCTCATCATGTACGGTACTGCTCTCGCTTTGTGATGAATGGGTCATGCCCCCGGAATTAGGTGGATCTGCACTTTTGCTCCTTGGAATTTTCCGATGCCTGGTTCAAACAGCGAAGGAAATTTATTTAAGCCCTGGGCACACGAAGTGTCGTCAGTGGGCGAAAACGCTCGGACGTCGCCCCAGTTCCAGCGTATCTTTCCCAGCCAGCTTCTGCCGAGCAGCATGGGACCATCGCCCCCACTCAGAATGGTAATTGTGCACCGCTGCATCGTAGGAGGCTTTTACAGTATCACTGTCAATTACAGGAATCAGTTCTTTCGTGTAAGTTCTTAGTTTCGTGCGAATTGGAGTTAAGACTGGCCTTGAAGCCTTGTTGCACCACAACCTTTCGAAAGCCTTTTTGCCCATGATGGACTGGCTCGCGCCCATGTCCAGCTCCATCGACACCGGGAGTCCATTTAGTTCAACATTCAGCATTATCGGGCAACAATTCGTGGTGAATGTGTGCACCCCATGTATCTCTTCCTCCTCTATCTGAGGCACTGGTTCATCGTGATCCTCCGTGGATCTGTCCTCCTCTGCAACATGATGGTTTGCAGGTTAAACAGGCTTTGCAACTTGTCTGCACACTCGTTGGAGGTGTCCCATTGTTCCACAGTCCTTGCAAATGTATCCTTTGAATCGGCATGGATGGAAACGATGATCACCCCCGCAGCGCCAACAAGGTGTTAATGGCCTTGCATTCATCATCCTTGATGGTGGACTCTGTGGACATGCAGCTGCATGTATGTGTGACCTGCCCTGTACGTTACGATTCGAAAACAAAATCACTTTGTTCACAGTACTTGTAGCAGCACTTGTGTGCTGAAAGATTTGCTTCGTATTGTCACTGGTGACAATGAACGTCTGGGCTATCGCTATGGCCTTACTCAAGGTTGGGGTCTCTACAGTCAAAAGTTTGCGAAGTATGGTTTCGTGACCTATGCCAAGTACGAAAAAGTCTCTGAGCATGTGCTCCAAATGTACTTCAAATTCGCAATGTTCTGCAAGGCGTCTTAGCTCGGCGACATAACTCGCCACTTCCTGACCTTCACACCTTTTGTAGGTGTAGAACCAGTACCTCGCCATCAGAACGTTTTCCTTCGGGTTCAATTGCTCTCAGACCAGTGTGCACAAATCGTCGTACAATTTCTCTGTGGGTTTCGCTGGAGTGAATAAATTTTTCATGAGGCCATACGTTGGTGCCCCACAGACGGTGAGGATGATCGCCCTTCGTTTGGCAGCGCTCTCTTCCCCATCTAGCTCGTTGGCCACGAAGTATTGGTCGAGTCGCTCTGCAAAAGTTTTCCAAACATCTCCCTGTGAAAATTTCTCCAGGATGCCCACTGTTCTCGGCATCTTTGGGTTCGCTATCTGTATCTCATCGCCAGTTGTTGTGTATGGAAAAAGAGTCAGACTGAACACTGTGAGCTCAAAGTAAAGTGTGACCTGAGTCTTTTATTGCAGGTCTCCAGAGTGGCTCTCCAATCTGTGAAGCCTCCTTAAATACCTGTGCTCCCAAGGGATTATGGTATCCCTTGGGACTCCAGGGGATGAGCCCTCTGGTGGCTGTACAGAGTAAATACAAGTCCACATATATAACAACGACCCTCTGTGAGAAGAAATTCTTCCTCATCTCCATCTTAAATGGAAGGGCCTTTATTCTGAAACTGTGCCTCCTAGTTCTAGATTCTCCCACAAGGGGAAACATTCTCTCAGCATCTATCCTGTCAAGCTTCCACAAAATCTTATGTGTTTCAATAAAATCACCTCTCATTCTTCTAAATTCCAACTTGCTCAACCTTTCCTCATAAGTCAACCTCTTCATCCCAGGAATCAACCCCGTGAACCTTCTCTGAACTGCCTCCAATGCAAATATATCCCTCCTTAAATCATCATCATCATAGGCAGTCCCTCGGAATCGAGGAAGACTTGCTTCCACTCTTAAAATGAGTTCTTAATAAGGAGATCAAAACTGTTCTCCAGATATGGCCTCACCAATGCCCTGTACAGTTGTAGCAAGACTTCCCTACTTTTATACTCCATGCCTCTTGCAATAAAGGTCAACAATCCACATTTGCCTTCGTAATTACTTGCTGTACCTGCATGCTAACTTTTTTTGTTTCATGTATGAGGACCCCCAGATCCCTCTGTGCCTCAGCATTCTGTAGTCTGTCTCCATTTAAACAATATTTTGCTTTTCTATTCTTCCTACAAAAGTGGATAACCTCACATTTTCCCACAGTATACTCCATCTGCCAAATTTTGCCCACTCACTTAACCTATCTATATCCCTTTGCAGATATGTCTCCTCCTCACAACTCAGCAAGAGATGTGGTGGCTGTTTTTAAATAACTACATTTGAACTGGTCTGAACTAAAAATGTCCGGTGATTTTACCCATTATGGTCATAAACTTCATAGGGCTAGACTTTCCCAAGAGCACTTCAACGCCTGATTGCCCGCCCTGAAAAACTGCTAACGTTTTGCAAGTAATGCTGGAGAAAATGTCCATAATTAAGTTAAAAATAATAGCCTGGCGAGAAAATGGTTCTTGCACCAGTATTCACGGCAGTTTCTCAGTGGTTAAAAGTGAAACTAAGTGAAACGGGCGGTTCTTAAAATTTTTTGTGGGGGGGTCGATAAACTGGGTGATTTTAACCCTACTCGCTCAGCAGAAACCCGGCGGGTGGATAGTTAAATTCCCCCTGGCTTTTACCTGTCTGAAAACTGCCATGATCACTACATCTGCAATTTTAACCTGCCCTTCTGAGCAGGCAGCAAGGACACATGCCCGGAGCCAACAGGGTCCTTCTTCACATGGGCTTGTTGCAGCCCGATGACATCACTGAGACCCGATTGCAATTTTAACCCAGGCCTGAGCGGGGAATCCGCCTGGAGTTAAAATCGGGGTGTGCACATGTGAGTGTGTGTGTGTGGAGTAGCAAAACTCCCTCTCTGAGAAAGACTGCGCTAATTGATGGGAACCGTTGTGAAGTGTGCCACAAAGTTTGGTTGCAGATGGAGCAGGTAGTTTTGGAAAATGAATGTTAGGCAGCTGTAGCTTATCCGACTTAAATGATAGCCCTCCCGGCCCCAATATTACAAGGCCAGCTCAGGCTAGGCATCACGTGCAGCTCCAAGTTTCTCCGTTTGAAAATTAAGCCTCCGTGTGCAAAGTCTATTCAATTCAGCGGCACTCTGCATTCAGCACTCTGATCCCCATGTCCAGTGCCAAAGTACCACACACCGGGCATCAGTAAGTAAGGGGCTAATGGACGAAGCATTTGGGGTTGTTTACTCCCATGTAACGCAAAATCTTTTTTATCCGTGTGCTTGTTAACCTGAGGGCATTTTGGAGCCTGTCCACATCGTTATGAAAGGTTCATTCTCCTCAAAGTGCCCTTAGGCCTTCTGCGGCATGCAGAATTACTTTCCTCGTCCACACTGACCTTCCAAAGTCCCACAAAGTCCCACAGTTCTGCTGAGTCCCCTTAATCTGGAAAATCGAATCCCTCCCGTTGCTCCAACAGATCTGGCTCACGGCCAGGCTGTTCATGCCTCGCTGGCTCCATGGTAATTAGGCCCGAGGACCAATATCGGGGGCACCTCGGGCCTCACCATCTAAGCGCAGGGAAGGCATCCCCAAAAATGGGTGAGCCCCAAATTTCTACCCTCTTATATCTATGCACACACTGTAAATTCCTATCTCCATATTTAGAATGGGAAATGGGCTATTGTCAAACTGTAATTGCTCCCAATGCCAGGCTACAATGAACCAGGGGCACATCCTGTGCTGATGGGTACTGCCGGAGTAAAAAACAGTCAACCTTCACATGGAATAACCTGACAGTGAGAACGCCTCCTTTGCTGCAGTATTTCAGATTTATTATTGACTCACCAGCTGAAATGATTCCAGACCAACTTACATGCTCAGGAAAGCTGAATCTAGTCTATTTCTCTTATCAGTCATGGCTCAGTGGGTGGCACTCTTGCCTCTGAGTCAGAATGTTGTAGCTTCAAGTCCTCAGCTTAACGTCTCCTCCGAAAGGGAGCAGCACTGCACTGAAGGGTAAGCCTAGAATTTGTGCTCAAGTCTGTGGAGTGGGGTTGATCCCATGAATTCCTGACTCAGCAGGCAAGAGTGCTACCCACTGAGCCACAACTGATGTTAGCTCAGAGCAACAGAAATGTCTGCTCGTAAGTCAATTAATGCAGAAGAATAATGTGAATATAGAACTCTCAAAGCACTGTGCTTATGACTCTATGGAACCAAGGTGTTTAGATGGAGTTAATGTACAGATCAGCCATGATCTAATTGAATGGCGGAACAGGCTCGAGGAGCTGAATGGCCTCCTCCTGCTCCAATGTGCCTGGCCACAGAGTGACAGAATTAAAATCGTGCTGTGCAATTGTAGTAACAGACCCGTTAACACATTAATATTAGATTCCTTTATCTGCCATTATAATGACATTGTTAAACAGTTCAGTTGAAATGGACATAGTCTTAGTTAAAGTAGTGGACAGAGGAATTTGATTTGAAAGCATTAGTGTATTGTTACGAATATCACACAGCCTAATGGTGCAATTGCTACAATTACATGGGCTGAATTTTCGATTGTCTATCGCCTCAGTTAGTGCCCAGAGGGGGCGTTAATGTGACCGTTAGAGCTTAGCGACCGAGAGCACAGCGTTTAGTGCCCCGACGGAAAATTCATTCGCGGCTCACCAGGGGTGCAAACCAGTAGTGCCTGGCTGCTGACGATCGATGCAATCCTGACGTCAGTCCTGCTGCAACGTTCACGCTTGCGCCCAGTCCGGTAAATTAGGTGCGGCCGCCTCATTTAGCGACCGCCAATAATCTCGTCTGAAAAAAGATACTGTACAGCCTTCCAGAGGCATTAACTAGTGGCTACATAAAGGGATGAGGAAGCGCTTCTCTCGGAGGTCACAGTCAGTGCAAGGTTTACACACACTCTGGACGGTGCGTGAGCCCCTGAGTTTGCAGCCGACAGACAGACATAAGAGCGCAGGTTGGAAGGAAGTGATTTTGAAAGCTTTAACGGGTGCATTACTATGCTGTGCCTTTAAGACTCGGATTTTCCCGGGATCTGAATCGGAGTTCAGCGCATGCGCAATGGCTTCGCAAAATTTAGCAACAGAACATTCGTTAGCGCTCCTCCCCCTCTCCACCACCGCCACCTCCCCCCCCCCCCCCACTCCCCCGCCCCCCCCTCCACCCAGGTCAAGTGTGTAACGGCTGATTTTGAGCAATCTTCAGCACTTCGCCCAATTCTGACAAATTTCTCGACGGGAGTCACAAACTTTTACAAGGCCCTAAAATTACCGCTCCGCCTGGGTTACCGCCCCAACTGAGATACGACTGAATTTCTCCCCCCATATATTGGTGCTGAAATTGTGGTCGGAGGCTTCCCGCGGGAAATTGCCTCCGACCTGAAACATTTCTACGAATTTACCTGGTGGTCCGGGAGGAGCGTTCCGGTGAGGAGGCCTTCTCTTCCCGCCCTGCGAAGCACGCTCCCCTCCTCCAGGTTCCCACGCAGAAGGTACAGTCACGTGTGAGTGCTCAGCCAATCAGGTACAGTATTCCACAGCATTCTCATTAATAACAATAAGAACTCCGTATCTACCAGTTCTCATTACTATTAATGAGAAGAAAAACCTTAACACACTAAACACATATAATAAAAAATAAAAAACACACCTCACATAATTAAAATTAATTGAAATTGAAATTAATAAATAGCTTGAACCGTGCCTAATGAAGCACACCTCCTCATCCATTTCCAGGTGGTTGTGCCGAGGCCAGTTGACTCAGCTGGTTGGGTAAGGTTGGGTGGAGCAGGTATGAAAGGTCCTATCCTTTGGCCCCTTCTCAGCTGATTTCTCTTCCTCCTCCAAAAAGCTCCAGGGTAAAAAAAAATTTTAAAAATAAAATCAATGATGAAGGCAAGAAAAATAACGCAGCGAAGACATAGTAAAAATACAAACCAAAGTAATCAAACTGGAACTACGAATATTGGCGCACATCTTTAAGAGCGTAATCTGTGGATGTGCAGCGCATTCATTGCATCATCTAAGCATTTCTGTAATCAATCCAGTGTCTTCAAATCGACCACCCTTTGTGTAACTATCCCAGAGCCTAAATGGTGGAAATGTGTTGAAAATTATTAAAAGAGCATAAAATTATTGGTTAAAACTTCCTTTTTAAATAGGAGCAGCAGGGCCAGTGCCCAGGAAATCACACATTCACATCATTTAACTGAATGTAAATAAATTATTGTGGCTTTATTGAGACGATTGCATATTTCTCGCCGGACAACTCCACATGCTAAAAATCGTCTGGCACGGAAATAGCAAGTAAAATGAATTGATCATTTTGAACCCCTGGCAAAGAGTGTTGGGAGTTCTAACCAATAATTTTATGCTCTTTCAATAATATTCAATACATTTCCACTATCTTGGGCTAGAACCGCCACATTTTTTGCATGATTAACGCCCACTTAACGTCCATTTTACTGCTAAAATGACGTCTAACGTCCAGATATCGCCCATTTAGCCACAAAATGGAAACTGATGGGCCATTTTCGGACACTTATCGCCATGCACAACACCCGGAAAAAATAATACCGCCCGCCCACTTTTCTGGGGGTGGAATCAGCAGAATGGGTGAAATCAACGGCATAATATCGCGCAGCGTTAGTTTCTGCACGTAATTAACGCCAAGATTCAATAATACCGACCGCCCACTTTTTTTTGTCATAAAGATCACATTTGCCGAAACTAATGCTCAGGAGATCGCCCAGCGTCACTTTCACCACCTCGCACCCATCTCGCCCACGATGTCACTCGCCCAAAAAAAAAGGCCCGGAAAAAGTGGAACATCCGGAACTACTCATAGCGTAATGGACGCCATGTTCTACATCACATGTCGCATCATTTAAAGGCTGCTCTGCTTCAACCTCAGAGAAGTTCAGATGTACTCTGGAGGTCTTTGGAGGTGATGTGAACATCTGTACAAACATCTTTATCATACTGTGAACGATTGGAATTTAATAGGTGTCTCCATCGGGACATTCATTTTTTGTGTCCAATCTGTGGAAAACAGAGAGCTATTGCAATGGGGCCTGTCCTTTCTCACCCTCTCTTGATGACCAATTACATGCTGCAGACTCGAGATGGCCGAAGGTATGCTCCACAGCATTATGTGCCCAATGTAAGACGTGCCAGACTGATGAGGAGGATCAGACGTTACACACCCCACAAGTACAGGGAGAAGCAGTCTTACCTCAACTTGCCCGACACCACCTGCCTTCGGAGACTGTGCTTCCACAAAGAGGTTATCACTGAGATATGCCAGCTCATAAGGGGAGATCTGCAGCCTACCAGCACCATCAGTACTGCACTGTCTGTCGAGGTCAAAGTTACCGCGGCACTGTTATTCTACGCGTCGGGTTCTTTTAGGCCTCAGCTGCCGACATTTGTGGTCTGTCTCAGCATGCCACACATTGCTGCATTAGACAGATCACTGAAGCTATGTACGCACGCAGGATGGACTTTATCAGCTTCCCTATGACCAGGGAGGCTCAGACTAAGAGGGCTTTAGGATTCTACCGAATTGCTAACTTCCCCAAAGTGCAGGGAGCAATAGACTGTATGCACATCGCGATGCGGGCAACTTTTCAGGATGAAGAGGTTTTCAGGAACCGCAAGGAACTCCACTCCTTGAATGTGCAACTCGTTGTCGACCACCAGCAAATTATTATGGTAGTGAATGCTAAATTTCTGGGCAGCATCCATGATGCTCACATCCTGCGTGAGAGCACTGTATCTAACTTGTTTACCAATCAGCCACAAGGTCAATGCTGGATGCTTGGTGACAAAGGATATGGCTTCGCCACCTGGCTGATGACCCCCCTGCGTGACACCCACACCGAAGCCAAGAAGTGATACAATGAGAGCCACAGAGCCACTCACAATATCGTGGAGAAAACCATTGGAGTACTTAAGCAGCGCTTTAGATGCCTGGACCACTCAGGAGGCGAGCTGCAATACCATCCTGAGCAGGTAGCTCAATTCGTGGTGGTGTGCTCCATGCTGCACAACTTGGCTATCAGGAGGGGACAAGAATTACCTGAAGAGTCTGACGGTCCACCTCAGCAGAGAGAGGAAGAGGAGGATGAGGAGCTGGACACTGACCTCGGACCAGACAATCAGGTTGATGCTGAAGCCATGCCCCCGCCCCCCTGTAGACTGCATGAAAGAGCCCATGGTGGCATGATAGCTGCAAGACTCTTATGTCAGGAGCTCATCAATGATCGCTTTGCCTGAAAGAACGTTTGTGGTATTTACAAGGCTGACACACTGCTGGGTGTACAGGTCATACATCAATGGTGGACATCACCTTGGTGATATTAAAGTTTAAGTTGATTGAAGTTAAGTGCGATTATACCCTTTAATGTTAAGGAATCACCAGCGTGTAACGGTGCAGTTATCTGAGCCAATGCGCTACAAGGTTTTGTTAAATAAAAAACATTTAAACGGAACATTTGTCTGAAATCATAAGTATATCTGTAAAAACCAACCCTCCCCCTCGCCCCTCCCCCCGCCCCCACTTCTCATCCCCACCTCTACCCCTTCCCCTTTCCATCCTGATTCTAAGCCGCCAGGCCGAGGAGCTCCTCACACGATGCTTCATTGGGGGCGGGGAATGAAGGCCGCACCGCTGCTTGGACGGATACAGGAGAGGACGGTCTCGAGGTGAGATTGTGCTCTGAGCCAGAAGCAAGATGTTGCCCTTGGCAATGGAGGTGCGTCACCTTGGGGTGCAGTGCCACGCTCCAGGACCACTGGGAGCCCACTGCCACCAGTGTTCCTGGCTACCAGCTCCAGGACCTCCTCCATCCCTTCCATATTATATATTATTTGTTGGACAAAAACTCGGTGTCAGCTATCTTCTTGGTGCTTAGTACACTTTTTGCTGCTGGTGAATCTCCCTCGTGCCTCCCACCACAGCCAAATAAGCACACACCACAGTCATACACGCTTTCAGTCCCTCTCAGCTCCCTCTCTCTCTGTCTTCTCTTCTGCGCATGTCATGATGACCCTTGACCTCCTGAATCGCGGAAATCAAGCGTTGCCATGCCGTTGCTAAGGACGGCGACACTTTACAGCAGAAGGTCAGAGAGATTTAATGCTACCGACCATTTCATATCTCTCGTGATAACGCCCAATTTCAAAAATGGAGACTCGGGTCTTTGAAAATGGGCGATAAGCCGTCGATCTGAAAACCTATTTTTACCGCCCAATCCGGAAATAATGGCCATTTTTGGGCGATCTGCACAAAAGTGGAAAATCTAGCCCCTTAGACTCTGGGGTAGCTACACAAAGGGTGGTCGATTTGAAGACACTGGATTCATTACAGAAATGCTTAGATGTTGTAATGTGAAGGTTGCAGGGTATTCTGAAAGGATGATATCAAATGTGTCAGTAGGCCTGCTGTACCAAACCTATCCTGTGATCTTTAAATGTCTGTAACTACAGGCCATTCTCCTCCCAGTCCCATTGTTTGACTCTATCTCGACGACAGATGCAAAAAGCATCACGATCTAATTTCCAGCTTTACTTGACCATGGACAACCCGATGTAACCCTCAGTAAAATTTTAAATATAAAAACATGACAAAATTAGAGTAAGTGGATACCAAAATACTCACACACATCCAGTCTTGCCTATCTTCTGCATTCAGGTCCATCGAGCCAGTACTTTAGTCATTCCAACCGTCTTTGGAGGTATTTTTGTTTTGGTCACGCTGGACTTCCAAATCTTTTGATGCATGTAGAAATTCATCTCGGATAGTGGCGCAAACCAAGCATTAACGGATCGGGTGTCCATTAAATGCCTGATTTTCAGTTTCATTGACTTGGAATAGAATTAAATATCAGGCCCTGCGTATAATGGGCGGCCGATCCTATACTGCCCACTTTGTGCTCTCGCCCGAGACGAATTTCTACCCCAAGGATTTCCTTTTATTGATCTACAACAGGATCAGTTTAATTATTTAAGTGAGCCATGCCCAGAGAATTGAGCGGTGCCACAGATTAGCACCCTTCCCTTTAGCGAGGTGTGCAAGAGCATGGGCCTTACACTAAACATCCGTAAGACAAAGGTCCTCTACCAACCTGTGCCCACACAGAGCACTGCCCCCCGATTATCAAAACCCACGACGCGGCCGTGGACAATGTGGACCATTTTCCATACCTCGGGAGCCTACTGTCAACAAGGGTAGACATCGACGACGAGGTCCAACACCGCCTTCAGTGTGCCAGTGCAGCCTTCGGTAGCCTGAGGAAGACCAGGACCTCAAACCCAGCACCAAGCTCATGGTCTACAGACCAGTGGTGATACCTACCCTTCTATATGCTTCAAGGACATGGATTTTGTACAGCAGGCACCTCAAAACACTGGAGAAGTACCACCAACGTTGCCTCCGCAAGATCCTGCAAATCCACTGGCAGGATAGGCGCACCAACGTCAGTGTCCTCACTCAGGCCAATATCCCCAGCATCGAAGCACTGACCACGCTCGATCAGCTCCGCTGGACGGACCACATCGCTCCCATGACAGACACGAGAATCCCGAAACAAGTGCTCTACTCAGAGCTCCGACATGGCAAGCGAGCCCCAGGTGGGCACAGGAAATGCTTCAAGGACACCTTGAAAAAATGTAACATCCTGACCAACATCCGGGAATCCCTGGCTCAAGACCACCCAAAGTGGATGAAAAGCATCCTGGAAGGTGCTGAGTCTCTTCGCCGAGAGAAAGCTGAAGCCAAGCGTAGACAGCGGAAGGAGCGTGCGGCAACCCAGGCTCCCCACCCACCTGTTCCTTCAATCACTGTTTGCCCCACCTGTGACAGAGACTGTAGGTCCCGCATTGGACTCTTCAGTAACCTGAGAACTCATATTAGTGTGGAAGCAAGTCATCTTCAACTCCGAGGGACTGCCTATGATCATAATGAGGGGTCAGTTTGTAGTCCCGAAAGACAAGATAAAAATCTCCCCTCTGGAGTTGGAGAGGGTGTTGAGTGAAATAGATTCATTTTCAACCAGCTTCGAGTGGACCCAACTTCAAAACTGCTGGATATCTGGTCAATAAACTTGTCTGAAATTAAGTGGAAATTTAACATCAAATAGATGAGTTCTCGGACAACTAAAATTGGGGGGCTGGGGGCGGTGGGCGGGGGGAATGCTAAAAGAACTGTTGGGGAGAGTTTAAACTAGCTTGGCAGGGGGATGGTAACCTGAGAACAAATTCAATAAGGAAGGAAGTAAAGCTGAAATTGGAAAGTAAGAATGTAGAAAGTGAATCTGTAAGACAGGGGAAACAAGGGTTAGTAAGTAGTAATCAAGGAGGTCTTCCTGTACTAAATGGTATATACTTCAAAGCAAGGAGTATAGTGAATAAGGCGGATGAGCTAAGAGCACTGGTAGACATTGGGAGTATGACATTATAGCCACTACAGAGACATGGCTGAAAGAGGGGCAAGTTTGGCAGCTCAATATTCCTGGTTACAGGAATTTTAGACAGGAAGAAGAGCGGGGGTAAAAAGGGGGAGTCGCGGTATTGATTAAAGAAACTATCACAGCAGTGAGGAGGGATGATATTTTAGAGGGATCATTAAATGAGGCCATATGGGTCGAACTGAACAATGAAAAAGGGTCGATCACACTGCTGGGCATGTATCATAGACCGCCAAACAGTGGGAGGGAGATAGAGGAGCAAATATGTGGGCAAATTTCTGTGAAGTCCAAAAACCATAGGGAAGTAATAGTAGGGGATTTCAACTATCCTAATATTGATTGGGGCAAACATAGTGTGAAGGGTATAGAGGGTGCGGAATTCCTAAAATTCATTCAAGAGAACTTTTTTAGTCAGTATGTAACAAGCCTCAACACGGGAGGGGGCGGTTCTGGATTTAGTTTTGGGTAATGAAGCTGGGCAGGTAGAAGGGGTATCAGTGGGAGAGTATTTGGGTGCCAGTGACCATAATTCAGTCAGATACAAGGTAGTTATGGATAAGGGCAAGGATAGACCAGGAATAAAAGTCCCAAATTGGGAAAAAAACTAACTTTGCTAAGTTGAGATGTGATTTGGCCACAGTGGACTGGAAACAGCTACTTGAAGGTAAGTCAGTGTTGGAACAATGGGAGGCATTCAAAGAAGGAGATCCGGAGGGCTCAGGCCAAACATGTGCCCTTAAAGAAAAAGGGTGGGAATAACAATTCTAGAGCCCCCTGGATGTCTAGTGACTTACAAGGGAGGAAAAAGAAAAAAAGGGAAGCTTATGTCATATACCGATGGCTAAATATTGTAGAATCTCTGGAGGAATATAGAAAGTTCAGAGGTGAAATTAAAAAGGATATTCGGAACGCTAAGAGAGAGCATGAAACATTCTTGGCAAGTAAAATCAATGAAAAGCCAAAGATGTTCTATAAATATATTAAGAGCAAGAGGATAACTAAAGAAAGGGCAGAGCATATTCGAGACCATGGGGATAATCTGTGTGTGGAGGCGAAAGATGTGGGAATGGTTCTTAATGAATATTTTGCAACTGTTTTCACAAAGGAAAGGGGCAATGCAGATACTGCTAACGAGGGGGAGTGTGAAATTCTGGATGAAATAAACATAGTAAAAGAGGAGATATTAAGGGGTTTAGCAGCTTTGAAAGTGGATAAAGCCTCAGGCCCGGATAAAATGCATCTCAGGCTGTTGAGTGAAGCAAAAGAAGAAATAGCAGAGGTCTTGACCATCATTTTCCAGTCCTCTTTGGATTCACACATGGTGCGGGAGGACTGGAGGACTGAAAATGTGGTACCCTTGTTTAAGAAAGAATAAAGGGATAAGCTGAGTAATTAGAGGCCTGTCAGCCTAAGTGGTGGGAAAATTATTTGAAAAAATCCTGAAGGCAGAATAATCTATGTTTCGAAAGGCAAGGATTAATCAGGGACAGCCAGCACAGATTTGATCAGGGAAAATCGTGTTTGACTAACCTGATTGAATTTTTCAAGGTGGTAACCCAGAGGGCCGATGAGGGTAGTGCGTACAATGTTGTGTGTATGGACTTTAGCAAAGCTTTTGATAAGGTCACACATGGCAGACTGGTCACGAAGGTACAAGCCCATGGGATCCAGGGTAAAGTGGCAAGTAGGATCCAAAATTGGCTCAGTACTGGGTCCCTTCCTTTTTGTGATTTACTTCAATGATCTAGATTTGAATATAGGAAGTATGATTAAGAAGTTTGCAGATAACACTAAAATTGGCTGTGTGGTTGATAATGAAGAGGAAAGTCATGGACTGCAGGAGAATATCAATCTGCTGGTCAGGTGGGCAGAACAATGGCAAATGGAATTTAATTCAGAGAAGTGTGAGGTGATGCACTTTGGGAAGGCGAATAAGGAAAGGAGATACACATTAAACAGTAGGGCACTTAGAAGTGTAGATGAACAAAGGGACCTTGGAGTGCTTGTCCATAGATCCTTGAAAGTAGCAGGCCAGGTGGATAAGGTGGTTAAGAAGGCATACGGAATGCGTGCCTTTATTGGCCGAGCCACAGAATATAAGAGCAGGGAGGTAATGCTTAAATTGTGTAATACACTGGTTAGGCCACAGCTGGAGTACTGCGTGCAGTTCTGGTCGCTGTATTATAGGAAGGACGTGATTGCACTAGAGAGTGTGCAGAGGAGATTTACTAGAATGCTGCCTGGAATGGAGAATCTTAGCTATGAGGACAGATTGGATAGGCTGGGTTTGTACTCATTGGAAAAGAGGAGGTTGAGAGGAGACCTCATTGAGGTGTACAAAATATTGAGGGGCCTGTATATAGTGGATAGCACAGGCCTATTTCCCTTGGTGGATGGGTCAATTATGAGGGGATATAGGTTTAAATTGGTTGGTGGAAGGTTTAGAGGAAATTTGAGGGGATGCTTCTTCACGAAGAGGGTTGTGGGTGTCTAGAACTCACTGCCTTGAAGTGTGGTGCATGCAGAAACCCTCACCATATTTAAAAGGTGCTTGGGTGGGCACCTGCATGTATTAGCATGGATAGAGAATTGGCTGGCGAACAGAAAGCAGAGAGTCGGGAAAAATGGGTCCTTTTCGGGGTGGAAATCGGTGGTTAGTGGTGTGCCACAGGGATCGGTGCTGGGACCACAACTGTTTACAATATATATAGATGACCTGGAAGAGGGGACAGAGTGTGGTGTAACAAAATTTGCAGATGACACAAAGATTAGTGGGAAAGCGGGTTGTGTAGAGGACACAGAGAGGCTGCAAAGAGATTTAGATAGGTTAAACGAATGGGCTAAGGTTTGGCAGATGGAATACAATGTCGGAAAGTGTGAGGTCATCCACCTTGGGAAAAAAAACAATAAAAGGTAATATTATTTGAATGGGGAGAAATTACAACATGCTGAGGTGCAGAGGGACCTGGGGGTCCTTGTGCATGAATCCCAAAAAGTTAGTTTACAGGTGCAGCAGGTAATCAGGAAGGTGAATGGAATGTTGGCCTTCATTGCGAGAGGGATGGAATACAAAAGCAGGGAGGTCCTGCTGCAACTATATCGGGTATTGGTAAGGCCGCACCTGGAGTACTGCGTGCAGTTTTGGTCACTTTACTTAAGGAAGGATATACTAGCTTTGGAGGGGGTACAGAGACGATTCACTAGGCTGATTCCGGAGATGAGGAGGTTACCTTATGAGGATAGATTGAGTAGACTGGGTCTTTACTCGGAGTTCAGAAGGATGAGGGGTGATCTTTTCGAAACATTTAAAATAATGAAAGGGATAGACAAGATAGAAGCAGAGAGGTTGTTTCCACTGGTCGGGGAGGCTAGAACTAGGGGGCACAGCCTCAAAATATGGGGGAGCCAATTTAAAACCGAGTTGAGAAGGAATTTCTTCTCCCAAGGGTTGTGAATCTGTGGAATTCTCTGCCCAAGGAAGCAGTTGAGGCTAGCTCATTGAATGTATTCAAGTCACAGATAGATAGATTTTTAACCAATAAGGGAATTAAGGGTTACGGGGAGCGGGCGGGTAAGTTGAGCTGAGTCCACGGCCAGATCAGCCATGATCTTGTTGAATGGCGGAGCAGGCTCGAGGGGCGAGATGGCCTACTCCTGTTCCTAATACTTATGTTCTTATGTTCTTATGTTATGGACCTAGAGCTGGTAATTGGGTTTAGACTGGATAACCTTTTGTTGGCTGGCGCAGATACGATGGTAAGTACTGCAGGGAATCGAATACGGCCAGGGTGATCTCCTGGACTAGTTTCAATCGCCTGGATGGGTCGGAGAGGAATTTTCCCAGACTTTTTCCCCAATTGGCCAGGGCTTTTATCTGTTTTTTTGCCTCTCGCAAGAGATCACATGGCTCGGGGTGGGGTGGAGTGTAAAGTGTTGCGATACATAGGGTAGCGCAGTTGTGTGGGGCGGACTGGTTGGGCCGGATGCTCTTTACCTGTCCGCCATTGTTCATTGTTCATAGGTTTATATGTAACTTTCAGGGCTGCTGACCGAGGGCCGTGTGGCTCTTTGTCGGCCAGCGCGGACACAATGGGCTGAAATGTCCTCCTTCTGCGCTGTAAATTTCTTTGTTTCTATGTTTCTAACTAGATTAATGAGGGCAAGAAGGCAGAGAAAGAATTGAGCACAAAAGACTACAGGATGGATAAGGATGAAGAAGAATGCATCTTACTTCATCCATCCAGAAAGATTCCACAGTTAACTGCCTGGGCCGTAAACTCTGGAATTCACTCCCTAAACCTCTCTGCTTCTCTACCTCTCTCTCCTCCTTTAAGTTGCTCCTCAAAACCTACCTCTTTGACCAAGATTTTGATCACCTGTCCAAATATCTCCTTATGTGGCTTGGTGTCAAATTTTGTTTGACACTCATTGTGAAGCACCTTGGGAAATTTTACTTGGTAAAAGGCGCTATCTAACTGAAAGTTGTTGGTGTTGTTAACTACCAATCAGAGCATCCACCTGTTACTTAAATGATTTCAAGGGTTTTATCCCCACTGTCTAACCTGAAAGTCTACGCCATGTGCTGATTAACCTTTGTGTGGAGATCAACTTTTTCCACGTTACTTAAAAATTAGAAGAGCTGTTTTTGTTTTGTTCAGTTAGCCAGAGCTGGAAAATATCTGAGCCCCTCGATTCCTCACTAAGGAATTTTTGATGTTAAGTCCGGATCAGTAAAAAGGGAATTAACTCTCCTGACACGCCCTTCAGGCTTTGCACATTTGGTAAATGTATCTGCAGCTCTCAATAAGATGTTGCTGTTTACAGGATTGAGATATTGATATCTGTCCTGTCAGGAGATCGTATAATCTGGTTCGAGTGAGCACAGCTGTTGTTTCCGAGCTGGATCTTGACTCCGATACCCAAGACCATTGCGTAGAATAACTCTTGCATGTTGTATCAGAGAAGCCCTTATCAGACATAGACCAACATCAGGTGGTTGGTGGAGCACTGCAGTTCGAGCTGTATTAACCTCTCAACAGTCTATGTCTCCCTGTCCCAATAGATAGAACATTTTCCCACCAGAAATACGTAACAACTGACAGGTCTTGTCCCTCATTGAGAATTGGATTCCCTTTTTCTTCAGATTTCTAGCAGAATTTGCATTCACTAAATATCCACTCCAGAGACCTGAGCACAAAAAAAAATCTAAGCTGGCAATATAAACTAAAGTTACAATTCAAAAGGGGTTGCATGAACAGAGAGACCTGAGGCAAAATGTACGCAAATGATTGAAGGTGGCAGGGCAGGTTGAGAAGGTGGTTAAAAAAGCTTACTCGATCCTGGGCTTCATAAATAGAGGCTGGACTTTCAGCTTTGATGTTTTTGGGGCGATAATGGTGGCAGAGCGGGAAAGTTAGCGCCCGAGAATAGTTTGTGCCTCAGTAATTAAGTTTGAGCAGCAGAAGAAACAAAGGAGACATGAGGGAAAACTTCTTTAGGCAACAAGTGGTTAGGATCTGAGATCTCCCGGCATTCTCTCCTCCTTCCAGATAAGAGAGGTGAGGTCATGCATTCCCGCCAATATTACTTTTCCGCAATACTTTAGTGCCATAGTGAGGATTCCATCTGCTCCTGATGCCTTATTGTTCTTGAGCTGTCGGATGGCCTTTTCCACCTCGTGCAGGTCTGGGATTGTGCTGAGAAGGTGGCGGGTAGCATGCTGAGGGATGGAGTTGAGGACACTCGTGTTGAAGGCAGTGTCTCGGTTGAGGAGATCTTCAAAGTGCTCCTTCCAGTGGGCCCTAACTGCCTCAATGACCTTAATGAGTGCCTCTCCATTCTTGGCCAGCAGTAGGTGGACTTGACGTAATCGTGACCATTTTCAAAAAAGGGGCCAAGTTCGACTGCGGCAACTACAGAGGAATCTCCCTGCTGTCAGCCACTGGGAAAGTCGTCGCTAGAGTCCTCCTCAACCGTCTTCTCCCTGTGGCTGAGGAGCTCCTCCCAGAATCACAATGCAGATTCCATCCGTTAAGGGGAACAACAGACATGATCTTCAATGTGCGACAACTACAAGAGAAAAACAGAGAACAGCACCGACCCTTGTACATGACCTTCTTTGACCTCACAAAGGCCTTTGACACTGTCAACCCATGAGGGACTATGGAGCGTCCACCTTCGTTTCGGCTGCCTCAAAAATTTGTAACCATCCTCTGCCTGCTCCATGATGACATGCAAGCCTTGATCCTGACCAACGGATCCACCACAGACACAATCTACGTCCGGACCGGGGTCAAGCAGGGCTGCGTCATCGTACCAATGCTTTTCTCGATCTTCTTTGCTGCAATGCTCCATCTCATTCTCAACACGCTCTCCGCTGGAGTGGAACTAAACTATAGAACCAATGGAACCTATTCAACCTTCGCTGCCTCCAGGCTAGATCCAAGAACGTCCCATCCTCTGTCATCGAACCTATAGTACGCGGACGACGCTTGCGCCTGCGCGCACTCAGAGGCTGAACTCCAAGCCATCGTCAACATCTTTACTGAGGGTTCTGAAAGCATGGGCCTTACACTAACATCCGTAAGACAAAGGTTCTCCACCAACCTGACCCCGCCACACAGCACTGCTGCCAGTCATCAAGATCTATGGCACAGCTTTGGACAACGTGGTACATTTTCTATACCTCGGAAGCCTACTATCAGCATTGGCAGACATCGATGGCAATGTCCAATGTCCAACACAGCCTCCAGTGTGCCAGTGCAGCCTTCGGTCGTCTGAGGAAGAGAGTGTTTGAAGACCAGGACCTCAAATCTGCCACCAAGCTATGGTCGACAGGACTGTAGTGATAACCGCCCTCCTATAGAGCTCAGAGACATGGACCATATACAGTAGACACCTCAAGTCGCTAGAGAAATACCACTAGTGATGCCTTCGCAAGATCCTGCAATCCACTGGGAGGATAGATGCACCAATGACTGTGTTCTTGCCCAGGCCAACATCCGCAGCATCGAAGCACTGACCATACTCGACCAGCTCCATTGGGTGGGCCACAATGTCCACATGCCCAACACAAGACTCCCTAAGCAAGCGCTCTACTCGGAACTCCTACGGCAAATGAGCCCCAAGTGGGCAGAGAAAACGTTTCATGACACCCTTAAAGCCTCCTTGATAAAGTGCAACATCCCCACCGGCACCTGGGAATCTCTGGCCCAAGACTGCCCAAAGTGGAGGAAGAGCATCCGGGAGGGCACCTCGAGTCTCGTCGCCAAGAGCATGCAGAAACCAAGCGCAGACAGTGGAAGGAGCATGCGGCAAACCAGACTCCCCACCCACCCTTTCCTCCAACCACTGTCTGTCCCACCTGTGACAGAGACTGTAATTCCCGTATTGGACTGTACAGCCACCTGAGAACTTACTTTTAGAGTGGAAGCAAGTCTTCTTCGATTTCGAGGGACTGCCTATGATGAAGATGGTGGTTAGGATGTGGAATGCACTGCCAGAGAGGCTGGTGGAGGCAGACTCAATCGTAGCTTTCATAAGGGAGTTGGATAAGTACCTGAAGGCAAAGAATTAGCAGGGCTACGGGGAAAGGGTGGGGGTTGGTGGTGGGGGTTGTGGGATTAGCTGAGGTGGTCTTGAAAAGAGCCAGAGGTGGGGGACTAGTTGAATTACTGTTGCAGAGAGGCGGCACAAGCTCTACAGGCTGAACGACCTCCCTCTGTGCTGTAACCAATCTATTCAATGCTGTAGGTGACAGAATCGAGCACAGATATCTGACTTTTTTCCGAATGAACATTCAACATATCATTTTCAATTTATTTACAGAATGTATTTTAGGCTGACTCTTAAAGTGGGTTTTGTTATGCCATTTCTTATGACTTGAATTAGTCTTGAAGACAAATCATTCAGCCCAGGTAAAATGGATTCTGCGATGGGGCTTAAATTTGTTTGTGTTGAAAAGGTACAGTGATGAAATGGATGATTGTGTCCGATTGAGCACAGAAAAAAATCTAAGCCCGGCAATATAAACTAAAGGGTACAATTCAAAAGCATGAACAGAGAGACCTGGGGGTATATGTGTGCAAATAGTTGAAGGTGGCAGGGCAGGTTGAGAAAGTGGTTACTAGATCCTGGGTTTCATAAATAGAGGCATAGGGCTAGATTTTCAGCTTTGATGTTTTTGGGGCGATAATGGCGACGGGGCGGGAAAGTTAGCGCCCGAGAATAGTTTGTGCCTCAGTAATTAAGTTTGGACAGCAGAAGAACCAAAGGTGACATGAGGAAAAACTTCTTTAGGCAACAAGTGGTTAGGATCTGAGATCTCCCGGCATGCTCTCCTCCTTCCAGATAAGAGAGATGAGGTCATGCATTCGCGCCAATATTGCTTCTCCGCCATACTTTAGTGCCTCAGCGGGGATTCCATCCGCTCCTGATGCCTTATTGTTCTTGAGCTGTCAGATGGCCTTTTCCACCTCGTGCAGGGCTGGGATTGTGCTGAGAAGCTGGCGGGTAGCATGCTGCGGAATGGAGTCGAAGACACTCGTGTTGAAGGCAGTATCTCAGTTGAGGAGATCTTCAAATTGCTCCTTCCAGCGGACCCTGACTGCCTTGGTGTCCTTAATGAGTGCCTCTCCATTCTTGGCCAGCAGTGGGGTGGAGTCTTGGGTGCTTGGGCCATGGGTAGGCTTGCCGTAATTGTGACCATCTTCAAAAAAGGGGACAAGTTCGACTGCGGCAATTACTGAGGAATCTCCCTGCTGTCGGCAACTGGGAAAGCCATCGCAAGAATCCTCCTCAATTGTCTTCTCCCTGTGGTTGAAAAGCTCCTCCCAGAATCACAATGCAGATTCCATCCACTAAGGGGAACAACAGACATGATCTTCAACGCACGACAACTACAAGAGAAATGCAAGGAACAGCACTGACCCTTTGTACATGCCTTCTTTGACCTCACAGAGGCCTTTGACACCATCAACCGTGAGGGACTATGGACCGTCCACCTCCGTTTCGGCTGCCCCTAAAAGTTTGTAACCATCCTCTGCCTGCTCCATGATGACATGCGAGCCATGATCCTGACCAATGGATCCACCACAGAAACAAGTCTCAACACGTTCCCCACTGGAGTGGAACTAAACTATAGAACCAATGGGAACCTGAACCTCCAGTCTAGATCCAAGAACGTGCCATCCTCTGTCATCGAACTACAGTACGCGGACGACGCTTGCGCCTGCACACACTCAGAGGCTGAATTCCAAGCCATCGTCAACATCTTCACCGAGGTGTACGAAAGAATGGGCCTTACATTAACATCCGTAAGACAAAGATCCTCCACCAAACTGACCCCGCCACACAGCACTGCCCCCGGTCATCAAGATCCATAGCGCAGCCTTGGACAACGTGGACCATTTTCCATACCTCGGGAGTCTACTATCAACATAGGCAGACATCAATGGCAATGTCCAACACTGCCAGTGTGCCTGCGCAGCCTTCGGTCACCTGAGGAAGAGAGTGTTTGAAGACCAGGCCCTCAAATCTACCACCAAGCTATGGTCTACAGGGCTGTAGTGATACCTGCCCTCCTATATGGCTCAGAGACATAGACCATCTACAGTAGACACCTCAAATCGCTGGAGAAATACCACCAGCGATGCCTCGGCAAGATCCTGCAAATCCACTGGGAGGATAGACGCACCAATGTCAGTGTTCTTGCCCAGGCCAATATCTCCAGCATCAAAGCACTGACCATGCACGACCAGCTCCGTTGGACAGGCCACATTGTCCACATGCCCAACACAAGACTCCCTAAGCAAGTGCTCTACTCGGAACTCCTACACGGCAAACGAGCCCCAGATGGGTCGAGGAAACGTTTCAAGGACACCCTCAAAGCCTCCTTGATAATGTGCAACATCCCCTCTGACACCTGGGTGTCCCTGGCCAAAGACCGCCCTAAGTGGAGGAAGTGCATCTGGGAGGGCGCTGAGCACCTCGAGTCTCGGCGCCGAGAGCATGCAGAAAACAAGCGCAGGCAGCGGAAGGAGCGTGCGGCAAACCAGTCCCACCCACCCTTTCCTTCAACCACTGTCTGTCCCACCTGTGACAGGGACTGTAATTCCCGTATTGGACTGTACAGCCACCTGAAAACTCACTTTTAGAGTGGAAGCAAGTCTTCCTCGATTTCGAGGGACTGCCTATGATGATGATGGTGGTTAGGATCTGGAATGCACTGCCAGAGAAGCTGGTGGAGGCAGACTCAATTATGGCCTTCAAGAGGGAGTTGGATAAGTATCTGAAGGCAAAGAATTTTCAGGGCTACGGGGCAAGGGTTGGGGGGTGGTGGTGGGGTTTGTGGGATTAGCTGAGGTGGTCTTGCAAAGAGCCAGGTGTGGGGGACTAGTTGAATTACTGTTGCAGAGAGGCGGCACAAGCTCTACAGGCTGAATGGCCTCCCTCTGTGCTGTAACCAATCTATTCAATGCTGTAGGTGACAGAATCGAGCACAGATTTCTGACTTTTTTCCGAATGAACGTTCAACATGTCATTTTCAATTTATTTACAGAATGTATTTTAGGCTGACTCTTAAAGGGGGTTTTGTTATGCCATTTCATATGACTTGAATTAGTCTTGAAGTCAAATCATTCAGACCAGGCAGAATGGATTCTGCGATGGGGCTTAAATTTTTTGTGTTGAACAGGTACAGTGATGAAGTGGATGATTGTGTCCGATTTTGAAGTTGACCATTATTTCTCGACCATTGTTTGTGCAGCATGTAATAGAGCCACAACCCCATATGATCCTTTAGGTGTGCTTTTCTTAATATAATGTTTTAGGATGGTTCCCCATGTGACCAACTTAACTATAATTGGATTTTAACAGGCATGTGACATCCCACTTCACACACGTAACTCTGCCAGAGTTATGTATGTAATAATTATTAGCTTGATGGAAGGCTGGAGTCAAAGCAGTATTTCAATACCATGGGGAGAACAAACTTGCAATTTCTTATGTCTCCCAGAAAGCTCTCAAAATACTTCAGATCGAGTGAATTACCAGCAAGCAGAGATGGCTGCTGTTACGTCAAATAAGTACAGGAGCTGTTTTGCGTAGAGCAACGCCCCACAAATAACAGTCAAATGAACGACTTGTTAATCTGCTTTTTTTCCCCAGTGGTAGTGGTAGCTGACGAAGGAATGTTTGCTGAGAAAAAAAAAATTCTCAAAATGGATTGCAATTCTACACCACAGGCTCTGTCTAGGTTGCCGTTAGATTCATGGCATGTTTATCCTGAAAAACAACAGCTGTTTCCTGAGGTGACTCTCCTGAGCGGGATCCCAGCTGTTAAAAACACCCTGTTTACATATAGCAAAGCAGTGTCACTAGCAATCGGATCTGGTGTGTTCCTGTAGGGACATGTCCATTCACAGTTAACTGGCGGGTTTCCCTGTCGGGACATGTCAGGTCACGGTTAACTGGTGTGCTCCTGTTGGGACATGTCAGGACATGGTTAATTGGTGAATTTCCCTGTCGGGACATGTCAGGACACGGTTAACTGGTGTGCTCCTGTTGGGACATGTCAGGACATGGTTAATTGGTGAATTTCCCTGTCAGGACATGTCAGGACACGGTTAACTGGCGGGTTTCCCTGTCGGGACATGTCAGGTCACGGTTAACTGGTGTGCTCCTGTTGGGACATGTCAGGACATGGTTAATTGGTGAATTTCCCTGTCGGGACATGTCAGGATACGGTTAACTGGTGAATTTCCCTGTCGGGACATGTCAGGACACGGTTAACTGGAGGGTTTCCCTGTCGGGACATGTCAGGTCACGGTTAACTGGTGTGCTCCTGTTAGGACATGTCAGGACATGGTTAACTGGTGAATTTCCCTGTCGGGACATGTCAGGAGATGGTTAAATGGTGAATTTCCCTGTCGGGACATGTCAGGACACGGTTAACTGGAGGGTTTCCCTGTCGGGACATGTCAGGTCACGGTTAACTGGTGTGCTCCTGTTGGGACATGTCAGGACGTGGTTAACTGGTATGCTCCTGTTCAGACATGTCAGGACATGGTTAATGCGCGTGTTTCGATTGCATCACGCTGAACCTGGTGAGGTTACGTGGCTCGGAAATGAGCAACAACTCAATCGTTTGACAAACTTCCCCTCGGGCAAGTCAACAAAGCTTTTATGCCCATACTTATTGCACACAGAAACTAGAAAACCTTGCATAATGCAGTAAACCAATTAGCTGCTCAGTACCCCAGTGAAGTTGTCTTTAACCATAATTGGCACCAAATTTTCTTTCTCCTTTTATATCAGGGGAAGACTGAAACTTTTTGTAGCGAGTTCATATATATATTACCCTTTCATTATCTTCCGACATCATAATAACCCTATAATCTGCAGACTTTAAGAGTCCAACGTTATCAACCCCTTTTCAGCTGTTGTGGTTTCATCGCTCAGGCGTGAGTTAAAAAGCCGTCGGGCTCTGATTGAACCTGAGCTACAGATTTAATGAAGGACCCTTCCGGCTTTGGGCAGTCACCTGTCCAGAAGCCTGTGTAAACACGTGGGCAGCAATGTCCAAGCTGCTCGAGGGTGAGTAAATTAACTGGGCCATTTTAACTGCCAACCTGCCCAGTTTCTTGAAGGTAGGATGAAAATCGCTCCCATATGTGCCCCACAAGGTTCCATACTACAAACCTATATGATCCATGAACACAAAGGCTAGATCATCGCTGGTGTCCACTAAAACCCTTCCTCATAGGCCGTGACTCAGTGGCAGCACTCAGTCCTGAGGCAGAAAGTTGCGGGTTCAAGTCCCACGCCAGAGACTTGAGCATATAATCTAAGCGGGCACGTCAGTGGAGTACTCAGGAAGTGCTGCACTGTCAGCAGTGTTGTGATGTAGGGAAACAAGGCTGCTAATTTGTGCACAGCAAGATCCCACTTAGAAACATAAAAACATATAAAATAGGTGCAGGAGTAGGCCTTTCGGTCCTTCGAGCCTGCACCACCATTCAATATGATCATGGCTTATCATTTTTGCAACTTTAGTACCCCATTCTTGCTTTCTCTCCATACCCCTTGATCCCTTTAGCCGTAAGGGCCACATCTAACTCTATTTTGAATATATCTAACAAACTGGCCTCAACAACTTTCTGTGGTAGAGAATTTCAAAAGTTCACAATTCTCTGAGTGAAGAAGTTTCTCCTCATCTCAGTCCTAAATGGCTTACCCCTTATCCTTAGTCTGTGACCCCTGGTTCTGGACTTCCCCAACATCGGGAACATTCTTCCTGCATCTAACCTGTCCAATCCCGTCAGAATTTTATATGTTTCTATGAGATCTCTTCTCATTCTTCCAAATTCCAGTGAATATAAGCCTAGTCGATCCAGTCTTTCTTCATATGTCAGTCCTGCCATCCCAGGAATCAGTCTGGTGAACCTTCGCTGCACTCCCTCAATAGCAAGAGTGTCCTTCCTCAGATTAGAGACCAAAACTGTACACAATATTCAAGGTGTGGCCTCACAAAGGCCCTGTACAACTTACAGGAATGAGATAAATGACCAGATAATCTGTTGCTCATGACTTCATTTGAGGGATTAATATTGACCAGGATGTCAGTGTGAACTCTACTGCTCTTCTTCGAAATAGTGTCATTGAATCTTTTACATCCAATTGAGAGGACAGTCAGGGCCCGAAAGTTATTCTTCTAGGGGCTTCATTTTTCTGTAAATTTAATCCAAATTTAAAGTTACTTTTGTCTGCAGTTTCTATGTTATCTCCGTAGCCTTTGAACATAACCTGCTGATCTAGGCTGACAGTACAGTGCAGTGCTGAGGGAGTGCTGCACTGTCGGAGGTGCCGTCTTTCAGATGAGACGTTAAACCGAGGGCCCTACTACTCATTCAGCTGGACATGAAAAATCCTGCGGCACTGTTTCGAAGAAGAGCAGGGGAGTTATCCCCGGTGCCCTGGTCAATATTTATCCCTCAATCAACATAACAAAAACAGATTATCTGGTCATTATCAAATTGCTGTTTGTTGGAGCTTGCTGTGCGCAAATTGGCTGCCGCGTTTTCTACGTTACAACAGTGACTACACTTCAAAAAGTACTTCATTGGCTGTAAAGTGCTTTGGGACATCCTGTGGTCGTGAAAGTCGCTATATAAATGCAAGTCTTTCTTTTCTTTTTGTTCTGATCAGCTGGGAATGCAATCAAATGAAAGATGACCCGAGGTCATTGCTCATCCATTATTTACTTGGAAAGAAGGAACTTGCATTTCTAAAACATCTTTCATGTTCTCAGGATGTCCCAAAGTGTTTGACAGCCAATCAGTTACTTTGAGGTGCAGACACTGTTGGCGTAGAGGTGAACTTAAGTGTAGGAAATGGGTGATGAGCGGATCAAGAGCAAGTCATCAAACAAGAAATAAGGGATGTGTGCAATCAAGGTACAGCAGTTATCATGGGCGACTTTAATCTACATATTGATTGGGCTAACCAAACTGGTAGCAATGCGGGGGAGGAGGATTTCCTGTGGTGTATAACGGACGGTTTTCGAGACCAATATGACGAGGAACCAACTAGAGAGCTGGCCATCCTAGACTGGGTAATGTGTAATGAGAAGGGACTAAATAGCAATCTTGTTGTGCGAGGCCCCTTGGGGAAGAGTGACCATAATATGGTAGAAATCTTTATTAAGATGGAGAGTGACACAGTTAATTCGGAAACAAGGGTCCTGAACTTAAGGAAAGGTAACTTTGACGGTGTGAGGCGTGAATTGGCTAGAATAGACTGGCAAAGGATATAAAAGGCTCAGCAGTCCGGGGAGCGTCGAGAGAGGCGGGAGTCGAGAGAGGCAGCGGCCTATAAAAGGCTCAGCAGCCCGGGGAGAGGTGGGAGTTGAGAGACACGTACCGGTGCAGCTCCAGCTGGGAGAGAAGGCAAAAAAGAAGTAGAAAGAAATCAAAAGGTGACGTCACAGCCAATGTGGTAAGTGATTGGCTGCTGATTGGTGAGTAGTTTTTCTTTTTCTTTATTAGTCAGTAACTTTTAACATTGTTGTCGGCAATTTAAGTGTATCTAAGGGTTAAGTCATGGCAGGACAGCTCGGTCACGTGATATGCTCCTCCTGTACCATGTGGGAACACAGGGACAACACCAGTGTCCCTGACGACTACATGTGCGGGAAGTGTGTCCACCTCCGGCTACTGACGGTCCGCGTTGCGGAGTTGGAGCTGAAGGTGGATTCACTCTGGAGTAGCCACGATGCTGAGAATGACGTGAGTATCACGTGTAGCGAGTTGGTCTTACTGCAGGAGAAGGGTCCACAGCCAGCGAGGGAATGGAAGACCAGCAGGAAGAGTAGTGCAAGGAAGGTAGTGCAGGGGTCCCCTGTGGTCATCCCCCTGCAAAACAGATACACCGCTTTGAGTACTGTTGAGGGGGATGACTCATCAGGGGAGGGCAGCAGCAGCCAAGTTCATGGCACCGTGGCTGGCTCTGTTGCACAGGAGGGCAGGAAAAAGAGTGGAAGAGCGATAGTGATAGGGGATTCAATTGTAAGGGGAATAGATAGGCGTTTCTGCGGCCGCAACCGAGACTCCAGGATGGTATGTTGCCTCCCTGGTGCAAGGGTCAAGGATGTCTCGGAGCGGGTGGAGGACATTCTAAAAAGGGAGGGAGAACAGCCAGTTGTCGTGGTGCACGTTGGTACCAATGACATAGGTAAAAAAAGGGATGAGTTCCTACGAAATGAATTTAAGGAGCTAGGAGCTAAATTAAAAAGTAGGACCTCAAAAGTAGTAATCTCGGGATTGCTACCAGTGCCACGTGCTAGTCAGAGTAGGAATCGCAGGATAGCTCAGATGAATACATGGCTTGAGCAATGGTGCAGCAGGGAGGGATTCAAATTCCTGGGGCATTGGAACCGGTTCTGGGGGAGGTGGGACCAGTACAATCCGGACGGTCTGCACCTGGGCAGAATCGGAACCAATGTCCTCGGGGGAGTGTTTGCTAGTGCTGTTGGGGAGGAGTTAAACTAATATGGCAGGGGGATGGGAACCAATGCAGGGAGATAGAGGGAAACAAAAAGGAGGCAAAAACAAAAGACAGAAAGGAGATGAGGAAAAGTTGAGGGCAGAGAAACCCAAGGCAAAGAACAAAAAGGGCCATTGTACAGCAAAATTCTAAAAGGACAGAGGGTGTTAAAAAAACAAGCCTAAAGGCTTTATGTCTTAATGCAAGGAGTATCCGCAATAAGGTGGATGAATTAACTGTGCAAATAGATGTTAACAAATATGATGTGATTGGGATTACGGAGACGTGGCTCCAGGATGATCAGGGCTGGGAACTCAACATCCAGGAGTATTCAACATTCAGGAAGGATAGAATAAAAGGAAAAGGAGGTGGGGTAGCATTGCTGGTTAAGGAGGAGATTAAGGCAATAGTTAGGAAGGACATTAGCTTGGATGATGTGGAATCTATATGGGTAGAGCTGCAGAACACCAAAGGGCAAAAAACGTTAGTGGGAGTTGTGTACAGACCTCCAAACAGTAGTAGTGATGTTGGGGAGGGCATCAAACAGGAAATTAGGGGTGCGTGCAATAAAGGTGCAGCAGTTATAATGGGTGACTTTAATATGCACATAGATTGGGCTAACCAAACTGGAAGCAATACGGTGGAGGAGGATTTTCTGGAGTGCATAAGGGATGGTTTTTTAGACCAATATGTCGAGGAACCAACTAGGGGGGAGGCCATCTTAGACTGGGTGTTATGTAATGAGAAAGGATTAATTAGCAATCTCGTTGTGCGAGGCCCCTTGGGGAAGAGTGACCATAATATGGTGGAATTCTGCATTAGGATGGAGAATGAAACAGTTAATTCAGAGACCATGGTCCAGAACTTAAAGAAGGCTAACTTTGAAGGTATGAGGCGTGAATTGGCTGAGATGGATTGGCGAATGATACTTAAGGGGTTGACTGTGGATGGGCAATGGCAGACATTTAGAGACCGCATGGATGAACTACAACAATTGTACATTCCTGTCTGGCATAGAAATAAAAAAGGGAAGGTGGCTCAACCGTGGCTATCAAGGGAAATCAGGGATAGTATTAAAGCCAAGGAAGTGGCATACAAATTGGCCAGAAATAGCAGCGAACCTGGGGACTGGGAGAAATTTAGAACTCAGCAGAGGAGGACAAAGGGTTTGATTAGGGCAGGGAAAATGGAGTATGAGAAGAAGCTTGCAGGGAACATTAAGACGGATTGCAAAAGTTTCTATAGATATGTAAAGAGAAAAAGGTTAGTAAAGACAAATGTAGGTCCCCTGCAGTCAGAATCAGGGGAAGTCATAACGGGGAACAAAGAAATGGCGGACCAATTGAACAAGTACTTTGGTTCGGTATTCACGAAGGAGGACACGAACAACCTTCCGGTTATAAAAGGGGTCGGGGGGTCTAGTAAGGAGGAGGAACTGAGGGAAATCCTTATTAGCCGGGAAATTGTGTTGGGGAAATTGATGGGATTGAAGGCCGATAAATCCCCAGGGCCTGATGGACTGCATCCCAGAGTACTTAAGGAGGTGGCCTTGGAAATAGTGGATGCGTTGACAGTCATTTTCCAACATTCCATTGACTCTGGATCAGTTCCTATGGAGTGGAGGGTAGCCAATGTAACCCCACTTTTTAAAAAAGGAGGGAGAGAGAAAACAGGGAATTATAGACCGGTCAGCCTGACATCGGTAGTGGGTAAAATGATGGAATCAATTATTAAGGATGTCATAGCAGTGCATTTGGAAAGAGGTGACATGATAGGTCCAAGTCAGCATGGATTTGTGAAAGGGAAATCGTGCTTGACAAATCTTCTGGAATTTTTTGAGGATGTTTCCAGTAGAGTGGATAAGGGAGAACCAGTTGATGTGGTATATTTGGACTTTCAGAAGGCGTTCGACAAGGTCCCACACAAGAGATTGATGTGCAAAGTTAGAGCACATGGGATTGGGGGTAGTGTACTGACATGGATTGAGAACTGGTTGTCAGACAGGAAGCAAAGAGTAGGAGTAAATGGGTACTTTTCAGAATGGCAGGCAGTGACTAGTGGGGTACCGCAAGGTTCTGTGCTGGGGCCCCAGCTGTTTACACTGTACATTAATGATTTAGATGAGGGGATTAAATGTAGTATCTCCAAATTTGCGGATGACACTAAGTTGGGTGGCAGTGTGAGCTGCGAGGAGGATGCTGTGAGGCTGCAGAGCGACTTGGATAGGTTAGGTGAGTGGGCAAATGCATGGCAGATGAAGTATAATGTGGATAAATGTGAGGTTATCCACTTTGGTGGTAAAAACAGAGAGACAGACTATTATCTGAATGGTGACAGATTAGGAAAAGGGGAGGTGCAAAGAGACCTGGGTGTCATGGTACATCAGTCATTGAAGGTTGGCATGCAGGTGCAGCAGGCGGTTAAGAAAGCAAATGGCATGTTGGCCTTCATAGCAAGGGGATTTGAGTACAGGGGCAGGGAGGTGTTGCTACAGTTGTACAGGGCATTGGTGAGGCCACACCTGGAGTATTGTGTACAGTTTTGGTCTCCTAACCTGAGGAAGGACATTCTTGCTATTGAGGGAGTGCAGCGAAGGTTCACCAGACTGATTCCCGGGATGGCGGGACTGACCTATCAAGAAAGACTGGATCAACTGGGCTTGTATTCACTGGAGTTCAGAAGAATGAGAGGGGACCTCATAGAAACATATAAAATTCTGACGGGGTTAGACAGGTTAGATGCAGGAAGAATGTTTCCAATGTTGGGGAAGTCCAGAACCAGGGGTCACAGTCTAAGGATAAGGGGTAAGCCATTTAGGACCGAGATGCGGAGGAACTTCTTCACCCAGAGAGTGGTGAACCTGTGGAATTCTCTACCACAGAAAGTTGTTGAGGCCAATTCACTAAATATATTCAAAAAGGAGTTAGATGAGGTCCTTACTGCTAGGGGGATCAAGGGGTATGGCGAGAAAGCAGGAATGGGGTACTGAAGTTGAATGTTCAGCCATGAACTCATTGAATGGCGGTGCAGGCTAGAAGGGCCGAATGGCCTACTCCTGCACCTATTTTCTATGTTTCTATGTTTCTAAAGAGTTGACGGGAGATAAGCAATGGCAAACATTTAAAGATCACATGGATGAATTTCAGCAATTGTACATCCCTGTCTGGAGTAAAAATAAAACGGGGAAGGAGGCTCAACCGTGACTAACAAGGGAAATTAAGGATCGTGTTGAAACCAAGGAAGAGGCATACAAATTGGCTCGAAAAAGCAACAAACCTGAGGACTGGGAGAAATTTAGAATTCAACAGAGGAGAACTAAGGGTTTAATTAAGAGGGGGAAAATAGAGTACAAGAGGAAGCTTGCAGGAAACATAAAAACTGACTGCAAAAGTTTCTATAAATATGTGAAGAGAAAAAGATTAGTGAAGACAAACGCAAGTCTCTTGCAGTCGGATTCAGGTGAATTTATAATGGGGAACAGAGAAATGGCAGACCAAGTGAATAAATACTTTGGTTCTGTCTTCACGAAGGAAGACACAAATAACCTTCCGAATGTACTAGGAGACAGTGGGTCTAGTGAGAAGGAGGAACTGAAGGATATCCTTATAAAGCGGGAAATTGTGTTAGGGAAATTAATGGGATTGAAGGCCGATAAATCCCCGGGGCCTGATAGTCTGCATCCCAGAGTACTTAAGTGGCCCTCGAAATAGTGGATGTATTGATGATCATTTTCCAACAGTCTATCAACTTGGGATCAGTTCCTATGGACTGGAGGGTAGCTAATGTAACACCACTTTTTAAAAAAAGAGGGAGAGAGAAAACGGGTAATTATAGATTAGTGTTTTGGATCGATAATAATAGACCCAGGTTCGGGATCTGGATGAATGTTAAATAAGAGACAAGGCAAATGAAGTAAAGATAAAATACCATTTACTGAGAGAAAAGAAACATAATACAGTTTACGAAGAAAAGCGAAGTATGATAAGATGCAACAAAGCTCACAGCCTTCGGCCCGTCAGGAACTCCGCAACGACGGCTGGTCAGGAGCCTTGGGGGTCCCAGCACCGCTCGCGAATCACGGTCCAAGGTGAAGTTCAAAGAGCTACTGGACAGTTCCGTTCCTTTATACTATTGAACAAACATGGGTGCATGTGGCTTATGGCCAACTCCTAATCTGTAAGGCTCCAGCTGTTCTTGCACAAAGCATGAGACTTCGAGACGCCGATCGTCCCATAAACAAGATGGTGTACACATCAATCTCTCTCTCTCTCTGCATCAACAACATTCCACGAGGCATGAAGCAGAAACACTGTAAATGTCGGAATATCATAATTAACCCTATGTGATTAACCCTATACAATACAAACCACCCTTGATATTTAGACATTCTAAGTAATATAATCGAGTTGAAGGCGTAATGCATCAGTTACATGTTGAGTATGCGCAAGCAACGCCCGCAATCTACACCAAAGAATACATACAAGCAGTAATATCAGTAATAACGCGACGAGTAAAACAACGATAGGATGTATTAACAGCTTCAAAGCGGCGGATGTTTTTGGGGACCATCCGTAAAAGATGTCCCACCAATGGTGTACCATAAGGTCAGTGACTGTTGTCGCAACTCTGACCAAGGCGCCTTCACTGTAACTCATAGCAACTTGCAGAGTATGAAGAGTACGCCCTCATTTGCTCAATTCGTCAGTGACCTTTTGATTATCTTTTAGAAATTGAGCTAAACGAGTTAGGTCTACGTGGGAGGAAGGTTAGAAATACCTCGGACGGTACGATGGCGCACAACATTTTTCCATCGTCCCAATCGATATGACCTATTAGAATGAAGGTCATATATGGTATACACATCTTTAAAGCAAGCATTTAGAGGAGGATCTTTACGGATGCCATCAAGATAAATAGGATAGACACTAGTAATACAAACATGATTCTGTCCGATTTCATGTAAAATTGTATCATTGTATGGTACAAGTGTCCAAATACATGTTACCGCTGTATGCTGTAGGGAGCATGGTTCAAACACAGGTGTGTGCAAAGGACACACCATACCGAAAGGCCATATTTGACAATCTTGAGCTTGGTGAGTTCTAGTGCTAGCATCAATCCATCCATCCTTGAACTCAGGTACCCACAGATTTTGGCCATACAGGTGGGGAAGCACTATAAACTGGCACCAAATGTTGTTTTTTGTGATATTGACTATTCTCATAGTAAAGTTACACCCCTGGTCATCACAATGCGTATGTTGCATATCAGGTTTTGCACCTAGATTTTTATTGCCGAAGTGCAATATATTTTGCTCCAACTATTTGCATGCCCTGACATGGCAATATGTTCTAACTCGGCCGTTAATAGTTGCCGGGTTACTTCTTCAAACATGCATTGGGTGTGATGACCTCATTCTTGTTGTCGCCCGGTGATACTCCCTATCTCTTAAGTAGTTTTATCTATGTGTTCCCATCGCATTACATCCGACAGCCAACTAGAAAACATCTGTCCTGTGAGACCTCTGTCCCATGCATTTCGCAATCGAATTGCATCTCCAGTGAGTCTCCCTACCTTTTGTATTTTGTTTTGTAATGTCTCAATATCCATAGAGTTTAATGTTCCTATTCCTGTTCCTATGCCTCATAATATCATAATATTGTGGCTAATATATCATGCCTTTGTCTCACTAACGTTTTCAGATTTGCTTTAATTGCTGTTATATTACAAGTGCCAGACGGCTTGGCGGCATACCGGACTTGTAGTGTGAGATTTAATATGGGAGGGGATGTAAGCACAGGTGTACATGTAGAGTGTAGCTGTTGCAAATGATCCATGGGGCTTTGAGAATGCTTAACTACACGCATTGACCAAAAGTGGCCCATAATCCCCCTATCGGTGATTACGGAAGCATTTGTACATCCATAACCATAGAGACGCATTTAACTTAATTTCGTCTGACATAGTGTCATTGCTTGACGTAATGTTGCGGGCTCAACTCTTTAACCATGTGACATTGTGCAATAACGACACATTGGAGTGCACATTGCATATCATTGTCACATCTTTTTGCCACTTGATTGGTAACGTGATGTTGGCCCCTGTGCTTACTGTTAATAGCATCTGTCCTGGGCCTCCCCAGTACTCGCATGCGTCATAAGTGATGCTCCAGTGTCCTATAGTGCAGGCTTGCCCGGAAGGACAGGTAAAATTGCCTTGCGTACGATCAGTGTTAGCTAACCGCCACCCTATACGGCCATCCCATGCTGTGTTTGAGGATGGATGTAGCACAGTCACAGATAACGAGACACAGAGACTTGCCAGCATGGTTGGGAAGTCACCATTTTGGGCAGAATTCCTGTGGGAGGAAGCATAAGTATATTAATTTAGCCCCGTTTAGTCAATTTACCCTTGTCAACCCAGAGAGGAATATCTTGACCAGTCAGGAGCACCCAATAAGTGTTTCCTTTTCCTTTCGCTAAGATTTCCCCTGCTTGTAAGGGTTTCTGGGGGTACTGCACCCACACTTTTCCTCCTTCACAAACAGTGTCCTGAGTCTGATTTTCTTTTTCTATAGTAGGGACATTAACTTTGCCTAACATGTGGCTTATGGGAGTTCCCCCCGCAATGGTCGGTGATTCAGACTGCGCACTGCTTGTAGTAAGACCTTTAACCACCCTTGCAATGTGTTAGGGGGAGTTAATATTTTAATCTGTTGCTTAAGTAATCCATCCATGCATTCTATTAACCCTGCAGCTTGCGGATAATAAGGTATGTGGAACATCCAATAAATCCCGTTGTCTACCGCCCACTGTTGCACTGTGACCTGTGAAGTGCGACCCATTATCACCGTAGGCTCACCGTAGTATATGATTAAATTCTCCAGTCCTTTAATCGTACTTTGTTGATTCGCTTTAGTCACTGGATAAGCTATCAAAAGTCCAGAATAGGTATCAACAGCAGTGCGCAAATATTGGAACCGTTGTTGCAATGGTAAAGGTCCTACATAATCAACTTGCCATATTTGTGCTGGTCGAGTCCCTCTCTTAATATGAGGACCGGTTTGTCATTGTAGGGGAAAATGCTTCACCTGTTGTCAAATTTAACAGGTGTTTATGATCTGTTTAACACCATCCGTAGTCAAATGTAACCCCCTATTTCGTGCCCATTGTATTGTACCCTGAATGCCCAAATGTCCAGATTTGTGGTGGACCCACTTGCCTATACCATATTCATCCTCTTCCACCTCTTTGACAGCCCGTAACCGGGCTATATTATCAACGGTGTTATTATATTCAGAGGTCTTTGAAGTGTTTTTCATGTGAGCGTCCACATGATATACAGTTATTTTCATCTTCTGGGCTTTGGACCAGATTTGTTCCCATCGGTGCTTTCCCCACAAGTCTTACCCAGTTATTTGTCAGTTATGTTCATGCCAGTTTCGCATCCAGCTCTCCATGCCATTGGCTACTGCCCATGAGTCAGTATATATGTGTACTTGTTGCTGTTCCTCTTCTCACGCAAGGACTAAAGCTGCTAGTTCTTCTAGCTCGCTGGAGCCTCCCACGCCCTCATCATGCACAATTGAAGACAGCGCCAAAGGCCGTTTCGCCAGACCGCTGAGCCATCTGTGAACCAGGCATGGCTACATTCTTCAGGTGTTAACTGTTCAAAAGACACGCCCCAGGAGATCGGTGACTCTTTCGTTAAACTGACAGACGACTGTGTAAGTTCATTCTCAGCTGTTTGTGGGTATTCAGCCACATGTTCATGTAGTTGGGTGATTCCTTCTTTTCCTTTTCTTGCTCTGTCAGCGATATACCATTTCCAGTGCACTATGGAGCTTTGCTGCGCTCACCCAACCTTGTGTGTCTCATTTTCTGAGAGAACCCAGGATAATATGGGTAGATATGGTCTTAAATTGACTTTGTTATCCCCTGTCTGTCCTTCTGTTTTTGTTAGGGCCCAATAACATGCTAATAATTGTTTCTCAAATGGAGTGTAATGAGTAGCAGCATCTGTCAATTTTCTAGACCAGAACCCTAATGGTATACGAGTGCCAGGTTGAACCTGCCACAAACTCCATACTGCAGTATCATTGGTAACGGATACCTGTAGCTCAAAAGGCTGCCCAGGCACTCGCGGGGCTAGGGGTAAAGCTTGAGCTACGGCTTCTTTGGCTGCATCAAAAGCCACCTGCTGTTCCTTTCCCCACTCGAACTGGGCCTTTTTTCATGTTACGGCATACAGCGGTTTTAATAACATCGTGAAGTGAGGTATGTGTCTCCTCCAGTAACCTAGTAGTCCCACAAACCGTTGTGTCTCAGTTTTATTCGTGGGGGTGGCCATTTCTTGAATTTTATTCTTCACAGGCTCGGGTATGATGCACTCACCCCGAGACCAGTGGATCCCCAGAAACTGGACAGTCTGGCTCGGGCCCTGCGCCTTCTTCGGATTTATCTCCCAGCCTCTATCTTGGATGTGTTGGACTAAAATAGCTAGGGCTTCTGACACCACTGTCTCGGTGGGACCCCTTATTATTACATCACGATGTAGTGTGCCAGTGAGACATTCGGAGCCAACGTGCACATGTCCAGGTCCCGGGCCACCAATCCGTGGCATAGGGTTGGGCTATGTAGGTAACCTTGAGGTAGGCGTTTAAATGTGTATTGCCTCCCTTCCCAAGTGAATGCAAATTGGTACTGGGATAATGCCGTTATTGGAATGGAGAAAAAGGCATTGGCCAGGTCGATTACTGCATACCTCTCTACACCTTCTTCAGACAGCCGCTCTGTTATAGTTACTACATCTGGGACAGCGGTTGCCAGGGGAGGGGAATATTTGTTCAGTTGTCGGTAGTCCACAGTCATCCTCCAACTTTTGTCCGATTTCTGCACAGGCCAAACAGGGCTATTGCAGGGGACATTGCATGTCTAATGATACATAAGAACATAATAAGAATTAGGAACAGGAGTAGGCCATCTAGCCCCTCGAGCCTGCTCCGCCATTCAATAAGATCATGGCTGATCTGGCCGTGGGCTCAGCTCCACTTACCCGCCCTCTCCCCGTAACCCTTAATTCCCTTATTGGTTAAAAATCTATCTATCTGTGACTTGAATACATTCAATGAGCTAGCCTCAACTGCTTCCTTGGGCAGAGAATTCCACAGATTCACAACCCTCTGGGAGAAGAAATTCCTTCTCAACTCGGTTTTAAATTGGCTCCCCCGTATTTTGAGGCTGTGCCTCCTAGTTCTAGTCACCCCGATCAGTGGAAACAACCTCTCCGCCTCTATCTTGTCTATCCCTTTCATTATTTTAAATGTTTCCATAAGATCACCCCTCATCCTTCTGAATCTAGCGAGTAAAGACCCAGTCTACTCAATCTATCATCATAAGGTAACCCCCTCATCTCCGGAATCAGCCGAGTGAATCGTCTCTGTACCCCCTCCAAAGCCAGTATATCCTTCCTTAAGTAAGGTGACCAAAACTGCACGCAGTACTCCAGGTGCGGCCTTGTCAATACCCTATACAGTTGCAGCAGGATCTCCCTGCTTTTGTACTCCATCCCTCTCGCAATGAAGGCCAACATTCCATTCGCCTTCCTGATTACCTGCTGCACCTGCAAACTAACTTTTTGGGATTCATGCACAAGGACCCCCAGGTCCCTCTGCACCACAGCATGTTGTAATTTCTCCCCATTCAAATAATATTCCCTTTTACTGTTTTTTTTCCCAAGGTGGATGACCTCACACTTTCCGACATTGTATTCATCTGCCAAACCTTCGCCCAATCGCTTAACCTATCCAAATCTCTTTGCAGCCTCCCTGTGTCCTCTACACAACCCGCTTTCCCACTAATCTTAGTGTCATCTGCAAATTTTGTTACACTACACTCTGTTCCCTCTTCCAGGTCATCTATGTATATTGTAAACAGTTGTGGTCCCAGCGCCGATCCCTGTGGCACACCACTAACCACCGATTTCCAACCCAAAAAGGACCCATTTATCCCGACTCTCTGCTTTCTGTTTGCCAGCCAATTCTCTCTCCATGCTAATACATTTCCTCTGACTCCGCGTACCTCTATCTTCTGCAGTAACCTTTTGTGTGGCACCTTATCGAATATCTTTTGGAAATCTAAATACACCACATCCATCGGTACACCTCTATCCATCATGCTCGTTATGTCCTCAAAGAATTCCAGTAAATTAGTTAAACATGATTTTCCCTTCATGACTCCATGCTGCGTCTGCTTGATTGCACTATTCCTATCTAGATGTCCCGCTATTTCTTCCTTAATGATAGTTTCAAGCATTTTCCCCACTACAGATGTTAAACCCGCCTCCAAGAGCCCTTGTATGGTTTCCCCTATTTCTTTGAGTCCCCCAGGTATTCGGTACTGTTTCATAGTCACTATACGTGACGGCCATGGTATTACCACTGGTTCCCACTTTGCTTCCCCTGCAATCACAGTGATCGCCTGTATCCGAATGAGAATTGCCCGAACGAGGTGTTGTTTATCGTTCCCTTTAAATGGTCCATCCCAATCATATGTTCCTTTACTGCCAATATTAAGACCGTTACCCAGCGCGGGGGCCCATTTCCCAATGCCATTCTGATAGTTGTTTAGACAGCGGGCGTTTCTGCCCCTCCGAACCCATTAATCATTGTACGGGTCCCTGTGTGTTTCCTAGGATTTCCATGGATATTAGTAACTTCTGCCCCTGCGTCTAGTAAAGCCACATCTCTTTGAATGTTCCCCCCCGCCAATGTATCGTAATCGGAATGTGTGGCCTCAGGTCCCCGGGAGCTTGGGTTGATGTGGTTCTAACGGGGCGTACTCCCGAATCCCGGCCACACCCCTAGTCGAGGGGATTACTAGCCTTCCACAGCTCTTCTATGTTGGGGTATAGGCTAGCGGGAGGTGGTTTCTCTGTATCCGCAGACTTATTGCTATCCGATTAGTCTCCCTTACCTCCCTCCTTTCACTCTTCCCTGTTCCCGGGACGCAGTGTTGCTTCCACATAGAATACATCACTCCTGTTGGGATTCCATCAATTTTTTCCTTGGGGACCCCTGCCTTCAGTAAAGCCGCGAACATGTCCCTCCACGTAATTCTTTTTTTTGTCTTTCCTGACCCAGTACCTTTCCCAGAGGTCGAACCTTGTCGCTGGTCCCGATCCCCCTCTACATTAGCCGTTCTCGACTCTCGCACATTATCTTCCACATCCTCTAACTGTCCTAACAATAGGCAAGCGTGCCCCACCCGCTGCCCTTGGGCTGGTCCCAATAATGTGAGTAGCGCACCCCTCATCATAGGAGGGCCACTCTTCATCAGCCTGCTCTGCATTCCTGTCGTAAAGAGCTCCTGATCTGGCCCCCCATATGGTTGGTGATATAATCCTCCCTGTGTTGCCATGTTGCGCAACTGTATCGCACCCTCCGCCATAGTATTCCAAGGTTTTACCTCCCCTTCCCAATCAACGGCAGAGGGATACTTTTGCCGGACCCCTATAGTAACCATGTCCCATAGCGAACCTTTACCCTGGACATTCCGTAGCACTGCTGTGATATTGTAGTCCGTAGTCATCGTCCCCATTTTTGTTAACTGTTTGGGGTTAAGTATGACGCCTGATGCTCCCTGGTCCCAAATCCAGGTTAGCCATTCTGACAATGATTCCCCGGATTTTTGGTGAAATCGAGACCCTATTTCTTGTAACTCACTAGTGGTGAAGTCACGCACCCCTCTAGTGGTTATCAGCTGTTCCCCATCTTGCTGTTTCGTCTTATTTGTCATTAGGGGTCTAGCTTCCGTGCTATTTGTCTAGTTTCGTCTTATTTGTCATATGGGGGAGGGTCTTTAGTTTCCTCCCGTTCTTCCCCCCTCTCCATCTGTCCACTCATATTCTGAGTCAGAGGAGTACCAGATGTCTCCGTCCCAACGAGCCTGATCCCAAGTGAGTCTAGCTACCAATGCACGTACCTTTGACCGATCTATCTGTAATTTCCATCATCTGGCTTTCTTTTTATTTTATACTGTCGGCAGACGGCATATTAAAGTTTCTGATTGTTCATTGACTTTGTCCGGCCATTCTTGTGCAGTGCGGACCGCTTCAGTCAGAGTCGAGTTTTGACCTTCCAAAACCTTAACAGCTGTTTTTAACTGTAGGTTTTCTGCCTCACTTTCCTTAAGTTGTTTACACATCGCCCTTAATGCTGTCAACAAAATCCATCCCATTTGTGGGGGACAATGTTTCTCCTGTGGGAAGCCCGTTTCCTCCAGGAGAGACAGTACCGCGTGGGGTACGGTTCTATCTTTGCTCTGTTCCAATAACTGCGTATCCCAATGTTGCGGGGGTCCAAACCGGGCTAGCACATTGGCAAGAGAGCCGAAACCCTCATCCCTCGTGCTCCACCCTGGTATTCTATACTTCTCTCCCGCAGGAGGAGACTGCTTCTTGTCTTTTCTCTTAAACATTTTACCAGATCCTGTTCGTGATGCCAAAATGTTTTGGATCGATAATAATAGACCCAGGTTCGGGATCTGGATGAATGTTAAATAAGAGACAAGACAAATGAAGTAAAGATAAAACACTGTTTACTGAGAGAAAAGAAACATAATACAGTTTACGAAGAAAAGAGAAATCTGATAAGATGCAACAAAGCTCACAGCCTTCGGCCCGTCGGGAACTCCACAACGACGGCTGGTCAGGAGCCTTGGGGGTCCTGGCACTGCTTGTGAATCACGGTCCAAGGTGAAGTTCAAAGAGCTTGACGAATCTTCTGGAATTTTTTGAGGATGTAACTCGCAGAGTGGACAAAGGAGAACCAGTGGATGTGGTGTAGGAGTTTCAAAAGGCCTTTGACAAGGTCGCATAGAAGAGATTGGTGTGCACAATCAAAGCACATGGTATTGAGGGTAATATACTGATGTGGATCGAAAACTGATTGGCAGACAGGAAACAGTGAGTCGGGATAAACGGGTCCTTTTCAGAACGGCAGGCATTGACTACTGGAGGCCGCAGGGCTCAGTGCTCGGACCCCAGCTCTTTACAATATACATTAACGATTTAGATGAAGGAATTGAGTGTCATATCTCCAAGTTTGCAGATGACATTAAACTGGGTGGCGATGTAAGCTGTGAGGAGGACGCTAAGAGGCTGCAGGGTGACTTGGACAGATTAGGGGAGTGGGCAAATGCATGGCAGATGCAGTATAATGTGGATAAATGTGAGGTTATCCATTTTGATTGCAAAAACACAAAGGCAGAATGTTATCTGAATGGTGGCAGATTAGGAAAAGGGGAGGTGCAACGAGACTTGGGTGTCATGGTTCATCAGTCATTGAAAGTTGGCAGGCAAGTAGAGCAGGTGGTGAAGAAGGCAAATGGTATGTTGGCCTTCATAGCTAGGGGATTTGAGTATAGGAGCAGGGAGGTCTTACTGCAGTTGTACAGGGCCTTGGTGAGGTCTCACCTGGAATATTGTGTTCAGTTTTGGTCTCCTAATCTGAGGAAAGACATTCTTCCTTTTGAGGGAGTGCAGCGAAGGTTCACCAGACTGATTCCAGGGATGGCTGGACTGACATATGAGGAGAGACTGGATCAACTGGGCCTTTATTCACTGGAGTTTAGAAGGATGAGAGGGGATCTCGTAGAAACGTATAAGATTCTGATGGGACTGGACAGGTTAGATGCGGGAAGAATGTTTCTGATGTTGGGGAAGTCTAGAACCAGCAGACATAGTTTTAGGATATGGGGTAGGCCATTTAGGACTGAGATGAGGAGAAACTTCTTCACTCAGAGAGTTGTTAACCTGTGGAATTCCTTGCCGCAGAGAGTTGTTGATTCCAGTTCATTGGATATATTCAAGATGGAGTTAGATGTGGCCCTTATGGCTAAAGAGATCAAGGGGTATGGAGAGAAAGCAGGAAAGGGGTACTGAGGGAATGATCAGCCATGATCTTATTGAATGGTGGTGCAGGCTCGAAGGGCTGAATGGCCTACTCCTGCACCTATTTTTCTATGTTTCTATGTTTCTGAGTAAATAGAGAGAGGCAATTTCTTCCAGTGGGGGAGTCGAGAACAAGGGTGGAACAACCTTAAAATTAGAGCTTGGTTGTGATATATTCTTACGACATCACTAACAAACACACACACACACACATAGAAACATAAAAACATAGAAAATAGTTGCAGGAGTAGGCCATTCGGCCCTTCGAGCCTACACCACCATTCAATATGATCATGGCTGATCATGCAACTTCAGTACCCCTTTCCTGCTTTCTCTCCATGCCCCTTGATCTCTTTAGCCGTGAGAGCCACATCTAACTCCCTTTTGAATATATCTAATGAACTGGCCTCAGCAACTTTCTGTGGTAGAGAATTCCACAGGTTCACAATTCTCTGAGTGAAGAAGTTTCTCCTCATCTTGGTCCTAAATGGCTTACCACTTATCCTTGGACTGTAGACACACACATAAGATGGCTCCACGGGAACTGTCATCATGTGACCTTGCCACATAATCCTTTATTATTTACATCAGTAGTTACATTACCACAGTAATCCACTAGGGGGAGCTCCATTACATCGGCCATTCAGGAGTGAGGCCAGGAAGCACTTCTTCGCACAAAGTGTGGTGGAGATCTGGAACTCTCTCAAAAAGCTGTGGATGCTGAGGGTCAATTTCAAATTGAGATCCGTGGATTTTTGATAGGCCAGGGTATGAAGGGATATGAAGCAAATGGAGTTGAGGTGCAGATCAGCCGTGATCTAATTGAATGGTGGAACAGGCTCGACGGGCTGAATGAGCTACTCTTGTTCCTATGTTCGTAGATTGTCGGCCCGGTGTAGAGCCAGACCCGATGCTCGTTCCATTGAAATCAATAGAACAACCATCAGGCCAAGTTCCATGCAGGGTGGGTGATCTGCTCTAGCAGGTTACCACCCAGTTAGCGAGGTTGAAAATCGCCACCGCCCCCCACCACCTTCATAGTGGTACCGCACGCAGTGCATCTCTATGATCAGAATTGAAGCACATTGGAGGATCAGTTCATGTGGTCGTTGTGTGACCGTGACATTGTAAGCATAGCACCATGATTTCCCCTGCTGCATATTTCTAGCAAGATTGTTTCGCCATGAAGGATCCATACACCCAATTGGAACAGAGAAGCTTGTAGCTCCCTGAAGGCTGGTTTACACTGTATCAATGTAACTGATGGAGGCATACTCGTCTCTGTCGATCAGCAGCATGCCACGCTGTAAGTTATCCTGGCTCCTTACTACAACAGCATTGTGGGTCCACGAAAATATCATCAAGATAAGGCAGATGGTCTTAGCAGTGGAAGCGCCAGAAGTCGACTCCCCATACGTTTGCTGCCTTTGGGTTTCAGTGGGTCCTAGCACACTCTCAGGGCCTATTTTCCACTTGTGATCCTAAACTGCCTTACTGCAATTTGTTTTCAGTTGTATCAGCCGGAAAACTGCTGAAAAACGTCAGAGAGGGACCAAAATGGAAGCATGTCCCTCTATGGGTTAACTGAGCTACAGTGTCACTGATTGGCTGAGGGTGTGATGATATCAGGGTCATTTGGAGTTGGAGTTATGTAAAGAACTGCCCAAAGGGGTGAGGTCAGAACAGGAGCAAATAACAAATGGGACACACGTGATCGCCTGTTCTCTAAAGGATTGGGGTATTATCCATCTTTTGTACTTACTGCCTTGTTATATAAGAACATAAGAATATAAGAACATAAGAAATAGGAGCAAGAGTAGGCCATTTGGCCCCTTGAGCCTGCTCCACCATTCAATAAGATCATGGCTGATCCGATCATGGATTCAGCTACACTTCCCTGCCCGCTCCCCATAACCCTTGACTCCCTTATCGCTCAAAAATCTGTCTATCTCCGCCTTAAATATATTCAAAGACCCAGCCTCAACAGCGCTCTGGGGCAGAGAATTCCAAAGATTCATGACCCTATGAGGGCATCTACCTTATCGAGCCCCCTCAGTATCTTATATATTTTCATAAGATCACCTCTCATTCTTCTGAACTCCATTGAGTATAGGCTCAACCTGCTCAACCTTTCTTCAAAAGACAGCCCCTTCAACTCATGGAATCAACCGAGTGAACCTTCTCTGATCAGACTCCAATGCAAGTATATCCCTCCTTAAATAAGGGGACCAAAACTGTACGCAGTAGTCCAGCTGTGACCTCACCAATATCCTGTACAGTTGTAGCAGGACTTCCCTGGTTTTATACTCCACTCCCTTTGCAATAAAGGCCAACATTCCTAATTACTTGCTGTACCTGCATGCTAACTTTTTGTGTTTCATGTACAAGGACTCCCAGATCCCTCTGTACCACAGCATGTTGTAGTCTCTCTCAATTTAAATAATAATTTGCTTTTTTAATCTTCCCACCAAAGTGGATAACCTCACATTTTCCCACATTATACTCAATATGCCAACTTTTTGCCCACTCACTTCACCGATCCATATCCTTTTACAGATTCTTTGCATCCTCCTCACAACTTGCTTTCTCACCTATCTTTGTATCATCAGCAAATTTGCCTTCATCTAAGTCATTAATATAGATTGTAAATAGTTGAGGCCTCAGCACTGATCCCTGTGGCACACCACTACTTGCAACCTGAAATTGGCCCATTTATCCCAACTCTCTTTCACTCCTATCAATTCAGCATGTGCCTTTTGAAAGAAAATCAAGAAAGTTGCATTTATCCAAAGGGTGCTTTTAACCCGTAAGCGACTGGTGGAAACCGGTCAGACAGGCAGTTGATGTCGCCTGTGGGAACGCGTCCAGAATTGTCCTGCTCTCTTCCCGCAGGCTGCGATTTCATCTGTACTCTGAGCAGACGAGAAGGACTGCCCCCGGAAATTAGAATGTTCATTCCGCAATTGGCAGGTCACACTGCGATGATGTCATTGGGGGCCTGATTGCTCTTTATAGGGGCTTACTGCACACAAAGTTGGCTGCCGTGTTTAACATAGGTCAATTTAGTGAAGAGGAACCAAAGCCAGAAAAGGCCCAAAGAAGTCTTAAGAAAACATTATTTAACTTTCCTTGTAGGGCTCAGAGCAGCAGGAGTGCTCTTCTAAGCCCCACAATGAACATTTAGACCTCCCGCTAATCATGCGGACCTCCCGAAGACCATTTTCCATGACTTACTTGAGTACCATTCCTTTGGTTTTGCTGTGGTCAGCACTCTCGCCTCTGCATCAGAGTGTTGTGGGTTCAAGTACCACTTCAGAGACTTGAGCACGAAGTCCAGGCTGACATTCCAGTGCAGTGTTGAGGGAGTGCCTTACTGTCGGAGGTGCCAACTTTTCGGATGAGATGTTAAACTAAGGTCCCATCTGCCCTCTCTAGTTGGACGTAAAAGATCCCACGGCAATATTTCAAAGATAAGGGAGTTGTCCCCGGTGTCGTGGCTAATAGTTATCTCTCAAGCAATATCGCTAGAAGAGGTTATCTGGTCATTATCACATTGCTGTTTGTGGGAGCTGTACATAATTTGGAGGACCTTTGTCTTACGGATGTTTACATAAGAACATAAGAAATAGGAGCAGGAGTCGGCTATATGGCCCCTTGAGCCTACTCAGCCATTCAATAAGATCATGGTTGATCTGATCATGGACTCAGCTTCACTTCCCTGCCCGCTCCCCATAACTCCTTATCCCCTTATTGTTTAAGAAACTGTCTATTTCTGTCTTAAATTTATTCAATGTTCCAGCTTCCACAGCTCTCTGAGGCAGCGAATTCTACAGATTTACAACCCTGTGAGAGAAGACATTTTTCCTCATCTCAGTTTTAAATGGGCGGCCCCTTATTCTAAGGTCATGCCCTCTAGTTCTAATCTCCCCCATCAGTGGAAACATCCTCTCTGCATTCACCTTGTCAAGCCCCCTCATAATCTTATACGTTTCGATAAGATCACCTCTCATTCTTCTGAATTCCAATGAGTAGAGGCCCAACCTACTCAACCTTTCCTCATAAGTCAACCCTCTCATCCCCGGAATCAACCTAGGGAACCTTCTCTGAACTGCCTCCAAAGCAAGCATATCCTATCATAAATATGGAAACCAAAACTGCACACAATATTGCAGGTATGGCCTCACCAATACCTTGTATAACTGTAGCAAGACTTCCCTGCTTTTATACTCCATCCCCTTTGCAATAAAGGCTAAGATATGTCGACTATGTCCTGGAGTTCAGCCTCAGCACGTGCGCAGATGCAGGCATCGTCCGCGTACTGTGACTCGACGACAGAGGGTGGGGTGGTCTTTGACCTGGTTCGGAGACGGCGCAGGTTGAACAGGTTCCCACTGGTTCTGTAGTTTACTTCCACTCCAGCGGGGAGCTTGTTGACTGAGAGGTGGAGCATGGCGACAAGAAAGATTGAGAAGAGGGTTGGGGCGAAGACACAGCCCTGTTTGACCCCGGTCCGGTTGTGGATTGGGTCTGTGATGGATCCGTTGGTAAGGATCATGGCCTGCATGTCGTCGTGGAGCAGGTGGAAGATGGTGACGACCTTTTGGGGGCATCCGAAATGGAGGAGGATGCTCCATAGACCCTTGTGGTTGATAGTGTCAAAGGCCTATGTAAGGTCAAAGAAGGCCATGTATAAGGGCTGGCGCTGTTCCCTGCATTTTTCCTGTAGCTGTCGCACTGCAAAATTCATGTCCGTTGTGCCCTGTAGGGGACAAAATCCACTGGGACTTCGGAAGGAGTTCCTTGGCCACGGGAAGAAGACGGTTGAGTAGGACTCTAGAGACAAAGGTCCTCCACCAGCCTGTCCTCGCCGCACAGCACTGCCCCCCAGTTATCAAGATCCATGGCGTGGCCCTGGACACCGTGGACCACTTCCCATATCTTGGGAGCCTATCTCCTATCAACAAGAGCAGGCATCAACGATGAGATCCAACGCCGCCTCCTGTGCGCCAGTGCAGCCTTCGGCCGCCTGAGGAAAAGAGTGTTTGAAGACCAGGCTCTCAAAATTACCACAAAGCTCATGGTCTACAGGGCTGTAATAATACTTGCCCTCCTGTATGGCTCAGAGACATGTACAGTACACACCTCAAGTCATTGGAAAAACACCAACGCTGTCTCCGCAAGATCCTACAAATCCCCTGTGAGGACAGACGCACCAACATCAGCGTCCTCGTCCAAGCCAACATCCCCAGCATTGAAGCACTGACCACACTCGATCAGCTCCGCTGGGCAGGCCACATAGTCCGCATGTCAGACACGAGACTCCCAAAGCAAGTGCTCTACTCAGAGTTCCTTCATGGCAAATGACCCAAAGGTGGGCAGCGGAAACATTACAAGGACACCCTCAAGCCTCCCTGATAAAGTGTGGCATCCCCACTGACACCTGGGAGTCCCTGGTCCAAGACCGCCCTAAGTGGAGGAAGTGCATCCGGGAGGGCGCTGAGCACCTCGAGTCTCATCGCCGAGAGCGTGCAGAAATCAAGCGCAGGCAGCGGAAAGAACGTACGGCAAACCAGTCCCACCCACCCCTTCCCTCAACGAATATCTGTGCACCTGAGACAGAGTCTGTGGCTCTCGTATTGGACTGTTCAGCCACCAAAGAACTCACTTTAGTAGTGGAAGCAAGTCTTTCTCGATTCCGAGGGACTGCCTATGATGATGATGGATATAATTTGGCTGCTGCGTTTCCTACATTACAACAATAACGACACTTCAAATGTACTTTATTGTCTTTAGTACACTTTGGGACACCTTAATGTTGTGAAAGGCACTATATAAATGCAAGTTCATTTGTTCCCTGTTTTACATTGCATGCTAACCCCTACATAGGCCAAACAGCTGCCACTTTTCGCCAGTTTCAGCTGGGAAACTGACCGGGAGTGTGCAGGCAAATTAAACTCTCTGGAGCTTCATGTTGTTGAGGACAGGACAGTTTGCCATCATCCTTGGACCCGGCCTACCCATGTCCCACCCCAAGTTAAAATTGGGGCTATCATGCCTTAGCCCATCTTGGAAAGGGGCCAAAGCGCTTCTCAGACAAAAATTACACTGAAGCGCTGGGATTGTGATTTAGCCAGATACCACAGCCAATATACGGACTGTAAACTCCTCTAAACAATGGGTTGGAATGCCAGATGATCTTTTTCCCGGTGACCCTGATTGAGAGAGTAGTCTTAATCAGTCTACCAAGAGAACTTCCTGCTGGTCTTAAAATGGGATCTTTAATGCCCACTGGAATCAGCCAACACACTGATCGCAACTCGTTAACGTTAATGATCTTGCCGTTATTGGCTAATTGCACCTATGTCATTCCTAATGGGTTGCTGACAGCTTGGCTTCAGACTGTGAAACTCGGATTCATTTAAAATATCTGCAAAATGTTATGAGTCACAAGAAAAGGATGCGTGTAATTAAATAATTTAAGCAAACTATTTATTGATCAGATACTCATTTACGCAGGTTTGACTGGGTTAGATGGGAAGATGTACAGAACATTGAGATGTTATGGTAAATCTCGATAAAACCCCTTAGTAAGACCACAGCTGCAAGACATTATCCAGTTTTCGTCTCCACAATACTGGAGGATGTTGTAGCAATAGAGAGGGTTCACTTCCGATTCCACCAGCTGATAAAGTTGAAAATGACTTCCAAAGATTTCTGCTACTAATATTGGCCACCCTCATTGCTTTTCTGAAAGAGATGTAGAACCTAAACAGACAATGGAGATGGAGATTTCATATAATTTTTCATTGATATGTCAGGGTGTATGGATTGGTCGGACTTAAAGGCCTGACATACTCAGTGACATGTACTCTTGTCAATCATAAATTACCTTAAATTTGTGTACTCTGGTTACCAGTCCTTCTGCCACTTGAAACAGTTTACCTCTGTTAAATCTCCCTGTTATATCTGTAATGCACTTATGAATGACTCCACGAGGCAATGTGTTGTACTCAAACTGTAGTGATCTTAGTCCTTTATTCGTAACTCCAGAGTGAGGCACAAGCATGGTGGGCAGCCTTTTATACTGGGCCCTGCACACCTATGCAGGTGACCCTCAGGTCTCCCACTGCAATGCCCTCTGATGGACAGCTTCTGCCACCTGGGCAGGAAACCCCGGTCTCCACCAGTTGCACCCTCTAGTGGTGACAGCATAGTATATACACAGTGTAAACCTTATTGATAGTACATCAGGTATCAAGTCTCCATCTTATGCAACTATACAGAGAGTATCTCTATAGTCTGCCTATATAACACTCCCCCTTGGCCTTCTCTGCTCCAAGGAGAATAATCCCAGCTTTTCCAATCTCTCCACACAACTGAAGTCCCTCATCCCTGGTACCATTCACCCTAGCTGGATTTAAATGTAGCTTCTAAAGAAGGAAGGACCGAGATTTTAACCCTTTGTGGCACTCAGTTTGTTGAAGTACATTAGTAATTTATCATTTAAAAAAAAATATATAAATTCATTCTCAGCAGATTCCAAACCAAAGGAAATTGGACGATTCATGATTTGAGTTCATGCACATTAACTTTAATTGTATTTTAACATTGAGATTTTAATTCAATATGCTGAGTCATCCTTAGCCATATTTTCTTGACCCTCTATTAATGCTGTAAATATCAATGATGTAAGAGGCAAAAAACCTATATATTAAAATTATATTTTAAGGGGGCATGAAATCCCATAATGACATTTTAATAAGGTTTTAATAGCGCAGCCATACTAAATGACTTTTTATGTTATTATATTATTGATAAATATTTTTTAATACTTCTTCAACTGTGTATGATAACTAGAGAGGATTAGACCACTGCTAATCCATTCCTGCTGGTACATTGATAGATGGTATTATTACATTCTATTTTTACAGGGGCCAAACCTTGTTATTTTCTCATTACAATAGTTTTATATCATCACTTCCTTCAATTATCCTGGGACTGAGTTACCGACTAATGAAATCATGATGTTCATCTTCAGAAGATTCCTGCGAGAGTGCTGCAAACTGTTATGTAATCATATAGAAAACACCTGTCAATGAGTTACAAAGTGCAACGTAATCATAGAGTTCACATGGTTTTAGCTTGTGCCGGCTCTTTGAAAATGCGATGCAATTGGCCTCACTCCCCTGCACTTTTTCTCAATCGCACTGCAATTTTCTCCCTTTCAACTATTTATCCAATCCCTTTTGAAAGTTACTATTACAGCACAGAAACAGGCCATGCAGCCCAACAGGTCCATGCGAGTGTTTATGCTCCTGAAAGCCCCCTCCCATCCCTCTTCATTTTTTAACCCCATCAACATATCCTTCTATTCCTTTCTCCCTCATGTTTACCTAGCTTCCCCTTAATGCATCTATGCTAGTCACCTCGACTATGACTTGTGGTAACGAATTCCATATTTTTAACCACAGTTTGGGTAAAGAGGTTTCTCCTAAATTCCCTATTGGATTTATTAATGACTATCTTATATTTATGGCCCCTAGTTCTGGTCTCCCCTACAAGTCGAAAGATCTTCTCTACGTCTACCCCATAAAACCCTTTCATAATCTTAAGGACCTCTATCAGCCTTCCCTTGTCAAGAGAAAAGAGCCCCAGGGTGTTCAATCTTTCCTATTCGGTGTAATAAGAACATAAGAAATAGGAGCAGGAATAGGCCATACGGCCCCTCTAGCCTATTCCGCCATTTAATAAGATCATGGCTGATCTGATCATGGAATCAGCTCCACTTCCCCGCCCGCTCCCCATAACCCCACATTCCATTATCGTTTAAGAAACTGTCTATTTCTGTCTTAAATTTATTCAATGTCTCGGCTTCCACAGCTCTCTGAGGTAGCGAATTCCACATATTTACAACCCTCTGAGAGAAGAAATTTCTCCTCATCTCTGTTTTAAATGGGCGGCCCCTTATTCTAAGATCATGCCCTCTAGTTCTCGTCTCCTCCATCAGTTGAAACATCCTCTCTGCATCCATCTTGTCAAACCCCCTCATAATCTTATACAGTTCGATAAGATCCCCTCTCATTCTTCTAAATTCCAATGAGTAGAGGCCCAACCTACTCAACCTTTCCTCATAAGTCAACCCCCTCATCCCCGGAATCAACCTAGTGAACTTTCTCTGATCTGCCTCCAAAGCAAGTATTTCCTTTCGTAAATGTGGATATATTTCATAATCTCTCAGTTCTGGTCTCATTCTATTATCTGCTTTTGAATCTGCTTCCACTACCCTTCAGGCAGTGCATTCCAAATCATAGTATCTCGCTGCGTAAAGAAAGCAATTCTCCTCATCTCCCCTCTGGCTCTTGTGCCAGTTATCCTAAATCTGTGTCCTCTGGTTACTGACCATTCTGCCAGTAGAAACAGGTTCTCTGTATTTACTCGATCAAAACCCTTCATTGTTTTGAGCAGCTCAATTAAATCTCCCTTTAGCCTTCTCTGCTCGAAGGAAAACAATCCCAGCTTCTCCACGCAACTGAAGTCCCTCATCCCTGGTACCATTCTAGTAAATTTCCTCTGCACCCACTGCTCGTTAACTCTGCTTTCCCTTCACAGATGCTGCCTGACCCGCTGAGATTCCCAGCATTTTCTGTTTTTATTCCAAAACTTGCTAACAGTTCACACGACCAATCACTGTTTTTGAGCATTGGGTATGAATGTACATAAAATAAATGGTGCAAGCATTTATAATACATTAAAGTATAAAGAATCCACTTTGACATTCGGCATTATTTTAAGAGACCCGCCTACTGCCAGCACAGTTGAAGTCGGTGCCCGTGAGCAGTCTGAGTTTTTTCGGTTGTTTGCTAACAGCGAAGAAAATATTTTCGCCATTACAAAGAAAACACTTGGAGAGAGAAAGGAGGGGAGTGGGTGGGGAAAGGAGATCTCTACTGCTGAACAAAGCCACGTAAGGAAAATAAAATCTGCACCAGCAAAACACAGTCAATGTCCATTTTTATTAATGTTCATATTTTTATTAATTTTCTTCTCCTTTCCCTTCACACGGAGTATAAATAAATCTACGCAACCCTCCCCTCGCAAAAATATCATACATTAATACTTAAACCAAAATGCGCTATTATTGTACACTATTAAACCAACCCACAGCCCCATAGATTCCATAGATTTAGGCATGCGGTATGAAGATATTATTATACATTTATACTTCAACCACTACAGAACGTTTCTGTGCAGCTTCTGTCTGTTGGCAGCAGTCACTCCGTGTTTTAAATTCCATTTGTCACACATTTTACATTCTGTAAAAAACCGCTAGATAATAAAAATCTACATAATTTTACTGGCAATATTACCTCAGCAAAATTTGAAAAATTCATACTGTATCTTGTTCCTGATATTTCGTATTAAAGGAAAAAGTTCAGGTTAATTTTAGTCTACTAAAAATGATTGTACTATGAGGGTTTTCAATCACGAACATTGTCCATTGCCATGCCAGGGTGCATGAAGAGGTAGGACTTACACACATGAAGTCCTGACATGCTCTGTGGTGTGCACTCTTGTCAATCATAAAAAAAATATATAGAAGGCTTGAAGGGTTAAATTATGAGGGCGGGTTTCATAGACGAGAATTGTAGGGTTGTTCTTGTAAGAGGAAATTGAGTGCAGGTGTTCAAAAGATTCTAGAGAAAATAGATTTAAGGCAATTGGTGAACGAGCCAGAGATGAGCTGAGGAAACCAATCTTTACGTAGCGAGTTGTTATGATCTGGAATGGTGGTGGAAGCAGATTTGATAATAACTTTCATAAGGGAATTGGATAAATACTTCAAGGGGAAAGATTTCTACGGCGAAAGAGCAGGGGAGTGGGACTAATTGAAAGAAAAGGCATATAATGTTGCGAAGATTAGTGGTAAGCTAGAAGATTGGGAACATTTTAGAAACCAACAAAGGTTGACTAAAAAAATAACAAAGAGGGAAAAATAGATTATGAGAGTAAACTAGCTAGAAATTTGGAAACAGACAGGATGAGTTTCTACAAGTATATAAGAGGAAGAGAGTAGCTAAAGTAAAAGCTGTTCCCTGAGAGGATGGACTGGGGAATTAATAATGGGAAACAAGGAAATGGCAGAGAATTTGAACAAATATTTTATATCTGTCTTCACGGTAAAAGACACTAAAAGCATCCCAATAATAGTAGATAATCAGGGGGCAAAAGGGAGGGTGGAAATTAAATAATTATTATCACTAGAGAACAAGTACTAAGCAAAATGGAACTAAAAGCTGACAAGTCCCCTGGACCTGATGGCCAGCATCCTAGGGTCTTAAAAGAAGTGGCTGCAGAGATAGTGGAAGCATTGGTTATAATCTTCCAAAATTCCCTAGATTCAGGAAAGGTCCCAGTGGATTGGAAAACCAAAAATGTAATGCCACTTTTAAAAAAGGAGGGAGAAAGAAAACGGAGAATTATAGACCGGTTAGCCTGATATCAGTACTGGGGGAAATGTTGGAATCAATTATTAAAGATGAAATAGCAGCACATTTTGAAAGCAGTGACAGGATTGGTCCAAGTCAGCATGGATTTATGAAAGGGAAATCATGCTTGACAAATCTTCTAGAATTTTTTGAGGATGTAACTAGTAGAGTGGACAAGAGAGAACCAGTGGATGTGGTGTATTTGGACTTTCAAAAAGCTTTCGACATGGTCCCACGTAAGAGATTGGTGTGCAAAATTAAAGCACAAGGTATTGGGGGTAATGTATTGTCGTGGGTAGAGAACTGTTTGGCAGACAGGAAGCAGAGAGTTGGGATAAACGGGTCCTTTTCAGAATGGCAGGCAGTGACTAGTGGGATGCCACAGGGCTCAGTACTAGAACCCCAGCTATTTACAATATACATCAATGATTTAGATGAAGGAATTGAGTGTAATATCTCCAAGTTTGCAGATGACACTAGGCTGGGTGGCGGTGTGAACTGTGAGGAGGATGCTAAGAGGCTGCAGGGTGACTTGGACAGGTTAGGTGAATGGGAAAATGCATGGCAGATGCAGTATAATGTGGATAAATGTGAGATTATCCACATTGGTGGCAAAAACACGAAGGCAGAATATTATCTGAATGGTGGCAGATTAGGAAAGGGGAGGTGCAACGAGACCTGGGTGTCATGGTTCATCAGTCATTGAAAGTTGGCATGCAGGTACAGCAGGCGTCGAAGAAGACAAATATCATGTTGGCCTTCATAGCTAGGGGATTTGAGTTTAGGAGCAAGGAAGTCTTACTGCAGTTGAAATGGGCCTTGATGAGGCCTCACCTGGAATATTGTGTTCAGTTTTGTTATCCTAATCTGAAGAAGGACGTTCTTGCTTTTGAGGGAGTGCAGCGAAGGTTCACCAGACTGATTCCCGGGATGGCAGGACTGACATATGAGGAGAGACTGGATCGACTAGGCTGTATGCACTGGAGTTTAGAAAAATGAGAGGGGATCTCATAGAAACATATAAAATGCTGATGGGACTGGACAGGTTAGATGCAGGAAGAATGTTCCCGATGTTGGGGAAGTCCAGAACCAGGGGTCACAGTCTAAGGATAAGGGGTAAGCCATTTCGGACCGAGATGAGGAGAAACTTCTTCACTCAGAGAGTTGTAAACCTGTGGAATTCTCTACCGCAGAGAATTATTGATGCCAGTTCGTTAGATATATTCAAGAGGGAGTTAGATATGGCTATTACGGCTAAAGGGATCAAGGGGTATAGAGAGAAAGCAGGAAAGGGGTACTGAGGTGAATGATCAGCCATGATCTTATTGAATGGTGGTGCAGGCTCAAAGGGCCGAATGGCCTACTCCTGCGCCTATTTTCTATGTTTCTATATTTCTATGTTTCTATTTTTCTATGTTTCTATTCAAGAAAGGAAACAGACAGAAAGCAGGAAAATATAAAGACCAGTTAGCCTAACATCTGTCTTTGGGAAAATGCTGGCATCCATTATTAAGGAAGTAGTCGCAGGATATTTAGAAAATCATAATACAATCAAGCAGAGTCAACATGGTTTTATGAAAGCGAAATCGTGTTTGACAAATTTATTAGAGTTCTTTGAGGATGTAACGAGCAGGATGGATAAAGGGGAAACAGTAGATGTAGTGTATTTGGATTTCCAAAAGGCATTCAATAAGGTGCCACATAAAAGGTTACTGCACAAGATAAGAGCTCATCATTTTGGAGGTAATATATTAAAATGTATAGAGGATTGGCTATCGAACAGAAAACAGAGAGTCAGGATAAATGGGTCTTTTTCAGGTTGGCAAACTGTAACAAGCACGTTGCTACAGGGATCAGTGCTGGAACCTCAACTATTTACAATCTATATTTATGACTTGGATGAAGAGACCGAGTATATTGTAGCCAATTTTGCTGATGATACAAAGATAGATGGGAAAACAAGTTGTGAGGAGGACACAAAGAGTCTGCAAAGGGATATAGATAGGTTCAGTGAGTAGGCAAAAATTTGGCAGATGGAGTATAATGTGTGAAAATGTGGGGTTATCCACTTTGGTTGGAAGTATAGAAAATCAAAATATTATATAACCAGAGAGTACAGAACGCTGCGGTTCAGAGGGATCTGGGTGTTCTCGTACATGTAATACAAAAAGTTAGTATGCAGAAACAGCAAGTAATTAGGAAGACAAATGGAATGATGGCCTTTATTGCATGGTGGATGGAGTACAAAAGAAGAGAAGTCTTGCTACAACTGTACAGGGCAATGCTGAGACCACAAAAAGAATACTGCGTACAGTTTTGTTCTCCTTAATTAAGGGCGGATATACTTGCATTGGAGGCAGTTCAGAGAAAGTTCACTGGGTTGATTTCTGGGATGAGGGATGAGGAAAGGTTGAGCAGGTTGGGCCTGTACTCATTGGACTTTAGAAAAATGAGAAGTGATCTTATTGAAACATATAAGGTCTTGGAAAAGGAGGTGGGTTAGCGTTGCTGGTTAAAGAAGAAATTAATGCAAGGATATTAGCTTGGAAGCTGTATAGGTAGAGCTGAGGAATACCAAAGGGCAGAAAATGCTAGTGGGAGTTGTGGACAAACCACCAAACAGGAGTAATGAAGTTGGGGACAGCATCAAACAATAAATTAGGGATGCGTGCAATAAAGGTACAGCAGTTATCATGGGCGACTTTAATATATATTGGGCTAACCAAACTGGTAGCAGTACGGTGGAGGAAGATTTCCTGGTGTGTATTAAAGATGGTTTTCTAGACCAATATGTCGAGGAACCAACTAGAGGGCTGGCCACCCTAGACTGGGTGATGAGTAACGAGAAAGGACTAATTAGCGATCTTGTTTTGTAAGGCCCCTTGGGGAAGAGTGACCATTATTTGGTAGAATTCTTTATTAAGATGGAGAGTGGCACAGTTAATTCAGAGACGAGGGTCCTGAACTTAAGGAAAGGTAACTTCGATGGTATGAGACGTGAATTGGCTAGAATAGATTGATGAATGATACTTAAAGGTTGACGGTGGTTAGGCAGTGGCAAACATTTAAAGATCACATGGATGAACTTCACCAATTGTACATCCCTGTCTGGAAGGTGGCTCAACCATGGGTAACAGGGGAAATTAGGGATAGTGTTAAATCCAAGGATGAGGCATATAAATTGGCCAGAAAAAGCAGCAAACCTGAGGACTGACAGAAATTTGGAATTCAGCAGAGGAGGAGAAAGGGTTTAATTAGGAGGAGGAATATAGAGTATGAGAGGAAGCTTGCTGGGAACTTAAAAAATGACTGCAAAAGCTTCTATAGATATGTGAAGAGAAAAAGATTAGTGAAGACAAATGTAGGTCCCTTGCAATCAGAATCAGGTGAATTTATAATGGGGAACAAAGAAATGACAAACCAATTGAACAATTACTTTGGTACTGTCTTCACTAAGGAAGACACAAATAACGTTCCGGAAATACTAGGGGACCAAGGGTCTAGTGAGAAGGAGGAACTGAAGGAAATCCTTATTAGCCAGGAAATTGTGTTAGGGAAATTGATGGCATTGAAGGCCAATAAATCCCCAGTGCCTGATAGTCTGCATCCCAAAGTACTTAAGGAAGTGGCCCGAGAAATAGTGGATGCATTGGTGTTCATTTTCCAACAGTCTATGAACTCTATGATCAGTTCCTATGGACTGGAGGGGAGCTACTGTAACAGCACTTTTTAAAAAAGGAGGGAGAGAGAAAACAGGAAATTATAGACTGGTTAGCCTGACATCAGTAGTGGGGAAAATGTTGGAATCAATTATTAAAGATGATATAGCAGCGCATTTGGAAAGCAGTGACATGATCGGTCCAAGTTAGCATGGATTTCTGAAAGGAAAATCATACTCGATAAGGTGCCACACAAAAGGTTACTGCAGAAGATAGAGGTACGCGGAGTCAGAGGAAATGTATTCGCATGGATAGAGAATTGGCTGGCGAACAGAAAGCAGAGAGTCGGGATAAATGGGTCCTTTTCGGGTTGGAAATCGGTGGTTAGTGGTGTGCCACAGGGATCGGTGCTGGGACCACAACTGTTTACAATATACATAGATGACCTGGAAGAGGGAACAGAGTGTAGTGTAACAAAATTTGCAGATGACACTAAGATTAGTGGGAAAGCGGGTTGTGTAGAGGACACAGAGAGGCTGCAAAGAGATTTGGATAGGTTAAGCGAATGGGCGAAGGTTTGGCAGATGGAATACAATGTCGGAAAGTGTGAGGTCATCACCTTGGGGAAAAAAACAGTAAAAGGGAATATTATTTGAATGGGGAGAAATTACAACATGCTGAGATGCAGAGGGACCTGGGGGTCCTTGTGCATGAATCCTAAAAAGTTAGTTTGCAGGTGCAGCAGGTAATCAGGAAGGCGAATGGAATGTTGGCCTTCATTGCGAGAGGGATGGAGCACAAAAGCAGGGAGGTCCTGCTGCAACTGTATAGGGTATTGGTAAGGCCGCACCTGGAGTACTGCATGCAGTTTTGGTCACCTTCCTTAAGGAAGCATATACTGGCTTTGGAGTGGGTACAGAGACGATTCACTCGGCTGATTCCGGAGATGAGGGGGTTACCTTATGATGATAGATTGAGTAGACTGGGTCTTTACTCATTGGAGTTCAGAAGGATGAGGGGTGATCTTATAGAAACATTTAAAATCATGAAAGGGATAGACAAGATAGAGACTGAGAGGTTGTTTCCACTGGTAGGGGAGGCTAGAACTAGGGGGCACAGCCTCAAAATATGGGGGAGCCAATTTAAAACTGAGTTGAGAAGGAATTTCTTCTCCCAGAGGGTTGTGAATCTGTGGAATTCTCTGCCCAAGGAAGCAGTTGAGGCTAGCTCATTGAATGTATTCAAGTCACAGATGGATAGATTTTTAACCAATAAAGGAATTAAGGGTTACGGGGAGAAGGCGGGTAAGTGGAGCTGAGTCCACGGCCAGATCAGCCATGATCTTATTGAATGGCGGAGCAGGCTCGAGGGGCTAGATGGCCTACTCCTGTACCTAATTCTTATGTTCTTATTTACAATATACATCAATGATTTAGATGAAGGACTTAAGAGTAATATCTCCAAGTTTGCAGATGATACTAAGCTGGGTGGCCGTGTGAGCTGTGAGGAGGATGCTAAGAGGCTGCAGTGTGAATTGGACAGGTTAGGTGTGTGGACAAATGCATGGCAGATGCAGTATAATGTGGATAAGTGTGAGGTTATCCATCTTGGTGGCAAAAACATGAAGGCAGAATATTATCTGAATGGCGGCAGATTAGGAAAAGGGGAGGTGCAACGAGACCTGGGTGTCATGGTTCATCAGTTGCTGAAAGTGGGCATACAGGTACAGCAGGCGGTGAAGAAAGCAATTGGTATGTTGGCCTTCATGGCTAGGGGATTTGTGTATTGGAGAAGGGAGGTCTTACTTCAGTTGCACAGGGCCTTAGTGAGGCCTCACCTGGAATATTGTGTTCAGTTTTGGTCTCCTAATCTGGGGAAGGACGTTCTTGCTATTGGGGAATGCAGCGAAGGTTCAGCAGACTGACACATGAGGAGAGACTGGATCGACTGGACCTGTATTCACTTAGTTTAGAAGAATGAGAGGGGATCTCATAGAAACATGTAAAATTCTGACGGTTAGATGCAGGAAGAATGTTCCCGATGTTGGGGGAGTCCAGAACCAGGGCTGTCTAAGCTAAGTGGTAAGCCATATAGGACCGAGACGAGGAGAAACTTCTTCACTCCGAGAGTTGTTAACCTGTGGAATTCTTTTTTGATGTTGATGCGAATTTGTTAGATATATTCAAGATGGAGTTGGACATGGCCCTTACGGCTAACGGGATCAAGGGGTATGAAGAGAAAGCAGGAAAGGGGTACTGAGGTGATTGATCAGCCATGATCTTATTGAATGGCGGTGCAGCCTCGAAGGGCCGAATGGCCTACTCCTGCACCTCTTTTCTCTGTTTCTATGTTGAGGACTCTTGACAAGGTAAATGCTGATTGGATGTTTCCCCTCGTGAGGAATCTAGATCTAGGGGGCATAGTTTCAGAATAAGGGGTCGCCCATTTAAGATGGAGGAGGGTTGTGAATCTTAAGAATTCTCTCCACCAGAGAGCTGTGAAAGCTGAGTCATTGAATATATTCAAGGCTGAGATAGAAAGATTCTTGAACTACAGGGGAGTCAGGGAGTTATGGGGAACAGGCAGGAAAGTGGAGTTGAGGTCGAAGATCAGCCATGATCTCATTGAATGGTGGAACAGTCCCAAGAGGCCATATGGCCTACACCTGCTCCTATTTCTTCTGTTCTATAATTAGATAACTGTTTCAAAGAGCCAGTGCAGGCCAGTTGGATGGGCCGAATGGCCTCCTTCTATGCTGTATCATTATACGATGCTATGTAGCTGTATGGACAAATATGTCCCAGGATTTCTAGCCTGCTAGGCTGCGACTCTTCATCTAAAGTGATTTTGATCTAGTCGCAGGGCTCCAATAAAAACCATCGGGGCAAGATTTTCTTCTGGATTTTCTCACAGTGTAACTTCAGCAGATTGTTCCTTGTTCTCCCTCATGCCACGTCTGAAGGAAGAATTCGTGCTCCCATATTTGGGCAGGTGCCGTCAAGAAGCATTCAAATGCTGGGAATTTGCCCATCAGACATATTTCCCGTAATCTGGGCAGTAGGAACACCAAGGTCATTTTAAGATCTGTGGTTCGGTCAATGGCTAGGCCTTCAAGATCTCGTGCCAAAATATCAGGATAGAAATTAACCCAATGATGTTGAGTTTGCTGCAGTTCTTCCAACATATGTTAAAAGCCTGCAAGTCATTAGGAAGCGTCGTTTTTTCATGTTCTGTAACCCTGGTATTGCTCTCAAGAATGCTCATTTTTTTTTTGAAGATATAATTGTACTACAGTGATTATACTTCAAAAAGTACTTCCTTGGCTGTAAAGCGCTTTGGGACATCCGGTGGTCTTGAAAGGTGCTGTACAAATATAAGTGTTTCTTTTTTACCCCTCATGAAAATTGAATGGTCCGTATGATCATTTTCATAATTTATTCAAATGTACAGATTGGGACTCCAACGTAGTCACCAAAATTACCTCTGTCAAAGCTGAGGAAAAAAAAATATTTTAATAATTTGTCACGGGGCTAGTTTAAGTTCTTTGTTCCACACATTGGCAATGTAAGCTTTGGATGTTAAGGTCTACAAATTCGGTGCATTTGCGCCTCCCCGTGGGCCCTAATGGGGCGCAAGTACCTTACCGCCTGGGCGCGGCATTGGCAACGACTGCCGCCATATTGGGCGAGAGTTTAGCGGTGGAGCAATGGCTTTGCGCCCCGATCTCCTGCGCCCGGAGTTTGTGATATCATCGCCGCACGCATCGCCCCGTTCGCGTCCTGGCCCTGAAATTCACTTTCGTTTCCTGCAGCAGCGCCGGACGGAATCACCGGCAGCCGCCGGAGGCGTGGATCAGGCAGCCGGCCGTTACCGGGGCGATGATTAAAGGCGAGATGGCTGATGGAAATTAAGAAAAAGCTTACTTTGGTTTTCCCACTGTTAATCCGGTTTCTTCGCGAGGTCCTGGCCACGATCACTCAGCCCAGCGCTCTGCCTGAGTGCCGCTGGGCTGATCGCGTGGCACCTCCTCTCCATGGTGGTCCAGGTAGGTTTCTTTTTCATTTAAGTGAGGGAAGGCCCCTCGGACCCGTCAGCGCTGCACGTTGCTGAGGCGTCCAATCCGTTAGCACCCAAGGAAGGAAGCGGAGTGCTTGATTTAGTGCTGCACTTTGTTCTGGAGAGAGGTGAGATTTCAGCGCCCGGCACTAAGTGTCGCTTCTCCCAATTGTTAGCGCCCCCAAATGGGGTGATACTGAATTTCACCCCCTATAAATACACATTAATGTTGGAAAGTGGATAGGAAAGTTGAATTGGGCATAACCCAAAAACAACAACTTGTATTTATACAGCGCATTCAAGTTGCAAAGTGTTCCAAGGTGCTTCACAGGAGCGTTATAAAGCAAAATTTGACATCGAGCCACATAAGGAAAAATTAAGGCAGATGACCAAAAGCTTGGTCAAAGAGGTAGTTTTTAAGGAGCGTTTTAAATGAGGAAACATAAGTGGCGAGTTGGAGAGGTTTCGTGCGGGAATTCCAGAGCTTAGGGTCTTAGCAGCTGAAGGCATGGCCACCAGTGGTGGAGTGATTGAAATTGGGGATGATCAAGAGGCCAGAATTACAAGAGTGCAGATATCGTGGAGGTTTGTAGAATTGGAGATCATTTCAAACCAATTTCTGCCAATGCGAATTTCAGGATGGTGGATGAATTCCAGCAGGGCAGAATGAATGCTGCTATAGCCATCATCTTAAAAAACATGGAAACATAGAAAATAGGTGCAGGAGTAGGCCATTCGGCCCTTCGAGCCTGCACCACCATTCAATAAGATCATGGCTAAACATTCACCTCAGTACCCCTTTCCTGCTTTCTCTCCATACCCCTTGATCCCTTTAGACGTAAGGGCCATATCTAACTCCCTCTTGAATATATCCAACGGTCTGGCATCAACAACTCTCTGTGGTAGAGAATTCCACAGGTCAACATCTCTCTGAGTGAAGAAGTATCTACTCATCTCAATCCTAAATGGCTTACCCCTTATCCTTAGACTGTGACCCCTGGTTCTGGACTTCTCCAGCATCGGGAACATTCTTCCTGCATCTAACCTGTTCAGTCCCATCAGAATTTTATATGTTTCTATGAGATCACCTCTCATCCTTCTAAACTCCAGTGAATACAGGCCCAGTCGATCCAGTCTCTCCTCATATGTCAGTCCTGCCATCTCGGGAATCAGTCTGGTGAACCTTCGCTGCACTCCCTCAAAAGCAAGAACATCCTTCCTCAGATAAGGAGAACAAAACTGCATACAATATTTCAGGTGAGGCCTCACCAAGGCCCTGTACAACTGCAGTGAGACCTCTCTGCTCCTATACTCAAATTCCCTAGTTATGAAGGCCAACATGCCATTTGCCTTCTTCACCGCCTGCTGTACCTGTATGCCAATTTTCAATGACTGATGTACCATGACACCCAGGTCTCGTTGCACCTCCCCTTTTCCTAATCTGCCGCCATTCTGATAATATTCTGCCTTCACGTTTTTGCCACCAATGTGGATAACCTCACATTTATCCACATTATACTGCATCTGCCATGCATTTGCCCACTCACCTAACCTGTCCAAGTCACCCTGCAGCCTCTTAGCATCTTCCTCACAGCTCACACCACCACCCAGCGTAGTGTGATCTGCAAACTTGGAGATATTACACTCAATTCCTTCATCTAAATCATTGATGTATATTGTAAATAGCTGGTGTCTCAGCACTGAGCCCTGCGGCACCCCACTAGTCACTGCCTGCCATTCTGAAAAGGACCCGTTTATCCTGACTCTGTGCTTCCTGTCTGCCAACCAGTTCTCTATCCACGTCAGTACAGTACCCACAGTACCATGTGCTTTAATTTTGCACACCAATCTCTTGTGTGGGACCTTGTCAATAGCCTTTTGAAAGTCCAAATACATCACATCCACTGGTTCTCCCTTGTCCACTCTACCAGTTACATCCTCAAAAAATTCCAGAAGATTTTTCAAGCATGATTTCCCTTTCATAAATCCATGCTAACTTGGACCAATCCTGTCACTGCTTTCCAAATGCGCTGCTATTTCATCTTTAATAATTGATTCCAACATTTTCCCCACTACCGATTTTAGACTAACCGGTCTATAATTACTCTTTTTCTCTCTCCCTCCTTTTTAAAAAAGTGGTGTTACATTAGCTCCTCTCCAGTCCATAGGAACTGATCCCGAGTCGATAGAATGTTGGAATGGTGGAGCAGACTCCAGGAGTCAAGTGGTCTACTCCTGCTCCTATTTCTTGTGTTCTTGTGTTCACATAAGATATTAAAGAATCTAGAATGAAAGGGGAATCACTTTGAAATCAATAAAATTCAATAAGCAATAAAATAGAACTAAATTTTTTCCTGATGTCATAATTGTTCCCCAAGTATGACATAACTCATTGCTAAACCACTGAAGTCAATGTAAAAGAGGATTCGGGCGAGGTGTAAAATGGGGTTGACAATTAGCTATCACCAGCGATTACATTTAAAATTAGCCCCTCCCCCCCCAATGCTTTTTATTGAAAAACGAATTAACCAGAATTTTCTGGGAAATGCACCATTCAACCATGTCACATGGACCCTTGAGTGACACCAAAGGAAAGGAGGAAATTATGGAGTTAGTTACTTACGCCGTTACCTACACCACTCCATATTTTCCAGGGGCTTTTGCACCATTCCGCCATTATTCTCGCCAATGACATTTATTTTAATTCATTCTGGGATGTGGGCGTCGCTGGCAAGGGGAGCATTTATTGCCCATCCCTAATTGCCCTTGAGAAGGTGGTGGTGAGCCGCCTTCTTGAACTGCTGCAGTCCATGTGGTGAAGGTGCTCCCACAGTGCTGTTAAGGAGGAAGTTCCAGGATTGTGACCCAGCGACGATGAACGAATGGCCGATATATTTCCCAGTCTGGATGGTATGTGACTTGGAGGGAAACTTGGACATGATAGTGTTCCCATGCGCCTGCTGCCCTTGTCCTTCTTTGTGGTAGAGGTTGCGGGTTTGGGAGATGCTGCCGAAGAAGCCTTGGCGAGTTGCTGCAATGCATCTTGTAGATGGTACACACTGCAGCCACGGTGCGCCGGTGATGGAGGGTGTGAATATTTAAGATGTTGGATGGGGTGTCAATCAAGTGGGCTGCTTTGTCCTGGATGGTATCAAGCTTCTTGAGTGTTGTTGGAGCTGCACTCATCCAGGAAAGTAGAGTGTATTCCATCACACTCCTGACTTGTGCCTTGTAGATGGTGGAAAGGCTTTGGGGAGACAGGAAGTGAGACATTTACAACAAAATATCCAGACCCTGATCTGCTCTTGTTGCCACAGTATTTATGTGGCTGGTCCAGTTAAGTTACTGGTCAATGGTGAACCCAGGATGTTGATGGTAGGGGATTCGGCGATGGTAATGCCATTGAATATCAAGAGGAGGTGGTTAGACTACATAAGAACATAAGAATATAACAAATAGGAGCCGGAGTAGGCCATTTGGCCCCTCGAGCCTGCTTTGCCATTCAATAAGATCATGGTTAATCTGATCATGGACTCAGCTCCACTTCCCTGCCAACTACCCATAGCCCTTATCGCTCAAAAATCTGTCCAATTCCGTCTTAAATATTTTCAATGATTCAGCCTCCACAATTCCGTGGGCAGACAATTCCACAGATTTACAACCCTCTGAGAGAAGAAATTCCTCCTCATCTCAGTTTGAAATGGGGGCCACTTATTCTAAGACTACATCCCCTAGTTTTAGGTTCCACTATGAGTGGAAATATCCTCTCTGCATCCATCTTATTGAGCCCCCTCATTGTCTTAAATGTTTCGATAAGATCACCTCTCATTCTTGTATTGGCCCAAACTACTCAACATTTTTTCATAAGTCAACCCCCTCATCTCCGGAATCAACCTAGTGAACTTTCTCTGAACAGCCTCCAATGCAAATATATCCTTCCTTAAATATGGAGACCAAAACTGTACGCAGTACTCTAGGTGTGGCCTCATCAATATCCTGTACAGTTGTAGCAGGACTTCCCTGCTTTTATACTTAATCCTCCTTGCAATAAAGGACAACATTTCATTTGCCTTCATGATTAATTGCTGTACCTGCATAATAACTTATTGTGTTTCATGCACCAGGACCCCCAGGTCCCTCTGTGCTGCAGCACTTTGCAATTTTTCACCATTTAAAATATAATTTGCTTTTCTATTTTTTCTGCTAAATTGGATAACCTCACATTTTCCCACATTATACTCCATCTGCCAAATTTTTGCCCACTCACTTAGCCTATCCATATCCCTTTGCAGATTTTTTGTGTCCTCACAATTTGCTTTCTCACCTATGTTTGTATCATCAGCAAACTTGGCTACATTACACTCAGTCCCTTCATCCAAGTCATTAATATAGATTGTAAATAGTTGAGGCCCCAGCACTGATCCCTGCGCCATTGTCACTGTTTGCCAACCGGAAAATTACCCATTTATCCCGACTCTCTGTTTTCTGTTAGTTAGCCAATCCGCTATCCATGCTAATATATTACCCCCAACCCCTTGAGCTTTTACCTTGTGCAGTAACATTTTATGTGACACCTTATCAAATGCCTTCTGGAAATCCAAATACACCACATCCACTGGTTCCGCCTTATCCACCCTGCTCGTTACATCCTCAAAGAACTCCACCAAATTTGTCAAACTTGATTTTACTTTCATAAAACCATGCTTGATTGAATTATGCTTTTTCAAATGTCCCGCTACTGCTTCCTTAATAATGGACTCCAGCATTTTCCCAACGACAGATGTTAGGTTAACTAGTCTGTAGTTTCCTGCCTTTTGTCTGTCTCCTTTTTTAACTAGGGGTTTCACATTTGTGGTTTTCCAATCCACTGGGACCGCCCCAGAATCCAGGGAATTTTAATAGTTCACAACTATCTCCACAGCAACTTCTTTTACGACCCTAAGATATAAGCCATCAGGTGCATGGGACGTGTCTGTCTTTAGTTCCATTATTTTACCAAGTACTACTTCATTAGTGATAGTATTAAGTTCCTCACTCCCTATAGCCTCTTGATTATCCACAATTGGGATATTTTCAGTGTCTTCTACCGTGAAGTCCGATACAAAATATTTGTTCAACATCTCTGCCATTTCCCTGTTCTCCATTATTAATTCCCCAGTCTCATCCTCTAGGGGACCAACATTTACTTTAGCCACTCTTTTCCTTTTTATGTACCTGTAGAAATTCTTACTATCTGTTTTTATATTTCGTGCTAGTCTACTTTTATAATCTATCTTCCCTCTCTTCAACATTTTTTTAGTTGTTCTTTGCTGGCTTTTAAAAGTTTCCCAATCCTCTGGCCTCCTAATAGTCTTGGCCACATTGTATGCCCTTGTTTTCAATTTGATGCCATCCCTTATTTCCTTAGTTAGCCACGGATGGTTATCCCTTGTCTTACAGTCCTTCCTTCACATTGGGATATATTTTTGTTGTGATTTATGAAATATCTCGCTTTTTGGAGATGATCATTGCCTGGCACTTGTGTGGCGCAAATGTTACTTGCCACTTATCAGCCCAAGCCTGAATGTTGTCCAGGTCTTGCTGCATGCGGGCATGGACTGCTCCATTGTCTGAGGAGTTGTGAATATAACTGAACAATGTGCAATCATCAGCAAGCAGCCACTCTTCTGAACGTATGATGGAGAGAAGGTCACTGATGAAGCAGCTGAAGATGGTTGGGCCTAGGACATTGCCCCGAGGAACTCCTGCAGCGACGTCCTGGATCTGGGATGATTGAACTCCAACAACCACAAACATATTCCTTTGTGCTAGGTATGACTCCAGCCAGTGCAGAGTTTTCCCTCTGATTCCCATTGACTTCAGTTTTACTAGTGCTCCTTGATGCCACACTTGATCAAATGCTGCATTGATGTCAAGGGCAGTCACTCTCACCTCACCTCTGGAATTCTGCTCTTTTGTCTGTAAGAACATAAGAAATAGGAGCAGGAGTAGGCCATTTTGTGCCTCGAGCCTGCTCCCGCCATTCAATAAGATCATGGCTGATCTGATCATGGACTCAGCTCCACTTCCCTGCACGCTCCCCATAACCCTTTACTCCCTTTTCACTCTATGTTTGGACCAAGGCTGTAATGAGGTCTGGAGCCAAGTGGTTCTGGCAGAACCCAAACTGAGCATCGGTGAGCAGGTTATTGGCGAGTAAGTGCAGCTTGATAGCACTGTTGACGACACCTTCCATCTCTTAGCTGATGACTGAGAGCAGACTGATGGGGCGGTAATTGGCCGGATTGGATTTGTTCTGCTTTTTGTGGACAGGACATACTTGGGCAGGTTTCCACATTGTCAGGTAGATGCCAGTGATGTAGCTGTACTGGAACAGCTTGGCTAGAGGCACGACTAGATCAGGAGCACAAATTTTCAGCACGAGAGCTGGGATTTTGTTGGGGCCGATAGCCTTTGCTATAACCAGTTAGCAGGTAAGTGTCGTAGCACCATTAACATCAGTTGAATGATCTGTGTTCTCATTAGAATTATTTATTCAAACATAGAGATTGGGATGAGTCCTGCCTTTAAACCAGTGCCCTTTAAGCTGTAAAATAAAATGGGGCTGGACGACTGGCAGTGGGGCAATTGACTTTAAATCCATTCTCCGATCGCATCAGAGGTCAATTAGGGGTCATAAATATAAGATTGTCACCAATCAACCCAGTAAACTATTCAGAAGAAAGTTCTTTACCCAGAGAGTGGTGAGAATGTGAAACTCGCTATCGCAGAGAGTTGTTGATGCGAGTTCATTGGATATATTCAAGAGGGAGTTAGATATGGCCCTTATGGCTAAGGGGATCAAGGGGTATGGAGAGAAAGCAGGAAAGGGGTACTGAGGGAATGATCAGCCATGATCTTATTGAATGTTGGTGTAGGCTCGAAGAGCCGAATGGCCTACTCCTGCACCTATTTTCTATGTTTTTATGTTTCTATGTAGATAAGTACATGAGGGAGAAACATAGAAAATAGTTGCAGCAGCAGGCCATTCGGCTCTTCGAGTCTGCACCACCATTCAATAAGATCATGGCTGATCATGCAACTTCAGTACCCCATTCTTGCTTTCTCTCCATACCCCTTGATCCCTTTAGCCGTAAGGGCCACATCTAACTCCCTTTTGAATATATCGAACAAACTGGACTCATCAACTTTCTGTGGTAGAGAATTCCATAGGTTCACAATTCTCTGGGTGAAAAAGTTTCTCCTCATCTCGGCCCTAAATGGCTTACCCCTTATCCTTAGACTGTGACCCCTGGTTCTGGGCTTCTCCAACATCGGGAACATTCTTCCTGCACCTAAATTGTCCAATCCCGTCAGAATTGTTTATGTTTCTATGAGATCCTCTCTCATTCTTCTAAATTCCAGTGAATATAAGCCGAGTCGATCCAGTCTTTCTTCATATGTCAGTCCTGCCATGCCAGGAATCAGTATGGTGAACCTTCGCTGCACTCCCTCAATAGCAAGAATGTCCTTCCTCAGATTAGGAAACCCAAGCTGTACACAATATTCAAGGTCTGGCCTCACCAATGCCCTATACAACTGCAGCAAGACCTCCCTGCCCCTATACTATGAAGGCCAACATGCCATTTGCTTTCTTTACTACCTGCTGTACCTGCATGCCTACTTTCAATGACTGATGTAGCATGACACCCAGGTCTCGTTGAAAGGAATAGAGACTTATGTTGGTAGGGTTAGATGAAGAGGGGTGGGAGGAGGCTTGTGTGGAGCATAAACACCGGCACGTACCTGTTGGGCTGAATGGCCTGTTTCTGTCATATAAATTCGAAGTAATTCGATATAATTAAATGACATGTAATGTGTTTGCAGATTGCAATGTGTTGATAGACAGGTTGCATTGTCACGTCAATAAAAATTGTTTTATTAATTATTCTCTTCTTTTAAGTATTTTTATCCACTATGTTTTGTTTTAAGCATTGATTGTGTAAAGTCCTGTCCCCTCAGTATAGATTCACATGAGGCATGTAATGAAGTCAAGGTCACTCTGGACCTGCACCTTTTATTTCACAGCTCTGGAATGTTGCACTTGCCTGAGACCTGTCCTTATATACCTGTCTCTTGCAAGTGGTAAGGTATGCTGGTGGTTACAGGTCATATCTTATTACAGTCATGTATAGCCTGTTAGGATACAGTTATATATAATAATGTAAGATACATGACATCACCCTCCCCCAAGGTCTTATTGTCTTTATAGATTCAGTCTCTCAGGTGGTCTCTGCTCTCGCATGGAGCGTCTGAGTTGTGGTTCAGTTGTTTGCCTTGGTGTCTGTTTTTCTTTGGGTGTGGTTGCTGGTATCTCGCCTGGGCTGTCTGTTTCGATTGGTGTGATTGTTGTTGACTCGCCTGGGCTGTCTGTTTGGATTGCCCTTTCCTCAGGTTGTTCCCTCTGTCTGTCCAGCAGGTGTGGTGCGAGTTCCACATTGTAGTCTGCCTCTAGTTCCGCAGTGTTGTTGGTAAATCTGCTTTTGACTTGGTCTACATGCCTCCGGCAGGTTTTGTCATTATCCATTTGTACTACCAGTAGCCTGTTTCCTTCCTTGCCCGTTACTGACCCTGCAAGCCATTTGGGACCCCTGCCATAGTTTAGTACAAACACTTTGTCCCCTATTTCATTCCATCTCCCCCTCGAATTTCTGTCATGGTACTCAGTCAGCTTATGGTGCTTTGCCGCAACGATTTTGTGCATATCTGGGAGGATTAATGAGAGCCTTGTTTTTAAAGTCCTTTTCATCAACAGTTGCGCGGGGGGGATCCCAGTCAGTGAGTGCGGACGAGATCTGTATGCCAGCAGCAGTCGCGACAGGTGACCCTGCAGTGTGGGACCTTGGATTTTAAGCATGCCTTGTTTAATGATTTGCACTGCTCTCTCCGCCTGGCGATTGGAGGCCGGCTTGAACGATGCCGTCTTGACGTGATTTATGCCGTGGTCAATTATAAAGTCTTGGAATTCTGCGCTGGTGAAGCACGGACCATTGTCCATTGTCACTGACCAATATGTCAGGGATTCCGTGCGTTGCAACATGGTTGCAAGGCTCTCCACAGTGGTGGAGGTTGTGCTCGATTTTAAAATGGTGCTTTCAATCCACTTTGAAAATGCATCTACAACTACGAGGAACATTTTGCCCATGAATGGGCCCATATAGTCTACACGCACCCGCGACCACGGTTTGGTAGGCCAGGGCCAGGGGCTCGGTGGAGCCTCCCTGGGGGCATTGCTGAGTTGGGCACAAATGGTGCATCTTCGGACGCAGAGCTCTAAGTATGCGTCAATACCAGGCCACCAGACGTGGGATCTGGCTATGGCCTTCATGAGAATGATCCCCGGGTACTCGCGGTGGAGCTCCCGGACAAATGCCACTCTGCCTCGCAGAGGCATGACTACTCGGCTGCCCCACATCAGGCAGTCTGTTTGTAGTGATAGCTCATGCATGCGCCTGTGAAAGGGATTTAATTCCTCGGGGCAGGCATCGCGAACCTCTGCCCAGTCACCGGTTAGGACACATCTTTTTACTAAGGATAACGTGGGGTCGCTGGCTGTCCAGGCTCTGATTTGGCGAGCCGTCATGGGCGAATCTGTGGACTCAAAGGCATTGATTGCCATGACTATCTCACAGTCCTGTTCGTCAGACCCTTCCGTGGTCGCCAGGGGTAGCCTGCTGAGCGCATCGGCACAGTTGTCTGTGCCTGGTCTGTGCCTTATGGTATAGTTGTAGGACGCCAGCATGAGTGCCCACTGTTGAATTCGCACCGAGGCGTTGGCGTTTATTGCCTTGCTCTCGGATAGGAGGGACGTGAGGGGCTTGTGGTCGGTTTCTAACACGAACTTGGCCCCGAAAATGTATTGGTGCATCTTTTTGACACCGTACACGCAAGCGAGCGCCTCCTTCTCTACCATTCCGTACCCGCGCTCCGCCCGCGAAAGTGACCTGGAGGCATAAGCTATGGGTTGTAATTTGCCTGCACTATTTACATGTTGCAAAACGCACCCGACCCCATACGCTGACGCATCGCATGTGAGAACTAGCTTTTTACCTGGGTCAAAGAAAGTCAAAAAACTGTTGGAACATAGAAGGTTGCGTGCCTTATTGAAGGCGCATTCCTGGGCGTCCCCGCAAAACCAATTGCACCCCTTCCTGAGCAGCACGTGGAGAGGCTCCAGCAGCGTGCTTAAGTTCTGCATAAAGTTCCCAAAGTAATTGAGTAGCCCGAGAAAGGCGCGCAGTTCTGAGACATTCCGGGGCCTGGGAGCCAGGCGAATTGCTTCTGTTTTGGACTCTGTTGGGCGGATTCCATCAGCGGCAATCCTTCTGCCCAAAAAATTAACCTCGGGTGCGAGAAACAGGCATTTGGATTTCTTGACTCGTAGACCTACCCGATCCAACCTCTTTAGTACTTCCTCCAAATTACGGAGATGGGAGTCGGTGTCCCTGCCCATGATAAGTATGTCGTCTTGAAATACAACCGTCCTCGGGATGGACTTGAGCAGACTCTCCATGTTGCGCTGGAATATGGCAGCTGCTGATCTGATGCCGAATGGGCATCGATTGTACATGAAAAGGCCTCGATGTGTGTTGATGGTGTGAGCAGCTTGGATTCCTCGGTCAATTCTTGCGTCATATACGCAGATGTGAAGTCTAATTTTGAGAAAAGTTTACCTCCAGCCAATGTGGCAAATAAGTCCTCCGCTCTGGGCAGCGGGTACTGGTCCTGTAGGGAGACTCTGTTTATGGTGGATTTGTAGTCCCCACAGATTCGTACGGATCCATCAGGCTTCATGACTGGGACGATGGGACTTGCCCAGTCGCTAAATTCCACAGGTGATATAATGCCTTCCCACAGAAGCCTGTCTCGTTCGTGTTCAATCTTTTCCCTCATCACATAGGGTACAGCTCTGGCCTTGTGATGGACCAGTCTAGCATCCTGTGTGATGTAGATTTTGACTTTGTCCCCTTTGAAAGTGCCCACACCTGGCTGAAAGAGATGTTCAAATCACTTTATAACTGTTGAGCACAAGGTCCGTTCCTCTAATGACATGGCATGGACATCATCCTATTTCCAGTTTAGTTTTGCCAGCCAGCTTCTCCCCAGCAGTTCTGGGGGATCTCCAGGGACAATCCACAGGGGAAGTCGGTTCACTGTCCCTTTGTGTGTGACAGAGAGCGTGGCGCTGCCGAGGACTGGTATGATTTCTTTGGTATAGGTCCTTAGTTTGGTGTCGACTCTTGTGAGTTTTGGTCTGTCTCTTTTATGCGGCCACAGTTGTTCAAATTGTTGAGCGCCCTTGAGAGATTGACTTGCTCCCGTATCCAGCTCCATGTTGACAGATATCCCGTTGAGTAGGACCCTCATCATTATAGGAGGCGTCCTGTTGTAGGAGCAGCGGCCATTGATTGTGTTGACCCGCTGTACATCGGTGTTCCGGGTACTGTCCCCACAATCTTCTGGTCTGCTTTCCGACCCATCCGATTCGTATACCAGCCGAGCTGCCGTTTCTTTGCACATGCGGGCCAAATGCCCTGTATATTCACAATTTCTGCAAACAGCCTGCTGAAATTGACATCCCCTTGATGAGTGCCCACTCCCACACCTCCAGCACAGATCTGTTCCATTGTTCAAAGTGTTCCCAAAGAATGAGCTGCGTCTGGCTGATCTCTCTTGAGCTTCTCTCAGTTTGTAGTTGATTGCTCGCATTGTGGGTTGATGAGGTGTGAACGGCCGTTCCTGTGGCCCTTGATGGCTTCTGCCTGCTGTCGAGAGCCTGTTCTCCCGGTTTTGTCTGTGTGTGGGGGTAGCAGCTTGTTTAGTGCTGTGAACTTCTTGTTCCGATATTTCGTTAGTTGTCGTACCTGCATTGTAAATCATCCTCGTATCTTCTTCCCCCACCAAGAATGTCTGTGCAACCAGTGCTGCTGCCTCTAAGGTCAGGTTCTTGGTCTCTATGAGCTTTCGGAATATGCCTGCGTGGCCTATTCCTTCAATGAAAAAGTCTCTCAGCATTTCGCTCCTCAGTTTATCGGAGAACTCACATAAACTAGCCAACCTCCGAAGTTCCGCCACGAAGTCGGGTATGCTCTGGCCCACACAGCATCTGTCGTTGTAGAACCTGTGTCTGGCCATGTGTTGGCTGCTCGCTGACTTCAGGTGGTCTCTTACCAGTGTGCTCAATTCTTCAAACAACTTGCTTGCTGGTTTCTCGGGTGCCAACAGATCCTTCATTAAAGCGTGTTTTCGAGCCACAGCTGGTCAAGAGATGGGCTCTTCTCTTGTCTGCCTTATCGTCGCCTAACCAGTCTTTGGTTACAAAGCTTTGCTAGAGCCTTTCTATAAAGCCCTCCCAATTGTCTCCCGCATTGTACTTTTCATCTGATCCGTTGTTCGCCATTCTGTGGATTCTGTAATCCCGTAACTCGTCGCCACTGTAAAGTCCTGTCCCCTCAGTACAGATTCACACAAGGCATGCAGTGAAGTCAAGGTCACTCTGGACCTGCACCTTTATTTCACAGCTCTGGAATGCTGCACTTGCCTGAGACCTGTCCTTATATACCTGTCTTTTGCAAGTGTACCCCTGGTGGTAAGGTATGCTGGTGGTTACAGGTCATATCTTATTACAGTCATGTATAGCATGTTAGGATACAGTTATATATAATAATGTAAGATACATGACAGATTGTCGCGATGGAGAGTGTGGAAACAGGGGCAGAAACCTTCACACAAATGGACTGAGTGGAAGGGTACAGCAAAGGGTGTTACGAAGACTATCAGAGGGTAAAATGTGTCTTGCAGAATGAGCAATGGTGGAGGGGCAGCCAATTTTACTCTCCTCCTGAGGACCGATGGCCACACCCCATTAATGAATAAATGTTTAAATAAATTTCCTAAAAAAAATATTCATCTGCCTTTCTAACTGTGCTTTGTTCGGGTTTGGACTTCTGCTAATTGGGGTTGGGACGTCAAGTGAAGGAAAATAAAGAAATTCTCTCAGCTTTGCAGAAGATGCTGTGAGTTCAGATTTGGCCGATCGGAACACAGCTAATTGGCCCCAACACATCAGAACAGTGTGCCCTGGCACTGATCTCTGAAAAATGTCTACCTCTCAGTTCTGGATGAGATTTCAGTTATCCATCACTTTGTCTCAAGACTGTCAGCTTGCTAAAATTAGAGCAACAGATTCAGGAAGGTGTACATTTTCAAAGTCTATAGGAGAGGCAATATAAATGAAAGGGTAACATAGAAACAGAGAAAATAGGTGCAGGAGTAGGCCATTCGGCCCTTCGGGCCTGCACCACCATTCAATACGATCATGGCTGATCATGCAACTTCAGTACCCCATTCCTGCTTTCTCTCCATACCCCTTGATCCATTTAGCCATAAGGGCCACATTAACTCCCTTTTGAATATATCTAACAAACTGGCCTCAACAACTTTCTGTGGGAGAGAATTCCACAGGTTCACAATTCTCTGAGAGAAGAAGTTTCTCCTCATCTCAGTCCTAAATGGCTTATCCCTTATCCTTAGACTGTGACCCCTGGTTCTGGACTTCAACATCGGGAACAATTCTAAAGGGAGTGCATGAACAGAGAGACCTGGAGGTATATGTGCACAAATCTTTGAAGTTGGTAGGGCAGGTTGAGACAGCTGTTAAAAAAACATACGGGATTCTGGGCTTCTTAAATAGAGGCACAGAGTGAAAAGCAAGGAAGTTATGATGAACCTTTAGAAAACACTACTCTGGCCTCGACTAGAATAATGTCGCGCACCACACTTTACATAGACACATAGATATATAGAAAATAGGTGCAGGAGTAGGCCATTCGGCCCTTCGAGCCTGCACCACCATTCAATAAGATCATGGCTGATCATTCACCTCAGAACCCCTTTCCTGCTTTCTCTCCATACCCCTTGATCCCTTTAGCCATAAGGGCCATATCTAACTCCCTCTTGAATATATCCAATGAACTGGGATCAACAACTCTCTGTGGTAGAGAATTCCACAGGTTAATAACTCTCTAATTGAAGAAGTTTCTCCTCATCTCAGTCCTAAATGGCTTACCCCTTCTCCTTAGACTTTGTCCCCTGGTTCTGGACTTCCCCATCATCGGGAACATTCTTCCTGCATCTAACCTGTCCAGTCCCGTCAGAATTTTATATGTTTCTATGAGATCCCCTCTCATCCTTCTAAACTCCAGTGAATACAGGCCCAGTCGATCCAGTCTCTCCTCATATGTCAGTCCTGCCATCCCGGGAATCAGTCTGGTGAACCTTTGCTGCACTCCCTCAATGGCAAGAACGTCCTTCCTCAGATTAGGAGACCAAAACTAAACACAATATTCCAGGTGAGGCCTCACCAAGGCCCTGTACAACTGTAGTAAGACCTCCCTGCTCCTATTCTCCTATTCTCAAATTCCCTAGCTATGAAGGCCAACATGCCGTTTGCCTTCTTCACCGTCTGCTGTACCTGCATGCCAACTTTCAAGGACTGATGTACCATGACACCCAGGTCTCATTGCACATCCCCTTTTCCTAATCTGCCGCCTTTCAGATAATATTCTGCCTTCGTGTTTTTGCCATCAAAGCAGATAACCTCACATTTATCCACATTATACTGCATTGGCCATGCATTTACCCACTCACCAAACCTGTCCAAGTCACCCTGCAGCCTCTTAGTTTCCTCCTCACAGCTCACACCCTGACCCAGCTTAGTGTCATCTGCAAACTTGAAGATATTACACTCAATCCTTCATCTAAATCATTAGTGTATATTGTAAATAGCTGGTGTCCCAGCACTGAGCCCTGCGGCACCCCACTAGTCGCTGCCTGTCATTCTGAAAAGGACCCGTTTATCCCGACTCTCTGCTTCCTGTCTGCCAACCAGTTCTCTATCCACGTCAGTCCATTACCCACAATACCTTGTGCTTTAATTTTGCACGCCAATCTCTCGTGTGGGACATTGTCAAAAGCCTTTTGAAAGTCCAAATACACCACATCCACTGGTTCTCCCTTATCCACTGTGCTAGTTACATCCTGAAAAAATCTAGAAGATTTTTCAAGCATAATTTCCCTTTCATAAATCCATGCTGACTTGGACCGATCCTGTCACTGCTTTCCAAATGCACTGCTATTTCATCTTTAGTAATTGATTCCAACATTTTCCCCACTACTGGTGTCAGGCTAACCGGTCTATAATTACCCATTTTCTCTCTCCCTCCTTTTTTAAAAAGTGGTGTTATGTTAGCTACCCTCCAGTCCATAGGAACTAATCCAGAGTCGATAGACTGTTGGAAAATGATCGTCAATGCATCCACTATTTCTAGGGCGACTTCCTTAAGTACTCTGGGATGCAGACTATCAGGCCCCTGGGATTTATTGGCCTTCAATCCCATCAATTTCCCCAACACAATTTCCTGCCTAATAAGGATTTCCTTCAATTCCTCCTTCTCACTAGACCCTCGGTCCCCTGGTATTTCCGGAAGGTTATTTGTGTCTTCCTTCGTGAAGACAGAACCAAAGTATTTGTTAAACTGGTCTGCCATTTTTTGGTACCCATTATAAATTGACCTGAATCTGACTGCAAAGGACCTGCATTGTCTTTACTTAGGAAGGGTGTGAAGCCTTAGAGAGGGAGGAGAAATGATTTACAAGAATGGTTCCAGGAATGAGCGACTTCAGCAACGTGGACAGACTGGAGAAGGAGGGAGACAGAAAACAGGGAATTATAGACCGGTTAGCCTGACATCGGTAGTGGGGAAAATGTTGGAATCAATTATTAAAGATGTAATAGCAGCGCATTTGGAAAGCAGTGACAGGATTGGTCCAAGTCAGCATGGATTTATGAAAGGGAAATCATGCTTGACAAATCTTCTAGAATTTTTTGAGGATGTAACTTGTAGAGTGGATAATGGAGAACCAGTGGATGTGGTGTATTTGGACTTTCAAAAGGCTTTTAACAAGGTTCCACACAAGAGATTAGTGTGCAAAATTTAGGCACATGGGATTCGGGGTAATGTATTAAAGTAGATAGAGAACTGGTTGGCAGACAGGAAGCAAAGAGTGGGAATAAACGGGTCTTTTGCAGAATGGCAGGCAGTGACTAGTCGGGTATTGCAAGGTTCAGTGCTGGGACTCCAGCTATTTACAATATATATTAATGATTTAGACAAAAGAATTGCATGTAATATCACCAAGTTTGCAGATGACACTAAGCTAGGTGGCAGTGTGAGCTGTGAGGAGGATGCTAAGAGACTGCAGGGTGACTTGGACAGGTTAGGTGAGTGGACAAATGCATGGCACATGCAGTATAATGTGGATAACTGAGGTTATCCACTTTGGTAGCAAAAACAGAAAGGCAGATTATATTCTGAATGGTGACAGATTAGTAAAAGGGGAGGTGCAATGAGACCTGGGTGTCATTGAAAGTAGGCATGCAGGTACAGCAGGCAGTTAAGAAAGCAAATGGCATGTTGGCCTGCATAGTGCGTGGCTTTGAATATAGGAGCAGGGAGCTCTTGCTGCAGCTGTACAGGGCCTTGGTGAGACCACACCTTGAGTATTGTGTACAGTTTTGGTCTCCTAATCTGAAGAAGGACATTCTTGCTATTGAGGGAGTGCAGCGAAGGTTCACCAGACTGATTCCTGGGATGGCAGGACTGACATATGAAGAAAGATTGGATTGACTAGGCTTATAATCACTGGAATTTAGAAGAATGAGAGGGGATCTCATAGAAACATATAAAATTCTGACGGGATTGGACAGGTTAGCTGCAGGAAGAATGTTCCTGATGTTGGAGGTGTCCAGAACCAGGGGTCACAGTCTAAGGATAAGGGATAAGCCATTTAGGACCGAGATGAGGAGAAACTTTTTCACCCAGAGAATTGTGAACCTGAGGAATTCTCTACCATAGGAAGTTGTTGAGTCCAGTTCGTTGGATATATTCAAAAGGGAGTTAGATGTGGCCCTTACGGCTAAAGGGATCAGGGCATATGGAGAGAAGGCAGGAGTGGGGTACTGAAGTTGCATGATCAGTCATGATCATATTGAATGGTGGTGCAGGCTCGAAGGGCCGAATGGCCTCCTTCTGTGTTGTAACCGTTCTATGATTCTATGATTGTATGAACTGGGCAGTTGAGGCCAGGGTTGAGATGTTAGTCAGCGAGTGCATGCTGGGAGCAGGGACATATGCAGCTCACCCTTTATCTCTATTAACTGATGGGCATTCTCAGGCCGGGCATGTCTGAATTCCTGATGAGCCCTCTTGAGAGCGAGGGGCTAGGCAAGGATTCAAAACCGGAGCGCACATTCGTTACCAACAATTACTTGCATTTATATAGCCCCTTTAACGTAGTAAAATATCCCAAGGTGCTTCACAGGTTCGTATACCGAGTCGAAGAGGAGATAATTAGGATGGGCGATTAAAGGTTTGGTCTAAGAGGTAGGTTTTAAGGACCGTGTTAAAGGAGGAGAAATTGATAGGGAAAAAGACTTGGAGAACTTGCATTTATAAAGCGTCTTTCACGACTACCGGACGCCCCTAAGCACTTTATAGCCAGTGAAGTACTATTGGAGTGTAGTCACTGTTGTAACGTGGTCAACACGGTAACCAACTTGTGCACAGCAAGCTCCCACAAACAGCAATGTGATGATGACCAGATAATCTGTGTTTTTGTTATTATATTGATTGAAGGATAAATATTGGCCAGGAAACCAGGGATAACGTTCATCTGAGAGAGCAGACGGTAGCCTCGGTTTAACGTCTCATCTGAAAGACGGCACCTCCGACAGTGCAGCGCTCCCTCGGCACTGAACTGGCGTGTCAGCCTAGCTATTTTGTGCTCAGGTCTCTGGAGTGGGACTTGAAGCCACAACCTCCTGAGAGAAGGAGACGTTTAGGGAGGGAATTCCAGAGTTTAGGGCCTAGACAGCTGAAGGCACGACCACCAATGGAGAGGCAAAAGGATGGTGGGGGACGCACAAGAGGCCAGAATTGGAGGAGCACTGAGATCGCAGAAGGATGTCGGTCTGGGGGAGGTTACAGAGATAAGGAGGGGCGAAGCCATGGAGCGAATTTGAAAACAAGGACGAAAATGTTAAAATTGAGGCATTGCTGAACCGGGAGCCAATGTGGGTTAGCCAGCACAGGGGTGATGGGTGAATGGGACTTGGTGTGAGATAGGATACGGATCATAGAGTTTTGGATGAGTTCAAGTTTGTGGAATGGGAAGGATGGGAGGCCGGCCGGGAGAGTATAGGAGTTGTCGATTGTGGAGGTAACAAAGGCAAGGAGGAGGGTTTCAGCAGCAGATAAGCTGAAACATCCGAAAGCAGGTCAAGGTTGACTGTTCAATTGCTGATTGGAGCCGCACTGAACATGGAGATACTGAGGCCCCGATATATCCTCGGGGCCGTGGTGAGACCCTGTGGTGGGGTGGGGGGAAGAATTCCAGGATTAACTGTAGGGCGTCTTTTAAATCTCTATCGGCAGCTTTCCCACCTGACAGTGAGGCTGATTGACAGGCCACCAGCCAGTCTGGCAGACAAGCCTGTGGCACAAGGCCGCAGCTGGGGAGCGGAGAGGAGGGAGAGGTCAGGGTGGGTGCGGGCAGGGGAGGAGATCGCAGGGGGGTGGTCGATCGTGGTCGGGCCCTTTAGATGTCGGTGGGAGGTGGATCATGGGGGAGATAGAGGGGCTCGAGGGGGAGGTTTGGGGGGATGGGGTTGGGCCGGAGGGGTCGGCTGATCACGTGGTCTGTGAAGTTGTTTGCTTGTTGGCCTTGGAGGAAACACTTCTGTTGCTCCTGATGGAGCCAGCCCTTCTCACCTTCTTTTACCTTCTGGGTTTTCGCAGGCCTGGGAAACCCCACCTCCATGGGCTAAAAATCAAACTCATGTTAAAATGGAGGCACGCAGCCTCCTTAAAAGATTTTACTGACTGACCTACCTTCTGAGAAAGAAAGAAAGACTTATATTTATATGGCGCCTTTCACGACCACCGGACATCTCAAAGCGTTTTACAGCCAATGAAGTACTTTTGGAGTGTAGTCACTGTTGTAGTGGAGGAAACACGGCAGCCAATTTGCGCACAGCAAGCTCCCACAAACAGCAATGTGATAATGACCAGATTAACTGTTTTTGTTATGTTGATTGAGGGCTAAATATTGACCAAGACAGCAGGGATTACTGCCCTGCTCTGATTCAAAATAGTGCCAGGGGTTCTTTTACATCCATCTGAGAGAGCAGATGGGGCCTTAATTTAACATCTCATCTGAAAGACAGCACCGCACTCCCTCAGCACTGCGCTGGAGTGTCAGCCTGGATTTATGTGCTCAAAATCCCAGGAGTGGGACTTGAACCCACAACCTTCTGACCCAGAGTTGAGTGTGCTACCCACTGAGCCACTTGGCTGATTGACACTCTAAGGGAATGAAATAGATGCCTGACACCCAGCTCAAACCTTAAGTGCTAAAACCGTAAGTGGGCGAGTATTGAAATTTTAAAACTTTTTTTACTTCCCACCTAACTCAAACCCACCCAGTCTTGTGTGTTCGAATTATCCGTTGAGTTAACATTATTGTGCCTCTGAGCAGAGGGGATGGAAAGTTCAAAGACTCATACCTGGGTGCTCTCTAGTGCCCCCTGGTGGTTGGTTACAGGGAACATTAGCGACGGGCAGGAAGTGGACTTGGCATCCACCATCTTGATTCTGGATACCAGCCTCGATGTGCAAGGCACACAATGGAGGAGGGGGTAAAAAGGACTAAATAAGCTGAGTAATCCTTATTAAGTTATTGCCTTATAATCATTCCCAGTTGTCCTTCATGTTTGAGGTTTGCATTCTCTAAAAGCAAACTCATCAAATGTCAGTCGAGCATGAAGATTCATGAACATTGCCTAATGCAAGCAGACCTCAGTCATGACAAGCAGAGTGCGCTCTTGGCTGTATATTGTATGTGGCAATACATCAGTATCTAAATACAACTGCTCCCAAGGAACAATATTGAAGGTATTGCGTTTGGTTCATTCATGGGATGTTGGCATTGCTGGCAAGGCCAGCATTTATTGCCCATCCCTAATTGCCCTTGAGAAGGTGGTGGTGAGCTGCCTTCTTGAACCACTGCAGTCCGTGTGGTGAAGGTACTTACACAGTGCTGTTAGGAAGGGAGTTCCAGGATTTTGACCCAGCGACGATGAAGGAATGGCGATATATTTCCAAGTCAGGATGGTGTGTGACATGTAGGGGGACTTGGAGGTGGTGGTGTTCCCATGCCCCTGCTGCCCTTTTCCTTCTTGGTGTTAGAAGTCACTGGTTTGGGAGGTGCTGCCGAAGAAGCCTTGGCGACTTGCTGCAGTGCATCTTGTAGATGGTACACACTGCAGCCACGGTGCGCAGGTGGTGGAGGGAGTGAATGTTTAAGATGGTGGATAGGGTGCCAATCAGGTGGGCTGCTTTTTCCTAGTGCTTTTTCTAAATAAGTTAACAATCTAACCATAACACTGACGAACAGCGACAGAGAGTGAGTTGCATTTACTGTTCATTATAAAATAGAGTCGAAAAACAAATGATTGTGGGTGCAGAGTGGGTGCAGAGTACATAACATGGGCCTCTGTTGGCCCAGGTGCCAGTCTGCATTGTGTTCCCATGAGGTAGCATTGAGTGGAAGCCAGCCACGTTAGAGCGGGATACTAAGCACAATTTCAAAATTTGCGGATGACACCAAATTGGGGGATGTAGTTAATACAGAGGAGGACTGCAATAAAATACAGGAAGACATTAATAAACTTTCAGAATGGGCGTCTAATTGATAAATTCATTTTTATATATATATATATATATATATATGTATGTGTGTATATATATATATATATATATATATTTATGTATATGTATGTGTGTGTGTGTATATATAGAAACATAGAAACATAGAAAATAGGTGCAGGAGTAGGCCATTCCTCCCTTCTAGCCTGCACCGCCATTCAATGAGTTCATGGCTGAACATGCAACTTCAGTACCCCATTCCTGCTTTCTCACCATACCCCTTGATTCCCCTAGTAGTAAGGACTTCATCTAACTCCTTTTTGAATATATTTAGTGAATTGGCCTCAACAACTTTCTGTGGTAGAGAATTCCACAGGTTCACCACTCTCTGGGTGAAGAAATTCCTCCTCATCTCGGTCCTAAATGGCTTCCCCCTTATCCTTAGACTGTGTCCCCTGGTTCTGGACTTCCCCAACATTGGGAACATTCTTCCTGCATCTAACCTGTCTAACCCCGTCAGAATTTTAAACGTTTCTATGAGGTCCCCTCTCATTCTTCTGAACTCCAGTGAATACAAGCCCAGTTGATCCAGTCTTTCTTGATAGGTCAGTCCCGCCATCCCGGGAATCAGTCTGGTGAACCTTCGCTGCACTCCCTCAATAGCAAGAATGTCCTTCCTCAGGTTAGGAGACCAAAACTGTACACAATACTCCAGGTGTGGCCTCACCACATATACATATATATATGTATGTGTGTATATATATATATATATATATATATATATATAAATATATATATATATGTATATATATATATATATGTATGGGTGCATTTTGGAAGGAAAAATAAGAAGGTCACATACTGCTTGGATAATAAGTGTCTAAATAGGGTCAAGGAGCAGAGGGATCTGGGGTACAGGTGCACAAATCACTAAAAGTAGCGACGCAGGTTAGTAAGGCCATAAAAAAATGTAAACCAAGCACTGGGGTTCAGTTCTAGAAGAATAGAATTGAAAAGCAGAGAAGTTATTTTAAACTTGCACAGAAACTTGATTGGACCGTACTTGGAGTACTGTGCTCTCCATTTCACAAAAAGGATATAGAGGCACTGGAGAAGGTGCAAATAAGATTCACAAGGATGATACTGGATCTAAGAGGCTATAACTCTCAGGAAGGGCGGAACAGGCTGGGGGCCTTTTCTCTAGAAAAGAGATGGATAAGGGGTCAACTGAAAGAGGCCTTCAACAGAATGAAAGGGTTTGATTGAGTAGAAGTGGAGAAAACGTTTCCACTTGTGGGGGAGACCAAAACTAGAGGTCATAAATATAAAATAGTCACAATAAGATTATAAGATAATCCAATCGGGAATTCAGGAGAAGCTTCTTTACCCAGAGAGTGGTTCGAATGTGGAACTCACAGGGAGTAGTTGAGGCGAATAGTAAAGATGCATTTAAAGGGGAAGCTGGATAAACACATGAGGTAGAAAGGAATAGAAGGATATGTTGATGGGGTGAGATGAAGAGGGGTGGACGGAGGCTTGTGAGGAGCATAAACACCGGTTGGGCAAAATGGACTGTCCCTGTGTCAGTTGTGGCTCATTGGGTAGCACGTTCACCTCTGACTTTCTCTCTCTTTCGCTTTCTCTCTCTTTTTCTCTCTTTCTTTCTCTCTTTCTCTCTCTCTTCCTTTCCCAGGAGGCTGACAGTTTTACAATGCTCACTGCATGGAAAGAGTGAGAGCAGCTCGAGCTGAAGCAGTTTAACCATTCCACAATCTTAACATGTACTGCGCAGCCTGAGATAAATAATTCAGTTTTCAGACTCTGACTGGGAATAATTAGCAGGGCACTCGCCTTCCAGGACCAGAGATTTCATCGATGCCAGAGGAAGAGCTCATGCTGATGGAGAAAAAGGGAAATAAGCGATAGCCACTGAGAATGTGAGGTGAATAATTTGACGCCTTCTTCCTTTCTTGAAGGAGCGTGATAGTTCAGTGTGGAAGGGAAGCCATGACAACCAGGAAAGGCCGCAGGATTCATAGAGTGGTTACAGCACAGAAGGAGGCCATTCGGCCCATCGAGCCTGTGCTGCTGCAAGAGCACTCCCCCGCCCTTTCCCCGTAGCCCTGCTAATTTTTTTCCTTCTACTCCTTATCCAACTCCCTTTTGAAAGCCACAATTGAATCTGCCTCCAGCACCCTTTCAGGCAGCGCATTCCAGATCCTAACCACTCGCTGCGTAAAAAAGTTTTTTCTTATGTCGCCTTTGGTTCTTCTGCCAATCATCTTAAATCTGTATCCTCTGGTTCTCGACGCTTCTGCCAATGGGAACAGTTTCTCTCTATCTACTCTGTCTAGATCCCCTCATGATTTTGAACCCCTCTATCTGCTCTAAGGAGAACAACCCCAGCTTCTCCAGTCTATCCCCGTAACTGAAGTCCCTCATCCCTGGAACCATTCTCGTAAATCTCTCTAAGGCCTCACATCCTTCCTAAAGTGTAATGCCCAGAATTAGACACAGTACTCCAGTTGAGGCTGAACCAAGTTTTATACAGGTTCATAATTTCCATGCTTTTGTACTCTATGCCTTATGTACTTTATTAATGAAGCCCTGGATCCTGTAAGCTATTTTAACTACTTTCTCAACCTGCCCTGACACCTTCAATGATTTGTGCACCTATGCCCCTGGGTCTCTCTGTTCATGCATCCGTTTTAGGATTGTATCCTTTAGTTTATATTTCCTCTCCTCACTCTTGCTACCAAAATGTGATGCCTCCTTTGCGCTTAACTTACTGCTGATTTGCACAAGGTTGTCAGGTAGGGCCTACTAGTTGCCCCGTTGCCCACCATTGGCCTAAGGAAGGTTGATTCACCCTCTCTTAGCAGACACACATGAGGTTCCCATTCCTGATGTTAAGCAAACAGCTCCCTTCCTGATCCTGTGCACGTTAGATGATGGCAGCAGATGAGGCTAGGCCCCAGGGTGCAAAAGCCCGCCAATGCAGGCTCAAATGTAATCTGTACCAAGCGGGCGAGGGCTGGGGTTAGTGGCACAGGCTGCCGATGAGGGAAAAAAATCCAATTCTGTTGTGCATAAACACAAATGAATTGGAGTCAACAAATGTGCACATGTTGCCAGTAGCTCATTCACTGCCTTTGCAAAGTGGTGTTGTAGATGGCTGGCCTCCAAAAGTTATTTAAACTTGGCTGTAAAACGTCAAGTTAGGATCCAAGTGTTCCCAGGCAAATTAAAGTTGAGCACTATTCTGCAGTTATATTAAAAAACCTTTTGATTCTTTCTTAGAGAGAGAGGAAAAAAAATTAACCAAGGCATCGGTGTTTAATTTAGGGCTTCCTGTCAGACTGCCCATGGTGCATTGCTGCCGCGAGTGAGTCTGCTCCTGTTTGCCTTGGAGGTGCCTTTTTTTTTAACAGTGATAATGGGATCAGGAAAATCCATTCAATCCAAAGCCTGTCCCTAGCCCACCCACCCATCTTTACTCCATATCTCTCAAACAACAACAGTAATTATAATTATAATGCCTTTATATAATGCCTTTACGTTCCAAGGCACTTCGCAGCGGCGTCTTAGACAAAGAATCGATGCTGAGCCAAAAAAGGAGACATTAGAATAGATGGCCAAAGGCTTCATCAAAGAGGTAGGTTTTAGGGAGCATCTTAAAGGAGGGCGGAGAGGTGGAGTGGTGAAGAGGTTTTGAACATAAGAATTAGGAGCTGGAGTCAGCCATTTGGCCCTTCCAGCCTGCTTCGCCATTCAACAAGATCATGGCTGATCTGATCATGCGCTCAGCTTCACTTCCCTGCCTGCTTCCCATAACCCTTTACTCCCTTCTCATTCAAAAATCTGTCTATCTCCGCCTTAAATATATTCAATGACCCAGCCTCCACAGCACAAGGGGCAGAGAATTCCACAGATTTACAATCCTCTGAGAGAAGAAATTCCTCCTCATCTCAGTTTTAAATGGGCGGCCCCTTATTCTGAGACTATGTCCCCTAATTTTAGTTTCCCCTATGAGTGGAAATATCCTCTCTGCATCCACCTTGTCGAGCCCCCTCATTATCTTATATGTTTCAATAAGATCATCTCTCATTCTTCTGAACTCCAATGAGTATAGGCTCAACCTATCTTCATAACTCATCCCCCTCATGTCCGGAATCAACCTAGTGAACTTTCTCTGAACAGCCTCCAATGCAAGTATATCCTTCCTTAAATACGGAGATCAAAACTACGCCAGGTGTGGCCTCACCAATACCCTAAACAGTTGCAGCAGGACTTCTCTGCTTTTATACTCTATCCCCCTTGCAATAAAGGCCAACATTTCATTTGCCTTCCTGATTACTTGCTGTATCTGCACACTCACTTTTTGTGTTTCATGCACAAGGACCCCCAGGTCTCTCTGTACACAGCACTTTGCAATTTTTCTCCATTTAAATTATAATTTGCTTTTCTATTTTTTCTGGCAAAGTGGATAACCTCACATTTTCCCACATTTTACGCCAATGGCCAAATTTTTGCCCACTCACTTAACCTGTCTATATCCCTTTGCAGATTTTTTGTGTCCTCCTCACAATTTGCTTTCCCACCCAACTTTGTATCATCAGCAAACTTGGCTACATTGCCCTTTCATAAAACCATGCTGACTCAGCTTAATTGAATTATGCTTTTCCAAATGTCCCACTACTGCTTCCCAAATAATGGACTCCAGCATTTTCCCAATGACAGATGTTAGACTAACTGGTCTATAGTTTCTTGCTTTTTGTCTGTCTCCTTTTTTAAATAGGGGCGTTACATTTGCAGTCTTCCAATCTGCTGGGACCACCCCAGAATCCAGGGAATTTTAGTAGTTCGCATCCAATACATCCACTATTACTGCAGCCACTTCTTTTAAGACCCGAGGATGTAAGCCATCAGGTCCAGGGGACTTGTCCGCCCTTAGTCCCATTATTTTACCAAGTACTGATTATATTAAAGTCCTCCCTTCCTATAGCCCCTTGATTATCCACAATTGGGATGTTTTCAGTGTCTTCTACCATGAAGACCAATATAAAATATTTGTTCAACATCTCTGCCATTTCCCTGTTCTCCATTATTAAGTCCCCAGTCTCATCCTCTAGGGGACCAACATTTACTTTAGCCACTCTTTTCCTTTTTTTGTACCTGTAGAAACTCTTACTATCTGTTTTTATATTTCCTGCTAGTTTGCTTTCATAATCTATCTTCCTCTCTTTATCATTTTTTTAGTGGTTCTTTGCTGGCTTTTAAATGTTTCCCAATCTTCTGGCCTCCTACTAGTCTAGGCCAGTGGTTCTCTCTGGAGTGCGACATGGACCCTGGAGCTTCTGACTCAGAGGCAAGATTGCTACCAACCAATCCACAGCTGACACTGTCAGAGGGTAAAGGGTTCGATCCCTACTGCAGGCAGACTTGGTGAGTGGAGATTAGGCTGTGTCCTCTAAATATTAGCTTGACATCCAGAGGGGGACTCGAGTCTGGACAGAGTGACCACTGAAATTCTGACAGGATTGGACAGGTTAGATGCAGGAAGAATGTTCCTGATGTGGAAATTCAGAACCAGGGGCCATAGTCTAAGGATAAGGGGTAAGCCATTTAGGACCAAAATGAGGAAAAACTTCTTCACTCAGCGAATTGTGAACCTGTGGAATTCTCTACCACAGAGAATTGTTGAGGCCAGTTCGTTAGATATATTCAAAAGGGAGTTAGATGTGACCCTTATTGCTAAAGGGATCAAGGGGTATGGAGAGAAAGCAGGAATGAGGTACTGAAGTTTCATGGTCAGCCATTATCATATTGAATGGTGGTGCAGGCTCGAAGGGCCGAATGGCCTACTCCTGCACCTATTTTCTATGTTTCTATGAATCAGTGTTCCCCCCTCTGAGTCAGGAGGATGGGGTTCAGTCCCCACTCCTGACTGCTCCAGGGAGCGTAGATCAGTGCGCTGGCTGTGAATACTGGGTTGATGCCCAGCGGTAAAACTTGTGCCCAATGGGTTCAGGTGACTCCCCAATGTAAAGGATACATGGGTGCTCTTTAGCCTTGTTTGCAGCCCAACTAGGTGAATGTTCAAGACAATAATAGCACTCATTTATCCTCGTGACAAGCTTCCCAGAAGTAATTTGGCTCAATAGGGCATCCTTATCAAACTTAGTTTTCATTATTACATGCCGAAAATTGCGCTGCATTTGTCGTAAATGGCACAATAGGACTCCAATGACCTGTGTCAGCCGGGCCTTGCTGCCTTGCCAGAGAAGCCATCCTTTAGATGAGGCATTAATCTGCCTATTCAGGTGGACACCAAAGAACCCATGAAGGAGAAGGAAGGTCCACCTAATATCCTGGCCAACATTCCTCCTTTAACCAACACCACCAAAACAAGACAGGTTCATCACTTTGCACGATCCTTCCATGCACAAGATGGCCTCCACTGTTGCCGCGGTAACAAACGTTGCTGCACGACAGAGTGCTTCGGGTTTTCCTGAGAGACATGTGAATGCAAGTCTTCTACGGGTTAATACCCTGGGGCAGGAGATGATTCAGCACATTCTCTTGAACATCACTCCGAGATATTTAATGTGCTTCAACAGGCAGCTGCACAAAGAACACCAAGATTTCTTTTAGATGATCTGGGGTGTGTCATTGTGGTAGGTCCTGTGGGCTGCTTTATATTGTTCCCACAGCAATGTATTCAGGCCGCATGTTAGTTGAGTGCTGTTTATTTGCGAGTGAGTCGGAAACAAGAATTTTTAACCCCACGCCTTCCAATTTCCTCCCTCCTCGCTTGAAGACACCATACCCACGACTGGACACAGTGCCAACTTCCCTCCAGTACCTCAGGCCAGTGGCCATTCTTCAGGCATGAGCCTGCGCAGCAAGTTACCAGCTGGCTATTCACTGTGGGGGAATACCATTACTGAGCCCCATCCAGTCCTCAGTGTAAAAACCACACGAGTTCACTTTGCAGCAAAAGACTATGGTGGCATACTGGTTATGTTACAGGACGAGTAAACCACAGGTCTACACTATTGATTTGGAAATGTCAGTTCAAATCCCACCCTGGCTGCTGGGGGAATTTAAATTCAGTTCATGAATAAATCTGGAATTAAAAAAAGCTGGTATCAGTAATGGTGACCATGAAACTATCAGATTGTAAAACCCCATCTGGTTCACTACTGTTCTTTAAGGAAGGAAACCTGCTGTCTGTACCCAGTCTGGCCTATACGTGACTCCAATGCGGTTGACTCTTCACAGCCCTCTGAAATGGTCTAGCAAGCCACTCAGATAATGGGAATTAGGAATGAGCAATAAATGATGGCATTACCAGCGACGTCCACAACTTGTGAATGAATAAAAGAGATTCAATAGAAATTGGGAGGGGAACCAAGCAGATCTTTCCTCTCCCCAACCCCGGCCCGTTGAAGTCAATGTAACGCCCCATCACTATCCCAGCTGATTCAACAACAGCAATTTGCAATTTATGCAGAAACTCTAATATAGTGTTTTACAGAACCGTAATGCCCCAAAAAAATGGATGTCAAGTCAAAGAAGGAGATATTGGTCAAATAGATGAGTTTGAAGGAGTGCTTTGAGGAGGATAGGAAGGTGAAGAGGTAAAGGGTTTCGGGAAGGAATTTCAGAGCTTGGGACCGAGGCAATTGAAAGTACACCTGCGAATGGTGGAGCAAAGGAAAAGTGGGGGGTTGCACAGAAGGCCAATATCAGAGAAACAAAGGGGGAGAAATTGGGTGCTTGAGTGTCGGGCTGATCGCGCAGCACCCCCGCTCCCCGGTGGTCCAAGTCGGTGGGTTCCTCATATGCAGAGTATGCGGCGTGGGCCCTTCCCTTTAATTCAGGGAGTAGCCCCTCTTACGCGGCCCAGTGTGTAGCGCTGATGAGCTGTGCGCCCCGCTCCTGCTCCAGGAAGGAAGTGGACCACTTGATTTAGCGCTCCAGTTCCTTTCAGGGGCGGTTACCCCAATTTATCGTGGGCTTTCTGCGCCTGCTGCCCGTGTTACTGCCCCCAAACGGGGTGGCACCCAATTTCTAGGCCAAAGAGTTCAGGGGGTGGAGGTAGGGGGTTGTAGGAGGTTGTAGAGAGGAAGAGGGGTAACGCCAAGAACGTATATAAACACGAGGATGAACATTTTAGATTTGCAGTGCTGGGGGACCAAGGTAGTTCAGCAAGAACAGGGGTGATGGGCAAGTGGGACTAGGTGCTGGCAAGAATTCAGGCAGCAGAGCTTTGGACTGAGCTCTGAAATTTATGAAGGGTTTATGGGGAAGGGGTTGGAGGCAGTGGCAAGGGATAGAGATGGTGAATTTGGTCTTCCCAATGCTTAGCTGGAGGAAAATGCAGCTCATTAAAGACTGGATGTTGAACAAGAAATTCCAACACAAGACAGGGCTGGAACCTGGGAGCTGTAATGGGTCAGTGGGTGAAGTTACCACTAGGACATGGGACGAGCTCAGGGATTGACTTCTGGATACTCCATGGAGACCTGAGATTTCATTATAGTCTATGTACTAACTATCCATTTAAAGTGCTACGTGCTCTCTCATACTGTGTCCTCCCATATAATTGCATGATACGTCATCCCTTATGTGTCCTGGCCAATCCTCCAAACATCACCTACAAACAGATTATCTGGTCATTACCGCAATGCTGCCGTCGTATTGTGTGTCACCCGTGGCTGAGTGGGTAGCTTTCTCACTTCTGAGTCAGAAGATTGTGAGTTCATAGTCCTACTCCAAAGAATTGAGCACAATAATCTAGGCTGACACTTCAAATGCAGTACTGAGGGAGCTGGTGCCATCTTTTGGATGAGACGTTAAACTGAGGCCCCGTCTGCCCTCTCAGGTGTGTGTAAAAGATTCCATGGCACTAGTTTGAAGAAGAGCAGGGGAATTATCCCCAGAGTCCTGGCCAATATCTATCCCTCAATCAACATTGCTAAAGAAAAAGATTATCTGGTCATTATTACATTGCTGTTTATGGGAGCTTGCTGTGCTCAAATTCGCTGCCACCTTTTCTACATTACAACAGTGACTACACTCCAAAAGTACTTCACTGGCTATGAAGCGCAATGAGATTTCCTGAATTCAGAATTTTGCAAGGTTTTCCCAAGCTACCTTTCATGTCGTTGCACAGAACTTTTGTCAGTTTAGTTTGTGAAAGTGTTTGAGGAACTCCATGTGACGAAATACATTGAGAGGTTGTCACAAGACGAGATAGCTCTTCAAAGAAGGAAACTGTTGATTGCGCATAAATCCTAATTACAAAAAAAATCTAACGGGTACTTAAATGTGAAGCAATCTCAAACATTCAGTGGAAATGCATTTTTAGCATTGGTGTGTCAGCTGTGGCTCAGTGGGTAGCACTCTCGCCTCCGAGTCAGAACGTTGAGCACAAAAATCTAGGCTAACATTTCAATGTAGTGCTGAGGGAGTGCTGCCATCTTTTAGATGAGACATTAAAGCATGGTCCTGTCTGCTCTCTCAGATGGTGTTAAAGATACTATGGCACTATTTCAGAGAAGAGCAGGGGAGTTCTACCATCCTGATTAATATTTATGCAGGAAGAATGCTCCCAATGTTGGGGAAGTCCAGAACCAGGGGTCACAGTCTAAGGATAAGGGGTAAGCCATTTAGGACCGAGATGAGGAGAAACTTCTTCACCCAGAGAGTGGTGAACCTGTGGAATTCTCTACCACAGAAAGTAATTGAGGCCAATTCACTAAATATATTCAAAAGGGAGTTAGATGAAGTCCTTACTACTAGGGGGATCAAGGGGTATGGCGAGAAAGCAGGAAGGGGGTACTGAAGTTTCATGTTCAGCCATGAACTCATTGAATGGCGGTGCAGGCTAGAAGGGCTGAATGGCCTGCTCCTGCACCTATTTTCTATGTTTCTATGTTTCTATGTTTCAATCAATATCCACGTTGCGGAATTGGAGCTGAGGGTGGATTTACTCTGGAGCATCCACGATGCTGAGAATGACGTGAGTAGCACGTGTAGCGAGTTGGTCTTACCGCAGGTGAAGGGTCCACAGCCAGTTAGGGAATGGAAGACCAGCAGGAAGAGCAGTGCAAGGAAGGTAGTGCAGGGGTCCCCTGCGGTCATCCCCCTGCAAAACAGATACACTGCTTTGGGTACTGTTGAGGGGATGACTCATCAGGGGAGGGCAGCAGCAGCCAAGTTCATGGCACTGTGGCTGGCTCTGCTGCACAGGAGGGCAGGAAAAAGAGTGGGAGAGCGATAGTGATAGGGGATTCAATTGTAAGGGGAATAGATAGGCTTTTCTGCGGCCACAACCGAGACTCCAGGATGGTATGTTGCCTCCCTGGTGCAAGGGTCAAGGATGTCTCAGAGCGGGTGCAGGACATTCTGAAAAGGGAAGGTGAACAGACAGTTGTCGTGGTGCACATTGGTACCAACAATATAGGTAAAAAAAGGGATGAGGTCCTACGAGACGTATTTAAGGAGCTAGGAGCTAAATTAAAAAGTAGGACCTCAAAAGTAGTAATCTCGGGATTGCTACCAGTGCCACGTGCTTATCAGAGTAGTAATCGCTGGACAGCTCAGATGAATACGTGGCTTGAGCAGTGGTGCAGCAGGGAGGGATTCAAATTCCTGGAGCATTGGAACCGGTTCTGGGGGAGGTGGGAGCAGTACAAACCGGACAGTCTGCACCTAGGCAGGACCGGAACCAATGTCCTAGGGGGAGTGTTCGCTAGTGCTGTTGGGGAGGAGTTAAACTAATATGGCAGGGGGATGGGAACCAATGCAGGGAGACAGAGGGAAACAAAATGGAGACAAAAGCAAAAGACAGAAAGGAGATGAGTAAAAGTGGAGGGCAGAGAAACCCAAGGCAAAAAACAAAAAGGGCCACTGTACAGCAAAATTCTAAAGGGTCAAAGTGTAATAAAAAGGCAAGCATGAAAGCTCGGTGCCTCAATGCAAGGAGTATTCAGAACCCAGGAGAGGGCTCTGAGCTAGTTAGAGTGGGTGAGAGCTCAGATGAACAGGACCCCAAGAAAGAATGCAAAAGGCAGGAGGCAACAGGGCAGAGTAGCACTGGGGTAAGTAAACCACAAGGTGATAGGAAGGGACAATATGTATGAATATAAAGGGGCTGCAGGAGGGGTCAAAGCTAAAAATCATGCTTTAAAAACTAGTATTAAAACACTCTACCAAAACGCATGCAGCATTCGAAATAAAGTAAATGAGTTGATGGCACAAATCATTACAAATGGGTATGATTTGGTGGCCATTACAGAAACGTGGTTGCAGGGTGGCCAAGACTGGGAATTAAACATACAGGGGTATCTGACAATTCGGAAGGATAGACAAGAAGGGAAAGGAGGTGGGGTAGCTCCGTTAATAAAGGATGATATCAGGGCAGTTGTGAGAGATGATATTGGCTCTAATGAACAAAATGTTGAATCATTGTGGGTGGAGATTAGAGATAGTAAGGGGAAAAAGTCACTGGTGGGCATAGTTTATAGGCCCCCAAATAATAACTTCACGGTGGGGCGGGCAATAATCAAGGGAATAATGGAGGCATGTGAAAAAGGAACAGCAGTAATCATGGGGGATTTTAACCTACATATCCATTGGTCAAATCAAATCGCACGGGGTAGCCTTGAGGAGGAATTCATAGAAGGCATACGGGATTGTTTCTTAGAACAGTATGTTACAGAACCTATAAGAGAGCAAGCTATCTTGGATCTGGTCCTGTGTAATGAGACAGGAATTACAAACGATCTCCTTGTAAAAGATCCTCTATGACTGAGTGATCACAGTATGGTTGAATTTGTAATACAGGTTGAGGGTGAGGAAGTAGTGTCTCAAACGTGCGTACTATGCTTAAACAAAGGGAACTACAGTGGGATGAGGGCAGAGTTGGTTAAAGTAGACTGGAAACACAGACTAAATGGTAGCACAATTGAGGAACAGTGGAGGACTTTTAAGGAGCTCTTTCATAGTGCTCAACAAAAAATATATTCCAGTGAAAAAGAAGGGCGGTAAGAGAAGTGATAACCAGCCATGGATAACCAAGGAAATAAAGGAGAGTATCAAATAAAAAAACAATGTGTATAAAGTGGCCAAGGTTAGTGGGAAACTAGCAGATTGGGAACATTTTAAACGACAGCAAAGCAATAAAGAAAGGAAAGATAGATTACGAAAGTAAACTTGCGCAAAACATAAAAACAGATAGTAAAAGCTTTTACCGATATATAAAACGGAAAAGAGTGACGAAAGTAAATGTTGGTCCCTTAGAAGATGAGAAGAGGGATTTAATAATGGGAAATGTGGAAATGGCTGAGACCTTAAACAATTATTTTGCTTCGGTCTTCACAGTGGAAGACACAAAAACCATGCCAAAAATTGCTGGTCATGGGAATGTGGGAAGGGAGGACCTTGAGGTAATCGCTATCACGAGAGGGGTAGTGCTGGACAGGCTAATGAGACTCAAGGTAGACAAGTCCCCTGGTTCTGATGAAATGCATCCCAGGGTATTAAAAGAGATGGCGGAAGTTATAGCAGATGCATTTGTTATAATCTACCAAAGTTCTCTGGACTCTGCGGAGGTACCAGCGGATTGGAAAGCAGCAAATGTAATGCCTCTGTTTAAAAAAGGGGGCAGACAAAAGGCAGGTAACTATAGGCCGGTTAGTTTAACATCTGTAGTGGGGAAAATGCTTGAACCTATCATTAAGGAAGAAATAGCGGGACATCTAGATAGGAATAGTGCAATCAAGCAGACGCAACATGGATTCCTGAAGGGGAAATCATGTTTAACTAATTTACTGGAATTCTTTGAGGATATAACGAGCATGGTGGATAGAGGTGTACAGATGGATGTGGTGTATTTAGATTTCCAAAAGGCATGCGATAAGGTGCCACACAAAAGGTTACTGCAGAAGATAAAGGTACGCGGAGTCAGAGGAAATGTATTAGCATGGATAGAGAATTGGCTGGCTAACAGAAAGCAGAGAGTCGGGATAAATGTGTCCTTTTCGGGTTGGAAATCGAAGGCTAGTGGTATGCCACAGGGATCGGTGTTGGGACCACAACTGTTTACAATAGATATAGAAGACCTGGAAGAGGGGACAGAGTGTAGTGTAACAAAATTTGCAGATGACACAAAGATTAGTGGGAAAGCGAGTTGTGTAGAGGACACAGAGAGACTGCAAAGAGTTTAGATAGGTTAAGCGAATGGGCTAAGGTTTGGCAGATGGAATACAATGTCGGAAAATGTGAGGTCATCCACCTTGGAAAAAAAAACAGTAAAAGGGAATATTATTTGAATGGGGAGAAATTACAACATGCTGCAGTGCAGAGGGACCTGGGGGTCCTTGTGCATGAAACTCTTTTGAGTTCACCTGTGAAAACATAAAAACAATAAACGGTGCCACCCGACCTGGGTGACACTCCAGACATTTTCAAGGCCCTTTTTTTCCCCCCTTTTTTTTTTTTTTTTTGGTTTTTTTTTTTGGGCACTAAAATCACAATTTTCCCCAGTGCCCCCTATAAAAGGGAAGGGGGACACTAAAAGCACCGGCAATTAAAACAAATTAAACTTTAAAACGTAAAATCAAATTAAAATTTGGTTGCCGGGCGTGATGATGCACTCCAGTCCCTCCGGTGCCCACCTCTCGCGGAAGGCCGCGAGCGTACCGGTGGACACCGCGTGCTCCATCTCCAAGGACGCCCTGGACCGGATGTAAGAGCGGAAGAGAGGCAGGCAGTCAGGTTGAACGACCCCCTCGACCGCCCGCTGCCTGGACCGGCTGATGGCACCCTTGGCCGTGCCCAGGAGCAGTCCTACGAGGAGGCCTTCGGACCTACCCGCTCCCCTCCGCACAGGGTGCCCAAAGATCAGGAGAGTGGGACTGAAGTGCAGCCAGAATTTCAGGAGCAGCCCCTTCAAATAATAAAACAGGGGCTGCAACCTCGTGCATTCCATAAAAACATGGAATACGGACTCCTCCAGACCGCAGAAATTGCAGGCGGCCTGGGAGTCCGTGAACCGGCTTAAAAATTTGTTGCACGGCACTGCTCCGTGCACCACCCTCCAGGCCAAGTCCCCGATGAATAGTGGGAGGACCCCTGCGTAGAGTGCCCTCCATCGGGGACCCCCGCCTCCTCCGGACGGCAAGATGGTACGCCATGGCGTGTCCGGACGGCTGGCGAGGATGGCAAAGTTGAGGGTGTGCAGGAGCAGCCCGTACAGGAAACCCCTCCGCGCGGAACTGAAAGGCACGGAGGGGATTTCCCCGAGGCGGCTCAAGTTGTGAGGCGCCGGCCCCCGAGGGAGGTTCCGGGGTTTGGCGCCGATGAGGAATTCCGTCCGGACGGGGATCAGTTCGGACGGGATCTCCCCACGTGCTTGAGCCTCCTCGATACACCTAACGGAGTCAGGGCCCAGAGCTGTTTTTAGCGACTCGATGGCATCGGCCGCGCGGCGGACGTTGGCAGAATTTAGGCGCCGCGCCAGCGTGACTGGCGCCATCCAGCCCGCTCCTCCGCCATCGAGCAGGTCCCTGACCCTGGTCACCTCACCAGCCACAGCCCTCTCTTCCGACCGCCACATGAAGCCTCGGCCGTGGAGGTACGGATTCCCGAGCAGCGGTTCCTGCAGGACGGCCGCCACTCCAGCCGGCGGAGAGCTGCGCTTGGTGGAGACTTTGTTCCAGACCCTGATGAGTTCCCTGTAAAAGACAGGCAGCTCCCGGAGGGCGGTCCTGGCACCCCCCAAGTTCACAAACAGGAGCTGCGTGTCATAATTGAGGTCGAGCTGCTGGCGGAAGAAATACCTCGCCAGAGCACACCACCTAGGAGGGGGCTCGACGTAAAGGTATCTCTGCAGGGTCTGAAGACGGAAAGTCGCGAGCTGGGCGCTGACGCACACCAACGACTGACCGCCCTCCTCAAGCGGGAGACTCAAGACCGCGACAGAGACCCAGTGCTTCCTGTTGTTCCAGAAGAAGTCCACCAGCTTCTTCTGTATCTTGGCGACAAACGCAGGGGGAGGGGTCAAAGTGACCAGCCGGTACCACAGCATTGCGGCCACCAGCTGGTTTATGACTAGCGCTCGACCCCTGTAGGACAGCACTCGGAGCAGTCCTGTCCAGCGCCCTAGGCGAGCGGCGACCTTGGCCTCCAGCTCCTGCCAGTTCGCCGGCCAGGCTTCCTCGTCGGGGCTAAGGTAGACTCCCAGATAGAGGAGATGGGTCGTGCTCCAGGCAAAAGGCCTGAGCTCCTCCGGCAGGGAGTCCACCCGCCACTGACCCACCAGGAGTCCGGAACATTTCTCCCAGTTGATCCTGGCGGAGGACGCGGCCGAGTAAATCTCCTGGCACTCACGCATCCTCCGCAGGTCAGCGGGATCCTCTACCGCGAGGAGCACGTCATCGGCGTAAGCCGAGAGGACGACCTCCACGCCCGGCCCTTGCAGAGCCAGTCCCGTCAACCTCGTCCGCAAGAGGCGCAGGAAAGGCTCCACGCAAACGGCGTATAACTGGCCGGACATGGGGCATCCCTGGCGCACCCCTCTCCTAAAGCGAAGGGGCGCCGTCAAGGACCCGTTAACCTTAATCAGACACTCCGCGGCGGCGTACAAAAGTCGGATCCGGGCGACGAAATGCGTCCCGAACCCGAAAGCGCGCAGAGTTCCGAGCAGATAGTCGTGATCCACCCTGTCGAACGCCTTCTCTTGGTCGAGGGATAGGAAGGCGACCGACAGACCAGCCTCCTGGGAGCAATGGATGAGGTCCCGGACCAGATGGATGTTGTCGTGGATTGTCCGGCCCGGGACCGTGTATGACTGGTCGGGGTGGATCATGTGGTCCAGCACGGCACCAAGGCGAGCAGACATCGCCCTGGCGAAGATTTTGTAGTCCGTGCTGAGGAGGGAGACTGGGCGCCAGTTCTTAAGGAGGCGGAGATCGCCCTTCTTAGGCAGCAGGACGATGACTGCCCTGCGCCAAGAGAGGGGCATCTCCCCGGTCGCCAGACTTTCCCCCAGGACCCGCGCGTAGTCGCTCCCCAGGACGTCCCAGAACGCCCTGTGGAACTCCACGGTCAGCCCGTCCAGCCCCGGGGATTTTCCCCTCGAGAGCCGGGCGAGGGCACCGGTCAGCTCCGCCAGGCTTAGCAGAGCTTCCAGATTTTCGGCGCCCTCCGGGCCGACCTTCGGCAGGTCCTCCCACAAAACTCTACGCGCTTCCTCGCTGGACGGATCCGGAGAGAACAGAGCCCCGTAATATTCACGGACCCTGTTGTTGACGCCCTCCGGATCCGAGACGAGAGAGCCGTCGTCGGCCAGCAGCGTCAAGAGCTGCTTACGGACACTCTGCCTTTTTTCCAGCGAGTAGAAGAAGGGGGAGCCGCGGTCCAGATCCCGCAGGAACCGGATCCGCGACCTCACGAACGCGCCTCGGGACCCGACGAGCTGCAGGTCCTTCAGCGCGGCCTTCTTCGCTTCGTACACCGTCCGCAGGGCCGGGTCCTGGACGACTTGACCGAGACGGGCTTCCAGGTCGAGCACCTCTTTTTCTAGGCGCCCGACTCTGGCCGCCCGCCTCTTGGTCGACCCCCTCGCGTACTCTTGACAGAAGACGCGGACGTGAGCCTTGCCCACGTCCCACCATAGCCTCAAGGAGGGGAAGCCCCCCTGCTTCCTTCTCCAGTCGGACCAGAATCGACGGAACGAGTCCTGGAACCGCACGTCCTCCAGCAGCCGGTTGTTAAAGTGCCAGTACGCGGACCCCGTCCTCGCGCGGAGCGAAGCGAGCTCCGCCCACACCAGGTGGTGGTCCGAACACGGCACCGGCCGCATGGAGGCCGCCGGGACGCAGGAAACGTACGCCCGAGACACGTAAAGGCGGTCGACCCTAGACCATCCAACTCCAGGCCTCACCCAAGTAAAGGCGCTGGAGTCGGGGTGGAGATTTCGCCAGACGTCCACCAAGTCGAAGGACCCGACCAGGTCCCTCAACTTCTCCATCGCCGTCATGCACTGCGGGGCACCGGAGCGGTCCCTCGCCTCGAGGGTGCAGTTAAAATCCCCCCCGAGGACAATGCAGTCGCCGACGTCGACGGAGCCAAGAAGAGCGGACACCTCTTCAAAGAAGCGCGTTTGCTGCGGGCCGGGATGAGGGGCGTACACGTTCACGAGATGGAGCGGCACGTCCCCCAGGCGAACCGTTACGTGCAGCAAGCGGCCTGGCACGGGCTCCTCGACCCCCAAGATCTCCGGCTGAAAATGCGGGCCCAGCAAGATGGCCACCCCACTTGAAATGGCGGTGAGGTGGCTCATGCGGACCTCTCCTTGCCATTCCAGGAGCCACGTGGCTTCGTCTCCCGGAACGGTGTGGGTTTCTTGCAGGAAGCACACCGCATATTTCCCCTCCCGCAGGAGCGAAAAATTGTCAAATCTACGGCGTGCCCCTCTGCCGCCGTTGATGTTGAGGCTGGCTATGGTTATCTTCATGGCAAAAGCATAGTGCAACCTCTACCTTAACCTATTGTGGGGGAGGGAGCGGAGTCTTTTGTTGAACTCCGCTCCCTCCGCAGCCCAGCGAGGAGTCCCTCGAGCTCGCGCAGCTCAAGGTGCTGCTCCTTTGTCAAGGGCCCGCCCGCGGCCAAGGTTTTAACGGCGGCGCGGACGGACCCCTTGATCAGCTCCGGCTCGGACCATTTTTCCAGGGCCAGTCGGGCTTGGTCGCGGCGACCCCGGCTCTGGGCCAAAAAGTCCCGGAGTTCCTTTGCAGGAACGAGGAGGGCCTCAGCGGCGGCCGCGAGCAGATCCACCGCCTCCCTGGCGGTGGTCTCTAGGTCTTCACCCGCGTCCCCCACCGAGTCCCCGTCCTCCTCCGGGAGGTGGCCGCCAGCAGCCGGCCCATTGACCGCACAAGGTACGGCAAATGAACCGGCCGCTCCAACCGGCCCTGGCACTGCCCCGATCCCACCCCCAGGATCGTCGGCAGAGGAGTCCCCACTGGGCTCTTTTAAAAATGGTGCTGGGTCGGGAAATGACAGCGGAAGGGGTTCCCCCTCCGCCCCAGGAACCGGAGAACAAGGAGAGACCCGGCCATAGGAAATCCCCAGGCCCTCCAAGTGCTCCAGCTCCAAAGTAAGGGGCGAGGGTGGGTGTTCCTCCCCCTCCCCGCTGCCACCCCCCGGCCCAGCGTCTACAGTTTCATTAAAATCAATATATTTTGTTTCTGCCGGGTCGAGCAACTCCCGGGGGAAGTTGGGTAATAGCTGGGCGGGCTCAGGTTCGGCCTTTTCGGCCTCGCCCGCCTCAGTCCCCGGGACGCCCGGCCCGGCGGCTACGCATTCCTCCGCGGTCCCCACGCCCCCCACGACAGGCAGATCTTCCACTCCATCCCCGGGAGGCAGAGGCTGGGCAGCCTCAACTGTCTCACCCTCCCCGGGGAAAGACTCCTCGCGCCTGCAGCGCAATTTGGGGGCGCTGGTGGGGGACGCGGGACACGCGGCGGGCACCGACTCCTCCGCGGAGGGATGTTGTTCCCCCTCCGCCTCATTGGGGCGGTGCCTCTTTTTGTTCCTGGGGGCGCGCGGAGTCAGGGAGACCTCCATGTCTGCCGAGGCCTCCCGCTCCGCCCCCCCCTTTTCCTTTTCTTGCCCGGGCCCCTCTGTGGTGTTGTTCAAGGGCTCGGGCACGGGCTCGGGGCACCCCGCACTCGCCGGTGATGGGGTTGGGCTGAGCGCGGTGGTCAAATTATCCGGCGCACCGAGGGGACCCGCCTCTTGATGTTTTGTCTTCTTCCGCGCCTTCTTTCCGGTCGGACGCTCTCCCTCCCCCCCGCCGGAGGCCCTGAAAACAAAGGCCTCCGACGATGCCCGCGCACCCATGGCTCCCGGCACGCGGACGCAACTAGGGGGAGGGGTGGCGGCAGCGCCAGCCTTGGCCGCCTTCGGTGGTTTGGCGGCCTTGGAGGCGGGGCAGTTCTTGCGAACATGCCCCACCTCCCTGCAGGCATGGCACCGCACGCCGTCCGACGTCCAGAAGACGCGGTAGGCAGTCCCCTCGTGCACCACATTAAAGTGCCCTTCTGTCATGTCCTCCCGCGCCAGCCGGACAAAGAGCTGGCGGCGGAAGGAGAACACGTGGCGCAGGCTGTTCTCCCTGAGGCCGAGCGGTATGGGGTTGATCCCTGACCTTACCTCCCCCAGTTGTTGTAGGTGAGGGAGGAGGAGCCCAGCGGGAACAAAGGGCGGGACGTTCGACACGATGACCCTCTGCGCGGTGGCCTCGAGAGGATCCACCGGCAGGAACGTCCCGCCCACCGTGAGCCCCTTTTCGAGGGCCAGGGACACCGCCCGCTCCGACCCCAGGAAGAAAACAGCCTTCCCAGACATCTTGGAGGCTGCGACAATGGCCGAGGGGCCGACTACCCCAGCCATCGCCCGCACGCACTCCTCGATGCTCATTGTGGGGTGAGTGTAGCTCTTGACCCCGTGTTTTTTTGTTATAAGTGTAAATGGTGGCAGGGCAGCGGGTGGCGCAGGAGGTGCTGTGGAAGCGGTTGCCACCTGCGCATACGTCCTTGCTGGCCCTGCCACCGGCGTGGATGGGGTCGCCATCACGGGGTCCCTTTAAGGGCTACACCCACCCCAAAGTCACAGGCCTTAATGGTCTTTAATGGCCTCGTATATTAACTGAGCAGAGGAGCCCTTAACGAGGCACCTCTCCCCTCGTTGACAATTGGGGAGAGGCCTTGCTCCCTCTGCTCAGTTGTCTTAATTGTTTTTTTTTTTTTTTTTTTTTAAATTTGGAAGGAAAGGGTTCTCAGAGAGAGAGGGGAGAAACAGAGTAGCAGAGAAAGAGAGAGGGGGGTGGGAAGGGGGGGGGCTGCGAGGGCAGGTCTCTCCTCGCAGCTGTGGGTGGGTGCACTCCCCAGATGGCAAAACACAAAAGTCTTTGAGGTGGTCTTCAGGTGGGGGGAGAAGATGTCTTCACCTGGGGTAGCTGGAGCCACCAGGCACTCCTAACGATCTTTAATTGGGTGATTAATAACAATCTTCAGCCTGGTAGCTCCAGCTATCCCAGGCTAGGCAAATGTGGGGGGGGTGGGGGGGGTTCCAATTGTGGGGGGGGCCTAGTTGTAAGCAAGGCCCCCACACACACTACCACACACACACACACCCCCCGCGATGTTCCGGCCCTCAGTGGTCTTCTTTCCACCCCCACCGATACAACAAAGTCTGTTTGGGGAAATGCACCCACACCCACCTGTAGAATTGTAGAGTCTCCCTCCTTCCACACTGACTGGATGTTGTTTGTCTTTTCCCCCTCTCTCCAACTCTGCAGAATGGTGAAAAAGATGTTGAAAGTTTTCTGCTTTCTCCTCCTCTCCCTCTGGATAAAAGTGGTGGTGAAGCCCCTTCCTTCCTTCTCTTCCTGGCTGGTCTCAGGGCTCTCCAGGCAGGAGCTCAAGTTGCTAGCTGCTTCCCTCACTGCTCACAGCTCCAACTGAGCAGGACACGCCTCCACAGCTCCCCAATTGGTCCTTGTGCATGAAACTCTTTTGAGTTTATCTGTGAAAACATAAAACATTAAACGGTGCCACCCGACCTGGGTGACACTCCAGACATTTACAAGGCCCATTTTTTTTTTCCCCCTTTTTTGTGTTTTTTTTGTGTTTTTTCTTTTTTTTTTTTGTTTTTTTTTTGGGCACTAAAATTCCAATTTTTCCCCAGTGCCCCCTATAAAAGGGAAGGGGACACTAAAAGCACCGGCAATTAAAACAAATTAACTTTAAAACGTAAAATCAAATTAAAATTTGGTTGCCGGGCGTGATGATGCACTCCAGTCCCTCCGGTGCCCACCTCTCGCGGAAGGCCGCGAGCGTACCGGTGGACACCGCGTGCTCCATCTCCAAGGACACCCTGGACCGGATGTAAGAGCGGAAGAGAGGCAGGCAGTCAGGTTGAACGACCCCCTCGACCGCCCGCTGCCTGGACCGGCTGATGGCACCCTTGGCCGTGCCCAGGAGCAGTCCTACGAGGAGGCCTTCGGACCTACCCGCTCCCCTCCGCACAGGGTGCCCAAAGATCAGGAGAGTGGGACTGAAGTGCAGCCAGAATTTCAGGAGCAGCCCCTTCAAATAATGGAACAGGGGCTGCAACCTTGTGCACTCAATAAAAACATGGAACACGGACTCCTCCAGACCGCAGAAATTGCAGGCGGCCTGGGAGTCCGTGAACCGGCTTAAAAATTTGTTGCACGGCACTGCTCCGTGCACCACCCTCCAGGCCAAGTCCCCGATGAATAGTGGGAGGACCCCCGCGTAGAGTGCCCTCCATCGGGGACCCCCGCCTCCTCCGGACGGCAAGATGGTACGCCATGGCGTGTCCGGACGGCCGGCGAGGATGGCAAAGTTGAGGGTGTGCATGAGCAGCCCGTACAGGAAACCCCTCCGCGCGGAACTGAAAGGCACGGAGGGGATTTCCCCGAGGCGGCTCAAGTTGTGAGGCGCCGGCTCCTTGTGCATGAATCCCAAAAAGTTAGTTTGCAGGTGCAGCAGGTAATCAGGAAGGCGAATGGAATTTTGGCCTTCATTGCGAGAGGGATGGAGTACAAAAGCAGGGAGGTCCTGCTGCAACTGTACAGGGTATTGGTGAGGCTGCACCTCGACTACTGTGTGCAGTTTTGGTCACCTTTCTTAAGGAAGGATATACTAGCTTTGGAGGGGGTACAGAGACGATTCACTAGGCTGATTCCGGAGGTGAGGGGGTTACCTTATGATGATAGATTGAGTAGACTGGGTCTTTATTCGTTAGAGTTCAGAAGGATGAGGGGTGATCTTAAAGAAACATTTAAAATAATGAAAGGGATAGACAAGATAGAGGCAGAGAGGTTGTTTCCACTGGTCGGGGAGACTAGAACTCGGGGGCACAGCCTCAAAATATGGGGGAGCCAATTTAAAACCGAGTTGAGAAGGAATTTCTTCTCCCAGAGGGTTGTGAATCTGTGGAATTCTCTGCCCAAGGAAGCAGTTGAGGTTAGCTCATTGAATGTATTCAAGTCACAGATAGATAGATTTTTAACCAATAAGGGAATTAAGGGTTATGGGGATCGGGTAGGTAAGTGGAGCTGAGTCCACGGCCGGATCAGCCATGATCTTGTTGAATGGCGGAGCAGGCTCGAGGGGCTAGATGGCCTACTCCTGTTCCTAATTCTTATGTTCTTATGTTCTTATGTAAAAGTAGTTTATGTGGTCATTATCACGCTGCTGTTTGTGGGAGCCTGCGAAGTGCAAATTATCAGCCATGACAACAGCGCCTACACATCAAAAATACTTCATTGACTGTGAAGCACTTTCGGATGTCCTGACGTTGTGAAAGGCAATATGTAAATGCATGTCTTGCTTTCTTTCCACCTTTCTATAAAGCAAGAATGTCTGTGCTGCTACAGGAACTTGGAAGGTATGTTATGTTGCTTGTTCAATCAGATTCTAGTCCTCAATCCACTGGCATAGTACCAGCAACAAATAAACAAAAAATGCTGGCGATGCAATGTCAATGTGTGACCTTTTGCCCCACAGCAAAAGCTTCTCCCGGAGTTTCTGACTTACGGTTGCCAACACAGGTTGGGCGCATTCCTGAATGTGGCGTCTCATGACTCATGCCCCCGCCCCTGCAGTCCCGCCATTGTCGCCAGCATGTCCATCTTCGCGGTGCTCCGCTTTCCCGCAACTTCATCATAGGCAGTCCCTCGGAATCGAGGAAGACTTTCTTCCTCTCTTAAAATTAGTTCATAAGTGACTGAACAGTCCAATACGAGAACCACAGTTCCTGTCACAGGTGGGACAGATAGTCGTTGAGGGAAGGGGTGGGTGGGACTGGTTTGCCGCACGCTCTTTCCGCTGCTTGCGCTTGGTTTCTGCATGCTCTCAGCGAGGAGACTCGAGGTGCTCAGCGCCCTCCCGGATGCACTTCCTCCACTTAGAGCGGTCTTTGGCCAGGGACTCCCAGGTGTCGGTGGGGATGTTGCATTTTATCAGGGAGGCTTTGAGGGTGTCCTTGTAATGTTTCCTCTGTCCACCTTTGGCTCATTTGCCATTAAGGAGTTCCAAGTAGAGCGATTGCTTTGGGAGTCTCGTGTCTGGCATGTGAACTATGTGGCATGCCCAGTGGAGCTGATCAAGTGTGGTCAGTGCTTCACTGCTGGGGATGTTGGCCTGGTCAAGGATGCTAACGTTGGTGTGCACCAATTGGAATGTGAATAGACTCTTCATTACCCGATTGGCTGATTCATGGCTGTCAGTCAAACAGCCTCGCCCACCCCCCGCCATGTCCAATATTATAATATTACAAAATTGTAACCAGTAAGCAAAAATAGTCAAAGAATTTTGTTTTAAAAACACAATTTTTAAAAATGTCTTAATGATTGTCTCTTCTGGGTTCTGCCTGCACCAGTGCCCTGGAGGTTCCTGGAAATTCCAGGGGAACCCTGGAGGGTTGGCAACCCTATTCGGGCTGCTGTCCCACGTTGCATGTCAAGGCTTTTCATCGGATTTCAGGACACGGTGGATTTCACCAGACGAGGCTCCTGCTGTGGAGTATCGCTCACTGGGAGAGCGGTTCGGAGAATAAGCCACAGATCTCCAGCATTTCTGAATTTCCACGTCACTAATTTGAATGAGTGGAACGTCTAAAAATGGGACGTTTGCAGGGCTATGGGGAAAGAGTGAAGAAGGCGGGACTAATTGGAGAGCTCAGGCACAATGGGCCCAAAGGTCTCGTCCTGTGCTGTAAGATTCGATGCGAGTGCTGCCAGTGATCCTACTACCCAACATTTTGCATTCTCTAATCCACGTGTTTCGATTTGTGAAGTCTACCCTCGCCTACACTGTTTGATCACTTGCAGCAGGTTTTGCTCTTTCACTAACATTAGTGAAATTAGGGGACCAAGGGTCTAGTGAGATGGAGGAACTGAAGGAAATCCTTATTAGGCGGGAAATTGTGTTAGGGAAATTGATGGGATTGAAGGCCGATAAACCCCAGGGCCTGATAGTCTGCATCCCAGAGTACTTAAGGAACTGGCCCTAGAAATAATGGATGTATTGGTGATCATTTTCCAACATTCTATTGATTCTGGATCAGTTCCTATGGACTGGAGGGTAGCTAATGTAACACCATTTTTTTTAAAAAGGAGGGAGAGAGAAAACAGGTAATTATAGACTGGTTAGCTTGACATCAGTAGTGGGGAAAATGTTGGAATCAATTATTAAATAACAACGCATTTGGAAAGCAGTGACAGGATCAGACCAAGTCAACATGGATTTATGAAAGGGAAATCATGCTTGACAAATCTTCTGGAATTTTTTGAGGATGTAACTAGCAGAGTGGACAAGGGAGAGCCAGTGGATGTGGTGCATTTGGACTTTCAAAAGACTTTTGACAAAGTCCCACTCAAGAAATTGATGTGCAAAATTAAAACACATGGTATTGGGGGTAATGTATTGGCGTGGATAGAGAACTGGTTGGCAGACAGGAAGCAGAGAGTCAGGATAAACGGGTCCTTTTCAGAATGGCAGGCAGTGACTAGGAGGGTGCCGCAGGGCTCAGTGCTGGGACCCCAGCTATTTACAATATACATTAATGATTTGGATGAAGAAATTGAGTGTAATATCTCCAAGTTTGCAGATGACACTAAACTGGGTGGCGGTGTGAGCTGTGAGGAGGACGCTAAGAGGCTGCAGGGTGACTTGGACAGGTTAGGGGAGTGGGCAAATGCATGGCAGGTGCAGTATAATGTGGATAAATGTGAGGTTATCTACTTTGGTGGCAATAACACAAAGGCAGAATATTATCTGAATGGCGGCAGATTAGGAAAAGGGGAGCTGCAACGAGACCTGGGTGTCATGGTACATCAGTCATTGAAAGTTGGCATGCAGGTACAGCAGGCGGTGAAGAAGGCAAATGGTATTTTGGCCTTCATAGCTGGGGTTTTGAGTATAGGAGCAGGGAGGTCTTACTGCCGTTGTACAGGGCCTTAGTGAGGCCTCACCTGGAATATTATGTTCAGTTTTGGTCTCCTAATCTGAGGAAGCATGTTCCTGCTATTGAGTGAGTGCAGCGAAGGTTCACCTGACTGATTCCCGGGATGGCTGGACTGACATATGAGGAGAGATTGGATCGACTGAGCCTTTATTCACTGGAGTTTAGAAGGATGAGAGGGGATCTCATAGAAACATATAAAATTGTGACGGGACTGGACAGGTTAGATGCAGGAAGAATGTTCCCGATGTTGGGGAAGTCCAGAACCAGGGGACACAGTCTAAGGATAAGGGGTAAGCCATTTAGGACTGAGATGAGGCGAAACCTCTTCACCCAGAGAGTTGTTAACCTGTGGAATTCCCTACCGCAGAGAGTTGTTGATGCCAGTTCATTGGATATATTGACGAGGGAGTTAGATATGGCCCTTACGGCTAAAGGGATCAAAGGGTATGGAGAGGAAGCAGGAAAGAGGTATTGAGGTGAATGATCAGCCATGATCTTGTTGAATGGTGGTGCAGGCTCGAAGGGCTGAATGGCCTACTCCTGCACCTATTTTCTATGTTTCTATGTTTCTATGTTGGCATGTGTGTAAAGCAGTGAAACGCAGCTCAGATTCACTCAGGCATTTGTTTTGCCAACATCGGCTGATTAAGGAAAACACACTCCCACTTTGTTTTTCTCGTTGTTTTGAAAATCATTATACAGCCGCCCCATGCTAAGTCCTGAAAGGGACAATACTGTTTTGCTGATGGGACGCTGGACAAAGCGATTGGTTGACACCCCGTCACATGGTTGAATGTCTCGTGAACATCTCAATCAGACCTGGCTGTCCTCAATCACCTTTGAACTGCGGTCACTTTTGAACTTCAGTCACCTTTGAACTTCAGCCACCTTTGAACTTCAGTCGCCTTTGAACTTGCAGCATTAAGACAATCAGAGCGCTGTATTTTCAAACAGTCACCCACAGTCATTATCGTCCTGTTGAGGAGGACTGTGGGAATCACGAATAAGGTCGACTTGTTTTTTTAAGGGAGAGGTGGCGAAAGTCAGGGAGGAGAGGGTTTGAGGAGATTGTCTACATTTTGGATTATGCCTATGTCAGGAACAAGTCTCCTTGAAGTCTATGGTCAGGGGAGGCAGTCAGTTGGGTAACCTGTGGTAGCAAAGCTCCAAGGCCCTTGTATGAAGAATGAGAAGGATACAAAGATGTAATTTATATCTTGGCATGATTAGTGTAAGAGCCCGACACTTGGTTATAATGGAGTTTGCATCAGGGTTAGGGTAAAGTCCATTACTTCAGGAGATCTGTCATAACAGTTTTTGTTACCGTGAGGTTTTCCACCGTGCAGGCACATCGTACTTTATCGCTGCTTCGCAGAATGAACAACACCAATTGAATCAAAGCCTCAGACCATGCTGACATCAGTGTAGCTCAGGTTGAACGAAAGTATGTCAAAGACCATGCAAGGACTGTGAACTCAAGCCCAATGTGCTGGACAGATGCTTATGGGATCATACCAGAGTTTGGGATGGTGTTATTGTTGCCTGGCAACAGTGAGGCCTGTTGGAATTTGTACCAGTATTGTGTCAGGACACTGTTTACATAGCCCTTCGTCTGATTCCAAGTTGGCACTGATCGCATGGTAGGAGTGTGTGTGTGGCTGAGTATCTGGTGAATGTAACTTTTAACCAGTTTTATGCCGAAGGTACACTTCTGGCAAAAGTTACCCTGAAGCCTATAGAATTGGAGTACAGTTTACCAGATAATATCGGTGGTGCAGAGTGAGACAATTTGCGGAATATAGGGATCAAGCCTATATTCAGCTACAGCTTGCCTTAAGCTTGATCCTGAATGTGTTGTCTTTGGAACACTCCTTGATTTGGTGTCAAGACATTCGCACGATATATTTCGCTGAAAGTTTTTGACTGAAGCAACATCTTTCATCTGGCAAAATTTCTCACCAGCGCCAGGCCCCGGAACGGGAGGCGGTGCCTGGCAACTTGGGCCGCCCCCGGAGCTCCCGCCGTGCTGTTGCACTCTGCACGGAGGGGTTTCATGTACGGACCGCTGCTGCCCACTGCCACCTCCTTGTCCTCGCCTTCCATCCGGACGCGCCTTGGCGTTCCATCTTGCCGATCCGGGGGGCTCCGGTAATGGAGGGCTCTCGACGAGGGAGACCTCCCCTGCATCATTGGGGATCTGGGGTCAAGAGTGCTGCATGCAGCAGCTCTGTCATAACCATTTTTTTTAAGCCACTTCACAGAAGCCCAGGGCATCTGTAACTTCTGTGGCCTGGGTGGCTCCGTCTTTCACATCTACGCGGAGCACGAGAGTGTGCAGTCCTCTGCTCCACTAATTGAAGGGGTTGCTCCTCAATTTCTGGCTCTACTTCAGTCTTCCACTCCTGATGGTTGGCCACCCACTGTGGGGGTGTGGGGTGTGGGGGGTGGGGGGTGGGTGGGGGGTTTGGGGGTGGGGTGGAGGTTTTTGCATCGGATATGAAGCACAGAATTTCTCCTCATCTCAGTCCTAAATGGCCGACCCCTTATTCTGAGACTGTGACCCCTTGTTCTAGATTTCCCAGCCAGGGGAAACATTTTCTCAGCATTAACCCAGTCAAGCCCCTTAAGAATTTAATATGTTTCAATTCGATCACTTCTCATTCTTCTAAACTCTAGGGAATATTACATTGGATTTCATAGTACTTTATGAGATATATGGCAAATAAACAGGCCATTCGGCCCAACCAGTCCATGCCGGCATTTATGCTCCACTCGAGCCTCCTCCCGTCTTTCCTCATCTAACTCTATCAGCATAACCCACAATTCCCTTCATCCTCATATGTTTGTCTAGCCTCCCCTTAAATGCATCCATAGTATTTGCCTCAAACACTCCTTGTGGTAGCGATTTCCACATTCTCATCACTCTTTGGGTAAAGAATTTCTGCTGAATTCCCTATTGGATTTCTTGGTGACTATCTTATCGACGACAAACCAATCTACCAGCAGTCTTCAGAGGACTCAAGGGTCATCAGTGAACCTGGAATTTCCATCACGGACCTGTTCATCATTTTAAAGACCTCGATTAGGACTCCCCTCAGCCCTCTTTTTACAAGAGCTTATTCATCGTTTCTTGATATATATATATATATATATACACTCGCATTTCTGGTATCATCCTTGTAAATCTTCTCTCCAGACAGGCAAGTCGAAGGACCTTCTCATGGGTGTTATGTATGCAATAAAGGTTCAAACTGAGTACTATTAACTAAGCAAGTACAACCTTGGCTTTGCTTTATTTAGGCCCAAAGTGCCTGACTCTCAAACTGGCTGGCCTTTTATACTTGAGCAGCACCATGTGCGTGGTGCTCAGTGGCCTCCAGCAATGACGCCATCTGGTGGCTACAAACAGAATGTACATACATGACAATACCCCACTCTGAGATCTTATCACAGTTTTTCACAGGTTGAGGTGGCCATGTCAGGAATTGCAAGACCATTTTTATTGAACAGGTCTGTGATGGAACTTCCGGGTTCACTGATGACGCTTGAATCCTCTGAAGACTGCTGGTAGATTGGTTGCTCATCGATAATTTCTTCGTCCGACTGTTCTGGCTCGCCTGTGCACCTCAGCTTTGTTTGATCCATGTGTTTCCTGCAATTTGCCTATTCTTGAGCTTAATAAAAAATACTCTGTTGCCCTCCTTGGCTATGACCATACCAGCAATCCATTTGGGACCCTGACCATAGTTCAACACATCTACAGGATCATTAACAGAAATCTTATATGACACAGTTGCACGATCATGGTACCCTTGTTGACTTTGTCTTCTGTATTCAACATGATTATTTAAATCCGAGTATACCAGAGATAGCTTGGTCTTAAGATCTCTTTTCATCATGAGTTCAGCAGACGAGACCCCTGTGAGTGTGTGGGGTCTTGTCCTGTAACTCAGGACAAGCAGGTCGCAGTGACCCTTGGGTTAGTCTCCTCATGCTTTGCTTGATAATTTGTACTGCACGTTCTGCTTGCCCGTTGGACGCAGGCTTGAACGGTGCTGACCTTACAAGTTTTATGTCATTAAATTTCACAAACTCCTGAAACTCCTGACTGGTGAAGCACGATCCATTGTTGCTCACCACTATGTCAGGTAGACCATGTGTCGCGAACATGACATTGAGATTCTCTATGGTTGCCGTGGATGTACTGGACGACATAATTATGCATTCTATCCACTTCGAATATGCGTCCACTACCACTAAAAACATCTTGCCCAGGAAGGGACCTGCAAAATCTACATGGATCCTGGACCAAGGTTTCGATGGCCACGACCACGGACGCAGAGGCGATTCCGCTGGTGCTTTGCTGAGCTGCATGCAAGTGTTGCACTGATGCACACAGAATCAATTCCTGGCCACCATACATGGGACCTGGCGATGGCATTCATCATCACTATACCCGGATGTGTGCTGTGTAACTCACGCACAAACTTCTTTCTCCCTTTCTTGTGCATTACAGTGCGATTGCCCCATAACATGCAATCTGCTGAGTCCATGATCAGATCAGCCATGATCTTATTGAATGGCAGAGCAGGCTCAAAGGGCCAAATGCCCTACTCCTGCTCCTATTTCTTATGTTCTTATGTTCTTCTTTTGAAGTTGGCTGTCTGTAACTATTGGGGTGCTGCAATGATCGGTGCTTGGGGCCCTAGCTATTCACAATCTATATCAATGATTTGGAGAAAGGGACTGAGATATTAAGGGAATCAAGGGATATGAGGCTAGTGCAGGAAAGTGGACTTGAGGTAGAAGATCAGCCATGATCTTATTGAATGGCAGAGCAGGCTCGAGGGGCCAAACGGCCTACCCCTGCTCCTAATTCTTGTGTTCTAATGTGTCTTAGGTAAATTTGAATAACGTGTATCCGAACTTTGGGATTTTCTCGTAGCATAGCATTGAGGAATATTTGCTTCACAATCAAGGTTCTTTGACTTTGAGCCTGACACTCAATTCTGCACGACTTATCTGCAGTTTGTCAGTCCCTGGACAGGTTGGTAGATGAAGTGCCTCGTGAAAGCTTTGCAAACAGGGAGAAATGTGAACTGGAAGGCCATGTCTGGCATCAGCCGAATGAGGCTGTTGGCAGTTATGCAGAAGTCCGTGTCCTCAAATGTCCCCTAGTATCCTATTTGTCGGAGGCTGCATCGTGGCAGCACAACATGTGCAGAAAAAAAGGAAGAGGTTCTTTTTTGATCTGAAATGGACACGAAACAATTTATCTTTCATGTGCTTTTGCATCTGAAATAGTTTATTAAAGTTATTTTAAAAATGTATTTCAAATGTTACAACCTAATTATTTCCATACCCCGACATTTGTGGGCAGGGTGGTGGATGGTGTGCTGTTCTTCACCGCAATAGAAATTAACTGTTTCCTTAATTGAAATAATATTCTGCCATTTGTAATCCTCACACACTTTCATACTTGCGATTTGGGTTCACTCAAGGCAGATTGACTGAATGTACAAACAACAACAATAACTTGCATTTATATAGTGCCCTTAACGTCGTAAACCATCCCAGGGTGCTTCACAGGACCATTTATCAAACAGAATTTGACACAGAGCCACATAAGGAAAATATTAGGACAGGTGACCAAAAGAGGTAGGTTATGAGGAGTGTCTTAAAGGAGGAGAGAGAGGTAGAGAGGTGGAGAGGTTTAGGGAGGGAGTTCCAGAGCTTAGGACTGAGGCAGCTGAAGGCACGGCCACCGATGGTGGAGCCATGGAAACCGGAGATGCGCAGGAGGCCAGAATTGGAGGATTGCAGAGATTGCGGAGGGTTGTGAGCTGATGGAGATTGAAGAGACAGTGATTAATAAACAAAGATGAGAATATTAAAATGTTGGCGATAGATCTGACCTGAGGTCAAATAATGTCATCGGTATTACTTTCAGGTCAGAGAACAACCCACGATGTGCAGCATACACAATTTATTATCCTTTATCCGCTCTAATTTTCTCTCTTCTCCTGAAAGCACCGAGGTTCCATTGGCTCTGGGCAACCTTCAGTCACTCGCCCAACTCGAACATTCTTTATTTGCCAGCCAAACCTTGGACTATGTGGCACCATAGCGAATCTCAATCCAGATCACAACCCATGCACACACGCACTTTGCAGCAGGAGTTACTGGGTCACGATCAGGAACAAGAACCCCATTTAGTCTTCTCTCCCTAACCCTTGGGGCACGAAGGCTGATTCCAATGTGATACGCTCATAATAAAGGATGAAACTGTGAGCAATGAGTAAGTGTGACCTTAGCTCCTTTAATAATATTCTAGCGTGCAGGTACGGCGTGGCTGGCCTGCTTATACACAATGCTCCCAAGGGATGCTGGGATTCCTTGGGACTCCAACAGGTAGACCCTCTGGTGGTAGTGTGATACAGGTTGCCAAGGGTTAAATACATAGCATGACTCCCTCGTAAAGTCACTAGTACACTTATTTACAGGGTAAGATGATCTGGGGCTTTTCGCTCCCTTTTCGATTGTCTCGGTACAAATGCGAGCGTGGGTGAGTTTGGTTCTTCACTGGGCTGCTGGGCAGCCGGCCTTCCCAGGCTACTGGGGATGGTGAGTTCGGCTTCGTGGTCAACCATGATGTCGGTTGCTACTTGTGTGTGTGTGTGTGTTGGAGGGTTGAAGTTGGTGGTGTCCTCCTCGGGTTGCTCGTAGCTGTTGGCGAACCGCAATTTGATTTGATCCAAATTTTTTCTGCACGTTAGTCATGAAACACCCTACTCCCTTCTTTGGTTATGACCATGCCAATAAGCCATTTGGGACCATGCCCATAACTGAGTACAAACACAGGATCATTGACCTCAATATCGCGTGACAAATTTGCGCGGTCATGGTACATACTTTGTTGATGCTGCCTGCCGCCACATGATCATGGAGATCAGGGTGGACAAGAGAGAGCCTGGTTTTGAGCGCCCTTTTCATGAGCAGCTCGGCTGGGGGAACCCCGGTGAGCTAGTCGGGTCTGTGCGGTAGCTGAGCAGCACTCGGGACAGCCGGGTCTGCTGGGAGCTTTGCTTGATGGTCTGAACTGCCCATCCTGCCTGGTCGTTGGATGCAGGCTTGAACGGTGCAGATGTGACGTGCTTGGTCCCATTGCGGGTCATGAATTCCTTGAATTCAACACTGGTGAAACATGGCCCATTGTCACTGACTAGGACATCAGGCAGGCCGTGTGTGGCAAACATGGCTCGTAGGCTTTCGATGGTGGCCGTGGACGTGCTTACAGACATTATTACACATTCAATCCATTTTGAATTAGCATCCACGACAACCAAGAACACTTTGCCTAGAAATGGGCCTACATAGTCCACATGGATCCTCGACCACGGTTTGGAAGGCCACGACCACAAACTTAGCGGTGCCTCTCTGGGTGCATTGCTCAGCTGAGAGCAAGTGTTGCATTGGCGCACGCATGACTCTAAATCTGAGTCGATGCCAGGCTACCACACATGGGATCTGGCTATGGCTTTCATCATTACAATCTCTGGGTGGGTGCTGTGTCGATCACAAATAAACATTTCTCTGCCTTTCTTAGGCAAGAACACACGATTACTCCACAACAGGCAGTCCGCCTGCAAGGACATTTTGTCTTTGTGCCTGTGGAACGGCTTAATCGCCTCCTGCATCTCTGCTGGACGCTGGTCCAGTTTCCATGGAGGACACAGTTTTTTTAACCAAGGACAATAAAAGATCCTGACTGGTCCTGATCTGACAGGCCGTAACGGGTGACTTTTCATTTTCGAATACATCCATTACCATGAGCAAGTCCGCTGGCTGTGCCATTTCCACCCCGGTGGTGGACAATTGTAGCCGACTGAGAGCATCAGTGCAGTTCTCTGTGTCCGATCTGTGGCGGATTACATAGTTGTATGCCGACAGCGTGAGCACCCATCTTTGGACACGGGCAGAGGCATTGGTGTTAATCCCTTTGCTGTCAGAGAATAGTGATATGAACGGCTCAGTTTCAAGCTCAAACTTGAGGCCAAACAAGTACTGGTGCATTTTTTTCACGGCCAGAGCCTCTTTATCAATCATGCTGTAGGGCTTTTTGGCCTTGGACAGACTCCTGGATGCATAAACGACCGGTTGCAAAATCCCCGATTCGTTAGCCTTTTGTAGCACACACCCGACCCCGTATGACGACGCATCTCAAGCTAGCACTAATTGTTTACAAGGGTTATACAGGACAAGCAGTTTGTTTGAACACAACAGATTTCTGGCTTTCTCAAAGGCAGCCTCTTGTGAATTCCCCTATACCCAGTCATCTCCCTTGCGCAGTAACACATGTAGGGGTTCTAGCAAGGTGCTTAACCCGGGTAGGAAATTACCAAAGTTGAGGAATCCCAGGAATGACCGCAGCTCTGTCACATTCTGTGGTCTTGGCGTGTTCTTGATGGCCTCCATCTTGGTGTTGGTGGGTCTGATGCCATCTGCCGCGATTCTTCTTCCGAAGAACTCAACCTCCGGTGCCAGGAAAACACATTTTGAGCGTTTCAACCTGAGTTCCACACGATCCAACCGACTAAGAACCTCTTCCAGATTCTTCAAGTGCTCAATGGTGTCCCGATCTGTAACCAGTATGTCGTCCTGGAAAAACACGGTCTGAGGGACCGACTTTAGCAGACTCTCCATGTTCCATTGGAAGATTGCCGCGGCCAACCGAATCCCGAACAGGCATCTGTTATGGATGAACAGACTTTTGTGTGTGTTGATGCAGATGAGGCCTTTTGAAGATTCCTCCAGCCCTGCATCATGTAAGCTGAGGTCAGGTCCAACTTGGTGAACGTCTCCCCGCCAGCCAGGGTCATAAATAGGTTGTCTGCCTTGGGTAGCGGATACTGGTCCTGTAGCGAAAAACGGTTAATCACTACTTTGTAGTCCCCACAAATTCTGACCGTGCCGTCACCTTTAAGTACCGGGACAATCGGACTGGCCCACTCGTTGAATTCCACTGGCGCGATGATGTCTTCTCGCTGCAGCCTGGCCAGCTCAATTTCCACTTTCTCTCGCATCATATACGGTACCGCCCGTGCCTTGTGGTGGATGGGTCACGTACCGGGAACCAAGTTGATCTGCACCTTCGCCCCCGAGATGCTTCCAATGCCTGGCTCGAACAATGATGGAAATCTGTTCAGAACCTGGGCACATGAGGCGTCGTCGACAGACGAAAGCCTCGGATGTCGTCCCAGTTCCAGCGGATTTTCCCAGCCAGCTTCTGCCAAACAGTGTGGGGCATAATCCACAGGGGGAGTTCGTGCACTGTTCCATCATAGGAGACTTTGACTTCTGCACTGCCAATTACAGGGATCAGTTACTTGGTGTAAGTTCTTAGCTTGGTGTGAATGGGGCTGAGCTTGGGCCTGTGTGCCTTGTTGCCCCACAGCCTGTCGAAGGCTTTTTTGCTCATTATGGACTGACTCGCACCCGTGTCCAGTTCCATGGATACAGGAATTCCGTTCAGTTCAACTTTTAACATTATTGGTGGACATTTCGTGGTGAAGGTGTGTACACTTCTGCTTCCTCGGTTTGAGTCTCTAATTCAGCCTGATCCACAGTGGATCGATCTTACTCTGCAACGTGGTGGTTTGCAGGTTTTGCAGGGTTTGCAGCTCGCCTGCACATTCGCTGGAGGTGTCTCATTGTTCTGCAGCCGTTGCACGCATAGTGCTTGAAGCGGCATTGATGGGCCTGATATCACCTCCACAATACCAACAAGGTGTTAACTGCCTCGTATTAACGATTGATGGCGGACTCTGGGTTATCTGTCGTCGTGTAGCAGCCGGCGTGTACGTTCTGCCATGTATATTCCTGCTCGAAAACAACGTTACTTTGTGCATAGTACTGGCCGAAACCTCTTTATGCTGCAAAATTTGTTTGGTGTTGTCGCTGGTGGACATAAATGCCTGGGCTATTGTTATGGCTTTGCTCAGATTTGGAGTTTCAACAGTCAATAGTTTGTGAAGGATTACATCAGGGCCAATGCCAAGCACAAAAATGTTTCTCAGCATTTGTTCTAGGAATCCATCAAATTCGCAATGTCCTGCGAGGTGCCTTAGTTCGGCAAATTAGCTTGCTACTTCCTGGCCCTCCGACCGTTGACACGTGTAGAATCAATAGCTCTCCATCAAAACGCTTTCTTTAGGATTTAGATGCTCCCGGATCAGCGTACACAATTCTTAATAGGATTTAATTGTTGGTTTTATGGGAACTAGAAAATTCTTCATGAGGCCATAGGTTGTTGCCCCACAGACGGTAAGGAGGATCGCCCTTCATTTGGCAGCATTCTCGTCCCCTTCCAGCTCATTGGCCATGAAGTATTGGTCGAGTCTCTCCACGAAGGCCTCCCAATCATCTCCTTCTGCAAACTTCTCCAGGGTACCAACTGTTCTTTGCATTTTCGCGTGGTTGTTCGTTATCTCGTCGCCAATTGATAAGTTCATAATAAAGTATGAAACTTAGTACTGTGAGCAATGAGTAAGTGTGACCTTAGCTCCTTTCATAAGACTCCAGAGTGCAGGTATCGCGTAGGTGGCCTGCTTATATACAGTGCTCCCAAGGGATGCTGGGATCCCTTGGGACTCCAACAGGTAGGCCCTCTGGTGGTGGTATGATACAGGTTGCCAAGGGTTACATACATAAAACAATGCTCTTCCACGGATTTACATCAGCTACCTCAGCACAGACCAGGGAAGAGTTGTGTGGGCCTCCCGCACCCCAGTTCCATAGTGGACAGTGCACTTACCCAAATGAGCCAAATTATTTTCTAAACAATAAAAATGCACGTCCATGTTTGACAGTCAATAAACATTTTTTTTCCAAACATTCTTTTGCCTCAATAAATATGTTTTTCAACATTTTTTCCCAACACTCATTGCTCAACAGAAAGAGAAGCAGGGGTGGAATTGGTCTCAGGTGGGAAATCAAAATGGGCGACAGTGAATCGGCCACCCGATTTACATCGCGGCTGTTAGTGTTAGTGTTTATCAGAAGAATCACTCAACACTCAGAGTCGGTTCCAATGCCAGTGCGGCCTTTATTGATGCCAGCGGGGAGGAAGTCACAGGACTGGATCCAGGCTTCTCTCCGCTGAACAAAGAAACTCTTCGATATTTATATGTTTTACAATAGTTCTTTACAGTTACTCAGCCCACTTCGGCTGGACACAATCCAATCATAATGATTCTAGATTACATATAGGTTTCTTTAACCCAATAGAATTTCCCTGATACCTCAGGAACTGCATGTTCGGGTTTTGTCAGCTCGGGCTGATTAAAGACCTCGTTATGTGAGGCAGATTCTCCTCTTATCTCTCTTCCTTGGACTTCGGCTGTGTGAAATCACTGGTTCATTGTATCCAAGGCATTCCTAGTAGTGGGCCTCACAGGGTCATTGCTCGGTCAGTCCCAGTTCATTACTTGACTAACGGGGTTCCCATCATGCTTGGGCAGCCATTTTATATGTGGCCGTTTTAAACTTATATGAGTTTAGATATATTCAGCAGGTGCCGAATGCCTACAACAATTCCCTCCTTTCGGTAAAGGGACTAGTCCTAGACCCCCTTTAACTGACCACCCTACTTTTATTAGATTCTGTGCACGGCCCGGTACTCCCTGCCTCAACGTGCTGGCCAGTCACGCGGTTTCAGGAGTCCCGGTTGCTTAAATCAAATTGACAAAGGCCAAATCCTCCTGCCCCTTCATTAGACAGGCTTGTTTAGTATTTGGGGACCGGTCATGGGTCCCTCTTCGTTGTGCTTGGTGCCTGCATGCCTGGCAGGCCATTATGCCCCATGTTATCGCTAAGATCAATTGTATCCCGACCAGTATGTGTGAAATTATTCGAATCCAAGGATGGATGTTCACATTTATTCCCCAGTCCCAGACCTTTCTCCACCAACTCTGACTTTGTAAGTCTACATCGATATCTTCTTCCAGTATTTTGATTTTAGTTTGCAGTTGGTGGTAGAGCTTTACGGATTGACCCACTCTGAGCCTCAACTCTCATAATACTTCGGTTAGATGTGGGATAGGGACCTGATCTGGCTCATCATAATCCTGTAAATGATCGTGGAGCTGATCGGTTACCTCAATAACTTCGGACTTCCGGCGCCTAACCTGGATGATATGCGCTTGCCCGATCGTGACAGGTCGTAGTGGCGTAAAACAAAAGTTTGGCTGTGGTATCGGGCACTGCAGGTCATTATACTGGTATGAACGCTCTGTGGTAGAGACGCACTATCTTCCCTTCCCTCCGTAGCCTGCCCTCGCGAAGTGCCTGTGTGCGGGCACTATTTCTAGTACACACCCGTCGGTTCGGTTAAACCCGCACTCGTCTAGCTCACCTCGGCCTACCGGGTGAGGGCATACTGTGATCTCCCCCCTTTACTTGCAATCTGTTAGGGAAATCCCGGTAAGTATGTTGTTTCGACGAACGGCGGAGGTGGTGGTCAGATAGTAACGCATGGAGACATTTTCCCGTATTACTCCGATATTCTCTAGTTGGTATAGGGGGAACGGCCCCGAGTCCGGCGTGGCTATAGGGATCATCAGGACTATCCCTATCCCAGTATTCCTACCCATCTGGCAATCTGGAATTGCTGGGTCTACTCGGGTCAGTCCCTTCAGAGTACAATTATCCAGTGTCCCCCTCTGGTTAGTCAACTGAGCCAGATGTGAACTGTCGATCCAATCGGGTACTTCCCCGCGTTGGATCTGGTCGAGATTGTGGCAGATCTGTCCCACCATCCACAGACCATAAGCGTGACAGAGTTGCCCCTGTCTTTGCTTTCCTGTATCTTCTTTTTCTCTATCAATGAGGTGATTGATGGTTTTGGCGTGAGCTTCCAGGTCTGAGATGCCATCCAACTGGATTTCGGCACCCTCCTTTCCTAGGTTGGCTTGGTCTTCCTGGTTTTGCTCCACCCTCTCTAATAACCCCTTCATCACCCCTCTAAGCTGTTCCATCCTCTCATTTAACCCTTGTATGTCTATTGAGTTGATAACGGAGGTCCCTGTATTGAAAACGGTAGCAATGTCATTAACTATTTCCCTCTTTATCCTGGGGGCTGACCCCTGTCCTCAGAATCTACTGGCACCCATTGCATCGGCAGCCTGCTGCATTACAACTTTACTTAATACATTGTACATTTTCCTTGACTGTTCTGTACAGTATTCCGGCATCTGGATGCCTGAAATATTGATCAGGACAGGCACAATTTCATGTTTAACATTATCATACAATAATTCCCCTTCGTTGTACATTACAATCCCATTTTCTGGTCCCTTAGTAGTTATGGGACAAGGCAGTTCCTCGGGCAATGTAATGGTTCTTATGGGGCGCGGTGTCGGTGATATTGCAGCCGCCCCCACCTCCTCGTAGTACCCACACAGCCCCACTCCCTTTTTGCGGATGACTGATTGCTGGGATTGTCCCGGAGGCGCGCAAATTATGCTGAAAGTACATTCATCAGCCCTTTGACATCCCTCCGTTTAATGCAGCTGCTCCTTATACCCGTGGAGCACTGTACACATACTCTTATTCTTATTAGGATTCTTATTAGGATTCACTTGTAACCATGCATTAAAAAAAGTCCTGTCCTTGCTCCAGTCCTTGGCTGCTGGGATGCACATTCCATCCGTTAAATTAAACAAGACTCCATAGTTCATGTAGTTGTTTATTTCCTGAGTGCGCTGCAATCTGTTGGTGTCGTCCAAGGTACGTGCCTGTCGCAGGGCTATCCATATTACGAGGAGAGCCGTTCGTATTCCCATTCTGGTAGGTATTATCTGTAATTTTAAATAGACGGCCTGGTCGTCACCAGGGGTTAGGTTTTGCTCTACGAGTATCCCTGTCACCCTGCGAAATCAGAAGCACAAGGTTATAATCGAACCATTTCGAGTTGAATCTGTGGGGCGTGCGCCCGTGTCTTTACCCACTTAAATATTACCCAAACTCCTATTATGACCAAGGCCAAAGCTATTCCTCCGAACATCGTTGTCTGCTTTACCGTTAGGTTGGGTTTGTGGACTACACCTACCCACCGTGGGGTACATTGGCTCTATTGCCATAGGTGATGGTGCTATGGCTGCGCACTGCACTATCCGTCTAGTCCCATTATCTCTTCCAGCCTGTTTACCTTAGCTTTTAACTCTTCAATTTGTTTTATTGAGTATCTATTTCTTTATTGTATCAGGCAAGTATTATTACATAAGCTAGTTCTGTTTTTATTTTTGTTTCCTCTGTTAGGTGAGTCTTTTTTTTCTATTAAGAAATCCAAACTAATAATGTTCAGTATCTTAAACGGCTGTCAATGGAAAGGGTTAACTCCTTTCCAGGTTTGTAAGAAGACCTGATGTCATTACGTGACTTCACGTAATCATCTGAAAAAAAAAGTCTTTGTGCCTTCAAAACTTACTTAGAAATTAGGAATCCGTTAAACAGCATAAATAATAAAAATCTTCTCATCAGGGAAGACGGTATTTTAGAGTAAACTCCAATGTTTTCTTAACTTCTAATTCAAGTACTTGCCAAAGAAATCTTTTTTTTTTCAATTGATATAAAACGAGACCACACATTTTTAATAGCAATATTGTTTACTGAAATTCAATTTTTTTTTTTTAATTTCTCTCTTTCTCCTCGTTATCTTCAAAACCCTCCTGCTTGGTTAGACTGTTCGGGACTTTTCTTGATAAACACTGTCCATTTTGGAAATCTTTTCAAACTGCATTGAAACTTTCTCATAATTTAAAATCATTATCAATGTTGAGTGTTTTTTTACCTCTTCCAAATTTATTTTTCTTTTTCTAATTAAACCAATATCTTTTTCATAGCAAACATCAACTAGTATTTAGTAAGTTATGTCTTTTTCCATCACAAACACATATTTTTTTCAGCACTTATTTAGTCCGTTACATCTTTTTTTTTCTTTCTTCAAATTAGGTTTTGTATTTTACACGGAGGGTTCGTAACTCCATAAAGTTGTTAATTTAAAATCGTTTGTTTACTTTCAAAGTGGCGTCTTTATCTTTTTCTTTTTTCTCCATAACTGGAATGGAGTCCAGCTTTGAGAGTTTGAGGGCTGCTTTTCGTTATCTCAAAATGCTCCAGTTTCAAAGTCGTTACTAAAGCTTGCTGTTTTTAACATTTTCCAAAAGTCCCTTTTACGCCTTCGCAGATAGCTCGCCACTCGCCCAGGACTTTGACCTGATCAGATTTAATTTAATCATTTTTTTTTTTGAATCCACCTCAGTATTTTCTGTGCCTTCTCTGAATATCTCAAAATCCCAATTCAAACTTTGTAATTTCAATCTTTATTTAAAACTTTTTTTTTTGCTAGAAGCTCTTTTTTTTTTTAAAGCATTCTTTATCTCATTCCGAGACTAAATTTATATCTTTCAACCCAATCAATCATTGCATGTTTTCTTTCGGCAAGTAAGTGAGCGTGTCAAATAAATCTTTTGCTCAACAAACCTATCCTTTGTACATTTCCTAGCTCCGTAACTTATCATCCGAATAAATCCACACCTGCGTTTCTAACTTAAATGTCTTAAAACTTCCCACATACAGGACAACACTACAAAGGGTTAAAAAAAACTTTCACTCTGTTTCTAAAATAAACAGACACTTGCATTCCTCTTCCAACCAGGCTTTCGGAATATGAAAACATAAATATTCATTCCGCAGTCAAAAATCACACAGGTACTTCTCATTTAAAACAGACGTTCACAAAAGTCTCTCTTCTTTCCTATTAATTGATTTGGCCGGCTCTATTCCTCTTCCATACTTCACTTAAGATAATCACCGTCAGTTTTTTAAAAATCTTAACTTCCTATGTTAATTTACATGGGCTCGCAGTATCAAGACCACAGCCTTTTTTTTTTCTTTTTGACTTTCCGTTCCTTCTCCCACCATTCCCGTTGGGCTGCTGGCAGGTCCTGTGTATCCCACCCTGCTCTAATCATTTTCTCGATTCGTTTCTTTTGCTTTTCCACCAGATGGCGGGTAATGGACCCTTTTGATCCCCACTCGAGTTTACTTGCTTTCATGGCCATTCCTGGGTAGGACTAGAACCGTTAGGAATCTACTCTCAGAGGTTTGCCTTTTACCTCGCACAACTTGTAGTAGACCGTCTCTGGGCTGCTGTCAGGTCACAAGTCTGCTGTTACACAAACTTATACAATTCTTAAAACACGTTTAAGCGCTCTACGTATCCTTAACGACTACCTACCACCGCTCGGCCCGTTGGTCCGACCCTGTTCACAGGTTAGGATTCCGTTAGCCGCTGTAACCGTTTGGTTCTACCCCGGGGTATATCTCAAATTACACTACTGGGTCTGGAAGATGTCTTTCAGTATCACGATCCCACGGTCCAAGTGTGTTCCCGGCACCTACTTAATTCCTGGCCGTCACGTGGGACTAAAGTCCTCTTAATTCAGGCTCAGGCTAGGTATTTGAGATATTGGACCGTCCCCTCGTGTCGATCAACCAGCATCCACCTTCCGCACCCTTTATAATTAAAAATCGTTTTGTATACACACCCGGATTTTTCCAAGGGTGCCCAGCGACCCCGAAATCCTGTTCGTGACGCCACTGTTAGTGTTAGTGTTTATCAGAAGAATCACTCAACACTCGGAGTCGGTTCCAATGCCAGTGCGGCCTTTATTGATGCCAGCGGGGAGGAAGTCACAGGACTGGATCCAGGCTTCTCTCCGCTGAACAAAGAAACTCTTCGATATTTATATGTTTTACAATAGTTCTTTACAGTTACTCAGCCTACTTCGGCTGGACACAATCCAATCATAACGATTATAGATTACATATAGGTTTCTTTAACCCAATAGAATTTCCCTGATACCTCAGGAACTGCATGTTCGGGTTTTGTCAGCTCGGGCTGATTAAAGACCTCGTTATGTGAGGCAGATTCTCCTCTTATCTCTCTTCCTTGGACTTCGGCTGTGTGAAATCACTGGTTCATTGTATCCAAGGCATTCCTGGTAGTGGGCCTCACAGGGTCATTGCTCGATCAGTCCCAGTTCATTACTTGACTAACGGGGTTCCCATCATGCTTGGGCAGCCATTTTATATGTGGCCGTTTTAAACTTATATGAGTTTAGATATATTCAGCAGGTGCCCAATGCCTACAACAGCGGCCAAAACAGAAAAAGAAATCGGGCGGGGTGTAAAACAGGCTGGCGATTGGCTATCGCCCATTAGGCGCTGTTGCCCCAAGACCAATTCCACGCCCAGAATCTTTAGCAGACAGCAGAGAGAAAGAATATCGACAAACCCAGCACTTGTGGGCTCCTCCAGAAGGTGTTTGAAGGCAGTTTGATTTCTTCACCCGGCCACCTGACAGAAATGCTACTGCTCTCCGCGAAAGGTTAAAGGTCACAAGTGAAGTAACTGTTTTGCCCGTTTTGACATTGCCTCCAGTGACTGGCGTTGGGTCACTGTCATTTCCCTGTTGGGCACGAGCTGGAGCGGCTGCGAAATTAAACTGCCTTTGATCAATCGAATTGGTAACTCATCTCGCACTAATAGGCCTGTTTTATCAAGCAGTTTGCTTTACCACAAGTGGTTCAATCTTCAGTTTGACTGTGCAGTGTAACTCTTTTAGAAAAGACGTTAAACCGAGGTCTGATCTGCTCTCTCAGGTGGGCGTAAAAGATCCCACAGCACTACTTCGAAGAAGAGCAGTAAAGATTCCCTCGCACCCGGTGTCACGGCCAATATTTATCCCTCAACTAACATCAATAAAAAACAGATTATCTGCTCATTATCTCAACAGTGAGTGCACTTCAAAAGTATTTCATTGGCTGTGGAGCGCTTTGGAACATCCTGAGGCTGTGAAAGGCACTATATGAATGCAATTTCTTTCTTTCTTCAAGTCGGGGGCAAAGGCACATTTGCTGTTAGTGACACCGTCATTGTGCACAATTTTAAAGATTGATTTTGGCTCTAGTATGCATTAGCTTGATTTATATCTACATGAAAATCCATCTGCTAGTCTTTAGACATCTGTTTAGTTGGTCCAGATCTTTTAAATGTTATTCACCCCTCTTACATTTGTCATCTGGCCACAATGCTTGGTGCCTTCTGCAAATGTAATAATATTACTGTTATGATGAACCTTTATAAAACACTGGTTCGGCCTGAACTGGAGTATTGTGTCCAATTCTCGACACGGCACTTTAGGAAGGATGTGAAGGCCTTAGAGAGGGTGCAGAAAAGATTTACAAGAATGATTCCAGGGATGATGGTCTTCAGTTACGTGGATAGGATGGAGAAGCTGGGGCTGTTCTACTTAGAGCAGAGAAGGTTGAGAGCAGATTTGATAGAGGTGCTCAAAATCATGAGGGGTCTAGACAGAGTAGGTAGAGAGAAACTGTTCCCATTGGCAAAAGGTTCGAGAACTAGAGGACACAGTTTTAAGGTGATTGGCAGAGCAACCAAAGACAGCCTGAGGAAGAACTTATTTGCACAGCGAGGGGTTAGTGTTATATATGTAAACCTGTATATACCTCGTGTAGAAACCAGAGGGCTCATCCCCTGAAGTCCTAAGGGATCCCACAATCCCTTGGGAGCACAGGTACTTAAGGAGGCCTCACAGGCTGGAGAGGCATTCTGGAGACCTGCAATATAAGATGAATGTCACACTTTACTTTGAGCTCACAGTATCCAATCAGACTCTTTATTCATAAATAACAACTGGCGACGAGGATGGGAGCACAGATACTTAAGGAGGCCTCACAGGCTGGAGAGGCACTCTGGAGACGTTCAATAAAAGACTAAGGTCACACTTTACTTTGAGCTCACATTATCCAGTCAGACTCCTTATTCATACATAACAACTGGTGACGAGATGCAGATGACGAACCCGACGATGCAGAGAACAGTGGGCATCCAAGAGAAATTCTCAGAGGGAGATGATTGGGAAACCTTCATGGAGCAACTCGACCAATACTTCGTAGCCAATAAGCTGGAAGGAAAAACGAACGCTGCCAAATGAAGGGCGATTCTCCTCACCATCTGCGGGGCACCAATGTATGGCCTCATGAAAAATCTGCTTGCTCCAGCGACACCCACAGAGAAATCGTACGATGATTTGTGCACACTGGTCTGGAAGCATCTGAACCCGAAGGAAAGCATTCTGATGGTGAGGTACCGGTTCTACACCTACAAAAGGTCTGAAGGCCAGGAAGTGGCGAATTATGTCGCCGAGCTAATACGCCTTGTAGGACACTGCAAATTTGAAGGACATTGGAGCACATGCTCAGAGACTTTTTCATACTTGGCATTGGCCATGAAGTGATACTTCGCAAACTTTTGACTGTAGAGGCCCCAACCTTGAGTATAGCCATAGCGTCAGACAAATTGCAACATACAGGGCAGGCCCCACATGTCTGCAGCTGCACGTCCGCAAGTGTCTCAGAGTCCACCATCAAGGGGGATGAATGTAAGGCCATTAAAATCTTGTTGGCGCTGCAGGGGTGATCATCAATTCCATTCATGCCGCTTCAAAGGGTGCATTTGCAAGGGCTGTGGAACAATGGGACACCTCCAATGTATGTGCAGGCGAGTTGCAAACCCTGTTAATCCTGCAAACCACCACGTTGCAGAGGAGGACAGATCCACGGTGGATCACGACGAACCAGAGCCTCAGAACGAGGAGGCAGAGGTATATGCGGTGCACACATTTACCACAAAGTGTCCCCGATAATGCAGAAGGACTCCCGGTGTCAATGGAGCTGGACACGGTCGTGAGCCAGTCCATTATGAGCAAAAAGACTTTCGATAAATTATGGTGCAGCAAGGCCTCAAGGCCAGTCTTGACTCCCATTCGCACTAAACTGAGAACGTACACAAAGGAAATGATTCCCGTAATCGGCAGTGCTACTGTAAAGGTCTCCTATGATGGAGCGGTGCACAAGCTACCACTCTGGGTGGTACCGAGTGATGGTCCCACGCTGCTCGGTAGCAGGTGGCTGGGAAAAATATGCTGGAACTGGGACGACGTCCGAGCACTCTCATCCGCTGATGACACTTGTGTGCCCAGGTCTTAAACAAGTTCCCTTTGCTGTTCGAACCAGGCATCAAGAAGTTCCAAGGAGCAAAAGTGCAGATCCATCGAATTCCGGGGGCGCGACCAATCCATCACAAGGTGAGAGCAGTACCGTACATGATGAGAGAAAGGGTAGAGATTGAGCTGGACCAGCTGAAATGAGAGGGCATCATTTCGCCGATCGAATTCAACGAGTAGGCCAGTCCTCAAGGGAGACCGCACCGTCAGAATCTGTGGTGATTACAAAGTAACTATCAATCGTTTCTCCCTGTAGGATTAATACCCACTGCCAAAGGCTGACAAAGGCATGACTAATCGAGAGATGAGCGCTCACGTTGTCCTCATACAACTACACCATCTGCCACAGGCCAGGCACAGAAAACTGTGCCGATGTTCTCAGTAGGCTGCCATCGCCCACCACGGGGGTGGAAATGGCACAGCCCGCAGATTTAGTCATGGTTATGGAAGCATTCAAGAGTGAGCAATCACCTGTCACAACCCAACAGATTAGAACCTGGACGAGCCAGGTCCCCTTACTGTCATAGAAAAATAGAAACATAGAAAATAGATGCAGGAGTAGGCCATTCGGTCCTTCAAGCCTGCACCGCCATTCAATGAGTTCATGACTGAACATGCAACTTCAGTACCCCATTCCTGCTTTCTCGCCATACCCCTTAATCCCCCTAGTAGTAAGGACGACATCTAACTCCTTTTTGAATATATTTAGTGAATTGGCCTCAACTACTTTCTGTGGTAGAGAATTCCACAGGTTCACCACTCTCTGGGTGAAGAAGTTTCTTCTCATCTCGGTCCTAAATGGCTTACCCCTTATCCTTAGACTGTGACCCCTGGTTCTGGACTTCCCCAACATTGGGAACATTCTTCCTGCATCTAACCTGTCTAAACCTGTCAGAATTTTAAACATTTCTATGAGATCCCCTCTCATTCTCCTGAACTCCAGTGAATACAAGCCCAGTTGATCCAGTCTTTCTTGATATGTCAGTCCCGCCATCCCGGGAATCAGTCTGGTGAACCTTCGCTGCACTCTCTCAATAGCAAGAATGTCCTTCCTCAAGTTAGGAGATCAAAACTGTACACAATACTCCAGGTGTGGCCTCACCAAGGCCCTGTACAACTGTAGTAACACCTCCCTGCCCCTGTACTCAAATCCCCTCGCTATGAAGGCCAACATGCCATTTGCTTTCTTAACCGCCTGCTGTACCTGCATGCCAACCTTCAATGACTGATGTACCATGACACCCAGGTCTCGTTGCACCTCCTCTTTTCCTAATCTGTCACCATTCAGATAATAGTCTGTCTCTCTGTTTTTACAACAAAAGTGGATAACCTCACATTTATCCACATTATACTTCATCTGCCATGCATTTGCCCACTCACCTAACCTATCCAAGTCACTCTGCAGCCTCATAGCATCCTCCTCGCAGCTCACACTGCCACCCAACTTTGTGTCATCCGCAAATTTGGAGATACTACATTTAATCCCCTTGTCCAAATCATTAATGTACAATGTAAACAGCTGGGGCCCCAGCACAGAACCTTGCGGTACCCCACTAGTCACTGCCTGCCATTCTGAAAAGTACCCATTTACTCCTACTCTTTGCTTCCTGTCTGACAACCAGTTCTCAATCCATGTCAGCACACTACCCCCAATCCCATGTGCTTTAACTTTGCACATTAATCTCTTGTGTGGGACCTTGTCGAAAGCCTTCTGAAAGTCCAAATATACCACATCAACTGGTTCTCCCTTGTCCACTCTACTGGAAACATCCTCAAAAAATTCCAGAAGATTTGTCAAGCATGATTTCCCTTTCGCAAATCCATGCTGACTTGGACCGATCATGTCACCTCTTTCCAAATGCGCTGCGATGACATCCTTAATAATTGATTCCATCATTTTACCCACTACTGAGGTCAGGCTGACCGGTCTATAATTCCCTGTTTTCTCTCTCCCTCCTTTTTTTAAAAGTGGGGTTACATTGGCTACCCTCCACTCAATCGGAACTGATCCAGAGTCAGTGGAATGTTGGAAAATGACTGTCAATGCATCTGCTATTTCCAAGGCCACCTCCTTATAGTACTCTGGGATGCAGTCCATCAGGCCCTGGGGATTTATCGGCCTTCAATCCCATCAATTTCCCCAACACAATTTCCCGACTAATAAGGATTTCCCTCAGCTCCTCCTCCTTACTAGACCCTCTGACCCCTTTTATATCCGGAAGGTTGTTTGTGTCCTCCTTAGTAAATACCGAACCAAAGTACTTGTTCAATTGGTCTGCCATTTCTTTGTTCCCCGTTATGACTTCCCCTGATTCTGACTGCAGGGACCTACGTTTGTCTTTACTAACCTTTTTCTCTTTACATATCTATAGAAATTTTGAAGTCCGTCTTAATGTTCCCTACAAGCTTCCTCTCGTACTCTATTTTCCCTGCCCTAATCAAACCCTGTGTCCTCCTCTGCTGAGTTCTAAATTTCTCCCAGTCCCCAGGTTCATTGCTATTTCTGGCCAATTTGTATACCACTTCCTTGGCTTTAATACTATCCCTGATTTCCCTTGATAGCCACGGTTGAGCCACCTTCCTTTTTTTATTTTTACGCCAGACAGGGATGCACAATTGTTGTAGTTCATCCATGCAGTCTCTAAATGTCTGCCATTGCCCATCCACAGTCAACCCCTTAAGTATCATTCGCCAATCTACCCTTGCCAATTCATGCCTCATACCTTCAAAGTTACCCTTCTTTAAGTTCTGGACCATGGTCTCTGAATTTACTGTCCCTAGTAAAAAATTGTGTGCTTCAGGGGAGCTGATCCAGTGTCCCAGTGGAAATGCAGGAAGAGATAAAGCCGTACCAGTGGCGCATAAATGAAATGTCTATACAGGCAGACTGCCTTCTGTGGGGTAATTGGGTAGTGGTCCCCAAGAAGGGCAGGGACACTTTCATCAGTGACCTCCACAGTACTTACCCAGGCATCATAATGATGAAAGCGATAGCCAGATCCCACGTGTGGTGGCCCGGTATCGATGCGGATTTAGAGTCCTGCGTGCACAGATGTAACACATGCTCGCAGTTAAGCAATGCACCCAGGGAGGCGCCACTGAGTTTATGGTCTTGGCCCTCGAAACCGTGGTCCAGAATCCATGTCGACTATGCAGGCCCGTTTTTGGGTAAAATGTTCCTTATGGTTGTAGATGCGTACTCCAAATGGATTGAATGTGAGATAATGTCGGCAAGCACATCCGCTGCCACCACTGAAAGCCTGCGAGCCATGTTTGCCACGCACGGACTGCCTGATGTTCTTGTGAGCGACAACGGGCCATGTTTCACCAGTACCGAGTTCAAAGACTTCATGACCCGTAATGGGATCAAACATGTTACATCTGCCCTGTTTAAGCCAGCGTCCAACGGTCAGGCAGAACGAGCAGTTCAAACAATCAAGCAGGGCTTGAAGAGGGTAACTGAAGGCTCACTGCAGACTCGCCTATCTCGAGTCATGTTTAGTTACCGCACGAGACCCCACTTTCTCACTTGGATTCCACCTGCTGAACTGCTCAAGAAAAGGGTACTTAAGACAAGGCTCTCGTTAGTTCACCCTGATCCACATAAACAGGTAGAGAGCAGGCAGGTTCAACAAAGTGCATACCATGATAGCGCAAATGAATCACGTGAAATTGAAATCAAGGATCCTGTATTTGTGATGAACTATGGACAAGGTCCTCAGTGGCTTCCCGGCACTATTGTGGCCAAAGAGGAGCAGGGTGTTTCGGGTCAAACTTTCAAATGGACTCATTCACTGGAAACACTTGGACCAAATCAAACTCAAATTCACGGACTATCCTGAGCAACTCACTTTGGACCCTACCTTCTTTGACCCCCCAACTTACACACCAGTGGCATCCGACACCGCGATTGGCCACGAAGTAGAACCCATCACACGCAGCAGCCCAGCAGGACTCACCACACGAGCCAGCCCAGCAAGGCCAGCTGTACAACAGCCCAGCGAGGGCCCAACAAACGACTCACCAAAACCAGCATTTGCACCGAGACGATCAACCAGGGAAAGAAAGGCCTCAGATCGACTCACCTTGTAAATAGTTACGCTATTGACTTTGGGCGGGGGGGGGGGGGGAGTGTTGTTATATATGTAAACCTGTAACTACCTTGTTTAACCACCAGAGGGCTCATCCCCTGGAGTCCTAAGGGATCCCACAATCCCTTGGGAGCACAGGTACTTAAGAAGGCCTCACAGGCTGGGGAGGCACTCTCGATACCTGCAATAAAAGACTAAGGTCACACTTTACTTTGAGCTCACAGTGTTCAGTCAGACACTTTATTCATACATAACAGTTAGGATCTGGAATGCACTGCCTGAAAGGGTGGTGGAGACAGATTCAATCGTGGCTTTCAAAAGGGAGTTGGATAAGTACCTGAAGGAAAGAAATTTGCAGGACTACAGGGAAAGGGTGGGGGTGTGGGACAAGCTGAAGTGCTCTTGCAGAGAGCCGGCGGAGGCCCAATGAGCCAAATGGCCTCCTTCTGTGCCATAACCATTTTATGAATCTATAAACAATCAAATTGTGCGATAATAATTAAGTGCCTTTATTTCTGGAGCATATAGAATCTGTCAAGGAATAACATAATCAATGCTACAGAAACCTTGGAGTGCAATTGCTACCAGGGGGCCGAATTTGATGAAGGCCCCCGCACGCACAAGTGCCGCCCAAAGGACCGCCGGTGGCCGCCGAGGTACCGGGCGGTTCTTTGGACGAGGTTTTCATCACCCAGGTCCCTCGAAGTTCGGCGGGCGGCAAATCTGCGATGTACGCCACCAATTTGGGCGGCAGGCAGCGGGAGGTCTCATTCTTGGCGGCAAAGGCGCTTGCCGCCCAAGTGCCACCGAGGATAGAGTCGGGCCCACGGAAGGTCGAAGAACTAAAAAATAAAAAGCATCAAAAGCAAAAAAAAAAATCTGTGACCTTCAGGGGACCCCATCCAGGTAAGTCCCTGTAAAGAAATAATTTAAATAAACTTCACTAATGTTTTTCACAGCATCTTCACACTTACCGTTGAAGACAGAGCTGCCTGCACTCAGCAGTCCACCGCCGTCATGCCACTGACTCCCGCTGACTCCCGCCCGCACCAATGTGGTGTCTCGGCGGGCGGGAGTCTATCTACGCGCATCGGCCGTCCGCTGACGTCGGTGGGAGCTTCCCGGCGGCATTCCCCTCCCGGCCGCTCCAGGCCACGACGAAAGTGGCACTGGGCGGTTCGACAAGAGGAATGTCGACGGCAGTGGGCGTTAAGGCCATCGATTTCGGCCCCAATGCGTTTACTCCCATCAGGAGGCTATCGAGTGTTCCGTTAACAACATGCAAGCACTATACAGATCATTGAGGACATGATAAGGCACTATTCCTCTGCAAGTTCTTTTTTTCTATCTTTCATATATTTATTACACGCGCATCAATCGTAATGCAATGGTTGGGAACTTTCATTTCCCTGCCCTGCAGAGAACACTCACGTTTGGTACTTGGTGCAAGACTGGTGTGTTTTTTTATGTACACCAGTGAAACCTGTGGAGACTACGAGTGGCTGGCTCTCAAATGGCCTATCCACAGACATCCCTCTGGCTGGAATTCCTTTACGTGTCTCTTCAGAGAGCTGTTAGGATCTGGCACGCTCTCCCAAAAAAGATGGTGATGGAAACTGATTCTATCAATAACTTTAAAAGGGAGTTGGACAGGCGCTTGACAGCGAGGAACTTACAGGGTTACGGACAAAAAGCGGTTATGTGGGACGAAACATGACTGTTCTTTGATAGAGCCGGCACAGGCACCACAGGCCTACTGGCCTCCTTTTGTGCTGTAAGTTTCTACGATTTCTAAAATGGTTTAACTCTCTGTCTGAAGCCTTTGTGGTGCTCCTTCTACCGTGTTTCCTACATCATCATCATCATAGGCAGTCCATTGAAATCGAGGAAGTCTTGCTTCCACTCTAAAAGTGAGTTCTCAGGTGACGGAACAGTCCAATATGGGAATTACAATCTCTGTCACAGGTGGGACAGACAGTCGTTGAGGGAAAGGGGGGTGGGGAGCCTGGTTTGCTGCACGCTCCTTCTGCTGCCCGCACTTGATTTCTGCATGCTCTCGACGATGAGACTCGAGGAGCTCAGCGGCCTCCCAGATGCTCTTCCTCCACTTAGGGCGGTCTTTGGTCAGGGACTCCCAGGTGTTGGTGGGGATGTTGCATTTTATCAAGGAGGCTTTGAGGGCGTCCTTGAAATGTTTCCTCTGCCGTGTTGGAGCTCCGAGTAGCGCGCTTGCTTTGGAGTCTTTTGTCAGGCATGCGAACAATGTGGCCCGCCCAGCGGAGCTGGTCAAGTGTGGTCAGTGCTTCAATACTGGGGATGTTAGCCTGGTCGAGGATGCTAACTTTACATTACAACAGTGACTACACTCCAAAAGTACTTCATTGACTGTAAAGCACTTTGAGACCATCCAGTGGTCGTGAAAGGCGCTACATAAATCCAAGTCTTTCTTTCTTTCTCTTGAAACGAATAAAGTTCCTTTTTACTCTTCTTGCTGAATAACTTCACTCATATTTCTTTTCTGGACCCCTGATTGATTCCATTTGCAAAGATCATTTTCACCCGGGCAATTTCAGTGGAATAAGGTCATGGCAAACACAAATGCTATTTAAATTACTTGAAATTTTATTCAGTTTTCCAGGCAGCAAGGGTTTTATTAGTCCTCAGTCTGTTTCATACAAACAAGGCACGCTGCTTATCTAACAGTGTTTCAAAGTGATTGGCTGGTGATTTATAATCTTTAATCTTATTGCAGAGTACTCCCAAGTTGTCGGTCTGACAGTTCACGAAATTTGGCAGATAGAGGATGAGCAATCTCTGTGCAAGGAGGATAGATCAAGATGATGGTTCATGAACCAGGCCTTGGGGGAGGTGTTGGCTGTGGCTCAGTGGTAGCAGTCTTGTCTCTGAGTCACTAATTTGTGGGTTTGAGTCCCACTCCAGAGACTTGAGCACATAGTCCCAACAATAATAACAATATGTCACCTTTAACATATTAAAATATCCAGGCTGATGCTCCAGTGCAGTACAGAGGGAGCACTGCACTGTTGGAGGTTCCATCTTCCAGATGAGACATTAAACCAAGGCCTCTTGGATGGATGTAAAAGACACTAATTTGAAGAATAGCAGAAGAGTTCTCCTGGGGTCCTAGCCAATATTTATCCCTCAACCAACATCACTAAAACAGTTCATATGGTCATTATCACATTGCTGTTTGTGGGAGCTTGTTGTGCGCAAATTGGTGGCCGCGTTTCATACATTATGATAGTGACTACACTTCAAATGTATTTCATTGATTGTAAAGCTCTTTGGGACATCCTGGGGGTCATGAAAGGCGCTATATAAATGCAAGGCTTTCTTTCTTTCTATTCCTGCCCATCCAGTGGTGCACAATGGAGGAGAGACCAAAGGAAAAAGATTGACGGGTTGAATGGTTTCTCTGACTGCACGCTCAATCACATCCCAAATGAACAAATGCCAACACGCACAGGATTTCCACTGATAAAAGGCTAATTGGCATCAATTTGGGAAACATGCTTGGAAGCCAAAGAATGTTTTATGTGGGAAATGGAAGTACTCCACATTGGTACTGTCGGAGTAGCCCTTCTGATGTTGGGGTTAGGGAACATTGATTGAGCAGTGTAGAGAGAGCTCAGTTCGGCAGCTGACCGTGCTACACCAGACAATGGAGCACTTGATTCTGACCCTGGATAGCTGAAATGGAAACGTATTCCTTTCTTAAGCACTCACATCTTCCACCTTGCTGAATGTAAACTTACTTTTTTTCAATTGCTAAATGCAAAATACATAGAGATTAAATTATTCCAGATCCCAGGATTTATTTCGAGAGAAAAAAGAACAAAAGACTTGCATTTACATAGCGCCTTTCACGACCACCAGACATCTCAAAGTGCTTTTCAGCCAATGAGGTACTTTTTGAAGTGTAGTCACTGTTGTAATGTGGGATAGAATTGAAAACTAGAGAAGTTATGCTAAGCTTGTATTGAACCTTGGTTCGGCCACACTTGGAGCACTGCATACAGTTCTGGTCGCCATATTATAAAAAGGATATAGAGGCACTGGAGAGGGTGCAAAAAAGAGTTACAAAGATAATACCAGAAATGCGAGGTTATACCGAGCAGGAAAGGATGAGGAAAGGAAAGGGAAGGCTGAGGGATGACCTAATAGAGGTCTTTAAAATTATGAAAGGTTTTGACAAAGTGGATACGGTACAGAGAGAATGTTTCCACTTGTGGGGAAGAACAAAACTAAAGGCCATCAATATAAGATAGTCGCCAGGAAATCAAATAGAGAATTCAGAAGGAACTTCTTTACCCAGGGAATGGTGAGAACATGGAACTCTCTACGACAGGGATTGGTTGAAGCTAATAGTATCGATGCATTTAAGGGAAAGCTGGACAAGCATATGAGGGAGAAGGGAAAAAAGGGTTAAGCCAATAGAGTTAGATGAGGAAAGACGGGAGGAGGCTCGAGTGGAGCATAAACGCCGGCATGGACTGGTTGGGCCGAATGGCCTGTTTCTGTGCCATATGACAGGGTAGATGCAGAGAGGATGTTTCCCCTTGTGGGAGAATCTGGAACTAGGGGGCATAGTTTCAGAATAAGGGGTCGTCGATTTAAAATAGAAATTAAGAGGAATTTCTTCTCTCAGAGGGTTGTGAATCTTTGGAATTCTCTACCCCCAGATAGCTGTGGAGGCTGGGTGATTGAATATATTTAAGGTGGAGATAGACAGATTTTTGTATGATAAAGGAGTCAAGGGTTATGGGGATTGAGCAAGAAAGTGGAGTTGAGGCCACGATCAGACCAGCCATAATCTTATTGAACGGTGCAGCAGGCTTGAGGGGGCAGGTGGCCTACTCCTGCTCCTATTTCTAATTTCTATGTAATCCTATGTAAGATTTCAAAGAGATGGTATAGTCATGTTTTGGTAAGGTTTTGATGAGAATAAGGAATTAAAAAATTGCTGCTCTGTATTGGGTAGCTGATCAGTATAAAGCTATTTCACCCAATATTTCAACAGAGGCATTCGGTTATTTATATTAAACTCCTTTACACCACCACTACAATAATAGTCAAATTTCATATGAATGAGTTAAATGCCCATAATCTTACATTTACATCATCATTTTGCAGGCTACAATGAGGTTAATTTTACAGAGAATGTCCCAGATTCCAGCACATTAAATGTATTAATAATCTATCCAGTGCCGAAAGTATCCAATTAATATCATGTATCTTACACTCTTACAGGCTCCTGAAGTCTGAGGCTGCCGAATATTCGAAGAGCCTGCTTTAAATGGTCCACTCTCACATGACCTCAGCTCTCTGAAATCTGGTAAGTCTTTCTCTGTTTTGATAGCAGAGGGTACATTTTCCAACCGTGTACTGTTTCCCTTATGAATGATTAATGAATTTGTAGTAAATCCCTCGCCGCACGTTAGTTTAAACAGGTTAATATCTGTGATAAAAAAGCATGCAGATGCGTTTAGTCTTAGCAACACAGCGGACTGTCGGTTAGTATGGGCCTATATGTTTCATGCCTCGGTACATAAGTAGAACATTGCAAAAGTGGCATTATATATGTGTGTTATAGATATATGTACACAGATTATTATTGTACAATAAATATCAATTGCTCCTCTCTGAAACTGAGCATGTTATTCTGCAATATATAGGGAGTGCTTTCCTCAGTAGAGCAGTGTTTAGTATAGTATATAGACCAGTGTTGTGCCTCAGTAAGGGTATATTCTCAAGGGAAGCATTTTACCTGTAAAAGTGTCTGCTACGTAGCATGAAGAGCAACATTATACCTCGGTAAACATGGTGGAATATGTGAAAACAGGAAATGCTGGAGATACTCAGTGGGTCAGGCAGTATCTGTGGAGAGAGAAACAGAGTTAACGTCTCAGGTCAATGATGAAAGGTCACCGACCTGGAACGCTAAGTCTATTTCTCTCTCCACAGATGTCACCTGACCCGCTGAGTATCTCCAGCATTTTCTGTTTGTTTTTTTTAAATTTCAGATTTCCAGCCTCTGCAGTATTTTGCTTTTGTTTTAAGATATGGTACAGGTACAATGTCCCAAATCTGGACATGTAAAAACCAGACATTTCGGCGAGTGGCGAGGAGCAGAGGATCGGTGGGCGGCGAAGTCCGAAATCCGGCAAAACCTGAAATCTGGCATTGATTCAGTCCTGAGGATTCCAGATTTCAGACGTTGTAACTGCATATAATCAGTTGATCCCATGATGTCTCTGGTGTGATGCATACCATGTGATATAGACTCATGAGAAAATGGCAGTGCTGAAACCAAAAACAAATAATCCAGCAGTAAAACTCGAAGATAGGACATAGACAGGGAGCTGTTGTTGGAACGGAGACAGCAGCTGTTGTTTTTGCTCATATAGTGGTCACAATTTCCACCCAAAAAGAGACAAAGTATAAACACAATTTGCACCCTGTAATTACTTCTATAAATGGTATAATTCTCTGAGGAACTGTGATTAAAATAGAATGAGAGGGGAATTGAGTTTTGGAGTGCACTAGCATACTGTGCTTTCGCTTTGGAACCAAGTTAAGTCTCTTTGCCTGATGGCTATAAGAGTTCTATGCGCACCATCAGATTGGCTCAGTGGTAGTGCTTTTCCCTTTAAGTCAGAAGTTTGTGGGTTCAAACCCCACTCCAGGACTCGTGTACATAATATAATATAGTTATCATCATAGGCAGTCCCTCAAAATCGAGGAAGACTTGCTTCCACTCTAAAATTAAGTTCTCAGGTGACTGAACAGTCCAATACAGGAATTACAGTCTCTGTCACAGCTGGAACAGACAGTGGTGGAAGGAAAGGGTGGGAAGGGAGTCTGGTTTGCCGCACGCTCCTTCCGCTGCCTGCGCTTGATTTCTGCATGTTTTCGACGACGAGACTCGAGGTGCTCAGCGCCATCCCAGATGCTCTTCCTCCACTTAGGGCAGTCTTTGGCCAGGGACTCCCAGGTGTCGGTGGGAATTTGCACTTTATCAAAGAGGCTTTAAAGGTGTCCTTGAAACTTTTCCTTTGCCCATCTGGGGTGCGCTTGCTGTGTAGGAGTTCCGAGTAGAGCACTTGCTTTGGGAGTTTTGTGTCGGGCATGCGAACAATCTGGCCCGCCCAACGGAGCTGGTCGAGTGTGGTCAGTGTTTCGATGCTGGGGATGTTGGCCTGATCGAGAACACTGATGTTGGTGCTGTAGGGGGTGTTGTGGTGGTCAGGTTCACTTCTGACCTTCTGAGCGATTTGAATCGCTCCCACTCCCTCGATTCTAGACTTTGGATTTATTTAGGGATGTGACAAAGTGCAGCAGACAACTGGTTTTAGTGCAAGAAACTTTGATTTTATTCAAGAAAGAAAAATACAATATTTAATGTATTGTCAAAATCTTACAATCTCAAAATAGGGAACACTTTAATACACACACAAGAAGAGATACAGCAGAAGAACACCTCCCACCTCCCACTCCCTATCTCTAGCTAAGTTAGACTCTAGAGCAACAGGGATAATGCTCACCAAACCTTCCTTTGACAGTGAGGGCTGTTTCGCGGTTTCGGGGTTCGCTGGGTTTTGTAGGTTCTGCTTGCCGTACCCTGAACGTAGTCGAGGACTTCTTGCTGCGTTTCCTTCAGTTGGGATGTGTCCGCTGATGCGGTCAGGCGTGTTTTGGATCTATGGGGTAAGGACCCACTTTTCTCTTGCAGAGATGGGATTTTGGGTTACTTTAGGTAAAGTTTTAGCCGATTGTAGGTCAGGAACAGATTGTAGAGTGGAAAACTTTCGAATCCCCGGTTTTCTTCCGACTTGGTTCTGGTCGAAATCTGTCAGTCGCGGTGGCTCAATATTACCAAGTTGGCTGTTGGTAATGGTTTGTTGATTGTTTTGTGAGGCTCTTGTTGCCGCGATGTGTCCGATGATGTCCGGCGTCACTGAAGACTGACTTCTTCTGCCTTGGCTGTGATGATCTGTGGTAACCTGTGATGACCTACTGACTGTAAAACAGGGCCTCAATTATCCTAATCTATGCGCCAAATCAAGGCCGGTTCTTTGTTTAAGGTTTGGCGGGCTCGTTAATTTTGGCGGGCTTGATAATGGTAACTCGATTACAAATGTGTCAATTGTTGAAATTATCTTTCGGTTTCGAGCTGCAATTATTAAAGTTAGTTTCTGGTGTCGAGTTGTCTGCCTGGGTCCGAGCTTTCTATGCAGGCCGGAAAGGTGATTATCATTATGCATGTGTTGGATGGGTTCTGTGCTTGGACTAAAACTATACTTCCTTGGGTCGATTGTTGAAATGTTAATGTCTTCTAGGGGCAGTTCCCCAGACAATTTGATTAGCTCCAATATCCCCAGACAGTTTGATTAGCTCCAATATCCAAACTGGATTTACAGAGGTTGGTCCCACCCCTGGTCTTGCAGCCTCTTTTTTTCCTCACAGACCCAACACATGCCTTTTAAAATCCCACACTTGGTTAAAACTCGTAGATTTCTTTCATATGCATTTTAGGATCCCAAACTTTCTGTCTAATCGATCCAAATCAAATTTATTTTTCAGTGAGTCCAAACACTGGGGAGTTTTCACGAATTTTGGAATCTTATAGTTCCCCCATTTGACACTTCTGGCCACAGAGTGTCATCCTAAGTGAACAAAATTCCTGATCTCCAAGAGCCACCCTTCCCCTGTAATTTACCTATCAAAAACCCGAAGCACACATTCCCCTTTAAGTGTAGTGTTCAGATAAATTCAGTCATTCCAATTACATTACAGCACAGAGGGGGTCCAACGCCCCTCCATTACTCCAGCTTCACAAAAATACACAGTAAAACACACATAGTATAAACTTTTTACAACACTTGACCTCTACGTTTTTACAGCAGGTGAAATCTAAACCGGACCATCAGGTGGCTGCAATTTTCCCGCAGAGTTTTATCATATTTTGTGTTTCCCTCCCTGATACAATCCTTAAATTCAGCTAGGGCTCGTCCAGCACCCTCTGGTGCCAGGATCGACGACCTCTGCCCCTCACCCTGCAGGTAGTACACCCTAAGTAGCTGGCAGGTAACTCAAACATGGGAAGCTATTCTGATCCCGGCAGGGACCTCTATATTCCTGAAAATGTCCCACCAGGGTGGAACTGTGATCTCCGAAATTTCGCCCCCTATCTCAACTGTTTTTTTTTGTTCTAGAGTATAGAAATGTTTCTGTGATACTTCTACAGCTTCCAGTAAGGCAGTAAGATGTTCGGGTCGAGGGGGGAGATTTCGTAACCAAAATGTGCGACATAGTCTTGTAGGTTTGTGAAATTGTCACTTACAGTGAGGTGAACAGTGGAGGGTTCAGGAATGGGGACCATCCGTTCCTGGACCACTTGAACTTCTGCCTCGGGTTTAAAACAGAAACTGCTGGCACTTAACGGACACCAGAAGTGTTGACCATGCTGGTAGTAGGGCGCACTTATGGTGACACAATATGTCCCACACACTATGTATGCTACCTGTAGAGGAACATGGTCTTTTGCCATTACCTCCATGGTACAGTTGATAGGCTGTGTGGCAGCAGCTTTAAAACCGCACTGTGGTTTGGAATAGGCATTCAAGTGCTGGGGGCACAGTATTACGTGTGCACCCCAGCTCCGGCACCCAGAGAGGTTAGTACCTGTCATAGCGTGCTCCCACTTTATGACATAAGGTGGGACTGCTGTGAAACGAACATGTGCACCTCCTTGAATGACCCCAATGTTCTCCACCCTGTATACCGGTGCAGGTCGGGCTGTCCCACCCATGACCGGCATCCTCACTACTATTCCCATGATCATGTGATTGGAACGCCCGCAATCCATTGGGACAGGGTAGGCTTCAGAAGCTAGGTGGAGTTGACACGGGCTTAGCGAATTACTAAATGGGTGGAGGGCTGTGAGGTGCTTTTTGCTGATCCAAGAGGGGACTAAACCTTGCTTTAAATCCTCCAGGTTGTTACGGCCCTCGCCCAACAACCATGTCCCGTACAGCACACACACCTCATTGCAGCCTGGTCTGAGGCATTCCTATCCTCCCGTATAAGTGCATTTACTGTTTGTGTGTGTCTTTCCAGCTCAGTTATAATTTCCTTTAAATGAACCGTCATAGCCTGGTCCTCGTGTAGCTCTGAGCCAACCCTGTTGGGGGCCTATATAATACTCCCACCAATATTTTTTTCCCCTTGTCATTCCTTATCTCCACCCATACTGATTCTACTTCCTGATCTTCCGAGCCAAGATTATTTCTCTCCACTGTGCTTATGTCATCCTTTATTATCAGGGCAATCCCCTCTCCTTTACCACTCTGCAATATTCTTTTCGAAACGTCAAGTACCCTGGAACATTTAGTTCCCAACCTTGGTCACCTTCCCTTAGGATCTTTTTTTAGACTATTTATTTGCGTTTGCAGTTCTATATCGTCCATGCTATTTATCACAGATCATCCTGTATTATATGCAGTAAAAATGTCGTTCCAGGTTCCCCTCTTTTGTCTTCCTGTTCCCATTGTGTTCCCAGTGTATAGGGTATATAAATCTGCTTTGTCTACGTTGCCAAAATCTAATTTGTAAAATTTCTTGAACATTTCTCTGAGTAGGGCCTGGTATAGCTGCTCTGTCTCTCCTTCAGGCACCATACAGGTAAGTGTACTTCTGTAAGGATTAAGATGACTGAAGCTACTGCATAGTGTACCCCCTGGTATAGTACCTTTTCGGTCAGTACTAACACTGCAAAGTCCTTACACAATACCACAATACCACACGAGGCATATTCTATGGACAAGGTCACTCCATGACCTGAACTTTATTCACAGGACCAAGAAGTGATGACCCTGCCTGGGACCTCCCTTTATGTACCTGGATGACCAGGTGAGGAGTGTCTCCCACAAGTTCACCCCCTGTGATCAAGGTGTGCATTTCTTATGTATATACAGTATTTCAGTGTTGTTACATAAAGGTTACATACATGACATCACCTCCCCCTCAACATCTTATTGGGATCATAGGTTAAGTCTCGCTGGTGATCTGCGCTCTCTCGTGGAGCGCCGCAGTTGGGGCTCTGGTTGTTGAGCCTTGGTATGCGTGTCTGTCACCTGTGGTGATTCTGGCCTGTCCGGGCTGACCGCAGGGACTGTGCATGCTGCTGAATGTCTTGTTGCTCGTTTACTGGCGATGGTGTGAGTACCATCTCATGATCTTCCTCAGGTTCCTCAGTGTCCATGTTGTACCTTTTTTTTTACTTGGTCCAGATGATTGCGGCATATCTGCCCATTGTTAAGTTTAACCACTATGACCCTATTCCTCTCTTTGTCTATTACAGTACCCTAAAGCCATTTGGGCCCCAAAGCATGATTGAGAACAAATACCGGGTCATCAATTTCTATACATCTCCACCTTGAATTTCGGTTATGGCACTCATTTTGGGACTGGCGCTTGACCTCATCAATGTCGGACAGGACTGGATGAATGAGGGACAGCCGAGATTTGAGTGTTCATTTCATGAGTAGCTCCGTGGGCGGGACCCCTGTGAGCGAGTGCAGTCGGGACCTATAGGCCAGCAAGAGGCGCGATAGGCGGCATTGAAGGAAGGGTCCTTAAATCCGGAGCATGCCTTGCTTTATGATTTGGACCGCACCATCTGCCTGGCCATTAGAGGCCGGCTTGAACGGTGCTGTCCTGACATGGTTGATGCCATTACCTGACATGAACTCCCGGAATTCGTAGCTTGTGAAACATGGGCCATTATCGCTAACAAGGATGTCCGGCAAGCCGTGGGTCGCAAAGACTGCGCGCAGACTCTCCACGGTGGTGGATGTCGTGCACAAATTCAAAATGATGCACTCGATCCATTTCGAGTACGCATCAACCACAATGAGAAACATTTTTCCCATGAACGGGCCCGCGTAGTCTACATGAATACGTGACCATGTCCTGGTGGGCCAGGGCCACGGGCTGAGCGGGGCCTCCCTGGGGGCATTACCTAGCTGGGCACACGTCATGCACCTGCGAACACAGTGTTCCAGATCTGAATCAATTCCCAGCCACCACACATGTGACCGGGCAATGGCCTTCATCAGCACGATGCGTGGGTGCCCTCTGTGGAGTTCCCTGATGAATGTTTCCCTGCCCCTCTGGGGCATGACTACCCGGCTGCCTCATAGTAGGCAGTCGGCTTCGATGAACAGCTCATCCATCCGTCTGTGAAACGGTCTGACCTCCTCAGGGCATGCTCCGTCTGCGGGCGCCCAATCCCCAGTCAGGACACATTTCTTAATCAAGTATAGGAGGGGTTCTCTGTTGGTCCAGATTTTGATCTGGCGGGCTGTGATGGGGGAGCCTGCGCTGTCAAAGGCATTGACAGCCATAACCATCTCAGCGCTTTGCTCCGCTGCCCCCTCGGTGGTGGCCAGTGGAAGCCTGCTGAACGCGTCAGCGCAGTTTTCGGTGCCGGGCCGGTGCAGGATGGTGCAGTCATACGCAGCCAGCATGAGAGCCCATCGCTGTATGCGAGCTGACGCATTGGCATTGACGGCCTTGCTGTCTGACCGCAGGGATGTTAACAGCTTGTGGTCCGTTTCTAATTCAAACCTCCTGCCAAAAAGGTACTGATGCATCTTTTTCACCCCATAGACACATGCGAGTGCTTCCTTCTCAACCATCCCATAGCCCCGTTCAGCTTGAGAGAGCAACCTGGAGGCATAAGCCACAGGTTGTAGTTGGCCCTCAGCATTACCCTGCTGCAATACGCACCCAACCCCATAGGACGAGGCATCACATGTCAGAACCAATTTCTTACGGGGGTCGTACAGGGTCAACAACTTATTTAAACAAAGTAGGTTCCATGCCCGATTGAAAGCCCGTTCCTGACAGTCCCCCCAAAACCAATCACAACCCTTAGCAGCTCCAACAACGTGCTTAAGTTCAGCAGAAAGTTCCCGAAATAGTTCAAGAGTCCCAGAAATGAACGCAACTCCGATGTGTTGCAGGGTCTGGGCGCTCGTCGAATCGCCTCCGTTTTGGAGTCGGTAGGCCGAATCCCGTCTGCAGCAACCCTCCTGTCCAGAAACTCGACCTTGGGAGCCAAAAACATACACTTAGACTTCTTGAGTCACAGGCCTACCCGGTCCAGTTGGCGTAGCACCTCCTCCAGGTTGTGGAGGTGTTCCTCGGTGTCACGACCAGTGATGAGGATGTCGTCCTGAAATACAATTGTTCCACGAATGGATTTGAGCTGGCTTTCCATGTTTCTTTGAAAAATTGCGGCCGCTGATCGAATGCCAAACGGACATCTGTTGTAAACAAACAGTCCCTTGTGCATGGTGATGGTGGTCAGTAGTTTAGATTCGTCGCCCAGTTCTTGGGTCATGTAGGCTGAAGTGAGGTCCAACTTGGTGAACAGCTTGCCGCCTGCCAGCATGGCAAAAAGGTCCTCCGCTCTCGGGAGCGGGTATTGGTCTTGCAGGGACACCCGGTTGATAGTGGCCTTGTAGTCGCCACAAATCCTGACCGAGCCATCCGCTTTTAGGACGGGAACAATGGGGCTTGCCCAGTCGCTGAATTCAATGGGCGAGGTGATGCCCTCTCTCAGCAACCGGTCCAACTCGCTCTCAATTTTCTCCCGCATCACATACGGCACAGCTCTGGCTTTGTGGTGCACTGGTCTGGCATCCGGGGTGATGTGTATCACTACTTTGGTACCTTTGAACATCCCGACGCCAGGTTGAAATAGTGATTCAAATTGCTGTAGGACCTGTGAGCATGAACTTCGCTCCACAGATGACATGGCGTGCACATCCCCCCATTTCCAGTTCATCTCAGCTAACTAGCTCCTACCCAACAGTGCGGGACCATTGCCCAGGACAATCCAGAGCGGCAGCCAGTTCACCAATCCATTGTTTGTGACCGCCAACATTGCACTGCCTCGCACTGGAATGATTTATTTGGTGTACGTCCATAATTGCGTCTCATTGCGTTCTAGTTTGGGTCTGCTGGCTTTGAGTGGCCACAGCTTTTCGAATTGTTAAACACTCATGAGTGACTGGCTGGCCCCCGTGTCCAGTTCGATGTGTACAGGGGTGCCGTTTAATAGGGCTTTCATCATCATAGGTGGCGTTTTGGTATATGAGCTGTGAATGTTTGCCACATGAATCCACTGAACTTTAGCATCCATTGATTTTCCCTAAGGGTAATCCTGCCTTGCAGACCCCTCATCTGGTTCATTCGCCTCATATATTAGCCTGGTTACAGGCTTTCTGCACATTCTGGCTAAATGACCACTGAGGTTACAATTTCTGCAGATGAACTGTTGAAACCTGCAAGTCCTGGCAGCATGTCTGCCCCCACACCTCCAGCATCAACTGAGATTCCCATTGTTGTGAACAAAAGAGCTGTAGCAAGGCATTCCTCGCTGATTGTCCCTTTGACTGCTCTTGAGCACCCTGTTGGTGGGTGTCAATGGCCCCATCCCGGGCCGCATTGTCCACTGGGATGGCGTAAATGTCCGTTCAGCCTGCCATTGTCTCTGGTGGAGACTTACTCTTGGGTCTTTTGCTGCCTGGGGTGTGTCAAACTGCCCTTGCCTGCCTGCGGGGCTCTGTGTCGCGTTTATGATATTGACTCCCTGATCCATCGCCACGTTGGAGACAGAATTGCGCGCGTATATTATCTTCCTCCTCCTCCCCCGCCATAAAAGTCTGAGCCATCAACGCTGCCACTTCCAAGGTCAAGTCCTTGGTCTCAAGTAGCATTCTGAAAATCCCAGCATGACCGATGCCCTGATAAAGAAATCCCTTAGCATCTCCCCGCTGCAGGCATCTGTGAACTTACAGACACTGGCCAAGCGCCGGAGGTCCGCTACGAAATCCGGTATGCTCTGTCCGGTGTGTATAGAATCTGTGTCGGGCCATGTGTAAGCTGCTCGCCGGTTTGAGGTGCTCACCGATTAGTTTGCTGAGCTCTGCGAAGGCTTTGTCCGCCGGCTTCTCGGGTGCTTCATGAGCGCGTATGTCTTAGGTCCACAGCTGGTCAGCAGATGAGCCCTTCACTTGTCGGTCGCTGTGTCTCCCAGCCAGTCCTTCATGACAAAACTTTGCTGGAGCCTCTCAATGAAATCGTCCCAGTCCTCACCAACACAGTACCGTCCATCTGTGCTGCCGGTGGCCATTCTCGTGGCTCGTTGATTCCCGTTTCTCGTCGCCAATGTAAAGTCCTTACACAATACCACAAATCCACATTCTAAGGACAAGTTCACTCCATTACCTGAACCTTAATTCACAGAACCAAGAAGTGATGACCCTGCGTGGGACCTCCCTTTATATACCTGGGTGACCAGGTGAGGAGTGTCTCCCACAAGTTCACCCTCTGTGGTCAAGGTGTGCATTTCTTACATATATACAGTATTGCAGTGTTGTTACATAAAGGTTACATCCATGACAAACACTAACCCATTCCCTGGTCCCTTGGTGGTGGTAGGACACCTCTCTATCACTGTCCGCACTGTCGGGGTCATGGGCAGGGGGTTTCTGGTACATGCTATGAGTTCGGTGGCGTTGACTGGGAGCGGGGAATGTGGGACCATACATGCATGTAGGCTAGAATTCCACCCCATCCCCTTCCCGGCATCTTGCCATTGCCTGGCGAAGGCGATCGATATGCCTGCAGGACAGACCCTCTCTGATCCCTCGTACATACGTAAATCCACTGTTCAGACTCCCACCACTTATCCCAACACACACTCACTCCCCCCTGTGTCCCCGTGATAGTCCGGTAAGTATCGTTACTGAGTCGTTCCCAGTCGGCTCTCTGGTCCCCCCTGTCCTTGCTCATTTTCCTGAGCCACCACCACCTATCCAGGGGAATCTGTCAAACACACTCATTTCCCCTCAGTGACACTGACCCATGCAGCAACGACCTGTACCCTGGGGCATGGGATGGAGGCCTTCCCATAGGTGAACCCGGCCTGGCTGGAGTACCGAGTGGAGTTTGACCCCAGCCACCCTGGCCACCTTGCTTTATGGAAATAAAAAGCAAGCTCCTCCACATCCGGTGTGCCAACCCCAGCAGTAACGATCGGTGCTCTCTCTCCCGAGCACCCATAAATGAGGGATTCCTTCGCATCACCTCGGTCACCGATGCTCACCCCCATCGGGGTGAGCAGGAGCAGAACCCTTCTCATGTCAATCTCCTTTCTGTAGGGACGCACAAAACAGATAGCCCAGCCCTGAGAAGGTTCTCCGGCGTGACAAAAGGGTGATCGAGTTCCAAACTTAAACTTACTCATAAAATTTCTAAATCCTAAACTTAAACTCCCCCCAAATTTTAATACATCCTTAAAATCATGCAGTAACGCTATGTACATCCGTCCTTCGTCTCCGGGTGGCCAGGCTAATTCCTGTTCTGCTCCTTCCTTTTGCGGCCTCTGGGCAGCTTGTATGGCTGGGTGTAAGGTGGCCTGTACCGCAGAACCCGGAGCGTTCTCCTGAATGGAACTGGGGTTTCCCTGAGTCCCATATGATCGGGGGAATGGCCCCTTCTGTACTACAGCATACTACCCCTTTCTGTGTAGCTGCTGAGTCTATGTCGTTCCCTGTGGGTTCCCGTAGCCTGAGGCTGCAGGCTGGGGACCCTTGTCCCTAGACTGATCCTTGACCCTGGGCATTCTTTTACAGGCTGCAACCCTCCCGGGGCTAGACCACTGAAACTGGGGCGGTGGTGACCACGGTGTCTTTGGCTGTGGTGTACTTCTTAGGGCTCCAACTACTGGGGGTGCGTCCGAGTCCCAAACAATTGGTGGGATAGCCCCTCCAGTGATACAATTCACCGCCCTATCTGTACGGTCTGTGAGTCTGCAATGTCCCCTCTGGGCCTTCCACAGTCGGAGGCTGCTGGCTGAGGATCCCTGTCCTGAGGACGGTTCACTGCCCCCAATGGTAGCGGAATGGCGAACGACCCAGCCTGTTTGTTCCCTGTTAGCCCCACTAGACTGTACGGGACCCCGTTAGATAGAGATGAGGCGGCTGGGTTATCTGCATATACTATGGTGCTTGAAGCCCCAGTATCTAGCAGATAGGTCCCAGTCACCTTCTCCACCTCCATCTTAACGCACGGTCTCTTGTGTGCATTGTATTCTAGGGGACACAGGTACACAGGCAGCGCCGGTTCTAGTCATGGGTCGGGATTTGACAGGGCAGATGGAATCTCCCTGCCGGTTGCAGTGGCTACCTTCCCCGGCCCATTTAAAACAGTCCGGAGCGCTGCCATGAACTCCTGAAAGTTGTTGGAGGAGCTATGCGCTATGGGTTCAGTTCTTTGACAGGTGCTAAGGGATCACTTTTCCCACTGTCCTTCTAGGGGTTTTGGCAATCTTTTCTCCAGTGCCCATTCTTCCCGCACCCAAAACAGCTGCACCCTTTATCGGAAGGGTTAACCCCCTTCCTGGTGCCACTCGTTCTTACCCTGACTCGGTCTGATTTCATGGACCTTTCCTTTTGGTGGGTGCTCTTGCGTCTCTCTGCAGTTCCGGTAAGCCAGGATCAGCTGTCTGACCACTGTCTCCTCGGTGGCATGGGGATCCTTTGGGTCAAACCAGGCCTCAGCCCTTGCTTTGATTCGCGGCAAGCTGTTCGCCACCAGGCTTCGGAGCCAGTGGGTCCTCTCGTCCGGGGTCAGGTTATCCCAGTCAAGAGCACCACCACAGGCACTCTGGTACACAGGCCACAGTCTGTCTGCGAAAGCCTGTGGGGTTTCTCCTGTGAGCTGCACTGTCTTCTCCAGCCGGGAGAAGGGACCTCCGTCATTCCAGCCCATGGCCTCCAGAATTTCCTCCCGTATAGCATCGTACATACCCAGCCCCTTCTTGCTCTGCACAGAGAGGGACTGGTACAGTCTGCTATCCAGTAAGAGAAGGAGCATTTTGGCCATTTCAGAATCATCACGCCCGTTAATCATCTCACCGGTGAAGTGGACCGAGGGGTCCCCCTTTTGAATGAGCTTATTCAGGTGGCTTATCGTAGCCCTAAGCTGTTGTGTGTGGGGAACCACAAAGTGACTTTCGAGGGGCCCCTGACCCCCACCACCGTTGGGTGTACCAAACTTTTGTTGCCGGACCGGGCAAATCGCGGCCCCGGTTCCAACCCTTCTTGCCTTGGCTCGCCCATCTCTCCCTGCTGCCAAACCGAGCTAAAGCCTGGCGCCACAGGTAGTGGTGGTCCGCAATCCCTGCCCGCCTCACAAATCATTCGTCCCTCCTGCTGCCGAACCGGGTCCAACCCCGGCACCACAGGTAGTGGTTGAACAGTTTTCCCCTGCTCTTTCAGGTCCACCCGGGCCGCACCCGAGCTTATTAGGCATACCATGCCTTTGGCCTTGGACAGAGCAAGGTTCAAACTTTTGATTTGTTGCTGGCAGAGGCCGTGGTCTCCCGACTCAAATCCACTAGTGCTGGCTACCTTGTAAGCTGCCTGGACGTCTCTTAGCCTCTCCCCCTGCTCTTTTACTTGATGGGTAAGGTGGGCATTCTCTTCCCGCAATACCAGTTCGTTATTTTTCGCTTCAGTGACCTGGCACTGAAAGTAATCCTGTCTGTTCCTGTATTTTTCCATCAGCAGCATTTTCCCTTATTTCAGTTGGTTGACATAGAAACATAGAAAATAGGTGCAGGAGTAGGCCATTCGACCCTTCGAGCCTGCACTACTATTCAATAAGTTCATGGCTGATCATTCCCTCAGTACCCCTTTCCTGCTTTCTCTTCTTACCTCTTGATCCCCTTAGCCGTAAGAGCTACATCTAACTCCCTTTTGAATATATCCAATGAACTGGCATCAACAACTCTCTGCGGCAGGGAATTCCACAGGTTAACAACTCTGAGTGAAGAAGTTTCTCCTTATCTCAGTCCTAAATGTCCTACCCTTTATCCTAAGACTGTGTCCCCTGGTTCTGGACTTCCCCAACATCAGGAACATTCTACCCGCATCTAAACTGTCCCGTCCCGTCAGAATCTTATATGTTTCTATGAGATCCCCTCTCATCCTTCTAAACTCCAGTGCATAAAGGCCCAGTTGATCCAGTCTCTCCTCATATGTCAGTCCAGCCATCCGAGAAGCAGTCTGGTGAACCTTCACTACACTCCCTCAGTGGCAGGAATGTCCTTCCTCAGATAAGGAGACCAAAACTGAACACAATATTCCAGTTGAGGCCTCACCAAGGCAATGTACAACTGCAGTAAGACCGTCCTGCTCCTATACTCAAATCCCCTGGCTATGAAGGCCAACATACCATTTGCCTTCTTCACCGCCTGTTGTACCTGTATGACAACTTTCAATGACTGATGAACCATGACACCCAAGTCTCATTGCACCTCCCCTTTTCCTAATCTGCCGCCATTCAGATAATATTCTGTCTTCGCGTTTTTGCCCCCAAAGTGGATTTATCCATATTATACTGCATCTGCCATGCATTTGCTCACTCACCTACCATGTACAAGTCACCCTGCAGCCTCCACGCGTCCCCCTCACAGCTCACACCGCCACCCATTTTAGTGTCATCTGCAAACTTGGAGATATTACACTCAATTCCTTCATCCAAATCATTGATGTATATCGTAAAGAGCTGGGGTCCCAACACTGAGCCCTGTGGCAATCCACTAGTCACTGCCTGCCATTCTGAAAAGGACCCCTTTATCCCGACTCTCTGCTTCCTGTCTACCAACCAGTTCTCTATCCACGTCAGTATATTACCCCCAATACCATGTGCTTTGATTTTGGACACCAATCTCTTGTGTGGCACCTTGTCAAAAGCCTTTTGAAAGTCCAAATAAACCAGATCCACTGGTTCTCCCTTGTCCACTCTACTAGTTACATCCTCAGAAAATGCCAGAAGATTTGTCAAGCAGGATTTCCCTTTCATAAATCCATGCTGACTTGGACCGATCTTGTCACTGCTTTCCAAATGCGTTGCTATTTCATCCTTAATAATTGATTCCAACATTTTCCCCATTACTGATATCAGGCTAACCGGTCTATAATTACCTGCTTTCTCTCTCCCTCCCTGTCCCTACCCATAACCTTTCCACTGCCATAGCCCTTGCATGAGACTGTTCCTCACATTCCCTCAGCTCTGCTTGCAGTGCCTCGACGCTTCTATCTAAAAGCTGGACCTGTCGCTGCAAGCAGACCAACCAGATTGCCTTCTCCACGGATTCCTTATGGTCTTTGCTCACAATCCACTGGGCTTCGGCATCTCCCGGATGCTCAGCATGCAACAGACCAAGCACCCATTTCTTAGTGACATTTACTTTCTTCTACACATAAGAGGAAATCCTTTCTTCCATCTTGTTTTTTTCCTCAAAAACAGTATCTTCTGCATCACATCCTTTATACCAAAGTCCTGTCGTGGTCACCATTATGTAGGGGTTGGTGTGGGGGGTCAAGTTCACTTCTGACCTTCTGAGCGGTTCAAATCACTCCCACTCCCTCGATTCTAGACTTTGGATTTATTTAGGGATGTAACAAAGTGCAGCAGACAACTGGTTTTGGTGCAAGAAACTTTGATTTTATTCAAGAAAGAAAAATACAATATTTAATGTATTGTCAAAATAGGGAACATTTTAATACACACACAGAAGAAGAAATACAGCAGAAGAGCACCTCCCACCTTCCATTCCCTATCTCTAGCTAAATTAGACTCTAGGGCAACAGGGATAATGCTCACCAATCTTTTCTTTGAGAGTTAGGGCTGTTTCGCAGTTTCGGGGTTCGCTGGGTTTTGTATGTTCTGCTTGCCGTACCCTGAATGTAGTAGAGGACTTCTTGCTGCGTTTCCTTCGGTTGGGATGTTTCCGCTGATGCGGTCAGGCGTGTTTTGGATCTATGGGGTAAGTACCCACTTTTCTCTTGCAGAGGTGGGATTTTGGGTTACTTTAGGTAAAGTTTTACCCATTTGTCGGTCAGGAACAGATTGTAGAGTGGAATGCTTTCGAATCCCCGGTTTTCTTTTGAGTTGGTTCTGGTCGAAATCTGTTGGTCATGGTGGCTCAATATTACCAAGTTGGTTGTTGGTAATGGTTTGTTGATAGTTTCTTGAGGCTCTTCTTGTCGCAATGTGTCCGATGATGTCCGGCGTCACTGAAGACTGACTTCTTCTGCCTTGGCTGTGATGATCTGTGGTAACCTGTGATGACCTACTGACTGTTGTGATATCTTCACAGAGCACAGCACACACAGCTCCTAACATGCAGGCTGCTCTCTCGGAGCTCTCCGGAAAGCCTGTTCTGTTTAATGATTAACTATACAGTTGCAGTACACAATACTTCCACATCCATCGTGTGGAGCTACAAATATTACAAACTTACAGACATTACACTTCTCCGTCCTGAATGAAAAAGCCATCTTAACAAACATCATAAATAACTTTCATTTTTATACATATTTACAAATTTAATTTTACCACTTGTTTTCTGTTCCGAAGAGGATACCTTCGCGCTCGAACAGAACCTTCCAAACATAGTGTTGATTTCACACTCATTTGAGGCTCATCATGAGGAACATTTTCCTTCCTATCGGGTGTAACCTGTGATGGGGAAGGCAATCTAGACATTGCATCAGCATTACTGTGATCATCTGATCGTCTGTATTCAATATCATATGTATATGCTGACAAAATCAAAGCCCATCTCTGAATTCGGGCTGCAGCTAATGTTGGAACTGGGGACTTTGGATGGAGGATTGCTGTTAGGGGCTTATGGTCCGTAACGATGGTAAATTTATGACCATACAAGTATTTGTGAAACTTCTTGACCCCAAAAATTAATTCCAAAGCTTCCCTTTCAATTTGAGCATAATTTTTCTCACTGGCACTGAGAGTGCGTGAAGCAAAAGCAATTGGTCTCTCCTCCCCACTACTTGATACATGAGAGATTACTGCCCCAACTCCATATGGAGAGGCATCACATGCTAACTTAATCTCCTTAAATATGTCATAGTGAACTAACATGGTGCTCTTACCAATTTGTTTTTACACTCCTTGAATGCTGTTTTGCATTCTTTTGACCACTTCCACTGGAACTGTTTTTTCAAAAGTTCATTCAGTGGATGTAATACTGTAGCCAAATTTGGTAGGAACTTCCCATAATAGTTCAAAAGACCCATGCATGAACAAAGTTCAGTGTCATTCCTGGGAGTGGGTGCATTTCTAATCGCATCCAATTTTTCCATGGTTGGATGTAACCCATCTTTGTCTACTCTGTACCCTAAGTACTCCACTGAGTTTTTGAATAACTCACACTTACGAGCAGATATTCGTACTCTGTGCTTCTCTAGCCGTTTGAGGACTTCATTCAATATGTTATTATGAATTTGCCTATTTGGTGCTGAAATTAGTATGTCATCCAAATAACATACTACCCCTTCAATACCTTGCAAAATCTGGTTCATCACCTCTTGGAATATGGCAGGGGCGGAAGACACTCCAAACAGTAGCCTATTAAACCGATATAGGCCTAGATGAGTATTTATAGTCAAACATGACTTGGACTCCTCATCTAGTTCAAGCTGTAAGTAGGCATTCGTAAGATCCAGTTTTGAGGAGATCTGACCACCTGTCAGTGTTGTGAACAAATCTTCTATATTCGGCAATGTATTGGGGACATTACCCTCTAGAATCTGGTTTACGGTTACCTTATAATCACCACACAATCTTACTTTACCATCAGACTTAGGTACAACAACAATGAGTGTAGCCCAATTACATCGATCTATCTTACAAATAATGTTCTCAGTCTCTAGTCTTTTGAGTTCTTGCTCAACTTTCTCCTTGAGTGCATATGGAACAGTACGTGGCTTGTAGTAAACCGATCTAGCGTCTTTCTGTACCCTGACACTCGCCTTGAAGCCTTGGATTGGACTGCCCGTTTTGCAGAACACCTTTGGATACTGCTTGATAACCTCATCCGTTGTTGAAAATCTCGCTTCCACAGAGAATATCTTACTCCAATCCAGCTTCAGTGAGCTCAACCAATTTCTTCCGAGTAAAGCAGTCTTGTCTCCTTTCACTACTATTCGAGACAAGTTCTGAAATTGATCTTTATATTTCACCGGTATGGTGGTATGGCCTACTACAAGAATTTTCTCGCCCGAGTAGCCTTGCAGCTCTTTCTTGGATTTCTCCAGTTGTAAATCACGCAATTTGTCGCGGTACAGTGACTCCGGTACTATACTCACGGAGGCACCCGTGTCAATTTCCATTGGTATCTTGAATCCCGCAAAATCTATGTGGATTTTGAAGCTTTCCGAATCGCTGCCCGTTAAACTTGTGCTCCTGATGACGTATAACTCTAACATCTAACATCTCCTCGTCCTGTTGTTGTTATTCCATGCTAAAAAGGGAAGGTGGCTCAACCCTGGCTATCAAGGGAAATCAGGGATAGTATTAAAGCCAAGGAAGTGGCATACAAATTGGCCAGAAATAGCAGCGAACCCAGGGACTGGGAGAAATTTAGAACTCAGCAGAGGAGGACAAAGGGTTTGATTAGGGCAGGGAAAATGGAGTAGGAGAAGAAGCTTGCAGGGAACATTAAGACGGATTGCAAAAGTTTCTATAGATATGTAAAGAGAAAAAGGTTAGTAAAGACAAACGTAGGTCCCCTGCAGTCAGAATCAGGGGAAGTCATAATGGGGAACAAAGAAATGGCGGACCAATTGAACAAGTACTTTGGTTCGATATTCACTGAGGAGGACACAAACAACCTTCCGGATATAAAAGGGGTCGGAGGGTCTAGTAAGGAGGAGAAACTGAGGGAAATCCTTATTAGTCGTGTTGGGGAAATTGATGGGATTGAAGGCCAATAAATCCCCAGGGCCTGATGGACTGCATCCCAGAGTACTTAAGGAGGTGGCCTTGGAAATAGTGGGTGCATTGACAGTCATTTTCCAACATTCCATTGACTCTGGATCAGTTCCTATGGAGTGGAGGGTAGCCAATGTAACCCCACTTTTTAAAAAAGGAGGGAGAGAGATAACAGGGAATTATAGACTGGTCAGCCTGACATCGGTAGTGGGTAAAATGATGGAATCAATTATTAAGGATGTCATAGCAGTGCATTTTGAAAGAGGTGATATGATAGGTCCAAGTCAGCATGGATTTGTGAAAGGGAAATCATGCTTGACAAATCTTCTGGAATTTTTTGAGGATATTTCCAGTAGAATGGACAAGGGAGAACCAGTTGATGTGGTATATTTGGACTTTCAGAAGGCTTTCGACAAGGTCCCACACAAGAGATTAATGTGCAAAGTTAAAGCACATGGGATTGGGGGTAGTGTGCTGACATGGATTGAGAACTGGTTGTCAGACAGGAAGCAAAGAGTAGGAGTAAATGGATACTTTTCAGAATGGCAGGCAGTGACTAGTGGGGTACCGCAAGGTTCTGTGCTGGGGCCCCAGCTGTTTACACTGTACATTAATGATTTAGACGAGGGGATTAAATGTAGTATCGCCAAATTTGCGGATGACACGAAGTTGGGTGGCAGTGTGAGCTGCGAGGAGGATGCTATGAGGCTGCAGAGCGACTTGGATAGGTTAGGTGAGTGGGCAAATGCATGGCAGATGAAGTATAATGTGGATAAATATAAGGTTATCCACTTTGGTGGTAAAAACAGAGAGACAGACTATTATCTGAATGGTGACAGATTAGGAAAAGGGGAGGTGCAAAGAGACGTGGGTGTCATGGTACATCAGTCATTGAAGGTTGGCATGCAGGTACAGCAGGCGGTTAAGAAAGCAAATGGCATGTTGGCCTTCATAGCGAGGGGATTTGAGTACAGGGGCAGGGAGGTGTTGCTACAGTTGTACAGGGCTTTGGTGAGGCCACACCTGGAGTATTGTGTCCAGTTTTTGTCTCCTAACCTGAGGAAGGACATTCTTGCTATTGAGGGAGTGCAGCGAAGGTTCACCAGACTGATTCCCGTGATGGCGGGACTGACCTATCAAGAAAGACTGGATCAACTGGGCTTGTATTCACTGGAGTTCAGAAGAATGAGACGGGACCTCATAGAAACGTTTAAAATTCTGACGGGGTTAGACAGGTTAGATGCAGGAAGAATGTTCCCAATGTTGGGGAAGTCCAGAACCAGGGGACACAGTCTAAGGATAAGGGGTAAGCCATTTAGGACCGAGATGAGGAGGAATTTCTTCACCCAGAGAGTGGTGAACCTGTGGAATTCTCTACCACAGAAAGTTGTGGAGGCCAATTCATTAAATATATTCAAAAATGAGTTAGATGAAGTCCTTACTACTAGGGGGATCAAGGGGTATGGTGGGAAAGCAGGAATGGGGTACTGAAGTTGCATGTTCAGCCATGAACTCATTGAATGGCGGTGCAGGCTAGAAGGGCCGAATGGCCTACTCCTGCATCTATTTTCTATGTCTATGTTTCTATGCTTTGGATTTCGATTCATAGCTTTAAAAACTGGTTTACCCTTCAGTCGGCATGCCTTCGCAAGATGCCTTGTCTTTCTGCAGAAGAAACACTCTGCCTTCACGTATGGACAACTTTTAGCAAAGTGTTTTCCTAGGCACCTATAGCATGACTTCGACGCTCTGGTAGAATTTGAAGTTTCTGAGACTTTCGGGCATGGCTGTCTTTTACCTTGAAACTGCAGGTGATTTACCTCAGTTGACTGATGACCGTAATCATTATTTAATTCTCGGGAATATTGTTCGGCCATGCTCATCGACCTCGCTGTCTGACAAGCAATCTCAAAATTTAAGTCATATGTCATCAAAAACTTCCTTCTGATCGCATCATTTTTCACCCCACAAAAAAAACGATCCCGTAATGCTTGGTTTTGAAAGTTTCCAAAATTACAGTGCATTGATAGCTTTTTTAATGCTATGATGTAATCACTGATACTTTCATCAAGCTTTTGATTTCGAATCCCGAAACAATAGCTATCAGCAATTTCTAACATTTTGGGTTAATATTGTGCTGCTCCAGCTTCATTAAAATATCTTTAAGCGTTGTGTCCTGTGGCTCATCAGGTACAAGCAGATATACAAGGGTTTCGTATAATGCCGGATCTACTAATGTTAAGAAAATCGCTTTCTTACGTTCCAACACAGCCCTGTTCTGGACAGCATTGTCTGGAACTTCGATTATGTTAGTTGCAGTGAAATACATTTCTAGCTGATCCACATCTGCTTTAAAACGTTCCTGGTCGTGTCTATATTCACCCAAATATCCGATTACATCTGCCATTTTTAAACTCTAGCTGTTCACACCATGTGCTGTTTTTTTTTAGCTCGGATCTTTGTAGCTTTTTTCAAAGACAGAATCTTCCAAAGTCTTCTGTCGGCTGGCTGAATCCTTCACCAACAAAATTTAAGCTTTAAACATCCGAAAAATCTCCCATCTCGCCGCCAACTGTGATATATTCACAGAGCACAGCACACACAGCTCCTAACATGCAGGCTGCTCTCTTGGAACTCTCCGGAAAGCCTGTTCTGTTTAATGATTAACTATACAGTTGCAGTACACAATACATCCACATCCAATCTTCACCAACAAAATTTAAGCTTTAAACATCTAAAAAATCCCTCATCCTCATCGCCAAATGTGATATCTTCACAGAGCACAGCACACACAGCTCCTAACATGCAGGCTGCTCTCTCAGAACTTTCCGGAAAGCCTGTTCTTTTTAATAATTAACTATACAGTTGCAGTGCACAATACGTCCACATCCACAATGTGGAGCTACAAGCATTACAACTGTAAAACATGGCCTCAATTATACTTTGAGTGGCCTCCTAATCTATGCGCCAAATCAAGCCCAGTTCTTTGTTTAAGTTTTGGCGAGCTCGTTAAGTTTGGCGGGCTTGTTAATGGTAACTCGATTAAAAATGTGTCAATTGTTGAAATGATCTTTTGGTTTCGAGTCGCAATTGTTAAAGTTAGTTTATGGTGTCGAGTTGTCTGCTTGGGACCGAGCTTTCTATGCAGGTCAGAAAGGTGATTAGCATTATGCATGTTTTGGATGGGTTCTGTGCTTGGACTAAAACTATACTTCCTTGAGTCGATTTTTGACATGTTAATGTCTTCTAGGGGGCAGGTTTGAGGGTAAACAGTTTCCCAGACAATTTGATTAGCTCCAATATCCCCAGACAGTTTGATTTGCTCCAATATCCAAACTGGAATTACATAGAAACAGAGAAACATAGAAAATAGATCCAGGGGTAGGCCATTCGGCCCTTCGAGCCTGCACCACCATGCGATAAGATCAAGGCTGATCATTCCCTCATTACCCCTTTCCTGCTTTCTCTCCATACCCCTTGATCCCTTTAGCCGCAAGGGCCATATCTAACTCCCTCTTGAATATATCCAATGAACTGGCATCAACAACTCTCTGCGGTAGGGAATTCCACACGTTAACAATTCTCTGAGTCAAGACGCTTCTCCTCATTTCAGTCCTAAATGGCCTCCCTCTTATCCTAAGACTGTGTCCCCTGGTTCTGGACTTCCCCATCATCGAGAACATTTTTCCCGCATCTAACCTGTCCAGTCCCATCAGAATCTTGTAAGTTTCTACGAGATCTCCTCTCATCCTTCTAAACTCCAGTGTATAAAGGCTCAGTTGATCCAGTCTCTCCTCATATATCAATCCCGCCATCCCGGGAATCAGTCTGGTGAACCTTCGCTGCACTCCCTCCAAAGCAAGAATGTCCTTCCTCAGATTAGGAGACCAAAACTGAATACAATATTCCAGGTGAGGCCTCACCAAGGCCCTGTACAACTGCAGTAAGGCCTCCCTGCTCATCTACTCAAATCCCTTAGCTATGAAGGCCAACAAACCATTTGCCTTCTTCACCTCCTGCAGTACCTGCATGCCAACTTTCAATGACTGATGATCCATGACACCTAGGTCTCGTTGCACCTCCCCCTTTCCTAATCTGCCACCATTCAGATAACATTCTGCCTTCGTGTTTTTGCCCCCAAAGTGGATAACCTCACATTTATCCACATTATACTGCATCTGCTATGACTTTGCCCACTCAACTAGCCTGTCCAAGTCACCCTGCAGCCTTTTAGCGTCCCCCTCACAGCACACACCGCCACCCAGCTTAGAGTCGTCTGCAATCTTGGAGATATTACACTCAATTCCTTCATCTAAATCATTAATGTATATTGTCAAGAGGTGGGGTCCCAGCACTGAGCCCTGCGGCACTCCACTAGTCACTGCCTGCCATTCTGAAAAGGACCCGTTTATCTCGACTCTCTGCTTCCTGTCTGCCAACCAGTTCTCTATCCATGTCGGTACATTACCCCCAATACCATGTGCTTTGATTTTGCACACCAATCTCTTATGTGGGACCTTGTCAAAAGCCTTTTGAAAGTCCAAATACACCATATCCACTGGTTCTCCCTTGTCCACTCTGCTAGTTACATCCTCAAAAAATTCCAGAAGATTTGTCAAGCTGGATTTCCCTTTCAAAAATCCATGCTGACTTGGACCGATCCTGTCACTGCTTTCCAAATGTGCTGCTATTTCATCTTTAATAACTGATTCCAACATTTTCCCCACTACTGATGTCAGGCTAACCAGTCTATAATTACCCGTTTTCTCTCTCCCTCCTTTTATAAAAAGTGGTGTTACATTCGCTACCCTCCAGTCCATAGGAACTGATCCATAGCCAATTCATGTCTCATACTATCTAAGTAACCTTTCCCCAAGTTCAGGATCCTAGTCTCTGAATTAACTGTGTCACTCTCCATCTTAATAATGAATTCTACCATATTATGGTCACTCTTCCCTTAGGGGCCTTGCACAACAAGATTGTTAATTGGTCCTTTCTCATTGCACATCACCCAGTCTAGAATGGCCAGCACTCTAATTGGTTCCTCGACATATTTGTCTAGAAAACCATCCCTAATACACTCCAGGAAATCCTCCTCCACCCCATTGCTACCAGTTTGGATAGCCCAGTCAATATGTAGATTAAAGTCACCCATGATAACTGTTGTACCATGATTGCACGAATCCCTAATTTCTTATTTGATGTTGTCCCCATCCTCATTACTACTGTTTGGTGGTCTGTACACAACTCCCACTCGAGCTTTCTGCCCTTTGGTATACCGTAGATCCACCCATACAGATTCCACCTCATCCAAGCTAATGTTCTTCCTTACTATTGCATTAATTTCCTCTTTAACCAGCAACGCCACCCCACCTCCTTTTCCTTTCTGTCTATCCTTCCTAAATGTTGAATACCCCTGGATGTTGAGTTCCCAGCCTTGGTCACCCTGGAGCCATGTCTCCGTGATGCCAATTACATCATATCCATTAACTGCTATCTGTGCATTTAACTTGTCCACCTTATTCTGAATACTCTTCGCCTTCAGGCTTGTCTTTTTATTACCCTTTGCCCCTTTAGGATTTTGCTGTAATGTGACCCTTTTTGCTTTGGTCCCACCCCTAGTTCTTGCAGCCTTTTTTTCCCCTCACAGACCCAACACATGCCTTTTAAAATCCCACACTTGTTTAAAACTTGTAGATTTCTTCCATATGACTTTTAGGATCCCAAACTTTCTGTTTAATAGACCCAAATCGAATTTCCTTTTCAGTGAATCCAAACACTGGTGGGTTTCCACGAATTTTGGTATCTTACAGTGCGTGTATCCTCCCAGGGGATTTGCAGGATCTTCCAGTGTGTGTGTATGGCAGCCATAGTGGTTATGTTACTGGACGAGTAATCCAGATTCCGGGACTAATGATCCAGTGGAATGTGAGTTCAGTTCCCACCGTGGCTATTTGAGAACCTAAATTCACTTTAAAACAAAATCGCGAAATAAAATGCTGGTATCAGTAAAATGTATACATGAAGCTATCCGATTATTGTAAAAACCCAACTGATTCACTAATGCTGTTTAAGGAAGGACACCTGCCATCCTTACCTAGTCTGGCCAATATGTGACACCAATTTCACACCAATGTAGTTGACTCTTAAACAGCCAAGCCATCATCATCATAGGCAATCCCTCGGAATCGAGAAAGACTTGCTTCCACTCTTAAAATGAGTCCTTAGGTGGCTGAACAGTCCAATACGAGAGCCACAGTCCCTGTCATAGGAGGATAAGGGAGGGTGGGACAGGTTTGTCGCATGCTCCTTCCGCTGCCAGCGCTTGATTTCTGCACACTCTCGGGGATGAGACTCAAGGTGCTCAGCGCCCTCCCAGATGCACTTCCTCCACTTATGGCGGTCTTTGGCCAGGGACTCCCAGGTGTCGGTGGGGATGTTTCACTTTATCAGGGAGGCTTTGAGGGTGTCCTTGTAATGTTTCCTCTGCCCACCTTTGGCTCATTTGTCATGAAGGAGTTCCAAATAGAGCACTTGCTTTGGAAGTCTTGTGTCTGGCATGCGGACAATGTGGCCTGCCCAGCAGAGCTGATCAGTTGTGGTCAGTGCTTCAATGCTGGGGATGTTGGCCTGGTCGAGGACACTAATGTTGGTGCGTCTGTCCTCCCATGGGATTTGTAGGATTTGGCGGAAACATTGTTGGTGGTATTTCTCCAGCGACTTGATTTGTCTACTGTACATGGTCCATGTCTCTGACCCCAATCCACATCCGGATCGCCCCAACCCTCTTCTCAATCTTTCTCACTGCCATGCACCACTTCACAGTCAACAAGCTACCTGCTGGAGTGGAACTAAACTACAGAACCAGTGGGAACCTGTTAAACTTTTGCCTTCTCCAGGTCAGGTCCAAGACGACCCCAACCTCTGTCGTCGAGCCAAGCCAGCCACTCAGTTATATCAACCTCAGGGCGACTAAGGATGGGCAATAAATGCCAGATTTTCCGTGACACCCACAACTGAGAAATAATTTTGTAAAATGATACTTCAGGGGCAACCGAGGGAGTGTCGCGTTGGAGGAGTTCACCTTTCGAATGAGATGTTAATCCAAGTGTAATGTATTGGCTTCATGGGTTCTTTGCTTACATTGCTATTAAGAACTAGTTGGTTTTGTCATGTATCTTACATTATTATATATAACTGTATCCTAACATGCTATGCATGACTGTAATAAGATATGACCTGTAACCACCAGCATACCTTACCACCAGGGGTGCATTTGCAAGAGACAGGTATATAAGGACAGGTCTCAGGCAAGTGCAGCATTCCAGAGCTGTGAAATAAAGGTGCAGGTCCAGAGTGACGTTGACTTCACTACATGCCTCGTGTGAATCTGTACTGAGGGGGCAGGACTTTACAGGTTTATTAGCAAAGGTTTAACAATCGTACGACACATTACCAGTTCATCCACGAGGCTCACAACCACCTGCCTCATCATGAATCCCCTGAATCCAACTGGCTGGGGTTTTATTGAGTCTTGTGAACATCAAGTGACTGACTAAGCCACTCCCAACTCAATAGCTCTACAACTCTTTTGTTGTGAGCAAAAATAAACAATTAAATCAAGTGTCCCCTGATTAAAGTGGGGAACACTCTAAAACTTTCAAACAAGTGCCCTTTTTTTGGGGGGTGGTGGGGGTTTGTGTTTTTTTGGGGGTTTTTTTGGTATTTTTTGTGGGGTTTTTTGTGGGTGTTTTTTGGCACTAAAGCCACAAATTATGCAAGTGCCCCCTATAAAAGGGGAGGGGGTCACTAAAACCGGCAATAAAACAAATGAAACATTTAAAACATATAAAATCAAATTAAAATTTGGCTGCCGGGGTGATGAAGCACTCCAGTCCCTCCGGCGCCCACCTCTCGCGGAAGGCCGCGAGCATACTGGTGGACATCGTGTGCTCCATCTCCAGGGACACCCTGGCTCGGATGTAAGCGCAGAAGAGAGGCAAGCACTCGGGCTGAGCGACCCCCTCGACCGCCCGCTGCCTGGACCGGCTGATGGCCCCCTTGGCCGTGCCCAGGAGCAGTCCAACAAGGAGGGCCTCGGACCTACCCTTTCCCTTCCGCACAGGGTGCCCAAAGATCAAAAATGTGGGACTGAAGTGCAACCAGAAATTGAGGAGCAGCCCCTTTAAATAATGGAACAAGGGCAGCAACCTCGTACATTCAATAAAAACATGGAACACAGACTCTTCCAGACCACAGAAATTGCAGGCAGCCTGGGAGCCCGTGAACCGACTTAAAAATTTGTTGCACAGGGCTGCTTCAACAGCTCTACAAACTTGTGAGGATACTCACAGGTGCATACATTACACCAAGGCTCTGTCAGACTGTAGCATTGCTTTACATGTAAAAGATGCTGGTGCTGTTTCCCAAGAGCATCTTTGCTTTAATCGAAACCATCAAAAATGGTTTGACTGATCATCCATATGATTTGTTTTAGGACTGCTATGTCCCTCTCCATCACAACAGTGACTGCAGTTCATAATTGTAAAGGGTTTTGGGACATCCTGAGGGTATGAAAAGGCTCTATGTAAATGTAAGTTCTTTCCATGTCAATGGGCGTGACCCCCCCAAGGTACAGAACTGTATCTAATGTGAATCCATATGACAATCTCATTCAGAAAAGTCATGAGGATGGCTGGTTGGGAGGTGTGAATGTGCAGAATTGGTGGGCAAGGAAAGACCAACTGCTCCATCAAGCCTGCCCCACACACCTTGCTGTTTGTAGCGTTATGGCAAGACACTTAAAGGTGGGCAGGGGAAACATTACAAGGATATCCTCAAAGCCTCCCTGATAAAGTGCAACATCCCCACTGACACCTGGGAGTCCCTGGCCAAAGACCGCCCTAAGTGGAGAAAGTGCATCCGGGAGGGCGCTGAGCACTTCGAGTCTCAACGCCGAGAGCATCAGAAAGCAACGCAGGCAGCGGAAAGAGCATGCGGCAAACCTGACTCCCACCTGTGATATCTTCACAGAGCACAGTACACACAGCTTCCTAAGATGGCAGGCTGCTTTGTTGGCTCTCTCCGGAAAGAGCCTGTTCTGTTGAATGATTAACTTTACAGTTGCAGTACACAATATGTCCCCATCCACAGTGTGGCATTACAAGCTTACAGACATTACATTTCTCCCTCATTAATGAAAAAGCCATCATAACAAACATCATAAATAACTTTAATTTTTATACATATTTACAAATTTAACTTTATCACTTGTTTTCTGTTTCGAAGAAAATACCTTCGCTCACGAACAGAACCTTCCAAACATGGTGTTGATTTCACACTCATTTGAGGCTCATCCTGAGGAACATTTTTCTCCATGGAATTTCCTTGATTTTCATTTGCACTCACTCTAAATTCAGGCTCTTTGTTTTCCTGACTCTGACTCAGACTTTCATTCTGATTCTCTCCTGGATTTGGCCATCCATTTGCAATATACTCATACACCTTTGACATCACTGCTCTACCAATCTCTTCAGCTGTGACTGGCAGTTCATCAATGTATGAAAAATAAAACACTTCTTCCCTATCGAGTGTAACCTGTGATGGGGAAGGCAATCTCGACATTGCATCAGCATTACTGTGATCAGCTGATCGTCTGTATTCAATATCATATGTATATGCTGACAAAATCAAAGCCCATCTCTGAATTCGGGCTGCAGCTAATGTTGGAACTGGGGACTTTGGATGGAGGATTGCTGTTAGGGGCTTATAGTCCGTAACGATAGTAAATTTACGACCATACAAGTATTTGTGAAACTTCTTGACCCCAAAAATTAATGCCAAAACTTCCCTTTCAATTTGCGCATAATTTTTATCACTGGCACTGAGAATGTGTGAAGCAAAAGCAATTGGTCTCTCCTCCCCACTACTTGATACATGAGAGATTACTGCCCCAACTCCATGTGGAGAGGCATCACATGCTAGCTTAATCTCCTTAGATATGTCATAGTGAACTAACATGGTGCTCTCTCCCAATTTGTTTTTACTCTCCTTGAATGCTGTTTTGCATTCTTTTGACCACTTCCACTGGAACTGTTTTTTCAAAAGTTCATTCAGTGGATGTAATACTGTAGCCAAATTTGGAAGAAACTTCCCATAATAGTTCAAAAGACCCAAGAATGAACGAAGTTCAGTGATATTCCTGGGAGTGGGTGCATTTCTAATCACATCCAATTTTCCCATGGTTGGATGTAAACCATCTTTGTCTACTCTGTACCCTAAGTACTCCACTGAGTTTTTAAATAACTCACACTTATGAGCAGACACTCGTACTCTGTGCTTCTCTAGCCGTTTGAGGACTTCATTCAATATCTTATTATGAATTTGCCAATTTAATGCTGAAATTAGTATGTCATCCAAATAACATACTACCCCTTCAATACCTTGCAAAATCTGGTTCATCAACCCTTGGAATATGGCAGGGGTGGAAGACACTCCAAACAGTAGCCTATTAAACTGATATAGGCCTAGATGAATATTTATAGTCAAACATGACTTGGACTCCTTATCTAGTTCAAGCTGTAAGTAGGCATTCATAAAATTCAGTTTTGAGAAGATCTGACCACCTATCAGTGTTGTGAACAAATCTTCTATATTCGTCAATGTATTGGGGACATTATGCTCTAGAATCTGGTTTACAGTTACCTTATAATCACCACACAATCTTACTTTACCATCAGACTTAGGTACAACAACAATGGGTGTAGCCCAATTACATCGATCTATCTTACAAATAATGTTCTCAGTCTCTAGTCTTTTGAGTTCTTGCTCAACTTTCTCCTTGAGTGCATATGGTATGGAACGTGGCTTGTAGTAAACCGAGCTAGCATCTTTCTGTACCCTGACACTCGCCTTGAAGCCTTGGATTGGACTGCCCGTTTCGCAGAACACCTTCGGATACTGCTTGATAACCTCATCCGTTGATGAAAATCTCCACAGAGAAAATCTTACTCCAATCCAGCTTCAGTGAGCTCAACCAATTTCTTCCTAGTAAGGCAGACTTGTCTCCTTTCACTACTATTAGAGGCAAGTTCTGAAATTGATCTTTATATTTCACCGGTACAGTGATACGGCCTACTACAGGAATTTTCTCTCCCGAGTAGCCTTGCAGCTCTATCTTGGATTTCTCCAGTTGGAAATCACGCAATTTGTCGCAGTACAGTGACTCCGGTACTATACTCACGGAGGCACCCGTGTCAATTTCCATTGGTATCTTGAATCCTGCAAAATCTATGTGGATTTTGATGCTTTCCGAATCGCTGCCCGTTAAACTCGTGCTCCTGATGACGTATAACTCTAACATTTCCTCGTCCTGTTGTTGTTATTCCATGCTATGAAGTCTCTTTGGATTTCGACTCATAGCTTTAAAAACTGGTTTACTCTTCAGTCGGCATGCCTTCGCAAGATGCCTTGTCTTTCTGCAGAAGAAACACTCTGCCTTCATGTATGGACAACTTTTAGCAATGTGTTTTCCCAGGCACCTATAGCACGACTGCGATGCTGTGGTAGAATTTTCAGTTTCTGAGACATTCGGCCATGGCCGTCTTTTACTTTGAATCTGCAGGTGATTTTTCTTGGTTGACTGACGACCGTAATTATTATTTAATTCTCGGGAATATTGTTCGGCCATGCCCATCAACCTCGCTGTCTCCCGAATCCCGAAACGATAGCTTTCAGCAATTTCTAATGGTTTGGGGTTATAGTGCTGCTCCAGCTTCATTAAAATCTCTTTAAGCGTTGTGTCCTTTGGCTCGTCAGGCACAAGCAGATTTACAAGGGTTTTGTATAATGCCGGACCAGCCACTGTTAAGAAAATCGCTTTCTTACGTTCCAACACAGCCCGGCTCTGGACTGCATTGTCTGGAACTTCGATTATGTTATTTGCAATGAAATACATTTCTAGCCGATCCACATACACTTTAACACGTTCCCGGTCGTGTCTATATTCACCCAAATATCTGAATACACCTGCCATTTTAATTCTCTAGCTGTTCACACCGTGTGCTGTATATTTACCTCGGATTTTGTAACTTTTTTTTCAAAGACAGAAACTTCCAAAGTCTTCTGTCGGCTGGCTGAATCCTTAACCAACAAAATTTAAGCTTTAAACGTCTGAAAAATCTCATCCTCGTCGCCAAAATGTGATATCTTCACAGAGCACAAGCACACACAGCTTCCTAAAATGGCAGGCCGCTCTGTCGGAACTCTCCGGAAAGAGCCTATTTAATGATTAACTATACAGTTGCAGTACACAATATGTCCACATCCACAGTGTGGCGCTACAAGCATTACAAGCTTTCAGACATTACACCACCCACCCTTTCCCTCAACGACTATCTGTCCCACCTGTGACAGAGTCTGTGGCTCCCGTATTGGACTGTACAGGCACCAAAGGACTCACTTCAGGAGTGGAAGCAAATCTTCCTCGATTCCGAGGGACTGCCTATGATGATGATGATGATGACCCCCTCCCCTCCCACCCCCTCCCCCCCACCCTCCTCACAACGCCCGCAGCCATGTGACCTCCTGGGAGAGGCAAAGAAACAGGAAAATCCCAGGGCCAATAAAGGGAAATGATGCACTGGAAAATTCCTCTCCAACCCCCTCAGGCGATCGAGATGAGTCCGGGAGATCGCCCAGACCAAGTGGTGTCTATAAGGACAGTCAAGGACTGGTTCGGCTCCCTCTTGAAGGCATACAGAGAGTCAGCTCCCAGCCGGCAACGCATGTGGAAAATGCTGCACTAAGTCAGTGTGGAGGATGATGGTCTTCTAAAGGTAGTGTCAAGGTGCAGCAAAAGCAGCCTTACTGTCCACCTGGATGTGCTCTACCTGACCTGAGAGGGTGCTTAATGCTAACACTAGATGTAAAACATGGAAAGATAATTGATTTTAGTATTAAACATCACTTCCCTCGATGATGGCAAACTTCACCAGGTTAAATCTTTTTCAAAAAGACCGTGAAGTGGAAGTTTTCTGAAGTAGCAGATAAACAAAGACAATATTTTTCCGGAGAGTTTGCAAATAGAGAGCAAAAAACCCTTCAGATTTGGGTCAAGCTCCTAGAAGTTGCTTCTGAAGGGGAAGTACGTCAGTGCTGGGGAACAAAGCGCTTGTTCTGCCCATGCCACCATCAGGCAGATCGGTTCTCTATACTTCCTCAACAATCTGTCTTAAATCACCCTTACAACAGCACCTGGAGTGCATCAAAGTGACTCCCATCTCAGCCGCCCTTGTGATTTCTCTGGGTAAGACCAGTGCTAACTTTGGCCAAAGTCATGCTAAAGACTGATACCTTACAGGAAAATAGGTTGACATCGATCTCCAAACTTATTCCATGTAGCACTTATGCAGCCAATGGAGAAAGTGGCGTGGGCACGATGGGCCGAAATGGCTTCCTTCTGCGCTGTAAATTTCTATGTTTCTAATTGCATTTATATCGCTCCTTTTACAACCTCAAGCCATCCCAACGTGCTTTACAACTAATGAGGTACATTTGAAGTGCTGTCACTATTGCAATGTAGGAATCGCTACAGCCGATTAGCACAGAGCAAGGTCCCACAAACAATGACCAGATCATCTATTTTTATGTGATAAATATTGGCTAGGGCACTGGAGAGAACTCCTCATGCTCTTCTTCGAAATAGTGCCGTGGGATCTTTTACATCCACCTGAGAGAGCAGACGGTTAACATCTCATCCAAAGGCGGCCCCTCCCTCAGGACTGCACTGGAGTGTCAGCCTGGATTTTGTGTTCAAGTTTCAGGAGTGACTGAGAGGCGAGAGCGCTGGCAGTGAGTGTTGCCACAGCTGATAGTAGATGTTGCTGCCATTAGTCAGGACATGGTACTGAAAGGAGCTAACACATTGAACTACCCAGAGGAGTAAGTTGAATGCAACATCTTTTTGTACGAAGAACATCCTTTCGAGGATATTCCATAAAACATCCTTCACTGTAAAATTTGTGGTAGTCACACTTTTCGCTGACACCATAACAAAGCATGGACAGGCTATCACCATTTCAATACATGGTGCATCTCAGGCCATGCATTATGTATAGGAGAGCAGCTAGCCTGCAGTTAGATGCGGGGCAGTAATTGGACCTGATCACAACACAAGCAGCCAACTCTGAAACCTCAGTTGCTCCCAGCTTCATTGGAAGCCGCTGTATATAATTACTGTCTTGAGTCTTTTGACCAGTCTGTATTCGTTATAATGCCCACCATGTAACATTTCTATTAGCTACTAAAGCTGTCCTATTTTAATGGTTGTTCTTTAACTGCATAGCTTGCGAGTGATCTAAGTGGGCCGACAACATTTATATGAGCGGTGCTAGACCTGAAGGGACACAGGAGTATGTGGCTGGTAATGCAGTAATAGAAAACAGGAAACTGCAGACAGCAGTAAATATTGGAAACATTTTAATGTTGAAACGTTTTGCAAACCAAAGATGTGCCTTGTAAATTTTATGGTGGTTATTGCCAAATCAATTCCCATAAATCTCTGAATACAAAGGATGGTTTTCCCAAGTATGTGTCGGTGGTGAGGAACATTGGCCACTACTGGCACATATCAGGAAGTAGCAGGCAGTGTGGTTCCAATAAACACTGGTGAAGGGCAAGGTCACTGGCACATACTCACAGAACTTAAGTTGTGGCATATATACCCACACCCAGATCAATAGCAAAAGTGGGGAGTGGGTATTCCTTCTTTCCTTTGATAGGGTAGACGTAGTGACGATGTTCCCACTTGTAGGGGAGACCCACAACAAGGGGCCATCAATATAAGCTAGTCACCAATAAGTACAATAGGGAATTCAGGGGAAACCTTTTTACCCAGAGTGTGATTAGAATCTGGAACTCGCTACCACAGGGAGAAGTTGAGATGAAGAGTATAGATGTTTTTATGGGGAAGCTGGATAATCACATGAGGGAGAAAGGTTATGCTGATAGACTGAGATGAAGAGGGGTGGGAGGAGGCTCGTGTGGAACATAAACACCGACATGGACCATTGGGCCAGGCTTATATTCACTGGAGTTTAGAAGAATGAGAGGGGCTCTCATAGAAACATATAAAATTCTGACGGGATTGGACAGGTTAGATGCAGGAAGAATGTCCCGATGTTGGGGAAGTCCAGAACCAGGGGTCACAGTCTAAGGATAAGGGGTAAGCCATTTAGGACCAAGATGAGGAGAAACTTCTTCACTCAGAGAATTGTGAACCTGTGGCATTCTCTACCACAGAAAGTTGTTGAGGGCAGTTCGTTAGATATATTCAAAAGGGAGTTAGATGTGACTCTTACGGCTAAAGGGATCAAGGGTTATGGAGAGAAAGCAGGAAAGGGCTACTGAGGTGAATGACCAACCATGATCATATTGAATGGTGGTGCAGGCTCAAAGGGCCGAATGGCCTACTCCTGCACCTATTTTCTATGTTTCTATGAATGGCCTGTTTCATTCTAAGTAATCTATAGTGCTAATGCATTTCATGTCCTCAGGATGTCTCAAAATGTTTTACAGCCAATGAAGTACTTTGAATTGTAATCACTGCTGTAATGGATGCTGACTCACCTGCAGAGTATTTCCAGTATTTTCTCTCTTCATTTCAGATTTCCAACATCCGCAGTACTTTGATATTGTGTTCTAATGCAGCTAATGTGCATGGAGTTAGGTCCCACCAACAGCAATGAGATAAATGACCAGATAATCTGTTATATTGGGGTCATTTGAAGGTTAAATGTTGGTTAGGACACCGGGAGAACTCCCCTGCTCTACTTCAAAATAGTGCAATGAGATCTTTTACATCCCCTCCGAGAGTCTAGGTTTAACGTCTCATCCGAAAGACAGCATCTCTGACAGTGCTGCATTCCCTCAGTATCACTCTAGAGTGTCAGCCTAGATTTTTATGCACAAGTCTCAGGAGCGGGTCTTGAACCCACGACCTTCTGACTCAGTGGTGACACATGGATACTACGGATGTGGTATGGCAGCCTAGTCTAGTGGTTGTGGTAGTGAGCTATTAACCCAGAGGTTGTGAGTACATAACCCCACCATGATAAGTTGAATTCAATAATATTAGTCATCTGTGGGCAGGCATCATAAAAATACAACCATGGAAGCTGCCTGTTAGAATTATAGAAATTTACGCCACAGATGAAGGCCAGCAGGCCCATCATGTCCGCGCTGGCCAAAAAGGAGCTATTGAGGCTAATCCCACTTTCCAGCACTAGATCCGTAGCCCTGTAGGTTACGGCACTTGAAGTGCATATCTAAGTACTTTTTAAATGTGATCAGGGTTTTTGCCTCGACCACCCTTTCAGGCAGAGAGTTCCAGACCCCCACCACCCTCTGGGTGAAATACATTCTCCTTAACTCTCCACTAAACCTCCTACCAACTACTTTAAATCTGGTTATTGACCCCTTTGCTAAGGGAAGTAGGTCCTTCCTATCCACTCTTTTTAGGCCTCTCATAACTTTATACACCTCAACTACCCCTCCACCTCCCCTGTTCCAAAGAAAACAACCCCAGCCTATCCAATCTTTCCTCATAACTAAGATTCCCCAGCCCTGGAAACATCCTTAAAAATCTCCTATACACCCTCTCTACTGCAATATTTCCTATAATATGGTGACCAGAACTGTACCTCTCTAATGCATCTTTCCTGTAATGTGGTGACCAGAACTGCAAGCAGTACTCTAGCTATGGCCTAAATAGTGTTTTATATAGTTCAAGCACAATCTCTGCTCTTATATTCTATGCCTTCTTAACCACCTTGTTGTACCTGTCGCTGCCTTCAGGAGTCTGTGGACATGCACTCCCAGGTCCGTCTGCTCTTCATTATCTTACCATTTATTGTGTATTCCCTTGCCTTGTTAGCCCTCTGCTAATGCATTACCTCACACTTCTCCACATTGGATCCCATTTTCCACAGTTCTGCCCACCTGACCAGTCGATTGCTATCTTCTTGCAGTCTACAGCTTTCTTCCTCATTATCAACCACACGGCCAATGTTTGCATCATCTGCAAACCTCCTAGTCATGTCCCCTACATTGAAGTCTAGCAATTGCCATTAGTTTACTGCCATCCATCTGGCCTACATGTAACTCCAATTCTCACTGTGTGGATACATCTTAATGCCCTCTGACCTGTCCTAGTGAAATGCTGAGTTGTACAGTTAGTGATTACTACAAGACCCAACCATCACCTTCACAGGGCGCCGAGAGATGGGCAACAATGTGGCCCCCATCCAGACAACAAAGTAAATAAAACTAAAATTCATGTTCTTTTTGAGGTGGAAAGTAGAGGGAATACACTGGACACCGAGAGGTATATTGTACTCTAGAATGTTGGGACGATGCAGTAAGTCCATTGGGCTGATTGTAAATGGGGAAGGCGGGTTGGAGGCTGGGTGTCTCACAGGCCCTGCTGAATTTAATGACAGGACCTGATTTCAATGGGAGACCTCTGTTTCCCACCCGCAGCCAGCCAGTTTGAGAGGCCTGCAGCACTACCCCACACAGAGGAGGGAGGAAGGGATCGCATGGGGGCCAGGGTCAGCCGGAGGAGCATGGAGCAGTGGTGGGGCGGTGGGGGGGCTGATGCAAGATCGCAGTTCGGGACCAGCATGGGGGATCTAAAGGAAAATTGTGCGCCAGTCAGAGCAGCAGTGGTGGGGGGTGGGCGGTTTCTGAAGGGATCGGAGGCTGGAGGAGTAGCATAGGGTGGGGTGGGGTGGTGGTGGAGAGGGGTGGGGAGCGGAGGCCTGGGTGTGTCGGGGACCGGGGGGCGGTGGGGAATTGCAGCCCCATGGGGGAGTGGGGGGGGGGGGTGTTGATCGGAGGCCACAGAGGGGTTCTCTGATCGCGGGGGATTGGGTCAGGTAGGGACCCTGGATTCAGGAGGTAAAGGCACTTTCCTCCTGGATATAGCAATCCTTGCCTTGCAGTAGCTGGCAGGTTTCAACAGGTGTGCAAAACTCGTCCAGCTACAGTTAAATACAAAATGGAGGTTAATTAAGAGGCTTCCAGCCTTATTAGAATATTTTAATAGACAACCTGCCTCCTGGCACTGGATAGGTTGCCTGCCCCAGTTCCGCCTCCGTTTAAAGGTGGGCTGGACACGGGTTCCGATCAGGATTCACATCTTAGAATTCAGCAGAGAAGGACAAAGGGTTTAATTAGGAGGGGGAAAATAGAGTATGAGAGGAATCTTGCTGGTAACATAAAAACTGACTGCAAAAGCTTCTATAGATATGTGAAGAGAAAAAGATTAGTGAAGACAAACGTAGGTCCCTTGCAGTCAGAATCAGGTGAATTTATAATGGGGAACAAAGAAATGGCAGACCAATTGAATATATTCTTTCTTTCTTTCTTTCTTTCTTTCTTTCTTTCTTTCTTTCTTTCTTTCTTTCTTTCTTTCTTTCTTTCTTTCTTTCTTTCTTTCTTTCTTTCCTTCCTTCCTTCCTTCCTTCCTTCCTTCCTTCCTTCCTTCCTTCCTTCCTTCCTTTCTTTCTTTCTTTCCTTCCCTCTCTTCCTTCCTTTGTTTCTTTCCTTCACTCCCTTCCTTCCTTTGTTCCTTTCCTTCCTTTCTCCCTCCCTTTCTCCTTTTCTCTCTTACTCTCTTTCTCTCTCTATTTCTTTCTCTCTTACTCTCTTTCTCTCTCTATTTCTTTCTTTCTTTCTTTCTTTCTTTCTTTCTTTCTTTCTTTCTTTCTTTCTTTCTTTCTTTCTTTCTTTCTTTCTTTCTTTCTCTCTTCCTGAGTCCCTGACTACTATGTGTGCGGGAAATGTGTCCAGCTGCAGCTCCTGACAGACCGCATGACGGCACTGGAGCTGCGGATGGACTCACTCTGGAGCATGCGCGATGCTGAAAATGTTGTGGATAGCACATTTAGTGAGTTGGTCACACCGCAGATAAAAGTTAGGACAGATAGTGAATGGGTGACCAAGAGACAAGGCAAGAGCAGGAAAGTCGTGCAGGATATACCATTTTAGATGCTGTTGGGGGAGATGACTTACCAGGGGAAGGCACCAGCAGCCTGTTCATGGCACCATGGGTGGCTCTGCTGTACAGAAGGGCGGGAAAAAGAGTGGGAGAGCTATAGTGATAGGGGACTCAATTGTAAGGGGAATAGATAGGAGTTTCTGCGGCCGCAACCGAGACTCCAGGATGGTATGTTGCCCCCCTGGTGCAAGGGTCAAGGATGCCTCGGAGCAGCTGCAGAGCATTCTGGAGAGGGAGGATGAACAGCCAGTTGTCGTGGTACATGTAGGTACCAACGATATAGGTAAGAAGTGGGAAGAGGTCCTACAAGCTGAATTTAGGGAGCTAGGAGTTAAATTAAAAAGTAGGATCTCAAAGGTAGTAATCTCTGGATTGTTACCAGTGCCACGTGCTAATCAGAGTAGAGGGAGCAGGATAGTTAGAATAAATACGTGGCTTGAGCAGTGATGCAAAAGGGAGGGATTCAAATTCCTGGGACATTGGAAACAGTTCTGGGGGAAGTGGGACCTGTACAAAATGGATGGTTTGCACTTGGGCAGGACTGGAATTGATGTCCTGGGGGTAACATTTGCTAATGCAATTCGGGAGTGTTTAAACTAATATGGCAGGGGGATGGGAACCTCTGCAGCGAGACAGGGCGAAGTAATATGGAGTCAGAAACAGATGGTAGAAAGGTAAAAAGCAATAGTGGAAGGCCGAGTAAACAAAGGCAAGAAACAAAAAGGGCCACACTACATCATAATTCTAAAAGGACAAAGGGTGTTAAAAAAAACAATCCTGAAGGCTTGTGTCTTAATGCAAGGAGTATCCGTAATAAGGTGGATGAATTAACTGTGCAAATAGATGTTATCAGATATGATGTGATTGGGATTACAGAGACATGGCTCCAGGATGATCAGGGCTGGGAACTCAACATCCATGGGTATTCAACATTCAGGAAGGATAGAATAAAAGGAAAAGGGGATGGGGTAGCATTTCTGGTTAAAGAGGAGATTACTGCAATAGTTAGGAAGGGCATTAGCTTGGATGATGTGGAATCTATATGGGTAGTGCACCAGAACAGCAAAGGGCAAAAAACGTTAGTGGGAGTTGTGTACAGACCTCCAAACAGTAGTAGTGATGTTGGGGAGGGCATCAAACAGGAAATTATGGGTGCATGCAGTAAAGATGCAGCAGTTATCATGGGTGACTTTAATATGCATATAGATTGGGCTAACCAAACTGGAAGCAATACGGTGGAGAAGGATTTCCTGGAGTGCATAAGGGATGGTTTTCTAGACCAATATGTCGAGGAACCAACTAGGGGGGAGGCCATCTTAGACTGGGTGTTGTGTAATGAGAGAGGATTAATTAGCAATCTCGTTGTGCGCGGCCCCTTGGGGAAGAGTGACCATAATATGGTGGAATTCTACATTAGGATGGAGAATGAAACAGTTAATTCAGAGACCATGGTCCAGAACTCAAAGAAGGGTAACTTTGAAGGTATGAGGCATGAATTGACTAGGATAGATTGGCGAATGATACTTTAGGGGTTGACAGTGGATGGGCAATGGCAGACATTTAGAGACCGCATGGATGAACTATAACAATTGTACATCCCTGTCTGGCGTAAAAATAAAAAAGAGAAGGTGGCTCAACCGTGGCTATCAAGGGAAATCAGGGATAGCATTAAAGCCAAGGAAGTGGCATACACATTGGCCAGAAATAGCAGCGAACCCAGGGACTGGGAGAAATTTAGAACTCAGCAGAGGAGGACAAAGGGTTTGATTAGGGCAGAGAAAATAGAGTACGAGAGAAAGCTTTCAGGGAACATTAAAATGGACTGCAAAAGCTTCTATAGATATGTAAAGAGAAAAAGGTTAGTAAAGACAAACGTAGGTCCCCTGCAGTCAGAATCAGGGGAAGTCATAATGGGGAACAAAGAAATGGCAGACCAATTGAACAAGTACTTTGGTTCGGTATTCATTAAGGAGGACACAAACAACATTCCGGATATAAAAAGGGGTCAGAGAGTCTTGTAAGAAGGAGGAACTGAGGGAAATCCTTATTAGTCGGGAAATTGTGTTGGAGAAATTGATGGGATTGAAGGCCGATAAATCCCCAGGGCCTGATGGACTGCATCCCAGAGTACTTAAGGAGGGTGGCCTTGGAAATAGCAGATGCATTGACAGTAATTTTCCAACATTCTTCCGACTCTGGATCAGTTGCTAAGGAGTGGAGAGTAGCCAATGTAACCCCACTTTTTAAAAAAGGAGGGAGAGAGAAAACAGGGAATTATAGACCGGTCAGCCTGACATCGGTAGTGGGTAAAATGATGGAATCAATTATTAAGGATGTCATAGCAGCGCATTTGGAAAGAGGTGACATGATAGGTCCAAGCCAGCATGGATTTGTGAAAAGGAAATCATGCTTGACAAATCTTCTGAAATTTTTTGAGGATGTTTCCAGTCAGGTGGACAAGGGGGAACCAGTTGATGTGGTGTATTTGGATTTTCAGAAGGCTTTCGACAAGGTCGCACACAAGAGATTCATGTGCAAAGTTAAAGCACATGGGATTGAGGGTAGTGTGCTGATGTGGATTGAGAACTGGTTGGCAGACAAGAAGCAAAGAGTAGGAGTAAATGGGTACTTTTCAGAATGGCAGGCAGTGATTAGTGGGGTACCGCAAGGTTCTGTGCTGGGGTCCCAGCTGTTTACATTGTACATTAATGATTTAGACGAGGGGATTAATTGTAGTATCTCCAAATTTGTGGATGACACTATGTTGGGTGGCAGTGTGAGCAGCTGTGAGGCTGTAGAGTGACTTGGATCGGTTAGGTGAGTGGGCAAATGCATGGCAGATGAAGTATATTGTGGATAAATGTGAGGTTATCCACTTTGATTGTAAAAACAGAGAAACAGACTATTATCTGAATGGTGACAGATTAGGAAAAGGGGAGGTGCAACGAGACCTGGGTGTCATGGTACATCAGTCATTGAAGGTTGGCATGCAGGTACAGCAGGTGGTTAAGAAAGCAAATGGCATGTTGGCCTTCATAGCAAAGGGATTTGTATACAGGGGCAGGGAGGTGTTACTACAGTTGTACAGGGCCTTGGTGAGGCCACACCTGGAGTATTGTGTGCAGTTTTGGTCTCCTAACTTGAGGAAGGACATTCTTGTTATTGAGGGAGTGCAGCGAAGGTTCACCAGACTGATTCCCAGGATGACGGGTCTGACATATCAAGTAAGATTGGATCAACTGGGCTTGTATTCACTGGAGTTCAGAAGAATGAGAGGGGATCTCATAGAAACGTTTAAAAATCTGATGGGTTTAGACAGGTTAGATGCAGGAAAAATGTTCCCAATGTTGGGGAAGTCCAGAACCAGGGGTCACAGTCTAAGGATAAGGGGTAAGCCATTTAGGACCGAGATGAGGAGGAACTTCTTCACCCAGAGAGTGGTGAACCTGTGGAATTCTCTACAACAGGAAGTTTTTGAGGCCAATTCACTAAATATATTCCAAAAGGAGTTAGAAGTAGTCCTTACTACTAGGGGGATCAAGGGGTATGGCGAGAAAGCAGGAATGGGGTACTGAAGTTGCATGTTCAGCCATGAACTCATTGAATGGCGATGCAGGCTCGAAGGGCCGAATGGCCTACTCCTGTACCTATTTTCTATGTTTCTATGTTTCTCTTTCTCTCTCTCTTTTTCTCTTTCTCCATCTCTCTTTCTTTCTCTCTTTCTTTCTTTCTCTCTCTCTTTCTTTCCCAGGAGGCACCCTGGCTGAGTTTCCTCTTCCCGATTGCTAGAGGGCGCCAAGCTCCATGAGCTGACTCAGCCCTTGTGCCAATGGGGCAAACCTGGGACATTTGGTTTGTGGCTCTCGCTACTACACCAGACGGTACATTTACCCACAGAGCCACTGGGAGTGGGGAGGAAGGGGGGCAGGGGGAGAGGTGGGGGAGGGGCTGGGGGGGGGCGACAGATTTGACAGTTTACAGATAGTAAGTGCTGCCGATACCCTCAGCCTTTTTTCTTCCTGTTATCCGCCAGCACTGAATGCATAGGATGTAATTATCGAATGCTTGCTGCTTTGCAAATAAAGATTTAGTGGCAGCGAGTTCAGACTGTGTAACAGGAAACCCCGAACACCACAGCAGTATATTAGAAATGGAAATGTTTACAGTCTGACCAGCAGTCCGTTAGCACTTTCAGTCATTACTCATTTCCCTGAAGAGTCAAGCAAAAGCAAAGGCCCTTTGTTTGGCTTCCTTCTTTTCTGCATTTGCTCACTAAAGGTGTAGGCCGACAATGCAGGGAAACGGATTATGTTCCGCATTGGACTCACATCGAGCGGCATTCCTCAATCAGGGAGGGGCATAAGTTATCAATCTTCCTCGACAACATTCCCCCTCAAGCATGCTCCTTGACCAAAGCACCTCCAGACAGACACACACACACACACACACATACAAGGCAAAAAAGACCTCTCCTCTTCTAAAAATATTAACTGACGTTGACGTCCAGTTCGAGAGGTGCCAGTAACCCCTTGGCGATCTTTAGTTGCAAGCAGCAAGTGCTGCCACCGCGCTTAATCCCTCACCTTATCTAAACGGTTTAGGAAGGGGAGGTCACCATTATGTTCCCCTCGATATACAACAGTTGGACCAATTCGTACCAGTTGTGCTGTTCTACTGGGCGGTGCCCCTTCTCGTCTGGGGCTGAGACATACTGCAGGGGTAGAGCAGAGGGACCTTTCTTCTGCATTGAAACCATGCAGTATCTGACTTGGGAGTACTCAATGAAGATACTGGGGGCTGGAAATTCGGGATCGCCCGCTTTGAGGCTATGATGGTGCTGGGGCCCTACCTTTAGTGCCAGGCGATGTCTGCCACCTCAAAGTACGATATTCAGTTGTGTCGCCCTAAAAGGAGAGTGGGGCAGTAAGGGAAGTGTTCCACACTCTTCTTCGGGTGCTAATGGAGTGATAGTGCAGGAGGCCTACTCAATTTTGGGTGCTAGGTGAAGGTTCACCAGACTGATTCCCGGAATGGCAGGACTGACATATGAAGAAAGCCTGGATCGACTAAGCTTTTTTTCACTGGAGTTTAGAAGAATGAGAGGGGATCTCATAAAACCATATAAAATTCTGACAGGATTGGACAGGTTAGATGCAGGAAGAATGTTCCCGATGTTGGGGAACTCCAGAATCAGGGGTCACAGTCTAAGGATATTTAAGACCGAGATGAGGAGAAACTTCTTCACTCAGAGAGTTGTTAACCTGTGGAATTCTCTACCACAGAAAGTTGTTGAGGCCAGTTCGTTAGATATATTCAAAAGGGAGTTAGATATGGCCCTTACGACTAAAGGGATCAAGGGATATGGAGAGAAAGCAGGGAAGGGGAATTTGAATGATCAGCCATGATCATATTGAATGGTGATGCAGGCTCGAAGGGCCAAATGGCTCACTCCTGCACCTAATTTCTCTGATTCTATGTTTCTAAAATCCTGTTGAAAAATTCAATAGACCTCACCTCCACTTCCCCACTACTGTAGCAAATAAATAAAAGTTCAAAAAAGTGAAATATCAGCACTTACCTTGCACTCCAGACGATATCACCCACAGGATCGTTGCTGAACCAACTCCTTTCCCCTGTTGGTCTCAGCGGCAGGCGCTACGGCAGGTGACAGACTGAATTTTACAAGCGCGTGTTACGGGGGCGTTGCACACTCGGGTGTGCGGTGCTAACGAGCGCAGCGCAAACTGTTAGTGTCACCGCTAAACCTTCGCTGAAGTTCAGGGCAGACGCTGAAAGTGCGGGAGATGCTTAGCGCCACGTTAGCTTGGGGCGCTAGCGAGTGGCACTAACCAACTGAATTTCTAGCCCTGGAAGTTTGATGTGGGATGGTGCTCCACTTTCCTGATCTTAACGAGCACTAAATTCACCGAAAGATAACAGAAAGTCAGGTATCAACAAAGTTTACTTTCACTAAAGTGTTTCCATCTATTTTCTCTGATATGTGCAGCAAATATCCCGCAGCTCTCTGCAATGTGGTGGACTGATCACGCTCAAACTGTTTCAATTTGGCTTTCCCGGCGCAACCTGTGCTTCCTGTGATCCGACAACAAAAGCTTTGTGTCATGTATGTAGACCATGTATACTAATTGTATAATCACATAAGGTGTGCCACCAGAGGGCACTGCGGTGGGAGACCTGAGTCACCTGCATCGTTGTACAGGGCCCAGTATAAAAGGCTGCCCACCATGCTTGTGCCTCTCTCTGGAGTTACAATAAATGGGACTAAGGTCACAACAGTTCAAGTACAATACTAGACCTCATGGCGTCATTCATAAGAGTATTAAAGACATAACACTTTGTGTGAAGAGCTATCTGGGTTAGTGTGCTCTGGTTGATCAACAGAGCCTTTGATTATCTCTGGATTACATGTTGAATTGCCATGTCACTGCATAAAATGGTTAATATCAGACACGTTCATAGCAGGCTAAACTGGCCAACAGGTTTAGTCACCAATCCAGTCATTTAGAGCAGCAAGCAACAGCAAATCGAAGTCAGTCTATAAATGGTAGGGGCTTTATGAATGGATTAAAGAGACAAAGGCTGTCAGAGTTCCCTTCAGTGGCATTCCCTGCATATTATTTTAAACGTAGAGTAGATAAATCCCTCTCAGAGTGGGAGTGCTGTACCTGTTTGATTCCCACCAGTTGCTACCATTCTTGAGATTACATATCCATCAGCCAGTAGCACTCTCACCTCTGAACCAGAAGGCCATGGGTTCATGTCCCACTCCCCAGCCTTGAGCACAAAATCTAGGCCGACACTCCCAGTGCAGTGCTGAGGGAGATCTCCCCTGCTCTTCTTCGATACAATGCAGTGGGATCTTTTACGTGCACCCGAGAGACCAGAGGAGCCTCGGTTTAACGTCTCATCTGAAAGACGGCACCTCCGATAGTGCAGCCCTCCCTCAGCACTGCACTGGGAGCGTCAGGCTGGATTTCGTGCTCACGGTCTTTGGAGTGGAACTTGAAGCCATAACCTTCTGACTCAGAGGTGAGAGTGCTACCCTCTGAGCCAAGCCTAACACAGTCACTGATTCTGTTTGGAAAGTGATAGCTTTCTTAACACAATCTTCTTTTAAGCTAAGAGCAATGGACAAAAATATTCAATTTTTCCAACAGTCATCACTCTCCCTCGAAAGCTTAAAAAAAACAAGCACAACAATAAAGACTGTGTGCACTGTGGCAAATGGAGGGGAGGAGGGCAAATAAATTTGCATATTTTAAAACGGAGTGACTCCTGCCAACGATCCAGAAGCTACTGAAAGCTGCGCAGAAGCATTCTATGCACAACGGGCAAATACCAAATTTAAAAATAACGTTCACCACAACAGGCGGAGGATCTGAGAAATGCTGAAGCCCATCACTAGTAAAGTTTTACTGTGGTTGGATTAATTTAACTTTGTTTCATTTATCTTACCATAGTTTGATTACAGTTAATAGGTTGGGTTAATGTTGATGCTGAGGTACAGAGAGATCTGGGGGTCCTTGTGCATGAAACATTAAAAGTTAGTATGCAGGTACAGCAATTAATCAGGAAGGCAAATGGAATGTTGGCCTTTATTGCAAGGGGGATAGAGTATAAAAGCAGAGAAGTCCTGCTACAACTGTACAGGCTTTTGGTGAGACCACACCTAGAGCACTGCGTACAGTTTTGGTCTCCTTTTTTAAGGAGGGATATACTTGCATTGGAGGCAGTTCAGAGAAGGTTCATGAGATGAGGGGGTTGTCATATGAAGATAGGTTGAGCAGGTTGGGCCTATACACATTGGAGTTTAAAAGAATGAGAGGTGATCTTATTGCAACGTATAGGTTTCTGAGGGGGCTTGACAAGGTAGATGCAGAGAGGATGTTTCCCCTCATGGGGGAATCTAGAGCTAAGGGGCATAGTTTCAGAATAAGGGGCCGCCCATTTAACATGGAGATGAGGAGGGATTTCTTCTCTCAGAGGGTTGTAAATATGTGGAATTCTCTGCCCCAGAGAGCTGTGGAAGCTGGGTCATTGAATATATTTAAGATGGAGATAGACAGACATTTGAATGATAAGGGAGTCAATGGTTATGCGGAGCGGGCAGGGAAGTGGAGCTGAGTCCATGATCAGATCAGCCATGATCTTATCGAATAGCGGATCAGCCTCGAGGGGCCAAATGGCCCACTTCTGCTTCTATTTCGATGTTCTTATGTTACTAGTGATCTTTTTCCAGTTTAAGAACCGCTGTCTCGAAGGACAAACAACAACTTTTAAAAATAAACTCACATTTCAAATGTTATTTAAAATCAACAGCTCAAACAGAATTCTCTAAATCTGCTTTGTTATTCCTTATTTTGGGATGTCCAGCCACAACCAACAAAATAAACTCTGGAACTGCGCATGTGCAACTACTTCTGCTTCGTTGGAGCAATCGCGCCCATTTTACAAACATTCTTCATATTTAGAGCAGACGGAACTACTCAAGAGGTTTATTCACTGATCAAGTCAATTACAGCAGCCAGCAACAGCAAATTGAAGTCAGTCTAAAAATCGCAGCGGCTTTCAATCAGTTCATGGAAGGATTAAAGGGACAAACCGGTCAGAGTTCGCTTCAACGGCATTCCCGACAGATTCGATCAAACGCTGAGTAGCCGAATCCTCAGAGTGGGAGTGCTGTACCTGTTCGATTCCTAACAGTTGCTATCATTTTTGACATGATATATCCATCTGCCTTCACATCTGCTGCAGGCACAACCAAATCCGTCACTCATGCACACTGGTATGGAGTCGGCCACTTCTGGCAGCAGTGTGTACCATCTACACGATGCACTGCAGCAACTCGCCAAGACTTTTTCGACATCACCTCCCAAACCCGCGACCTCTACAACCTAGAAGGACAAGGGCAGCAGGCGCATGGGGACACCACCACCTCCCAATTTCCCCTCCAAGTCGCATACCATCCCGACTTGGAAATATATCGCGGTTCCTTCATTGTCGCTGGGTCAAAATCCTGGAACTCCCTCTGTGGATGACTCTTAACTGCCATCTGAAATGGCCCAGCGAGCCATTCAGTTGTACCAGACCACTACAACAAAGTCAGCACTGTGGGAGTACCTTCACCACAAGGACTGCAGCAGTTCAAGAAGGCGGTTCACCACTACCGCCTCACGGGCAATTAGGGATGGGCAATAAATGCCGGCCTTGCCAGCGACGCCCACATCCCATCAATGGATAAAAAGAAAAGCAGTGAATTGCAATCTTTCATCTGGGTTAGATATGAATCACTTCACTGAGTTAATCAGTTGGATAACCTTAGAATTTGAGCTAGTCCTTCCGGAGTGATGTCAGGAAGCATTACTTCACACAAAGAGTAGCGGAAATCTGGAACACTGGACAATAAATGCCGACCACGAAGGTGCCAAGGAGGCTTCTGCCCACCTCATGTCTCCACTGCTGACCCTGGCTGATTTCAGAATAAAGGGTCGCCCATTTAAAATGGAGATGAGGAGGAATTTCTTCTCTCAGATGGTCATGAATCTATGGAATTCTCTGTCCCAGAGAGCTGTGGAGGCTGGGTCATTGAATATATTTGAGGTGGAGATAGATAGCTTCTGGCTGATTTCCTGCGATCCTATAATCTGGGTGGGCTCCCCGTGACACCCACCTTGCAGGAGGGAGGGACCTTCCTACTCCAGCCCTCTGGCACCTGCAGTGTGGGGCTGTCTGCCTCAGGAGCAACAGAAGTAAAGGCAGCAAGCAAGCGAGCAAAATGAGTGTCCCGGCGATCGATTACAGGAAGGATTTACATAAGAACATAAGAAATAGGAGCAGGAGTAGGCCATTTGGCCCCTCGAGCCTGCTCCACCATTCAATCAGATCATGGCTGATCTGATCATGGACTCAAATCCACTTCCCTGCCGGCTCCCCATAATCTTTGTATCCCGTATCATTCAAAAATCTGTCGATCTCCACCTTAAATATATTCAATGACCCAGCCTCCACAGCTCTCTACGGCAGAGAATTCCACAGATTTACAACCCTCAGAGAAGAAATTCCTCCTCATTTCCGTTTTAAATGAGCGGCCCATTATTCTGAAATGATGCCCCCTAGTTCTAGATTCCCCACAAGGAAATCTCTCTGCATTTACACTGTCAACCCCTCTCAGAATTTTATATGTTTTAATAAGATCACCTCTCATTCTTTGATTTATCCCTGACTGCTTGCGTTATTACACTGGGAAAGCATCCTGCTCCCAGTTCCAGGGTTGCCCGTGACATTGATAATAGGAAAAGCACTTTGTGTCGTTTTGTTGTCGTTAACACCTGATTGGACTGGTGCGTTCTACATCTGCCGTCACACCCGGTGGAAAACCCTGGAAACATGTACTCTTGTGATCAGTGACGCTGCGATGTTACTGCAGTGCTGTTGAAAAGATAGCAGCTTTCCTTGACAGTTTATTCAGACCGCATCAGGATTGTTGGTTTGGCTGTGAGCATTGCATTGGCTGCAGCACCTTCCCGTCAGCCAGTCTATGGATTTGTTTGCCGCTGTGCGTGGGGTTCTAGGACCATTGATCATCCGTTTGAAGAGATTTCTGTCTGCGTTGTTCTAATGCAGGCCTACAAGGGAGCTGCATTCATATAACTGGGCTAATGCCTGACATAAAATAGCACGGACAGCAATTTATGCACATTGATGAATCAGTGCACTAAGAATAGCACACAAAGGGACTTAAACCCATCAGTGTTTGTGGAAACGCAGATTGTAGGTTAGTGGCTCCAGACACTGCCTAAAAAAAATCTCCCCTAAAGGGCAACAACCATACCTCATTAATGTGTCACGTCACTGAATTCGTCCTTTCATCTCCCACTTTAATTCATTCCTTTCTCGGGAGCGCAAGACTCCGGAAATCCCCATATCCCACGGGATTTCCTCAGATCTCCCAGGCTTGCTGTCACCTGCTCTCTATTTGTTGCTTTATCTCATTGAATCATCGAATGATGCAGTTCAGAAGGAGGCCATTCGGCCCATCGAGCCTGTGCCGGCTCTTTGAAAGAGCGATCCAATTAGTCCCACTCCCCCCTGCTCTTTCCCCACAGCCCAGCGAATTTTCCCCTTTGAAGTATTTATCCACTTCCCTTTTGAAAGTTACTATTGAATCTGCTTCCACCGCCCTTTCAGGCAGCGCGTTCCAGATCATAATAACTCGCGACATAAAACAATTTCTCCTCATCTCCCCTTCTGGCTCTTGTGCCAATGCCCTTAAATCTGTGCCCTCTGGTTACCAACCCTTCTACCAGTAGAAGCAGTTTCTCCCTCTATTCGCTATCAAAACACATCATAATTTTGAACTCCTCTATTAAATCTCCCTTCTCTGCTCTAAATAAACAATCCCAGCTTCTCTAGTCTCTCCACATAATTGAAGCATCTGGTATCATTCTTGTAAATCTTCCCTGCATCCTCTCCAAGGCCCTGACATCCTTCCTGAAGTGCGGTGCCCACAATACTCCAGCAGGAGGCCTAACCAGTGATCTATATAGCTTTAGTATAAACTTCCTTGCTTTGGTACTTGATTCCTCTGTGTACAAAGCCCAGGATCCCGTATGCTTTTTTTAACAGCCGTATCAACTTGCCCTGCCACCTTCATAGATTTGTGTACATAAACCCCAGGTCTCTCTGGTCCTTTTCCCTACCGGAGCACATAATCAAGGCTAAGACGAGAGTGTAGCACTGAAGCAAAGCCATCAGAGGTGCCACCTTTTGGATGAGACAATAAACTGTTTCCCCTCCGTCCCCCTGTTCATGCGGAGCTAAACTGTCCTCTAGCACTGTATCAAACACGAGATGCGAGCTTCCGAGCCAATAGTCAACCCTTGACCATCATTTCAACTCAACCAACACCACTAAAAATAAATGAACATGTCATCTATCTCATTTTCTGTTTGTGGGACCTTGCTGTGTGCATACCGATTTGTCTGGTTCACCGACATTGCAATGGTGAATTATTTCAGTATGTTGTGGAGTGTCACTTGGACCTGGCGGGGATCGGAGCTTTCATCCCATCCGACACGCAGTGTTTGGCCAACTCCCCCAGCGGGGGCAGCGGATACACGGGGACCCCAACCTCCCGGGAGCTGGCGGTCGAGCGATCGTTATAACGGGCCAGGCGGGAAGCCTCACTCCACATGCGCCCGGAAATATCGTTCACTAAGGAGGTCGTTGTGATATATTCTTTCGGACATCACCAGCACACAGACTTTACAAAATGGCTTGAATACATCATGTGACTTTTATTGTATTTACACAAGCAGTTGCATTCCCACAGTAGTCCACTAGGGGAGCTCTATTCATCATCATAGGCAGTCGCTCGGAATCGAGGAAGATTTGTTTCCACTCTAAAATAGAGTCCTTAGGTGGCTGAACAGTCCAATATGAGAACCACAGTCTCTGTCACAGGTGGGACAGATAGTCATTGAGGATAAGGGAGGGTGGGACTGGCTTGCCGCATGCTCCTTCCGCTGCCTGCGCTTGATTTCTGCATGCTCTCGGTGATGAGACTCAAGGTGCTCAGCGTCCTCCCGGATTGCACTTCCTCCACTTAAGGTGGTCTTTGGCCAGGGACTACCAGGTGTCAGTGGGGATGTTGCACTTTATCAAGGAGGCTTTGAGGGTGTCCTTGTAACGTTTCCTCTGCCCATCTTTGGCTCGTTTGCTGTGAAGGAGTTCCGAGTAGTGTGTTTGCTCAGGGAGTCTCGTCTCTGGCATGCGAACAATGTGGCCTAACCAGCGGAGCTGATCAAGTGTGGTCAATGCTTCAATGCTGGGGATGTTGGCCTGATCAAGGACGCTAATGTTGGTGCGTCTGTCCTCCCAGGGGATTTGCCGGATCTTGCGGAGACATCGTTGGTGGTATTTCTCCAGCGACTTGAGGTGTCTACTGTACATGGTCCACGTCTCTGAGCCATACAGGAGGGCGGGTATTACTACAGCCCTGTAAACCACGAGCTTGGTGGTAGATTTGAGGGCCTGGTCTTCAAACAATCTTTTCCTCAGGCGGCCGAAGGCTGCACTGGCGTACTGGAAGCGGTGTTGAATCGTTAGAGTCGGGATGCTCACGGCCTTGGAGGAGAGGCCGGTGTCGGGGTGTCACCTTGTAGATGTACGTGGAGTAAACTCTCCTTCCTCCACCTTCTCCATATCTTGCCACTCTTTGCTGTGACTTCACTCACGCCTTTCATGGTGCCTGCCTTGGGCACTGGTTTCTTCTCCCCAGGCATTCACTGTCAGACATAAGAAGACTACACTACAAAATTAGCTCATTGGGTGTGAAGTGCTTTGGGATGTTCCGAAGTCATAAAAAGATGTACGCGACTGCAAGTTTTAAGCCAGGGTCAGCCTTGTGTTTCCTTTTGTGCAAATATTATTTTGCACCTGAGGAAACAGAAAGTGAATCACACGCTAAGTGATAAAACACTTTCCTTTCTTTAACGAGTTGAAAACATTCCAGTACAACCAAACGCAAAGTGGAACCACCAAGGTAAATTGATGATACTTCTGCGCTGTATTCTGAAAGCTCTTTGTAAGTTCAAAGAGTAAATGAAGTGGTTCCTGGCTTTCAATATCCCTGCAGCTGCAACCAGTACTGGAGCTGTACCGGCTAACACCGCCTTCAGTTTCCCTTTCTATCTTTTACCTCTGTTATTTTATCCTTGTCCTTTTTTCCTCATTTTGTCACTCAGTCCAGTCATGTTTAGCATATAGGTCATTCCTCTACCTCACCATTATCAAAATCATATGAAAATCCTGTCACTCAAATGGGTAAATAAGCTGCACCGTTGTGTTGGGAGACCATGGAAGGATGGCTGATACATCAGATTTTATGGTATTTTACCCTCTTTGAAGCTCTGATTCACTCATGAATAATTCCTCTGGCTGATAAAACTAAAGCTAGGCCATTACAGGAAGCACTTCTTCACACAAAGGGTAGTGGAAATCGGAAACCCTCTCCCATAAAAAAGTATTGAGGCTGGGGAGGTGGGGTCAATTGAAAATGTCAAAATTGAGATTGCTAGGTTTTTGTTAGGTAAAGGTTATGGAACGAAGGCAGGTAAATGGAGTTAAGATACAGATCAGCCATGAATCTAATGGATCATGGGGTGGGCTGAATGGCCTATTGCTGTTCCTATAAGAGCCATCAAATGATTCAGAGGCTTTCTGCTCCCCCAACACCCCACTCCACCCGCCATGTACCTGCTCCCTACCTGTGCCATGGACCATGGGAGTGGGACAGAGGCTGTCGGCATTAGGTTCCCAGGCCCTGAGCTCCTGCCACAATTCTCACCATGACTTTAGTGGAACCGGCAAAGAAATGGTGGGCGCCATTTCTCTAGAGGTTCTGTCAGTCTCTCGCTGAAGTTACGATGGGAGTTTGGGAGAGACCGTGCAAAACTTCAGAGCCCTGGTTTTTATCCATATACATCGTGAGCTGGACATTAGTACATGAACTAGAATCACAGGGGTAGAAATTCACCATTGCAGGAAGCCTGGCGAACCTACCGTTTCCTAGATGTTTTTACCATCATGTCAGACGAGGTGGGCTCTTGATCCACAGTCAGCTCTTTGGCAATTTTTTTGGAGCAGACCGGAAGTCGATCATAATGGGAGCGGAAGTGCGACGGTAAGTGCTGGCAAGGGGCACAAGTGGGGGCGGGACGGATTCTCCGCCGCTGTCGCTCAGAGAATCAGTGATTATTTAGGATCAGCCACTGGGCCACCAGGGAGGGTTTCGGCCGGGCCAGTGGCCTGGCACCCAAGAGGGGGGAGTGTGTGCCAGGCGGCCTGTTGGCAGCCCGGCCGAACCCAGGGGCACAATAGTCCAGCCGACATGGAAGTCGGCTGGCAAGAAAAATAAAATGGCGGCCGCAGTAGTGGGCCCTCGACTTTAATGGCCACCGCCCAGCCAGGGCTTACAGAGGGAATCAAAGGTGCACCGACAGAAAAAGCTGTCGGGGGTAGCGCTCGGTGCCAATAAGATTTTGCTCGCTAAATTTCGCGGGAGTTGGGGGGGGTCCCGGTGGGGCATGCACTGATGACGCATCCACGGCCGATTGGCAGCGGCCGAGCAGAAGTGGGGACCACCGGAAAAAACCCCTGAGCTGAATTTAGCTTGCTGCGGCCATTGGACCAGAAATCGGCAGCCACTCGACTGCGCCACATGGCCGCCGCAAACGGGCAGTAACGGGCCTTATTCTGCAGCTGAATTTCAGTCCCATCGAATCTTACAGCACAGAAAGGGGCCATTCGGCCCATCATGCTTGTGCCGGTTCTTTGAAAGAGCTATCCAATTAATCCCATTCTCCCTACTCTTTCCCCATGGCTCGGCAAATGTTCTCCCCTTCAAGTATTTATCCGATTCCCTTTTGAAAGTTACTGTTCAATCTGCTTCCACCGCCCTCTCCAGTGGTGCATTCCCAATCAGAACAGCTTACGGCATTAAAAAAGTGTCTCCTCATCTCGCCTCGGGCTCTTTGGCCAATCACCTTAAAATGTGTCCTCTGGTTCCGTCCATTCAGTCAGAGGAGACAGTTTCGCCTTATTTACTCTCTCAAAACCCTTCATGGTTTTGAACACCTCTGTTAAATCTCCCCTTACCTTATTCTGCTCCACACTAGCTTGATTTGGCCTATTGTTCTGTCAGCTTGCTCCTGCATTGTGGAGAAGCACTGCGACATCCAACTATGACCAGTGCACCAGCATACTGTGCCAACAGCATGCCATTGTTTTAATGTCCCGATGGTTGGCACACAGCCACACACTCCACACTGATACAGTCCTGGCTCAGTGACAAACCTTTGGATCTCTGTGTCAGAAGGTTGAGGGTTCAAGTCCCACTCAAGAGACTTGAGCACAAAATCTCAGCCGACACTCCCAGTGCAGTGCTGATGAGACGTTAAACCGAGTGGTGCATCTTTTTGTAGTTTACCTTATCTATACTTTGGCACTTTTCCACTATAAGCGACTGTGAACCTTTGTCCCACTATGTCAGGGTGCTCTGTGTTACAAGTTCTGATGAAACCCATCGATCTGAAACGTTTACCTAAACGCACGAAGCATTCAAAATAAAGTAAATGAGTTGACGGCACAAATCATTACAAATGGGTATGATTTGGTGGCCATTACAGAAACGTGGTTGCAGGGTGGCCAAGACTGGGAATTAAACATAAAGGGGTATCTGACAATTCGGAAGGATAGACAAGAAGGGAAAGGAGGTAGGGTAGCTCTGTTAATAAAGGATGATATCGGGGCAGTTGTGAGAGATGATATTGGCTCTAATGAACAAAATGTTGAATCATTGTGGGTGGAGATTAGAGATAGTAAGGGGAAAAAGTCACTGGTGGGCGTAGTTTATAGGCCCCCAAATAATAACTTCACGGTGGGGGCGGACAATAATCAAGGGAATAATGGAGGCATGTGAAAAAGGAACGGCAGTAATCATGAGGGATTTTAACCTACATATCGATTGGTCAAATCAAATCGCACGGGGTAGCCTGGAGGAGGAATTTATAGAATGCATACGGGATTGTTTCTTAGAACAGTATGTTACAGAACCTACAAGGGAGCAAGCTATCTTAGAACTGGTCCTGTGTAATGAGTCAGGAATAATAAACGATCTCCGAGTAAAAGATCCTCTCGGAATGAGTGATCACCGTATGGTTGAATTTGTAATAAAGATTGAGGGTGACGAAGTTCTGTCTCAAACGAGCGTACTATACTTAAACAAAGGGGACTACAGTGGGATGAGGGCAGAGTTGGCTAAAGTAGACTGGGAACACAGACTAAACGGTGGCACAATTGAGGAACAGTGGAGGACTTTTAAGGAGTTCTTTCATAGTGCTCAACAAAAATATATTCCAGTGAAAAAGAAGAGCGGTATGAGAAGGGATAACCAGTCGTGGATAACCAAGGAAATAAAAGAGAGTATCAAATTAAAATCCAATGCGTATAAGGTGGCCAAGGTTAGTGGGAAACTCGAAGATTGGGAAAATTTTAAACGACAGCAAAGAATGACTAAGAAAGCAATAAAGAAAGGAAAGATAGATTACGAAAGTAAACTTGCGCAAAACATAAAAACAGATAGAAAAAGCTTTTACCGATATATAAAACGGAAAAGAGTGACAAAAGTAAATGTTGGTCCCTTAGAAGATGAGAAGGGGGATTTAATAATGGGAAATGTGGAAATGGCTGAGACCTTAAACAATTATTTTGCTTCGGTCTTCACAGTGGAAGACACAAAAACCATACCAAAAATTGCTGGTCACGGGAATGTGGGAAGGGAGGACCTTGAGACAATCACTATCACGAGAGGGGTAGTGCTGGACAAGCTAATGGGACTCAAAGTAGACAAGTCCCCTGGTCCTGATGAAATGCATTCCAGGGTATTAAAAGAGATGGCGGAAGTTATAGCAGAATCATTCGTTATAATCTACCAAAATTCTCTGGACTCTGGGGAGGTACCAGCGGATTGGAAAGCAGCTAATGTAACGCCTCTGTTTAAAAAAAGCAGCAGACAAAAGGCAGGTAACTATAGGCCGGTTAGTTTAACATCTGTAGTGGGGAAAATGCTTGAAGCTATCATTAAGGAAGAGATAGCGGGACATCTAGATAGGAATAGTGCAATCAAGCAGACGCAACATGGATTCATGAAGGGGAAATCATGTTTAACTAATTTACTGGAATTCTTTGAGGATATAACGAGCATGGTGGATAGAGGTGTACCGATGGATGTGGTGTATTTAGATTTCCAAAAGGCATTCGATAAGGTGCCACACAAAAGGTTACTGCAGAAGATAAAGGTACGCGGAGTCAGAGGAAATGAATTAGCATGGATCGAGAATTGGCTGGCTAACAAAAAGCAGAGAGTCGGGATAAATGTGTCCTTTTCGGGTTGGAAATTGGTGGTTAGTGATGTGCCACAGGGATCGGTGCTGGGACCACAACTGTTTACAATATACATAGATGACCTGGAAGAGGGGACAGAGTGTAGTGTAACAAAATTTGCAGATGACACAAAGATTAGTGGGAAAGCAGGTTGTGTAGAGGACACAGAGAGGTTGCAAAGAGATTTAGATAGGTTAAGCGAATGGGCTAAGGTTTGGCAGATGGAATACAATGTCAGAAAATGTGAGGTCATCCACCTTGGAAAAAAAAACAGTAAAAGGGAATATTATTTGAATGGGGAGAAATTACAACATGCTGCAGTGCAGAGGGACCTGGGGGTCCTTGTGCATGAATCCCAAAAAGTTAGTTTGCAGGTGCAGCAGGTAATCAGGAAGGCGAATGGAATGTTGGCCTTCATTGCGAGAGGGATGGAGTACAAAAGCAGGGAGGTCCTGCTGCAACTGTACAGGGTATTGGCGAGGCCGCACCTGGAGTACTGCATGCAGTTCTGTTCACCTTACTTAAGGAAGGATATACTAGCTTTGGAGGGGGTACAGAGACGATTCACTAGGCTGATTCCGGAGATGAGGGAGTTACCTTATGACGATAGATTGAGTAGACTGGGTCTTTACTCGTTGGAGTTCAGAAGGATGAGGGGTGATCTTATAGAAACCTTTAAAGTAATGAAAGGGATAGACAAGATAGAGGCAGAGAGGTTGTTTCCACTGATCGGGGAGACTAGAACTAGGGGGCACAGCCTCAAAATACGGGGGAGCCAATTTAAAACCGAGTTGAGAAGGAATTTCTTCTCCCAGAGGGTTGTGAATCTGTGGAATTCTCTGCCCAAGGAAGCAGTTGAGGCTAGCTCATTGAATGTGTTCAAATCACAGATAGATAGATTTTTAACCAATAAGGGAAGTAAGGGTTACGGGGAGCGGGCGGGTAAGTGGAGCTGAGTCCACGGCCAGATCAGCCATGATCTTGTTGAATGGCGGAGCAGGCTCAAGGGGCTAGATGGCCTACTCCTGTTCCTAATTCTTTTGTTCTTATGTTATGTTTCTTTCTCCACAGATGCTGCCTGACCTGCTGAGTATTTCCTACATGTTCTGTTTGTATTTAATTTAATGCCTCCTTCTTAGGATCGGTGTCAAATATTTGCCTGGTAACACTCCTGTGAAGCCCCTCGGGACATTTTACTATGTTAAATGCGCTAAATAAATGCAAATTGTTGCTGTTATTTTGCACAGTTGTTTCAGCGTTGCTGCCATTGCTCTGAATCTGGCCTGGAATATAAAGATAACAGCATTCGCCTCACTGCATTACTGAATGTAGAATAGAAGAAATGGTACTCAGGAGCCCTAAGGTGGTAAAAATTGTTTCTCGTTCTACAAGTGCTTATTTCCTCTGAGATCTGGTTGCTCAAGACAATAGCACTGTTTTATTTCTAAGTACCTAGAGGGTAACTGACACTCCTTTCATGTTCTTGCTTAATTTAAGGTTTTGCTTAGTAGGCTTTTTAAATCTGAATTATTTAGCACCGAGGGAAGCTGCAAACAATATTTTGGCAGAGAATCTTGTCTTGAGAAATGGGTCGGGCCACTTCATTGCCCGAGGCTATATTATTTTGTGTGTATAGAATAACTGGTCCTTTTTACAGTGTGTCTGCGATAAGTGGGCGAGTACATCACCGAACTCAGTGAACTAGAGGTGATCCAAAACTTGGCAGCCCGTGTCCAAACTCGCAGACCAAGTCCCGCTCACCCATCACCCCTTGCGCTCGCTGACCTACATGGGCTCCCAGTTAAGCAACGCCTCAATTTAAAAATTCACATCCTTGTTTACAAATCCCTGCATGGCCCTCGCCCCTCCATATCTCTCGGTAATCTCCTCCAACCCCACAACCCCCCGAGATGTCTGCGCTCCTCTAATCCTGCCCTCTTGAGCATCCCTGATTATAATCGCTCAACGATTGGTGGCCGTGCCTTCTGTTGACTAGGCCCTAAGCTCTGGAACATACTACCTAAACCTCTCCACCTCACTACCTTTCTTTCCTCCTTTAAGATGCTCCTTAAAACCTAACACTTTGACCAGGCTTTTGGTCACCTGCCCTAATATCTCCATATGTTGGCACAGTGTAAATTTTTTGTCTCATAATACTCCTGTAAAGCGCCATCATCATCATAGGCGGTCGCTCGGAGTCGTGGAAGACTTCCTTCCACTCTAAAAGTGAGTTCTCAGACGGGACAGACAGTGGTTGAAAGAAAGGGAGTGTGGGAAGTCTGGTTTGCTGCATGCTCTTTCCGCTGCCTGCGCTTGATTTCTGCATGCTGTCAGCGATGAGACTCGAGGTGCTCAGTGCCCTTTCGGATGCTCTTCCTCCACTTTGGGCAGTCTTGGGCCAGGGATTCCCAGGTGCCGGTGGGGATGTTGCATTTTATCAAGGAGGCTTTGAGTGTTATGTATCTAATAACTCGATAGACTGAATACTGTAAACTAACACAGTTCCGAAACTGGCTCTGCTTTATTCGGGCCCAAAGTGACTACATTACAAGCTGGCTTACCTTTTATACCTGGGCCGCACACACGTGCGTACAGCCCAATGACCTCCAACAGTCACGCCACCTGGTGGCTAGTAACCTCAAGCATACATACATGACAATATCCCCCTTTAAGATATTAGCAACAGTCTTTTTACAAATTGAGATGGTCCGGGGCTTTCCGCTCCAGAGTTGATCGTCTCAGTTCAACTCCAGCCTTGGGCGAGCGTTCTGAGTCTGTTATGACTGGGGGCTGGGTAGCTGACCTGATGGGAATGTCAACGACCATGTCAGGCATTGAAAGTCCAGATTCATTGATGACAGCGGAGTCCTCTGATGACTGATGGTAGGTCGGTAGATGACTGATTGTGTCTTCCTCAGGCTGTTCCAGTTCAACCATGTGCCACAGCTTTATCTGATCAACATGTTTCCTGCATGTTTGCCCATTCTTCAGCTTGACGATAAACACTCTGTTACCCTCCTTGGCCGTAACATTACCGGCGATCCACTTGGGACCTTGACCATAATTTAGCACATACACGGGACCGTTAACAGATATGTCGCTTGACACAGCAGCGCGATCATGATATCACTGCTGACTTTGACGTCTGTATTCAACATGATCCCCTGCAAAACAGATACACCGCTTTGAGTACTGTTGAGGGGGATGACTCATCGGGGGAGGGCAGCAGCAGCCATGATCATGGCACCGTGGCTGGCTCTGCTGCACAGGAGGGCAGGAAAAAGAGTGGGATTGCGATAGTGATAAGGGATTCAATTGTAAGGGGAATAGATAGGCGTTTCTGCGGCCGCAACCGAGACTCCAGTATGGTATGTTGCCTCCCTGGTGCAAGGGTCAAGGATGTCTCGGAGCGGGTGCAGGATATTCTGAAAAGGGAGGGTGAACAGCCAGTTGTCGTGGTGCACATTGGTACCAACGATATAGGTAAAAAATGGGATGAGGTCCTATGAGACGAATTTAAGGAGCTAGAGCTAAATTAAAACGTAGGACCTCAAAAGTAGTAATCTCAGGATTGCTACCAGTGCCACATGTTAGTCAGAGTAGGAATCGCAGGATAGCTCAGATGAATACGTGGCTTGAGCAGTCGTGCAGCAGGGAGGGATTCAAATTCCTTGGGCATTGGAACCGGTTCTGGGGGAGGAGGACCAGTACAAACCGGACGGTCTGCACCTAGGCAGGACCGGAACCAATGTCCTAGGGGGAATGTTTGCTAGTGCTGTTGAGGAGGAGTTAAACTAATATGGCAGGGGAATGGGAACCAATGCAGGGAGACAGAGGGAAACAAAATGGAGACAGAAGCAAAAGACAGAAAGGAGATGAGTAAAAGTGGAGGGCAGAGAAACCCAAGGCAAAAAACAAAAAGGGACACTTTGCAGCAAAATTCTAAAGGGTCAAAGTGTGTCAAAAAGGCAAGCCTGAAGGCTCTGTGCCTCAATGCGAGGCGTATTCGGAATAAGGTGGACGAATTAACTGTGCAGGTTGCAGTTAACAGATATGATGTGGTTGGCATCACGGAGACATGGCTCCAGGGTGACCAAGGCAGGGAACTCAACATCCAAGGGTATTCAACATTTAGGAAGGATAAACAGAAATGAAAAGGAGGCGGGGTGGCATTGCTGATTAAGGAGGAAATTAATACAATAGTAAGAAAGGACATTAGCTTGGATGATGTGGAATCGGTATGGGTGGAGCTGCGGAATACCAAGGGGCAGAAAACGCTAGTGGGAGTTGTGTACAGACCTCCAAACAGTAGTAGTGATGTTGGGGAGGTCATCAAACAGGAAATTAGGGGTGCATGCAATAAAGGTACAGCAGTTGTCATGGGTGACTTTAATATGCAAACCAAACTGGAAACAATACGGTGGAGGAGGATTTCTGGAGTGCATAAGGGATGGTTTTCTAGACCAATATGTCGAGGAACCAACTAGGGGGGAGGCCATCTTAGGCTGGGTGTTGTGTAATGAGAGAGGATTAATTAACAATTTCGTTGTGCGAGGCCCCTTGGGGAAGAGTGACCATAATATGGTGGAATTCTACATTAGGATGGAGAATGAAACAGTTAATTCAGAGACCATGGTCCAGAAATTAAAGAAGGGTAACTTTGAAGGTATGAGGTGTGAATTGGCTGGGATAGATTGGCGAATGATACTTTAGGGGTTGACAGTGGATGGGTAATGGCAGACATTTAGAGACCGCATGGATGAACTACAACAATTGTACATCCCTGTCTGCCGTAAAAATAAAAAAGGGAAGGTGGCTCAACCGTGGCTATCAAGGGAAATCAGGGATAGTATTAAAGTCAAGGAAGTGGCATACAAATTGGCCAGAAATAGCAGCGAACCCAGGGACTGGGAGAAATTTAGAACTCAGCAGAGGAGGACAAAGGGTTTGATTAGGGCAGGGAAAATAGAGTACGAGAGGAAGCTTGCAGGGAATATTAAGACGGACTGCAAAAGCTTCCATAGAAATGTAAAGAGAAAAAGGTTAGTAAAGACAAACGTAGGTCCCCTGCAATCAGAATCAGGGGAAGTCATAACGGGGAACAAAGAAATGGCAGACCAATTGAACAAGTACTTTGGTTCGGTATTCACTAAGGAGGACACAAACAACCTTCCGGATATAAAAGGGGTCAGAGGGTCTAGTAAGAAGGAGGAACTGAGGGAAATCCTTATTAGTCGGGAAATTGTGTTGGGAAAATTGATGGGATTGAAGGCCGATCAATCCCCAGGGCCTGATGGACTGCATCCCAGAGTATTTAAGGAGGTGGCCTTGGAAATAGCTGATGCATTCACAGTCATTTTTCAACATTCCATAGACACTGGATCAGTTCCTATGGAGTGGAGGGTAGCCAATGTAACACCACTTTTTAAAAAAGGAGGGAGAGAGAAAACAGGGAATTATAGACAGGTCAGCCTGACATTGGTAGTGGATAAAATGATGGAATCAATTATTATGGATGTCATAGCAGCTCATTTGGAAAGAGGTGACATGATAGGTCCAAGTCAGCATGGATTTGTGAAAGGGAAATCATGCTTGACAAATCTTCTGGAATTTTTTGAGGATGTTTCCAGTAGAGTGGACAAGGGGGAACCAATTGATGTGGTGTATTTGGAATTTCAGAAGGCTTTCGACAAGTTCCCACACAAGAGACTAATGTGCAAAGTTGAAGCACATGGAATTGGGGGTAGTGTGCTGACGTGAATTGAGAACTAGTTGGCAGACAGGAAGCAAAGAGTTGGAGTAAATGGGTACTTTTCAGAATGGCAGGCAGTGACTAGTGGGGTACTGGGGCCCCAGGTGTTTACACTGTACATTAATGATTTAGACGAGGGGATTAAATGTAGTATCTCCAAGTTTGCGGATGACACTAAGTTGGGTGGCAGTGTGAGCTGCGAGGAGGATGCTATGAGGCTGCAGAGTGACTTGGATAGGTTTGGTGAGTGCGCAAATGCATGGCAGATGAAGTATAATGTGGATAAATGTGAGGTTATCTACTTTGGTGGTAAAAACAGAGAGACAGACTATTACCTGAATGGTGACAGACAAGGAAAAGGTGAGGTGCAACAAGACCTGGGTGTCATGGTACATCAGTCACTGAAGGTTGGCATGCAGGTACAGCAGGCGGTTAAGAAAGCAAATGGCATGTTGGCCTTCATAGCGAGGGAATTTGAATACAGGGGCATGGAGGTGTTACTACAGTTGTACAGGGCCTTGGTGAGGCCACACCTGGAGTATTGTGTACAGTTTTGGTCTCCTAACTTTAGGAAGGACATTCTTGCTATTGAGGGAGTGCAGCGAAGGTTCACCAGACTGATTCCCGGGATGGCGGGACTGACATATCAAGAAAGACTGGATCAACTGGGCTTGTATTCACTGGAGTTCAGAAGAATGAGAGGGAATCTCATAGAAATATTTAAAATTCTGACGGGTTTAGACAGGTTAGATGCAGGAAGAATGTTCCCAATGTTGGGGAAGTCCAGAACCAGGGGTCACAGTCTAAGGATAAGTGGTAAGCCATTTAGGACCGAGATGAGGAGAAACTTCTTCACCCAGAGAGTGGTGAACCTGTGGAATTCTCTACCACAGAAAGTTGTTGAGGCCAATTCACTAAATATATTCAAAAAGGAGTTTGGTGTCGTCCTTACTACTAGGGGGATCAAGGGATATGGCGAGAAAGCAGGAATGGGATACTGAAGTTGCATGTTCAGCCATGAACTCATTGAATGGTGGTGCAGGCTCGATGGGCCAAATGGCCTACTCCTGCACCTATTTTCTGTGTTTCTATGTTTTCTATGATCATTCAAGTCAGAGTGGACAAGAGAGAGCCTCGTCTAGTTCAGCAGGCGGACCCGGTAAGCATGTAACTAAGCAATATGCATGACAAGCAAGTCTGCAGTGAACCTTGAGTTACACGTTACATACTCTGCTTGATGGTTTGGACAGCACGCTCTGCTTGACCATCAGATGCAGGTTTGAATGGTGCTGACCTCACATGCTTGATACCATTGAGTTTAGTGAACTCTTGAAACTCCAGACTAGTGAAGCAAGGTCCATTGTCGCTTACAGCAATGTTGGGCAGACCATGAGTGACAAACATGACATGAAGGCTCTCAATGGTAGCTGTGGATGTACTGGATGACATGATTTTACACACTATCCACTTGGGATATACATCTGTTATGTATATAAACCTGTAATTACCATGTCTAACCACCAGAGGGCTTATCCCCTGGAATCCCAAGGGATCCCACAATCCTTTGGGAGCACCTGTATATAAGGAGGCCTCACAGGCTGGAGATACACTCTGAGATCTGTAATAAAGGACTACGGTCACACCTACTTTGAGCTTGCAGTATCTAGTCTGACTCTTTATCCAAGACATAACAACTAGCGACGAAATACTGATAACGAACCCCAACGCAACAATGCAGAGAACTGTGGGCATCCTGGAGAAATTTTCAGAGGGAGATGATTGGGAAACCTTCATGCAGCGACTCGACCAATACTTCGTGGCCAATGAGCTGGAAGGAGAAGCGAACGCTGCCAAACGTAGGGCGATGCTCCTCACCGTTTGCGGGGCATCAACGTATGGCCTCATGAAAAACCTGCTCGTTCCAGTAAAACCCACAGACAAGTCATTCGATGAGTTGTTCACACTGGTACAGGAGCATCTAAACGCGAAGGAAAGCGTTCTGATGGTGAGGTATTGGTTCTACACATACAAGAGGTCTGAAGGCCAGGGAGTGGCGAGCTACATCACCGAGCTAAGGTGCCTTGCAGAACATTGCGAATTTGAAGAACAATTGGAGCACATGCTCAGGGACTTCTTTGTGCTTGGCATTGGCCATGAAGTAATATTTCGCAAACTTTTGACTGTAGAGACCCCAACCTTGAATAAAGCCATAGCGATAGCCCTGGCATTTATCTCCGCCAGTGACAATACCAAACAAATTTCCCAGCACACTAGTGCTGCTGCAAGTACTGTGAACAAAGTAAAGTTGTTTTCAAATCAAAATGTACATCGCAGGGCTTACACACCTGTAGCTGCACGTCCGCAGATCACTCAGAGTCCGCCATCAAAGGTGAATGCAAGGCAATTAACTCCTTGTTGGCGCTGCAAGGGGGGTGATCATCGATTCCATTCATGCCGGTTCAAAGGATAAGTTTGCAAGGGCTGTGGAACAATGTGACACCTCCAACGTATGTGTAGGCGAGCTGTAAATCCTGCTAGTCCTGCAAACCACCATGTTGCAGAGGAGGACAGATCCGCGGTGGATCATGACGAACCAGAGCCTCAGACCGAGGAGGCAGAGGTATATGGGGTGCACACATTTACCACAAAGTGTCCCCCAATAATGCTGAAGGTTGAATTAAATGGACTCCCGGTGTCCATGGAGCTGGACACGGGCGCAAGCAAGTCCATAATGAGTAAAAAGACTTTCGATCAGTTGTGGTGCAACAAGGGTTCAAGGCCAGTCCTGACTCCCATTCGTACCAAACTTAGAACATACACAAAGGAATTGATTCCCATAATTGGCAGTGCTACCGTAAAGGTTTCCTACGATGGAGCGGTGCATGATTTACCACTCTGGGTAGTACCGGCTCCACACTGTTCGGCCGGAGCTAGCTGGGAAAGATACGCTGGAACTGGGACTACATCCCAGTGCTTTCATCCGTTGATGACACCTCTGTGCCCAGGTCCTAAGCAAGTTCCCCTCGCCATTCAAACCAGGCATTGGGAAGTTCCAAGGAGCAAAAGTGCAGATCCATTTGATTCCGGAGGCGCGACCCATCCATCACAAGGTGAGAATGGTACCTTACATGATGAGAGAGAGGGTGGAGATTGAGCTGGACAGGCTGCAACGGGAGGGCATCATTTCGCCGATCAAATTCAATGAGTGGGCCAATCCGATTGTTCCAGTCCTCAACAGAGATGGCACCGTCAGAAACTGTGGTGATTACAAAGTAACTATCAATCATTTCTCCCTGCAGGATCAATACTCGCTACCAAAGGCAGACGACCTATTTGCGATGCTGGCAGAGGAAAAATGTTCACGAAGCTGGACTTGACCTCGGCCTACATGATCCAAGAGCTGGAGGAATCTTCGAAAGGCCACATCTGCATCGACATGCACAATCGTCTTTTCATTTACAACAGATGCCCGTTTGGGATTCAATTGGCCGTGGCGATATTCCAGAGGAACATGGAAAGCTTGCTAAAGTCAGTCCCACGCACCGTGGTCTTCCAGGACGACATCTTGGTTACAGGTCAGGACACCGTCGAGCACCTGCAGAACCTGGAGGAGTTCTTAGTCGGCTTAATCGTGTGGGGCTCAGGCTAAAATGCTCGAAGTGAGTTTTCCTAGCACCTGAAGTGGAGTTCCTCGGGAGAAGAATCGCGGCCGATGGCATCAGGCCCACCGATTTGAAGATGGAGGCAATCAAGAACGCACCGAGACCACAGAATGTGACGGAGCTGCGGTCGTTTCTAGGACTCCTGAACTATTTTGGTAACTTCTTACCAGGTCTTAGCACATTGTTCGAACCCCTGCATTCTTTACTGTGCAAGGGAGGTAAATGGGTATGAGGTAAAAGCCAAGAACATGCCTTTGAGAAAGCTAGGAAGCTGTTATATTCAAACAAATTGCTTGTGTTGGAAGATCCATGTAAACGTTTGGTACTAGCATGTGATGCGTCGTCATATGGGGTCGGGTGTGTATTGCAACAAGCTAATGAATTTGGGAAATTGCAACCGGTTGCTTATGCATCCAGAAGTCTGTCTAAGGCCAAGAGAGCCTATAGTATGATTGAAAAAGAAACATTAGCGTGTACTTACAGGGTAAAGAAAATGCATCAATATCTGTTCGGGCTCAAATTTGAATTGGAAACCGACCATAAGCCGTTTATATCCCTCTTTTCTGAAAATAGGGGATAAAAACGAATGCATCGGCCCACATTCAGAGATGGGCGCTCACGTTGTCTGCATACAACTACGCCATCCGCCACAGGCGTGGAGATGGCACATCTTGGGTGGAGATGGCATAGCCTGCAGATTTAGTTATGGTAATGGAAGCATTCGAGAGTGAGCAATCACCTGTTACCGCCCGACAGATTAGAACCTGGACGAACCATGACCCCTTACTGTCCTTAGTAACAAACTGTGTGCTCCACGGGAGTTGGTCTAGTGTCCCATTAGAGATGCAGGAAGAAATAAAGCTGTACCACCGGCGCAAAGATGAAATGTCTGTACAGGCAGATTGCCTCCTATGGGGTAATCGGGTAGTTGTGCCAAGAAAGGGCAGGGACACTTTCATTAATGATCTCCACAGTACACACCCAGGCATCATAATGATGAAAGCGATAGCCAGATCCCACATGTGGTGGCCCGGTATCGATGCAGACTTAGAGTCCTGTGTGCACAAATGTAATACATGTTCCCAGTTAAGCAATGCACCCAGGGAGGCGCCACTAAGTTTATGGTCTTGGCCCTCCAAACCGTGGCCTAGGGTTCTTGTCAACTATACAGGCCCATTCTTGAGAAAAATATTTTTAGTGGTTGTAGATGCGTACTCCAAATGGATTGAATGTGTGATAATGTCGGCAAGCACGTCCGCTGCCACCATTGAAAGCCTACGGGCCATGTTTGCCAAACACAGCCTGCCTGATGTCCTTGTAAATGACAATGGGCTGTGCTTTACCAGTGCTGACTTCAAGGAATTCATGACCCACAATGGGGTCAAACATGTCACGTCTGCCCCGTTTAAGCCAGCGTCCAACAGTCAGGCAGAACGAGCAGTTCAAACCATCAAGCAGAGCTTGAAAAGCGTAACTGAAAGCTCACTGCAGACTCGCTTATCCCGAGTTCTGTTTAGTTACCGCACAAGACCCCACTCACTCACCAGGGTCCCTCCCACTGAACTGCTCATGAAAAGGGCACTTAAGACAAGGCACTCGTTAGTCCACCCTGATCTACACAAACAGGTAAAGAGCAGGCGGCTTCAACAGAATACATATCATGGTTGTGCAAATGAGTCACGCGAAATTGAATTCAATGATCCTGTATTTGTGTTGAACCTATGGACAAGGTCACAAGTGGATTGCTAGCACTATTTTGGCCAAAGAGGGGAGTAGGGTGGTTGTGGTCAAACTCGCAAATGGACTTACCTGCAGAAAACACTTAGACCAAACCAAACTCAGATTCACGGACTATCCAAAACAACCCACAATAGACTCTACCTTTTTCGACCCTCCAACACACACACAAGTGGCAACTAACCCAGCGGTTGACCACGAAGCAGAACCCATCACCTGCAGCAGCCCAGCAAGGCTCACCACTCTCAGCAGTCCAGAAAGGCCAGCTGCGCAGCAGCCAAGCGAAGGCCCAACAAACGACTCACCAACACCAGCATTTGCACCGAGACGATCAACCAGGGAAAGGAAGGCCCCAGATTGACTCACATTATAAATAGTTGCACTATTGACTTTTGGGGGGAGTGTTGTTATGTATGTAAACCTGTAATTACCATGTCTAACCACCATAGGGCTTATCCCCTGGAGTCCCAAGGGATCCCACAATCCCTTCGGAGCACCTGTATATAAGGAGGCCTCACAGGCAGGAGAGGCACTTTGAGATCTGTATTAAAGGACTACGGTCACACCTACTTTGAGCTTGCAGTAACTAGTCTGACTCTTTATCCAAGACATAACAGTATCCATCGCAACTAAAAACATCTTTCCCAGTAAGGGACCTGCAAAGTCGATGTGGATCCTGGACCATGGTTTAGATGGCCATGACCACAGACTCAGCGGCGATTCTGCTGGTGCTTTACTTAGCCACATGCAAGTGTTGCACTGATTCCAGATCAGAGTCAATTCCAGGCCACCATACATGAAACCTGGCAATGGCGTTCATCATGACAATACCGGGATGAGTGCTATGTAGATCATGTACAAATTTCTCTTTGCCTTTCTTTGGCATAACATCACGATTACCCCACGGTAAACAATCTGACTGAATGGATAGTTCATCTTTGCGACCGTTATAAAGTTTGGTCTCATCACCTATTTGCTTAGGTATGGCAGTCCAATCACCACTCAGGACACAACATTTCACAACAAATAATATCGGGTCCTGGCTGGTCCAAGTCTTAACTTGTTGAGCCGTGACAAGGAATTCTTCACTTTCAAAAGCATCCATGACTAACAATAGGTCCGCCGGTTGTGGCGTTTCCACCTCCAGTGTGGGCAACGGCAGACAGCTCAGTGCATCGGTACAATTCTCAGTGCCAGATCTGTGGTGAATGACATAATCAAAGGCAGATAATGTCATGGCCCACCTCTGGATGCGGGATGATACATTGGTATTGAAAACTTTGTTTCCCAAAAACAATGAAATGAGTATAGAAACATAGAAACATAGAAACATAGAATCATAGAAAATAGGTGCAGGAGTAGGCTATTCAGCCCTTCGAGCCTGCACCACCATTCAATGAGTTCATGGCTGAACATGCAACTTCAGTACCCCATTCCTGCTTTCTCACCATACCCCTTGATCCCCCTAGTAGTAAGGACTACACCTAACTCCTTTTTGAATATATTTAGTGAATTGGCCTCAACTACTTTCTGTGGTAGAGAATTCCACAGGTTCACCACTCTCTGGGTGAAGAAGTTTCTTCTCATCTCGGTCCTAAATGGCTTACCACTTATCCTTAGACTGTGACCCCTGGTTCTGGACTTCCCCAACATTGGGAACATTCTTCCTGCATCTAACCTATCGAAACCCATCAGAATTTTAAACTTTTCTATGAGATCCCCTCTCATTCTTCTGAAATCCAGTGAATACAAGCCCAGTTGATCCAGTCTTTCTTGATATATCAGTCGCGCCATCCCGGGAATCAGTCTGGTGAACCTTCGCTGCACTCCCTGAATAGCAAGAATGTCCTTCCTTAAGTTAGGAGACCAAAACTGTACACAATACTCCAGGCATGGCTTCACTAAGGCCCTGTACAACTGTAATAACACCTCCCTGCCCCTGTACTCAAATCCCCTCACAATGAAGGCCAACATGCCATATGCTTTCTTAACCGCCTGCTGTACCTGCATGCCAACCTTCAGTGACTGATGTACCATGACACCCAGGTCTCGTTGCACTCCCCTTTTCCTAATCTGTCACCATTCAGACAATAGTCTGTCTCTCTGTTTTTACAACCAAAGTGGATAACCTCACATTTATCCACATTATACTTCATCTGCCATGCATTTGCCCACTCACCTAACCTATCCAAGTCACTCTGCAGCCTCAAAGTATCCTCCTCGCAGCTCACACTGCCACCCAACTTAGTGTCATCCGCAAACTTGGAGATACTACATTTAATCCCCTCGTCTAAATCATTAATATACAGTGTAAACAGCTGGTGATCTGTTTCCAGTTCAAACTGAAGATCAAACAGGTACTGATGCATCTTTTTAACCCCATACACACAAGCTAATGCTTCTATTTCTGCCATGCTGTCGGCTCTTTCCGGCTTTGATAAACATTTAGAAACATACGCAACAGGTTGTAGTTTGCCCGACTCATTAGCTTGTTGGAGCACGCAACCAACTCCATATGACGAAGCTTCACAGCCCAATACTAGACGCTTACACAGATCATTATGTGCCAGCAGCTTGTTAGAGCAAAGCAGATTAGTTGCTTTCTCAAAAACTTTGTCTTGAGATGCACCCCAAACCCAGTTGTCGCCTTTTCTTAGCAGCATGAGCAGTGGCTCTGATAAAGTGCTCAAGCTCGGTAGGAAATTACCGAAGTTGTGGAGTATACCAGCTCCGTCACATTCTGAGGCTTGAGTACATTTTTGATGGCCTTGGTTTTCGAGTCTATAGGCCTGATGCCGTCAGCAGCAATTGTCCTCCCCAGGAATTTGACTTCCGGTGCCATGAAGAGGCATTTTGAACGTTTCAGTCTGAATCCCACTTCGTCCAGACAATGTAGAATCTCTTCCAGGTTGTTCAGATGTTCGGTGGGTGTCACGACCTGTGACCAGGATGCCATCTTGGAACACAACAGTTCGAGGGACGGACTTCAGTAAACTCTCCATGTTCCTCTGAAATATGGCTGCAGCCAAGTGAATTCCGAAAGGACACCTGTTGTAGATAAACAATTCTTTGAGTGTTGATGCATGTAAGTTTCTTCAATGTCTCAATCAGCTCCTGTGTCATGTAGGCCGACGTCAGATCCAGTTTAGTAAATGACTTCCCCCCCGTCAAGCGTTGTAAACAGGCCATCAGCCTTCGGTAACGGATATTGATCCTGTTTCGAAACTCAGTTGATCGTAACCTTGTAGTCTCCATAAATCTCCAAAAACAGTGCCATCATTCTTCAACACAGGACCAATGGGGCTGGCCTATTCGTTAAATTCGACCGGAGATATGACCCCTTCATGCTGGAGTCTGTCCAGTTCGATTTCGACCTTCTCCCTCATCAAGTACGGAACCGCCCGAGCTTTATGATGGACGGGTTTTGCATGCGAGTCCATGTGGATCTGCACCTTGGCTCCCGTGAATTTGCTGATGCCTGGTTCAAACAGCAAGGGGAACTTGCTCAGCACTTGAGCACAGAGTATCATCCTCCGATGACAATGCTTTGATATCGTTCCAATTCCATTTGATTTTTTTCTAGACAATTCCTGCCGAACAGCATTGGACCATTGCCTGGAACAATCCATAACGGTAAGTCATGAACTGCACCATCATACGACACCTTGACTGCTGCACTGCCAATCACCGTTATGAGTTCTTTTGTGTACATACGCAACTTGGCATTGACTGGACATAGCTTAGTCTTCATAGCCATAGCTGTGTCCCACAGCTTGTCAAATGTCCTCCTGCTCATTATTGATTGACTCGCATCCGTGTCCAATTCCATCAGTACCGGCAAACCATTAAGTTTCACATTAATCATTATCAGTTGGCTCTTTGTTAGGAATGAATACAGTCCATACACTTGCTCTGCTGGGATCTCAGATTGCATATCCGGATCCGCGCCTTACTTGTCATCATACTCCATGTGGTGTGTCGCAGCACACTTGCTTCGTTGCAGACACATGCACTGGAGATGCCCTAGTCTTGAACAGCCTTTACAAATGTATTGTTTAAACTGACACTGATGAGCCCGATGATTGCCCCCACAACGCCAACACGGTGAAATCGGATTAATTCCCGTTAGCGGACTTTGGGCAGCCACAGGTTTCGCATACGCAGTCGAGTAGGCCCTGCCCTACGCACCTCTGCCAAACGACGATACAGTCTTGTTTACACTACTTGCCGAGTTCGGATTTTTCAATGATATCTGCTTTAAGTTTTTTTCCGTCGTCATGCATGCCTGGACAATCATGATGGCCTTGCTCAAATCCAGGGTCTCCGCCGCCAGTAGCTTATGCAGGATCACCTCGTGGTTGATGCCGATTACAAAGAAGTCCCGCAGCATGTCTCCCAACGGGTTTTCGAAATTACACGGTCCAGCTAGACATCTTAGGTTGGCAACGAATTCCGACATATCCTGGCCCTCAGAACGAACGTGCCTGTAGAATCGATATTGTCAGATGATGATGCCTGCTTCTGGTTTGAGATGGTCACGTACCAGAGTACACAATTCTTCATAGTCCTTGTCCATTGGACTTGCAGGCGAGAGGAGATTCTTTATGAGTCCATAGATTTTCGGACCACAAACCTTGAGGAAGACCGCCCCACACCGAACTGCGTCAGTGGGTTCCTCCATTTTGTTGGCCACGTTGTACTGGTCCAGGTGAGCTACAAAATCTGCCCAGTCCTCTCCCTCCAAGAATCTCTCCAGAATTTCAATTGTGCTTAATTTTGCATGCAAAGGTTCTTAAGTTACCTCGTCGCCAAATGTTATGTATGTAATATCTCGATAGACTGAATACTGTAAACTAACATAGGTACAAACCTGGCTCTGTTTTATTCGGGGCCAAAGTGAATACATTACATGAGGGCTTGCCTTTGAAACCTGGGCCGCACACATATATGCACAGCCCAATGACCTCCGACAGTCACACCACCTGGTGGCGAGTAACCCCAAGCATCCGCCTGCAGTACCTGACAGACTGCATTGCGGCACTGGAGCTGCGGGTGGATTTACTCTGGAGCATCCGCGATGCTGAGGATGTCGTGAAAAAACACGTTTAGTGAGTTGGTCACATCGCAGGTAAAGGGTACACAGCCAGATAGGGGATGGATGACCAACAGGAAGAGCAGTGCAAGGAAAATAGTGCAGGAGTCCCCTGCGTTCATCCCCCTGCAAAACAGATACACCGCTTTGGGTACTGTTGAGGGGGATGACTCATCAGGGGAGGGCAGCAGCAGCCAAGTCCATGGCACCGTGGGTGGCTCTGCTGCACAGGAGGGCAGGAAAAAGAGCGGGAGAGCTATAGTGATAGGGGATTCTAATGTAAGGGGAATAGATAGACGTTTCTGCTGCCGCAACCGAGACTCCAGGATTGTATGTTGCCTCCCTGGTGCAAGAGTCAAGGATGTCTCGGAGCGGGTGCAGGAAGTTTTGAAGAGGGAGGGTGAACAGCCAATTGTCGTGGTGCATATAGGTACCAAAGATATAGGTAAAAAACAGGATGAGGTCTTATGAGACGAATTTAGGGAGCTAGGAGCTAAATTAAAAAGTAGGACCTCAAAAGTAGTAATCTCAGGCTTGCTACCAGTGCCACGTGCTAGTCAGAGTAGGAATCGCAAGATAGCTCAGTTGAATACATGGCTTCAGGAGTAGTGCAGAAGGGAGAGATTCAAATTCCTGGGACATTGGAACCAGTTCTGGGGGAGGTGGGACCAGTACAAAGCGGACAGTCTGCAACTGGACAGGACCGGAACCAATGTCCTAGGCGGAGTGTTTGCTAGTGCTGTTGGGGCGGGGTTAAACTAATATGGCAGGGGAAAGGGAAACTATGCAGGGAGAGAGAGGGAAGTAGAATGGGGGCAGAAGCAAAAGATAGAAAGAAGAAAAGTAAAAGTGGAGGGCAGAGAAGCCCAAGGCAAAAAGCAAAACGGGCCACATTACAGCAAAATTCAAAAGGCGCAAAGGGTGTTAAAAAGACAAGCCTGAAGGCTCTGTCCCTCAATGCGAGGAGTATTCGGAATAAGGTGGACAAATTAACTGTGCAAATAGTAGTTAATGGTTATGATGTAATTGGTATCACGGAGATATGTCTCCAGGTGACCAAGGCTGGGAACTCAACATCCAGGGGTATTCAACATTTAGGAAGGATAGACAGAAAGGAAAAGGAGGTAGGGTGGCAAAGAAATTAATGCAATAGTAAGGAAGGACATTAGCTTGGTTGATGTGGAATCTGTATGGGTGGAGCTACGGAATACCAAAGGGCAGAAAACACGAGTGGGAGTCATGCACAGACCACCACAGTAGTAGTGAGGTTGGGGACAGCATCAAACAAGAAATTAGGGATGCGTGCAATAAAGGTACAGCAGTTATCATGGGCAACTTCAATCTACATATAGATTGGGCTAACCAAACTGGTAGCAATGCAGTGGAGGAAGATTTCCTGGAGTGTATTAGGGATGGTTTTCTAGACCAATATGTCGAGGAACCAACTAGAGGGCTGGCCATCCTAGACTGGGTGATGTGTAATGAGAAAGGACTAATGAGCAATCTTGTTGTGTGAGGCCCCTTGGGGAAGAGTGACCATAATATGGTAGAATTCTTTATTAAGATGGAGAGTGACACCATTAATTCAAAAACTATGGTCCTGAACTTAAGGAAAGGTAACTTCGATGGTATGAGACGTGAATTGGTTAGAATAGACTGGCGAGTGATACTTAAAGGTGGATAGGCAATGGCAAACATTTAAAGATCACATGGATGAACTTCAACAATTGTACATCACTATCTGGAGTAAAAATAAAATGGGGAAGGTGGCTCAACCGTGGCTAACAAGGGAAATTAAGGATAGTGTTAAATCCAAGGAATAGGCATATAAATGGGCCAGACAAAGCAGCAAACCTGAGGACTGGGAGAATTTTGTAATACAGCAGAGGACGACAAAGTGTTTAAAATTAGGAGGGGGAAAATAGAGTATGAGAGGAAGATTGCTGGGAAAATAAAAACTGACTGCAAAAGCTTCAATAGATATGTGAAGAGAAAAAGATTAGTGAAAATAAACGTAGGTCCCTTGCAGTCAGATTCAGGTGAATTTATAATGGGGAACAAAGAAATGGCGGACCAATTAAACAAATACTTTGGTTCTGTCTTCACGAAGGAAGACAGAAATAATCTTCCGGAAATACTCGGGGACCGAGAGTCTAGTGAGAAGGAGGAACTGAAGGAAATCCTTATTAGGTGGGAAATTGTGTTATGCAAATTGATGAGATTGAAGGCCGATAAATCCCGGGGGCCTGATAGTCTGCATCCCAGAGTACTTAAGGAAGTGGCCCTAGAAATAGTGGATGCATTGGTGATAATTTTCCAACAGTCTGACGACTCTGAATCGGTTCCTATGGACTGGAGGGTAGCTAATGCAAAATCACTTTTTAAGAAAAGAGGGAGATAGAAAATGGGTAATTATAGACCGGTTAGCCTGACATCATTAGTGGGGAAAATGTTGGAATCAATTATTAAAGATGAAATCGCAGCACATTTGGAAAGCAGTGACGGTATCAGTCCAAGTCAGAATGGATTATGAAAGGGAAATCCCGCTTGACAAATCTTCTAGAATTTTTTGAGGATGTAACTAGTAGAGTGGACAAGGGAGAACAAGTGGATGTTGTGTATTTGGACTTTCAAAACGCTTTTGACAAGGTCCCACACAAGCGATTGGTGTGCAAAATTAAAGCACATTGTATTTGGGGAAATGTACTGACTTGGATAGAGAATTGGTTGGCAGACAGGAAGCAGAGAGTCGGGATAAACGGGTTCTTTTCAGAATGGCAGGCAGTGACTAGTGGGGTGCCGCAGGGCTCAGTACTGGGACCCTAGCTATTTACATAATGAATTGGATGAGGGAATTGAGTGTAATATCTCCAAGTTTGCAGATGACACGAAGCTGGGTGGCGGTGTGAGCTGTGAGGAGGACGCTAATAGGCTGCATGGTGACTTAGACAGGTTAGGTGAGTGGGCAAATGCGTGGCAGATGCAATATAATGTGGATAAATGTGAGGTTATCTACTCTGGGGGCAAAAACACGAAGGCAGAATATTATCTGAATGGTGGCAGATTACGATAAGGGGAGGTGCAACGAGACCTGGGTGTCATGGTACATCAGTCATTGAAAGTTGGTAAGCAGTTACAGCAGGCAGTGAAGAAGCCAAATGGTATGTTGGCCTTCATAGCTAGGGGATTTGAGTATAGGAGCAGGGAGGTCTTACTGCAGTTGAACAGAGCCTTGGTGAGGCCTCACCTAGAATATTGTGTTAAGTTTTGGTCTCCTAATCTGAGGAAGGACGTTCTTGCTATTGAGGGAGTGCAGGGAAGGTTCACCAGACTGATTCCCGGGATGGCGTGACTGACATATGAGGAGAGACTGGATCAACTGGGCCTGTATTCACTGGAGTTTAGAAGGATGAGAGGGGGTCTCATAGAAACATATAAAATTCTGACAGAATTGGACAGGTTAGATGCAGGAAGAATGTTTCCGATGCTAGGGAAGTCCAGAAGCAGGGGACATAGTCCAAGGATAAGGGGTAAGCCATTTAGGACTGAGATGAGGAGAAACTTCTTCACTCAGAGAGTTGTTAACCTGTGGAATTCCCTACCACAGAGAGTTGTTGATGCCAGTTCATTGGATATATTCAAGAGGGAGTTAGATATGGCTCTTACAGCTGAAGGTATCAAGGGGTATGGAGAGAAAGCAGGAAAGGGGTACTGAGGTGAATGATTAGCCACAATCTTATTGAATGGTGGTGCAGGCTCGAAGGGCCAAATGGCCTACTCCTGCACCTATTTTCTATGTCTCTATGTTTCTATGACATTGCAGGTGTCCTTGAAACGTTTCCTCTGTCTGGGGCTCGCTTGCCGTGTCGGAGCTCCGAGTAGAGCGCTTGCTTAGGGAGTCTTGTGTCGGGCAATCGGACAATGTGGACCGCCCAACGGAGCTGCTTGAGTGTGGTCAGTGCTTCAATGCTGGAGATGTTGGCCTGAGGATTTGCAGGATCTTGCAGAGACAGCACTGGTGGCTCTTCTCCAGTGTTTTGAGATGTCTGCTGTACATAGTCTATGTCTCTGAGCCATATAGGAGGGCGGGTATCACTACTGCTCTGTAGACCATAAGCTTGGCACCAGATTTGAGGTCCTGGTCCTCAAACACTCTTTTCCTTAGGCGACCGAAGGCTATGCTAGCGCACTGAAGACGGTGTTGTACATTGATGTGAAGCGCCATGGGACTTTTCACTGCGGCAAGGCGCTATATAAATACAAGTTGTTGTTGTTATTGAAAGCTGCAGGATTCTATCCTCCCCCCTCTGCCCCGCCACCCCCCACTAGTAGTGAGAAATTCAAGCCCAGGCTCCATACTGCAGGAGATCACCAAGACTGAGAAGAGCAAGAAAGGCAGCAAGATAAGCTGAGGTGATGCAAAGCTTGGGTTTCAAAAGCCCGCACGTTGTCGGAGGCAGGAAAGTCTGAGGGAAGGAGCGCTACGATGTTGAGATTGCGGGAAGGAGTGAGTTTGGACATGGTGTGATGGAGCCTTGACTGGGGCACAGTGATGATGCTTCAAAGAAAGTGGGTATATAAGAAAGAGTACTTGACACTTCATAGGACCAAGAAAATTCAGGGATAGGATGCAAGTGGAGTTAGTTGACATAATTCTGTAGTTCTTGTTGTGTTTGGTGGTTAGAGTTGCTTATTTTTACACTTTTATTCATTTTTAACGATAATTATTTTTCTTCCCACTTAGCATGTACGAAAATAGCAGATATTTAACTTGCTTCCTGGTATCCGCTAATGTCACGAGTTGCATGAACGCATCTCTGAAGGGAAGGGGAATTTTATTTTGATCTTCCCACCTTCGAACGTGAGCTGCTCTCATCGACTAACAGACTGCTCCATTTCAAGTCTCACATCCAGAATAGAGCTGCTTGGTCCTCATATGCATTGTGTCTCTTGTTACGAGGTTCTCCCTTTGGAAGCTGGCTACTGTTTGTTGCAATTGTCGATGGACGTGAACTTTGTCCACACTTGCAGGCCAGTGTATCGAATTTCCCTAACCATGAGCGAAGGCCCATAGCCATCAGTGCAAGTCACAATTGTGCCTATGAAGCAATGGGGCAGACTTGTGCATGAGCAGTTGTTTATGTTATGAAATCTGAGGTAAATGGCACTGGGTTGATTGTTGGTTGATTGAGGGATAAATTGGCCAGGACACTGATGAGAACTCCCCTTCTCTTTTTCGAAATTGTGTCGTGAGATCTTTTACATCCACCTAAGAAGGCAGACGGGACCTCAGTTTAACATCTCAACTGAAAGGCGACACTTCCGACAGCACTTGAGGTTTTGTGTTCAAGTCTCTGCATAACGGCTTTGACTGGAATTACATTCAGCTCATTGTGTCTCTGTGACCATTCTTGACAGTCCCCATTCAATATGCTCTACACATCTGTTCAGAAAAAGAAGCAGGAAGACTCGTGTTTTTACAGCACCTTTCATAACCTCAGGACGTCCAAAAGCGCTTTACAGCCAATGGAGCACTTTTGGAACGTAATCACTGTTGTAATGTGGGAAACGCAGCCACAATTTGTGCACAGCAAGCTCCCACAAACAGCAATGTGATTAAGATCGGATAATCTGTTTCATTAATTGTTGGTTGATTGAGGGATAAATTGGTCAGGACACTGACGAGAACTCCCCTTCTCTTTTTCGAAATTGCGTCGTGGGATCTTTTACATCCACCTAAGAAGGCAGACGGGGCCTCGCTTTAACATCTCAACTGAAAGGCGACACTTCTGACAGCACTTGAGATTTTGTGCTCAAGTCTCTGGAATGGGACTTGAACCCACAACCTTCTGACTCAGAGGTGAGACAATGTTGATGTCTTTGTTTGATCTTGTGCAATGCTGCAATTAAGAGCAGCAGGAATGGAACGATAACTGCTGGTGATTGCACACATTGCTCTTCTGTTGCTCATAAACAGTGGCACCATGTACAGTATAAAAATAGGAACAATGTGGCCTTACCAGGAAGGGCTGCGTAACCAGACAAGTTCCAAACAACCATCAAGCTTGCACTTTAGTTAATTCTCTGAGTACAGCCATGCTTCTTTGAATATGTTGATCAGGGTCCAATGACATCATCAATTTTAACTGTGGCTTGATGCTCACCTCAGCCCCTCCCCCACTTGGCCAATTCCCGCTCCCAGTTAAAATCGGGTCTTCAGTTGGCACTTGAGTGCAGCATGACGGAGAACTGCATTACCAGAAGTGCCCTGCTTCAGATGGGATTACTCAGCAAACTGGATTTGGGGGAGGGGTGATTTTAAGGTGGAGCAGCATCATGGCTTTAGTTCTGTTGGCTCATCTGTTGCTGATGAAAAGTCATGTCAAATCTGATAAACCTTGATAATTAATGGCCCAAGATGCAGAAATGAATGAAGAAAAGGGCCAACGGTTTTAAAACACATTTTGACTTTGGGCGATAGTGCAGAATGGGCAACAACAGATCAGTGACCCGTTATACATCTCCCTCCATTTTCATTTGAATTAGGATATATAACGGGCGGCCGATCCAATATCACCCGATTTGTGCTGTCGCCCAAAGTCAAAATTACCCCCACGGACTTTTGAGGTTAAATATTCAACATGCGGCCCGGGCATAAAACTGTCATTGTGGCTCGCGTCCCTTCCGTGACCTCGCCCCTCCCTATCTCTGTAACTTCCCCCAGCCCAACAACTCTGCGATATCTCTGCGCTCCTCTAATTCTGAGCTCTTGCGCACCCCGATTTTAATCGCTCCACCATTGGCGGCTGGACCTTCAGCTGCCTGGGCCCCAAGCTCTGGAACTCCCTCCCTAAACCTCTCTGCCTCTCTACCTCTCTCTCCTCTTTTAAGATGCTCCTTAAAACCTACCTCTTTGACCAAGCTTTTGAACATCTGTCATCATATCATTGTGTGGCTCAGTGTCCAATTGTGTTTGATGACGCTCCTGTGCAGTGGCTTGGGAGGTTTTATTATGTTAAAGGTGCTATATAAATGCAAGTTGTTGAGAAAGAAAGAAAGAAGGAAAGAGGCGAGTGTGATAAAGCAGCAAGCATTCGATAATGACATCATATGCATTCAGTGCTGGCGGATAACAGGAAGAAAAAGGGCTGAGGGTGTCGGCTGCACTTACTATCTGAAAACCGCCAATTCCCGTCGACCCCCCCCACTCCCCACACCCAGTGGCTCCATGGGTAAATGCACCGTCTGGTGTAGTAGCGAGAGCCACAAACCACATGCCCCAGGTTTGACCCACTGGCACAAGGGCTGAGCCAGCTCATGGAGCTCGGCGCCCTCTAGCAATCAGGAGGAGGAAACTCAGCCAGGGTGCCTCCTGGGAAAGAAAGAGAGAGAGAAAGAAAGAGAGCGAGAAAGAAAGAAAGAAAGACTTGCATTTATATAGTGCCTTTAATGACCACCGGACATCCCAAAGCGCTTTACAACCATTGAAGTACTTTTGGAGTGTAATCACTGTTGTTATGTAGGAAACACGGCAGCTAATTTGCACACATAGAAACATAGAAACATAGAAAATAGGTGCAGGAGTAGGCCATTCGGCCCTTCTAGCCTGCACCGCCATTCAATGAGTTCATGGCTGAACACAGCAAGCTCCCACAAACAGCAATGTGATAATGACCAGATAATCTATTTTTGTTATGTTGATTGAGGGATAAATATTGGCCAGAACACCGGGGATAACTCCCCTGCTCTTCTTCAAAATATTGGCATGGGATCCTTTACTTCCATGTGAGAGGGCAGACGATGCCTCGGTTTAACGTCTCATCTGAAAGACGGCACCTCCGACAGTGTGGCGCTCCCTCAGCACTGCACTGGGAGTGTCAGCCTGGATTTATGTGCTCAAGCCCCTGGAGTGGGACTTGAACTCACAACCTTCTGACTCAGAGGCGAGTGTGATAATTATCCTTTGATACAACTGAGTGGCTTGCAAGTCATTGAGAGTCAACCACATTGCTGTGGATCTGGAGTCACATATAGGTCAGACCGGGAAATGACGGAAAATTTCCTTCCCTAAAAGACATTAGTGAACCAGATGGGTTTTTATGACAATCTGGTAGTTTCATGGTCACCATTACTGACTCTAGCTTTCAAGTCTAAATGTATTTAATTAACTGTGGTGGGATTTGAACTCATGTGTTCTGATCACGAACCTCAGGCCTCTGGATTACTAGTCCAGTAACATAACCACTATGCTACCATACACATATATGGGCCACTCCAGTTGGCCTTATTATCTACTGATCACTGTTAAATAGCAGGGTGTCTTTGAGACCAGTGTCTCAGCCAATGAGTTGGAGGTGGGGCGGGACTTACGGCATGTCTCAAAGCAAACGGTCTATCTTACAACAAACAAACTCAGACAACAGTAAAGGAAACAAGGGGGCTGAAATTGCCCCTTTCTGAAAAGCCCGTTAGCGCCTGGGGGTGGAATTGTCCCGCGGGAATGAGGTTGGCGGGTGTGGGGGAGGGGGGGGTGCCATGCCACCGACAGCTTTGTGGGTAGCCGTTAAAGGGGAGGGCCGCGGGCCGCGGCCGGCATCTTTGTATTTTATTTTGTGGGCCGACTTTGCAGGCTGCTGGTTCGGCCGGGCCGCAAACAGGCATCCGGGCACCCGCTCTTGAGTGCCGGGCTGTTGGCCCGGCCAAAACCCTCCCTGGTGGCCCAGTCGATGTCACGGAAGTGGCTGCAGAGTTCGCAGCAGCCCTCCCCTTTAAGAGAAGGGGAGAGACATTGTGATGCGGCTCATGTCCATGAGGGGCCTGACGTTCCAGGTCCCGAATTTCATTTTGAACGGTGGGAGATGCCTGTGCGTGAGTTCTTTTAATGTGGGGTGGCCGATGCACATCGGCTACCACACGGGCTTAGATGAACAAGGTCTTGGTCCAGTGGCAAGTAGGGCCCAATATGACTGGAGACCAGACACTGCTGTACGAGTCTAATTGCCGACGGCGAGATGCGGGCGTAAGCTCGGCGCTGGGCAGCGCCCTTCGGTGAGATGGTAAGTGATCCGAGGCCTGGCTGGGGCAGGCATTGGGATGGTTAGAGGTCCATTTTGTGGAAGGAGGCGAGGTCAGAGTGGCCACAGCCAGTGTGCTGACCGCGTGCTGGAGGCAGAGGCCAGGTCATTGTCAGCGCAGCGCTGAGTAACATCGCCACGCTTCCGCCCCTCTCTCACCCCGCTACCGTCCCGCGGAGATGCAGAGCACCTCCAACATCGCCTTGACAATTTTTCCCAGTGAAAGACCCAAAATCCGGATCAGTAACCTTCTTTTCCCGCCCGGTGATAAACTTTAATTTAATTTAAATTATTACGCCCCAAACCGGGCGCGGGGCAAATTTCGCCCGCAATGTCTGTTTAAGCAGTGTGCTACAGCAAACAAACTGCAGTGTCTATTTCAAAAAATAGTCTCTACGAGCTCGAGGAAACAGAATTCATGATCAAAATTGCAGCAACATCTCCTGATAAAAGCAGGGTGATTTCTCCAGCAAACTGTCGTGAGTGGAGGATATTACACAATATAAAATTATGTACATAAACTCAATCCCAGTCACTTACAGCAGTAATCAAAGGGGCAGATTTTTACCTTGCCTTCTTGGGCATAATACTGATTTGAATGGAAATAGAAATCGGGCGGGTTTCTATACCAACAACAACAACTTGCATTTATATTACACCTTTAATGTTGTAAATCAGGCATGATTGATGGCGGGGGAGTTATTCAATCATGTTCTTTCTGGCCAGGAATAGTGGTGCCTCTATCATTATCATAGGCAGTCCCTTGGAATCAAGGAGGACTTGCTTCCACTCCCAAAGTGAGTTCTTTGATGGCTGAACAGTCCGATACGAGAGCCACAGACCCTGTTACAGGTGGGACAGACATTTGTCGAGGGAAGGGGTTGATGGAGCTGGTTTGCCGCGCTATCCTTCTGCTGCCTGCGCTTGGTCTCTTCACGCTCTTTGCGTTGAGACTCGAAGAGCTCAGCACACTCCCGGATGGACTTTCTCCACCTTGGGCGGTCTTTGGCCAGGGACTCCCAGATGTCAGTGGTAATGTTGCACTTTACCAGAGAGACTTTGAGGGTGTCCTTATAATGTTTCCGCTGTCCTCCTTTGGCTCGTTTACCATGAAGGAGCTCCGCATAAAGCATTTGCTTCGGGAGTCTCATATCTGGCATGCGTACTATGTGGCCTGCCCAGCGAAGCTGATTGAGTGTGGTCAGTGCTTCAATACTGGGGATGTTAGCCTGGTCGAGGACACTGATGTTGGTGCACCTGTCCTCCCAGGGGATTTGCAGGATCTTGTGGAGACATCGTTGGTGATATATCTCCAGCGATTTGAGGTGCCTTCTGTACATCGTCCATACCTCAGATCCTTACAGAAGGGCAGGTATTATTACAGCCCTGTAGACCATAAGCTTGGTGGTAGACTTGAGGGCCTGGTCTTCAAACACTCTTTTCCTCAGACGGCCGAAGGCTGCACTGGCGCACTGGAGGCAATGCTGAATCTCCACATCAATGTCTGCCTTTGTTGTTAAGAGGCTCCCGAGATATGGGAAATGGCCCACTTTGTCCAGGGCCGTGCCATGGATCTTGATGACTGGAGGGCAGTGCTGTGCAGCAGTGACAGGTTGGTGGAAGAACCTTGTCTTACAGATGTTAAGCATAAGGCCCATGCTTTCATATGCCTCAGTGAATACATTGACTATATCCTGAAGCTCAGCCTCTGAATGTGCACAGACGCAGGCGTCGTCCGCATACTGCGGTTCAACGACAGAGGTTGGGGTGATCTTGGAGCTGGCCTGGAGGCTGCGTAGGTTAAACAGCTTCCCACTGGTTCTGTAGTTTAGCTCCACTCCAGCGGGGAGCTTGTTGATTGTGAGGTGGAGCATGGCGGTGAGCAAGATTGAGAAAAGGGTTGGAGTGATGACGCAGCCCTGTAGGCAGCCATTAAAACGTGCAGTTACATGAATACCTGGGAATCTCTGGCCAAAGACTGCCCAAAGTGGAGGAAGAGCATCCAGGAGGGCATTAAGCACCTCGATTCTCATTGCCGAGAGCATGCAGAAATTAAGCGCAGGCAGCGGAAGGAGCGTGCGGCAAACCAGACTCCCCACCCACCCTTTCCTCCAACCACTGTCTGTCCCACCTATGACAGAGACTGTAATTCCCGTATTGGACTGTTCAGTCACCTGAGAACTCACCTTTAGAGTGGAAGCAAGTCTTCCTCGATTTCGAGGGACTGCCTATGATGATGAAGATGATGGTAAGGACAGGATAGGATTGATTTGCACTGCCCTCCACAGTGGAATACCCACCAATGCTCACTGTCTAGGCGTGCACCTGAAGAATGGGCACTTTGAAGGGGCAACAAGGGGGCTGTCAGCGTCTGAAGAATTGAACGACTCAGCATCTTCAGGAAAGGAAGGGGAAAAGACTGAGGGGAGGGGGGGCAGGAGGGGAGGGTGGGGAAGAGTTAATTGGACTTTAGCCGCACAACACAAGAGCTTCTTTTATACAAGTACAGTTACACCCTGTAAGAAGTCATCTGCAGAAAAACCACAAGCGCATCTGGAGGGATGGATTCAGTGAATGAGAAACAGCAGCAATGGGCTGCACTCAAAGCCCACAGTTCAATCCGTCTGATGGTTATCGCTGCAGGTATTCCTTTAGGCAACGTGAATGATTCAAACCAAACAAAGACCACCGCCGTTGAATACTTATCAGAGCTAATTGAACGAACTTGCCTCACAAAGATGTATTTTCGTCCAAACAATTGGCTGAATAAAGCAGCTTTAAAGAAAATAAAGGGAGGCACTGGCAACTTTGGCCGGAATTTTGCGGTGGTAACGGCGGCAATACTGTCAGCCTTCGCCGCCATTACCTTCTGAAACTGACCGTAACTTCAGGATTTAGCGCATGTGCAGATAAACGCGGAAATCCTGAATTTGCCGCCTGTCATTCCCTGCTCCGCCACAGGTTGCGCTGTGGAACTACCCAGAGCCAGCAATCCGTGCAATCACTTTAAACTGATGAAAATGTCCCCGTTTCCACTCCTATATCACTGTTAAACACTCCATAAAAAGTTAAGCCTTGTTGAAATAGGTCTAACTGGGATTTAAACGGTGTACTGACTGCTGAACAGCCGTTTGGGTCCTGAAAAATGAATGGAATATTTGTGGAGTGTCAAATTTCTCCAATATGATAAAAAAAATTACTAGATTTTTTAAATAATAAAAATATTTTTTACATTTCCTTAAGTTTGTTTGTTTGTTTGATATTTCAGCTTCTACCTTAACCCCATGTATATGTCCCAATCTTTAATTTGCACACTGTAAACATTGTTTAATGTAAAATGATAATCAGTGCTTTTTATTTCCTGGTTTGCTGTCTGAGAATTCTTCAATGTGATTGGCTATTTAGACAGCTTGATGACATCACAACAACAACAACTGATATTTCTATAACACCTTTAATGTAGTGAAACATCCCAAGTTACTTCACAGGAGCATTATGAGACAAAGAATTTGACACTGAGCCATAAAAGGACAAATTAAGGCAGGTGATCCATGCCTTTGTTACCTCTAAAATCTGGGAGGCCAGCCAGGTGTCTGTTGGAATGATCAAGTCTAGAGGTAACAAAGGCATGGATGAGGGCAGGTGACCAAAAGCTTGGGCAAAGAAGTAGGCTTTAAGAAGCCTCTTGAAGGAGGAAAGAGAGGTACATAGGAGGAGAGGTTTAGGCAGAGAATTCCAGAGCATAGGGCCTAAGCAACAGAAGGCACGGCCACCAATGGTTGAGTGATTATAATCAGGGATGCGCAAGAGGGCAGAATTAGAGGAGCGCAGACATCTCGGGAGGTTGTAGAGCTGAAGGAGATTACAGAGATAGCAAGGGGTGAGGCCATGGAAGGAGTTGAAAATAAGGATGAGAATTTTGAAATCAAGGTGTTGCTTAACCGGGAGCCAATGTAGGTCAGTGAGCACAGGGGCGATGGGTGAACAGGACGTAGTGCGAGTTAGGATCACCTCTAGTTTACGTAGGGGAGAATCTGGGAGGCGAGCCAGGTGTGTGTTGGAATGATCAAGTCTAGAGGTAACAAAGGCACGGATGAGGGCTTCAGCAGCAGATGAGCTGAGGCAAAGGCAGACATGGGCGATGTTACTGAGGTGGAAATAGGTGGTCTTAGTTATGGTGCGGATATGTGGTCGAAAGCTCATTTCAGGGTCAAATATGACACCAAGGTTGTGAACAGTCTGGGTCAGCCTCAGACAGAAGTTGGGGAGAGGGTTGGCACAGGTCGACATGGCCTAACCTTTGATAAGCCACCACTCCCTCATGCTTGAGTGACACTGAATCATACGACCAGGTACTGAAGTGGGACTTTGATGCAGAGGTGAGTGTGCTACCACTCGGCTATTAACTGCTTTGATGAAGTCTTTTCCACGTATCCGTGTGGGGATAAAGTAAATTCCTTTCCACCTCCGCTCTTGCTTGAGACTTTCCAATTTTATACCCGTGTTTTGCATCAGGGTTCGGGATAGATGACCTAATTACATTCACATTTCCGATGCCCTTCAGCACTATAAAAGCCCAAATCATATCCCCTTTTCAAGTTTAATTCTGTCAACCTATGCTCCTCACTAACAGATTTGAAGTCTTTAATCAGCTTTGTTGTTCCTTTCTGTACCCTCACCAATATTTCAATACATTTAGAAGGTAGCGTGCCCAAAATTGTAAATATGCCCTTGCCAATGAATTAAAGCAGGTTGGAATCATAGAATCATAGAATTAATCGTCTAGCACAGAAGGAGGCCATTTGACACATCGCGCCTGGACAGGGTCTTTGAAAGAGCGATCTAATTCGTCCCACTTCCCCTGCTTTTTCCCGATAGCCCTGCAATGTTTTCCCCTTCAACGATTTATCAAATTCCCTTTTGAATGTAACTATTGAATCTGCTTCCTCAACCCTTACAGGCAGTGCATTCCAGATCGCAACAACTCGCTGCGTTAAAAAGAATTCTCATGTCCCGTCTGGTGCTTTCGCAAATTGTCTTAAATCTATGCCCTCTGGTTACCGACCCTTCTGCAAACAGTTTCTTCTCATGCAGTGTCGGGCATGCGAACGGAGCTGGTCGAGTGTGGTCAGTGCTTCGATGCTGGGGATGTTGGCCTGATCGAGGACGCTAATGTTGGTGCGTCTGTCCTCCCAGGGGATTTGCAGGATCTTGTGGAGAATCATTGGTGGTATTTCTCCAGCGATTTGAGGTGTCTACTGTGTATGATCCACGTCTCTGAGCCATACAGGAGGGCGGGTATCACTACAGCCCTGTAGACCATGAGCTTGGTGGCAGATTTGAGGGCCTGGTCTTCAAATATTCTTTTCCTCAGGTGGCCGAAGGCTGCACCGGCGCACTGGAGGCGGTGTTGAACCTCGCCGTCGATGTCTGTCCTTGCTGATAATAGGCTCCCGAGGTGTGGAAAGTGCTCCCCGTTGTCCAGGGCCGCGCCGTGGATCTTGATGACGGGGGGGCAGTGCTGTGTGGCGGGTCAGGTTGGTGGAGACTTTTGTCTTGCGGATGTTTAATGTAAGGCTCATGCTTTCGTACGCCTCAGTAAAGATGTTGACTATAACTTGCAGTTCAATCTCTGAATGTGCGCAGGCACAAGCGTCGTCCGCGTACTGTAGTTCGACGATAGAGTTTGGGACAGTCTTGGATCTGGCCTGGAGACGACGAAGGTAGGACAGGTTCCAACTGGTTCTATAGTTTAGTTCCAATCCAGCAGGGAGCTTGTTGAGTGTGAGGTGGAGCATTGCAGCGAGGAAGATCGAGAAGAGGGTTGGCGCGATGACGCAGCCCTGCTTGACCCCGGTCCGGACGTGGATTGGGTCCGTGGTGGATCCGTTGGTCAGGATCACAGTGCTACCCAATGGTCAACTGGACTGAAATATAATGCATGCCGCGGTCCAATACCATAGCCAAACTCACCATCTTGGCTCATACATATGATTCTATGATTCTAACTAATCTAAAAGGATAGGAAATCAGGAGTTGCGGGTCTGTGATTTCCTAATCAGCGCTTTCTGAGAATGCCACTCTTTGTCAGGGTGCCCGATTGAGGCTCTAACATGTCAAAAATAAAACAGCTGTTATGAAAAAGAATCTTATTTTTATTTTATTATTCATTCTGGGGATGTAGGCGACACTGACAAAGTCGACATTTATTGCCCATCCCTAGTTGCCCAAGAGAAGTAGGTGGTGAGCCGCCTTCTTGAACTGCTGCAGTCCGTGTGGTGAATATGCTCCCACAGTGTTGTTAGGGAAGGAGTTCCAGGATTTTGACCCAGTGATGATGAAGGAACGGCAATATATTTCCAAGTCAGGATGGTGTGTGACTTGGAGGGGAACTTGCAGGTGGTGGTGTTCCCATGCGCCCGCTGCCCTTGACCTTCTAGGTGGTAGAGGTCGCGGGTTTGGGAGGAGCTGCCGAAGAAGCCTTGGCGAGTTACTGCAGTGCATCTTATAGATGGTACACACTGCAGCCACGGTGCGCCGGTGGTGGAGGGAGTGAATGTTTAAGGTGGTGGATGGAATGCCAATCAAGCGGGCTGCTCTGTCCTGAATGGTGTTGAGCTTCTTGAATGTTGTTGGAGCTCCACTCATCTAGGCAAGTATTCCCTCAGTTTTGACTTGTGCCTTATAGATGGTGTAAAGGCTCAGCTGAGTCAGGAGGTGAGTCACTCGTCACTGAATAACCAGCCTCTGACCTACTCTAGTAGCCACGGCATTTATGCATCTGGCCCATTTGAAGTTTCAGGTCATTGGTGAACCTTTACTTTGTATGTGACCTCATTTCAGCATCAATGCCCAGTTGTGTACCTGTGCAATGTAAGCTAGCCTTTATAACCTGTCGTCAGGCCACAGACCCTTAGAACATATCGCTGAGTTTGGACAGGACTCAAATTCACAGCCAATAGACTCAAAAGACACAGTAGCTGAAAGTAGATGAGTTATGGGGTGTAAAATAGACACATCTCTTACACGCTTGCTTTTGACAAGGACTGTTATTTTCTGTGGACAAAAAAAAAACTGCAGTCTTTGTGCTGAAACTCATAATTAGTGCTTGGGCTTTATGTTTACAAAATGAATTGCAGGTGTATCCATTTTGTGGTTATAGTACAAGATCTGATTTCTGATCTGGCTCACTGATTGAAACAATGTGAGTTAATAGGAACATAGGAACAGGAGGAGGTCATTCAGCCCCTTGATCCTGTTCTGATATTCTGTATCCCAATCTATAAAGCTATATACTAGCAAACATTTATCGATCTCCGATTTAAACTTATGAAGTGAGCTAGCACCTGCTACTTTTTTAACAGGAGAGTTCCACACTTCTACCAGCCTTTATACGAATCCTTTCGTCTGCCGATGTTATTCAGCGTTTAAAGCACGAACACATGTAGTGTGAAAGAACTGATGATTTGTGTTGAAAGGTTTGCTTTGTTTAGGTCAGACGTACGTGGGACTGAGGCTGGGTGTGTGCGGGCGAAATGTCCGATTGCTCACTCCCAGCGCCGAGGTTGGCTTGCCGGGAGCAGGTGCTAGGAGACCGGGTGGTGCGGGGCCCGTAATTACAACAAATGGACAGAATTCCCGGGCTTCACCGGGCAGTTCCCCAATGCGCGCAGTTCCCTGCGTGAGGCCCTAAAGGGCAAACTTCACTCAGTGCGCCACCACAGGGGGCGGGGCAGGGGGTAGTCGCACTTAACACTGGTACCACATTCCCTCTCTCTGTTACGTTAACGCAATCACCCACATGTCCCGAGTACTGCTCAGCTACTGCACGAGACCCCACTCACTCACAGGGGTGCCCCCGGCTGAGCTACTCATGAAAAGGACACTTGAAACAAGACTCTCACTGGTTCATCCCAACCTGCATGATCAGGTAGAGAGCAGACGGCAGCAACAAAATGTAAACGATCGTCGCGCCACTGTGTCACGGGAAATTGATCTGAATGACCCTGTGTATTTGCTAAACTATGGACATGATCCCAAGTGGATCGCGGGCACGGTGATAGCTAAAGAAGGGAGTAGAGTGTTTGTAGTCAAACTAGGCAATGGACAAATTTGCAGAAAGCACCTGGACCAAACGAGGCTGCGGTTCACAGACTGCCCTGAACAACCCACAGCAGACACCACCTTTTTCGAGCCCACAACACACACCCAAAGGTTCAACGACACCATGCCGGACGAGGAAATCGAACCCATCACACCCAACAGCCCAGCAAGGCCAGGCTCACCCAGCAGCCCTGCAGGGCCAACAACACGCCAGCCCAGCGAGGGCACAGCCAACACACCAGAACAGACATTTGTACCAAGGCAGTCCACCAGGGAAAGAAAGGCTCCTGACCACCTCACCTTGTAAATAGTTTTCACTTTGACTTTGGTGGGGGGAGTGATGTTGTGTATCTGTAAAGCATGCACTCCCATGTTCCACCACCAGGGAGCGCATCCCCTGAAGTCCCAAGGGATCCCAGCATTCCTTGGGAGCACTATATATAAGCCGGCCCCTAAGACCTATTCCTCACTCTGGAGTGTCTTATTAAAGACTGAGGTCACTGTTAATTTAACCTCACTGTGTGCAGCCTCATCTGTGTTAGGAACACAATACCTGCCATTCTGAAAAGGACCCGTTTATCCCGACTCTTTGCTTCCTGTCTGCCAACCAGTTCTCTATCCACGTCAATACATTACCCCCAATACCATGTGCCTTAATTTTGCACACCAATCTCTTGTGTTGGACCTTGTCAAAAGCCTTTTGAAAGTCCAAATACACCACATCCACTGGTTCTCCCTTGTCCACTCTACTAGTTACATCCTCAAAAAATGCCAGAAGATTTGTCAAGCATGATTTCCCTTTCATAGATCCATGCTGACTTGGACCGATCCTGTCACTGCTTTCCAAATGTGCTGCTATTATATCTTTAATAATTGATTCCAGCATTTTCCCCACTTTTGTGATTATTCCCGATTCCACGAGCGAAGTGACTTTGGCAGGGCAGCTTTGCCTCCTTCCGCCACGCCAGTGATATAACATTAGTGGTAAGATTGGACGAGGGTTTATTCCCTCCTGCTCTCTCATTGTCTCGGCTGTTCAGTCGGAAGAACAGACCTTCAGCTCGGAAATGACACGTGTCACCCATGTAATTCCATCCATTGCCGTCAAGTTGAGGCGAAGCAGCTGGAAATCTGTTTTTATTCCAATTAACGATGACTCGCGCGCATTACTCAGCCTCTGTCAGCACAGCACTCTGTTTGAGTTGGCAAGTCGTGTTCTCAGCAAAGACAAAGGCCGTCCTTTAGGGCCTTATCCAGATTGAATGTCGGGGGATTGTCATGATACAAATGGTAATAGGCCAGTAATATTAGACTGCATTGCAGGGAGTTATATTTATTTCAGAAATTCTGCTTGCCATTCTTTCTAACTGTACACCTATAACATTATTTGCATGAAACAAAGCTATTTATTTCCATCTGACTTGTTGTATGTCAAGGCGTCATATTAGTCCAGCGCACTGAAGTTGTCTGTCACAGTTTCCAACCCTCTGGGATTATCCCTATTGCAGCATTAGCTGCGGCTCAGTACATCAGTGTTCTCAATCAGGTCAACATCCACAGCATCGAAGCACTGACCACACTCGACCAGCTCTGCTGGGCAGGCCACATTGTCCACATGTCCAGACACGAGACTCGCAAAGCAAGCGTTCTGCTCGGAACTCCTACCCGGCAAGCGAAACTCAGGTGGGCAGAGGAAACGTTTCAAGGATACCCTCAAAGCCTCCCTGATAAAGTGCAACATCCCCACCGACACTTGGGAGTCCCTGGCCAAAGACCGCCCTAAGTGGAGGAAGAGCATCCGGGAGAGCGCTGAGCACCTCGAGTTTCGTCACCAAGAGCATGCAAAACCAAGCACAGGCAGCGGAAGGAGCATGCGGCAAACCAGACTCCCCACCCACCCTTTCCTTCAACGATTGTCTGTCCCACCTGTGACAGAGACTATAATTCCCATAGTGGACTCTTCAGCCAGCTAAGAATTCACATAAAGGGGCCAAGTTTCGGCCTGAGTTGCTCCTGTTTTTTTGGAGCAACTCGTTTACAATGGAGTATCTTAAAAATTGCAATTCTCGGCATTTAGTTTGCTCCAGTTCTATTCAGTTAGAACAGTTTCAGTTTGGAACAGATTTTTTCTGAGGGGGGAGAGGAGGAGGGGTTGGGGGAGGGGGGAGAGAAGGGGGGGGAGAGGGGGAGGGGGGGAGAGGGGAGAAGAGGAGGGGGAGTGAGAAAGGAGGGAGGAGGAGGGGGCTGAGAATGGAGGGGGGGGGTCGGTTGGTCGGGGGGGGTCGGTCGGTCAGGGGCGGGGTCGGTCGGTCGGTCGGGTGGGGGGTGTGTGTCGGCTGGTTGGGGGGGGGCGGAGGTCAGTCGGGGGAGGGGGGGAGAGGTCGGGAGCGGAGGTCGGTCGGGGAGTTGGGGTCAGGTCGGGAGCGGAGGTCGGTCGGGGGGGTGGGAGGTCAGGGCGGGAGCGGAGGTCGGTCGGGGGAGGGTGGGGGACGAGGTCGGGAGCGGAGGTCGGTCGGGGGGTGGTCAGGTCGGGAGTGGAGGTCGGTCAGGGGGAGGGGGGGAGGGGGAGGTCGGGAGCGGAGGTCGGTCGGGGGAGGGGTGGGGAAGGTCTGAAGCAGAGGTCGGTCGGGGGGGTGGGGGGGGGTGAGGTCGGGAGCGGAGGTGGGTCGGGGGCGGGGAGGGAGGTCGGGAGTGGAGTTCGGGGAGGGAGGTCGGGAGTGGAGTTCGGGGGGAGGTCAGGGGTGGGGGCGGGGGAGGTCGGGAGCGGGGGAAGCAGAGGTCGAGTCGGGCGGGGGGGAGCGGGAGTCAAGTCGGGTCGGGTCCCGGTCGGGAGGAAGCAGGAGCTGGGCATGGGAGGCAGCCTTATCGACGCAGCCCCAGCGAGGGCATTCGGCCAGGGCTAGGGGTTTCATGCTTCGGGCCCCTCCCACACAGTTTTGGGTTCCTGGAGCTACTGCACATGCGCGCCCACTGTAGCGCACATGTGCAGAGGTCCCGGCGCTGTTTTCAGCGCAGGGACCTGGCTCCGCCTCCCCAGAGCTTGTGCTGCGCCGCGCCCAGCTCCAGAGGGCCTGCAGGGAACCGGAGAATAGGTAAGTTTTTTTTAGGCGCACTTTCGGGCACGAAAAACGGGCCTCCAGGTCGGGGCTGCACCGTTCTAGGCGCGGCCCGAAACTTGGGCCCTGAGAGTGGAAGCAAGTCTTCCTCGATTTCGAGGGACTGCCTATGATGATGATAATCCAATTGGTCATTGTAATCTATTTGCTATGTCAGGAGATGGTGGACGAAAGACGGCGGCAGAAGAAGAAATAGCAAAAGTTAATGCGTGAGGTCTTGACTGAGCAAGAACAGGAGAAGCTGATTTACAAGTGACTGATTTCCTGAGGAGTACATCAGTCACGTGGGAGTGACTCTGTTGTCAGAACCTAAGGAAGAACGCATTTAACTTAAAGTAAGCCAACAGTTAAAGGGTTAACAGGGTGTACTATGCAGACGGTTTTCTCAACTGATCAGCCTCATATGAACTTAATGACCATGGCCCCACCCAGTCTGAAGTAGTTGCTTCACCCTTTTGAAATGCTAATGGAAACCTTGTTGCACGAGTGAAAAACCCATTATAGACACGAAACTCTTCATTAAAAACACTTTACGTGATATCATCACAGGCAGTCCCTTGGAATCGAGGAAGACTTGCTTCCACTCTAAAAATCAGTCCTTATGTGGCTGAACAGTCCAATATGAGAGCCACAGTCCCTATCACAGGAGGATAAGGGAGGGTGGGACAGGTTTGTCGCACGCTCCTTCCGCTGCCTGCGCTTGTTTTCTGCATGCTCTCGCCGATGACACTCAAGGTGCTCAGTGCCCTCCCGGATGCACTGTCTCCATTAGGGCGGTTTTTGGCCAGGGACTCCCAGGTATCGATGGGGATGTTGCACTTTATCAGGGAGACTTTGTGGGTGTCCTTGAAACGTTTCCTCTGCCCACCTTTGGCTCGTTTGCCATGAAGGAGTTCCGAGTAGAGCGCTTGCTTTGGGAGTCTCATGTTAGGCACGCGGACAATGTGGCCCACCCAGCGGAGCTGGTCAAGTGTGGTCAGTGCTTCAATGCTGGGGATGTTGGCCTGGTCGAGGACGCTAATGTTGGTACGTCTGTCCTCCCAGGGGATTTGCAGGATCTTGCGGAGACATTGTTGGTGGCATTTCTCCAGCGACTTGAGGTGTCTACTGTATATGGTCCATGTCTCTGAGCCATACAGGAGGGCGGGTATTACTACAGACCTGTAGACCATGAGCTTAATGACAGATTTGAGGGCCTGGTCTTCAAACACTCTTTTCCTCAGGCGGCCGAAGGCTGCGCTGGTGCACTGGAGGCGGTGTTGAATCTTGTTGATGATGGTTAAACTATCAAACCGAAGTGGGATATTTCTTTGTGTGATCATGGACTAACTATTCACTGACCAAGGATGGGGAAGTGGCCAAATGGTACATTAAAGGGGGGGGTTTGCGACATTGATTGTCATGGGTAGGACCTTTTGTATTATCAAAGAGGTGTTTTTAGGGATCACCCCTAAGGGATCACCCAGGTCGGGGCCTTCAAAGGAGAGAGCAATAGCTGTGAAAAGGGCAACTGGATTGGATGTCACCATAACCCAGGTCGGTGATTGGAGCGTGGCCAAGTACAGCAGGAGCGGTGAGTTTGGGGTGAAGGAGCGGCGAGAGATCGTGGAGCAATGTGATCGGGCCCCAGGAGGGGCATGAGTTCAGGGCCCAGAAGAGGCGAGGGCCCAGGGGCAGCACGGCTCAGCCCACACTGCGATATTAATCTACATATTGATGGGGCTAACCAAACTGGTAGCAATGCGATGGAGGAGGATTTCCTGGAGTGTATTAGGGATTGTTTTCAAGACCAATATGTCGAGGAACCAACTAGAGGGCTGGCCATCCTAGACTGGGTGATGTGTAATGAGAAGGGACTAATGAGCAATCTTGTTGTGCGAGGCCCCTTGGGGAAGAGTGACCATAATATTGTAGAATTCTTTATTAAGATGGAGAGTGACACAGTTAATTCGGAAACTAGTGCCATGAACTTAAGGAAAGGTGACTTTGACGGTATGAGGCGTGAATTGGCTAGAATAGACTGGCAAAGGATACTTTAAAGGTTGATGGTGGATAAGCAATGGCAAACATTTAAAGATCACATGGATGAACTTCAGCAATTGTACGTCCCTGTCTGGAGTAAAAATAAAACGGGGAAGGTGACTCAACCGTGGCTAACAAGGGAAATTAAGGATGGTGTTAAGACCAAGGAAGAGGCATATAAATTAGTTAGAAAAAGTAACAAACCTGAGGACTGGGAGAAATTTAGAATTCAACAGAGGAGGACTAAGGGTTTAATTAAGAGGGGGAAAATAGTGTACAAGAGGAAGCTTGCAGGGAACATAAAAACTGACTGCAAAAGCTTCTATAAATATGTGAAGAGAAAAAGATTAGTGAAGACAAATGTAGGTCCCTTGCAGTCAGATTCAGGTGAATTTATAATGGGGAACAAAGAAATGGCAAACCAATTGAACAAATACTTCACGAAGAAAGACACAAATAACCTTCCGAATGTAGTAGGGGAGAGTGGTTCGCGTGAGAAGGAGGAACTGAAGGATATGCATATTAGGCGGGAAATTGTGTTCGGGAAATTGATGGGATTGAAGGCCGATAAATCCCCGGGGCCTAATAGTCCGCATCCCAGAGTACTTAAGGAAGTGGCCCTAGAAATAGTGGATGCATTGGTGATCTTTTTCCAACAGTCTATCGAATCTGCATCAGTTCCTATGGACTCGAGGGTAGCTAATGTAACACCCCTTTTTAAAAAAGGAGGGAGAGAGAAAACGGGTAATTATAGACTGGTTAGCCTGACATCAGTAGTGAGGAAAATGTTGGAATCAATCATTAAGGATGAAATAGCAGCGCATTTAGAGGGCAATGACGGGATCGGTCCAAGTCAACATGGATTTATGAAAGGGAAATCATGCTTGACGAATCTTCTGGAATTTTTTGAGGATGTAACTAACAGAGTGGACAAGGGAGAACAAGTGGATGTGGTGTATTTGGACTTTCAAAAGGCTTTTGACAAGATCCCGCACAAGAGATTGGTGGGCAAATTCAAAGCGCATGGTATTGGGGTTAATGTACCGACGTGGATAGAGAACTGGTTGGCAGACAGGAAGCAGAGAGTCGGGATAAATGGGTCCTTTTCAGAATGGCAGGCAGTGAATAGTGGAGTGCCGCAGGGCTCAGTGCTGGGACCCCAGCTCTTTACAATATACATTACGATTTGGATGAAGGAATTGAGTGTAATATTTCCAAGTTTGCAGATGACACTAAACTGGGTGGCGGTGTGAGCTGTGAGGGGAACGCTAAGAGGCTGCAGGGTGACTGGGGCAGGTTAGGTGAGTGGGCAAATGCGTGGCAGATGCAGTATAATGTGGATAAATGTAAGGTTATCCATTTTGGGGGCAAAAACACGAAGGCAGAATATTATCTGAATGGCGGCAGATTAGGAAAAGGGGAGGTACAACGAGACCTGGGTGTCATGGTTCATCAGTCATTGAAGGTTGGCATGCAGGTACAGCAGATGGTGAAGAAGGCAAATGGTATGTTGGCCTTCATAGCTAGGGGATTTGAGTATAGGAGCAGGGAGGTCTTACTGCAGTTGTAAAGAGCCTTGGTGAGGCCTCACCTGGAATATTGTGTTCAGTTTTGGTCTCCTAATCTGAGGAAGGATGTTCTTGCTATTGAGGGAATGCAGTGAAGGTTCACCAGACTGCTTCTCGGGATGGCTGGACTGACATATGAGGAGAGACTGGATCAACTGGGTCTTTATTCACTGAAGTTTAGAAGGATGAGAGGGGTTCTCATAGAAACGTATAAGATTCTGATGGGACTGGACAGGTTAGATGCGGGAAGAATGTTCCCGATGTTGGGGAAGTCCAGAACCAGGGGATATACTCTTAGGATAAGGGGTAGGCCATTTAGGACTGAGATGAGGAGAAACTTCTTCACTCAGAGAGTTGTTAACCTGTGGAATTCCCTGCTGCAGAAAGTTGTTGATGCCAGTTCATTGGATATATTCAAAAGGGAATTAGGTATGGCCCTTATGGCTAAGGGGATCCAGGGGTATGGAGAGAAAGCAGGAAAGGGGTGCTGAGGGAATGATCTCTTTGAATGGCGGTGCAGGCTCCAAGGGCCAAGTGACCTACTCCTGCACCTATTTTCTATGTTTCTATGTTTCTATGCATGTTTTCCCATTCTTGAGCAGGACAATATACACTCTGTTGCCCTCCTTGGCCGTAACAGTATTGGCGACCCACTTGGGACCTTGACCATAATTTAGCACATACACAGGATCGTTAACAGAGATGTCGCATGACACAGCAGCGTGATCATGATACCACTGCTGATTTTGACGTCTGTTTTCAGCACGATTATTCAAGTCAGGATGGACGAGAGAGAGCTTGGTCTTGAGACTTCTCTTCATCAATAGTTCAGCAGGAGAGAACCCGGTAAGCATGAGGGGTCTTATCCTATAACTAAGCAATATGCATGACAAGTGAGTCTGCAGTGAACCCTGAGTTACACGTTTCATACTCTGCTTGATTGTTTGGACAGCACGCTCTGCTTGACCATTGGAAGCAGGTTTGAATGGTGCTGACCTTACATGTTTAATAACATTGAATTTCATGAACTCTTGAAACTCCAGACTTGTGAAGCAAGATCCGTTGTCGCTCACAACAATGTCAGGCAGACCATGAGTAGCAAACATGACACAAAGGCTCCCAATGGTAGCTGTGGATGTACTGGATGACATGATTATACACCAGCATCCACCACAACAAAAAATATCTTACCCAGGAAAGGACCCGCAAAGTCAATGTGGATCCTCGACCGTGGTTTGGATGGTCACGACCACAGACTCAGCGGAGATTCCGCTGGTACTTTGCTTAGCTGCATGCAAGTGTTGCACTTTTGCACACCTGATTCCAGATCAGAGTCAATTCCAGGCCACCATACATGAGACCTGGCAATGGCTGCCATCATGACACTACCGGGATGAGTGCTGTGCAGATCACGTACAAATTTCTCTCTGCCTTTCTTTGGCATAACAACACGATTACCCCACAGTAAACAATTGACTGAATGGATAGTTTGTCTTTGTGACGGTTTAAAGTTTGGTCTCATCACACATTTCCATGGGTATAGCAGGCCAATCACCACTAAGGACACAACGTTTTACAACCGATAAAATCGGGTCCTGTCTGGTCCAGGTCCTAACTTGGTGAGTAGTGACAAGGGTTCCTTCACTCTCAAAAGCATCCAAAACTAACAGTAGATCTGCAGGTTGTGGCGTCTCCACCTCCAGTGTGGGCAAAGGCAGATGGCTCATTGCATCGGCACAATTCTCGGTGCCAGGTCTATGGCGAATGACATAATCATAGGCAGATAATGTTAGCGCCCACCTCTGGATGCAGGACGATGCATTGGTATTGATACCTTTGTTTTGCGAAAACAATGAGATGAGTGGCTTGTGATCCGTTTCAAGTTCAAAACGAAGACCAAACAGGTACTAATGCATCTTTTTAACCCCATACCATGCTGTAGGCTCTTTCCACCTCTGACAAACTTTTCGAAGCGTACGCAACAGGTTGCAGTTTACCCGACTCATTAGCTTGTTGGAGCACGCAGCCAAACTCATATGATGAAGTAGGCCAATACTAGACGCTTACACGGATCATAATGTACCAGCAACTTGTTAGAGCGAAGCAGATTTGTAGCTTTCTCGAAAGCTCTATCTTGAGACACACCCCAAAACCCAGTTGCCACCTTTTCTGAGCAGCATGTGCAGTTCAGCCTTCGGTAACGGGTACTGATCCTGTTTCGAAAATCGGTTGATCGTGACCTTGCAGTCTCCACAAATCCTGACAGTGCCATCGCTCTTGAACACAGGAACAATGGGACTGGCCCATTCGTTAAATTCGACTGGTGATAGGACCCCTTCACGTTGGAGTCTGTCCAGCTCAATTTCGACCTGCTCCCTCATCATGTACGGAACAGCCCGAGCTTTGTGGTGGATGGATCTTGCACACGAGTCCAGGTGAATCTGCACCTTGACTCCCGTGAAATTGCTGATGCCTGGTTCAAACAGCAAGGGAAACTTGCTCAGCACTTGAGCACATGAAGTATCATACATCGATGACAATGCTTTGATATCGTTCCAATTCCATTTGATTTTTTCAAGCCAATTCCTGCCGAACAACGTTGGACCATTTCCTGGAACGATCCATAATGGTAGATCATGAACCACACCATCATACGGCACCTTGACTACTGCACTGCCAATCACCGGTATGAGTTCTTTGGTATAAGTACGCATCTTGGCAGTGACTGGACTCAGCTTAGGCTTCACAGCCTTAGTGTCCCACAGTCGAATGTCCTTTGGCTCATTATCGACTCGCACCCATGACCAATTCCATCGATACCGGCATGCCATTTAGTTTCACATTAACCATTATCAGTTGGCTCTTTGTCAGGAACGAATACAGTCCATGCACTTCCTCCTCAAGTATCTCAGGTCGTCATCATCCATGTGGTGAGTCGCAGCACGCTTGCTCAGTTGTGGACACATTCGCTGAAGATGCCCCACTTTCGAACAGCCTTTACAGATGTACTGTTTAAAATGACACTGATGATCCGATGATTGCCCCCACAACTCCAACAGGGTGAAATCAGATTAGTACCTGTTGGCAGACTTTGAGCAGCTACAGGTTTCGCATACACAGTCGAGTAGGCCCTGCCATAAGCAGCTCTGCCATATAATGACACAATCTTGTTTATAGTACTTGCCGTGGAGCTCCGACTCTTCGATAATATCTGCCTTAAATTATCATCCATCATCATGCATGCCTGGGAAATCGTGATGGCCTTGCTCAAATCCAGCGTCTCCACAGCCAATAACTTCTGGAGGATCACCTCGTGGTTGATTCCTATTATGAAGAAATCTTGCAGCATGTCTCCCAACATGTCTTCGAACTTACATGGCCCAGCAAGACGTCTTCGGTCCTCAGAACGAACATGCGTGTAGAATCGATAGCGTGAGATGATGATGCCTTCTTTTGGTTTGAGATGGTCGTGTACCAGAGCACACAATTCCTCATAGTCCTTGTCCGTTGGACGTGCAGGTGAGAGGAGATTCTTTATGAGGCCATAGATTTTCGGACAGCAAACAGTGAGGAAAACCGTCCTGCGCCTAACTGCGTCAGTAGCTCCCTCCATTTTGTTGGCCACGAAGTACTGGTCCAGGCGATTGATAAAATCTGACTAGGCCGCTCCCTCCACGAATCTCTCCAGAATTCCAAAGGTGCTCATTTTGCATGCGTAGGTTCTTGAGTGACCTCATCGTCAAATGTTATGTATGTAATAACTCGACAGATTGAATACTGTAAACTCACTCCAGTGTGAACCTGGCTCAACTTTATTCAGGCCCAAAGTGCCCACATTACATGGTGGCTTGCTTTATATACCTGCCCTGCACGCACGTACGTACAGCCCAATGACCTCCAACAGTGGCGCCCCCTCGTGGCTAGTAACCCCACGCATACATACATGACAGTTGCCTCGGCCCGAAGCTCTGGAACTCCCTGCCTAAACCTCTCCGCCTCACTACCCCTCTTTCCTCCTTTAAGACGCTCCTTAAAACCTACCTCTTAGCCAAGGTTTTGGTCCTCTGCCCTAATTTCTCCTTATGTGGCTCGGTGTCAATTTTTTTGTCTCATAACACTCCAGTGAAGCACCTGGAGACGTTTCGCTATGTTAAAGGCGCTATAAAAATACAAGTTGTTGTTGTTATTGCTGAGTAAGGAAGACTCTATTTTGCTTTCCAATTGGCGTGGCGAGGATGGATGTGTACAGGAATGGCTGCTGCTTTTAGACTCTGCCACAGGAGATATTTGATTTGGGGGTCTATGATGCTGTCAGTTCCGTGAAAGTTCAACTGTTTATACTTAGTACAACTGATGGGGAGGGAGGGGTGAGGGATAGAACTACAAGTCCCCCTGTCAGTTGCATCCCATCGAATGTCTTGGCACATTAAGACTGTTGTGTATCTGTAAAGAATGCACTCCCATGTTCCGCCACCAGGGAGCTCCTCCCCTGAAGTCCCAAGGGATCCCAGCATCCCTTGGGAGCACTGCAGAGAATCCGGCCCCTAAGGCCTGTTCCACATTCTGGAGTGTCTTATTAAAGACTGAGGTCACTGTTACTTTAACCTCCCTGTGTACAGTCTCATCTGCGTTAGGAACACAATAATTGGCGACGAGTATACGAATCCAATGCAAAGATGCAGCAAACTGTGGGCATCCTGGAGAAGTTCTTGGAGGGTGAGGACTGGGAAGCATATGTCGAATGGCTAGACTAGTCAACGAGCTGGATGGAGAAGGAAGCGTTGCAAAAAGGAGAGCGGTCCTCTTCACGGCCTGCGGGGCACCGACCTACAGCCTCATGAAGAATCTTCTGGCTCCGGTGAAATCCAGAGATAAGTCGCATGAGGATCTATGCACACTGGTTAGGGAGCATCTTAACCCGAGGGAGAGCGTGCTGATGGGGAGGTATCGGTTCTACCCGTGCCAGCGATCTGAGGGTCAGGAAGTGGCGAGCTACATCGCCGAGCTAAGGTGACTTGCAGGACAATGTGAGTTTGATGGCTACCTGGAGCAAATGCTCAGAGACTTTTTTGTACTGGGCATTGGCCACGAGACCATCCGACGAAAACTTTTGACTGCAGAGACACCGACCCTCAGTAAGGCCATTGCGATAGCACAGGTGTTTATGTCCACCAGTGATAACACCAAACAAATCTCTCAGCACACAAGTGCGAGCAATGTTCATAAATTAACTGGAACTGTATTTGTGTGCAGAAATGTACAAGGCAGAACCCACGAGTCTGCAACTGCCAGCAGGCCACAGGTGACCCAGATGACTCATAGAGTCCACAACAAAGGATGAATGCAAGGCAATTCACACTTTGTTGGCGTTGTGGAGGACTCCATTCAGCCTATTCATGCCACTTCAAAGGATATGTTTGTAAGAGCTGTGGAACAATGGGGCACCTCCAATTCAAGTCACAGATAGATAGATTTTTAACCAATAAGGGAATTAAGGGTTACGGGGAGAGGGCGGGTAAGTGGAGCTGAGTCCACGGCCAGATCAGCCATGATCTTATTGAATGGCGGAGCAGGCTCGAGGGGCTAGATGACCTACTCCTATTCCTAATTCTTATGTTCTTATGTAAAACCTGCTAACCACCACGTGGCAGAGGAAGATCGGTCCATGGTGGATCAAAGCAATTTCGAGCCTCAGAGAGAGGAGGCAGATTCTGAAGTACATGGGGTGCACACATTTTCGACGAAATGTCCACCTATAATGCTAAATGTAAAATTGAATGGCTTACCCGTAGCCATGGAACTGGACACTGGTGCTAGCCAATCCATCATGAGTAAAAAGATGTTTGAGAGACTGTGGTGCAATAAGGCACTCAGACCAGCCCTGAGCCCTATCCACATGAAACTGAGAACGTACACCAAGGAGCTTATCACTGCCCTGGGCAGCACCATGATCAAGGTCACCTACGAGGGCATGTTGCATGAACTGCCACTCTGGATTGTCCTGGGCGATGGCCCCACACTGCTTGGAAGGAGCTGGCTGGGCAAAATCCGCTGGAACTGGGATGATATCCGAGTGCTAACACATGTCGATGAGGCCTCATGTACCCAGGTTCTTAACAAATTTCCTTCCCTTTTTGAGCCAGGCATTGGAAACTTTTCTGGGGCGAAGGTGCGGATCCACTTGATCCCAGAGGCATGACCCTTTCAACACAAGGCGTGAGCGGTACCTCACATGATGAGGGAGAGAGTGGAAATCGAGCTGGACAGACAGCAACGCGAGTACATCATCTCCCCAGTGGAATTCAGCGAGTGGGCCAGCCCGATTGTTCCAGTACTCAAAAGTGATGGCACGGTCAGGATTTGCAGCGATTATAAAGTAACTATTAATCATTTCTCGCTACAGGACCGATACCCGCTACCTAAGGCAGAAGACCTATTTGCAATGCTGGCAGGAGGCAAGGCGTTCACCAAGCTCGACCTGACTTCGGCCTACATAACGCAGGAGCTGGAGGCATCTTCGAAGGGCCTCACCTGCATCAAGACACACAAGGGACTGTTCATCTACAACAGATGCCCGTTTGGAATTCAGTCGACTTCAGTGATCTTCCAGAGAAACATGGAGAGCCTACTCAAGTCGATACCACGCATGATGGTTTTTCAGGATGAAATATTGGTCATGGGTCGGGACACCGTCGAGCACCTACAAAACCTCCAGTGACTGGATCGCTTAGGGCTGCGACTGAAGAGGTCAAAATGCATCTTCATGGCAACAGAAGTGGAGTTTTTGGGGAGAAAGATTGCGGCGGATGGCATTCGGCCCACAGACACCAAGACAGAGGCTATCAGGAACGCGCCCAGGCCACAGAACTTCACGGAGCTGCGGTCATTCCTGGGAGTCCTCAACTATTTTGGTAACTTCCTACCGGGGTTAAGCACCCTCTGAGAGACCCTACATGTATTATTGTGTGAAGGTGAGAACTGGGAATGGGGAAAAAAACAAGTCATTGCTTTTGAGAAAGCCAGAAACATTTTATGCTCCAGCAAGCTACTTGTATTGTATAACCCGTGTAAAAGACTTGTGCTAGCATGTGACGCGTTGATGTACGGAGTCGGGTGTGTATTACAACAAGCTAACGTTGCGGGGAAGTTGCAACCTGTCGCCTATGCTTCCAGGAGCTTGTCTAAGGCCAAGAGGGCCTACAGCATGATTGAGAAAGAGACATTAGCGTGTGTGTTCAGGGTAAAGAAAATGCATCAGTACCTGTTTGGCCTCAAATTTGAGCTGCAAACCGATCACAAGCCCCTCATATCCCTGTTCGCTGAAAACAAGGGGATAAATACTAATGCCTCAGCCCGCATACAATGGTGGGCACGCGTGCTATCAGCGTATAACTATACCATCCGCCACAGGCCATGCACCGAGAGCTGTACGGATGCTCTCAGTCGGCTACCATTGCCCACCATGGGGGTGGAAATGACGCAGCCTGCAAACTTGTTGATGGTGGCGCAGCCCGCAGACTTGTTGATGGTCGTGGAAGTGTTTGAAAATGATAAATCACCTGTCACGGCCCGCCAGATTAGGACTTGGACCAGCCAAGATCCTCTGCTGTCCGTAGTAAAAAACTGTGTACTGCATGGGAGCTGGGCCAGCATCCCCGTTGAAATGCAAGAGCTAATCAAGGCGTTCCAGCGGCGAAAGGAGGAGCTGTCCATTCAGGCAGACTGCCTGTTGTGGGGTAACTGCGTAGTGCTACCAAAAAAGGGCAGGGAGACTTTCATCTCGGATCTCCATAGCACACACCCGGGTATAGTAATGATGAAAGCGATAGCCAGATCCCATGTGTGGTGGCCCGGTATTGACTCTGACTTAGAGTCCTGTGTACGGCAATGCAGCGTGTGTGCTCAGTTGAGCAACACTTCCAGGGAGGCATCACTAAGTTTGTGCTCCTGGCCCTCCAGACCATGGTCGAGGATCCATGTCGACTATGCGGGCCCGTTTCTCAGAAAAATGTTCCTGGTGGTGGTGGATGCTTTTTCAAAATAGATTGAATGTGAAATAATGTCGGGAAGCACCGCCACCACCACCATTGAAAGCCTGAGGGCCATGTTTGCCACCCACGGCCTGCCTGACATACTGGTCAGTGACAACGGGCCATGTTTCACCATTGCCGAATTTAAAGAATTCATGACCCGCAATGGGATCAAACATGTCACCTCGGCCCCGTTTAAACCAGCCTCCAATGGGCAGGCAGAGCAGGCTGTACAAACAATCAAACAGAGCCTTAAACGAGTCACAGAAGGCTCACTCCAAACCCACCTGTCCCGAGTATTGCTTAGCTACCGCACGAGACCCCACTCGCTCACAGGGGTGCCCCCGGCTGAGCTACTCATGAAAAGGATACTTAAAACCAGACTCTCGCTGGTTCACCCCAACCTGCATGATCAGGTAGAGAGCAGGCGGCAGCAACAAAACCTAAATGATGGTAGTGCCACTGCATCATGGGAAATTGATCTGAATGACCCTGTGTATGTGCTAAACTATGGACATGGTCCCAAGTGGATTGTGGGCACAGTGATAGCTAAAGAAGGGAGTAGGGTGTTTGTAGTCAAACTAGACAATGGACAAATTTACAGAAAGCACCGGACCAAACGAGGCTGCGGTTCACAGACTGCCCTGAACAATCCACAGCAGACACCACTTTTTTCGAGCCCACAACACACACCCAAAGGATCAAAGACACCACCCCAGAGCAGGAAATCGAACACATCATGCCCAACAGTCCAGCAAGGCCAGGCTCACCTAGCAGCCCTGCAGGGCCAACAACACGCCAGCCCAGCGAGGGCACAGCCAACACACCAGAACAGACATTTGTACCGAGGCGGTACACCTTGTAAATAGTTTCCACTTTGACTTTGAGGGGGAGTGATGTTGTGTATCTGTAAAGTATGCACTCCCATGTTCCGCCACCAGGGAGCGCATCCCCTGAAGTCCGAAGAGATCCCAGCATTCCTTGGGAGCACTGTATATAAGCCGGCCCCTAAGGCCTGTTCCTCACTCTGGAGTGTCTTATTACAGACTGAAAGTGACTGTTTCTTTAACCTCCCTGTGTGCAGTCTCATCTTTGTTAGGAACACAATAAAGACCACCTCTTGTAGTTTCTGGCAGCACCTAGCTGGATAGGAATTGAACAACTTTGCAACAGTCATTCTGAATGGTGCTGTGAAGGTGAAATGACTTCACACTGATACAGCAATGATTTGACTTAATTAAAATACATTGGAAACTGCCTTACTCTTGCACATCGTACTTTGCTTGGCATTCTGTGTTGGGAAGCTGTCAGTTTCGAAGTCGGAAGTGATTTTGAAGGTTACGAGGATCAGTACGGACTATAAAGATGACAAACTATCCAATTTGGAGGCAACTAAATGCTTTCTCTTGACACAAGCAAACACAAAATAGGGCAAATAGAAATTTCCTTTCCAATAATGAGAATTACTTTTCTTTAACTGTACATAAATATTCACTTATTAAACACTTATGTTGAGCGAGCTATTGGAAATCATCACAAATGCGTTTCCTTATGATTTGTAGAAATAGCTGATTTCAAACATTACACACTGTAAAATCATTCCAGCTAACAATGGTGCCCCTGTTATCTTCAATGACATTCATTAATGGTCATTTTTATTTTTATTTTCTAGTTACTTTTCACTAATTTGGTCGCACTGGCCTGACTTTCACCCTTACACCACTGGCTGATTCAAAAGCTCCGCTTCAAAACTGAACCATACGAAGGGAACGCAATGGGTTTGGGTTGGCCACCCATTTTACACCATGCCCGATTGTATGCTCCTTTGAAGTCATCGTCCCCTTGATTGATGGCACTGTTTGACGCAGTGTTTTCACACAGAAGAGTATATTGGTCAGGCCACCAGGGATAACTCATCTGCTCTTCTTCGAAATAGCGCTGTGGGACCCTTTCCGCCACCTGAGAGAGCAGACGGGGCCTCGGTTTAACGTCTCACAAAAGAGAGAAGCATTGACTCGAACTGACGTATCCTGTGCTCTGCCCTCAGTTCCTTTCTCTCAAAATCGTCTGCACTGCCTTCTCTCCAAGCGCTGCTTGTAGGTTCTCTCCCAATAATTAAAATGTGATTGAAACTCTAAAAAATACTCAACTGTTGCAGTTACAGATGACTGTGGTGACCTCTACGTGGCCAGCAATAGCATGCATTCAAGATACAGTTTGTGCTGGAGAGTGACGGCTGTGAAGAGGGCCACTGGATTGGATGTCACCAAGGTCTAGGTTGCTGATTGGAGCGTGGGCAGGTATAGCAGGAGCGGCGAGGTTGGGATGCAGGAGCGGCGAGTGATCGTGGTGCAACATGATCGGAGCCCAGGAGAGGCGTGAGTTTGGGACCCAGAAGAGGCGAGGGCCCAGGGGCAGCACGGGCCAGCCCACACAATGATATGTCCATGCTGCAGAGCTGGTCTCCAGTCATCTTAGTTAATTCTTGCCACTGGACCAAGACCTAGCTCTGTCAAGCCCGTGTGGTGGCTGGTGTGCAACAGCTACCACACGTTAAAAAAATCCACGCACAGGCATCTTCCACCTTCAACATTTAGTTTGTGATCTGGAATATTAGTTCCTTCATTGAAACACCTGCAAACTCATTCCTTTTTGGCGTGGAAGTGGGTCATTCTCGATACGAGTGACCGCCGATGATGATGATGATGCATTCAACTGGGCTCACACCTCTGCAATTTTCCCTCAGCAATCCATCGCAGGAAATTCATTCCCCTCCCCAAATTCTATTGTCGACCAGTGCAGCTGAGACAGGGGGACATGTGGTTCAACTCCTCATGCCCCCGCCCCTCACCCCGCTCCCCACCGCCCTCCCCGGCCCATCAGTTGTACTAAGTATAAACAGCTAAACTTTCACGGAACTGCTAGCATCATGGACTTGAGCACGTAATCTCAGCTGACACTCCGGTGCAGTACCGAGGGAGTGCTGTACTGTCGGAGGTGCCGTCTTTCAGATGAGATCTTAAACCGAGTCCACCCTCTCAGGTGGAAGTAAAAGATCCCATAGCGCTATTTGAAGAAGAGCAGAGGAGCTCTCCCTGTGGCATGGCCAACATTTATCACTCAACCAGCACCAAGAAAATAGTTTAACTGGACATTTATCTCACCGCTATTTGTGGGATCTTGCATTGTGCAAAGGCTGTCATATTCCGCTACATTACAATAGTGACTATATTTCAAAATTACTTCATTGACAGAAAAGCACCGTGGGATGTCCTGGTGTTGTGAAAGGCACTATATAAATTCAATTCTTTCTAACTTCTTCTGTACTTCAGAGTTCTCTATTAGTTTCCCTTTCCCAGTTCTCTCCGCTCCTCTCCTGAAGGCACGGACTCATTGGTCCCACGGATTTTGGGTGCACGTTGATAGCTTAGCCAACTGCTCAAGCTTCATGTGTAAGCCCAATGAGCATTGGCAGGCTAATTGACGCTATTCGGCATCACAACCAAACCCCCACCCAGTCCTCACCTGACATCCAATCATTGAATGATGCAGCGCAGGAGGCCATTCGGCCTATTGTGCCTGTGCTGGCTCTTTGAAAGAGCTGTCCAACATGCACACTCTCCAGTGGGAATATCCTGGAAATAAATCAAGATCAGGAATTCTGACTGATATTTGCCCCCTCTCTAACTTAGGTTGCACCGATGCCAATGTTAGCACCTCTACGACTGCTTCAGTTCAACTCAGCTAAGAGCACCGATCAGGAATTCGACATGGATCTACACTGCACAGTGCACTGACCAACTGGAGAGAATAATCTATTCTCCTTTGAAGTTAGTGCATGCCCTTTTGTCTTTCTATTCCTTAGGATGTTCCCAAGTGCTTCAAAGCCAGTAAATTAATTTTGATGTTCAGTCCTTGTAGTTATGGCAGTCAATTTTCACACAGTAGCATCCCAGAAACAGCAAGTGAGATGAAGGACCAATTAATGTGGGAATTTATTCGTAATTATGGTCAAGCGATAGATATTGGTCAGGGCACCGGGGAGAACTCACCTGCTCTTCTTCGAAATAGTGCCATGGGACCTTTTCCATCACCTGAGAGAGCAGACAGGGCCTCGGTTTAACCTCTAATACAAGAGAGAAGCATTGACTCGAACTGACGTATCCTGTGCTCTACTCTCAGTTCCTTTCTCTCAAAACCAGCTGCACTGCCTTCTCTCCCAGCGCTGCTTGAAGTTTCTCTCCCAAGAATTAAAATGTGACTGAAACGCTAAAAAATACTCAACTGTTGCAAAGTTACAAATGACTTTGGTGACCTCTACGTGGCCAGCTATAGCATGCATTCAAGTCGGCTCACACCTCTCCAATTTTCCCTCAGTAATCCTTCGCAGGAAATTCAATCCCCGGCCCAAATGCTAATCTTCCTCTCCGGTGCATCTGTCAGATGGCATTGTGATGTGTGTTAGAAGATTAGGGTTCCAGCCACACAAAAGCAACAAACTTAATTTGTTTTAGAAAATAATATTTCCCAACCCCGCCCTATATCCTTCCTGTTTAGAGTACGAGTGCACAGAAAGAGTCAAGTGCAGGAAAGGACAATTCAGCTCTTCAAACTAATCCCGGCCCATGGGGAATCTGACGGGATTGGGTGTGAGAATGATTTTGTTGCCCGCCCGCTCGCCATTAAATTCAGTGGAGTGTAACATTGGGTGCGGGGTGTAATTCCGGCATTCCAACCGATCCCATGTGTTTTCTCCGCCCGACATGTTAGGTTAAAATTACTCCCTCCACCGCCACCCCCCCGCCACTCCCCCCCCGCCTCCACCGCCCCCCACACTCACCCAGCCCAATGTCCAATTACAGCCTGAATGTCCACCAAATGTCTTTGGATCTGAGATTGTGATCGGCCTGTTCTACTGGTAGGAGTGCGCTAGAATGGGGCCGTAACTCCGCCAATTCCCGAAGGCGGAGACTTTGTCAGAAATGAAAAAGACAAAGTCTTTGGCAGGTGGCTGCCTCCTGCCAGGCGAGAGTTCCATCGAGGCATACTGAAAGCGCACTGCAAGAATTCTCGGGGCAGCCTGGAGTTTAGAAGAATGGGTCTCATTGAAACGTAGAAGATTCTGAGGGGGATTGACAGGGTAGATGCTGAGAGGTTGTTTCCCCTGGTTGGAGAGTCTATAACCAGGGGGCAAAGTCTCAGGATAATGTGTCAGCTATTTAGGACAGAGACGAGGAGGAAATTCTTCACTCAGAGGGTTGTGAATCTTTGGAATTCTCTACCCCAGAGGGCTGTGGAGGCTGAATGGTTGAGTATATTCGAGGCTGAGATAGATTGATTTGTGGACTCTCTCAGAAAACTCTGAGAGGACTACATGAGTATAGGAGCAGGGAGGTCTTGCTGCAGTTGTACAGGGCCTTAGTGAGACCACACCTTGAGTATTGTGTACAGTTTTGGTCTCCTAATCTGAGGAAGGACATTCTTGCTATTGAGGGAGTGCAGCGAAGGTTCACCAGACTGATTCCCGGGATGGCAGGATTGACATATGAAGAAAGACTGGATCAATTAGGCTTATATTCACTGGAATATAGAAGAATGAGAGGGGATCTCATAGAAGCATACAAAATTCTGACGGGATTGAACAGGTTAGATACAGGAAGAATGTTGGGGAAGTCGAGAACCAGGGGGTCACAGTCTAAGGATAAGGGGTAAGCCAGATAGGACCGAGATGAGGAGAAACTTTTTCACCCAGAGAATTGTGAACCTGTGGAATTCTCTACTACAGAAAGTTGTTGAGTCCAGTTCATTAGATATATTCAAAAGGGAGTTAGATGTGGCCCTTACGGCTAAAGGGATCAGGGAGGATGGAGAGAAGGCCGGAATGGGGTACTGAAGTTGCATGATCAGTCATGATCATATTGAATGGTGGTGCAGGCTTGAAGGGCCGAATGGCCTACTCTTGCACCTATTTTTTATGTTTCTATGCCTTCGGATCGGCAAATGCAACAAGCACCTTGTGCACAGCAGTTCATTCTGGAGATATAGGCGTCGCTGGCAAGGACAGCATTTATTGCCCATCCCAGTTGTCCTTTGTGAAGGTGGTACCAATAAAAGTGAGCATAAAGCTGTGGGATTGTCTTAAAAACCCAACTGGTTCACTGATGTCTGTCAGGGAACAAAGCCGACCACCCTTATCCAGTCTGGCTTATAAGTGACACAAGCCTCACCTCAGACTCTTAATTGCCCTCTGAAGTGGTCTAGCAAGCCACCTAGTTGTATCAAAGTGCTGCATCTGCGGCGGTTCATGAAGGAAACCCATCTTCTCAGGGCAACTAGGGATGGGCGATAAATGCCAGCCTTGCCAGCGGTGCCCACAGCCTGAGAATATTTGTTCAAATGTTGGGTTAATTGGATATTGCATTAGGATTCAGAGTATTTTAGATGGCAGTAGAATGTGATTTTGTCCCGATCATTTTATTAAGAATTTTGAATTGTAATTAATGTAGCTATATCTGCATGTTACTTTTAATAGACATAATTAACTAATTATTACTGAAAGTATCTTCAACACATCACTATTGCACAGCTGATATTAGTAACAGTATGGTCAAGATAATTAAGTTTAACAATTAATTAACAAGGCAAGGTAGATAACTGTTGATAATTCATTGATTTCACCCTTACACCACTGGCTAATTCAGAAGCTCTGATTCGAAACTGAACCACCCGAAGAGAACACAATGGGTTTGGGTCGGTCACCCGTTGGACACCCCGCCCAATTGTATGCTCCTTTGAAGCCGTCGTCCCCTTCAGAGGAATATAGGAATTCTGGCCTGAAAAAAGACCAGGGTTCATCTAGTCCACCTTCTACCATCCCTGGTAGTCACATGATACAACGATAATGGAATTGTTGACCAATCACAGCGATCAATCTCGATCAGTGAGTCTACAACAGACCCAGACATGAGGTGAGGAAATCCCCCAGTGCTGGAGAGCTTTGGGGAACCACAGGTCCAAAGCCACCTGTTCCTCTCAAACAATGCTACCCTCACCACACGTCATGTCTCAAATTACTCTTATCCCAAAATATTGGCCCGGATTTTCCAGGTCCTATGAGGGCGTACAGTTGAAAGTATCCCGATGCGCATGCGCGAAAACCCGGAATTTGCAATCTGGCAAGATTCTATCGCATTTGAATTTGAATGATTCAATACTGACTGCTTCCACCGTCTTCCTAAAGAGCCTCTTCCACAGAGTGACCACTCGCTTACTGCCGTTTTAATGTCACAGCGCACGTCTCTTTATTCCAGCGGGTTCCCCGACCGGAAGCCAGCCTGTTGAACAGTCTTAGCTCCCGGTTGGGCGCCGAATGCTCTGGTGGAGGCAGCAACCCAGGCGGAGGTGGGCAGTCTGCAGCTGGGTTAGAGGTAGTGTGAGGGGGTGACTCCGGATCTTGAGGGGATGGGAGTGGTGGGGTGGTGGCCAATCCTGGGGAGTGGCCCGATCCCGGGGAGTGGTCCAATCCCAGGGAGTGGGGTGGGTAACCTCTGATCCCGGGGATGGGAGGTCCAATTTCTGATCCCAGTGGAAGCCAATCCCCGATCCCAGGGGGAGGGGTCCGATCTCCAATCCTGGGGTGGGGTCTGATCGCGGGAGGTGTCGGTGATTGCAGGAGGGGGGGGCGGTGCCTGATCACGGAGTGGGGAAGAAGGATAGCTTGGTGGGCCGGGGGAGAAGAACTCCTGCTCCTCCTGGTCCACAAGCTGTGCTGTAAAGGCATTTATCTTTTCCACAAAGCAGTCCTCGCCTCACTTTACCTGCTGGGTTTCCTGGGGCCCGGGAAACCCAGCCAGCCACGGTTAAACCTGGAAGGTCGAATAAATCTGAGGCACACAGCCTCATTATAAAATTTAAATGAACGACCCGCCTCCTGGGAGCGGTTGGGTTGCACGTCACTTGTCCTGCTTCCATTAAACCTGGAAGTGAGCGTTTTGAAAGAAAAAGAAATACTTGTATTTATATAGTGCCTTTCATGACACCCATCGGACATCCCAAGCTGCTTTACAGCCAATGAAGAACTTTTTAAAATGTATTCACTGTTGTAATGTGGGAAACACAGCAGCCAATTTGTGCACAGCAAGCTCCCACAAACAGCAATGTGATAATGACCAGATAATCTGTTTTTGTTAGGTTGACTGAGGGATAAATATTGGCCAGGACACCGGGGATAACTTCCCTGCTCTTCTTCGAAATAGTGCCACTGGATCTTTTATGTCCACCTGAGAGAGCAGACGGGGCCTCGGTTTAATGTCTCATCCGAAAGACGGCACCTCCGACCATGCAGCGCTCCCTCAGCACTGCACTGGGAGTGTCAGCCTGGATTTATGTGCTCAAGTCTCCGGAATGGTACTTGAACCCACAACCTTCTGCCTCAGTGACGAGTGTGCTGCCCACTGAGGCACTGGCTGACTGTGGATTGGAGGTGGGTTGGGGCACGGGTTTGAGATTTTTTTCACATCTCACCTAACCCAAACTCACCCAGTTTGGGGGATTAAAATTCCCCCCACTGTTTCCGCAGATTAGTTTTGAATTCACCCAGTTTGAGAGCACGCTGTGTGTTCTGTATGTATGTAAACCTCACCAAGATGTAAGACTTGTCACTAGGGGGCACACCTGTGGGAGACCTAAGGGTCACCTGTGCACCCTGGGGCAAGCAGGTATAAAAGGTGATTCACCATGCTGCTTCCCCACTCTGGAGTCTGAATAAAGAGTCCAAGGTCACAACAGTTTGAGCTTGCGATACAGTCCTGCGGATTTATTCTGAACATAACACCGTGTCCTCTGGTTCTCCTGTTCTGGATATGGTGAAACAGCTTATCACGGTCTACATTATCTAGCCGTTTAGAAACCTAAAAACAGCAAGCATATCGCCTCTCATCGCCTGCCTCCTTCTAAATAAGTGCAGTAGCTCTGTTCTAGCTGTAGATGGACATTGATACAGCTGGTACATATGCAGCACTGATTCCAAATGCATAGAAACTGCCAGTCTCCTTCACTGACCTGCTACATTGACACGTGAACATTTTGGAGAACCCGAGTGTGCGTTCCTGTTCGATTGCTCACAAAGTCGGGATACCTTGGCAGCAGATGAAGGTAGGAGTCTTGGCTTTAAATGGAAATGGCGGAGGGGAAGTGGGACTAATTGGATAACGGTTTCAAAGAGCCGACACAGGCACGATGGGCCGAATGACCTCCTCCTGTGTGGCACCATTCTATGATTCTATGAAATGCACATTATGGCCAAGGGGGCATTCAAATTCAATGGCGGAGGTGGGTGGGGGGGGGGGGGGGGGGGGGAGGTGTTGTAGTAAGTGAGATCGTAGCAGAAAGGAAATGACATCGGGGTTTGGGATACGTGGAAGTCTGGGAAGGCAGAAAGGTTTCAAAGTTGACATTTTGCCTCAGCAATGAAAGGTTTTAGATCTGCAGGCCTTGAAGACAGCTTGCGTTGGACATTTAGGAACAGACAGATGAAATGCATTTCATGCATTAAAAAGGCACTGCTTAGAAAAAAAAAAGCTAATAATGCTGAGCCGACCTCTAGCATGCGTAGCTTGTTTGGACCAAATCAATTTGCATTCCCATTGCAATGTGAATGGGGTTTGGAAATACATGTGGGCAGAAGTGCAGGTATAAAATACAAACGTGGCACTTACTTGACGGAATTCGAATGAGGCTGGAATGAGAATGAATATTTGGTAGCCATAGCAACAGGTATGAGAAGCTGGAAGCAGGTGCTGGGAGGCAGCTTGTGATTGAAAGCTGCAGATACTGGGATTCTCCTGTTGAATAATTAACTGCTTATATAGACAATTAGATTCAGAGCACCCTGTCCTTTCAACAAATAATTAGTCTTTTACAGGCCATTTCATGGAAGGTTAATTATGACTTTCAAAATGGAGACAACACAGAATTATCAGCAGGCTGATTGCTCGTTACTATCGCAACCCATCATTCTCTCAGAGTATATTTTTGATTGACAACATTTTTGTTACGTTGTGCGGGCCAACCCACTGACTGTGCCCATCTAGGAGTTGGTGATGGCTGCTCGAGGGAGGTATGGCTCTGACGCCCTTGATATGCGTGGTTGACAAAGCAGGCCTACTCCTCTGGCAGCACGAACCCAGCCAAAGTAGTCTCGATCCTCCATGTGGGCAAAGGGCAAATCGGAACGCATGTGGAATAGAAGATGTATGCACATTTCTTACCGTGTATGAACCGGACCGATAACGTCACTCTGAAAGCGCTGAGAGCACTCCATACCTTCGAGCTGGCAGACACCGTGGCCACCTTGCAATTCATTCTGAAGATGTGGGCGTCGCTGGCAAGGCCGACGTCTGTTGCCCGTGCTTAGTGGCCCTTTGTGAAGGTGGTGGTGAGCCGCCTTCTTTAACTCCTGCAGTCCGTGTGGTACAGCAGGGAAGTGAGTGACCCATTAATTGTTTTGATGGTCATGGCTAAGAGTGAAATCTTGTCCCGGACAGCAGGAGAACGTTAATCAGGGCCAAAGTGGGCTTCTGGACTAGTCTTGGTCACCTAAGGAGGTCAGAGAGGAATTGTCCAGATTTTCTTTTCATAACTGGCTTTTTATCTGTTTTTTTAACCACTCCCAGGAGATCACATGGCTCACGGATTGGATGGAAACTGTATATATCATGATGCACAAGGCATTGCAGTTGTGTGCGACAGGCTGGATGAGTCAGAAGGTCTTTTCCTGTCCGTCATTGTTCATATGTTCACATGTAACTCCCTGCCTTCTTTAAAAAGTGCCATTGATACTTTAACATAGAATCATAGAATAGTACAGCACAGAAGGGGACCATTTGGCCCACTGAGTCTTTCGAAGAGCAATCCACTCCCCCTGCTCTTTCCCTATATCCCTGCACTCAAGTATTTATCCAAATCCCTGTTGAAAGCCAGCATTGAATCTATATCCACCACCCTATCAGGCAGTGCATTCCAAATCCTAATCACTCGTTACGTAAAAATGTTTTTTCTCATGTCGCCTTTGGGTCATTCGCCAATCGCCTTCAATCTGTGCTCTCTGGTTATCGACCCTTCAGCCATTGGAAATAGTTTCTCTTTATTTGCTCTACCTAAACACTTCATGATTTAAAACACTTCTATCAAATCACCTCTTAGCCTTCTCTTGCTCTAAGGATAACGTTATATATGCAGACTATAGAGATACTCTCTGTGTAGTCACTGTATAGTTGCATAGGATGGAGACTTGTTACCTAATGTACTATCAATAAGGTTTACACTGTGTATATACTATGCTGGCACCACTAGAGGGTGCAACTGGTGGAGACTGGGGTTTCCTGCTCCTGCGGCAGAGGCTATCCACCAGAGGGCACTGTGATGGTAGACCTGAGGGTCACCTGCAAGGTGTGCAGGGCCCAGTATAAAAGGCTGCCCACCATGCTTGTGCCTCACTCTGGAGTTACAAATAAAGGACCAAGGTCACTACAGTTTGAGCACAACACATTGCCTCGTGGAATCTTTCATAAGTGCATTACAGACATAATAGATAACAACCCCAGCTTCTCCACATAACTGTAATCCCTCATCCCTGGAATCATTCTAGTAATTCTTTGCTGTACCCTTTCCAAAGTCTCCACGTCCTTCCTGAAGTGCGTGCCCAGAATTGGACGCAGTATTCCAGCTGGGGCTGAACTACTCTCTGCCTCTGTTTATAAAACCCAGGGTCCCATATGCTTTACTAACCACTTTCTTAATCTGTCCTGCCTCCTTCAAAGATTTATGTACAAACACTCCCAGGTCTCCCTGTTCTTGCACCCTCTTTAAAATTGTACAATTTAGCTTGTATTGTATCTCCTCGTTCTTCCTACCAAAATGTGTCACTCTGAACTGGCAATCAGGTCTTTGGTTGAACATTTCATCAGATCAACAGCACCTCCAGCATGCAGCGCTCCATCTGTATAACATATTAATCAGAAATCAGTGCGGTTCTGGCCTGCAAGACCATCAGCAGGCCGGGGCCATTGGAGGGAGCAGCGTGCGGCGGTATACCACTGCAGGGAGCAGCGCGTGCTGCTGCAGGAGGGCGACGGCTATGAAGCCAGGCCGCTGATTGCAGTGCGGGCAGGCACAGCAGGAGGGGCGAAGGAGCGGCAAGAGTCCGTAGAGGGAAGTGACCGGGGCCCAGGAGAGGTGTGAAGCTGGGGCCCAGAAGAGGCGAGGGCCCAGGGGCAGCACGGGCCAGCCCACACCGCGATATTTGTGCGCACTAGATCCATGCAGCACAGCTGGTCTCCAATCGTCTTGGGTAATCCTTGCCACTGGACCAAGGCCTAGCTCTGTCAAGCCCATGTAGTGGCTGGTGTGCAACGGCCACCACACATTAAAAATATCCATGCACAGGCATCTTCCACCCTTCAACATGTAGTTCGGGATCTGGAATATTGGGTCCTTCATTGAAACAACTGTGAACTCATCCCTTTTTGGCATGGAAGCAAGTCATCCTCGCTTCAAGAGACTACCTATGATGATGATGATGATATTAATGCCAGTTTATTATGGCCCAGATTTAGTTTGTCCGAGGCATCTCATGGTATGCCCCGTAGGTTCAACTTCTTAGCTTCAGCTCCTAAAAAATTTGTGTCGCAAATTGTTGGAAGTGTGAGCTGATAAGGGCACGGCGAGGGCATTGGGGCATCTGGGAGAACGATGGGACCAACCGTCCATCTCCTCAACCAATAAGATTTAAGGATTGAGAAAGACAAAGAGGAACGACGGAGAAGGAAGTAGAGTGAAGTAGAGTCAAGTCAGGTACAGAAAGGGAAATAAAAAGAGGGAAAGAAAGACCGGATTAAGAGAGAGAGAGAAAAAAAAGATAGAGATGAAAGGTAAGAAAAAAATTTTAAATTTATAATGTAACATTTTTTAAATCGCTAACAACAATTTACTACTTGTAGGAATGAGCCTCTAGAGTTTAAATTCTTCCCTTTCTGGGCTGGAGAGGTTGTTTGGCATTACAGGAACATAATTCACTTCATTTAAAAAGGTACTTATGCTTTTACGTAATGGCCCTAACGTTCTGCAATGAGTTTAATGAATAATTCATGTGCAATTGCAGCAATTTCTTGAAACACACGGGGAGATTGAGGGCGAGCTGCCATTTTCACGAGGCTGACAGTGGAGCGGCGCAAATCGTCCAGCAAGTTCTGGTGATTCACAATTTACGGGGTATCTCTCCCTCGCCACAAGTTGCTGGGCAATTTGCGTCACTCCGCCCTTACCTCGTTTCGCTGGCGCTAAATCCCACATGTGTGTTACCTTGAGGCTCGACCTTTCCAATGCTTTCCTTACCAGCCTTCCAAAATCTCAACCCTCCAACCCGTCGAAACTGCCACCATCCACATCTTGTCCATCACTGGGCCGCACCTATCGCCCTTGTCCTCACTGAGCTCCACTGGCTCCCCATTGCCAAACACATTGAATTCAAGAACTTCATCCTTGATAGCAACTACCTCGAGCCCTATATTCCAGCATGAGCCCTCCGTTGCTCTTGCATTGGTCCACATGTATATCTCCACACCAAGAGACGAAAGGTCATCGATCTGAAACCTTAACTTTGTTCTTTTTCCACGGTGGCTATCTGACCTGCTGAATATTTCCAGCATTTTCTCCTTTTATTTTGTATTTCCAGCTTCCGTGGTATTTTGCATTCACATGAGATCTTTAGCTGCCTTGGCAGCTGTGGCTCAGTGGGCAGCTCTCTCGTCTCTGAGTCAGAACGTTGTGGATTCAAGCTCCACTCCAGGGACTTGAGCACAAAAAATCTAGGCTGACACTAGTGCAGTACTGAGGGAGTGCTGCACTGTCGGAGGTGCCGTCTTTCGAATAAGACATTAAACCAAGGCCTCATCTGCTTTCTTAGGTGGACGTAAAAGATCCCATGGCACTATTGTGAAGAAGAGCAGGATAGTTATTCCTGGTGTCCTGGCCAATAATTAACCTCATAACAAAATACAGTTCATCTGGTCATTATCATATTGCTGTTTGTGGAAGTTTGCTGTGGTAACTTAACTGCACTTCAAAAAGTACTTCATTGGCCGTAAAGCACTTCGAGACATCTGGCGGTCGTGTAAGTTGCTATATAAACATAGAAACATAGAAACATAGAAAATAGGTGCAGGAGTAGGCCATTCAGCCCTTCTAGCCTGCACTGCCATTCAATGAGTTCATGGCTGAACATGAAACTTCAGTACCCCCTTCCTGCTTTCTCGCCATACCCCTTGATCCCCCGAGTAGTAAGGACTTCATCTAACTCCCTTTTGAATATATTTAGTGAATTGGCCTCAACTACTTTCTGTGGTAGAGAATTCCACAGGTTCACCACTCTCTGGGTGAAGAAGTTTCTCCTCATCTCGGTCCTAAATGGCTTACCCCTTATCCTTAGACTGTGACCCCTGGTTCTGGACTTCTCCAACATTGGGAACATTCTTCCTGCATCTAACCTGTCTAAACCTGTCAGAATTTTAAACGTTTCTATGAGGTCCCCTCTCATTCTTCTGAAGTCCAGTGAATACAAGCCCAGTTGATCCAGTCTTTCTTGATAGGTCAGTCCCACCATCCCGGGAATCAGTCTGGTGAATCTTCGCTGCACTCCCTCAATAGCAAGAATGTCCTTCCTCAAGTTAGGAGACCAAAACTGTACACAATACTCCAGGTGTGGCCTCACCAAGGCCCTGTACAACTGTAGCAACACCTCCCTGCCCCTGTACTCAAATCCCCTCGCTATGAAGGCCAACATGCCATTTGCTTTCTTAACCGCCTGCTGTACCTGCATGCCAACCTTCAATGACTGATGTACCATGACACCCAGGTCTCGTTGCACCTTCCCTTTTCCTAATCTGTCACCATTCAGATAATAGTCTGTCTCTCTGTTTTTACCACCAAAGTGGATATCCTCACATTTATCCACATTATATTTCATCTGCCATTCATTTGCCCACTCACCTAACCTATCCAAGTCACTCTGCAGCCTCATAGCATCCTCCTCGCAGCTCACACTGCCACCCAACTTAGTGTCATCCGTAAATTTGGAGATACTACATTTAATCCCCTCGTCGAAATCATTAATGTACAATGTAAACAGCTGGGGCCCCAGCACAGAACCTTGCGGTACCCCACGAGTCACTGCCTGCCATTCTGAAAAGTACCCATTTACTCCTACTCTTTGCTTCCTGTCTGACAACCAGTTCTCAATCCACGTCAGCACATTACTCCCAATCCCATGTGCTTTAACTTTGCACATTAATCTCTTGTGTGGGACCTTGTCGAAAGCCTTCTGAAAGTCCAAATATACCACATCAACTGGTTCTCCTTTGTCCACTTTACTTGAAACATCCTCAAAAAATTCCAGAAGATTTGTCAAGCATGATTTCCCTTTCACAAATCCATGCTGACTTGGACCTATCATGTCACCATTTTCCAAATGCGCTGCTATGACATCCTTAATAATTGATTCCATCATTTTACCCACTACTGAGGTCAGGCTGACCGGTCTATAATTCCTTGTTTTCTCTCTCCCTCCTTTTTTAAAAAGTGGGGTTACATTGGCAACCCTCCACTCGATAGGAACTGATCCAGAGTCAATTGAATGTTGGAAAATGATTGTCAATGCATCCGCTATTTCCAAGGCCACCTCCTTAAGTACTCTGGGATGCAGTCGATCAGGCCCTGGGGATTTCTCGGCCTTCAATCCCATCAATTTCCCCAACACAATTTCCCGACTAGACCCTCTGACCCCTTTTATATCCCGAAGGTTGTTTGTGTCCTCCTTAGTGAATACCGAATCAAAGTACTTGTTCAATTGGTCTGCCATTTCTTTGTTCCCCGTTATGACTTCCCCTGATTCTGACTGCAGGGGACCTACGTTTGTCTTTACTAACCTTTTTCTCTTTACATACCTATAGAAACTTTTGCAATCCGCCTTAATGTTCCCTGGAAGCTTCTTCTCGTACTCCATTTTCCCTGCCCTAATCAAACCCTTTGTCCTCCTCTGCTGAGTTCTAAATTTCTCCCAGTCCCCAGGTTCACTGCTATTTCTGGCCAATTTGTATGCCATTTCCTTGGCTTTAATACTATCCCTGATTTCCCTTGATAGCAACGGTTGAGCCACCTTCCCTTTTTTATTTTTACGCCATACAGGAATGTACAATTGTTGTAATTCAACCATGCAGTCTCTAAATGTCTGCCATTGCTCATCCACAGTCAACCCCTTAAGTATCATTCGCCAATCTATCCTAGCCAATTCACGCCTCATACCTTCAAAGTTACTCTTCTTTAAGTTCTGGACCATGGTCTCTGAATTAACTGTTTCATTCTCCATCCTAATGCAGAATTCCACCATATTATGGTCACTCTTCTCCAAGGGGCCTCGCACAATGAGATTGCTAATTAATCCTCTCTCATTGCACAACACCCAGTCTTTAATGCAAGTCTTTAATTTTCTTTCTTTGGCTAAACTCTCTAGAGCTCTGGCTCTAAGGACGTGAAATACATCCTGAAGGGTGGAAGATGTCTGTGCGTGCATTTTTTTAACGTGTGGTGGCCATTGTACACCAGCCACCACACGGGCTTGACAGAGCTAGGTCTTGGGCTAGTGGCAAGGATTACCCAAGACATCTGGAGACCAGCTCTGCTGCATGGACCTAGTGTGCACACGTATCGCAGTGTGGGCTGGTCCGTGCTGCCCCTGGGTCCCTGGCCCCGAACTCATGTCTCCTCTGGGCCCCGACCACGTCCCTCCACAATCTCTCACCGCTCCTTCGCACCGCCCTTGCTGCTCCTGCTGTATCTACCCACGCTCCAAACACCGACCTGGATCTTGCTGACCTCACTCTTTGCTGCCGTCGCCCTCCTGCACCAGCTCGCGCTGTACCTTGCAGTGGCATGCCTCCACGCTGCCTATGGCCGCTGCTCACCGCTCCTTTTATGGCCCCGACCTGCCGCTGATGATCCCCCGCAGATCCGGGCCTCCACGCTCCATTTCTTCAATTACTTCCCTTGGTTCTTCTTGCTAGACTATTTGGCACCTGTTTCACCTCTGTGAAGCACTTTGGGATGATATTTTTATTAAAGATGACATATAAATGCAATCTAATCTGGATCAATTAAGATGATGGCTCAGGAATGGCAAACGCAGTGAAGATTAGTTTAAGGTATGTGTATCAGAACAGGTCGCAACAAATGTGCAGTTGATGAAATTGTTTCCTTCCGCAAATGTGAAGAATGAAGGGGTTCTGAGTTTCTTAATTGGTCATTCACTGATGGATTCTCGTCAATGTAAGTTAGTTATTATCAAAGCCAACCAGACGGAATGAAATATTTTGACGGTATCTGACTATAAACTTGGGGTCAGAGTTCAGAGAGAAAATCCGCCTCCTGACTCACGTTTGACCTTTAGTTAATAGGCAGTCAGGTTTAATTCCCTCGGAGCGGTATTAGTTACTAAGTTCTTGGTAACTTCCTCGCTGCATCATTTAATACTTTAGTGGAATATTGTTTTTTTAGTCGGGTTCATCAGTGCGCTAAAAGTAATGTTATAGAAGGAATTAAACCCCACACAGCAATAGGTAGTTACCTTACTCATCATATCTGGAGAATTACCTCAGCTCAAAGTACTAGGATTGGCCTATATGAAAGAGCATGATCAATGGGGTAGAAATTGCCCCCCACCCGAAACGGGGCGCTCCCTTCCCAATTCGATGGTTTTTACCACAGCTGTGGTTCAGGTCACCTCTTGAGCGACATTTGGCTCTTTGTTGTTATTTTTCCTTGGCTCCGTAAGTCGCTCTTAACAGGGGTGGTGACAACACTTGAGGGGTGGATACGAGGCTGTCAGCGGCCATTCCACAAAAAGTCAGTGGCCACACCACTCCGCAGCGTGGCCACCGATTTGCAGTGGTAATGAGAAGGGCAATTTCGGCCCCGATATGTTTAAGCCACAAGAGGACTTTCTTTTTGTTCAGCCTAGGGACATTTCTCCCGAAATGTTCCCTTAAAGCTGCGCTCTGGAGGTCTTGCCCAGCCAGCTCACCGGCTGCTAAATTGAATAAAAGGGCCAAGCGGCCTAAAGAGAATTAGAGGGAACATTGCTCTCAAGGTGCCACTATTAGCACTCTGTGGCTAATGCTACTCCAGGGACTACCATTCCTACCTCTCACTTATAGTTGTGCCTCCTAGCCCACAGTTGACCCAGTCAAATCTACTGAAATGTGCTCTCTCAGGGGAACCTCTGAGCAAACGTAATTTGACTGCGGTTCAGATTCAGTTTCAAAGGCTGGTCCCCGAGGTAAGAATTTAGCACGCCAGTATTATAGTTACCAGGCTGTGCGCATTAACATTTTATTATTTAAGCAATGTTCAGTTGAATGGCAACAAACGTTGATTCTGTGATTAGGAGCTAGCGATGAGAAGCAGTGCATGATGGGAGTTCCCACTAAGGGAATCAACCTTTGAACCTCGATAATTATTGCATGTATTAATTTCAAGCTGGAGGGGCGGAAATTCCATGTCTTTGTTGAGAATAGAATCATAGAATGGTTACAGTACAGAAGGAGGCCATTTGGCCCATCGAGCCTGTGCCGGCTCTCTGCAAGATCACTTCAGCTAGTCCCACTCCCCCGCCATTTCTCCGTAGCCCTGCAATTTTTTTTCTTTCAGGTACTTATCCAATTCCCTTTTGAAAGCCATGATTGAATCTGTCTCCACCACCCTTTCAGGCAGTGCATTCTAGATCCTAATCGCTCGCTGCGTAAAAATGTTTTTCCACGTGTCGTCTTTGGTTCATCTGCCGATCACCTTAAATCCGCGTCCTCTAGTTCTCGACTCTTCTGCAAATGGGAACAGTTTCTCTCTATCTACTCTGTCTAGACCCCTCATGATTTTGAACGCCTCAATCAAATCTTATCTGCTCTGAGGAGAACATCCCCATTCTTGATCTAGGGTGAAATAATATTCCATCACTTTTTATTTCTACTTTTACACGAAACTCCACAACAGAAAGGAATTTTGGCCTCTTACTAAAGTAATCATTCGTTGGGACATACAGAGATTATTGGGAATGCACTAGAGCTGAATTGTCTCATTCGGATCATATAATAGCATCACGAGCAACCCAAGCTGTATTATGAAACATCCTTCCACTGTCTTGTACCAAACCTTGATAGCTGACAGGCATAGTGGTCGCTTGTGTCACAGGATGTGCTCGCATGCACTTCACGGAGGGAATGCATCCTTATTGTACTGGAATCTGAAGGCAGCCAGCCAGTTGACAGCTTCTTCACTGTCTGCACACAATGTGCCTTCTTATAGCTCGCAGACTCCTCGTAGTCCTACCTACCTGATAGCACTGGAGCGGGAAGGACAGAGACTCACAGGAACCAGAATGAGCGATGATCATTGTTGCAATGTGAAGTAATAGAAACTACAGGTGCAGGAAAGTGTCAAATAACAGTGCATCACACTGTTCTGAACCGTGAGCGTTATACCGCCAGGACCCTGATCCAACAGAGGAAACAATTCAGCACTACAAATCAAAAATTGTTCCTCGGCTAATATGATATAACATCCAATATGAAGACAGGATTTCAATTTGCTGTAGTGCCTTATTATATCAGTCTGCAAGTTCCACAGCATCTTACATACAATAAATTCCTTTTTGAAGCATTGTGACTGATCTTATGCAGGCAAATGCAACAGATATTCTGCACACAGCTAGATCCCACAAGTGTTGTTCTTTTTTTTTAATGGTGGCGTTGGTTGAAGGAAGAGTGTTTGGCAGCTGAGTTAGAAGGTTGTGGATTCATATTAAAATAATTGCTTCAAAGAGTGCGTGTGAAATTCGTCTATCCACTCGTGCAACAAAGTTAATCTGTTTATTTCAAAGACGTTTGTTACAAATATCACATGATCGATTTCAACCCATAACTCTTTAAAAACACGACAGAAGATTAAGGGCGTCCTTCAGAGTCTGCGAGCTAGAAGAAGACAATAGGAATGCAAAGGGGAACTATGAAATTAAATTATCAAGGAACATAAAACAAAATATTAAAATATTTTACAGGCACATCAATAAAATAGGAAGGTTGGGATGAGAATAGGGCCAGTATGGGATAGACAAGATAATACCACAGGTAACGATAGAGAGATGGCAGAAATATTAACATAGAAATATTGAAACATAGAAAATAGGTGCAGGAGTAGGCCATTCGGCCCTTCGGGCCTGCACCACCATTCGATAAGATCATGGCTGATCATTCCCTCAGTACCTCTTTCCTGCTTTCTCTCCATACCCCTTGATCCCCTTAGCCGTAAGTGCCATATCTAACTCCCTCTTGAATATATCCAACGAACTGGCATCAACAACTCTCTGCGGTAGGGAATTCCACAGGTTAACAACTCTGAGTGAAGAAGTTTCTCCTTATCTCAGTCCTAAATGGCCTACCCCTTATCCTAAGACTGTGCCGCCTGGTTCTGGACTTCCCCAACATCGGGAACAATCTACCCGCATCTAACCTGTCCCGTCCCGTCAGAATCTTATATGTTTCTATGAGATCCCATCTTATCCTTCTAAACTCCAATGTATAAAGGCCCAGTTGATCCAGTCTCTACTTGTATGTCAGTCCTGCCATCCCGGGAATCAGTCTGGTGAACCTTCGCTGGACTCCCTCAATTGCAAAAATGTCCTTCCTCAGATTAGGAGACCAAAACAGAACACAATATTCCAGGTGGGGCCTCACCAAGTCCCTGTACAACTACAGTAAGATCTCCCTGCTCCGATACTCAAATCCCCTAGCTATGAAGGCCAACATACCATTTGCCTTCTTTGCCTCTTGCTGTACCTGTATGCCAACTTTCAATGACTGATGAATCATGACACCCAGGTCTCGTTGCACCTCCCCTTTTCCTAATCTGCCACCATTCAGATAATATTCTTTCTTCGCGTTTTTTGCCCAAAGTGGATAACCTCACATTTATCCACATTATACTGCATCTGCCACGCATTTGCCCACTCACCTAACCTGCAGCCTCTTAGCGTCTCCCTCACAGCTCACACCACCACCCAGTTTAGTGTCATCTGCAAACTTGGAAATATTACACTCAATTCCTTCATCCAAATCATTGATGTACATTATAAAGAGCTGGGGTCCCAGCACTGAGCCCTGCGGCACTCCACTAGTCACTGGCTGCCATTCTGAAAAGGACCCGTTTATCCTGACTCTCTGCTTCCTGTCTGCCAACCAGTTCTCTATCCAGGTCAATATATTACCCCCAATATCATGTGCTTTGATTTTGCACGCCAATCTCTTGTCTTTTGAAAGCCTTTTGAAAGTCCAAATACACCACATCCACTGGTTCTCCCTTATCCTTCCTTTACCCTTACAAAAGGGAGGCAACATACCATCCTGGAGTCTCGGTTGCGGCCGCAGAAATGTCTAGCTATTCCCCTTACAATTGAATCCCCTATCACTGTAGCTCTCGCACACTTCTTCCTGCCCTCCTGTGCAGCAGAGCCACCCACGGTACCGTGAACTTGGCTGCTGCTGCCCTCCCCTGGTGAGTCATCCCCCCCAACAGTACCCAAAGCGGTATATCTGTTTTGCAGGGGGATGACTGCAGGGGACCCCTGCACTACCTTCCCTGCACTGCTCTTCCTGTTGGTCATCCATTCACTATTTGGCTGTGTACCCTTTTCCTGCGGTAAGACCAACTCACTAAACGTGCTATTCACGTCATTCTCAGCATCGTGCATGCTCCAGAGTGAATCCACCCGCAGCTCCAGTGCCACAATGCGGTCCGTCAGGAGCTGCAGCCGGATACACTTCCCGCACATGTAGTCATCAGGGACACCGGAAGTGTCCCTGACTTCCCACATAGTACAGAAGGAGCACAACATGTGTCTGAGCTCTTCTGCCATGACGTAACCCCTAGATAAACTTAATTTGGCAACAACAAGGCTAAAAGGTTACTTACTGATAAAGAAAATAAAAATAAAAACGAGTTACCAATCACCAGCCAATCACTTACTTCCTTGGCTGTGACGTCACCTTTCGATTTCTTTCTACTTTTTTGCCTCCCTGCTGCAGCTGCACCAGCTGGCCTCCTCGACGACTGCTGGACCTTTATAGGCCTCTGGAACCCCCCCCCGGACTCGCGCTGCTCTGAGTTCCCGCCTCCTCAATGACAGCTGGGCCTTTATAGGCCTCCCAAACTCCCTGGACTTGCGCTGCTCCGAGCTCCCGCCTCATCGACGACTGCTGGGCCTTTATAGGCCTCCCAAACTTCCCGGACTCGTGATGCTCCGAGCTCCCGCCTCCTCGATGACAGCTGGGCCTTTATAGGTCTATGGAACTCCCCGGACTCGCGCTGCTCTGAGCTCCCGCCACCTCGATGACAGCTGGGCCTTTATAGGCCTCCCAAACTCCCCAGACTCACGCTGCTCCAAAATAATTATTTTGTTTTAGTATTTATCAAGGAGATAGAATAGGTGTATATGACATTGGATGATGAGATTAATAATGAAATATGTGCAGTTAAAATAAAAATAGGGCCTATATTAAATAAACTAATCAAACTCATAGAAACATAGAAACATAGAAAATAGGTGCAGGAGTAGGCCATTCGGCCCTTCGAGCCTGCACCGCCATTCAATGAGTTCATGGCTGAACATGCAACTTCAGTACCCTTTTTCTGCTTTCTCGCCATACCCCTTGATCCCCCTAGTAGTAAGGACTACATCGAACTCCTTTTTGAATATATTAGTGAATTGGGCTCAACAACTTTCTGTGGTAGAGAATTCCACAGGTTCACCACTCTCTGGGTGAAGAAGTTTCTCCTCATCTCGGTCCTAAATGACTTATCCCTTAAACCTAGACTGTGACCCCTGGTTCTGGACTTCCCCAACATTGGGAACATTCTTCCTGCATCTAACCTGTCTAAACCCATCAGAATTTTAAACGTTTCTATGAGATCCCCTCTCATTCTTCTGAACTCCAGTGAATACAAGCCCAGTTGATCCAGTCTTTCTTGATATGTCAGTCCCGCCATCCCGGGAATCAGTCTGGTGAACCTTCGCTGCACTCCCTCAATAGCAAGAATGTCCTTCCTCAAGTTAGGAGACCAAAACTGTACACAATACTCCAGGTGTGGCCTCACCAAGGCCCTTTACAACTGTAGTAACACCTTCCTGCCCCTGTACTCAAATCCCCTCGCTATGAAGGCCAACATGCCATTTGCTTTCTTAACCGCCTGCTGTACCTGCATGCCAACCTTCAATGACTGATGTACCATGACACCCAGGTCTCGTTGCACCTCCCCTTTTCCTAATCTGTCACCATTCAGATAATAGTCTGTCTCTCTGTTTTTACCACCAAAGTGGGTAACCTCACATTTATCCACATTATACTTCATCTGCCATGCATTTACCCACTCACCAACCGATCCAAGTCACTCTGCAGCCTCATTGTATCCTCCTCACAGCTCACACTGCCACCCAACTTAGTGTCATCCGCAAATTTGGAGATACTGCATTTAATCCCCTCATCTAACTCATTAATGTACAATGTAAACAGCTGGGGCCCCAGCACAGAACCTTGCAGTATCCCACTAGTCACTCAAAGAGGATAAAACCCCTGGTCCGGATGGATTGCACCCATGCATTTTAAAAGAATCTAGGGAAGAGATAGCAGAGGCATTACTACACATATTTAATCATTTATTAGAAAAAGGTGTAGTACCAGAGGACTGGCGGATAGCTAACGTAATACCTGTATTAAAGAAGTGGGCTAGAACATGTCCAGAGAATTTTCGACCAGTCAGCTTAACGTTGGTGGCAGGAAATATAATGGAATCCCTGCTAAAGGCAAAAAATAGAAGAACATCTCGAAACCAAAAATATAACAATGAATACTCAGCATGGATTTCAAAAGGGAAAGTCTTGCTTGACCAACCTCATTGAATTTTTTGAAGAGGTAACAGAGAGAGTAGACAATGGTAATGCAGTAGATATAATTTATCTAGATTTTCAAAAGGCCTTTGATAAGGTACCCCATAATAGACTGATGAACACAATCAGAGAATGTGGAGTCAGTGGACACGTCGCAGAAAGGCTAGCTCACTGGCTTCAAGACAGAAAGCAGAGTAGGAGTGAAAGGTAGCTATTCACAGTAATAGAAGGTGTTCCACAGGGATCAGTGCTGGGACCACTGTGTTCCACAATTTATATTAACAATTTAGACTTTGGAATTAAAAACACAAATTCTAAATTTGCGGATGACATCAAATTGGAGGGAGAGTCAATACTGAGGAGGACTGCAACAAATTACAGGGGAACATTAATCAACTTGCAGAATGAGCAAATAATTGGCAACTGAAGTTCAATGCAGATAAATGTGAGTTATTACATTTTGGTAGGAAGAATAGGGAGGTCACTTATTACTTGGAGTGTGAGCATCTGGGTGGGGTAGAGGAACAAAGGGATCTCAGAGTAAAAATACACAGATCACTAAGTTGCGACACAGGTTAGCAAGGCCATTAAAAAGCAAACCAAGCACGAGGGTTTATTTCTAGAGGTATAGAATAGAAAAGTAGGGAAGTTATGGTAAACCTGTATCGAACCTTGGTTAGACCATACTTGGAGTATTGCGTACAGTTCTGGTCACCGTGTTATAAAAAGGATATAGAGGCACTGGAGAGGGTACAGAGAAGATTTACAAGATGATACCAGAAATGCGAGGGTATACATATCAGGAAAAGATGAACAGGCTGGGTCTCTTTTCTCTTGAAAAGAGAAGGCTGAGGGGTGATCTAAAATTATGAAAGGTTTTGATCGAGTGGATACAGAGAAAATGTTTCCACTTGTGGGGAAGAGCATAACTCGAGGCCATCAACATAAGATAGTCACCAAGAAATCCGAAAGGGAATTCAGAAGAAACTTCTTTACCCAAAGAGTGGTGAGAATGTGGAACTCGCTAGCACAGGGAGTGATTGAGGCAAATAGTATCGATGCATTTAAGGGGAGGCTAAACAAGCATATGAGGGAGAAGGGAATAGAGGGTATGCTGATAGAGTTGGATGAAGAAAGACAAGAGGAGGCTCAAGCGGAGCATAAATGCCGGCATGGACTGGTTGGGCCGAATGGCCTGTTTCTGTGTCGTATATCCTATGTAATCATATGTAAAAGGGACCTTGACAGGGTAGATGCGGAGAGATGTTTCCCTTCGTGAGGGAATCCAGAAATAGGGGGCATAGTTTCAGAATAAGGGGTCATCGATTTAAAATGGAGATGAGGAGTAATTTCTTCTCTCAGAGGGTCGTGAATCTGTGGAATTCTCTACACCGGGCAGCTGTGGAGGCTGGGTCATTGAATGTATTTATGGTGGAGAGAGACAGATTTTTGAATGATAAGGGAGTCAAGGGTTGTGGGGAGCGGGCAGGGAAGTGGAGCTGAGTCCATGATCAGATCAGCCATGATCTTATTGAATGGCGGAGCAGGCTCGAGGGACCAAATGGCCTTCTCCTGCTCCTATTGCTTATGTTCTTATGTAACAACAACTTGTATTTATATAGCGCCTTTAACGTAGTAAAACGTCCCAAGGTACTTCACAGAAGCGTTATCAAACAAAATTTGACACCGAGCCACTTTAGGAGATATTGGGGGCCATGACCAAAATTAGTTTTCTTAGCAGGTTATCATATCCTCAGAAACAGCTGAAGTGATCAACATACAGTGAGTTGTTTTGAAGTGCAGCGATTGTGTTATGCATATAAAGGTAGGCTGCCTTTTGAAGGTAACGAGATTCTACAAAGAGCAATGTGATGAGTGACTAGTTACTCTGCTTATAGAAACATAGAAACATAGAAAATAGGTGCAGGAGTAGGCCATTCAGCCCTTCGAGCCTGCACCACCATTCAATAAGATCATGGCTGATCATTCCCTCAATACCCCTTTCCTGCTTTCTCTCCATACCCCTTGATCCCTTTAGCCGTAAAGGCCATATCTAACTCCCTCTTGAATATATCCAATGAACTGGCATCAACAACTCTCTGCGGCAGGGAATTCCACAGGTTAACAACTCTGAGTGAAGAAGTTTCTCCTCATCGCAGTCCTAAATGGCTTACCCCTTATCCTAAGACTGTGTCCCCTGGTTCTGGACTTCCCCAACATCGGGAACATTCTACCCGGATCTAACCTGTCCCGTCCTGTCAGAATCTTATATGTTTCTATGGGATCCCTTCTCATCTTTCTAAACTCCAATGTATAAAGGCCCAATTGATCCAGTCTCTCCTCATATGTCAGTCATGCCATTCCGGGAATCAGTCTGGTGAACCTTCGCTGCACTCCCTCAATAGCAAGAATGTCCTTGTGGCATTGGTTCAGCCTGCAATGTTAGCCAGGATGACAGGTGATAATGGCGAACTGAGAATGGACCCATCACACTGGTACAACATGGGCCATTTTTCCTGGGCTGGGTTTTCGTGTCCTGTCCATGACTGACCTAGGAATGTTTCCTGCTGTTCATAGTCAAAATCAACATGAGTCATTCTCATGGGCTGGAGCCTTTCACTTACAACTGGGTTCAAAAAAAAAAGTCAACCTATTTTATTTTCACAAAAAAAATTAATTGATGTTATCTTCTTGGTGGCAGAGACTGGGCACAAATCTGCCATTCTCCCTTGTTACGGACTCCGCCCCCCCCCCCCCCCCCCCCCCCCCCCCTAAGCAGAGGAAATGGTTTCTCTCAATCTACCCTGTCAAATCCTTTATTCAACATAAACACCCCAATTAGATCACCCCTTAATCTTTTATATTGAAGGGAATACAAACCTCTTATCATTAGCAAACTTCAGTACCATTCCTCTTGTACAAATCATCTGTCGAAATAAAAATGTGTAAAAAAGTGTCAATTGAATATTAAGGTATCAGAAATAAAGGGATCACAGCGAATCTTGTAGAACAGGAAGCGTTTATCATATCTGGCAATCATTCATTAAAATAGCACAACAGAACACAAGTTATTCATCTTGTTTTTCTAATAAAAAGTTAAATACTGACACTGGAAATATGATGCTTTGTTTGCTTTGGGCCTCGTCCCAGAGATGGAGCCCAGCAGTAGCTGACTTGATTTTGATGAACTAACCCGGTTAAAAAAAATCATGGACTGAAGAAAGAAATAGCTTGCATTTATATAGTGCCTTTTCACGACCTCAGGACCTCCCAAAGTGCTTTGCGGCCAATGAAGTGCCAGGCCTCAGTTAAATGTTGCCAGTCCATGTCCTTCCCAGAGTGGGCCAGAAGAGGACGCAAGAGATCGGGCGGCCCTTGACTATCCGGCAAGGTAAGTGGCGGGAGGAAACGTAGAAACATAGAAAAAAGAAAATAGGTGCAGGAGTAGGCCATTCGGCCCTTCGAGCCTGCACCACCATTCAATAAGATCATGGCTGATTATTCACCTCAATACCCCTTTCTTGCTTTCTCTCCATACCCCTTGATCACTTTAGCTGTAAGGGCCATATCTAACTCCTCTTGAATATGTCTAATGAACTTGCATCAACAATTCTCCGTGGTAGAGAATTCCACAGTTTAACAACTCTCTGAGTGAAGAAGTTTCTCCTCATCTCGGTCCTAAAATGGCTTACCCCTTATCCTTAGACTGTGTCCCCTGGTTCTGGACTTCCCCAACGTCAGGAACATTTTTCCTGCATCTAACCTGTCCAGTCCTGTCAGAATTTTATATGTTTCTATGAGATCCTCTCTTATTCTTCTAAACTCCAAGTGAATACAGGCCCAGTCGATCCAGTCTCTCCTCATATGTCAGTCCTGCCATCCCGGGAATCAGTCTGGTGAACCTTCGCTGCACTCCCTCAATAGCAAGAATGTCCTTCCTCAGATTAGGAGACCAAAACTGAACACAATATTCCAAGTGAGGCCTCACCAAGGCCCTGTTCAACTGCAGTAAGACCTCCCTGCCCCTATACTCAAATCCCCTAGCTATGAAGGCCAACATGCCATTTGCCTTCATCACCGCCTGCTGTACCTGCATGCCAACTTTCAATGACTGATGTACCATGACACCCAGGTCTCGTAGCACCTCCTAATCTGCCGCCATCCAGAGACTTCAGGGGAGTAGCATGGAAGGTGAGGATGATATTCCGGGGCTGGGGAAGCTACTACTTTCCTTATGGTCATCATCATAGGTAGCCCCTTGAACGAGAATGATTTGCTTCTACACCAAAAGGGATGAGTTCACAGAAGTTTCCATGAAGGACCCGATGTTCCAGTCCTGAACTCCAACTGAGGGTTTGGAAGATGCCTGTGCATGGATTTTTTTAACATGTGGTGGCCGTTGCACATTAGCCACCACATGGGCTTGACAGAGCTAGGCCTTTATCCAGTGGCAAGGGTTAACCAGGACGACTGGAGACCTGCTCTGTTGCACGGTTCTAGTGCGCAAACATATCGCAGTGTGGGCTGGCCCGTGCTGCCCCTGGGCCCTCGGCTCTTCTGGCCCCCTTACACTCATTTGCCGCACCTCCGCCATGATCTCTTGCCGCTCCTCCGCCACAAACATTCGCACCACCACCACGATCTCTCATCGCTCCTCTGCCACAAACATTCCTTATGCTACTGAGAAAAGGAATCCTGCTCCTTCTGGCTACACAGAGGGAAGTTTTACACTTAGTTTTATGCCTCTTCTGTCTGCAGACCTGGTTAATCCTCGCGAAAAGGGAGCGGCAGTTTCCCCGCCCAGGCCCCAGGATAAAACTACAATCGGTGCCCCATTGACGTAACAGCAACCCAATCGGCATAAATTCATCAGGCGGGCGCTGCATTTGTCCCAGAACTCGGCAGTTTATAATCGGAAATGGCCAGGTAGGGCGGGGTTCCAAGCAGGTAAGTAACCTGTTCGGACGGGTTGGGTTAAAACTCAAGGAGCTGGGCTATTCAAAGGAGCAGTGGCCACAGCAGTACTGATGAAGATGGGATAGGAATGATTGCGACAAAGAAAGAGAGGTTGGATGGGCAAGGTGAGATGGCTGCAATGTAATTTTAAAGAAGGGTTTAAAACCTTGTGTAAAATGGGAAAAGAGGGGTGTATAGGTTCACATCTGTGATACTCCAGGTGTAGAGCTACCCATCTCAGGTACCAGAATATGGGATGTTGTCCCTATGAGGACAGTGTCCACTCCCCATAAGAGGGAAGTAGAACTGCCAGCATGTATCTGTCTTGTAGCTTCCTGGTTTCAGAGGGACATTGGCCAAGTCCTTTAAGTGGGTCACTCATATATATTTATAAATGAGGATGATACATTTAAATTCAGTGCATTAAGGGATACGGAACTAAGAGATAGTATGGATAGAGGTGATGGGTGAGCGGGACAGGATTTAGGCAGTTTGGACAAGTTGAACTTTTTGTGAGATCTTGAGGCTAGCGAGGAAAGCTCTTGGGAAATCAGAAGGGAGTGAAGGGTTGTGGAGAACGGGCAGGGAAGTGGAGCTGAGCCCAAGATCCGATCAGCCATGATCTTATTGAATGGCGGAGCAGGCTCGATGGGCCAATGGCCTACTCTAGCTGCTATTTCTTGTGTTCTTATGTTAAACCTGAAGGTAACAAAAGCATGGGTAAGGATCCTGGCAGTGTGGGGAGATCTTTTTTCAAATTGATTCACGGGATGTGGGTGTCACTGGTAAGGCCAGCATTTATTACCCATCCCTAATTGTCCCTCAGAAGGTGGTGGTGAGCCGCCATTTTAGAGGGCAGTTGAGAGTCAACCACATTATTGCTGTGGGTCTGGAGTTACATATAGGCCAGACCAGGTAAGGTCAACAGATTTCCTTCCCTAAAGGACATTAGTGAATCAGATGGGTTTTTACAACAATCTGGTAATTTCATGGTCACCATTACTGACACTGGTGGGGTTTTTTAAGATTCCAGATTTTTTTAATTAATTGAGTTAAAATTCCCCCGTTGCCATGATGGGATTGTGAACCACTGTCTCCGGATCATTAGTGCAAGCCTCTGGATTACTAGTCCAGTAACATAACCGCTATGCTACCGCACCCCTCTTGAGCAGGTAGTTATAGGCAGTCTTGGCAATGAATGGGATGTGTGATTTGAAGCTGAGCCTACGATCAACTAGAACATCAAGTTCTGAGTGACGGCGCCCTCGTCCAATTAAATTGCGCATCCTGTATTGGGTGCTGAGGTTGCAGATTAGAGATGTTCTCCTGTACCTGACTTTATCAATGATCGCACTTGAAATCTGATTCATGTGGGAGATGTCTGCATTCATATTTTACAGCTGGAGATATCTTTTATTCATGAATTGCTTTGATGTCAGATCCTAAAACAGGTGTCATTTTCATCTTGTCTACAAGGCAGGGGTCTACAAATTGAGGTCAGTCAAAAAAAAACTGACGAGCTCATTGGTCCTAACCACCTTTTTACAGCTCCTTACATTTCGTATGCTCCACTCCTCTCAACGGGAATCAGGTAAAATCCAGCAGGGCACAGTCATTGCAAGGCAGAGGCTGCTGGTAAGGAAGCCGAACCGAGTCAAAATCAGGCAGTGTGAAGGCCGCGAGCAGGCCCACAGCTTCGGCTGGAATATATTTGAAGAATGCAGCGGTTCGAAACAATTGTTGAATAATCTAATTTCTCAATCCGGAGGGAATCGGTGCAGGTTGGAGCTTGCTTGGTAGAAAACTGCATTTAGCCAGTGACACCCTTAATCCATAGGTGATTTATCATTTGCTTAACATGACTGTCAGATGCAATGCCAGCTGTCTGGCATTCTGCAGAAGTGTTTTCAACAGAAGGTGAAACCTCAATGTTTCTCTGCTTGTCTGTCCACAGCTCAATAACAGAAACCCTCTTGGGTGCCTTGGAGAAGCCTGTTGATTGACAATGTAGATATTCCTCAAGTAACAGGCCTTTTCTTTCTCAAAATCGCTGCTTCCAAAGCACAAAAAAAAACCAGAAAAAAAGGTTGCATGGCAGGATTCAAAATTTCAATTCAACTAATCCGCCTCCACATTGAAACATTTGGATAGCATTGCTATAGATTCACCAGCTGAGATTAATCAGCTTTCCTATTGTTTCCTTCACCTATCTGTGCACATTGAATTTTTTTTCTCAAGGGAGACAGACAGGATTACCCACAGACTGCCCTTACAGAGATATCTCTCGCCCAACTCTTCTATTCGTCAGGCAGAAACAAATTATGAATTTTTTTCCCCAGAAGGAGGCCATTCAGCCCATCGTGCCTATGCCGGCTCTTTGAAAGAGCGATCCGATTAAGTTGTTGAATCCAGTTCGTTAGATATATTCAAAAGGGTGTTAGATATGTCCCTTACTGCCAAAGGGATCAAAGGGTATGGAGACAAAGCAGGAAAGGGGTACTGAGGTTGAATGATCAGCCATGATCTTATTGAATGGTGGTGCAGGCTCAAAGGGCCGAATGGCTTACTCCTGCACCTATTTTCTATGTTTCTATATTTCTATGTTTCCTGCTCCCCCTGCTCTTTCCCCACAGCCTTGCAAAATTGTTTCAAATATATATCCGATTCCACCTTTGAAAGCTACTATTCAATCTGCTTCCACCACCCATTCCAGGCAGCGCGTTCCAGATCGTGACATCTCGCTGCGTAACAAGGTTCCTCCTCATCTCTCCTCTGGTTCTTTTGACACTTATCTCAAATCTGTGTCCTCCGGATAACGACCCTCCTGCCACTGGAAACAATTTATCTTTATTTATTCATTTTGAGCATCTCTATCAAATCTCTCCTTAATCATTTCTGCTCTAAGGAGAATTGGATAAATTGGTGTTGCTTTCACAAATAAAGTGGAAAAACAAATTTATCTTCATCAGTAATCGAAAAAAATGAAGAGGATGAATTGCTGGAATAATGTTGCTCATTAACTCTATTTTTGGTTTCTTGTTTAGAAACGGAAAATTAATGTGGTCTTGGCACTACCCCATGTAATTCTACTGTGACATTAAGTTGTGATTAGCATCTTGTCTTACATGCCAAGAAATCCTATCGCGTTGGAACATATTATAAGGTTTGACTGTCCGCCTTTACCGCAAGTATCATAAACAACAACAACTTGTATTTATTTAACGTAGTGAAACATTCCAAGCTCCAACTATCCCACACTACATGATTGCTGTTTGTGGGAGCTTGCTGTGCACATATTGGCTGCCTCATTTCAAAAGTGACTACACTTCAAAAGTACTTAATTCGCTGTAAAGCGCTTTGGGACATCCTAAGGTTGTGAAAGGCGCTATATAAATGTAAGTCTTTCTTTCTTTGCCCACTGATTCTCCATCCATTATCTTTACTGTGTTAAAATCAGGAGTCCTCGCACAGTCACTTACTTTAACTGAGTCTGTTCCAGGACTTTGGAACAGTGGAACACTTTCCCATTCTCCTACAAAGCCTCAGGGCCACACTTTCCTGAAAGGCCCTCAACGCCCGATTGCTTGCTAAGAAGGACAGCTAATTTTCAGCGAAAAAAGCTGGTGAGAATTTCCATTTTAAAGGTAACAGTAAGTAAAAATAATCGCCCGTCAAGAAAATGGGCGTTGCACACTCATTCTCGCCGGTTTTCTCGGCGGGTAAGTGCAAAGTTAGGCAAATGGGCGGTCATTACTGGAATGGACGGTAAATAGTAAAATTTAGTCCGAGGCTGCGGTTGGGCCTAGGGAGGGGGTAAAACTTTTTTTTTTAAATTCAAAAATAAACACGTACAAAGCATTCCCAAGACGGTTTTAACTCTAATCGCCGTGTTAAAATTTTTAAAAAATAATTAAAGCGCTTTTAACTTATCTTTTTTTGCAGGGTCCCCACTTACTGCCCTGTTTCAGCAGCTTTTACAGGGCGGGTCTCTCGGCGATCTGCACCTCGGCGGTTGAGGCCAAACTTACACCCTGGCCGTTGTTCTCGGCGTTGCACGTGGGCTGTCTGGTCCGGCGGGCGTCTTCAGATGTGGGTGATAACGTTCAAAAACTTACCTGGAAACTCTCGCCGGGCGGAAAACCAGCTGTACCGCCGAGAAAACCGCCGACAGCGAAGCCGAAAGTCTGGCCCTCAGGCTTTTAGAAACCAAGCTCTCGCGGGAAAATCTGCGTTAGGTTCACACCAAGATTTTTGCGAACAACTAGCAACTCTTGCCCACATAGCCACGTTACCAAGTTTGCTGACGATATAAAGATGGAAGGAAAAGCAATGTGTGAGGAAGACACCAAAAATCTGCAAAAGGACATAGACAGGCTAAGTGAGTGGGTGAAAATTTGGCAGATGGAGTATAATGTTGGAAAGTGTGAGGTCATGCACTTTGGCAAAAAAAATGAAAAAGCAAGTTATTATTTAAATGGAGAAAGATTGCAAAGTGCTGCAGTACAGCGGGAACTGGGGGTACTTGTGCATGAAGCACAAAAGGCTAGTATGCAGGTACAGCAAGTGATCAGGAAGGCCAATGGTATCTTGGCCTTTATTGCAAAGGGGATGGAGTATAAAAGCAGGGAAGTCTTGCTACAGCTATACAGGGTATTGGTGAGGCCACACCTGGAATACGGCGTGCAGTTTTGGTTTCCATATTTACAAAAGGATATACTTCCTTTTGAGGCAGTTCAGAGAAGGTTCACTAGGTTGATTCCGGGGATATGGGGGTTGACTTATGAGGAAAGGTTGAGTCGGTTGGGCCTCTACTCTTTGGAATTCAGAAGAATGAGAGGTGATCTTATCGAAACGCATAAGATTATGAGGGGGCTTGACAAGGTGGAGGCAGAGAGGATGTTTTCACTGATGGGGGAGACTAGAACTAGAGGGCATAATCTTAAAACTGAGATGAGGAGAAATTTCTTCTCTCAGAGAGTTGTAAATCTGTGGAATTCGCTGCCTCAGAAAGCTGTGGAAGCTGGGACATTGAATAAATTTAAGACAGAAATAGACAGTTTCTTAAACGATAAGGGAATAAGGGGTTATGGGGAGCGGGCGGGGAAGTGGAATTGAGTCCATGATCAGATCAGCCATGATCTTATTAAATGGCGGAGCAGGCTCGAGGGGCCTTATGGCCTGCTCCTGCTCCTATTTCCTCTGTTCTTTTGTTACATGCGCATTGGGCCTGGGGAAAATATATCCCCATCACTGCTTCCTGATTTGATTTGCCTGTACATCAATTACTTTCAGCTTTGGTATATCCTGTATTGAGGCCATGGTCCTTCATCTTGGATTCTCAATGATGAAATCATTTTATACGTAGATAATGGATTGTATAAAGCCATCTATACACATCAGGCCCCTATTTGTATATTCAAATTAGGCCGCCACCTGTTTTCAGCAGGAGTGGCAGTTCCATAAATTAAGGTTCACCCGCCAATCAGAATGGCACCGGGCGGAGCTCCAGCAGTAAGTCAATGGATCTTATCCCCGCGGTTTATGCCTGTGGTGGAACGGAATTTTCGCCACTTTGATATGGAGTGACGCTGATTTCAGGCTGTGCCAGCCTTGTCTCAGTGAGTAGCTCTCTCGCCTCTGAGTCAGAGGGTTGTGGGTTCAAGTTCGCATTCCAGAGACTTGAGTACAAAAATCTAGGCTGACACTCCAGTGCATCGCTGAGGGAGCACTGCACTGTCGGTGGTGCTATCTTTTTGGAAAATACATTAAAGCATGTACTTTCAGGTGGACTATGGCATTGTTTCGAAGATGCAGGGGAATTCTCCCCGGTGTCCTGGCCAATATTTATCCCTCAACCAAAATCACTAAAAAACAGATGAACGTCGTTATCATACAGCTGTGTGTGGGACCTTGCTGTGCGCAGTTTCACTGGCGCATTTCCTGCATTAAAACAACTTGTATTTATATAGCGCCTTTAATATAGTGAAATGTCCCAAGGCGCTTCACAGAAGGTTTGAGACAGACGGCTACGGACACGACAACGACACACCCAGCCCAATCGACCCTGCAAAGTCCTCCACTCGAACATCTGGGGACTTGTGCAAAAATTGAGAGAGCTAACCCAAAGACTAGACAAACAACAGCCTGACATAGTCATACTCACAGAATCATAGCTTTCAGCCAATGTTCCCAAATCCTCCATCACCATCCCTGCATATGTCATGTCCCACCGGCAGGACAGACCCACCTGAGGTGGTGGCACAATGGTATACAGTCGGGAGGGAGTGGCTCAGGGCATCCTCAACATTGACTCTGGACCCCATGGAGTCTTAGGGCTTCAGGTCAAACATGGGCAAGGCACCCTCCTGCTGATTGCGACCTACTGCCCCCCCTCAGGTGATGAATCAGTACTCTTCCATGTTGAACACCACTTGGAAGAAGCACTGAGATTAGCAAGGGCACAAAATGTACTCTGGGTGGGGGACTTCAATGTCCATCACCAAGAGTGGCTTGGTAGCACCACGACTGACCAAACTGGCCGAGTCCTGAAGGACATAACTGCCAGACTGGATCTGCGGCAGGTGGTGAGAGAACCAACACAAGGGAAAAAACTATTTGGCTTCGTGCTCACCAATCTACATATCGCAGATGCATCTGTCCATGACAGTATTGGTAGCAGTGACCACCGCACAGTCCTTGTGGAGGCAAAGTCCCGTCTTCACACTGAGGACACGCTCCACTGTGTAGTGTGGCACTACCACCATGCTAAATGGTTCCATGACTATCCCAATCCTCAATGATGGCAGAGTCCAGCACGTGAGTGCAAAAGGCAAGGCTGAAGCGATTGCAACCATCTTCAGCCAGAAGTGCCGAGTACATGATCTACATCGGCCTCCTCCTGAGGTCCCCACCACCACAGAAGCCAGTCTTCAGCCAATTCGATTCACTCCATGTGATATCAAGAAACAGCTGAGCACACTGGATACAGCAAAGGCTATGGGCCCAGACAACATCCCAGCTGTCGTGCTGAAAACTTCTGTTCCAGAACTAGCCACGCATCTAGCCAAGTTGTTCCAGTACAGTTACAACACTGGCATCTACCCGACAATATGGAAACTGCCCCTGTATGTTCTGTCCACAAAAGCAAGACAAATTCAATCCGGCCAATTATCGGACCATCAGTCTACTTTCAATCATCAGCAAAGTGATTGAAGGTGTTGTCGACAGTGCTATCAAGCAGCTCTTACTCACCAATAACCTGCTCACCGATGCCCAGTTTGGGTTCTGCCAGAACCACTCGGCTTCAGACCTCATTACAGCCTTGGTCCAAACATGGACAAAAGAGCTGAATTCCAGAGGTGAGGTGAGAATGGCTGTCCTTGACAACAAGGCAATATTTGACCGAGCGTGGCATCAAGGAACCCCAGTAAAACTGAAGTCAATGGGAATCGGGGAAAACTCTCCACTGGCTGGTGTCATAACTTGCACAAAAGGAAGCTGGTTGTGGTTGTTGGAGGTCAATTATCACAGCCCCCGGATATCACTGCAGGAGTTCCTCAGGGCAGTGTCCTAGGCCCAACCATCTTCAAATGCTTCATTAATGACTTTCCCTCCATCATAAGGTCAGAAGTGGGGATGTTCGCACAGTATTCAGTGCCATTCGCAATGCCTCAGACAATGGAGCAGCCCTTGCCCGCATGCAGCAAGACCTGGATGACATTGTGACTTGGGCTGATAAGTGGCAAGTAACACTCGTGCAACACAGGTGCCAGGCAAAGACTATCTCCAACAAGCGAGAGTCTAACCACCGTCCCTTGACATTCAGAATGTTTACCATCACCAAAAGCCCCACCATCAACATCCTGGGGGTCTTTAGTGACCAGAAGCTTAACCGACCCTGCCACATAAATACAATGGCAACAAGAGCAGGTCAGAGACTGTGTATTCCTGACTCCCCACATTTTTTCCACCATCTACAAGACACAAATCAGGAGTGTGATGGAATATTCATCACTTGCCTGGATGAGTGCAGCTCCAACAACACTCGAAAAGCTCGATACCATCCAGGACAAAGCAGCCCACTTGATTGGCACCCCGTCCACCACCTTAAACATTCACTTCCTCTACCACCGACGTACCGTGGCTGCAGTGCATACCATCTAGACGATGCATTGCAGCAACTCGCCCAGGCTTGCTTTACAGCACATACTAAACCCGCAACCTCTACCACCTAGAAGGACAAGTGCAGCAGAAGCACGGAATACCAGCAGCTCCAAGTTCCCCTCCAAGTCAGACACGTTCCTGACTTGCAAATATATTGCCATTTCTTCATCGTCGCTGGATCAAAATCCTGGAACTCCCTCCCCAACAGCACTGTGGGAGCACCTTCACCACAAGGGACTGCAGTGGTTCAAGAAGACGGCTCATCACCACCTTCTCAAGGGCAATTCGGGATGGGCAATAAATGCCGACCTTGCCAGCGACGCCTACATCCCGTGAATGAATTTAAAAACTCATTCTTCTTTTCACTTCACAAGGCAGCATCTGCAACCACAGTGAAAGTTTTCATTTATTTTGTTACCCCTCTCTTTCAAATGATTCCTCAACTAAGAGTTTGAAGTTGTCCTTTTAACGTTGCTCTCAAAATTTGTTTTTCAAAAAAGAAATGCTTCAATATTTGGGTTATAAACCTCTGCCGATGTTCTCAATAAGAGTCAAACAGCTAGAGTTCCACACCAATTATATTTTTGTTCCTAAAATCACTTTTGCGTTTGATGGAATAACAACTTTCAGTTACACAGCGCCTTTAATGTAGAAAAACGTCTCAAGGTGATTCACAGAGGTGAAGTCAGTCAAAAATGTGTGAGGGCAAAGCAGAAGATATTGGGAGTAATAGCAATAGCGTGATAAAAGAGATGGGTTTTAAGGAGGGCCCTAAAAGTTGCATGAGAAGGGGAGAGGTGGAGGGAATTAGTGAAGTGATGGCACTCTCGCCTCAGGGTCATAAGGTTGTGGGTTCAAGTTCCATTCAAAAGAAAGCACAAAATCTAGGCTGACACTCGTAGTGTAGTACTGAGGGAGTGCTGCACTGCCCCGGATGCCATCCTTCAGCTGAGATGTTAAACCGAGGCCCCGTCTGCTCTCTCAGGTTGGATGCAAAAGATCCCATGGCGAAGAGCAGGGAAGTTCTCCCTGGTACCCTGATCAACATTTATCTCTTCAATCAATAACTCAAAAACAGATTATCTGCTATTTATCACATTGCTCTGTGTGGGACCTTTTGGCTGCCACATTTCTTACATCACAGCAGTGATCCACATCTGGACCGGAGTCAAACTGGGCTGCGTCATCGGCCCAACCCTCTTCTCAATCTTCCTCACTGCCATGCTCCACCTCATAGTCAACAAGCTCCCCGCTGGAGTGGAGCTAAATTACAGAACCAGTGAGAACCTGTTCAACCTTCGCCGTCTCCAGGCCAGGTCCAAGAACACCCCAACCTCTGTTCTCGAGCTACAGTACGCGGACGACGCCTGCGTCTGCACACATACAAAGGCTGAACTCCAGGACATAGTTGACGTATTTACTGAGGCGGACGAAAGTATGGGCCTTACACTAAATATTCATAAGATAAAGGTACTCCACCAGCCTGTCCTCGCCGCACAGCACTGCCCCCTAGTCATCAAAATCCACAGCGTGGCCCTGGACAACGTGAACCATTTCCCATACCTTGGGAGCCTCTTATCAACAAGAGCAGACATTGAAGTCGAGATTCAACACCGCCTCAAATGCGCCAGTGCAGCCTTCGGCCACCTGAGGAAAAGAGTGTTTGAAGATCAGGCCCTCAAATCTACCACCAATCTCATAGTCTACAGGGCTGTAATAATACCCGCCCTTCTGTATGGCTCGGAGACATGGACTATGTACAGTAGACACCTCAAGTCGCTGGAGAAATATCACCAACGATGTCTCCACAAGAATCTACAAATCCCCTGGGAGGACAGACACACGAACATTAGCATCCTCGACCAGGCCAACATCCCCAGCATTGAAGTACTGACCACACTTGTTCAACTCCGCTGGGCAGGCCACATTGTTCACATGCCCGACACGAGACTCCCAAAGCAAGTGCTCTACTCGGAACTTCTTCACAGCAAACGAGCCAAAGGTAGGCAGAGGAAACGTTACAAGGACACCCTCAAAGCCTCCCTGATAAAGTGCAACATTCCCACTGACACCTGGGAATCCCTGGCTAAAGACTGCCCTAAGTGGAGGAAGTGCATCCGGGAGGGCGCTGAGCATCTCGAATCTCATCGTCGAGAGCATGCAGAAATCAAGCGCAGGCAGCGGAAGGAGCGTGCGGCAAACCTGTCCCACCCTCCCTTACCCTCAATGACTGTCAGTCCCACCTGTGACAGGGACTGTGGCTCTCATATTGGACTGTTCAGCCACCTAAGAACCCATTTTAAGAGTGGAAGCAAGTCTTCCTCGATTCCGAGGAACTGCCTATGATGATGATGGGATGATGGTGACTATACTTTTTTTATAAAGTACTTAATTGGCTCGACAGCACTTTGGGGCATCCTGATGTCATGAAAGGTGCTTTATAAATCCAAGACTTTCTTTTTTTTAGAGGAATTCAAGAGCAAGGAGCCTAGACGGTCTTAGACTGAAAACAGTAGGACTAAGTCCATGGCTGCTTTGTTTTTGTCTGCATTTTCCTTAATTTCAGTCCTTGGCAGGACATGACTAAGACTGAAATCTGGAAATGTAATAGAGGCCTCCTTTTGGATCCTGAATCACAGGAATCCATGACTAAGCAGAGTGACCTTTATAATATTGGGAATGGGAATTCCCTACAATTCCCAAATCACCAGATGGGATTCAGCCAAGGATCTTTTGCAAAAGCCAAATATTCTAATTGGCTTAAGTCAGGAAGCAGAAAAAAAAACCAATACATACATTTAACTGGAAAAGACTGGATCGATTAGACAAAACTAGAAAAACAAATTGAAGATTTGGTTCCGCCCCGGACTTTTGCAAACTTCGCAAGTCAAGGTGGAATTAAATATTTATTTCACAAAATCTGCTACTAAATTCCTTACTTCTACCACAAATATAAATGTTACAAGAAAATTTGGCAGTGGACGTGGAAAAATGCTTTGACTTAAATCGACAGATGGAAGCTGTGTTTAATTTAATTAGTTCAAAATTATGACATAATCCTTTGACCCACCATAAAAGCCGCTGTTTAATTTTTATTTAAAATCTTGCATTAATTGCCTGCCCCATCTCAATTAGCACGTTTCTTGAATGATCAAACTACCCCAAATGACAGAAGAGGAAATAGAAGGTTTGGTTGTGCTTGCAGCGGCCAAAGGAATGGAAACAGTTCTGGCAGTGATACAGAACGCTCCCAGAGGGGATGGGCTTTCCATTCAATTCTATAACAACCCATTTCTTCTATTACATATGCACAAGGATTCATTTCAGATTGGCACCCCATGCTTTGCCCCACAATACTTTCTCTGAGTCCAAACAACAGAAAAGACCGCTAGATCACGTTTTATTATCGACTTTTCCAATTCAAAGTTTCATTTTAGCCGAGATCCTTCATTAAGCTTAAATTAGAAACAGTAAATGCTGGAAAGGGTCAGGCAACATCTGTGGAGAGAGAATCAGAGTTAATGTTTCTCAATGACTTTCATCAGAACTGGTCGGAGAGAAGAGCAGAACTTCGATAAGGTTGTCATTCCTGGAAGCGAAATGGTAGTGAATTAAACACAAAGGGCTCAATTATTCCCCAATTATCTGCACCATTATTTTTGGAGTAAATAAAAATCACCAAGTCTCGCCAAGGTTTCTGCGCCAGCATTGATGTGGTATAATAATAAATACACCACGAGAAGTCTGTGAAAAGTCAAAGAGTCGTTTATTTATTTAGAAACATAGAAACACAGAAAATAGCTGCAGGAGAAGTCCATTCGGCCCTTTGAGCCTGCACCATCATTCAATAAGATCATGGTTGATCATTCACCTCAGTAACCCTTTCCTGCTTTCTCTTCATTCCCCTTGATCCCTTTAGCCGTAAGGGCCATAACTAACTCCCTCTTGATTATATCCAATGAACTGGCATCAACAACTCTCTGCGGTAGGGAATTCCACAGGTTAACAACTCTCTGAGTGAAGAGGTTTCTCCTCATATCAGTCCTAAATGGCTTACCCCTTATCCTTAGACTATGTCCCCTGGTTCTGGACTTCCCAAACGTCGGGAACATTCTTCCTGCATCTAACCTGTCCAGTCCCGTCAGAATTTTATATGTTTCTATGAGATACCCTCTCATCCTTCTAAACTCCAGTGAATACAGGCCCAGTCGATCCAGTCTCTCCTCATATGTCAGTCCTACCATCCTGGGAATCAGTCTGGTGAACCTTCGCTGCACTCCCTCAATACCAAGAACGTCCTTCCTCAGAATAGGAGACCAAAACTGAACACAATATTCCAGGTGAGGCCACACTAAGGCCCTGTACAACTGCAATAAGACCTCCCTGCTGCTATCTCAAATCCCTAGATATGAAGGCCAACATACCATTTGTCTTCTTCACCGCCTGCTGTACCTGCATGCCAATTTTCAATCACTGATGTGCCATGACACCCAGGTCTCGTTGCACCTCCCCTTTTCCTAATCTGCCGCCATTCAAATAATATTCTGCCTTCATGTTTTTGCCACCAAAGTGGATAACCTCACATTTATCCACATTATACTGCATCTGCCATGCGTTTGCCCACTCAGCGAACCTGTCCAAGCCACCCTGCAGTCTCTTAGCGTCCTCCTCACAGCTCACACCGCCATCCAGCTTAGTGTCATCTGCAAACTTGGACTTATTACACTCATTACCTTCATCTAAATCGTTAATGTATATTGTAAATAGCTGGGGTCCCAGTATTGAGCCCTGCAGCACCCCACTAGACACTGCTTGCCATTCTGAAAAGGACCCATTTATCCCGACTCTTACTTTTATGTCTGTCAACCAGTTCTCTATCCACGTCAGTACATTACCCCCAATACCATATGCTTTAATTTTGGTCCCACACAAGAGACCAAACTCTTGTGTGGGACCTTGTCAAAAGCCTTTTGAAAATCCAAATACACCACATCCACTGGTTCTCTCTTGTCGACTCTACCAGTTACATCCTCAAAAAATTCCAGAAGATTTGTCAAGCAGGATTTCCCTTTCATAAATCCATGCTGACTTGGACCGATCCCATCACTGCTTTCTAAATGCGTTGCTTTTTCATCTTTAATAATTGATTCCAGCATTTTCCCTACTACTGATGTCAGGCATTTATGCATTTTCTCTCTATCTCCTTTTTAAATAAGTGGTGTTACATTAGCTACCCTCCTGTTCATAGGAACTGATCCAAAGTTGATAGACTGTTGGAAAATGATCACCAAAGCATCCACTAT